>NC_135311.1:34930380-36265380 GCF_048772815.1 Callospermophilus lateralis | reverse complement strand
AAAACTTTTGAGCTGAGATTTGATGAATGACTAGGAATTGAGGAGATGATAATCTGTTAAATACCAAGATATACCCAGCTACGTCAGACTTCAGAGAAATCCAAGCACCTTTAGGAGCTTTCTGTATTTTAGTTAACTAAGACATAAGTCACTTCATCCTTCTGCAAGTGCTTGCCTCAAATATATAGATAAAAAATTTAGTTTGCAATGTGGGTGAACACTGACAGTTTTATACTAAATGATACAAAAAAGACACAAACAGTGACAGATATAATTCCATTTTCATGAAGTTTCTAGAACACAAATACATAAAGACCTAAATAGTTAAGAGATTTCTGAGTGATGAGGAGGGGAAATGAATTGGAAGTAAACATAAATAGGTATGGAAATTCTTTGAAGGGACTAAAATCAAGCTCCAATCCCATAGTGGTACTTTCACATCTCTTTATTAAAATAAAAGGTAATAAACAGACATATAAATTTAAAATGTTTTTCACAATTTATGATATTAAAATGACTATATTTCCATAAGTTAAAACAGGCCCACAAATATCTTGTGTGGACTTCTAATAATGAATGAGAAGACCCATAACAATGTTTCATTCGACATATGTATTTCCCAATGAATTAGAATTTTCTTTTCTATTCAATTTTATTTTATAGTACTGAGGAATGAACCCAAAGCCTCAAACATGGTAGGCAAGTACTCTACTACTGGGTTACATCCCTTCCTCTTCTTCCCTTTCAAACATCTTGAAAATGCTCATTCTGGCTTCAAATTTATTTGGTTCTCCTTTCTCAGCTTCCTTTGTAGCTAAGATTTTATGCATTTGACACCGTGCCCAGGGAAACTTAAATTTTATATGGAATCAAAGAAAAAAATTGGATTCAGAGAGGAGGCTAAGGAGGAAGAAAAGAAACTATATATGAGGAACCTCGGTAAACATCATAGAAGCTCATGTTTGCATTGTCATGATCCAGAAGAACCTCCAACCCAACCCTCAGGCCTTTGTACATAATGAGATAAGTGTGAGGAATTGGTGAAGAGACTATAGTGGTTGTTCATCTTCAAGGAAAATAGAAGAAATGCTTCCTCACAACCAAAACTGTCACTTGTGAAATCTTTACAGATGCCAAGAATCCAGTTGGGGATATTTGACACATCTACCTCCCAGTAGTGCCCACCAGAGGTAAAGGTTTCAACACCCCATGCAACATAGCATCCCACTCTCTGGGACTCTTCAGTTGCACTATCATCTCCAAATATTCTATTTCTAACTTCATCAGAAAGGCTCTTATAATTGTTGGCCCAACCTTGAATCATTCTATTATCTATTGGACAAAAAAAAATCAAATCAGTAAATGACATTTACATATCTTGGGGCAAAGATTGACTACCTAATCAATCCCTTCTTTTGTCCCACCTGTAAGGAATGGTGGAGAGCAGAGAGAGTTCAGACTCACTCATATATAAAGAAGGGTTTCTATGCCCTCACTAGCACACAGACATCTTTAATTACAGAGAGAGAGAGAGAGAGAGAGAGAGAGAGAGAGAGAGAGAGAGAGAGAGAGAGAAAACTGAAGTATCATGTAATGTGTTAAGGGGTGATTTAATATCTAATTGTCAATAGAAAAGTAGGGACATGCCCCCCAATTTTTTATTTGTAGAAATCTCTTCTTGAGATGTTTTTGATATCATTAATAAATAGACATCATTTGCTCTGATTGTGCCTGATCCATTATCAAACATCAAATAATTTGATGAAAAGCAACAATTGCACACTTTACAGAAAATAATCTCTGACTTCCATGATCTGTTGAGACCATGCATTCAATCTAATTTGGGCTTTGGCCTTCTACTTTCTAGACCTCTTCTCTGCTGGGCCACAAACATGTCTTGGTTATGTTCAGAGATCACTCACCTTTCAGTTGTTTGGAAATCTGTCTAATTGTACTAAAATTGTTCTATTTATGGCAAACTTAGTTTCTTTTTTGTTTATTGAAACTTGGATTTTATAAATAATATTTACCATTTTCAAATGCATAGCATAAAAACACTTGAGATATAAAATAGATTAAAAACCACCAATCATATTTAAATCTTCAAAATTAGAATGAACTGAAATAACATAAAATATTGATTGCTTCTCTAAGAAGAAATCATTGTATTGCTTAATAACCACAAAACACCAATAGTATTCCTTGTCTTGTACTACCTGTATAAGAACTAAAATATGGATCTGAGCTATAAGTTAACAAGGGTGGTCTTGATCATTGTATTATGACTAGACAGAGAAAGAAGATATAAATGATTCTATAACAGAAAATTAAACGTGAGAAGCCTCTTAATTGAGGAACCTATTTAAAAATAATATTGTCTGCCAAAGGCTCACTCTTACCTCTGAACTTTTCCAGTATGTCCAGGATTCCAGTAATATGTAATAAAGACAGCTCTGGGTTCACTGGCTGGGGCTTCTGCATCTGCACCAACTCAATCCTGGGAAGAATGAAATCAGTTATACTTTCAAACCAAAGGTTAAACACAAAATCATTACAGAAATACCAATTTTCATCCAAGATATTTTACAAATCTCCAATTGTGGTGAAATAATTGTATATTTTATTCAACACTCTTGGGGATATAAAATATGCTACTTTTTTGTAATATTAATGAACTAAAGTTCAATCTCCTTATTCTTCTCAAACATTATCCAACTTAAAAAAAATAAGTGTCATTCCCTCTATTTATGAACCCATCCTCCAGGAGTACAAAGATCCTTGGAATCTCACAGAGAGCAGAAAGTTCAACCTTTGAAATATCATTCCATAGAGGTCAACAATGATTTCTAAAGGGTAAAGTACCTTGAACCAGTGATTTTGATAATCTCTACCCATTGAGGGGATCCAGTGTAGCCTGGAAGTACTGATTTTGAAGGTTCTCAGGCAGCTCTTGCCCTCTGATTCTGTGTACCTGGGCTGTGCCATGATGAAACAGAATGTGCTCTTTCTACTTTTGGTAATGAAGCCTCCTCCATTTCCTATCCCTGTGGAGTATTACTCTTCCCTGTCTTGTTTACCTTCTACCTTACTAGAGTAGAACACTTTTCTGGGATACCTTAAAAATATTTATTTTCTAAGATTTATTGGGACTGGACTGAAGAGGATAGAAGGAATGGGTGAAAGAAAGCCCAGAACACTAAATCATTTGTAGGTATAATTGAATTCATCCATGTAAGAAGGACATTTTTGAGACCAAGGAACATATTTTCTCAGAGCCTCTTTTCAAACACAACATTAAGTAACCACAAGAAAAGATGTTAATAACTGAAATCATGAACATCCTCCTTTCAACAACAACAACAACAACAACAACAAAGTCTCATAAACCAGAAATTATATAACTCACCTTTCATATACATCCCCAAATCCTAAAATATATATATATATATATATATATATATATATATATATATATATATATATATATATAATATTTATAATGAGATAGAGAAGGATCATCTCTAGTACTTCAGCATGCCTATTTATTCATTTGGTTTGTGTGACATTTTCTTTTCCTCAGACCCCTCTAAGAAACCACCTCAGGCTATGTTAATACCAAAGCCCTCAGTAAACATAAAAGACAGCCTTGGTGTACACTGAGAGGATGGAGTTAAAAGGGGTGGACCCCAAATGTGGGTACCAGCATCCAGAGAGCTGTGGTGGCACCACAACTAATTGTGATAATAGAAGCTAATGTGACTCCATTTTGTTTTATGACTTCATCCTGTAAAACAACCATGCCAAGTAGAAGGATCATGACTGGGGCAAAATGTTCGTTTCCTTTTGCTATAGAAATCTTTAAGAACACAAAACTACCTTATGAGGTATTGTTTCTGTAACTAGGGTAATGGGCCATGTTTCTGTAACTGGAGTGACTGGGATAACTGTGATTGGTTAGACTTCCCTCCACTTGACTGCACTCTTCTGCTTCTGTACACTAGCTTGCTTGCATTGGCTAGACCCCCAAACAACCTTTTGCAGTTTGCAGAAGTGCCCTTTCAATTGTTTGGGGCTGATCAGGGGAACAGCTGTATGTTCTGGTTAGTTGCCACTGGTGTGCTTCAAAAAAGGTTTGATTTAATTATTCATGAGTGGTCTGGAAGTCAGTTTATGAGACCCTGGGACGAAGCTTTAACTATACCACTATGGCTCTGAGAGTCCAGCCAAGAACTCTCATTGTAAGCTTGAGGTGGGGTATCATGGGAGAGCTCTCTGCAGGAGACCAGCTCCGCTGGAATGTTTTCTTGTGTAGTGCTACAGAAGGAAATTCATTAAGGACTAGTCACAAATTAGGATTGAGGTCTGTTTGTAACCATGCACAGAATGTTAAAAAATAAAAGTGCCAAACTAATTTTTTTTTCCATTGTCGGCTCCTGCCATCCACCAACTAGCAACTTCTAAGCAAACTTTAGTTCAGGGTTTCTGGTTCTAAGATTTTGTAGTAAATACATAAATAAATAAACCAATAAAAAACATGTAAGAGTTTGACAAGAACATTGTCATATAAAAATTCAATCTTATTCTCATTTCTGTGGTGGCAGTAAATACCAGTGAATTGTTCAAAGAAAAAGGAAACACACCTGATCATTTCCTCTGACTCTGTTATCAACTTTCAGATCCATCTTGAAAGGATCTTGGATAGATTTTCTCAGGGGAAAGTGGTATTTATTTCTTTAGGTAATACTAAAAGTTTGCTTTCAAAATTTGAAAACTTTAGGTGAATCATACATTATTTTTCTCCCAAACAAGGCAAAAACATATTTAGATTTTACTTGCAATTACACAAGAAACACATGAATTTGAATTATAAGGATTTTGTAAAATACCAAAAAAGAAAATAATAAAATTAAATAATTTTACCCTCATTACTTCTACAGAAACTTTATAAATACTTTGGGAAAATATATATAATAGAATAGTTTCTTTTATCTTTCTTTATTTCTTTCATTTTTTGTTGTTGTTGTTTTCTTTGAATCTATGACATATACTTTACACTGAACTATATCCCCAGCCCTTTATTATTCTAAAGATCAATTTAATCTTTATTTTTATTTTTTGGAATAGAAACTAGGGACAATTAATTATTGTGCTACATACATAACCTTTCTAAAAATATATTTATTTATTTAAATTTTTAAGACACAGTCTATCTAAATTTCTTAGGTCCTCCCTAAATTGCAGATGCTGGCTTCAAACTTTTGGTATTCCTGCCTCAGCCTCCTGAGTGGCTAGGAATACCAGCATGAACCAACATTCCTGCTTGGATTTTCTTAATATATATAATTTTTTATACTTTACTGAGGAGAAGATGGTGCTAGAAAATTTGTTTTAGAACTGGAAATAAAGACTTTGGGTCAACAATTTTAGGTCCTGAGAGTGTAGCACATTATAATGAAAATGAGAAACATATAGAATTTTAAAAGCCACAAGAGAAAGGAATCAGATTATATATAGGGGAACATCAATTAGGATAATGGCAGATTTTTCAACACAGACACTGAAAGCTAGAAGATCCTGGGATAACATATTTCAAGTTCTGGAACATAATGGGAGCCAACCAAGAATCTTGTATCCAGCAAAATTAAGCCTTTTTTTTTTGAAGATAAAGTAAAAACCTTCCATGATAAACAAAAGTTAAAAGAATTTATATCTAGAAAACCAGCATTAAAAAAACAGCCTTGACAAAATATTTCATGAAGAGGAAATGAAAAACAACAATTAAAATCAGCAGAGGGAGGTCATAACTAAAGAAAAAACTAATCAAAGAGGAAAACTGAGTCAACTTTACTAATACTTATAATGCTATTACCCTGGCCCTAATGTTCATAATAGTGATAATATTTTTTTGTTTTGAGATGCTTATGTAACCATATAAAAGACACTGGCTGAAGTCCTGGCAGCATAGTCAGAAAGGAAAGATGTGGGTAAAAGTGCATGGATATCGCATACATGGCATATGTTAAGGGTGTCTGCATGGCAATCCACTTCCCTCATACTAGGTGCATGAGCAGCAGGCTGCTCTCCCTGTAGACACAGCCCTGGGTGTGAGGCCATCTGTTGCTGTCCCTGCCTTGGCTCCACAGCCCTCTCCTTGATTGGTTGCTACAAGGACAGTTAGCAGACATTGCATTGGTGGCTGCCTGTAATCTGCTTAGCTACTGCCTGAGTATATATACATGGTAACTGCACAATAAAATCAGACCTTCTTCCTGTTTGGTCTCTGAAGGTCTTGATTAGCAACTCCACAGCCACACTCACCTCTACCCTGTTCCATGGACCTCCTCACTGGACAAGAGATAGCTCACACATATATCCTTAGCTTTTTTTATTTTATTTTAAGATAGGATGTCAAGTAATTTTCCAGGCTTATTTCAAACTTTACTTTCTTATGCCTCAGCATCCCTAGCACCTGTTTTTTATGACCAACTATATTTTATCACAGAATGTTTTAGCTGGCAGCCAGCCAAAATTCTTATGTTTTCTTTGTATTTTCTAGTCTTTAATTTTCAAATTTTCCTTATCAAAATGCTTTAGTGTCTCTTCTGTGCAACAAATTGCCATTTATAGTTTTATGGTCTAATATCAAATTATCTATTTGTTCACTGATCAATTTAATCTATTTATATTAAATCTAGTTATTATCAGTTTAATTTTTAGAGCTCATTTTTTTGGTATCAATTCCTTTTTCTTTTTCTTTTGGTACTGGGTAATGGATCCAGGAGTTCTCTATCCTTGAAATACATCCTCACTCATTTCTTTCTTTCTTTCTTTCTTTCTTTCTTTCTTTCTTTCTTTCTTTCTTTCTTTCTTTCTTCTCTCTCTCTCTCTCTCTCTCTCTCTCTCTCTCTCCGTCTCTCTCTCTCTCTCACTCCCTTGCTCTCTCTCTCGCTCTCTCTTGCTTTTTGAGATAGAGCTTACTAAATGGCTGAATTTGTCTTCTATCTTCCAGACCTTCTGCTTCAGCCTCCTGAATCACTAGGCATACAGGGGTGCACCACATTGCCTGGCCTTTCTTCTTCTTCTTATTTCCCTCGTGGTAACATCAATCAATGAAATTATGCCTTCATGTCTATTTCCATTTTCAAAGAACAATTATGCTCATATTTTTAAAATGTACATTTTAGTAAATATATATCTATTTGTTTTATTTGCTTTAATATTAAAGCTAATAAACTTTAAGGCATTTAATCATTTTTGTTTCATACATTTGTACATACTTTAATTTTGTTTTTATTTGATCCTTCCTAAAAAAATATTAAAACATCTTTTTGTAGCAAACTTCTAAATCTAGTATACTTGAGAATATATTAACTGTGCCTTCACATTTAAATGTTATTTGGTTAACTTTATAATTCCAGGCATTTTGTTTTGTCTTAGTAATTTAGACACTACTCAGCTTTCCATTGGCAGCCACGGATATTATGTCAAAGTTTGATACAATATAATTCTCATTCTTTCAAAATAATCTCTTTTTTTTACTCTTGAAAGGTTTTGTACATTTTTGCTGCCTTTAATATTCTTATATTAGACCACAATACATTTACCTTTTTTGTTTTGACACCAGGGATTGAAACTGAGGAGGCTTATCCACTGCTCCACAACACCAACCCTTTTTACCTTATGAGACAGGGTCTTGCTAAATAAATAAGTAAATAAATGCTCAAATAATAAATGGTAGAAGACAATCACAGATCACACAATTGTAATGTAGACCACAAAAATAGTCAAAGAAAGGCTAAAATATTTATTGGTGAAAAAAAGTACTTCTTTTCACTGAGAAGTTTTAGAATTCAGAAATAGTAAGGATTAACAAAAAAAATTTAAAATTTATTTGTTTTAAATATTTCATTATGATTTTACTATATATTTTTCTAAATTTTTCAAGTAATAATGAAGCATTTGGCCCTTTTGAAAAAAATCTCTAAGACTATGTATTATAAAATACAATTAGCATCTAACAACATCGAAATCTCAAGATTTCTAGAGTTTTTCTAGATGATGAAATATTGAAGAACTATTACTGTTGAAAAGCTCATAATGCATGTTTTCAAGGGTTCTCCCAAATCTAAGAATTTGGACATTCTATTTTTATAAATGCGGGTGGGGGGAGAATTTGTGATGGTAATTCTATCTAGATTTCATGGGATTCCTTTCTTTAACAAACCACATTTAACAATTCAGAATAATCAGATATTTAAAATGAAATAATAGTCTTTAAAATATTTTTAAAAGGTTTCTTTTCTTTCTTTCTTTCTTTCTTTTCTTTCTTTCTTTCTTTCTTTCTTTCTTTCTTTCTTTCTTTCTTTCTTTCTTTCTTTCTTTTGTAGGGATTTAACCCAGGGCCTTATTGGTGCCAGGCAACAACTCTACAAACTAGTCACTCATTTAAAGTTTATCACTTTACCTCCTGCCCTTTACAGAAATATTTAGTTTTATCAAACAATGTAAACCTGCACTAATTTGTTTTACTTATTGCAGTTTTCCATTTGCAGTTAACATATTGCCTGGCACAGTGGCACATACCTGTAATCCTAGCAGCTTGAGAGACTGAGGCAAGAGAATTGTGAGTTCAAAGCCAGCTTTAGCAATTAACATATTGACATACTGGTAATAGCTACATGTGCATTCCAAGTACTTTGCTAAACCACACACCTAGCCCAGCTCACACACAGGTAACTAATGTATTCTTTGACAGATCTGGAGGAGGGAATTTCTGAATTAAAAGTATGGGCTGGAGCTAGGCATGGTGATGCACACCTATAACCTTAGTTACTGCAAGCCTGTACCAGATCACATGTTTGAGGTGAGGCTCAGTGGCTGAGCAAGTATTATTTTTAAAAATAATAACAAAGAGGGCTGGGGAAATAGTTTAGGTGTGAATTGCCCCTGGGTTTAATCTCCAGTAATGAATACATATATATATATATATATATATATATATATATATATATATATATATATTCTTAATGGTAAGTTTTTAAAAGATTCTCAACAAGTTATTACCGTTGAAGTATCTAAAGTGTTTAGTCTTCTAAATATTTTATTTTACACATTTTTGTCTATTTCTATCCATAATTTTAAAATGCTTCCAAAATTAAATCATATTTAAATATTTCTTGTTTGTTTCATTTTGTTGTGCTACTGGGGATTGAACTCAGGAGCATTCTCCCTTTGAGATACATTTCCTGCCCTGTTGATTTTCAATTTAAAATCTTTATGCCTCTACCTCACAGAATAAATTGGATTACAGGCCTGCACCCCTCTAATGTGATTTTAGTTACTATTTTGTAAAGCTAACCATTTATTCAAACATTTTATTTAATTAGTCTTTCCCAAACAAGAATTCATTATTAGTTATAATCAGTTAATTACTACTTGGTAAATTATTTATATAAAAATTTTAAGTGGATGAAATGAAGCTGCCAGGTGTGGTTGACACATGTCTGTACTCCTAGGGACTTGGGAGAATGATGCAGGAGAATCTCAGGTTTGAGGCCAACCTCAGAAACATAGCGAGACACAGTCTCAAAAAAAAAAAAAAAAAAAAAAAAGAAGAAAAGAAAAACAAAAGTCCTTGAATAAATCTCAGTGATTAAGTAGGCTAAGTGGCCCTGGGTCCAATCTCTGGTATTTTAAAAAAAAAATCATATAAACAAATAGTCATTTTCCACATGTCATTATTTGAATTCTAACATTTTTTGACCAATTTAAGTTTACAAAGATTGTTTTTTTAGCAAGATTTTTTTTCTTTTAAGTGCCTATTTCATATTCCTAGATTCCTAAATTCAAAATCAAATCAATCAGGATACTAGACATTTAGTCTCTTCTTTTACTTTTGTCAAACTATCTACAACAGTCATTGGTATTTCAATTTTCAGTTCTAAAGGCTGGTAGAAATTGGCCAGGAGTGAAAGAAATTAAATGGCCAGGATGAAAGTGAAGATGATAAAAGATTCTAGGTAATAATGAAGAAAGGGCATAAATTTTTGAGGAAGAAAAATATTTAGGTTAAAATATTATATTAAAATACTATCAAATAGGGAAACAGAATGGGAAGAATGTGGTACCATACAAAAATAGAAACAAATTTTCCTGGGAGTATATTTTTAGAAATCAGAGGGAGTGGGAATGTGATTCACTGGTAAACTGCTTGGCCTAGGCCCATCCCCAGTGCCAAAGAGAGACAAAGAGAGAAACCAGCACTAAGACAAGATTAAAATGTATTGAGGAGATTAGTAAAGGAGATAATTGGTTCAAGAAATGGTCTTGACCTTTTGTCCTTTATACTAATCCACTGTCCTGCTGAAATCTAATCAGGGTGGTGGACTTTAAGGATCCAAAATAATATTAGAGTTTACTGAAGAAAAAATGTGTTCTCTTCAGAGGCACTTGAGGTTAACTAGACTTTGGAAACCTAAAGAGGTTACACCTGTTATTCTGAGAGCTCAGAAGACACAGAACCCCTGAGCCACTTGGATGAATTTTCCTGCAAACACTGAAAAGACCAATTAAAGAGTTTTCAGGTGAGTACCAAGTTCTGGGTAAATAAACATATACTTTTTCCTTTTATTTTAATTCAGTTTTCAGAGGGCTTTCCAAATAGATGCTGAAGTCTATTAAATAAAAGCCATATAATTATTTCCAGTTCATGATTGAGCTACAGAATTTTAAACTACCATTGTTTTGAGATCTAGAAATTAATATATTTTATTTTATGATCCATGTGTTCCTAAATTGTGAATTTATGAAGAAAAAAATTCTTGATGTCTCATACCTTTATTTTGGGAGTGGGATCTAAGCTTAACTGGAAAACATTGAAGAATGTGGAAAATGCTGCTTTCAGGAACTTCAGGTTATGGCTGTGGTCTATGAAGTACCAAATGGCAATGCAGGATATGGTGATGGCTGTGGAAGGATGACATTCATCAATGAAACAAGGAG
This sequence comes from Callospermophilus lateralis, assembly GCF_048772815.1. Taxonomy (NCBI): domain Eukaryota; kingdom Metazoa; phylum Chordata; class Mammalia; order Rodentia; family Sciuridae; genus Callospermophilus; species Callospermophilus lateralis. Next base: position 36,254,379 of record NC_135311.1, on the reverse strand, counting down.
GTGCAGAACATGAGAGGGTTTTCAGTATTCATTCTAGTTTAGAAGTGGAAATTTTGATGACCTGCAGTCATTCATTCTAAAAGCACAGTGTGTTGGATAACACCAGTTGCCATTTAAACATGGGGTTTTTATATTTCCAAATGTGGATGATTTTTTATATCATAAGTCTATTATGATTGTTGGTGCCTTGCTCTTACACACTTATTTCCAAATGGTAATTTTACACATCTATTTTTGAATACAAACACTCAGAATATATTCTATACTATTTTTACTTTTAATAACCATCACTTTAAAATAGCTGGAGCCTTAAACAATTTTGTTTTCCAATGATTTCATAGTAAGTTGTGACCATAAATACAATATACAGGGTTATTTTTTTATTTGTTTTTTCGACTTTATTGGGTTAATGTTACTTTTAACTCAGCTATGCTCTCTCTTCTATGATTAAGTTTTTTTTTCTAAAGATATTGATTGGTAAGAGAACAGTAGCTACCAGATATGCCATGTGTCTAAGTTCTCTTAGATAATAGATGTTCTGGAGTGACTATAGAAGGGGCAAAACTTTCACTGAGATTTCAATTTAAGAAAGAGAAAGCCAAATAAAATTGTGAGTGTTATAATTCTCATGAAAAAGGGCTGTCTTGATAGGAGTTTTTCTAGGACATATTTGTTTTCATCTGCAAGGTCCTGAAGCATCTGTCAGTCAATGACTTCAGGTTCACCTTCCTCCCATAGACCACAGTTGAAATCATGTCTGGAGAGTTCATTGGAGTTGATTGGATTATCTTGTTTCATTTTCAGTTTTTTATCTTTAGCATTAGTGATATATCTTTGGGCTGCACATAGAAAGTGGCTTCTCACTCAGCACTACAGAATGAAAATTCTTTCCCTTTTAGTTAGTTCTCTACATTTAGTCCTTTTACTGTCTTCAGGGCCTTTATGTTATCTGAATATTTTTGAATGAATAGACCAACATTTGTATTATTGAGTTCTATTAAAGGGGTCTCTGCTAAGAACTGGCAGAAGCAGCCAAGGTTGGAGAGGCAGAGATTTTAAATATTGCAAGTGCAGTATATAAAAAGCAAGCACATATTCCATTTTAGAAGTAGGTAATTTTCCATTTACATGGTTAAATCTAAACTACTCAAGTAACATAATATAAGTGAGGTTTGATTTTTTTCATTAACCCATAATGAAAAAAAAATGTAACTTTCTCTTTCTCTTTAGAAATACAGTATCATACATGCTACAGGGCTTCTAGAAATCCTTTATCTGCCCAATTGTGAAACTGAATGAATTTGAGCACTTCTTGAGGTTTTTGCACAACTGAGACATTTTCAGTGGCCCAGGGAGAAATATCAAAATGGCATCCTGTCATAGCTAAGGCCATAGGTCAGACAAAACATCCTGAGGTTACTGAAATTGGAGAATAGCATCTAATACAATGATAGATAAACCTTCAAGACTACCCTGTCACATATGGAAAGGGAAAAAAAGCTTTTAAGCTTTATTCACAGAAATGTGCAAAAGCATAAGGGTTAGAGTTTTCTTGAGGAAGTTGCATATATTGAAAAAATTAGTTCTGGAAACCAAAGAATGTGTTAAAATTCCCATGAAATGCAAAAAATATGAGAAACATCCAGATTTCCCCCCCAAACCTCTGACTACCTATATCTACTTTTAGAAGGAGAATTGTAACAAGTATTGTGCCCCCAGATCACAACAACCATGAGTGGACCAAGGTCCTGTCTGAGAAAGAAAAGGAGGTTCCCAAACAAATAAAGATAAAATACATTGCAGATTTCCAGAAAGAGAAATGGGAGTTTGAAGAAAAAAGGGTTCAATTAAAAGAAAATTACCCCGATATAGCCCAGGAATCTAAGACATCTGATGTCTACAAGAGGTGCCAAATCAATGGCTCAAAGAGAAAAGCTATGGTAAGCCTATGAACATGACCAGGACAGGAGGTCCATAATGCAAGTAGGTAAGAATAGACCAGAGGTTCTCATAAGCTTGGAGTCTGCAACAAGGCCTTGTAGAGAAGCAGGGGTTGAAGTCTCAATGGAGGGATTCCCTGGAGATTTCTCAGATGTCATCATCTATCAGCCATCATCCCTCACCAAGATCAAAAGAGAACAATGAGGAAAATTTTAAAGAGGAACAAAGAAATGACTATTTAAATTCGAGCAGTGGAGATGAAGATGCAAATGGTGGATTTTGAATGTTTAAATTGTTCTTAACTTTAATAATTATTTTCAGAAAATAATGGTGATATTTCCAATTGCTGCACCGCTGCTCTCTTTTTACTACTAAATTTTTGCATGAATATCCAGAACAATGTTCAGCAAAAATATTGATATGACTTTATTCTGATTTTCAAGATAACTATTACTGAATTTTTAATTATGAAAATCATGCTGATATACATTTTAAAATAAATTATGACATATGAAGGACATGTCTAAAATTTCATTATTAATTAGTTTGAATATATAGTGTTTACTAACTTGTAAAATACCCTTTCTCAGAGAGTGACTTTTCTTTATGTAATAGGCAAGGTTTTCCAAAAACAAAACAAAATAAAAGAAACTACAGACAGAGAGATTGCTTAATTATGAGGACCTGGTCCACACAGTCATGGAGGTTGAGAAGTCATCTGATCTCCTCTAGGCAAGCTAGAAGCTCTGGAAAGTTGTTACTATAATTCAGTCCAATCTAAAGACCTGAAAACCAGTAGAGCCAGTAGTACAAACCACAGTCCAAGGTGGAGAGAAATAGATGTCTTAGCTCAGGCAGTTTGGCAGGAAATGATAAAACCTTCCATCATTTGCTCTTTGGTCTATGTAATACCTCAGTGATGTGGATGATGTTCACTCATTTGGGGTAGGGAAACTCCTCTACTAACTCCATTGATTCAAGTTGAAACATAAAACTGTTCCTCTTAGTATTATTAGTAAAGAAATTGAGTTTTGACATGCCTACTGGTAGCTCATTGTCACATTCCAGAAATGAACCCCCTTAATTTTAAAATTATGAATACAGTTTATGCAATTCTTTCACCTTTCTTATGTTGGTAATATTATATTTTGACACTTCTTATGACTATTAAGCTTGACAGATCTTTTATTTTACATTTTATAATCTAGATTGGTATTGATCCCCACCCTCAGTAATAAGGTTCAAGGAGTATGAAAAATCTGACACATACTAAATATTTACCTAAATCCCAAAGATGTCTCTCACTCTTTACCATAGAAAATTAAAAGAAAATGTAAAAGGAGAAAGGGAGAAAATTCTCTCACCAGCTGTTCCATACTCAGAGTCTGAATACCTCTTTTACTTTGAAGGAAGTGGAATAAAGAACTGAATGACAAATATACATGGGTTCCCCTTATTGTTCACAAAACTTAAAATACCAGAGGAGGGGCAAGTTCTCCTTCTTCCTGTGATGATTGAGCTAAGTCTTAAGGAACTAGTAAAATCAAGAGGATAAAGAGAATACAGAGTTATTTTGGCTCATAAAAGTTCTTTGGCAATGATAACACACACACACACACCAGTCCACATCCTTTCAATTCTACATTCAGTATTATCTCCTCTCCTCTTCTCTATCATCACAGTGAATGGAACCTGCTCCCATTCATAAATGGACCCCAGGAAGGGAATCATAATGCTGACAAACTGTAGTAAAATTTCTTCTCCTTTTTCTAAATGTTCTTTAATATCCACTTAAACAGCTGAGGGCACAAGCAGAAACAAAACTTTATTTATTTTTCACATTGAAAGAAATGAGGATTCTGAATGTTATGTGCACTACAAACCAATTTTCCCATTATCTCTTTTTTTGAATGAACACTGTGGTTCCTACATCATTTTAAAATGGTCATAAAGACAGGTACAAGATAGATCTAAGTCCTGGTGCTATTTGCAACCACATAGACTTAAAATGTAAGGAGATAAACACCCTTAACACATTAAACCCACTAAGTTAAACATCTCAAGATATGTACACAGGGTAGAGGTAAAGGCTTTAATACAGCATAGCAGTCCATTCCATGTGTTTAAGAGATTAAATAAAAATCATTGCTCTCTCAAATATTGTACTGCTTAGTTTTTACAAAAATCAAGTTTTTACTGAGTTTTCTGATTTACAATAAAATGTACTAACTTAAAAATATCTATGCTTAAGCTATCATCTGTAAGTTTTTTCTTTGTCTATGTGCAAACTGAAAACTGTGTGTTTTTAATCCATAGAAATGTTATGTAGTATGTATATTTTAACTGTATGTATTAGGAATAAATGAAACCATATTTTGGTGACTCATAGTGCATGCAATTAAATGAAAAATATGTCTACCAAAATGTATTTTTTACTGGGAAAAATAAACATTGGGTCTATGGAAAGTAAACATTAACTTTTGTAGATTTCAGTGTAGGACAGTCTATCACAAACATATTTGCAACATTTCCCTCAGAAATGCTTAACTTTCAAATTAATAATTTTAAAAATCTTTTTAAATGTGATTTTATTATTTCAACAATTGTTTTTCATTCCACATGATTTTCAAGCAAGCCCAGAGCACTTAAATCTGTGACCAGTCATTGTGAGTTAAGATAGCAAAATCTGCAACACCTGTGGTGGAAGAGTTTGCTGTTAACACATTCAGCAAATGAGGTGACTGTTCACACACAAGAAGTACATTTGTCAGATGGTCCACAGCTTTCTCAAGTTCGCCTTGAGCTAGTGACTCTTAACCAAGCTGTATTTCTTCAAGGAAGACTTTCTGAACAGCTTCAGCATCTTTAAGATCCTGTAACTTGGAAAACACACTCTCTTCTGGGCAAACTTCTGCTTTACTCTTTGTTCCCCAAGTGTGATTTTGAAGTTGGTGTTGCTCCACCTCTTTCAATTGAAGTAAATGGTGTAGCAGATGATGAGCCCCACGTATCCTTCACCCTTTGGGTCACTGCACTGCTTAGGCTGACCTCTTCCTCAGGTGCAGGGAGTGCCACTGCCCTCCCTGCAGAGTGGATTGTGACTGCATGAAAGGAGAGTGAAATTTTAATAAATTTTCTTTATGGTAAAGTTTATGTACTGATTGCTTTTCACTCATCAGGCTTTGCTCTGCTTTAAATACAATAACCTGTAGTTTCCTGACATGCATTCATAGTCTCCTTTGCTACTTTCTCTTTCATTCAGTTGTGTGTACTTCTTTAGTTCTTAACTCACTATACCGGGTGCTTTGATGTGTCATTATTATATTAAGTCCAAACTATTATCAAGATGTGTCAAAAACTCAGAATTCATCTTACTTCTAAATCCTGCTCATTTTTTTAGCCTGTTGTGTTTTTCCCTGTAAATTATCCACCAAACAGTCCACAGTTTTTCCCTTCTTATTTAGTGTATTTCTCTTGCTTTTTCTCCATCATCAAATGTGATGCCCAGGAAGAATGCTATCAGGCTGCCAGGCTCTGATAATTTTAGTAAATTTTCTTTATAGTTAAACTTTCTTTAGGCTTTGTTTGTTGTTACAAATAAAAGATGTAGAGATGATAAACTAGTGGAGGAGAAAACAGAAGTTCCCAACTGATGGCCTCCTTTTTGTCAAAAGAAATGAGGTTATTTTTTTAGACAAAGGTCTTTCAAAGATACTTCTTGTATATAATAGCATATTTATATTATGCACTTTACATAGTGGAAACTCTTTATATCATTCTTTAGTGAAACAAAAATTTATCAAATACTGTATTAAATTTTTATGAATAAAGAATGATGGAAATAATGCACAAAGCTTTGGGAACTCAAAAAATACTTGTATTTTCTATAGAGTCTTGTAGGCAGTTTCAGCAGTATGTTGTATATAAATATATGCTTTTGCTTTCTTAACACGCTTTGGGAATTTAGACTATTCTATATGAATTCTAGGTGGGTAAAATGTTGAATTTATTTGAAAAAAAGCTGTTGGTCTGTGGATGTGGCTCCATTCACATGAACAATGTTGAATTAAAGTGGTAAAAGAGTCCATTTGTGTATAATGGGTTAAACATTGTCTCCTAGAAAATATTTTTAATTTTCTCCATTAGAATGATGTTGAACTTGGGTTTAGCATATATAGCTTTTATAATCTTGTGTTATATTTTACTATCACTAGTTTTTCTAGAGTTTTGAACATGAAGGGTTACTGTGTTTTGTCAAATGCTTTTTCTGTATCTATTAATATGGTCACATGATTCTTGTATTTAAATCTATTGATATAATGAATTATGTTTATTGATTTCTGTAGGTTGAACCAAACATACATCTCTGAGACAAGCCCCCACTGAGACCCCTCCACAATCTGATGGATCTGATCTTCAGATTCCCCAAGCTCTTCCACACAGCAGTCCCAAGGTCTCAATGCTATTCCAGCTTGCAAACAGAGAGACTACCAGGGATGTACTCACACAAAGGAGTGACCATGCAAAAATGCAGCAAGATGGCAGCCACTAGCACACCCAGCACAAAACCTCACATACAAACAAACCTGCAGGCACACCAACACTGAACCTCCAGGTCCTGGCCAGTGTCACCAGAGGCAGTATCATACAACCAAACATTTAGGAACACTGACACTGGACCTTCAGGCTCTAGCTGATGGCTGGCAAGCAGCAGTATCAGAGAAAACCTTTTTTTTTTACCTCTAGAATCTTGAGTCATGGAACTACAAGGAATATAGCCTCCCTCTAATCTGCCAACTTTATTGATGCAATATACTGAGTCTTTTCTCCTCCTCCTCCTCCTCCTCCTCCTCCTCCTCCTCCTCCTCCTCCTCCTCCTCCTTCTCCTTCTCCTCCTCCTTCTTCTTCTTCTTTTACTGGAACTTGAACACAGGGGCACTTAACCACTGAGGAATGTCTTAAGCAAATTTTATTTTTTAGCTTGAGACAGGTTCTCATGAGTACCTCACTATGTTGCTGAGGCTTTCCTTGAATTTGCAATTCTTCTGTTTCAGGCTCTGGAGTCACTGGGATTGCAGGTGTGTGCTATCATGTTTAACATTTGCTGAATCTTGATAGAGAAAACAAACCTCCTGTTAAGTGCACACATGCCTCAAGCCTTATAAAAGGCCCAGAGACCTTAATAGCATCACCAAATGGCCAAGACTCCTGGTTGGAAGAGGACATTTTTCAGGTTGTTTGAATGCATGTAGAAAAACTTCACACCAATGACAGCAATCACTTCACAGTAACAGAATCCACCTGGGCAATTGCAGCTCTTTAAGTTTTTCTGGGGAAATATACAAACTTACATTGTTAGAGATTCTCAAGAGTTGAAAAAACACTACTCTGAAATAATTGGTCTTAGAATTCAAGAAACATGTTAATGCTAAAAAAAAAAAAAGTCAGAAACTTGAACTTCTCAAAGCAACTCAGGAATAATTATTTTCCAAAACTCTGAACTAAACAACTTGAGCATGACCAAAATCCCAGGGAGGAGGTTTCAGAGCAAATGAAACTAAAGTAAATTCAAGACTTCCAGGAGAAACAGTACTTTGAGAGAAAACTTACCAACGAAGTGATGACTATCCAATGTAGTTAGCCAGCAGGATGGAAAGGACAAGAAAGGATTTCCCCACACAGTCTTTGGAGGGTGTTTGACCTTTTTAATCACTTGAATTCAGACTTCTGGCCTCCAGAGGTATGAAAATAAATTGTTTAAAGGCACCTGCTCTGTGAATTTTTTATGGCAGGCCTAGATCACGTCCCTAATATACATGGAGGGTCACACTGAGAGAGTCCAAATCCTAATTGTCTTCATTTTATTTTATGTGCCTCCAATCACTACATTCAGCACCCAAAGTGGAGATATCAAGGCTAAGAGACTTCTGAGACTCAAAGTAATAAGAAAAATAGAAAATGACACTGATTATTGAAGTGCTTGATCATATATCATGTGCATTATAGAGGCTAGTAGGAAAAATGAAAGAAAAGAGAAAAATAACTAAAAGGATACAATTTTTGGATCCAGTATAACTGACACTAGATTACTCCTTGAACAAATAAAACAGCAGTACAAAAATCCAAGATTTTGCCTTGATTGTCACTCTGTGGAACGCTTCCCTTGTGAAACTAACACTCAAAGCATAGTTGATGATTATGGGGTCCTACATTTGCACCTATTTTGACCCCCATGATTTTATTTGGATTCTTTAAGAAAATAGTTTTTGATCTCTGAAATACAGAATAATATATAAGCTTGTTCTTAAATTCATTTTTCTAAACTTTAATCAAAAGATTGTAGCCATACTTTTCATAAATGGTTTATTTAGAATCATAGAATCTGATCTTTTATATTCAAATATTCATTGTGTAGGTAAAATGTAAATATTATTCATCTGTTGAGAAACCACAAAATGATACTACTTAAAAAAAATCACCATGAACAACAGTTGGGCCTCTTCATATTTTTAATAACACATTTATTTTTAGAGCAATTTTTCATCCACAGGAAATTGAGTAGAAAGTTGAGTTCCCATATGTTCTCTTCTGTCCTACACACACATCCCTGGCCACTATCCAAGTTCTGCCCTGGAGAAGTATGTTTGTTACCATGAATGAAAAAACTCTTATCATTCAAGCCATTGCCATTTTGTCATTTACATATGGCTACAGTTGGATTCATCCATTTCTGAGCAGTGATAGCACTCATTTCTTCATATCAACTATTCATACCCATAAAACGGTATGGCCTATTAGTCCCTGAAGATAATTCAATATGAAATTTTAGATACATTAAGTTGTTTCTCTTTCCTTAAAGAGCATTGACCAAGTTTTATATTTGTCAGGCCACCATGGGCACAATCATTCCTCTGAGGATTTCACTGTGAGGAGCAAGGTCTGAAAGTGTGTTTTCATCAAGATCTGTCATCAAATTGTCACAAAGTACCATCAAGGTCAAGCATAAAATGCTTCACTTCAACTGGCAACCACAACTGCTATTGCAACTGAGAAATAGGACAAACAGCAGAACTCAGAAGGAAAGTGGTCCAAGCTCTGCATATTCAGAGGCTCACTACTGCACAGGGCTTCACACTTCAGCCACTGACCAAATTTCATGGATAAAGCATCAGTGTAAGTGAACATTTTTCAAAAACTTAATTACACTATATGTTCATCTAAAACTTGCCTTGTTCACAACATAAGCATGTCATGGAGCATGGACATATAGATATTTGTCCTAAAACTTTTCAAATTTAACTTGAAAACATTTTATATTTAAAGAGATGTTAAAAATGTGATGGAATGACTTACTTTGTATTTCCATGCCCAGTTTGTTTCTCCCCTAAAATGATCATACATTTCCATGGCACAATTTGCAAAAGTAGGAAGCCTACTTTGGGAGGTTATCACAAACTGAAGTCAGACATTTTTCAGATTTCACCAGCTTCTATACGAATATCCTATGTTCTATTCCACGATCCAACTAGAATGGAGCATTGAATTCACTCTCACATCTCCTTTGGTTTGAGTTGAAAGATCTTCTTTTTTACTTTTCATGACCTTCACAATTTTGAGGAATACTACATAGGTCTTTTGTAAAATGATCTTCAGTTTTGGTTTGCAGCTATTTTTCTCATAGATAGAGATATAGTTTTAGATAGAAAGAACACACAAAACAACTTCTTTCCTCATTATATGAATTGAAAAGTATGTGATATCCACATAGTCTGTGTATTAAAATAAGTTCATTGGTTTTAACAAATGTATCATTCTGACTAGGGATGCTGGAAACGAGTGAAGCTACCCACTATTATTTAGAAAGAGGGGGCAGTTAATACATGTAATTTTTTTTATTTCCTCTCAATTTTGCTGTTAACATAAAACTCCTTTAAAAAAGTCTAGGAAATATAAGGAAAAGAGCAAGGTCCAACTTTACTGGCTTCAATGAAAAATGAGTCCTAGTCCTGAGTGTGAGAAAGAACTTCATTTGTTTTTATTTCCCAAGGAAAAATAAATTTTATTTTCTTAGACCAATAGAAAGATGAAAACATCAAAATAGTGTTTATTGCAGACAATGATATAAAAATTCATCCTACAAAATGTCATTCAGGTTAAATCATAAAATTATGCAATCTTAAATCTGACAAATTCACAAAACATGTAAGTAGTCACAGCATGTAGTGCATCTGGGACACATGGTTTGCCAATCATTTTATGTTCCACAAAAGATGACCATCAATAAAAGAAAAAAAAATTGAATCAACACAATAAGGTAATTTACCCTGTCTTTATATTTAAAAAGAAAGTTATATTCAACAAAATGCCATTTTTATTTTTTCATTGGGTATTAAACCCAGGGGTATTCTACCAAAGAACTGCATTTCCAACCCCTTTTTCTTCTTCTTCTTCTTCTTCTTCTTCTTCTTCTTCTTCTTCTTCTTCTTCTTCTTCTTCTTTTTAATTATTTTGAGACAGGGTCTTGCTAAGTTGCCCAGGCTGGCCTCACACTTGAAGTCCTTCTACATCAGACTCCCAAATTAACCAAATTGTGTGAATTAATAGGCATGTGCCACCATGTCTGGATCAAGTACAAATTACTTAAAAAGCACTAAAGTACAGTATTGTAAACTTCAACTAGGAAGGGCTGCCCAAAATGTAAATTCCCCAGGTTTAGAGTTCCTGACTTATCCCTGCTCACTTGTGGCCAGTGTGAACAAAAGGCCTGACTGGGAAATTCAAAGAGCCAGAAGGGTACCGCCATATAAGAGAACTCTTGGCAACGTTCACAAAACTCACACTTTCACTCTCAAAATCAAGAAACACACCAACCCGGCCCTGAGGCTTCTCTATATAGTGAGAAAGGATTGGGGAGGTTGTCAAGAGACTATGGTCATCATCTTCCTTCACAAAAAGGAGAAGAAACACATCTTCGGATTCAGTCACTGTGCCATTCCTTCTTATCCAGGAATCCTTACAGACTCCTACAGCCCAGTCCAAAGGGTCCTTCATATCTAATTCCCAGTACAATTTCCCAGAGTTGAAACTCTCTGTTCCCCATGCAGCAAAATAGTTAATTCCATCAGAATTCAAAGATGAGTCTGGAAGGACGTGCCCAAATCGCAAACTTCTCACATCATCAAACAGCTTGAGGTTATCACTGGACACTGTATTTTCAAAGGATATCTCCACTGTAGAATGAAGAGAATATTCAAATCAAAACCAACTTTTAAATTGCTGTTAGATGAGAAGGTCTACCTGAGTCTTAATGTGGGGGGGGCGTGATGGGGTGGCAGAAGAAGAGGGGTAATTGTGGCTGAAGTGCATTGCACTCAGATTTCTAGAATACTGCAGAAGAAACAATAGTCCAACCACAATGAAAACACTACTAAATATATGGACACTGTAATAAAAGGGTGGGCATGTCTACTTCCAGCTTGTTACTTTACATTTCATCTGAGAAATTGGAGGTCTGCATTCCCATTCAATCCAAAGCAATGATTCCTTGCTATGGTTCCTACTTAGTTCTACCATGGAAATCTAAAAACTGATTCATCATATACCAACTTGTCTTTTTTTGATGCTTGTGAAATATTGCTCTGTGCATTCAGTTATTTTATGTTTGTTCATACATGCTATTATATTAAATTTAACGCATTTAGTATATTATGTTTAATAAAATACATATCACACATTCAATACCTAAGAGATTTTAAGGGTAATGTTTAAATAACCTTCATCACTCAGTGCACTTAATTTAAAATGGGAACATATTGAACTAATTTATAATTGTCTTATTGATTGAAATGGTTTTGAATGTATAGCCCAAATCACATTTATTATTATACCAGTGATCACTTCTTTCTTTCCTTATTTAATCATGGTGATCAGATTACTAAATATAATTATAAATACCAATTGGCAGACCATTCCCTTTGGGTAAATTAAAGGTTAATAAATGGAAAGGTTTCCCATAGAAAATCATTATTGAAAGTCATGACACTATGCTCCCATCACTGGGCTGACACTCACCTTGGAAACACTTGAGCCTGTCTATCAGTCCAGTGATGGTCTGGGCAGGAAGTGCTGGCTTCATAGGCTGAGGCAAGTGCAGCTGCACTGATTCACTCCTGAAAGTAGGAAGAGGACATGAATCTTCTGGTGACAAAAATGACACCACAGTTTTTAAGGAACTAAACAACAATTTTGCTGAAAATGTTTCTTGAAACCCTTTTCTCATGAATGTACCTCTGTGAACATGAGAAGGGACTGTCTCTAGGAATCTTTCTTACTAATTTTGCAAGTTAACAACCCATTTCTCAGAGGTACCCATGTTCTCATTAGCTAACTAGGAAAAACTGCCCCATGCACCTCAATGTTTCTGATTTACAATGTCAAAACATACATGGTTGCATTTATCTTTTTTATTTTTTTTTTAAGAAAGAGTGAGAGAGAGAGAGAGAGAGAGAGAGAGAGAGAATTTTTTAATATTTATTTTTTTAGTTTTTGGCATCTTTGTTTTGTATGTGGTGCTGAGGATGGAACCTGGGCCGCACGCATGCCAGGCAAGCGCGCTACCGCTTGAGTCACATCCCCAGCCCCACATGGTTGCATTATGAAGGTCAACATTCAGCCCAGGATGACATATATTCCTCAACCAACAGTGGAAATAGAGGCTGACTTCTCATTAAGGGGATCAGGAAATCATATTCAAACAAACACATGAATACACAGTTGATTACTCTCTACATAAACTATGCCTTCACTTTGTAAGAAACAACTTAAACACTTTCATAGCTCTCAATGGTATCCCAGTTTACACTAAAGTCAAAATTTACCTGGTCAATAGGTCTCCCAAGTCCTGCAAAGAAAACAAAAAAAAGGCTTATTTTTTTTTTAAAGAAATCCAATAGTATTTTGTTTTTGGAAAGATCATGTAGTATCAAATATCATCACATCAATGCTTCTTATGAATTCATTTTCATCTCTCAGAACAGTACCAGCAAAGCATATTTAAAGATTCTGAATTTGTGATTAAATCAGAATCCAGAGGGTCTAAAAAGTGTGAGAATGAAGGATATCAGTAATACACAGTGTTTACTGTCCCCAATTCCATAATGTTTAAACAGAAGAAAGAGAACGTAAGCTTTTCCAAGATGTCTGCATATTGTCAAATGGTAAGCAAAAAAATAAAATGTTCATGAATAAATTGTTATTTTTCTGGATCTTAGAGAAGCAAGATACAACAGAAAAATTAAAAAAAAAAAAACTCTAAGAGAGCTACTCACAATGTTTCATAAATCTTGCTTATTTATCATCAGGATAGAAGGTAAACTTTAAGTAGATTATATCCAAAGAGGAAAGAACCCCATAATTGATGCAGGAAATATAAAAACTACCAAATAATGTGGTCAAAATTGAGAACCCGAAATCATATAAAATACTTTCATGCACAGCTTAGTTCTTACCTGGAGCAGCTCCACATATGGTTTATAGGACATTTTCACCAGCTCCTCATATATTTCTCTTAGGTCTTTCTTCTTTTGAAACATATTGGCTTCACTTTTTTTGAGTTCCTCTAAAATTCTTTTGCTTTCCTTCCTAAGAATGTCTAGATGTCGATTTTTCCTCCTCATGAAGAACTGGATGTAGTTTTCTGTACTCAGCCCTGATCAGCTCTTCCCTGAGATACACATAGTACTGTAGGGATAGATTGAGTAGATCTCAATTCTAGTATGATTTTATCCTTCTCCACCTAATCCTCTCTCTTTGACCATTGTCTTTTTATCAGTATGTTACATAGGCCATAATTTTATATTCATCCACATTTCAGAAATTCGAAATTCACTCTTCTTTTATCTTCATTCTTTCCCTAGTTTTTATAACAGTGGCAAGGAATCAAACCCATCCTTCCCTCCAACCACTTTTATCTGCATCATGAATGCCTGAAATATCTTAAGAAAAGGTTTTGATTGACAATTTATCCTTCAAATATAAATTTCTACATGCAAGCAATTAGAATTTATAGCTGTCACATAAATCACTATATGCAATATTCTGATCTCTGGTTAGAAAATTAATTTTCATCTCAAACCTCCCTATGACACTGCCTGGTCATTTGTTTGATCAACAAGGTCAAATTTTACTTTTAGGATTCAAAGCCACCAGAAATGATATACCTAATATCCTTATACCATGATGCTATAGTGAATAATGGATGGATTTCTAGTATGTCTGTTTCAAGCTGAGTCTCAAGGAAATAGACTCATACTTATGATCCATGGACTGATTATTTTGTTCTCTTCATTTATATTTCTTTGGTTTACTTGGATCTTTTCCCGTAATGATCTTATTTGCTTTAGGAGCTTCTCCTGTAAAAGAAATATAAACTCAAACAATAGAGAAGCAAGCGCATTTGGTTTCAATCTCACAATGATAGAGAATAAAAAATAAGAGATAAGTACTTTAGTGAGAAAAAAATCATATTGCTTTCCTTTTGCTATTGATGATTGCGAATTTTAGGAGATTTCAGACTGCAAAAGTGCATAATGTAGCCATGTGCCTAGGGATAATGATAAAGATGAATAGTTTTTAGATAATGTGGCAATTGGCTTCAGAATTTTGTTTTCTGATACTCTACCCTGCGAATTCCCCAAAGCCTTTTATCTTATTTATTCCCTAGTGTTAGTAAATATTCATGCTGTATAGAAATGTATTGCATTTGTCATTTTGGTAGCCAGTAACTCTTTTCAAAATGAGCAGTTTCTAAAGCTTAACCATGAAAGTTAAAATTAAAGTGACCAACTACTTTATCACTACCTCCGAGGAATCAAGCTCCACAAAGGCAGGCATGCTTGCATATTTTATTTATTGCTTACATCTTTGGTTCTTAGCTTCTTCCTTGATGCTTATGAAATTACCTAGCATACAGAAAAGAGTAGGGCAATCATCATTATCCAGATTCTCAGCTCTTTTGAAATCTCTTAGCTCCACTGCTCAGCCTTCAGAGTGCTCTCACTGGTGTCACTTACCTGGTATTCCTCCACAGCCCTTTCCACTGAAGGGTGGTTGTGAGCCCTGTGCTCCTGAGGGTTGCAGCAGAGCCAACAGAGCAGGTTCTTGTTCTCCTCACAGAAGATCTTCTTTGTCTGCTGGTGGGTCACACATATATTTTTCTCAGAGTTCAGGAATTGCCTGAGATGAGCCTGCCTTGCAATAGATGTAAGATTCTTCAGAAGAATATTGTTTTTGACATCTCCCTGCTGTGATGGCTCCCTGCACACAGGGCAACAGGCAAGAATTTGGGCTTGTCCCCAGGGAACGAAGAAACAGGGCCAACAAAAGCTGTGCCCACAGCCTATGGTGACTGGGTATATAAGGTACTTCAGGCAGACAGAGCAAGTGAGTTCTTTCTGGAACACTAGTGGTATTTCTGAATCCATTATTCTGAGGAAAGAAAACCATAAGGATTTAATCATCTACCCTTAAAGAGATAAAGACCTGAACCAATTTTTACTCATATTCTCATTGAATAGCACACTACTGTCTATGGAATAATAAACTTTATTTTGTACATGACAAAACAGAACAAACTGAGTAAATAAAGAATGCAAATAAATCAAATATTTAAGTGAGTAGCTCTCTATACAAGTCTGAACTATTATCAAGCACCTTTCATACTGTGAAAATATGTGATTATTTTAATCTGCTCCAGAAAACAAAGAATTCTTTACAGTTTTTATTTAGCTAAAAATCTGGGTTCTCATTTCTACTACAGTTGAACTTCTAAGAATGGAAGAGATAAAATATTCCTAAAAATATTTTTGGATCTACAGGTAAAAAATTATACATTATCTGAGAACTAGTTTCAGAGTGCTTATGAAGTATGTAGGAGCACTGGGCGTGGTAGCACACACCTGAGACAGAAGCAGTGCAAGTTCCTCACCAGCCTCAGCAAAAGCAAGACTCTAAGCAACTCAGTGAGACCCTGTCTCTAAATAGAATCCAAAATAGAAATGGGGATGTGCCTCAGTGGTCCAGTGCCTCTGAATTCAGTCTCAAGTAAAATAAATAAATAAATAAATAAATAAATAAATAAATAAATAAATAGAAATAAAATGAAAAGAAAAAACGTTTAAACTATGAAATTACATTTGATTTTGTTTTGGAAAGTAGTAGCTACAACTCATGTGGCAATTGTATACATACCTTAAGAATTACTCTATGGTTTCAGCAGTTCTTTCTGCAGGATTGAAAATTGAATTAAGCTTCAGGATCAGGCACTCAAGGTGTGGAGGAGGTCGATTTTGATGTCATTCAGCCAGGTGAGCTTCAAACTCTACTCTGGAGAAGAATGAGCTGGTGTCGAGGAGTGCACTTTTATTGAGTCCCTGAAGACCACACCCACTTCTTCCTTGATTGCGTTCAGGGTGTTTCCAATCAGTGTTAGGTAAATAGTGTAGGTAATTAGATTAGCATGGGTGATTAGATTAGTGTGAGTGGTTTGGATGTGTGGGTAATTAGTTTTCAGGTAGAAAATTTTGATGTAATCCCTTCTCTAATCTTCATAAACAAACATTTAGAGTCTTGCCCACAGCTACTGACTTAAAAAAATTGAATCCCCAAATTCAGATTACATCTAAAGATTTTCAGTTGTGTTCTTTTATTTTTCACCTTTAAGAACAGAAAGAGGGTGACACCATATGTGATTATTTTAATATCTGTTTTTGAACATTTATAAACACTTTACTTTCTGACTTATGCTTTAGTTTTATTCTCCCATGTGGAGAGGGATTTAGTTTAGAAACTTTGTTTTCCTCACCAGCTGAGGTGGCCCACACCTATAATCCCAGTTCCTGAGGCTGAGGCAAGAGTATCAGAAGTCCAAACCCAGCCTCCACAATTTAGTGAGGCCCTAAGCAACTCAGAAAGACTCTATCTCTGATTAAAATATTTAAAAGGGCTGAAGATATGGTTCAGTGGTAAAGTGTCCCTGCGTTCCATTTCTGTTTAAAAAAAAGAGAGAGAAAGAAAGATAAGAAAGAAAGAAAGAAAGAAAGAAAGAAAGAAAGAAAGAAAGAAAGAAAAATAGTTTTGTTTTTATTTTTGTCACATCAATCTTATGCTTTCCCAAAAGAGACCCAGGACTCTTCCTTGGGGCTGCATCTTAACTAATGCCACATACACAGCATGAACTGCAAGAGCAAAGATGGCCACATTCCCCACACCCCATCCTGTGTGGTAGTGAAAATTAGTCACCCTGAAGCCTCTATTGATTCTTTCTAGCTTTGGTAGAGTTTCCTGGAACCTCCCTTTTACACAGATTAGTATCAAAGATGATTTTGTCCAATAGATAACTAATTATGATTTTAGCATGTAAAACCAATGAGACTTCAAAAAATAACATATTGGATGGTATGGTATGAAAGCATGGGTTTTGGTTTATAATACAAGAATCCTGGGCTATAAAAAAATATAGAATTTATTGCCCTGAGATTTCCTCTGCTACAAAGGCATTAGGCTGTCAAGGAGGCCCTATTTCTTCCTCAGATTATCAGAGTGATAGATGAGGAAAGCACCTCATTTCCAGGGACCTCAAATGTTCACATTTGCTAAATTTCTTCCCCTATGAAGAAATCAAGTAGATACAACCTCTCAGACTCTGAATTATAGACAGAGTGGCTATAAAGTACTATGGTTTAAATGTGGATTTTCCCCAACAAAATGCAAATTGAAATATTATTCCATAGAGCAGTAGTATTTTGAGATGAGGTCTTTAAGTCATTAAAAAAAATTAGTGCCTTTCTCCTTGGACTGAGCCTGAATGAAGGAGTAAATTCTGGGCCCTTGGAAAATGAATCATTTTTGAGAAGGTGGGTTGTTATGAAGGGTGTCACACATGTGTTCAGACATTTTTCACTGGACAATTTCTCCTACTGCTTCACTGCTATGAGCAGATTCAGCATGAAACCCTCACCAAAAATTCAGGCATCATAACCTAGAACTTACCTGCCTTCAGAACTGTGAGATAAATGAATCTTTTCTTTATAATTTACCCAGATTCAGGCATTATATTAAAAGAACAGAAAATGGACCAACACATAAAAGAAAGAGACACATTCTCTCTTACATTGTATTTTACCTTTATTAAATCAAAAATTATCTATTCCTTCATTTTGTTACATTTCACAAATAAAACCAGAATATGTGTCCTACTTCATGTATCATAGGTGATTATATTCTCAAAATAAATTAATTAAAAAATGCATAAATTTTAAAACTTTATGTGATTTTAATATTATCACCACAATTAATAACAGATTAAGTAGGTTTTTACAAAATTTGAGGTAACCTAAACTTAAAAAGATATATTCTGTTTGACATGTTTCATAAGACCCAAGGGTGAGGGCTTCTTTAGATATTGGATTTTCCATAGTATTAGCGGCACAGTCCTTATGTATGTCTGGTCAGAAGTGACTACAGCAGAAAAAAGCTTTGATATGGGGAGAGAAAGAATAGGAAGAAATACTGTATATCAGAAACTTTGAGAAACATTAGTAGAAATCACAGTTCTACCTTCACAATCTAGGAATACTCTTATTCAGCCAATGGCCTTAGTACTTATTGAAATACAAGTGGGGAGTTGGTAAACAGAGTGTAATGGGACCCCTCCTTAACACATCCAAAGAAGAAGAGCCCTGTACCTCTTTGTTATCTTTGTTTCCTTTCCAATAATCATTACACACTCCAAAAGCCCAGTTCCAAGAGTCTCCCACTTCCATCTCCCAGTAATATCTGCCCATGGTAAAAGTCTGAATACCCTCAGCAGAAACCATTCTGATGTTGGAATGATCCAGGAGGCCCCTTGAAGATCACATCCAACATTCACACTTCTCAACTCTCAATACAGGAAGATGTGGCCAGTTGAATCTTTCAGACACAGAGTAAAAAAAAATTGTAGACCTGTATGTAAACAAAATAAGAAGTTAAAGTTGTAAGAAATGTCATTCTGTGAAGAACTGACATTACTGGAAACTGTGAAGTTATAGCAGCAATGATGATTTTTGGCTGTAACATCTAATACAATTGTGGGCATAAAGAGTTAATCTGCAGAACAAGTAATTTTTTATTTATTTGTTATTTATTTATTCCATTATTTATTTGCCACCGATATGGACAATTGTTGAAAATATGAAAATTTAAATACTGAGTCAAATATAAGATCAATATCTTTGAATTTAATTTTATCTCAAAATAGCTGCAGAAATTATGCCCTTAACTCTCTTCAGGCATCAAAAATATTAGTATCAAAATAAAATTCACAATTCTTAAAAAATGATGTCATTAATTTGAATGATGTGGAGATTTCCTCTCTTTTCAGCTTCTCTATACAACTGGATAAAACAATTTATACATTTTAGAAAGAGTAATTTAAAATTTATTTATGCAAAACTCCTCACTATCCCTGATTCTTGTGCATTCTCTGCACTGCCCTGCATTTTTTGAGATTTAACATATAACTTTTTATATTGAGCAAACCTCTTGTGCATTCTCTGCACTGCCCTGCATTTTTGAGATTTAACATATAACTTTTTATATTGAGCAAACCAAAATAGATGGTTTTTTTATTATTTCTTCTTGGTGATAAAGCTGGTTTCTTCTCTTAGTTTTTATACATCAATTCAAAAATTTATGTTATATAAATTAAATATACCCTTGGTAAAAACAACATAAAGTCCTAGTAAACTACTTAGCTCTGAAAGCTTCTCTCAACAATTAATATTTATACAGGAGTAAGGTGGCCCATGCCTGTTATCTCAGGTATTTGAAAGACTGAGACAAGCAGTTCAAGGCCAGCTTGCACAAATTATTGAGAACTTGTTTTGAAAAAACTGGGCTTTGCACATTTGGCTCAGTGGTGGGGTGCTTGCCCAATATGTTGGCGGCCCCTGGTTAAAATGACAGTATTAGTTTTTTTTTTTTCAATATTGAACATATTAAGCAACTGCATCATTTTGTTTGTAAAATTGAGTAATGAAGATTAAATCTGAGTTTAGATCCATTTATTAAACATTTCAATTTTTACAGCACTTGTTTTTTATATACCTACATAAATATGAACCTGGGTTATTTTTAAGATTTTTATCTTTCACTTTTTTATGCTGTAAGTCTGACTATAGAGGTGTATCAAAGATTTGCATTCTTATTCTGAAAATTATTTATTAAAAATATTTTTAAAAAGAAAACAGTACCCACATGGTCCTAACAACAAATAATAGATTATAAGAATACTGCCAATGGACTTACCCTTATCTCAGAAGCATTTG
This sequence comes from Callospermophilus lateralis, assembly GCF_048772815.1. Lineage (NCBI taxonomy): Eukaryota > Metazoa > Chordata > Mammalia > Rodentia > Sciuridae > Callospermophilus > Callospermophilus lateralis. The sequence continues at coordinate 36,234,073 of NC_135311.1, read as the reverse complement.
AGCCTGTCAATTAGTCTTGGGATTGGCCCTGAACTGAGTTCTGAATTCACACATTGGGCTACACACAGGTGCATTAATTCATTTTGCAAGAAGAAAGATGCAGTTAACATATGTACAGTCACAAAATTATGACTTTTCTTGATAAGACACAAGATAAGGATTCTTGCAACATACAAAAAAATAAATAAGAAAAATAAACTGCAACTTGTATTTGGGGTAAAAATGGGAGTTCATAACCCACTTGAATCAAATGTATGGAAGATGATATGTCATGAGCTTTGTAATGTTTTGAACAACCAATAAAAAAGAAAAAAAAATTAAAAATGAGAAATAGTGGGAAATCCACCCACCTTAATAAAAACTTCACTTCAACTTCAAAAAATAAATAAATAAAGAAAGAAAGAAAGAAAGAAAGAAAGAAAAAAGAAATATGTTCTAAGTGTTTAAGAGCAAAATTCAATTCCACATGTGCAGTGGAATGAAAAGAATTACCATTCATGATAATACACACCATTATGTAAAGGTTTTTAAAAATATTGTTTACTCATACTCTTTTGGAGAGCAACATATTTAATAACAAAATATTTATTGTTCAGAAAAATAAGTTTTTATTTCTTGTATTAAGACTTAAAATAAGGTCTCACAAATGGTAGGCATGCTTTCTCACACTGAGCAAATACCCAGCCTTTTTTAAAGTTTTTATTTATTTATCTTAAAATTTTGAGAACAGATCTCACTAAGTTTCCAAGGCTGATTTGAACTTATAATCCCTCTATATCAGACTTCCAAGTCACTGGAATTACAGGTGTGTACCACCATACCTGGTGTAAAGAAGATTAAAAAATCTGGATGCTGTTGCAAATGCCTGTAATAAACAGCAACTCACGAGGATGAGGCAGAAGGTTTACAAGTTCAAGACCAGCCTTAGGATTTAGTAAGTTCTTAAGTAACTTAGTGAGCTCCTGTCTCTAAATAAAAAATTTAAAAAGGATGTGATGTGGCTCATTGGCTATGTGGTCCAGTAACAATCCCCCCAAATTAAGTTTAAAAAGAATTCTTAATAATAAAAGATAGGGTTATTCATTATCTCATTGTTTAATTTTTTTAGTTCTTTGTATATTCTGGATATTAGGGCTCTGTCTGAAGTGTGAGGAGTAAAGATTTGTTCCCAGGACGTAGGCTCCCTATTTACCTCTCTTATTGTTTCTTTTGCTGAGAAAAAACTTTTTAGTTTGAGTAAGTCCCATTTGTTGATTCTAGTTATTAACTGTTGTGCTATGGGTGTCCTATTGAGGAATTTGGAGCCCGACCTCACAGTATGTAGATCATAGCCAACTTTTTCTTCTATCAGACGCCATGTCTCTGATTTGATATCAAGTTCCTTGATCCACTTTGAGTTAACTTTTGTGCATGGCGAGAGAAAGGGATTCAGTTTCATTTTGTTGCATATGGATTTCCAGTTTTCCCAACACCATTTGTTGAAGATGCTATCCTTCTTCCATTGCATGCTTTTAGCCCCTTTATCAAATATAAGATAGTTGTAGTTTTGTGGATTGGTTTCTGTGTCCTCTATTCTGTACCATTGGTCCACCTGCCTGTTTTGGTACCAGTACCATGCTGTTTTTGTTACTATTGCTCTGTAGTATAGTTTGAAGTCTGGTATAGCTATACCGCCTGATTCACATTTCCTGCTTAGAATTGTATTTGCTATTCTGGGTCTTTTATTTTTCCATATGAATTTCATGATTGCTTTCTCTATTTCTACAAGAAATGCCGTTGGGATTTTGATTGGCATTGCATTAAACCTATAGAGAACTTTTGGTAATATCGCCATTTTGATGAAGTTACTTCTACCTATCCATGAACAGGGTATACTTTTCCATCTTCTAAGATCTTCTTCTATTTCTCTCTTTAGGGTTCTGTAGTTTTCATTGTATAAGTCTTTCACCTCTTTTGTTAGGTTGATTCCCAAGTATTTTATTTTCTTTGAGGATATTGTGAATGGGGTGGTTGTCCTCATTTCCATTTCAGAGGATTTGTCGCTGATATACAGGAATGCCTTTGATTTATGCGTGTTGATTTTATAGCCTGCCACTTTGCTGAATTCATTTATTAGCTCTAATAGTTTCTTTGTAGACCCTTTTGGGTCTGCTAGGTATAGAATCATGTCATCTGCAAATAGTGATAATTTGAGTTCTTCTTTTCCTATTTTTATGCCTTTAATTTCTTTCGTCTGTCTAATTGCTCTGGCCAGTGATTCGAGAACTATGTTGAACAGAAGTGGTGAGAGAGGGCATCCCTGTCTTGTTCCAGACAACAAATGGGCCAAGGACCTGAACAGAAATTTCTCAGAGGAGGACATACAATCAATCAACAAGTATATGAAAAAATGCTCACCATCTCTAGCAGTCAGAGAAATGCAAATCAAAACCACCCTAAGATACCATCTCACTCCAGTAAGATTGGCAGCCATTAGGAAGTCAAACAGCAACAAGTGCTGGCGAGGATGTGGGGAAAAGGGTACTCTTGTACATTGCTGGTGGGACTGCAAATTGGTGCGGCCAATTTGGAAAGCAGTATGGAGATTTCTTGGAAAGCTCGGAATGGAACCACCATTTGATCCAGCTATTTCCCTACTTGGTCTATTCCCTAAAGACCTAAAAAGAGCACACTATAGAGACACTGCTACATCCATGTTCATAGCAGCACAATTCACAATAGCAAGACTGTGGAACCAACCTAGATGCCCTTCAATAGACGAATGGATAAAAAAAATGTGGCATTTATACACAATGGAGTATTACTCTGCATTAAGAAATGACAAAATCATAGAATTTGGAGGGAAATTGATGGCATTAGAGCAGATTATGCTAAGTGAAGCTAGCCAATCCCTTAAAAACAAATGCCAAATGTCTTCTTTGATATAAGGAGAGTAACTAAGAACAGAGTAGGGAAGAAGAGCATGAGAAGAAGATTAACATTAAACAGGGATGAGAGGTGGGAGGGAAAGGGAGAGAGAAGGGAAATTGCATGTAAATGGAAGGAGACCCTCAAGGGTATACAAAATTACATACAAGAGGAAGTGAGGGGAAAGGAGGGAAAATATAAGGGGGAGAAATGAATTACAGTAGAGGGGGTAGAGAGAGAAGAGGGGAGGGGAGGGGGGAGGGTGATAGTAGAGGATAGGAAAGGCAGCAGAATACAACAGACTCCAGAATGGCAATATGTAAATCAATGGTTGTGCAACTGAAGTGATTCTGCAATCTGTATATGGGGTAAAAATGGGAGCTCATATCCCACTTGAATCAAAGTGTGAAATATGATATATCAAGAACTATGTAATGTTTTGAACAACCTACAATAAAAATTAATTAAAAAAAAAAAAGATAAGCACTGTGTGCCAGGAACTGTGCTAAGTGATCAATAAAACATTAATCCATTCAGTCAGCAAAAAAAATAATAATAATAATAAAAGATAAAAAATGATGAATGAAAATTAAAATTATTAAAATATGAAGATTTTTCTGAGAAGAGAGAAAAAACTTCAAAGTCACTGAAGTTTTAATTTAAAATTTTTGTTTAAAAAGCATTTTTTTCTGCCCTCAGAAAAGGAAAATGAAGCTTAATAATGCAATACAGATTGTTGACTCTTTTTCTACGCTTCTTCTCCTAGAACACAAGCCCCAGGTTTCTGTGCCACACAGGTGATAAAAAATATCAGGGGAAAACCTACAGAACCCCCAAAACAAAGAAATGGAATTGTTATCATTCAGGGATGTAGCCATTGATTTGACTGAAGAGGAGTTGGAATGCCTTTAGCTTGATCAGAAAAAAATTATATAGAAATGTGATGTTAGAGAACTATAGAAACTTGGCCTTCCTGGTCATGACTCCTAGTCATACCCAAGAATATTTAACAGAAAAGGGCATAGAACATATATTTCACAAAGTGATAAGTGAAAAATATAGAAATTGTTGTCTTGACTATTTACAACAAAAGAAAATATGGAAAGCTACAGGTGAGAGTAAACACCAGAAATCATATAAAATAATCAGGCCTTGTTTAGCACCAAAGAAATTATACTGGAGAGAAGCCCTACAAATATAAACAATGTGGCAAAGCCTTTAGTAAAAAAAAAATCTTATTTACCACAGAAGAACCCACACTGGAGAGATTTCCTACCAATGGACAGAATGTGATAAAGTTTTTAAAGAAAAATCTATCTTTATTAAGCAAAGCAGAATTCACACTGAAAAAGCCCTACAAATATGAAGAATATGGCAAAGTTTTTAGTCAAAAATTAAACCTTATTTACCAAAGAAGAATTCACGCTGGATAGAAGCCCTACAAATGTAAATAATGTGGCAAAAACTCTGCTGTATATCAGTCCAGTCCTGGGCTGTTCTTGGTTGGTAATCTTTTGATGGCTTCTTCTGTTTCTTCTCTTGATATTGGTCTGTTTAAGTTGTGTATAGCCTCCTGACTCAATCTGGGCAGATCCTATGACTTAAGAAATTTATTAATGTCTTCACTATCTTCTATTTTATTGGAGTATAAAGTTGCAAAATAATTTCTAATTATCTTCTGTATTTCTGTACTGTCTTCTGTGATATTGCCTTTTTCACCCCATATGCTAGTAATTTGAATTCTCTCTCTTCTTCTCTTCATTAGCATGGCTAAGGGTCTGTTGATCTTATTTATTTTTTCAAAGAAACAACTTTTAGTTTTGTCAATTTTTGGAATTGTTTCTTTTATTTTGATTTCAGCTCTGATTTTAATTATTTCTTTCCTTCTGCTGCTTTTGCTGTTGATTTTCTCTTCTTTTTTCTAGAGTTCTGAGATGTAGTATGAGATCATTTATTTTTTGGCTTTTTCTTTTTTTGAGGAATGAACTCTATGGGAAGAATTTTCCTCTTAGTACTTCTTTCATAGTGTCCCATAGATTTAAATATGTTGTGTCTGTGTTTTCATTCATCTCTAAGAACTTAAAAAAGAACTAATACAAATACTGTTCAATCTATTTCAGGAAACAGAAAAAGAGGGAGTACTTCCAAATTCATTCTACAAGGCCAACATCATCCTGATTCCTAAACCAGACAAAGACACTTTAAAGAAAGAAGACTACAGACCAATATCTCTAATGAATGTAAATTCAAAAATCCTCAATAAAATTATGATAAATTGGATACAAATCATATCAAAAAGATAGTGCAGCATGATCAAGTGGGATTCACCTCCAGGATGCAAGTCTGGTTCAATATACAGAAATCAATAAATGTAATTCACCCCATCAATAGACTTAAAGATAAGAACGATATGATCATCTTGATAGACAGAGAAAAAGCATTCAAGAAAATACAGCATCCCTTTATGTTCAAAACACTAGAAAAATTAGGGATAACAGAAACTTACCTCAGCATTGTAAAAGCTATCTATGCTAATCCTCAGGCCAGCATCATTCTAAATGGAGAAAAATTGAAGGTATTCCCTCTAAAATCTGGAACAAGACAGGGATGCCCTCTCTCACCACTTCTATTCAAGATAGTTCTGGAAGCACTAGCCAGAGCAATTAGACAGACAAAAGAAATTACTATAGGAAAAGAAGAATTTAAATTAGCACGATTTCCTGATGACATAATCCTATACCTAGCAGACTCAAAAGGTTCTACCAAGAAACTTCTAGAACTAGTAAATGAATTCAGCAAAGTGGCAGGGTATAAAATCAACACCTATAAATCAAAAGCATTCCTGTATATCAGTGACAAATCCTGAAATTGAAATGAGGAAAACTACCCCATTCACAATATCCTCAAAAAAACATACTTGATAATCAACCTAACAAAAAAGTAAAAGATCTATACAATGAAAACTACAGAACCCTAAAGAGAGAAATATAAGAAGACCTTAGAAGATGAAAAGATATACCTTGATCATAAAATGGCAGAATTAAATTATTAAAATGGCCATATTACCAAAAGCACTTTACAGATTCAATGCAGTTCTGATCAAAATCCCAATTGCATTCCTTGCAGAAATAGAAAGAGCAATCATGAAATTCATCTGGAAAAATAAGAGACCCACAATAGCTAAAGAAATTCTAAGCAGGAAGAGTGAAACAGGTGGTATCACTATACCAGATCTTAAACTATATTACAGAGCAATAATAACAAAAATAACATGGTACTGTTACCAAAACAGGAGGGTAGACCAATGGTATAGGATAGAGGACACAGAGACCAAGTCACAAAATTACAACTGCCTTATATTAGACAAAGATGCTAAAAGAATGCAATGGAGAAAGGAGAGCATCTTCAACAAATGGTGCTGGGAGATCTGGAAATTCATATGCAACAAAATGAAATTAAATCCTTTTCTCTCACCATGCACAAAAGTTAACTCAAAATGGATGAAAGAGGTAGGAATCAAACCAGAGACTCTGCATCTAATAAAAGAAAAAGTTGGCCCTTATCTCCATCATGTGAGGTCAGGCCCCAAATTCCTTAATAAGACACCTAGAGCACAAGAGTTAAAACCAAGAATCAACAAATGGGATGAATTCAAACTAAAAAGTTTTTTTTTTTTTTTTTTTTTTTACAGCAAGAAAAATAATATGTGAGGTAAACAGGGAGACTACATCCTGGGAACAAATTTTTACATCTCACACATCAGATAGAGCTCTAATCTCTAGAGTTTACAAAGAACTAAAAAGGTTAAACAACAAAATAAATAAATATATAACCCAATCAGCAAATGATAAATAACCCAATCAGCAAATGGCCAAGGACCTGAACAGACACTTCTAAGAAGAGAATATACAATCAATCAACAAATACACAAAAAGATGCTGAACATCTCTAGCAATCAGAGAAATGCAAATTAAAACTACTCTAAAATGTCATCTCATTTCAGTAAGAATCGCAGCCATTATGAAGTCAAACAACAACAGTGCTGGCGAGGATTCGGGGAAAAAGGTACACTCATACATTGCTGGTTGCACTTCAAATTGGTGCAGCCAATTTGGAAAGCGCTATGGAGATTCCTTGGAAAGCTGAGAATGGAAGCACCATTTGACTCAGCTATTCCTCTTCTTGGACAATACAAAAAAAGACCTAAAAAGAGCATACTATGGGGACACAGACACATCAATGTTTATAGCAGCACAATTCACAATAGCTAGACTGTGCAAGCAACCTAGACACCCTTCAATGGATGAATGGAAAAAAAATGTGGCATTTATAAACAATGGAATATTATGCAGCACTAAAAAATAACAAGATCATGGCATTTGGAGGGAAATGGATGGCATTAGAGCAGAACATACTAAGTGAAGTTAGACATTTCCTAAAAAACAAAGGCTGAATGTCTTCTCTGATATAAGGGGAATGACTCAAAATGGGATCGGTAGAAAGAGCATAAGGAGTAGATTACCACTAAGTGGGAAAGAGAGGTGGGAGGAAAAGGGAGGGAGAAGGGGAACTGCATGGAAGAAGGAAGGTGACCCTCATTGTTATACAAATTACCTGTATGATGATGTGAGGGGTGGGGAAAGAAGGGTGTCACCTTAGATTGGGTAGAGAGTAGTGATGGGAAAAGAGGGGAAGATAAGGAGAATAGAAAGGGCAGCAGTATAAAATAGACACTAGTATTGCTGTATGTATATACGTGACTGTATGACCAATGTGATTCTGCAACCTGTACACTCAGAATAATGAGTAATTATACTCCATTTGATTCAACTGTATGATATGTCAAGATCATTGTACTGTCATGTGTAACTAACTAAAACAAATAAAAAAAGAACGTGGCAAAGCTTTCCATTGAAAAACAGGCCTTTTTTGTTACAGCAGAATTCATATTGGAGAGAAGCCCTACAAATGTAAAGTATGTGGCAAAGAGTTTAGTAAAAACACAGACCTTATTAGCCACAGAAGAACTCACACTGGAGAGAAACCTGACAATTGTAAAGAATGTGGAAAAGCTTTAAATTGAAAAACACACCTTATTCAGCACAATAGAACTCACAGTGGAGAGAAGCCCTACAAGTGTAAAGAATGTGGCAAATTTTTTAGTCGAAAACACACCTAATTTGCCACAGCAGAACCCACACTGGAGAGAAGCCCTGCAGATGAAAAGAATGTGGCAAATATTTCAGTCAAAAAGCAGGCCTTATTTGCCACAGCAGTACTCACATTGGAGAGAAGCCTTGCAAATGTAAAGATTGTGACAAATCTTTTAGTAAAAAAAAAAAAATAGACCTTATTTGCCACAGAAGAACTCTCACTGGAGAGAAGCCCTACAAATGTAAAGAATGTGGCAAAGCTTTCAATCAAAAGCAGGCCTCATTTGCCACAGCAGAATGCACACTAGAGAGAAGTCCTACAAATATAAAGATGTGGCAAAGCTTTTAGTCGAAAAACCACACCTTATTTGCCACAGCAAAACTCACACTGGAGAGAAGCCCCACAAATGCAAAATATGTGACAAAGTTTTCACTCAAATATTAACCCTTATTTGCCACATCAGAATTCACACTGGAGAATAGCCCTACAAATGTGAATAATGTGGCAAAGCTTTTAATCAAAAATAAAACTTTATTCACCACAGCAGAAGTCACCCTGGTAAGAAAGCCTCAAAATGTGAATAAAGTGATAATACTTTTAAAGAAAATTTAAATCTTATTAATAACAGAATTGATACAGAAAAGAACCCCTACAAATGGAGACAGTGTAGCAAACCTTTTAATAAGAGATCAAAACTTTTTCACCACTAGGCAATTTATTCTGGAAAGAATGCCTTCCAATGTAGAGAATGTAGAAACATTTTAAATTATATATCATACATTATTGACATCAGAGAAAACACACTGGAGAGAAGCACTACATATGAGACCACTGTATCATTCCTTTAAGAAAGGGTCAACATTTGATCCTCACCACAATAATCATAGCAGAGAGAAATTTTTAAAATGTGAAAACTGACTATGTGACATGTCTCCAAAATTTATTCACCAATACTCAGCACCTGAGTATACATACTGATTAGAGAGAATACTAAAAGGTAAAAAATAAAATAAAAAAACTTTCATATCCACATGTTTCTTAAACACTACTTAATTTTGGAGAATTCATTGTGCCCATAAACCCTATAAAGTTAAATAATATTTCCAAAACTTATTCAAATTTTAAATTCATTGAACATCTGAAAACTCATGCCAGTAGTGAGCATTGAACAGATTTTGTCCAAAATGTATGCCTTTAATAAAAATAAAACATTTACAATAAACACTTTGACAAATGTGAAAAAAAAATGCTATAGAGTCAATAATTGAGACAGAAGTTTTTCTCATATGAAAAAAATGGGACAAGATTAATAAATAAAACTATTTGTTTACTATGGAGGATGACCTTAACTCAAAAGTAGAAGTTCTCAGTCTCAGTCTTAAACCTCCAAAATTTTTCAATTTTTTATGACTAAAAATAAATAACAGACATAATCTAAGATAAATTATAAATTTTATATAATTTACTTTCAAAATGTGATGTGGAAGATTTGCAATATGCCTCCAATGAGGAAGAACTGTTCTTCTTCCAGTTTTCTACAGTGTTTGGATGTGTCTGGAGCCACAGAAGTGTGGTGTTGTTCCCTTGTGGCACTTTCATGACCCAAGCATCCTCCCCAGGGCTTTACACTGATTTTCCCATGATAATCTTTACAGCTCTGCCTGGTGTGTTTGCTAGTATTTCCTCACTTCACAGATGAGAAAATCAAGGAAACTGAAAGAGCATATGTCAGGTGCCAAAGGGATGGAAATGCTAGAATTTATATGTATAAAAAATTGCTAGAAATTCTTAAAAGAAACATTCATAGAATAAAAGGGATCATAAGTTTTTAAAAGGAACAGAAATGAAAACTTCAGTAGTAGATTGAAAATGGTAAAGTATACCAAATTTAAAAAATACAAAACAGCTTGTATCACTCTAGAAAATAGAAAATAAAATCTAATACATAATTCAAGACAGGTAATAAAGGGGACACTAGCAATATTATTAGCAAGGTCAAGTTAATCAGCTCCTGTTTTGTGGATCAAAGAGAATTCAGGAATCCTCACTTTGACATGTATTGTGTTACTCATCATCTACTTTCTGTAGTCATTTTCATGTTTTAGATGATTATGGTGTCTAGTAAAGACCAATACTACAAACTGAAGTCTCTGAAGTCATTTTTTACCTTCTAGAACATGTTTTTGGGGGAGCATTCCCTCCAGAAATTCAGGCTATTATTATACATGACACCATAAACTTCAAAAACCCAATTAAACATATAAAATTCAAAGCAATAAATGAAATTATGTTGTATATTCCAGGAAAAAAACCCCTGAAAGTAATTAATTAATGTCTCTGTTACTTAGATATATTGCCATTAACATTGGAAAAGTCCACTGATATTTAAAATAACATTGTCTCACCTGGCGTGGTGCCAAATGCCTGTAATTGCAGTAGCTTTGGAGGCAGGAGGATAGTGAATCTATCTATCCTGCAGCAAAATCAAGGCATTAAGAAACTTAGTGAGACTATGTCTCTAAGTAAAACACAAAACAGGGCTGGGGATGTGTCTCAGTGACCCAGTGCCCCTAAATTCAATCCCCAGTATCCAAACAACAACAACAACAACAAAATAATTATCTTTTTGTTTTCTTTGGAACTTTTCAGCTAAAGAACTATGAGTTCATATCTTAGGAATGCTGTACTGACCTGAAGATTCTATAATAAATCTCAAAAAAGTGTCAGGACAAACAGCAAATCCAGTAAATGATTCTGTGTCCTCTGGGCTCTGTGAAGTACAGCTGAAAATCAGGTCTACACAGTCTGGCAGATTCTAAATGCCTCTGAACAGAAACACTTTTATTTTAAGGATGCCTTTATATCAAGATGCTAACAGCCTTGTCCCAATGGCATTAGGGAATACCCAGGAGGGGCGTGCCTTCTGATATTGATTAGATTCTTCCCTGATTTCCATAAATGGCTCCCTACAAATAGCCTCTAATGGTGATTTAATCTTGTAATTGACTTTCACATAGGCTACACACAAATGGCTATTCCCCCCTGTTTAAGGGGTCCCACTTTCCACTCCCATACAATGTCTCACCTATGACCACAATTCCACATTTCTTTTGAATATGCATCCTTACTTTCCTTCATAAATTCTGCCATCTCTTCACTATGGTCCAGGATTTGATATTATCTTTATCCTTGGGGTGGCTGTTTAAAGTTTTTCAACACTGATCAATTTTAAAAACTCTACAGATTAAGATGGCATTTGAGATCAAAATGTGAATGGTTGTAGGGACTTTAGGAGGATGAGCATTATCGGGGCAAATGCCTTTTATTCCCTATCAATTAACTCTGAGCTTGGGAAAACAGAAATGAGTAATAGAATTTTTAAATTCCAGATGATTTGGTTAAAAACAATATTTGATCAAATTTACATGACTCAAAAAGACCTTTTGATGGAAACAAGTAATAATTTTGAGAATAATATCTGAATTTAAAGAAGTAACTCATTGAACAGTCCAACACAAGGATATAAATGATAAAAGGCTAAATTAATGTACTGCTTAAATATATTGTTATCATTACAAATCAATATATAAATCTGATTTAAATTGTGGATTTGATAGAATCATGGGAAGAAATGGACATAGCAACAGAAGAACATAGTACAGAAGAACCTCTGGAAGACTGAAAAAGTCCTAGAGTTGACCACAGTAATAACTTACTGTGATTTTGTAAAATTATCTGTTTTCTTTTTATGTGTTATAATTTTTAGTAGTAAAAATAAAAGCTATAAAAACACTTTTTAGAAAAGAAAATCTATATTAATAAGATGCAAATCTGACATAAAACTCACATAAGAACTTATTTAAGTGTGTGCAGTTATAATTAATTTTAAATGAGGCAATATATTGTCTATGCTATTTGGTTAATTATGTATTTATTAAAATAATCAAACAATAAATATTATATATTCATGTATTTAATTAGTATTGGAGTAATTTTATCACATTAATTTACTAAAAGTTATGGGCTTTAAGTACATTTTTGAAACGCTTTCAATTACTATGCAAGGCAAATTACCATTATTGTACTATGAAATAAATGAATTATGATTATTAAGGAATTACAGCATCCAATATTGTAACAATATTACATAAGTACCTCCATATACTTTTAGATATGTTTGTATGACATTATTTTGGGATTTTAAAAAAATTGTGCCTTAAAATCCTTAATATCTGCTTGGCCCCAGCCCAGCAATTCTAGTTCTAAGAAATAAAAAGAATTCATTACAGAGCATTAATCAAGGACAAAATCTTGCTTTAATAATTTCTCTCCTTGTCTCATGGAAAACATGACATACTCAGAAGAATGTATGTATGTATATAGACATATATATGTAAATACATATGTATGTATACATATTATGTTCATCATAATATTAACTTTTAAGGTGTAAATGCATTGTTTTTCTCATTCTTTTGGGAGGGGATCATTGCAGCCAACCAACTGTACCCCATATTACTTCCCCAGTCTTGGACTGCTGCACTCAGTACACTGAATATGCAACCAGGCTATGTGACCCCTGCCTCTAATGATATTAATCAGGAAAATAGCATTATTGATATTTATGAATTTATTACAAGGCAAAGTACTTTCTCTTTATCTGTCATTATTTTCAGTTTGATGTCTATAGGCTAATGCAAATGTCTATAGGCTAATGCAAATGTATAAATATGTTTCATTACATAATGACTCCAGTATAAGGCCTATAGCTTACTCCTTCAGTAGAAAATAGAAAAATATCACTGAAATTGGGCCCATTTTCTTTCCATGATTATGGAAAACTTCTCCTGTGAAAAAAATCATTCAAAATAATCTGAGCATTAGAGGAAATGCATGTATACTTACTTTCCTACCTGTGAGTTTCTATTTGGGTGTTGTTACATAAACCCCATCTATCCCTGTCCATGGTATAAAAAGATATATTTACAGAATAAATGCATGTATAGATTCATGTTTAGAACACACCATTTATTTTATTTTCATGTTATGGCTAAGCCAGCCATTATCCCAGTTTCAAAGAAAAATGCTTTGCAAATGTAATTGGGTAGGATACACCAATAGCCTCAGGTGTGGTGCTGCTTCTGGAACTCTCCAGTGTGCCTTGATGGCAAAACTAAAGAAGTAGACAGGACCACGGGCTGGTTTCAGACTGCTGGAGTTTTTTAGTCATCAGCAGCCTCTTCATAGTGCAGTAGGCCAGTGATTGGCAGTGAAGTAGCTTTGAGGTTGTAGACTTTGAAATACATACACATAGCATCATCCCCAGCCAGTTATGCTATTCCTTCAGTACTCAGTATTTTTCCTTAACAACTAAAACAAATAAAATTATTATTTATTTTTTAGTTGTACGTTTAAAGTCTTGCTGCCTGATTGAACTGTTGCTTTCATTAGAATAAGAACTTTCGTATTATTCTTGGCTGCCTCTTGATACTTATCAAATGTGTTGGCCAGTATATTTGTAATATTACCAGAAATTACTGCTTCCTCTGAGAAGAAACACTACTCTTTAATGGTAATTCAAATTTAGCTGACAGTATCCTCTTAATCTGTACAAAAACTCACAAAGGACTGAGTTTTGCCAACGTCCACATTTAGATAATCTTGAGTCATTTTCCATAAAAGATCCATTTTTCTTTAGAATCTTTCCTATAAAATAACCATAGGCTTTGGTGATAGATAAGACAATCTTGTTGGTTTCATCTTGTAGTGTATTGGGAAAAAAATCAGTGTTTGGGAAAAGAGTAATCTTGAATTTAAAGAGATCAGATTCTTATTAATAAGTCCAATTTGATTCTACCATTTGGGATATCAGAAGCAAAAGTAATAATATAAAAAAATAAGTGTTTGAAGGAAGTCTACAGTCCTATAGTCCATTTCCTAAGAAAAGAGTTTTTACATTACCTAACTATGAAAGGGTCCAGCCTGAGTAGGAGGACCTCATGGTTCTAGTGCTACCATCTGCTCTATTGTTGCCCCAATTCCATATTTGTACAATATGTGCTTTTAATTCTCATTTTTTTCTTTCTATATTTATTGGTAAGAAACAGCATTTAGAAACCGATGACTATATCATAAATGACTTCTGTGGACTGGAGTTCCAAAGACTTTGCCTGAACTTTCTGCTTTCTGTAAGAAACCCAGGATCTTTGCATTACTGAAGGATGAGAGAGGAATAGAGGGAGGGAATGACTCTCAACAACTTTTTAATTTGGATAATGTTTGAGAAGAATAAGGAAACTGGATTTTAGTATATTCAATGTGGATAAAATAAAATGTATACCTATTTCACCAAAATGGGAGAATTCTGATGAATATCTTGGATTAAAAAGAAGTACATATGTAATGATTTTGTGATTAACATTTGGTTTGCAAGTATAACTGAAGTCCTCATTTACAGGATCAAGTTTTTGCAGAGGCAGTTGCCCCAGTCAGAGAACCTAGAGATGTCTTCTTTGCACATCACTGGAATCCTGACATGCTGAACAAGTTCACAGGTAAGAGTGAGCAATCTGGAAGTCAGGTTCAAATTTTAGGTGATTCCTGAAAACCAGCTGCTTCTCATTTCTAATTTTATGATATGAAAATGTTTGTATCTTCTTTCCCTGTCTACTCATAATATAATGATCAAGACTGCACTTCTTAACTTATAGCTCAGAGACATATGTTAGTACAAGAGAAGAAAGAGTATTGGTGTCTGGTGGTTATTAAGCAATACAATGCACTTTACACAGCAGAAATCAATAGTTTGGTGATTTCTAATTTCTAATTCCTAATTTCTAGTTTATTCTAATTTTGAAGATTAAAATATTATTGATTCCTAATCTATTCTATATTCCAAGTGTACTTATAATATGCAATGGGCAAATAAAAACTACTATGTATGTAATACAAATTTTAATGTACCAAAAATGACAAATTTGCCTTAAGTAGAATGATTTTAATGCCCATAGATAGATTTCAAAACAAATGAAAGGTGAGTGATCTGTGAACATGACTCAGCCAAGTTAGTTCCCCACTAGAGAAGAGGTTTAGATAGCAGGAGGAGAAAATGAATTAAAAAAAGTTAGTATTTTTTTTCAGAGAAAAATGTTAGTATTAACAACTACTATTATTGGGGGATTTTATTTTCTCCTCCTAATGAGTCTATTATCCCAATTTATTTCAAGTTTAACAAAATGAAAAGCCTAAAGAAAAAGTTTAACTGTACAGAAAATTTATTAAAAGTCTAGTGGAGCTTTGTAGCACTCTCACACTCTTCCTGGGTCCCTAATTTAAGATTTTGTATTGATGGAGAAGATGCAAGGGAAACATAGTGATTAAGAAGGGGAAGGACTTGGGCTGTTTGGTACCGAGTTAACAAGGAAGAATACAACATGCACAAAAAAATGACCAGGTTTTAGAAGTATGATGAATTTTCAGTTTTTGTCACATGTAGATAAAATTTTTTGACTCGATATACTAATGATGGGTCAAAGCACCAGAAATAAACTTTATTGTAAAGAAAATTTATTAAAATTTCACTCTCTCTAGGCACCGCCAACCTCTGCTCCATGGACAGGCGGCCCCTAAGGAAAAAAAGGTGAGCCCAAGCTGCACCTGTGCAGGGGTATGTAGGGCTCATCAACCACTACTGCATTTACTTCAATCACAAGAGGTGGAGTAACCCCAACTTATAGATCACACTTTGGGAAGGAAGAAAGGAGCACAAGTTTTTCAAGGAGACAGTGGGTTTTCTAAGTAACAGAATCTTAAAGATGC
Source organism: Callospermophilus lateralis (assembly GCF_048772815.1). Taxonomy (NCBI): domain Eukaryota; kingdom Metazoa; phylum Chordata; class Mammalia; order Rodentia; family Sciuridae; genus Callospermophilus; species Callospermophilus lateralis. Next base: position 36,218,194 of record NC_135311.1, on the reverse strand, counting down.
TGAAGTTGTTCAGAATTTTTTCCATTAAAAAATACCTTTTGGTAAAGAGTTACTAGCTCAAGGTGAACATGAGAAAGGTGCAGATCATGTGACAAATGCAATAGCTGTGTGTGGACAGCTGTAACAGTTGCTGCTGATGTTAGCAGCAAATTCATCCACCCCAGGTGTTCCAGATGGTCCAGTCTAAGCTCCCAATGACTAGCCAGAGAACTTTAAGTGCTGGAGCTTTGTTGATGACCATGTGGAGTGGAAAAAAATGTTGACATAATAAAATCTCATAATTTTTTAACGTCTTAGTTTCTAAAATTTCTTAAATTGAAATTTAAGCAGCTCTGGGGGAATAAGGGCAAATATGTTTTTTACAGGCTAACTTACACTGACATCTACCAAAGTTAATGTTCACTTTGCATGGATCCATTTGTTTATTTTTACCAGTGAAAATGTATTTTAATAAATAAAGTTTATGAAAAATAACAGTCCCCAAAGAAAAAGGAGGACAATGGATCCTGAGGGGATGCGGTAAATACTGACCTGGGCTCTAGACTTTAAACAGTTTTCCAGTGAGGATGGGTCCTTGAGGGAGAAAGCAAATAGTGAGCTCTCAGTAACAATGAGTCCCAGAGGGAAAAAGTAAATAGTAAGTTCCAGGCTCTGGATTTTCATCCCATCCTGGTAGTAATGGGTTTCAGACTTTTATTACTAGTTTCTTGACTGTCCAAACCAACAAGTTCTGTTTGTCTCCAATGATTAAGTCACCCTCATTATAACCTATAAAACACAGACCCCTCTTATACCCAGTGACCATTTTCCACCCTGAAAATGTGCTCTTCCAATGCAATAAATTAACTAAGAAATGCAATTAACTGTACATACAACATAACTTTTCTTAGGTTAAAAAAACCCAGTTCTCAGTTTAAGTAAAGGCAAAAAAAAAAATTGTAGAAGATAACAGAAAATTGTGCATTTTTAAGTTAGTACATTTTACTGTAAATCTGAAAATTTGATAAAAACTTATTCATTCTTAAAAACCAAGCAGTGAAATCTTTGAGAGACCATTTAGTTTTAATTAGTCTCTTAAATATGTGAGGTGTGCTGTAGGTCCCATAAGTTGGGAAGCAGCATATTTTGCCTATATGAGGAACTCTCAGGTTTCAGCACACTGAACCAGGATATAGCAGTTGGCACACTAATCCCACTGGTCCATCACCTTGATAACCTGCTCTTGTGTGCTCAGCATGTTCCTTTCCTGCCATTGACCTTTTAGCCCATTGGTCACCACTGGTAAGCATGTTGCTAGAGTTATATGACCCTCAGATGAATCTGCCCAGTAGCATGATATACCTAAAAAATTTGCCTATGCAATAATAAATTAGATTGAGTTCTCCAAAACTGGTGTCCAGACATCTTCTTTCACCTCTGTTGGCATACCCTTCTCAGCTGTTTGGTGGGCTTTGGCAGGACCAAGACAGCCCACAGTGTGCTGCTGTGCACTATTAATACCTTTACCTTCACCATGTATGTCAATCAACTCGAAATGTCTTGTTTAAATTAGTGGGTTTAATGTTCTCCATAGTTATCTCTTTGTATTCTTAGTATATGTGGTTGCAAATAGCAGTAGATAGATCAATGTGCACACTGTTCTCTCCCTGTGTGTTTCATTAGTTTCTGTCTGCTCACTTTCCTCATTTACAAAAGCAGGGTGTGCTCATCTCTGAAGTATCCTTTCAGGTTTTAATTCATTTTTTTATTTAGCATCTTCCAAACCACTTTCACCTGAATGTATTCAGGCAATTGAGCCTTGCATTTGAAAATATTCTGAATTCTGCATGCTTACTTCAGCATTTTTAATGATGGTACAATACTGAAACAAAATAGTTCTGTCACTATTCTGTGAGTTAATCTGAAACTTCATACTTGGTTAACTCAAATAATTATCTTGTAAAAACCTTTGTTCCACTTTTGCTTTCTACCTCATGTATTTCCCTAATTCTTCTTCAGCTTTATTACTTTATCTCATGGAATGAGTGAGATCTATTCTTGTGACTAATTTCTTAAAAAGATTGGCAGTGTGATGGTGCCCCCTCTGTCATCCTAGCTGACCAGCAAGGAGACTTCATGTAGAAAGTTATAATAAGAGAGGTCCTAAGCAACTCAGTGAAAACCTGTCTGGGAACAAAAAAGTATAAAGTTCTGGGATGTGGCTAAGAGAACTCTAGCATTTAAGCACCTCTGGGTTCAATCCCTTGTAGCAAAAATTAATAAATAAATAAAAGAAGGGAGCTGGAGCTGGAGCTGGTGGGACTTTTTACTCTGAAATAGTAGCATATTGTTTGAAGCCACAGACTTAGTTTCAGAACTGAGAATAAAGATCCTCCATACATAGTAGCCTCTGTTACACCAAGCAACATTTCTCATTATACAGGCTGCCTGTATTCTGTCTACAATTCTGTGGAGAGAACCTAAAATATCTGCTGTGCACCAGACTGTATTTTGATTTACTTGTAAAATTTTCTTACCTTTTACTTTGTGTTTGTCGTGTGTATGATTTTGAATTTGGCTCCAGATTCTGTCTCTGGCTAGCTTCACAGCCTCAGGCAATTACTTCCATATCACTGAAGTCCCATCTGATATTCTTAGGAGATATATATATTTAGGCTTATTTCTCAGGTATTTACTAATTTTGTTATCCTGAACTCTTAAACACTGCTTCCTGTTGGTGACAAAGTATGCTAGTGAGGGGTGATACCTGTGCTAACAGGCTGGTTAGTGACTTTTACTGATAGTAAGCCAAATCAAAAGCAGTGTGGTGTTGACTGGCCAGAGATTGAACACAGCCAAGAAAGAATTATCTGGTCAAACTCAAAGTAGACAGAGGGTCAGAGGCAGAATAGAGCTGTAAGAGGGGAGGAGCTTTTAGCCAATCAGGAATAGAATGGGCCCAGAGAAATGAGGGTTGGCTGGAGAGATAAGAAGCATCTTAAATTGACCACCTAAGAGGTACTGTTCTATGAGCTTGGTATCACTGGCCTCTCTGGAGACAGTTGCCTTCACTTTAGAAATAAAAATGGCAGTGAGTGATCAAGGCCATTTTTTAAAAATTTAAATGAGAGGTTTGGGGCTTTAAAATAACTACCATGGAATTTATTTGTTTAATTAAGTATTTATTTATTGACACAGGGATTGAATCCAAGGGTCACTTAACCACTAAACAACATTTCTACCCTTTTGATAACAGGATCTCACTAAATTGCATAGGATCTTGCTAAGCCCAAAAGCTGGCTTTGAACTTGTGATCTTCACCATTGTGCCTCAGCCTGCTAAGGTGCTGGGATAATAATCACTTACCACCATGCTGGCTAACTACCAGCTACTTTTGAAAGCTAGCTCTGTTTAAAACAAAAGATCAGTTGTCTTCTGCCTAGAAACATGATTGCTGAGCACTATTCATTCAAATTGTGTAGTTTACTTAATGATGGAACCAGGAAGCCCTGATATTGGATAAATGATACACAGGGAATGAGAATAAAGTCATCCCAAATTTAAGTAGAGAAATATCAGCTTAAATGCCATAAACTAACACTGCACACTTGTATGGAATCTTTGAAAATAAAAACATGTATCAGGGTATGTAATACACTTATTTGGACAAAGATCTATTATTTGTGAAAGAGCATAGAAAGTATAGACCATCCTGTGGATGAGAGTGCTTTTATGAATGGATAACTGGAAATGTTTATATTTTAGTGAAGTATATAAAACCTCTTATAGTGTACATGGTAGGCAATCGGTACATGTTTAATTAATCTTAACTCTGAGTAAGTTTGATGTGGATGTTGGGGTATTTTGTGGTATCATTGCCAAGGAAAACTTATATGCAACAAACAATTCTTCATTTTCTTTACGAATAATATTACCCCCTGAAAAATAGCTAAAAGAATTGCATAATATCTAGTCATAATTATTTTAAAAAAAGCTTAACCAGGGGATTTATTTCTGGAATGTGACAAGGGAATAATATGAGGTGTGTCATTAATTCAGTTTCCTTTACTAATAATACTAAGTTTTCTTTAATGAAGGAGAATTATCCACCCAACTGACAGACTGCATAGAACAAAAGCAAATGATGGGAGGTTTTACCTTTTCTTGCTTACTTGCCAAAGCTGAGACACCTCATTATAGTTCTCTTTAACTTGGGCTATGGTTTACATTAATGACTCCTCTGGTTTTCAGGTTTTCAAACTCAGGCTGAATTATAGCACCAAATTTTCATAATGTCCATCTTGCTTATAAAAGATCATGTGACTTCTCAACCTCCATAATTGTGTGAGCCATTTCCTCACAATGAAGCAATCTCTCTATGCCTGTATGCAAGTTCTATTTCTGTGCATAAACCTGCCTAATACACCTAAGAAAACTCACCTTGATATAAGAGAAAAGGAAATGGATGAATTATTAAATGCAGTATATTAAAAACAATAATGAGAAATATACGTTTTCTTAATGTGTCAAAATTTATATTTAATTATATATATCAGCATGATCTTTATCATTTTTTAAATTATATTTAGCTTTTTTACATATCTGTAATTTGTTTCTGAATGCTCAAGTGGTATTCAATTTTAGGCAGAAAACTTCCAGTAAAGGAGTTCGAATACTAACTTATTAGAAAACCTACACCATGGCATCATTGCATTGTGCATTTACGTTCAAGAGCTATTGTTGTAACATACATAAACTGCAGTTAACTTCAAATACTATTTGGTTTTGAATGTGGAGATTTCTCATCTATTTGGAATTTTGAACCTGCAGATTATCTAAGAGCCTTTACAAAGGCCTTGCCTCTAGGCTGTTTCAAAGCAAACAGCAAATAGGAAGAAACTCACCCTGAAAACCACATGTCAACCTGTAGGAAGTAGACAACCACTACATTTCCTGAAAGTGAACTTTTTATGTAATGGTAACAACTTAGATATTTCTTATTATCCAATTTGACATCCTTGTATATATTTTCCATGTTCTTTTTACTAGAGCGGGGATTTCTTCCTTTAGAACCAGTGAGGAAAAAAAAATCTCCCCTTAATATTAATTAATGGGGTATGGAGTAAAAAATAAACAAACAAAGCCAGAATACTTTAACAGTCCCAATGACCCAAGGTGGGTTCTGATGTCAACAAAATACATCTGAAGAGTCAAACCTCTTCAAGTCTGGGGCCTGCAGGTGGGGCAGTATTGAGTCTGGATTCAGGGCATTTCGGAATAATCACTCCCACTTGGCTGCCCAGGGTGCGTGGGTGATGGGTAGGTTCTGCAGCCGCACTGGGTTCTCCGGGTCCCCATACAGAGTCCAGAACAGGCCTTGGCGGTGCCTTCTCAAATTCTGGCCTTATCCCACCTCTCCCCCAACCCAGTCCTGAGGCTCAGCACTGGTCCCCAAACAGAAAACAGAAACTCCCCAGGCATCGCGCATCTCTCAGACTCCCCATTGACCCATATTTTCCTACAAAGCCACCCAATGCGTCCAGGTCAGGGGCCTTGACCTCCCACCATTTGTCCACATCGCTGCAGCACAAGCAAAAGGAGAGAACCTCAAGGTGACACCTCATTTGGGCCAGTGGATCCAGTTTCTGGGCCTCAGCTCCACAGCCCAGCTTCCTTTAGAGCCACATCGCCTCACCTGGCATTGGCATAGGACATCCGCGTCCAGCGCCAGCAGATCCACCACCTTTCCTTTGCCCTCTTCTTCCTAGCACTAAGGTCACCCGGTTCCCTCCGGCCTCCAGATGGGATGACCGCAGTTTTTGGGCAAAGAGGAAGCTGCTGGGTTGGTCTTCACAAATGATGTGGCTCAGGTGAGGTGAAGCAAGCCAGAAAGAGAAATGGCAGGCAAAGAGTGCACTAATTGAACTGAACTTCTAGGCTGCCGCCAGCCACCTGCGGAGGAGGAAGAAGCATCCAGAGGCCAGGTCAGCCCCTCTCCCTGCCCCCGCCCCCACTCCAGCCAGGCCCAGCTCCACTCCCTGCCACCACCTGTTCACAAGGGGACCCTGACTGCCCCGCACAGGCCAGGCTCTGCAGGAACTGGCCCTGGCAGCAGCAACCGCCGTGATTTTTATCATTAGATATCAAGTAAGCTTTAGCTTGAAAGAATAAAATCCAGAACATATCACTGGTGATTCTTGACATTGTTATGGTTCCTAAAACATATTTAGAAGTGAAAATACAGCAGAGGTGCAGCAACTGGAAATGTTGTCATTATTATCTGAAAATGATTGTTAACTGAGAAAATAAAAACAATTATAAATAGTAACTAACTAGAATATTTAGGAACAACCAGAGTTTCTGTATATTTCAATAAACAAGAAAAAAGAATTTTAAATGTACTCTCCTAATGATAACATTTTGAGGATATAAATAGATATGACCTAATTTAAAAATTCTACAATGTATTCAGATATCAAAACATAACACAACACCTCATGTATATGTACAATTTTTATGCTTTAATGTATCAGTTAAGAAACAAATTCTAAAAACATAGTTAAGAACAACTTAAACACACAAAACTCAACGTTTTTTAAATAAAAATGATACAATTACTATGATGCTAACATTCATGAGAGAAAATATGGAAAGAGCAAAGAGTATTGAGTATACACACACACACACACACACACACACACTCACTCACTCACACACATACAGCTTTTTCAGTCTGTATAATTCTGCCCATTCCCAGGTGGGAGAGAGATAACCAGGAGTTGGTTGATTGTTTTAAGGTACATACCCAAAACACCACGCAATAATTCTCATTCCAGATTCAGTACAAGAATCCGGAGTAACAATTTCACAGACTGGGGGTGTCACAGGTTTATGGGTAGGTGCCAATCATTACTGGAAGCCTAAAAGTGGAAGCAAAACTTACTTCTACAAATACTCAGTGTAGTTTTGTGTGCATTCCATAGCACAATTATCCCATTCTGTAATCTAACAATCTTTTTTGCTTATATTCTAATTTTTTATAAATGACAGCAGAATGCATTGCAATTCAAATAACATATATAGAGCAAATTTTTCATGTCTCTGGTTGTATACATAGTATATTAACACCATTTGTGTCCTCATACATGTACTTAAAGTAATGATGACCATCTCATTCCACCATTCTTTCTACTTCCATGCCCCCTCCCTTCCCTGACCTCTCCTTTGCCCTATCTAGAGTTTGTCTAATCCCCCCATGCTCTTCCTCCCAACCACACTATAAATCAGCCTCCTTATATCAGAGAACACATTCATGTTGGCAAGAATGTGAGGAAGAGATACACTCAGATATTGCTAGTGGGGGAAAAAAATTATATATATATATATATATATATATATATATATATATATATATATATATATATATATATATATTGTTCTAGATGGGTTTTCCTTTCCCAGTTTACAAACCTGCCATAGATACTAGTGATCCACATTCCCTTCTTTCTAACCTGAACTCTTTTTTGTTGATAGTTCCCTCAACATAACAACAGAGTATGAACAAAGATGAAGTCTGAGTCTAAGGATTGCCCCAGGGAGATGAGCTAGAGCCACTGCCCTCAGACCCACCACATCCAGTTTCATCTCCACTCCTAGAGTCTATGGAGTCACTTCCTTCATCCTCTTTCTACTTGTTCTTTGCTGATCCTTGTGAGGGATGATCTTTGTTAGTTGATTGCCATCTGAGCAGTGTCCAGTGAGTTCCTCCCTGGAGACTTCAGTCCCTGCTTCTTTTCAAGGCCTTCTTGAAGACTTTCAGCTGAAGGGGACTGTTGGTCTATTCGTTTGAACTTGGGGTTTGGGCCTCCTGCATTAGTTATAATTTTACGCTTGCCATAGCTAGTCTCTTTGTAGGTGGCATACTCCTTTGGTGACAAACTCATGAGCTAGAGGTCCAGGTCCACCCTGTACAGTTTCTGCAACTCCTAAGCCTGTCTTTTATATTGTTCCTTCATGCTCTGTGGGACATGCTGACAGCGCCTCCCAATTTCTACCATGCACTCCCTCAGGGGCAAATGTTGCAGCTCCCTAGTAGACCATGAATCTTGATGAAATTTGTGATATCCATTCATGGGAGGCTTCTTGGGCTCTCCATGAAATTTCACCTTCTCAGAAAATCCATCAGTTTCTGTTAGAGATCTCACAGTTTTTACATTTCCTTGTAACTTCTTTCTGGCTTTGGTTTGGCACCTCTTATAGACATCAGATGTTTTGGAGACCTGAGCTAAATCAGGGTGATTTTCTTTAAAACAAGTCAGGTTTGCTTCAAATTCCCGTTTCTCCTTCTGAAAATCCTCAACATATTTCTGCTTTATTTCTTCTGGCAGCTGCTTGTATTTCTCAGTCAGGATCTTGGTCAACTCCTTGTTGTTCAGCTCAGGGTGCTCTTGGGAATACTGGGCCCAATTCTCCTTGTAGAAGCGGATGTAGCAGTCAGGGGTTTCTTGGGGAAGTCTGGATGTTTATCATATTTTTTTTGCATTTTGGGGGAATTTTAACACATTCTTTGGCTTCCAGAACTAATTCTTTCAATGTATGTAACTTCCTCAATTTACGAGAAATCTCTAACCATTTGCCTTTGCACATTTCTGCAGAAAAATGCTTAAAAGCTATTTTTCCCAGTCCATATTTGAAAGAGTTGTCTTGAAGTTTCATTATCATTGTATTAGATATTATTCTCTATATTTTCCAGTAACCTCAGAATGTTTTTGTCTGACCAGCAGCCTTGGCTGTGGTATGATGCCATTTTGAGATTTCTCTCTGGGCCACTGAAAAAGTCTCAGTTGTTGAAAAAGTCTCAACAGGAACTCAAACTCCTCCAGTCTCACAACTCAGCAGATAAATTATTCCTAGAAGTTCTGAAGTATGTGTGATATTGCATTTCTAAACAGAAAGAGAAAGAAGATTACTCTCTTTCATTAGTGGTTAATGAAAATAACCAAACCTCACTTGAATATGTTGCTTGAGTAGTTTAAAGTTAACAATGTAAATGGAAGAATATTTACATCTAAAATGAAATTTATGCTTGCTTTTTATATGCTGCATGTGCAGTATTTGAAATCTCTACCTCTCCAGCCAGGCTGCTTCCAAAATTTTGGCAGAGCCTCCTTGAAATAGAACACAACAACACAAATGCAGTCTACTCACTCCAAAAGCTTCAGATAACCCAAAGACCCTGAAGACCAAGTAAAAAGACACAATGAAGAGAACTGGCTTAAAGGGAAATGTATTCCATTGTGTTGTGCCCTAAGTGAGGCACTTCTAAGGGCAGCCAAAATAGGTATCAATAAAAGTGAAGCTAAGGAGTTGGAAACAATACAACATAATCCAATGAACTCCAGTGAACTCCTCAAAAATGCCTCAATCATGGTCTATGGGTGGAAGGTGGTTCTGCAATCTGTGGCTGATGAACAGATGCTTCAAGACCCTGGCAGTCACAAACAAAATTTTCTAGAAAATCATACTGTCTCTCCCTTCAAATGGCAATGTTTCAACAGAATTATAACACTTACAGCTTTATCTGGCTTTCTATTTCTTATATTATAGTCTCAATGAAAGTACTGCCTCTTCTGTAGTCTCTTCAGAAATCTGTTACCTAAAAGAATTTCAACATATGGCAGATCTGGTAGCTACTATTTTCTTACCAATCTTGTCTTTTATAATGTAATACTTCATCATCAATGTGGTTAGATAAATGAAAATAAAAACAAACTTAATCATAGAACAGAGACAGTAACTGGGATAAAAGTGACAATTACCCAACAAAGTTGCAAAATAAATGCAAAAATAATTCCATACTCTGTGTTTATGGTCACAACTTATTCTGAAATGTTTGGAAAGACAAAACTTTATTTATCTTAAACCCCCAACTATTTTGTAAGTGGCGATTGTTAAAAATAACAATAGGACACAATATATTTTGAGCTTTTATACTCAAAGAGATGTATAAAATTAACATTGGAAAAGAAGTGTGTAAGAGCAATGCACCCCACAGTCATATCAAACTCACTATTCCCGAGGTAATCCACCTTTGGAAATACAAAAACTCCAAGTTTAAATGGCAGCTAGTGTTTTCCAATATAGTTTGCTTTTGAATGAATGACTGAAGGGTCTGGGTTTTGGGGCTCAGTGGTAGAGCACTTGCATAACATGTGGCAGGTGCTGGGTTTGATCCTCATTACCCTATAAAAATAAATAAAGTAAAGGTATTGTGTCCAGCTCCAACTAAAAACAAAACAAAAAAATGAATGACTGGAGGTCATCAAAATTCCCATTTCTAAATTGGAATAAATACTGAAAACCCTCTCATTTCTGGCACCTCATTGATTCACCAATGTCATCCTTCCACAGCCATCAGTAGATTCTGGCTTGCCATTGGGCACTTTATAGACCAATGCTAAAACCTGAAGTTCCGGAAAATAGCATGTGGCACATTCTTCAGTGCTTTCGAGTGAAGCTCAGATCCCATTCCCAAATAAAGATACATAACATCAAGGATTTTTTTCTCCATAAATTTATAATTTGGATAAACAGGAAATGTAAAATAAAATACATTAACTTCTATATTTTAAACAATGTGTGAATGAAAAATAATTACATGATTTTTATTAAACAGATTTCAGCATTTATATTGGGAAGCCTTCTGAAAACTGAGTTAAAAATTAAGAGAGAAAGTATGAGTTTATTTACTCAGAACTCAGTACTCACCTGAAGACTCTTTACTTTGTCTTGTCAGCACTTGCAGAAATATTCATTCAGCTGGCTCAGGGTTTCTGTGTCTTCTGAGATCTCTGGATGACAGGAGTAACCAACCTATTGAGGCTTCCACATTCTAGCCAACTCCAAGTGCCTGTAAAGAGAATATATTTCTTTTTAGAGAAGTTTTATATTAGCTGTGATCCTTAAAGCCCCACCCTGATTAGATTTCTGCAGGATAGATTACTAGCTTAAGGGCAAAAGGTCAAGTGCATTCTTTATCCAATTGACTTCTTTTCTGAATACATGAATACATTACAAACACCTCTAAGTGCTGGATATTCTCTCTCTCTCTCTCTCTCTCTCTCTCTCTCTCTCTCTCTCTCAAACTCTTTGGCCATATCAGATTTTTTTAAGTACTAGAGATTAAACCCAGGGACACAGACTGCTTAAACCACTGAGCCACATCCAAGCACACACACTTTTACTTTCTTTCTTTTTTTTTTTTTTTTTTTTTTGAGACTGAATGTCACTAAGTTGCTGAGGCTGGCCTCAAAGTTGGGATCCTCCTTCCTCAGTCACTGGGAATACAAGCATGAGTGACTGCCCCTGGCTGCTTCAACATGTTTTAAAGAAACATTTCATCCACTTCAAATGTTTATATCTAAATAAGTTAGTAGTAATTAACTGAGTATTAGTAATAATGGGTTATTATTTAGAAAAGACTAGGTTAATAAAATGTTTGAGTAAATGGTTAGTTTTACAAAATAGTAGCTAACAACCTGGTTATAAACTATCCACATTATTTAGGGAGATTTAGGCACAAGGATTCCAAATTCAAGGTCAGCCAAGGAAACCCTTCTCAAAATAACATAACTAGGGCAGGAAATGTAGCTCAGAAATAGAATGTTCATGGGTTCAATCCCACTAGCATTACAAAATAGAAACCAGTAAACATCTTACAATCATTGATATACATAGACATAGGAACAATGTGTGTATGATACAATATTCAGAAGACTAATCTCCTTAGATATTTCAATAGAAGTAACTTGTTGAGAATCCTTTTAAAAACTTTTCATTGTTATAGCTGTACATCATTTTTTCCAGCACTGCACATTGAACCCGGGGGCACTTTACCATTAAACTATGCCCCCAGCACTTTTAATTATTTAAAACATTGTTTGCTAAATTTCTGAGCTCGGTAGTCCAGTACTTCTGAATTCAGTCCCTAGTACAAAAAAAAAAAAAAATTGAAAAAATTGAAAAAAAGAACAAAAGGTATAAACTACAAAATTACATTTGATTTTTTTGGGAAAGTAGTAGCTAGAGCTCATGTGGCAATTGTATACTTACCTTAAGAACGACTCTATGGTTTCAGCAGAAGTGAAAATATGAATTACATTTCAGGATCATGCACTCAAGGTGTGGAGGGGGTCAATTTTGATGTCATTCAGTCAGGTAAGTTTCAAACTCTATTCTGGAGAAGAATGGGCTGGTCTCCTGGAGTTCACTTTTATTGAGTTTCTGAAGACCACACCCACTTCTTCCTGATTGCATTTTCAGGATGCTTCCAATCAGTGTTAGTGTAGATAATTGGATTAGTATGGGTGAATAGATTAGTGTGATTGGTTTGGATGTGTGGGTAATTAGTTTTCAGGTAGAAAAATCTGATGTAATCTCTTCTCTAATCTTCATAAACAAACATCCAGAGTCTTGCCAACAGTTACTGACTTAAAAAAAAAAAAAGAGTCCCCAAATTCAGATTATATCTAAAGATTTTCAGTTGTGTTCTTTTATTTTTCACCTTTAAGAACAGAAAGAGGGTGTCATCATATGTGATTTTTTTAGTAAGTGTTTTTGAACATTTATAAACATTTTTTTTTCTGACTTTAGCTTTAGTTTTATTCTCCCATGTGGAGAGGGATTTAGTTTAGAAATTTTGTTTTCCTCACCAGCTGAGGTGGCCCACACCTATAATCCCAGTTCCTGAGGCTGAGGCAAGAATATTAGAAGTCCAAACCAAGCCTTAGCAATTTAGTGAGGCCCTAAGCAACTCAGAAAGACTCTATTTCTAATTAAAATATTAAAAAGGGCTGAGGATGTGGTTCAGTGGTAAAGTGTTCCTGGGTTCAAATTCTGTTAAAAAAAGAGAAAGAAAAGAAAGAAAGAAAGAAAGAATGAAAGAAAGAAAGAAAGAAAGAAAGAAAGAAAGAAAGAGTAATAGTTTTGTTTTTATTTTTGTCACCTCAATCTCATGCTTTCCCAAAAGAGACCTGGGACCCTTACATGGGGCTGCTTGTGAAGTAATGCCACATACACAACATGAACTACAAGAACAAAGATGTCCACATTCCCCACTCCCCATCCTGTATGGCAGTGAAGTTTTTTGACCCTGAAGCCTCTATTGACTCTTTCTAGCTTTTGTAGGTTTCCCGAGAAACTCCCTTTTACACAGATTAGTATCAAAGATAATTTTGTTCTGTGGTTACTAATTAAGATTTTAGGATGTAAGAACAAGAAGACTTCAAAAAATGCTATATTGGATGGTATGGTATAAAAGCATGAGTTTTGGTTTCTAATAAAGACTCCTGGGCTATAAAGGAAATGTTTAGGAGAAGTCACTGCCCTGAGATTTCCAGAGCTACAAAGTCATTAGGCTGCCTAGAAGGCCCTGTTTCTTCCTCAGATTTTCAGAGTGCTAGATGAGGAAGTCCCTCATTTTCAGGGACCTCAATGTTCACATTTGCTAAACTTCTTCTCCAAAGCAGAAATCAAGAAGATACAACTTCTCAGACCCTATGTGAGGCAGCAATATTTTCCCTCTGAAAGATGCAATTTGGTCATGGTGATTTCTGACACATAAGATAAAGCAGTTACTTAAGGTCTAGCTCAGGCAAAAATTTTGAGACAGCTGCTGTGCACAGTGGTTCATGTCAATGATCCCACCTACACAGGAGGCTGAGGCTACTTGGAAGGATAAGAAATTTAAGGATAGACTGGAAAACTGAGCACGACTATCTAAAAAAAGGTGTGGGGTTAAGACAGTGTTAATCCTGCTAAAATGTTAGCCATGGGCTTGACTTTCACCAGCAAACCAGTGAAACTTTCACCACTTTCTGTTGGAGTGTTTGGAGGGTAGAAGTGGGCAAAGACATAAACCTGCCAAATAGCAGACTCAATTCTCTGGGGGTCTGTGAAGTCAAGATACTTAACTTCTGAGGTATTGTTTTTAATCTCTTTTGCAGGTGGAGGAGTGGTGCTTATGAGAGCTTCAAGCACAAATTGAAGACCTCCACTTTCTGCACAGGCAGCCAGGTCAGACATTGTTAATCCTGTCACATGTAGCCAACAGTATGAACCTTTGGAACACTTCATCCTTTGTGTTTCATCCTCATGAGTTTATACTTTTAAAAGTTTACATCACTTGCTTAACTTTTACAATTTGTCTTTTTAAAATTGAAAATAATAATAAGTGTAAGACTTTACCAGATTTGAAATACTAAAAACAAATGAGTGATGTGTAGAAAATAATAAATCTAATATATTTACAAAATATTATATAAAATTTAATTTTCTTTGCCAGCATAGTGGCATAATCCTATAATCCTAGCTATTCAGGAGTCTCAGGAAGGAGGATCACAAATTTGATACCAGGATGAGCAATTTAGCAAGAACTTGTTTATTTCTACTGGAATACCTAGGCACTGGGAGATACTTTGAGTAAGTATGCTTTTTTTTTTCTTTCTCCAGGTTTGAGTAAACTTCATTTATTATATTTTTTATCAGTCCATATTGATTTTTAAATTTTGTTTATTCTTATGGAGGTCTAGCAGTTTAATATGTGGTTCAAATTTGTTTTAATAACTCATAAAAGTGAATATATTTTATATTTGACTATATATACATATAGGTATATTCTGTTTTGTGATATTGTCTTTCAAAAATTAACTTTCTTACAGGTTGTATTTTTTGTTTGTTTCTTTGTTTATCAAATATAATGCCTCTGTATTGGATTCAGTCTTGCTTTTGTAGACTTTCCTAGAAGCTCCCTTTTACACAGATTAGTATCAAAGATGAGTTTATCCAGTAGTTACTAATTATGATTTGGGATGTAAAAACAAGAAGACTTCAAAAAATACCATATTGGATGACATGATATGGAAGCATGAATTTTGGTTTCTAATATAAGAATCCTGGGTTATTAAGGAAAATGTTTAGGAGAAATCACTGCCCTGAGATTTTTGAGGCTACAAAGGCATTAGGCTGCCTAGGAGGAGTTGTCTCAAAATTTTTGCCTGAGCTAGACCTCATGTAACTGTTTTATCCTAGGTGTCAGAAGTCATTGTGACTACACTGCATCTTCCAGAGGAAAATATTGCTGCCCATCCCAGGGTCTGAGAGGTTGTATATTCTTAATTTCCGCTTTTGGGAAGAAGTTATCAAATGTGAACATTTGAGGTCCCTGGAAATGAGATGCTTCCTTTATCTAGAACTCTGAAAATCTGAGGAAGAGATAGGGACTCTGTGGCAATCTAATTGCTTTATAGCATTAGGTTCTCTAGAGTAACAGAACCAACAGGATATATATGGTTATAAAAAGGGGATTTATTAGATATCCTTACAGAACTAGAAGTTGTATATTCCCACAACGGCTGTCTGCAGGCTGGAAAGCTGAAGGAACCACTAGATTCTCAGTCTAATGTAGAGATTCTGACCATGGAAATATACAAGGAAGCATTCCTCTGGTGAGCAAACTCCCAGGGGGTAACAGTCACTCTGTTTCCCACACTTAGATGTCCTGCAATTTCTCCTAGGAACTAGTAACATAACTAAAATAAATGCAATGCCTGACTGCTGGGAAAACTTCTGTGAAAAGACACAGAATGCCTCATAGCCATAACAATGTCTTTTATGAGAAGGCTCTGTGTTAGAATCTTGTCAGCCTCAACCTTGATCTCAGGCACACAGTTTCTGAGAATAAAAGAACTTTCTTGTTAGACAAAAATAATGTTTCACTAAGCCTAACCCTGTGCAAATAACAGTAACTTTATACAATATACTTTTTTGAGGGCCTAAATTCTACCCTAATACAGCATATACACTGTCACAATGAAAACATTTAATAAACCATGAATAAAAGGGATATTTTTAACTGGGAACAGAGTGGCACACACAATAATAGGAGCTACTCTGAAGCCTGAAGTTCGAGGATGCCAGTTTAAGGACAGTCTCAGCAATTTAGGGAAAGTCTGTCTCAAAATAAAATAAAAAGTGTGAGAATGAAACTCAGTAACAGAGTTAAAGGACACTCACAGAGTCCATGCAATGTCCAAAGGCCATGACAATCACCGGAATCTCACCAAGAGATTTATTGTCATTAGCATGAGGCAAACTGGCAATGCTGTCTCTAAGAAAAGAGAAGCATGTGGGCACCCACAGAGCAGCTTTATAGCCCTCAAGAGGAATTTTGTAAGCTTCTTAGTAATTATATCAAAAACTTGGATGGGGTTGCTCATAAGCTGTTTAGGAGTTCATGCTGGGTGGGGTTGATCTTTTAGCAGACTGTTTTGAGAAGGGCAGAATTGTGACTTACGCAGTAGAAGGGAGAAAAAAAGAATGTCCACGCTCTTCTGCCCTTTTCAATGCTTTCTTCACTCAAATTACTCAATACAGTTTCACTCTATAGGTTCTTAATCAAGAAAATGAGAATCCTTAATGCTAGGCACTGCAATAGACATAATCAATTCACAGTAAACAATTCTAGATTAATTACTTCACAGCAAACAAATTTAGATTAATTCTAAGAACAGTAAAACACACTTAATCATGATAGGCTAATGACATACATCTTCTCTGCATGTTAAATGAAAAAATGTTAAGCCTTAGGCTTTATGTACAGGAGATGCACACTCACTCAGACCATAGGGACCAGAACCAGAACGAAGGCAGGCTTTTCCTGGAATGGAGTGGATGACCTATTGAGAATGAGGTCATAGCCAGGAGTTGCAGCTCTCACCAAGGTCCTGATAAGGTGATAGAGTTTGAGAGTGGTGAGTATCATGCAGAGACTCAGGAAATGATGACAAGTGATATGATGTCAGGTCCTCATCAGGCTTTCCAGCTCGAGTGCATCCTTGTTTCAGCTGGTTAAATCCCTGTTCACTTGCTCTATTATTTATACTAAATTTTAGGGCTTTCTGACTCCCTTTCAGTCCTTATCAGCTACCACTTGATTTGTGAGTAACATCATTTACCTTGGGGTCAGAAACTTCTGTTCTGGTGGTCTCCATCTTGATCTTCTCACCTTTTCCTCTTATCAAGTGATGGCAGCTTGCCAGGGGCTTTACTTTGTTTATCAGGGTGAGCGGAATTAACTCTTTCTGGCCATACTGTAGCACTCTGTGGGTGAGCCTGTTGAAACTGAAGATTTCAAACTGGAGTTTTTAAAATGAAGTTGCTTAGGCTCAGACCTAAGGCCATCCTGACACAGGCACATGCTTTTATGGAAAGTTAATCAGCTTTGCCTCAGAATTGAAATTTTGGAGCCTGTGGATAAAATGGCTCCTGACCTCCAATGATGAATCTGATGCTAATATTGATCTGATGCCAATATAGAGTCCCCTAGGTTTAATTCCAGGTATGCCTCCCCCCACAAATAAGAATATATTTAAAAGAATATGATTAATGTCATTATACATGTGGAGTTCTTAAAATCATTTTTTTAAATCAGATAAAAGAACAATAATAAGGATATTCATTAGTACTACTTCCATTCATTGGAGTAAACCTACAACTTGGGAAATTGAGGCAGGGAGATCACATAAGAGACTAGCATTAGCAATTCAGGGTTACACTCAGCATTTTAGTAAGAACTTCCCTTTTTAAAAAAAGTGGGTTGGGGTTGATGGTGTAGTAAAGTGCCTCTGGGCTCAATCACTAAGACCAAAAATGAATAAATAAAATACTGCCAGGACTTCCTATCTGGCACTGTATAAAAAAAGAGGGAAAAAAATCATTGGAAAAGAGAAAATTATGATACTAGTAAGGACATAAAATTGTTGATGTATTCCTTACCTGTAGGGAAAAATTATGAGGAAAAAACCACATACTAACAAATCATTAGACAAAAAATAAAACAAGTAAGAAAATTTATTGAAGACTAATTATACACTTAATCATAAATAAAAGTAGAATCACAGAGTCCACACAAAGTCCAAAGACCAGACACACACACACTGAAATCTCATGTAGGAGATTTATTGTTAGAAGAATGAGGCAAACAGACAAGGTTGTGCTTCCTAGGAGAGCAGATTTATAGCCCAATAGGAATTTCATAAGCTGTTTAGGAGTTGCAACATAACCTGGGTGTGATTGACTGTTTAGGAGGCACATGTTCTGGTGGGAAGGTAAGCACCATTGCCTCAGAAGCCAACCTGTGAAGCCTCCAGATAAAATGGCTACCAACCTAAAATGGCGAATCTGATGCTAAAATATTGATCTGATGCACTATAAAGTAGAAGAAATTTGAAGGTTGCCAAGACAGAGAAATAATTATATTTGACAAGACTGAAATTCTGCTGTCATCTATAACAAATTAGAATTTAAAAAAAAAAGAAATGTTGAATGCCTTGATTTGATCCTCATATATTGTGTACATGTGTGAAGTCACACTAATCACAGTACTCTACCCATAAATTTGTACAAATATTACAATAGTTTAAAAACATATTTGTAAAAGAAAAAAAATTTGAGATTTACAAAACTTCAAATGTACTGGTCCCTCATTTCACTTTTTTTTTCTACCTTTCTTATTCAATGGCTTTTTCAGATACTTGAAGACCTTCCCATCTTTCAATACCCACCTTTACTACACATTAACCATTCTTTAAATCAATCTTCAAATTCTTACTCTGGTCTCAATTTATGTTTATATATATTCTCTTAGTTACTATTTTCATAGAAAAAAATGTAACTAATTTCTATATTTGTAAGTCTAATACCCTGTTCCCAGAGGAGACTAGACTTTACATTCAATGAGTTAGACTGTTGCCTGATCATGGCTGACTCTCAGTACCAAGAAATATGCAATAAAAAAGTTTATTAATACACTTAGAATCATTATTCACAATTTTGAAAACATACTTACAAACCAAAATCCGAGTGTCAAATAATAATAACAACAATGATCACATTAGAGTATCATTCTCTAATAAATATGAATTTAGATTATCATCTAGAATAATTTCAGGGAATACTATATAAATCTTAGACCAAAAGCATTTTACTCAAAGATTTAACATTAAACAGAAATCACAGGGGAACATCATTTTTTGGACTAAGCTTCATCACTTTTTGATTTAAGCTCCTGCTATAACATCTCACAGACCAGAATATAAGTTAAATGGAAGATCTGAATAAGTATCTCTATGGAGGAAGGTGTCACTATGTGGATTATGTCACCAACAGAGCAAAACAAAAACAAAATGGACCCACACCTCATCAGAGTGAGACTAAACTGCCAAATCTGATTCTTGCTGAAATAGGATTAAAGAAGCTGAGTTCCAGGACACAAGCCTATAATCTCTGGAATCCAGTGGCTCTGGAGAGTAAGGCAGAAGGGCAACAAGTTCAAGGACAGCTTCAGAAATCAAGTTCAAGGGCAGCTTCAGCAATTTAGTGAGGCCCTAAGCAACCCAAGAAGACTCTGTCTCAAAATAAAAATTACAAAATGCTAGAAACTTGGCTCAGCAGTGAAGTATACCTTGTTTGAATCCATGGTACCTTCTCCTCCCTAAAAAAGGATTAATAGGAGAAGGCAAAATTGCCCACAGAGGACAATTTCATGAGCATGATAATGAATTTTCTCCACCTTAATCCTTAAACAAAGTAAGTAAATTTAAGTAATTGGATATTAAACCATAGGTTATTTCTTGATTGCTCCATGTCTCTGTTCTGACCTTACAAAGTAGATAATATTGAAGACATCAATCTGCTTTTTGTTTCTGCTTTCCTTGGCCTTTTTCTATACAAAATACCAAAACTCTTCTGATCAACTCTTTGGAATACTTACTCCTTGTTTTATGGAAGGAAGTATTTAGTTACTAAATTAAATTTGTCTAATTTTGGCTTTTGGCATTAGCTTGCAATTTATGTAGGACTTCTACTAATTGCCTATTCTCTCCAATTGCTGGCTAAGTATTAGGAATTATTTATTTGTTATTAGTTGAGGTGCTGGGGATCAGATTCAGGACCTTGTATATACTAGACATATCCTCTATTACTGAGCTGAATCTTTAGCCCTTTGATTTAAGTATTATTGTTAACCTATGTTAAGATTCAGTAGTTCACAACATTTTAACATCAGAGCTAGGTACCTTAAAACTGGGATGTTGTTTTCTGAGGGGCTGTCCATTACCTTGTGACATGTTCAACAAAATAACTTGTCTTCACTCACTAAATACCTGTGGAAAGCACCAAACTGTGACAATCATAAATGTTTTCAGACTACTACAAATGTACTCTGGAAAGAAGTACCATTATAATTGAAACTGCTGCACAATCTATTGAGAAACAAATAAATAAATATGAGACATTTATAAGATCTTAAAAACAGTTTAGACATATGACCTGGTTCTTCAAATCCAGATGAACACATAAAGCAGTAACACATAAGAAAGTCAGTAGATTATTTACAATATAAAATATTCAGTACAAACTTTGTTTGCAAAATATAAGCATACCAGTGAATAAGTATAATTGTAAAAAAAGATTACCAAATATTATTTACTTACAACTTAGCAAAACATTTACTAGGGAAAGGCAGTTTCTGAATAGAATTACAGATAAGTATTTAAGAAAAGGATGTTGGGAAAAGTAACAGCCTCCACAGTTTGTTCTTAGTTGACTTTGCAAAATGAATGTAAGTAAAGATGTTTTATAAATTATATCACATTGCTCTGAACTTCTACTAAAGCTGTCCCTCCTTCACTTCATAGAGGAGTCTTCTGTAGTCACACTTGTATTCCCTTCAACTCAGGAGGCTGAGATAAGATGATACCAAGTTTAAGGACAGCCTCACCTAATTAGGGAGAGTTTATTACAAAACAATATACTGACTATCAGAAAATAAATTAAATACAGAATATTTAAAAATCACAAAAGCTTCTAATACTGCATTAAGCTCTAACATTTGAGCTGATTGTTTGGGTACTAAAAATGTAAAATTTTTGTAAGAAGTAACTACTGCTGATGTACAAATATTTGACCCATCAATGAGTATATTTGGAGTAATCATGATAGGTGTTTTTCTTGTCATTTTTGGAAAAACTACAGGATGCAAAGACCAAAAAGACAACAAAGGATTAGATGGTAAGTGGTTATCAAATGAAACATTAGATTTTCACATGATTATTGCCCAAGTATTTAACTCATTAGCTAGTTCATCAATTTGATCCATAGTAATAATTTTATTGGGAGAAATTCCAAACACTCCCTTTGCTGCTTTTATTCCTTTGAGTATTAATTGTCCTACAGCCTCAAGATACCTAGTAAGAATAATGTTAAGAGAATAAGATAAATGTATCCATAATAATAGACCTTTCTCCCAAAACATTCCTGTAGAAATATTTTTGTTGTAGGACATTAAATAATAAAGGCAAACTTATCAATTCTATCCAAATGCATATTTTTCATATATGTTTCAATGATTTTTAATGTCTTCTTGCTTCAGGCATTAACATGTGGGATGAATTTGGATCTGATGGACCTTTTAGGATATCAAATAAGGGTCCCAACTCTCCTGTTGGTATGCCTAGATAAGGCCTTATCCAATTTATGTCTCATAATAACTTTTGAAAGTCATTAAGTGATTTGAGTTGATTTACTCATATTTGAATTTTTGGTGGATGGACCATGGTTGAGGATAATAGAACTCCTAAATAATTAATTGGAAAATTTAATTGTAATTTATCTATTGCTATCTTTAGATTATAATTTTTAAATAAGTTTGTAAGTGTGGCATAACATTCTAGCAATGTGTTTTTAGCTTTGTGTGCTAATAATACATCATCCATATAGTGAAATATTTGTAGTTCAGGATTTTGATTTCTAAGTGGCTGGATTACTTTGTTAACATAAATTTGACATATAGTTGGTCTGTTAGCCATCCCTTGAGGGAGTATTTTCCATTCATATCTCTGATCAGGACCTTCATGATTCAGTGCAGGGATAGTAAATGCAAAACGTGGACTATCCTCAGGATGAATTGGAATTGAAAAAAACACAATCTTTAATATCTATAACTAAAACATACCAGGTTTTTGGCAAAACAGACAATAGGGGAATCCCCGATTGAGCAGGTCCCATAATAACCATCTCATTATCAATGGCTCTTAAATCTTGCAATAATCTCCATATACCATATTTCTTTTTGATGACAAAAATGGGAGTATTATGCAGGAGATAAAGAAGGTTGTATATGTCCCTCCACTAATTGATGTTTGACCAGGTCATGGGCTGCTTGTATCTTTTCTTTAGTCAGGGGCCACTGAGGAATCCATACTGATCTTTCGGATTTCCAAGTAATTTTTATTGTCTCAGTGAAACCGTCTGAAAACCCAATCCATGTCTATCTATTTCTTGATCTATTTGTATTGGTGCCACTATACTTTGTCCTTTTTCTTCCAATCTTTTTCCTTTCCTAAAACCTTTTCTAGACATAATAGTGGGCACATTTGAATTGATGTTATTTGTTAATGTTAGTCCTAATTGATCTAGGACATCTCATCCCCATAAATTTATAGGAAGATGATCCAATACATATGGCTGTATGGTTCCCTTACGTCCCTCAGGATCCTTCCAATCTAATACCATCACACTTATGTGGGGATTAGTTGCCACTCTGAGGCCTCGAACCATTTGAGTGTCTTGTTGTAATGGCCAATGTTTTGGCCATTCTTAAAGAGAGATGATGCTAAGGTCTACACCTGTATCCAGTAGCCCATTAAATTCATCTCCTTGAATATTTAGTTTTAGCATGGAGCAAGAATCTAAATTTAAAGAAAGCATAGCACAATCTACACCTGTGGAGCCTAATCCCCTGGAACCTCTTTCTACAGTACGACTGGAAAATTTATCATGTAGGCTGGGTATTATTAATAACTGTGCTATTCTATCTCCTTGTGTAATTACTGACATACCCTTTGGAGAATTGGCTATAATTTTCATTTCAACTTCATAATTGGGATCAATTACCCCAGGACTTATCATAAGTCCTTTTAGAGTAGAAGAACTGTGTCCCCATAATAAGCCTACTGTTCCTTGGGCAAGAGGCCCTTTTACCCCTGTGGGAATAATTTGAACTCCCATATCTGGAGTTAGTCCTGCTCTGGCGGAGGCGCAGATGTCCAATCATGCACTCCCTCTGGTTTGTCTAGTGAGGCATCTAATGGATAATGTGTCCTGGGCACTAACCTGATGGTGTTGCTGGGTTCCTCCAGTGCCTCGTGTATTTGTGATCATGGGCTCTGGAGCATTGCGCCACCCAGTCCGTTTTTTGGCAATGGAACCTGATGCCTTTCTCCATGATATCATGGGTAAACACCTGGTCCTTCTCCATTTTTTGATAACGGAGGACCCTCTATGGTGATTTGAGAACGACATTCATTAGCCCAATGTCTCCCTCTAAAGCATCGTGGACAAATACCTGGTATTCTACCCTTTTGATACCTAGCTTTCTTAAACCCTCCACCTATGAGGCAATTACTTTTAAAATGTCCTGTTTGTTCACAATTGTAGCATGTTTTTGGCCTGGCATCTAAAGCCTGTTGTACTGCAGCTGCCATGACTTGCCTTTGTTCATTAATGTCTCTACATAATTTAATATATGTGTTTAAATCTTTATGTTTCCAAGGTCTAATAACCTCTCTGCAACAATGATTTGCTTGGTCATAAGTCAGTTGTTTTATTAATGTCATTGCTTGTTCTGTATCCCTAAAAACTCTGACAGCTGTTTGAATAATCCTATCTACAAATTCAGCGTAAGGTTCATTAGCTCTCTGCATTACCTTAGATAATTGACCTTGTAAATCTCAATGTCCTTGTAAAGTGTTCCATGCCCTAACAGCATCTGCAGAAATTTGTGAGTATATGGCAGGATCATATGCAATTTGTTGCTGCTGACCCTCATAAGGTCCCTTTCCTAACAACATATCTAGATTTCTCTGAGGATAACTGGCTGTTGCATTTTGCCTAGCTATCTCTGTGCAAAATTCCTCATTGGCAACCTTCCATAACAGGTATTGTCCTCCACATAGCACAGCTTTACACATACTAGTCCAATCTGCTGGTGTCATGTTCAATTTGATAATGGATTTGAACATGCTTACAGTGAAGGGTGCTTGAGGAATACAGGATGTTACAGTTGTTTTAGCTGCTTCACTGTTTTGAAATCTAAAGCATGTTGAATTCGCTGCCCTCCTTCCTGCTCAAATACAGGGCATGCTAATCTTTGAGGTCCTGTCTCAGGATCCCATCTATCAACTACGGGGGTTAGGGACCTCTCAGCATATGTTGTCTCCATAGGTGGAGCTGTTGGTTGGACACTTTCACCCTCTGGTGATAGAAAGGTGTTAGTAGCAGCCTCTTGTTGTAACTTCTCCCCTGACTATCTCAAGAGGCCTCCTCTTTTACTTGACCTAAAGTGTCTTCTCCTTGACTAAGTAAACAAGATTGTACCAACCTCCAAAACAGTAATGTGCCAACTGGCAGAGTTCCTGGGTTTCCTTTTCTATCCTTTTTAAATCTTTAACGTATGCCCTAACTGTTCTTGATTTTTACTGGGGTGTCTCCTTCCTCTAACAATTTACTTAACATTTTTTAAGTTTGTTTTTTACTAATTTTTAATTCCATATTTCTGTGACGAAGATACCCCTCACTAAGATAATGCAAAAGAAAACCGAGACAAAATGAAACAAAAATGGAACAAAAATTCATTATATCAGCCTTTCTATTCTCCTGAAATATCCATCTGTCCTTTCTCCCTATCTGTTCCTCAGATGTGAGTGGTTTTTCTTCCATCTCACCCATCTCCAGGGACAGGCAACTTAAAACAAAAGCGAAACAAAATGAAAGAAGACTCTTAAAATGCCTACACATCCTCTCGCCCTGCCCTCAGGGGCAAGCAGTTTACCTTATCACTTACCCTCAGTTGTTCCCTGTATGGGCCACCAAATGCTGCAGTCTGGCTGGGCACAATCCATGAGCCACTTGTCAAGCAGGTACAAACTTTATTTTTAGCATGCACACGGCACCACGCGAGCTCTCCGGGAATTCCCTGAGAGCTCAAATGCCACCTCCTACTCTTCTAGGGAGCACTTCACCAGAACTCTTAGGTTCATGCTCTTGAGGCAGATTGGCTGGGTCACATGGGTGGAGCCAAAAGAGTCCCCCAATGAGCAGCTCCATGGTCTGAAAGGGTGGGGAAACAACCCAATGAGTATCACCACAGAGGAGCCAATCACCTGAAAGTTTGCTGTTGCCACGGTGAGTCAATCAGCTGGAAGTTTGCTGGGGCCACTTCAGTTGTGGCTCTCAACACAAATACATGGTCACTTTATTCACATTTCAGTGGTTTGGAGCTGCTACTCAATTAATATATTTCTCAGAAACAAACACAAACCTGGGAAATTTAGGGAGACCTTTTCCCAAACTGAAAAAAAAGAACCAGGAATGTAACTTAGTGAGGTAGAGTGCCCCTGAGTTCACACTTCAATCCTCAGTAGAACAAAAGAAAAACAGAGGGATAGCAAGGAAGGGATAGAGGAAACTAGAGAGATTGGAAGAAAAGGTAAACATAAAATTTTAAAAAACGATTAGGTTTCACAAAAAAGGCACAACCAGTCAGCAGAATATGAGTTACAAAAATATTGAAAATGGTCTGTTCTTAATATATCTTGTTGGATTTACAAATGCTCTTTTAATTATTTATATATGTATATGATAATACTAATGCAAAAGTAATTGTCCTGTGTGGTACAGAGTGACTACATTTACTAGAAACATGATTAGATCAGAATTTTCTAAGAAGCAGGTCATGGCTTCAGGGCAGAGCAGCCTCATGCACTCTTCCCATGTGCTCCATAAGAGACTAATGCTATTTTCTGTGTGCAGTAATGTAATTAGATCTGAAAGGGCTGCACTATACTTGATTTTCTAATACTGTTGGATAATAGTTGTTGTTTTAATGTATTAAAGTTTTCTCTTTACTTATAATATTCAACTCAACTTTTCAATTTCAAAGTTGCATAATTATAGAATATAAATCTTTCATTTCTTCTTTATTGGTCCCCAGGGATAAAAAATGAGGAGTAAGGTAAAACAAACACACACACACACACACACACACACACACACACACACACAAACACATACACAGAGACAAAATATTCCACTTTTATTTCTTAATTTATCAATACACTCATGGATATATTATACCCATTCAACATGGGGTATCTAAAGATCTCTTTTAGGCTACTTGTCTCAAAGTCCCTGCAGTGGCTTTCGCCATGAAGCCGAAAAAATCTGTCTTTACTTCTTCCCAGGCCTTGGAAGGATCCATTTTGCTTTCAATGTCAAACAAAGCATCATAAAGTCCTGAGAATGACTTCCCTGCATACTTGTTGTGAATGCTAGGAGCATAGATGGGATCCTTGTTAAGAAAATACTATGGTGTTAGCTGAACAAATGACATAAAAAAAAGGAGCACCATACAATCTTGGATCTTATATTCCTAAATTTATACTTTGATTAATCCCTTTGTCAAGCAAACTTACAAGTTCAATAGTCTCCAAAGACTAGTCTATGAAATATGTATTGATGACTTTTACTTTACCCACATAGCTCAATGTGCTTCAGAGCTAATACCAGTAGCAACAATGATAACAACAGCTGATGACCTGGTATAGACTGTGCTTGGTAGCCTGCAAGAATTTACAATTTTTCTAATTCTTTTTATTTATTTATTTTTATTTTTATTTTATTTTGTGTGTGTCAGGACCTCATTTAATTGCTTAGAGTTTCACTAAGTTGCTGAGGTTGGCCTAGAACTTGTTATTCTCCTGCCTCAGCCTCCTAAATTAGAGGGATTATAGTTGTGAATAAACATGCCTGGCCATTTTTTTTTTCAATTTTTAAAAGTGAATTCTACAAAGTTGACATTAATATTTTACAGAGGAGGAAACTGACTGTCATTAAACTATTTGTCTCAATGTGTATGGGAAATAAGTATTAAATTTTACTAAATTACACTGTTCCTGGAATTATAACACTGCTGTAGTCATTAAAGTTTCATTTATAACCGGCCAACCAATGATTTACTGTTCTGTCAAAAGTTATATTCTATGTTAAAATGCTTAGATTAATGCATGAAGATCCAATAAAAATCATTTTGTGATATTTACAAGGCCTAAGAAAACTGTTTAATTGAAGGGACTAATCTAGGTCATGTGCTAGCCCTGAAAGTGGATAAGTTGCAAAGTAACAAGGTAAAGAACAAAGAGGCAAAACCATGCTATCATTACCAAAATAGTTAACTTGTTTGTATAATGCCTTTTCTCGCAACCTCTGACCCTTTTATAGTCCCTACAGGGAAAGGTGGCACCACTTCTGGCTGTTCCATAACATAACCCATTCTGCAGTACTCACAATATGGGCAACCTGGGGGTTAGTGTGTACCTTCTAAGAAACAAACACATTTGCCAAACTCTAAGAAAAGGGGGAATATTTATATCAAATTTAAAGAGTAAATATATAATCATTACATATTATGCATGTTTATGAAATTTATTTTTGTCATATGTATATAAAAAATAGAATAAGGGTTAAAATCATATGTAACAAAATATATTTCATTTTATATTTGACTGTAAATGGGGAGATTTTTGTTTTCTGGCGATGTCTTCCTGAAGCTTTAACATTTCCTAAGATATATATATATATATATTTATACTCAGAACACAATGCTAAAAAGAAATACTTTTAAGGATCATATTACACTTATTATATTATTCGAAAGAATCTAATATAGTATAATTTTATTATTTATGTTATATTTTAAAATATACTATCATCTTGCAAGAAATCAATTTTGATATTTTTCCCACAATGTACAACATTTAAAAAAATTATATTAGAATGAAAAGTCATAAAAATTTTTTTCTTACCAACAGAATGACTTATCTGGTAACCATAAAAGATCAATGAATGCTTTTTCAGAAAAATCAGTTGATCATTCATAATCATCAATAATATTATGATTAAGAGGAAATTAATGATTAAGTGGATGGCACTAGAGCAGACTATGCTTAGTGAAGCTAGCCAATCCCTAAAAAACAAATACCAAATGTCTTCTTTGATATAATGAGAACAACTAAGAACAGAGCAGGGAGGAAGAGCAGGAAGAAAAGATTAACACTAAACAGATACATGAGGTGGGAGGGAAAGAGAGAAAAAAGGGAAATTGCATGGTAATGGAGGGAGACCCTCATTGTTATACAAAATTACATATAAGAGGTTGTGAGGGGAATGGGAAAATTAACAAGGAGAGAAATGAATTACAGTAGATGGGGTAGAGAGAGAAGATGGGAGGGGAGGGGAGGGGGGATAGTAGAGGATAGGAAAGGTAGCAGAATACAACAATCACTAATAGGGCATTATGTAAAAATGTGGATGTGCAACCTATGTGATTCTGCAATCTGTATTTGGGGTAAAATTGGGAGTTCATAACCATCTTGAATCTAATGTATGAAATATGTTATGTCAAGAGCTTTATAATGTTTTGAACAACCAATAAAAAATAAATAAAAAAAATTAAAAAAATAAAATAAAATATTTAATTTTAAAAAAGAGAAAATTAATATAGGTATGGGTAGATGAAACTGCATTTACTAGCCAGCAAAAAAATCTAAAATTTTTTAATATGCAAATTAAGAACAACAGCAAGGTAATTATCATAGTTTTGATATCTTGCAAAATTCTGTTTTGCTGAGGCTTATGAACATATTAAAAGAGTGACACATGCCAATGGAAACGTGATAGTAATTTTTATGTAAGTGGAAACAGTAAGTAATATATCTAAGAGTATAAATGCAAGGAAGACTTTTTTTCACTTTAGGAATTTAATTATCTACTCATGGAAGTTATATCAATATTTAAATAAAATAATCTAAAATGTTTTTAAGGTGACAGAAAAATTTTTCAAGTGACAACTCATGATATTTTCTTGTTATTAAAGGTAAAATCTCATGCGCATAAAAGATGGTGTCTTTGTTGTTTCTTTTTTTAAAGAGAGAGAGAGAGAGAGAGAGAGAGAGAGAGAGAGAATTTTTAAAATATTTTTTTCTTAGTTTTCAGCAGACACAACATCTTTGTTTGTATGTGGTGCTGAGGATCAAACCCCAGCCACATGCATGCCAGGTGAGCATGCTACCACTTGAGCCACATCCCCAGCCCTCTTTTTGTTCTTTCAATGGTAGTGGAAAGCCTACTGTGCATCCAACACTGTCACAGAGCTTGCATTCTGGAGGCTGGTAGTATGGTTGTTGTTGTTATAAAAAATGATTCAATATAATCTAAATTAATCTAACAGACCTGAATAATTAAACAATAATTTTTTAATTCAATATATTACTTGTGTCATAATTTAACTAACAAAGGAGAAATAATCATTATGAACAGGAATAGTTGTTTTATTTATTGGCTTAAGTTGCTTTACATTTTTTAATGTTGTTTTTAATAGTAACAGTGTCTCATAATCACTTACTGTTCTGAATGCTAACATATTATTTTTAATCTTCAGTCCAATCCATCAGGTTCAACAGAGTAATAACTTTATTTTTTAAAATTTTATATTCGGGCTGGGGATTTGGCTCAAGAGGTAATGTGCTTGCCTGGCATGCACGGGGCACTAGGTTCGATCCTCAGCACCATGTAAAAATAAAACATAAAGGTGTTGTGTCCACTGAGAAACTAGAAAAAATAAATATTAAAAAATTCTCTCTCTCTCTCTCTCTCTCTCTCTAAAAAAATATAATTTTCTATTGACTTTAATTAATTAATTAATTTTTGGTAAAGGGAATTGATCCCAGAGGTGCTTAATCACTCAGCCACATCCCCACACATTTTTTTTTAACTTTTAATTTTACTTTATTTGAAATTTTACACATTTTAATTTTACTTTATTTGAAATTTGAGACAGGATCTCGCTCAGTTGTTTAGGGCCTCACTAATTTACCTCATCTTCCAGAGTTTTGGGGAATACAGGTGTGTACTTGTGCACCCAGCAATAGCTCCACTTTATAAATGGCATACAGAAGACACAATAGGTTATCAATTTGCCCAACTTTGCAACTGGAAAGCTGTAGAGTGAAATAGGCAGTCAGTGTTTTTCTATTGGCTTTACTATGTAGACAAAAGGAAAATAGATATAACTAAGACCCCATAATTTGGAGTTGAGCTATTTTTCAACAATTACTTATTCAGAATAATGAATTCAATTGTTGTGATAGTCTAAATAAGGCATATACTTAACGTGTTAGCAGCTCACATAAGCAAAGAAGATAAGAATGAAAGATAATTTCAATATGAAGTTACAGGTTTATGAATCAAATTTAGAAAGCATTGGTGTAAATACAAAAGGCTATGTGGATGTACACAAAAAAGTGCACACACACACACACATACACACACTTCTTTTTAATACTTCTTCCCTCTGTCTCTCTTTTCCTCTTATACACCTAGGTTTATTTCTCTTTCCTCCCTCTCTTTTGTCTCCTTCTCCATCTCCATCTGCATCTCTATATCCCTATATCTACTTTTCTATCTGAATTTCTCATTTTGTAGCTTCCAATAAATGCTTTCAGAAGTTCTTTTGTACAGTACCTGAGTTTAACTTGAAACAACACTGAGCCTCAAATACTCAGTTTATTACAGTTAAGAAAACTTTTCACTCTTGGAGCATTCCATTCTCTCCAGGGAGGACAAGAGGATTATAGATTTTAATGTTGATTATTATGCAACCCTGAAGGTAGTAAAGACTCAATAACCCATATTCTCTGATGAGCAAAAATACTGATGTAAGAAAAGCAGGATGAGAACTGTTCCTTTATATTTGAAAGTTTTAATTGAGAAACTCAACATGCAGTTTAATTTTCTATGTAATGTTTACTGTTATTTTGTGAAACACACAGGTGTTTCAGGATGCCTAAATATCAAAGAAAGACAAAAACCATATCTTAAATATCATTTAGAGAGAATAAGGCACATACAGAAGTTTAAGCTGAGTGCTCTCAGAAAACCTAATATATTTCACACTTTGATTCAAGTGGGATATGAGCTCCCATTTTTACCCCATATACAGATTGCAGAATCACATCAGTTGCACAACCATTGATTTACATATTGCCATTCTGGTGTCTGTTGTAATATGATATATCAAGAACTATGTAATGTTTTGAACAACCTACAATAAAAATTAATTTAAAAAAAAAGAAAACCTAATATAAATCACATCAGGCATTCTGTTAGAGGAAGGAGTAAACACAATTTTGTTTTAAAGAAAAAAATCTACCTCATAAAAGAAGAAAAAGCAATCATGAAATTTATCTGGAAAAATAATAGACCCAGAATAGATAAAGCAATAATTGGCAGGAAGAGTGAAGCAGGTAGCATCACTGCACTAGACCTAAAATTATACTACAGAGTGATAGTAACAAAAACAGCATGTTATTGGCATCAAAACACACTAGTAGACCAACAGTACAGAAAAGAGGACACAGAGACTAACCCACAAAATTACAATTATCTTATATTAGACAAAGGTGCCAAAAACATGCATTGGAGAAAAGATAGCCTTTTCCACAAATGATGCTGGGAAAACTGGAAATCCATGTGCAGGAAAATGAAATTCAATCCCTATCTCTTACCATGCACAAAACTCAACTCAAAATGAATCAAGGACCTAGGAATTAAACCAGAGAATCTGCATCTAATAGAAGAAAAAAATAGGCCCTAATCTTCATCATGTGGGATTAGGCCCCAACTTCCTTAATAAGACTCCTGTTGGGCAATAATTTAAACCAAGAATCAATAAATAAAATGGACTAAAACTAAAAAGTTTCTTTCCAGCAAAAGAAACAATCTGTGAGGTGAATAGAATGCCTACATCCTGGGAGCAAATCTTTAACACTCACACATCAGATAGAGCACTTATCTCTAGGGTATATAAAGAATTCAACAAGCTAAGCACCAAAAAACACAAAAACCAAATTAATAAATGGGCCAATGACCTGAACAGACACTTCTCAGAAGAGGATATACAATCAATCAACAAATATATGAAAAAATGTTAATCATCTCTAGCAATTAGAGAAATGCAAATCAAAGCTACTCTAAGATATCATCTCCCTGAAGTCAGAATGGCAGCTATTATGCATAAAAAACAACAATAAGTGTTGGCAAGAATATGTTGAAATAGTACACTCATATATTACTGGTGGAACTGTAAATTGGTGCAGCCAATGTGGAAAGCAGCATGAAGATTCCTTGGGAAACTGGGAATGGAACCACCATTTCACACAGCTATCCCACTTCTAAGTCTATACCTAATGGAAAACAGCATACTACAGGGACACAGCCACATCAATGTTTAAAGCAGCACAATTCAGAATATCTAAACTGTGGAACCAGCCTAGATGTTCTTCAGTGTTGCTTTGGGCCACTCATCTACCTCAGTCACAGTGGGTGTGGAGGGATCTGGAGGCAACACATAGACACTGAGAGCTGTTGACATCTGGCAGGTGGCAGCCTTAGTTGACCTCCAGCAGGCTCATTTAATGCAGAAGTGATTACAATTGATATAGGGCATATCCTCCAATCATACATAAGCAAGCAGGTTATATAACATTTAGAAAACCATCATCTTATAATCAAAGTAACCGCACTTTGAGGAAGCTCTAAGTATTGCTATGCAGTGGAAGGCAGACTGGTAGGATCATGGTCCCTATGAAAAGGGGGCCATATGAGTTGGGGGAATTATGCCCTGAGGCCCCTGTCTCTTGGTTCCCTGGCAATGCTGAACTCAATCACGGAGGATGTGGTTTCTCAGACTGCTTGTTAGAACATAGAGCCCCATCCTGCATGTGTTCCTGTCAGACCTATATGAGTGTAGGTTTCGCAAGTACTCTGAGCTGTTTGTAGCTGATAGCTGCGAACCAAGAGTTACTCCTACATTTCAGTAGATGAATGGATAAAAAAAAAAAAAACCTGGCATATATACACAATGGAATATTACTCGGCAATAAAAGAGAATAAAATCATGGCATTTGTAGGTAAATGGATGCAATTGGAAAAGATAATGCTAAGTAAAGTTAGCTAATTCCAAAAAGACAAATGGTGAGTGTTTTCTCTGACATAAGGTGACTGACTCATAGTGGGGTAGGAAGGGAGAGCATGGGAAGAATAGAGGAACTCACGATAGGGCAGAGGGGTGAGAGGGGAAGAGAGGGAGTAGGGGGTTAGCAATGATAGTGGAATGTGATGGACATCATTATCCAAAGTACATGTATAAAGACATGAATTGGTGGGCTGGGGATGTGGCTCAGGCGGTGGCGCGCTCGCCTGGCATGCGTGCGGCCCAGGTTCGATCCTCAGCACCACATACAGACAAAGATGTTGTGTCCGCCAAATACTAAAAAATAAATATTAAAATTCTCTCTCCCTCTCTCTCCTCTCTCACTCTTTCTTTTAAAAAAAAGACATGAATTGGTGTGAACATACTTTATATACAAAGAGAGATAAAAAAATTGTGCTCTATATGTGTAATAATAATTGTAATGCATTTCATTGCCATGTATTTAAAAAATAATATCAATTTGAAAAAGGTAGAAAATCTAAAGGTGGAATAAATGGTGTTTGGGATCTCTATAAAAAGGCATTTCTTGTTTTTTTTCATGCATAAAATACTTAGAGAAAATATAAAGGATAAAGAAACTTCCTCCATAGTAATGTCAATATAATATAATTATTACACTAATTGCTTTATTACCCTTACATTACTTTTTGGTAAAACATAAAGTTATTTAATTTCTTATATTTTTTGGTTTAACTAATGTGCTATTATATTTGTATATATGATATTTATAATAATCCATTTTAGTGTTTATAAAATGTCAAATTGATAGTTATCTTTCCATAATTTTTCCCCTATTGGGCATTTATGTTGTTTTAATTATTTGACATTATACTTTGTAATTCATATCTTTCTCTATGTAGTTTCTTTTTATCCAAACTTGAGATTACATTCTTAAGAAAAAATATGAAATGAAAAGGCCAAGTCAAACATAAAAACTCAGTTCTGGCTGTTGAAACTTGCATAGTATATTCTATGAACTTAGAAGCAATTTCTGTGAAATTCTTTACTACAGAAAACAGAACATCTAAAATAGAAGTTGGAATCATCAGAATCTTTACAAATAGAATTTCTAATGATGTTCTTCCATAGGTAAAGAAATGAGAATATAGATGTTCATCTTCTTTTGTGTCTTACAAGGTATGTGAGCAGCCATGACATGGAAAGTACATGTGCACAACTAAACAGAATGTTTGATCATGCAGAACAAAAATAAAGAATAAATGACCTAAGGGAGGTCATTGCATTTCATAAATTACTGGAACAGTATAAATAATGACATTGGATAGGGGACATGCAAAATACCGAATTTTATGCTGTATATTTTCATTTTAATGTTGATACATTCTAGGCTTCATTTTATATTGTAGATTTCATAAGCATACTTAAAAAAAAACAACTACAGCATAATCTTCACAGTCAAAAGGAAGAACTATGTAATTGGCCAATTAAAATATCATCCCTTCTTGAAACCGGGACATGATGAGATGATATTTAAATGTTGGATGAAAAAAAATTTCTACAAACTCATGTTTTATAGATGCTCTGATACAGCAGACAGTGCTCAATTTGTGTGTTTTCTACAAAAGAACCACAAATCTCCCATAGCTTATAATAAAATACATAGCACTGTATTTACTGTTAATAATAGTCAGAATGTTTGATTACTAATATATAAAAGGAAGTAGTTAAATACCTCAATATACTAATTTATTGGGTCTAACATCACAGTATTATACTCACTATAGGTTTCTAACAAGTAAAATAAATGTATGTGTGGTATAGACAATATTATAAAACATTCTTTGGAGTCATCATACCCATTTGCCTTTAACAATAGGGGAGATGTGAAAATGTTTTAAGAAACCAAAGAAAAGTCAAGTGTTGCTTTTGATAAAAATAATTTAAGATTACAGATCTATTAGAGACAATAAATAAAGCTGACAGTATTATATAGAGAAGTATGCAGAATTTTTTAAACACTGACATTCTATGGAAAAATAATTCTCTGATGAACAGTGTAAGAACAAGTGGAGATTCCAAGCAATGAAAGGTTCAGAAGTAAACACAGAATCTCACTAAGGACAGGGAAGGATATCAGACCAGTATAAAGAAAATTAAGACCAAAAGAAAAACCCATGAAGGAATTACTTTTCATCTAGGCACAGTGGTGGACTTCTGTAATCTCAGCAACTTGGAAGTCTGAGACAATGGGATTACAAGTTCAAGGCCAACCTGGACAACTTAGGGAGATCCTGTCTCAATTTTAAAAATTATATAAAAGTAGACTGGGGATGCAGTTCAGTGGTAAAGTCCCCTGGGTTTTATCCCTCAGCATAAATAAATAAATAAATAAATAAATAAATAAATAAATAAATAAATATAAAATTTAAAAAAATGTTGATTTATGACTTTTGATAATTTCTCAAGGTGCTTGAATTTTTGTTATTGATCATTTGCTGTTGATCATTTATGAAAATGGAGGTAGATAATAGAAATACAGAAAAGTTGAAAGACTTTTCACCTGACAAATAGATACCAGATGGGACAATTACAGAACTCAGACAAGAAGTTACTGTTTTTAGTTATGCAGTTTTATAAAGTACTTGAGATTTTATAAACAATATATGTATGTTACTTTGCTAAAAATGAAAATATAAGTTTATCATAGTAGCAGAAACAACAATAGGAATGGAAAATGACTTTTGTATCTTCACTGTGTATTATGTCACTTTTTAAAGAGCTATCATTTATTTAAGAATTGGATGTATAAGAGATAAAAATAGATTATTTATGTAGCTATTTATATGGATAAGTTTTAAATGACAATGAGTGTCAAAAACATTATGCTATGTGCAGATAGGTGAATTCCACTTTTAGGTATGTATACAAAACACCAATTTAAATATATGGAAATATATGGAAGATGTGTAGAATAGATGAAGGGGAACAGGGGGAGGGAGGAAGGCATATATTCTATGCTCTATGACTATATCAAAATGTTAAAGAGACAATTACTACATGATTTAAATGACTTAATGGATGCATTACCACAAATAAATGAGAAAATGTATTTTATAGAACACAACTAAGTTTACAGTCAGGTGTACTGAGGCCAGGTGGCAGTGAACAAGGATTCAGGACATAAGATACAGGAGTCACCCCATTTAGGACCAGCACTGCCAAGCCCTGTGACATCTTTTTTGTGCCTTTATATTCTTCACCTCCTCTAGTGCTTGAACCTCTTTTTGAAATAACAATTATTTGCTTGGTTAAAATAGATGTATAAATAATCTTGAAGAAATTGATGAAAAAGAATTACCCAATCTTTAATATTTTGTGCTCTGTCTGAAGAAATTTTGAGTCTTTGGAAGAACACCTCAAAGTCATTACCAGATCCCAATATATAACTCCGTTTAGGGAAAAAAATACAAAATTATTTTAGAGTAAAATTTTATCAATTTCTGATTAAAGATCAGTTGAACTAATCTCCATTCCTATTATGATAGTCTTAGATATGTTGAAAAGAATGAGAGGGACATTAATTGGATCACAAAACATACAGTTTTATGGCTATTCTATGGGTTACTATTTTATAACTCCCTTTTTAAAAAGATTCCTGAAATTGGAAAGTATTTTCTTTCAGATTATTTCATTTAACATCTATATTTTTGTATGTGATATAGTGAAACTAAGTAACTATTTTTTAGGTAACTCAGAAGTAAATTGTGCTCTTATTACTTTAAAGTATCCATATTGTTGACTTCAACAATTTTTTATACAATATAAGCATACCAGTGAATAAGCATAATTGTCAATGAAAAATATTAAACATTATTTACTTACAACTTAGTAACCCATTTTGTAGGAAAAAATAATCTGTTGATACACAGTATGTATAATTACAGATAAGTATTTAAGAAAAAGATGTTGAGGAATTGAGGTTTTTTTTTTACCAGACTTTCCATGACAGATGTTAGTAAAGATTTATCAGAAATGATGTCAGATTGCTCTGAACTTCTACTGAAGCAGTGCTTCCTTCACTCCATAGAAGAGTATTCCCTGGTCTGGGGAGGTGAGTCATACTTGTAATCCCATCAACTCCATAGACTGGGACAAGAGGATCACAAGTGTTGAGGCCAGCTTCAGCAATTTAGGGTGAGATTTTTACAAAATACAAATAAAAAAGGACTGGGGATATAGCTCAGGGTTTTCTATACTGAGTTCAATCCCCAGTACCACAAAAGAAGAAAAAACTTCATGGAACTTCTGAACTACTCTAGCTTGCTATAAACAAAGTGAATCTTAAAAGAACAAGCCTACAAAAATCACAGAATTTTTTTTTCTTTATACTCCTATTCTAACCCCTTCTAAATTGCCTTCTTTCCTTTTTTCCTTTTTTTCTTTCTTTCTTTAATTTTTTTCTTTTTTTTGAGGGGGGGTACTCGGGATTATACCCAGGGGCAGTTTACTAATTAGCTACATCCCCACACCTTTCTTTAATAGGGTCTTACAAATTTATGAGTGCTCCTACAAATTGCCAATACTATACTTGAAATCATCCTGTCTGAGCCTTGAGTCTCTGGGATTATAGGTGTGAGCCACTTGTACCAGATAATTTTTATTTTATTTCTTAATAGAATTACAATAATGCAAATTTACTTATGGGGGTTTTCCAAATACCTTTGGAAATGGAAGATTCCCAAATTTCTTTGGAAATGGACTAGTGATGTGGGAAGAAGATGATATCTAAGTGCATGAGTGTAAGGGAAAAAATGAGTGAAGAAATGATCTTTCTCTAAGATTGACTTGAAGAAGCTGGGAGCAGTGATTGATGCCTGCAATTGCAGCTGCTAAGGAGGCAGATGCAGGAGAATTGCAATCTCAAAGTCAACAGTAAACAACTTTGCAAGACTAAAAGGGCATGTGAGGTCTAGGGATGTAGCTCAGTGGTAGAATCTGGCCCACCATGGTAGAGGCCCTGGGTTTTGTTCCCAGAATTATAAAAATAAATAAAGTAAAAAAAAAAAAGAAAGAAAGAAAAGAAATAGCATTGTCATTGAACATTTAACTTAGTTATTTTGTTTAAATATTGGACATTATTATTATTATTATTATTATTATTATTATTATCATTAACATTATTAAAAGAAAATCAAAGGAGATATAGAGACAAGATGCAGAGGCAGGAAAGGGAAAGAAAGAGTGGCTGTCTCTACAAGCAGCTGTGTTTATTTATATCAAAAGTTATATAGTTCATTAATACAATAACTACATTATGGTATAATATTCCTTTAATCCCAAGTGCTAAACAACTGAGATCAAATCCATTCTAATTAAAACACAGAGCCCTTTTCTACAAGGACAACAGCATAGAAACTAGATATTGTGCCTGTGTAGTCATCTTACCAGCTTCAAAGATAAACTGTTTTGCTTCAGATTGGCTTTAATTCTTTCCTGTCCTTTATAGAGTGATGCAGTTATTTATTTATTTATTTATTTTAATCTAAGAATATCTTTGATCCAACTCTACACTGGAAATTTATCCAGGCTTCACATTTTAGATCACATTTCCCAAGGCCACCAGCAAAGGCAGTAATTTAGTTTGGCTCTGCCTGACCCATCTGAAGAATACAAGGGGAAAAGGTCAAGAATTCC
The DNA here is from genome assembly GCF_048772815.1 of Callospermophilus lateralis. Taxonomy (NCBI): domain Eukaryota; kingdom Metazoa; phylum Chordata; class Mammalia; order Rodentia; family Sciuridae; genus Callospermophilus; species Callospermophilus lateralis. The sequence goes on along the minus strand of NC_135311.1, from coordinate 36,179,337 downwards.
TAGCTCAGGGAACTTTGTGGGCAACTTAATTTATAATTTATATTATAGTTATATATTTTAAAAATATCTTTATTTTATTTGGTGTTAATGATTGAACCCAGTGCCTCACACATGCAAGGCATGTGCTCAACTACTAAGCTATAACCCCAGCCCCTATTTTTTTTGACACACTTTAAATTGCTCAGGCTGGCCTTCAACTTGACATCCTCCTGCCTTCATCTTCTGAGTGGCTGAATTACTGGTGTACACCACTGTGATAGCTCCAATTTACTTATTATTACAAAAAGTAAAGAAAAATGGAAAAAAATGTGAAATAGTTTATTTACTGAATTTGAGAAATAGTGTTTTAAAAAAGAATAAATCATATTCCCAAACTTGATTGTTTAATTTGGGTACCTCCCTTTTCTGGTATACTTCACACCAATATTCTGTTTTGGTAATGTAAGGGTTTTAAAAGGAACAAGAATTCTTACCTGATCTTTTAGTCTTTCAATGTACATATATGTATGTATACAATTCATGGTCTGGTAAATTTTTACAACATTGCTTTTTTGAAATTGTCTTGGATTCTAAAATTACAGCTGCACTCAGTGGACCCATAATTTGTAAAACTAAGGGCTTTCTAGCACTAAACCAAATTTTCTAACACCATCCTCTCTTCAGTAAAGTAAAAAAAAAATGATATTTATTAAGAAAATCTGAGCAGGCATTGAGGCACATGATGCTGAGACAGGAGAACCATAAGTTTGAAGCCAGACTCTGCAATTTAGTGAGGACCTAAGAAATTTAGCTATATCCCATCTTAAAATTTAGAAATAAGAAAATACATAAATAAAAAATCCTGGGGATGTACCTCAGTGCTAAATTGTCCCTGTGTCCAATTCCCAGTACCAAAAATTTAAAAAAAAGATTAAATTGAATTTTAACATAATAAAATAATAAAGGGCTGAGGATGTAGTTCAGTGGTAAGGCACCCCTGGATTCAAAGAAAAAAAAGAGAGAGAGGGAGAGAGAGAGAGAGAGAGAGAGAGAGAGAGAGAGAGAGAGAGAGAGAGAGAGAAATTACTATATATTTTCCCAAAGTATTTATAAATGTGCTGTAGTGTTGTTGAGGGTGTTGAGAATGAAATGATTTAATTTTGTTAGTTTCTGGGCTTTTTTGTTTCCTTGTTTGTTGTTGTTTTGGTATTTTACAAAATCCTGATAACTCATGACTGGTTCTTGTGTAAATGCAGGTTAAAAAATGCAGGTAGAATATAAATATGTTTCTTCATTGTTTGGGAGAAAACAATGCAGAAACATATAAACATATAAACAACAACTTTAAGTTTTCCAAGCTTTTAAAGTTAACTTTTCATTTTTCTGGAGAAATAAGGACCAACTTTCCCTGAGAAAATCTTCCCAAGATCCTTCCAAGATGGGTCTGAAAGATGATTACAGATTGAGAGAAAAGTTTCAGGTTTGTTTCACTTTCCTTTGAACACTTCACTGGTACCTATTGCCAGCACAAGAATGGGAGAATAATATTGGATTGTTATGTGGCAATGCTCTTGTCAAACCTTTACCTGTATTATTATTATTACTATTTTTTCCCCTGCTAAATCTTACAACCAGAAACCTAAAATCAAGATTGTTTAGAAGTCGTGGATGGGTGGATGGTAAAAGCCAACAATGGACAACAATTTGGTTTGGCAACTTCATTTTTTCAAGTCCTGTGCATATTTCCAAACAGAACAGGGTCCTAATTTGGCACTGCTTCTTAAAGAATTTTCTTCCACAGTTCTAACTATGAAGAGCAGTCCAGAAGCACTACTCTCCTGCAGGGAGCTCTTCTGGGACTCCCACCAGAAGCTTACTGCCCATGGGCTCCACTGGGCCCTCAGAGCAATGACTGGGGAGCCATCTCAGCTTTTTGGATGAAGTGCACCAAATCTCTGGTCCATCAGAAGGACACGATTTCTGCCCATGATCTGCGCACACCGTCCTCCTTTTGCTACTCTGTTCTGTGTGTTTGCAAATTCTGATTCCTTTCCCAAATTAGATGGAACATCTTTTTATGTATTTGAAAATTTTTTCATATCCTTTGCCCATTTTAATTAATTTTTTGCTTTGTATAAACTCTTTAAATGTTAAAGAATCTCAACCTGTAATACGCTTTTTTGTTTTCTAGTTTGTGATTATATAAAGAAGTTCATAGCAGCACAATTCACAATTGCTAGACTGTGGAACCAACGCAGATGCCCTTCAATAGATGAATGGATAAAAAAAATGTGGCATTTATACACCATGGAGTATTACGCAGCGCTAAAAAATGACAAAATCATAGAATTTGCAGGGAAATGGATGGCATTAGAGCAGATTATGCTTAGTGAAGTTAGCCAATCCCTAAAAAACAAATACCAAATGTCTTCTTTGATATAATGAGAGCAACTAAGAACAGAGCAGGGAGGAAGAACAGGAAGAAAAGATTAACATTAATCAGAGACATGAGGTGGGAGGGAAAGGGAGAGAAAAGGGAAATTGCATGGAAATGGAGGGAGACCCTCAATGTTATACAAAATTACATATAAGAAGTTGTGAGGGGAAGGGTGTCAGGCTCACTCCAGACTCAATGGTTTTCATTAGTCATTAAAACTTATACTTTCTCCCACTTAATTATCCCTGCCAAACACTCAAATCATGTTTTATCTCAAAGGTCAGATTTTTCTTTCTTACAGTCATCTGAGTACACTTTTTCAGCACTAATGGCCACAGTGACTAATAGTTTCCTTCATAACATTCAATATTATTTGAAAGTAAGTGATTTCTCTTACACCTATCTCTTCAAAACCTTGCTCTAGAAGTACAAGTTTGCTTTCATGAGAACAGTAAGCTTTACATAGTGTAGTAATTTGCTTTCTTTCTGGTCTTTTCTTGAGGCTAGCACATATTGTTAATAAATAAGGAATGAAAGAATGCATCTGTATTCATGAGTCACTGAATAAAATACGTACTAACCAACAAAAAATCTTCAATTTCAGTGAAAGCAGCCCACATTGAATTATATCAATCTCCAATACATATGGATTTAGTCATGTAATTTCAGGGGGTGATACATATTTTTTGAACAAACACAGTATATATATATATATATATATATATATATATATATATATATATATATATTTCATTTATTTTTTACCCTGTAAATCGAACCCAAGTGCACTTAACCAAAGAGTTACATTCCCAGAATTTTATTTTTTTTCTTTTGAGACAGGGTATTCTAAATTACATAGGGCATGGTTAAGTTGCTGAAGCTGGCATGGAATGTGAGATCCTCCTACTCAACTCCCATAGTAGCTGAATTATAGTCACAAGTGGCTGTCATGCCTAAACATTAACATTTTTTAAAAATTTTTTTAAATTGATATTTCAAAAATAATCAACAGTGGAATGCATCACAATTCTTGTTACACATATCCAGCACAAATTTTCATATCTCTGGTTGTATATAAATGTATATGTACTTTGGATAATGATATCCATCACATTTCAACATTCTTGCTGAAGCCTTGCCTTTTGCCTTACCCTTCCCTTCCTCAGTTCTACCCTATCTAGAGTTCATCTATTCTTCCCTTGCCCGTCCTCCCTAACCCACTAATAATTAGCCTCCTTATATCAGAGAAAACATCAGCATTTGATTTTTGTGGATTGGCTATCTTCACTTAGCATTATTTTCATTATTTTCCATTTACCTGAAAATGTTATGAGTTTATTCTCTTTCATAGTGAGTAATAATCCATTGTGTATATACACCACATTTTTTATCCATTCATCTACCGAAGGGCATCAATATTGGTTTCACAGTTTAGCTATTGTGACTTGGGCTGCTATAAACATTCATGTGGCTGTGGCTCTGTAGTATGCTGTTTTTAAGTCCTTTGAGTATACACCAAGGAGAGGAATGGCTGGGTCAAATGGTGGTTCCATTACCAGTTTTCCAAGGAATCTCCATACTGCTTTTCACATTGGCTGCACCAATTTGCCCTCCCACCAGCAATGTATGAGTGTACCTTTTCTCCCCACATCTTCGCCATCACTTATTGTTTGTCTTTGTAATATCTGCCATTTTGACTGGAGTGAGATGAAATCAGAGTAGTTTTGATTTGTATTTCTATAATTGCTAAAGATGATTAAGCTTTTTTTCATATATTTGTTGATTAATTGTATATCCTCTTCTGAGAATTGTCGGTTCAGGTCCTTGGCCTATTTGATGATTGGGTTATTTGGGGTTTTTTTTATGGTACTTAGTTTTTTGAGTTCTTTACATACCCTAGAGATTAGTAATCTTTTTTTTGTTAAAAAAATATTTTATTTTCTTATTATTTTAAACATCCAATTAATCATTTTTTTCCTATTTGGCAAAATACAACAAAATGAATTCAATGACCATCATTAATATGTAAATATTTTGATGCTACTTTTTATTTTTAATTGATTTTATTATTTTTTATAAATACACAACAACAGTGGAATTCATTATTACACATATAGAGCCCAATTTTTGTATCTCTGTATATAAAGTACATTCACATCAATTTATGCCATTATACATGTACATTTTTTGCATTACAATTCTTAATGTACATATATATCACAATTTTTAATATCTCTTTATATGAGTTATGTTGACACCCAATTTAAGTCCTCATACATGTATTTTGTATAATTATGACCATCACATTCTACCATCCTTGCTCATCCCCTTACCCATCCCTTTCCCTCCCACCCTTCTTTCCTATCTAGAATTAATCTAATACTACCATGTTCTCTTTCTTCACCCCACTATGAATCACCCCCTTATATCAGAGAAAACATTTGGTATTTGTTTTTTGGGGGGATTGGCTCACTTCTATTAGCATTATGTTTTCCAATACCATCTATTTACCTGCAAATGCCATGATTTTTAATGCTGAATAATATTCCCTCATGTATAAATGCCACATTTTCATCCATTCATCCACTGAATAACATCTAGATTGGCTTCACAGTTTAAATATTGTGAATTGTGCTGCAATAAACATTGATGTGGTCTGTGCATTCTATCATATCAAAATGGAATGAAATTATAAATCAACCACAAAACAAAGAATAAAAATGTCTGCATCACATGGAGACTGAACAATATGTTACTGAATGAACAATGGGTTACAGAACACATAAAGGAGGAGATTAAAAAATTCTTAGAGGTAAATGAGAACACAGACATAACATATCAAAATCTCTGGGACACTATGAAAGAGGTACTAAGAGGAAAATTCATTGCATGGAGTTCATTCCTTAAAAGAAGAAAAAGTCAACTAATAAATGACCTCACACTACATCTCAAAGCCCCAAAAAAGAAAAACAAATCAGCAGCAAAAGCAGTAGAAACTAATAAATAATTAAAATCAGAGCTGAAATCAATGAAATTGAAACAAAAGAAACAATTAAAAAAATTGACAAAAGAAAAAAAGTTGGTTCTTTGAAAAAATAAATAAAAATGTCAGACTCTTAGCCATGCTAATGAAGAGAAAGAGAGAGAGAACTCAAATTACTATCATACATGATGAGAAAGACAACATAACAACAGATACTACAGAAATACAGAAGATAATTAGAAATTATTTTGAGGCCTTATACTCCAATAAAATAGAAGATAGTGAATGAATTGATATATTCCTTAAGTTATATGATCTGCCCAGATTGAGTCAGAAAGATATACACAATTTAAACAGACTAATATCAAATGAGAAAATAGAAGAAGCATCAAAAGACTACCAACCAAGAAAAGTCCAGGACCAGACAGATATATAGCCGAGTTTTGCAAGACCTTTAAAGAAGAAATAATACCAATACTCTTCAATCTATTTTAGGAAATAGAATAAGAGAAAGTGCTTCCAAATTTATTCTATGAGGTCAATATCTCCCTGATTTCAAAACCAAAGATATTTCAAAGAAAGAAAACTTTAGTACAATATCTCTAATGTACATAGAGGCAAAAGTCCTCAATATAATTCTGGCAAATTGAATTAAAAAACATCAAAAAGATTGTGCACTTTGATCAAGTGGGATTCATCCCAGGGATGCAAGGTTGGTAAAACATATAGAAATCAATAAATGTAATGCATCATATCAATAGAATTAAAGATAACACTCTTATGATCATCTCAGTAGACGCAGAAAAAGCATTTGATAAAATGCTTTTATGTTCAAAACATTTAAAAAAAACTAGGGATAACAGGAACATATCTTAACATTGTAAAGGCTATCTATGCTAAGCCTCAGACCAACATCATTATAAATGGAGAAAAACTGAAGGCATTCCCTCTAAAATCTGGAACAAATAGGGATGCACTCTCTCACCCCTTCTATTTAACACCATTCTTGAAACACTGGCCAGAGCAATTAGACAGACGAAAGAAATTAAAGGAATAACTATATGTAAAGAAGAATGTAAAGTAGCACTATTTGCTGATGATATGATTCTAAACCTAGAACACACACACACACACACACACACACACACACACACTCACACACAAATAAAACTCCACCAGGAAACTTCTAGAACTAGTAAATGAATTCAGCAATGTGACAGGATATAAAATCAACACCCATAAATCAAATGCATTTCTGTATATCACTGACAAATCCTCTGAGAAGGAAATGAGAGAAAGTACCCCATTCACAATATCCTCAAGAAAAATAAGATACTTGGGAATCAACTTATCAAAAGAGGTGAAGAATCTATACATTAAAAACTAAAGAACCCTAAAGAGAGAAATCAAAGAAGACCTTAGAAGATTGAATGAACTACCTTGCTCATGGATAGGAAGAATTAGTATTATCAAAATGACCATATTACCAAAAGCACTATACAGGTTTAATGCAATTCTGATGAAAATCCCAATGGAATTCCTTTTGGAAATAGAAAAAGCAATCATGAAATTTATCTGGAAAAAGAGGAGACCCAGAATGGCTAAAACAATTCTAAGCAGAAAGAGTGAAGCAGGTAGTATTGCTATATCAGACCTGAAACTATACTAAAGAGCAATACTAACAATATCAGCATTGAACTGGCATCAAAACAGGTTGATAGGCTGATGGTACAAAATACAGGACACAGAGAGTAACCCATAAAATTACAACTATCATATTTTAGACAAAGGTACCAAAAACATGCACTGGAGAAAATATAGCATCTTCAACAAATGATGCTGGGAAAACTAGAAATCCATATGCAACAAAATGAAATTGAATCCCTATGTCTCACCATGCACAAGAATTAACTTAAAATGGATCAAGGATCTAGGAATTAACCAGAGACTCTCTATCTAATAGAAGAAAAAGTATCCCTGAATCTTCATCATGTGGGATTAGGCCCCAACTTCCTTAAGAACTCCTATAGCACAAGAATTAAAACCAAGAATCAATAAATGAGATGGATTCAAACTATGTTTTTTCTCAGCAAAATAAATAATCTGTGAGGTGAACAGGGAGCCTACATCCTGGGAGAAAAATTTTACCTCTCACACATCAGATAAAGCACTAAACTCTAGGGTATATAAAGAACTTAAGAAGCAAAGCACCTAAAAAAACAATACATGGGCCAAGGACTTGAACAGACACTTCTCAGAAGAGGATATACAATCAATCAACAAATATATGAAAAAATTTCATCATCTCTAGCAATCAGAAAAATACATATCAAAACTACTCTATAATATCATCTCAATCCAGTCAGAATGGCAGCTATTATGAAGACAAACAAAAATAAGTGTTGTTGAGGATGTGAGAGAAAAGATACACTCACACATTGCTGATGGGACTGAAAATTGGTGCAGCCCATGTGGAAAGCAGTATGGAGATTCCTTGGAAATCTGAAAATTGAACCACCATTTGACCCAGCCATTCCTCTCCTTGGTGCATACTCAAAGGACTTAAAAACAGCATACTACGGGGCCACAGCCACATCAATGTTGATAGCAGCACAATTCACAATAGCTAAACTGTGGAGCCAACCTAGATGTCCTTCAGTGGATAAATGGATTAAAAAATGTGGCATATATACACAATGGAATATTACTCAGCACTTAAAAAAAGATCATGGCATTTGCAGGTAAATGGATGGCATTAGAAAAGATTATGGTAAGTGAATTTAGCAAATCCCCCCCAAAACAAATTCTGAATGTTTTCGCTAATATAAGTGGGGTGACTCAAAGTGGGGTACGGAGGGAGAGCATGGGAGGAAGATTATTCTTATATAGGAAAGAGGGGTGGGAGAAAAAGGGAGGGGGAAGGGGAATAACAAAGATAGTGGAAAGTGATGGTCATCACTATACTATATGAAATACATGTATGAAGATTAGAATTTTGTGTAAACATACCTATATACAAAAAGAGATATGATAAATCAAGGTATATATGTGTATTAAGAATTGTAATGCCAAAAAAGAAAGAATATCTGTATAGTGGCATAATTTGGCATGAACCTACTTCATACACAGTGTTATAAAAAATTATGATGTAAATCATAATAATGAGTGTAATGCATTCCACTATTGTCATGTATGTAAAAAATAAATAGATTTTTTAAAAATAAAATATATCCAATTCATGTTGAAAGTATTCAAAAACTCCTGATACTTTTTTCCTAAATTTTTTTATCTGACATATGTAGCTCCTTTTCAAGCTCAGTAAATAGAGAGCTTTGAAAGACAAGGTATTGCAGCCTTCAACCTGTGACCTCTAGTTGCAAAACATATTCTAAAATTCCTTTGTGGGGGCAGTTTTCTTATTTTCTCTTTTAATTTTTTTACTGGTCTCTGAATGCAGGGTCTTAAATTTGTCTATGAAAGAATTCTTTACCACTGAGATACATTTCCAGCCTTTTTCATTATATAGTGAGTCAGAGTCCCCCTAAATTGCCCATGCTGATCTGAAACTTGCAACCCTCCTCCATCAGCCTCCCAAGTAGCATGAATCACCACTGCAGTTCATTCACTGGTCTTTATTTTCTCGTAGAACTGGGAGTGTTTATTTTCATTCACTATAATTATATTCCCAGTCCTTAGAATATTGTCTGCAGTTAACACACACACATACCCACACCCACACACACACCCACACACACCCCCCCACACCCACACCCCCCCCCCCACACACACCACAAATATTCCTCAGTAAACATTTTGGAGGTAGGAATTAAAAATCAAAACCAGAAAAATAGGCAGGTGTAGGGGCACATGCTTGTACTCCTAATTATTTAGGATGCTGAGGCAAAAGAATTAGAAATTCAAGGTCAATTTGACAAATTTAGCATGGCCCTAAACAACTTAACAACCCACTGTCTCAAAATAATAAATAAATAAATAAGGGTGGGGAATGTAGCTCATTGTTAAAGAACTCCTGCATTCAACTCTCACTACCATAAATTGAAATATAATAAGAAAGGAAAAATAGAAGAAAGAAAGAAAAGAAAGATGTAGAAATAAATCAGGTATTTCAAAATTTAAACAACAGTAGAAGAAAAAAAACAAATTATTAAAATTGTGAAGTTGTTGTAGAGCAAAGTCTTATTTAATGAAATAATTATTTCAGTTAAAATGTCTCTTTGCAAAACTTAAGTCATGTGAACTTTCTTGCATCTGTCTCCACACCTCATCAAATTTTTTTACTCTACTTCATAACCCTAATCAGTATGATTTTATAAGTCCCTCCCACCATTTTCAGAAGAGGTAACCAACAGAGGCTATGGTCTTAGGTGAATCCCAAGTATTTAAGGAGGGCACTTGTCTGCAAAATGCCTTTACCTTTGAGGTACCTCTAAGGAGCAAACTGAATTCTCAGCTGCTGAGCTTTGGATAACTGAGAGTTACTGCTCATGGTAATGCTGACAAATTTTCCAAAACTTCCACACCAGGGGTTTCCCATAGCTAACTCTGGTGACTTGGGAATTCAGAGTAAATACTTTCAAGCTGTATTCGCTCCTAAAAATTCTTTAAGTTTACTTTTCAACCTACTTGGGTTTTTGTCCAAGTAAAAACCTACTTATTTTTTCTTGGAGTAAATACATATATAATTACAGCAATTTTAATAAGTGATATGAGTAATTTTCATTCTCTTCCCTTGTGCTTTATTAAATTTTGCAGGTTTTAAATGAAATATTTCTGCAGTTTTATCAATTTTGTAACCCATAAATTACTTATAATATTCAGTATATTGACTGTATGCAATAGTCTTTATGCATATAAATTTAAATTTTGGGGGGGTAGTGTGGGTACCAGGGAGTGAACTCAAAGGCACTCAACCACTAAGCCACATTTCCAGTCTTATTTTGTATTTTATTGAGGGTCTGACTGAGTTCCTTATTACCTCACTTCTACAGAGGCAGACTTTGATCTCAAGACCTTCTGCCTTAGCAGCCAGAGCATCTGGAATTATAGATGTGTTCTACCACCCTTGGTTTCAAATTATAATGTATAGTTTTGATAGTAAAACCCTTGATGTAAAAGTCCTACATGTTGTCTTTTTACAACCTTCATTTCCCAAAATAGTTGAAATGATTTCCATTACGTGCTACCAAACTGCAGAAATTTCCAAGTGGAAAAATTGATCACTACAGAAAAATACTAGAAATTAACATGAATTTATCATACTTCATCAACTGCATCTCTAAACTAAAGTGAAGTTTCTCAACTCTAGTATAGAGAGGAATGCACCATTGTTACCATTGTTAATTTATGCTCTCCATCTCACACTAATTTTTCTTTCTTTATTTTTATTGTACTCAGGGCTAATCTACCATTGTATTACAACCCATTTTGAAACAGTCTCACTAAGGTTCCAAGGCTGGCCATAAACTTAGTTTCCTTGTGACTCAGTTTGTGACTCAGTCTCCCCAGGAGCTAGGATAGTAGGCATGCACCATTACACTGGGCTCTCCAGTTGATTTGGTTTAAAACAACAATAGATTAATTATTGCTGATTATTACTTCAGCATTCATACATAGGAAGGCACTCTGATGGTCAGAACTGATTATGGGGAAAATTATTTTCTGTAATGAAAAGTAATAGAAAAAAATTTTTTTAAAATTTTCTCTTCAGTCCTGGGGCTAAATCTCAAGACCTTACATGTGTTGGGCAAGTAAGTGCTCTACCACTGATTACATCCCCAATAATTCATTTTTTTATTGGTACTGGGTATTGGACAGAGTGTTTTTCTAAACTGAGTTGCATAATCAACCCTTTCTTAGTTTTTATTCTGAGACATGATCTCAATAAATTGTTGCAGTTGGCCTCATATCTTTAATAAATTTGCCTCAGCTTCTCAAGTAGTTGAATGAGAGTTGTACATCAATACACCGAGCTTACATTTTATTTTTTGAAAGAAATTGTTTAATTAATGTTACAGGTATAAATTCAACTATTTGAAGTTTCATGAGTTCGAAGCTGAACCCAACAGTGATTAAATCAAGCCATCTTCAAATGAATTAAACTCAGTGTCAATTGTCTTTACAGAAGCACAACCATGATTTGAGAAGCATAGAGCATAGACATTTGGCATAAAGACGGTCTCTATGTTTATTACAGTTATGGAGTCACAGAGATAAAATGAGAGATAGAAATATTTTAGATGAGCACTCAGAGTGATCAGCTAATGTAGGTAAGTCTGAAATTATCCTAAACATTCTTCTTTGTCCAAATATTGAACTTTTCCAAATGATTGCGAAAGATCCTTTTTTAAAAATAAAGATCATGCTCATCTCATTTTGTTCATTTGTGTCAGAACAAACCCAGACTCTCTATCTTTTCTATATTTGAAGTTAATAGAAAATTTTGGCACAACTCAACTGAATAAGCAGGGCTGTCCAAAACTCTTATATTTTTTATTCCCTCATCAAGACAGAAAGATAAGTCTCTTTTATTTTCCCTTTTCCTCTTACCCACTTCCCCTATATTTTCAATTTCAGAAATATGGTTTCAAAGGCCTTGCAAGACTGCCAGTGTGCATTTACATGCTCCATTTGCATGAATTACTTCTTACAACCTGTAACCATAGACTGTGGGCATACTTTTTGCCAACCCTGCCTTTGCCTTTGCTGGGAGGAAGCCCAAACACCAATGTGCTGCCCTGAGTGTAGAGAAATAGCAGAGAAAGTAGACTTCAGGACCAACATTGTCCTCAAGAAGCTGGCTTTCCTTGCCAGATAGGCCAGACCTCATTCTGAGAGCAACTCTGGGAAGCAGCTCTGCAGGACACATGTGGACAAAAATGGGCTCTTCTGTGAGGTTGACAAGAGCTTGCTCTGTGCACCCTGCTCTGAATCACCTGAACATGCATTTCACAGCTATAGCCCAGTGTCATGCGTGGCTGAGGAGTACAGGGTGAGTGATGGTCATGAAGAAACTTGGAAGCTGAAGCATCCAAATATGAGAGAAAGATGAGGACATATGATAGTGGGGCAGATGATCATGCAGATGGATGTATTGTTTTTTCAGTATAAATTTCCCATTTTGACACTATGATCATAACTAAGTTGAATGCTCATGAAATAAAGTTCTCTAGAAACATTGTCCATATAACATACATGGTGGCCATGCCAATAATCCTAGTTATTCAGCATAGAGTGACAGGAGAATCCCACACCACTCTGGGCAACTTAGAAAGACATTAACCTTTTTCTGTTTGTGTGTTTAAGGGGCTTGGTATACTCCTCCTGGTAAATATTTGTCTACCGTATATTCAACCTTGGGTTCAATTTCCAGTACTGAATATAAAAATAAACATATTGTCAAAATATGCAGAATTGGGTCAGCAGTAGTTCAGATGGGGAGCATTAGGAACATGGGCTACTTATATTGCACGTTGAACCCTTTCATAGTGAGGTTATGTAACAACTACATTCTCAGGAAATTAACTGAATTATCTAGGATTCCTTCAAGATGATGATGATGATGATGATGATGATGATGATGATGATGATGATTATCATTATTATTATTTGCTTCTGATGATATCCCAAATAACAAAATTAATTTAGACTAATTTGTAAAAATCTGACTTTCTTTTAACTCAAATTACTCTTCTCCAAAACACTGTTTTTTTTTTAATACACAAAGGATGAAACCTACAAGCCTGTCTTCCCTACCACTAAAGACTATGATTTTATTGCGGAAAAACATTTTAAAGGAAATGGATCCATTATGGAAAATGAGTCAAGAGATGCAAGATAATCTAAATGAGAAGAAATGCAAAACTCATTTCTTCATGGTAAATATAAAAATATTTTCTATTTTTAAATGCAGACTAAAATGATGCTGTCAGCTCATTTGAGTTATCATTGGAGGATAGCATTTTCCTCTCAGAAGAAGCAGGCATTCTGGTAATATTACAAATTGACAGGTGAACACAAGCTAATGTGAAAAATACTACTAATATGTGGGTGAGTGATTCATGACTGCTATTCCTTGTCCAACTATGGAGGTTTGGATAAATCTGCCCAGACACCGAGTATAAGAGAGTACTGAACTACTTAGTTTGAAAGAGAGGAGAAATATAGATTTTTAACTATGGCAAAGATGAGTTGTTTTTTTTAATGTAAAATACAGTGTTATATAATTACTTAAAAATCATCAGAAGAATCAAACAAAGGAATAAAAGAAAAGAAAGAAGATTCATATAAAAGAGGTAAAATAATTCAGATAAAATAATGCATTAAGAACCCCAAAGAGACATCATAATGAGATAGCCTGAGATTCCTCAAAGGTCTTGATTTAAACAGAAAAGAGGCAAGAAACTGAGAAAGAAATTATCACAAAATTCCATTGAGGTAAAACGTAAAATGCTGACCTGAATTGGCAACCACAACTTCTATCTCAAATCTCAAATAGAGTAATCAGCAAACTGAGAAGAAAAGTGGTTCAGGCTCAGCAGATTTAGAGGCTCAGTACTGCATGGAGCTTCATACTTCAGACACTGTCCACCTGTGATGGATGATTAATTGGTGTATGTGTATATTTTCAAGAACTTAATACTCTATATAAATTCTTCTAAAATGTGCCTTTTTGACTATCTAAGTGTGTCATGGAGCATAGAAACATAGATATTTGTGTTAAAACTTTTCAAATTTTACTTTAAAATATTTTATATTTAAAGAAAAGTTAAAAATGTGATATACTGACTTAATATGTATTTGTATTTCTATGGCCACTTTTCTTTTCCTATAAAATATAACATTATCATTGTGAAACAAATTTATACTTTTGACCCAGAAAAGTTTGCATATTTAATGAACAATTCTAAAATCAAAGATTATTGAATCCTGAAATTTTTGATTTATTTATTTCAACTTGATTTGGCATTTTATTATGCGGGTATTTCATACTTGTTCATTGCACCCAGAGATGTGTGTGTTAAGACTATAAGAACCCACATCTCCCCTGTCATCTCCTCTTCATATTCCTTAATAACTGTTTTACCTGTAACCTCCCACAGGTCCTGATATAAGATACAAGAAGCTAAAATCAATTTGGGATAGAGAATTAAAAGACTTGACATCAAGATGCCTGTCAGCAATGTGTGAACATACCACAAGATCTCAAGATATGCTCACAGGTTTGAACAGTCTTGGAAGTTTGTAAATATTAGTCCCCTAACAAATTTCCTATATATTTCTAATCCCTTCCTAATTAACTTCTGTCTCATCACCAAAAGAATTAAAATAGTTAATACGTGAAATTATTAACAGGAATGTCAAAAGGCGGGAACATTTGGAGTTTACCTCCAAGATCCCTGCCCTTGCCCATATCATCTTTACAAGAGCTTAAAAGAGTATATTATGATATGCACTTCTTAAAAACAAGTACACAGGGAGATTTCATATTTCATAAAAACCTTAGGCACATATTCGAAATATAGCCACAGTTGTCCTACTCACCAATGTGAATTAGCTCCAAAATACACCCTGCTACAATGATGTTGCTATCCTTGATATCCTTGCTTTATGATGATTTTACAATGAGACTTGAAGTGCTAATGCAGCAAAAGGAAAATGCAGGATGGGTCTTGAGTAAACACAAAAATAAAGGAGGTTTAAAGTAGCTAAAGAGTGTCAAGTGCAAGCCAAGCTAATGTGTCAGTATGTTATACTAATGAAACTCAATGCTAGAGGTGTATTTTTTTTGTACTGGAAACTGAGAACTAATGTCAAATTACCTTTTGTCCTTAGATTGTTCAGAATTATTCACCCTAAATTCTAATTGAATATACAAATTATTTTAGTTTAAACTCTCATGGTATAAATTCTGAGATAGAGAATACCAGATTAAAAAGTATATTGTGGAGTGCTCTTTGGAGATACTTTGTGTGTGTGTGTGAGTGTGTATGTATGTGTGTACAATAGGATTAAGTATAGGAAAAATTGATCTACAACACAGTTGCAACTGAAGCTTCCCCACAATCCAGTACAAAATGTTGCAGATAGATTGGCTGAGTTACAGTAAACTGGGGCAAACAGCTTTATATTCTTTCACCAGTCAGTAATCAACTTTGAGTAACAGTCTGGGAGGGGCTAGAAACTTGGCAACTGTTGCCATGAGCCACAAATTTATTTAAGAAAGATAACTCATATTTATTAGCCACTAATGCAAAGTAAAATGTTAAAGCCAGAGAACTTTCTTGACAGCACATAAGGAAATCCTGATCTTCTCTAGCAGTCTCTGAAGGGCAGAGAGTGAGAACTAGACTCAAGATTTAATCATAAAGACTGACACTTAGAGGTTTAGCAGATAAACTACTTAAAGTCTGTGTTAGGGTGTTCCTGATGCTAAAACAAAATATCTTAGACTATTGTATAAAGGGTAGATATTTATTTGTCACAGTTCTGTAGGCTAGGAAATCCAGATCAAGATGCCAGTAGGTTGGTGTCTTTCGAGGGCCTTCTTGTCATATGTTCACAGGACAGAGAGAGGCAGCTCTCTGAAGTTTCTTTTATAAAGACACCAAACTTATTCACAAGGGTGGAGCTCCCATTACCTAATCCCCTCATGGACCTTGATGGTTAGTTTCCAGCACACAAAGTCAGAGGAGGGTGCATGACTTCTTTCTCCTATGCTATCACTACCAGATTTCTTTCTTTTTCTAAGGGAGTGGTGGGGTGTCTCACTCACAATCCAGGCATATAAGGGTAATTAGTCTCTGTTGCATCCTTCCATTGGAAAGACCTGGCACACAAGGAAACTATACAGGAATTATTTGCTCTGAGTAAATAATAATAATCTGCTACATTCCAGAAACCTTAAGTATGAATAGGAGACAGCATAAGAAATAAAACCACACCTCTTTAGTGTTCTTGAACACACCATGCACATTCTTGCCTTAGATCTTGAAGTTGTCTTTCTCTGGACTTTGTTTTCCCAATGTACACATGGCTAGTGTCTGTACTTCATTTAAGTCCCTTATTAATGATACTTAAAAAAAATTACAGAATATTTCAATAAAGCCAGGTATACCTGTTTCTCCTACTCTCACTGATGTAATCTACACTGTTTTGAAACCACTCTGCAGGCTACACTTGGCCTCTGCCAATATTTGAATAGTCCATGAATTAAAAATGAGTTTTACATTTTAAAGTGGGGTTAACAAGTAAGAACAAGAATTGTATCTTGTGAAACATAATATTTATATAAAATGCAAATTTCGATGTCCAAAAAAACATTTTCTTGGAACACAGTCATACCCCTTATTTTGCACACTGTCCAAGGTTGCTTTTGCTCTACCTCTGCATAGAACATTGCCACAGTGAGCACAAAGCCCATAACATTTGAAAAGTGATTCTTTACAGAGCTGCTCACAGAGCTATGGTCTATAATAATCTAAAAGTCAGCAAACTTAAATTTATTATTTTCACTTCTGTTTTATGTTTGAAAATATTAAACCTGTTAATGATTTCATTGTTGAGTTCACTCTACTTTTTACATTATTCTTCAGAAATATGGGGAGCACTGCATTTGCTCCAATTTTTTTTATGCTGTTAAGAACTACAAAGAAGATATTTGGTCTTTTATTTAAGGATGATGAAACAAGCAGGACATGGTGGTGCATGCTTGTAATCCCAGTGGCTCAAGAGGCTGAATCAGGAGAATCTCAAGTTCAAAACCAGCCTTGACAACTTAGTGAGGCCCTAAGCATCTTAGAGAGACACTGTCTAAAAATATAAATAAATAAATAAATAAATAAATAAATAAATAAAAGGACTGGGGTTTGACTTAGTGGTAAAGTACCCCTGGATTCAATGCCAAGTACCAAAAAAAAAGTCTATGAAACAGAAATTACCCAAAGTCAAAACTCCAGGAAGTTGTGTAGTCAGAAATTGAAGATACTATTTTCCAAAATAAAAGTCTCTGCTTCTTTTTCATATGTGTTATTTCTTCTTGCAAAGTTCACTAAAATTACTCAGGAGCTACTCTCTGTACAAAGAAAAATGGTATTCTGATGATCATCATGTAGCTGAGCCAATTATTTTACTCAATTTTCATTGAAAAGTATCATTAATACAAACAACCTCTCACCTGTATGTCAAATCTGTGGTTTTAAATTACTGATAAACATTGAATTTGGAATCATCATAATTGACTATACTAACAAATTGTTTTGTGATATATAAATTGGTATTTTTTGGTTGAAAGTGATACCAGGGATTGAACTCAGGGGCACTTGAGCACTGAGTCACATCCCCAGCCATACTTTGCATTTTATTTAGAGGCAGAATTGTCTCTAAATTGTCTCTGAATTGCTTAGTGCCTCACTTTTACTGAGACTGGCTTTCAACTCATGATCATCCTTTCTCAGCCTCCCAAGCCCCTGAGATTACAGGCATGAGCCACCACTCCCAGTATAAGTTGGTATTCTAATGAAACATTCTGCTAGTATTTCCATCATAGTTTTAAATAATAGACCTAAGAAAGACATCTGTATTTTAAGTTAATTTAAGCTTCTAGACCCTAATTTCACTGAATCTCTGAATGCAGAAATCCCTCCATAATGTGAGATTATTTTTACTCATCAAAATTCTCGATAATTCCTATATCACACAGTGATATTTACTTCATCAATTCTTAAGAAAATTAAGTACTTTTTGCTTATAATTAAGAATAGTTTAAATATTCTGGAAACTAAGGCATTATCTGAGGTATGAGTGCCAAAGATTTCCTCTGATTCTGTAGGGTTTCTTTTAACATTCTTGATTTTTTCCTTTGCGGTAAAGAAATTTTTCTGTTTGATATCATGTTTATTAATTTTGGATTTTACTTCTTGTGCTTTAGGAGTCTTCTTGAAGAAGTCAGTTTCTGAGGCAACATGTTGAAGTGTTAGTCATAAATTTTTTTCTTGTAGCTTCAAGGTTTCTGGACTGAAGCCTAGATTCTTGATCCACTTTGAGTTGAATTTTGTGCAGGATGAGAGATAGGGGGAGAATTTCCTTCTGATACATGTGGATTTCCAATTTCCCAGAACCATTTGTTGAATAGGCTATCTTTTCTACAATGTATGTTTTTGGTGCCTTTGTTGAGTATGAGATAACTGTATTCATGTGGGTTTATCTGTGTCTCCTATTCTATTCTATTGGACTTCATACAAAGAACTAAAAAACTTTTACGAAACAAACAAACAAACAAAAAAGAGCAAAGGAACTAAATAGACACTTCTCAGAAGTAGAAATACAAATGGTCATCAAATACATTTAAAAAGTTCAATATCTCTAGCAATTAGAAAAAGGCAATTTAACACTACATTGAGGTTTCATGTAACTCTAGTCAGATTGGCAATTATCAAGAATACAAATTACAATAAATGTTGACAAGGATTTGGGGAAAAAGATACACTCTTGCATTGTTGGTGGGGCTGCAAATTGGTGCAACCATTCTGGAGAGCAGTATATAGATTCCTCAAAAAACTAGGAATGTAACTGCCATTTGACCTAGCCATCCCACTCCTTGGTATATCCAAAAGGACTTAAATTCTGCACAGTACAATGATGCAGCCACATCAATGTTTCTAGAAGTTCAATTCACAAGAGCTAAGCTATAGAATCAACATAGATGCTTTCAGCAGGTGAATGTATAAAGATAATATGGTATATACACAATGTAATATTACTCAGCCATAAAGAAGATTAACTCCATGACATTTGCTGATAAATGGATGAATATGGAGACTATCATGGTAAGTGAAATAAACCAATCCCACAAAACAAAGTTTGAATCTTCTCTCTAATATATGGATGCTAACACACAACCAGGGGGTGAGAGGAAGAATATATGTTCAGTGGATTAGGCAAAATGAATAAGGGTAAGACAGAGGTGACAGGAAAAGGAAAGACAATGGAATGAATCTGACATAATTTTCCAATGTACATATATGAATATACCACCACGAATCTCAACATTATGCATATCCACAGATTGGGATCCTAATTAGAATAAGATATTCCATGTTTGTATGAATATTTCAAAATAGACTCTACTGTTGTGTATAACTAAAAAGAACAAACACAAATTTAAAAAAGAATAGTTTGAAAATAATCACCATCTGCAGGTGAATTAATTAATATTAGTCACTTTTAAATTGCTAAAGTTTTAAGATCTATACTCAAAGAAAGCACAATCTTAGATATTGTAGGAGATGTTGTAAGAGATAATAATTAGATTTTGTAGAAAATGATTTTTATTCATACATCTGGCAACTCCTCGCACAATGTCAAAATTAAGAGGAGAAGATGAGTTAATAAAAATTCAGAAATGAAAACTGTTGGTCCACATGCAGTTACAGACTCCACTGTATATTTCCTAATATTAATTTTTACAAGAGGATACCACAGACTGAATGCATATGTCTCCCTAAATTCATATGTTAAATCTTAATTTTAAGGTGATAAAATTGGGGAGTTTATGATGTTATAAGCATGGAGAACTCATAAAACCCTATTGAGCTCTCTTGCCTCATGAGGATACAAAAAGTTGATACAAAAAGTTGTAAGTCTGTAACTGAGAATGGAGCCCTGACCAGAGCCTGACAATGTTGGCACTCTTATCCTAAGACTTCCAGCCTCCAGAACTTTCAAAAAAATTTTTTTTCATTAGCTACTCAGTCTTTGGTACTTCAGTTTAACAGCCTGAACTAAGACAGGAAGGGACATTCTTGGTGATCAGGGACAAGAATCCTAGAAGAACAAAATTTATTAACAACTATTAAATCAAGGTTAGAACCTAGATACAATTTACATTAAAAGACAATACATTTCACAGGAGTTACTATAAATGCAGGGAATATACTACTGTCACAATTCGTGAAAAACATGCTATATTATAATATTATCAAGCATTATCACTGTTTTGAATAATTTCTATCATAAACAAAACAAAGATATTTGTAGATTTTAAAAATATGGAGAATTGAACATTTGTATCCTATACCAAAGAGAGTCCTAATATTTTATTAACCCAAGATTTTAATTTACTATATAATTCTGATTGCCTGTTATGAGCTCTTTTAGGTTCTGAAATTTCAATCAAAATTCCTCTTACCATGCCATTTATATTATCATTTATGTGGCAGATTAAAAAATAAGTAAATAAGCAAAGATGTAAAAAATGAATGCAGAAGTTAGGTACTGGTAGGTCTAGAGGAATAAAGTCAACAGAAATTGCTGAGAGATGATTTAGAGAATAAAAATACAGAAACTCAAGGTTTTTGGTCTAAGAAAGCATAAGTAAATCTTCAGTTGCTTAAGTAAAGCCTCATAGTACAAAAAATTGGGGGGGGATACCAATGTTTTGATTGAGAGCTTTTAAGTCTGCAATGCATATTATACATCAATATTTAAAATAAGCATGTGGGAAATATGAGTTGAGAATGCAGGGAAAAGTTCTAGGCTGGGAAGGAAACTTGGAAATCATCAGATGAGAAGAGATTAAATTAGTTCAGAAATATAACAAGTGAAGATAGAGAAGAAAAGAGTTCCAACCAATAAATAAATAATTTGAAATTAAAATACTATGTAAACACATAGTATTATTTATTTAAGTATTACTTAAATAATTAAATGAAAGGAAAAAAACTCCTGAAATACATAATTGCCATAATGAACTCTAATAGAAAGAGAACAGATGAGTAAAAAGTACAAAAGTACATATATGAAAATCCAAAGTAGTAGTATATACAATTTCACATATTGAAATAATCCATAGGCTAATACAGATTTGGTGCATTCATATAATGCAACATCATAATAAATGGAAATTAACAAATAAATGCATGCTATGGTAATTTATGTGGACACCAGAGCATCATATGAAGCAGGGAAGACCTCACTTGTACTTTCATTTTCTTATGATTCCAATTTTATGAGGTTAATGTGTCACCAAAACTAGACTACCATTGTAGAATATTAGAATACAGTTGTTCATTGTTTAAAGCCAGGTATATGGTCTGAGAAATACCATCGTTTCATTGTATGAGCATCACAGGGTGTGCTTACACAACCTAAGAGGGCTGTAATGTCAGTAGAGAATATAATCCTATGAGACCAGAGTGGTATGAGCCATCCATTTTGACCTGCAGATGGAAGCACCATTAATATTTGTTTCCTATGTGGGTAGATAAAATTTAGGTATGCATATAATGCTCTGTACCTTGATCTGGGTCTTATTATTATTTGAGTCTTAAAGAGTATAATTATTCATCAGACTATATAGTGATAATTGTGACTACTTATTATGTTCAACTTTAAAAAAATATTTATAATTATTTAAAAAATCAAAATAACCAAAATATATTAGAAATACCAGTGTGTGAAAAATACACATATAAGCTATTAAAATATATAGGATGTTTAATAGAAGATTTAATAGGGTTTATATGGATATGATATTGGTTTTTAACAAAACAAACAAACAAATAAGGGTAAAAAACAGGAACGATTCCAATATCATTAGACAAAATAGGAAGATAAAATATACACATTGGACATAGAAAATACCTTTATAAGAGACAAACACAGAAGAAATTGATATGATAAACCTGACAACACATACTTTGAAAATACCTAAATAAGGAAAATAAAAACATCGTAGAGAAAATACTTAGAACTGTATGATATTTATCTAATTTTATAGCTCATTAATATAAATATTAACAATCTAACTGGAAAATATTTAAAAACTAGAAAGTGTCATCAGTTTAAAACACAAATATCTTTTAATTTGACTCATGATCTAGTATTCTAATTCCTCTATTTTTTTAACTTTATGCATTTTCCACATACTGTATTAAATTTTTACTAAAACTATAAAGACTTGACTCTTATAAGATTTATAAAATGTCTCTCTGTGCTTGGAAATTGTTTTCCATTTTAATTTACTATTATATTGTGCAATTCCAGAAATAGCAGTCTATTTTGTCCTGTGTAAGCTCAAAAAGAATTGCTTTCAGCTTTTAAAATTGCAACCAACTGTAAGACATCATTTTGCAACACTGCACACACAAGCTCAGGTGCTCACTCAGAAGCTAGATGGCATTTGTGCCTACTGCTTGTGATACATGTAGAAGTATTCTTGCTAGTCATCTCCTAGCCCTTCCTATTCCTTATCATCCTATCCAACTCACCTTTATAAAATAAGTGTTAATTTCAAGTCACTTAGCTGATGTCATTAGACTGTAACCCAATTTTTTAAACATTGCTCTAGCAAGTGTTGTATGAGCTACATTTAGTCTGAAACAATGGATAAACTTAAAATTTGGAACAGTATAAGGAGAGCATGGTTTTTGATCATTAAATTTGAAAGCCTGATGTAGAAAAGTACAGCTGTGATCAGAATACTTCTATAGACATTTTGTGCTAATCAGTATATAATTATGATTACATACTGTGTGTGTGTTATTATAGTTCCATGATATAAATAAATTTAAAAATCATGTATAGATTTAGTTACCTTTCTGAAAAGATCATTTTGAAGAAGTATGTGGCTTCATAGAAGAGAAGAATGGAGCTGTAGCTTCCGTGTATATCTTTTAGAGAAAAGGAGGCTATGTTTTCATGTTAATGGTCCAAATATGAGGACATGCAAAGCTCCTTTAGAATACTGTCAGGAATTTTTATCATACCATCTGAATATTTTAAATAAAAGAAACATTAATGCAATTAAACTGGTAGTGACAGTTTTCTTTGCCCAAAACACAAAGCAAATTACTCCACTCCACTCCCTTCCATCAAAATGATATAAGCAATGCACTCGAACTGTACATTTGAAGGCTAAACTTTTCCTTATTCTCTTAGGATGATTATGCCAATTTCAAAGCTGCCACTGTTCAAAGCTTATATCTCTTTCCTCATTGGAATTTTTTACTTTCTGTTACTCCAAGAAATAATGTTAGTTTGAATATTGATGTGAACTGTCACCTCCTATTTCAGCCTCTTATCAAAAATTGTATAAAAATTTGAACTATTATGTAAATTTCCTTTAAATCTTTAGAAAAATAGTGACCATATTACTGAATTCCACTTAAAACTTAAATTTAATTATGTGTAAAATCATAATCTTTTCACTGATAACAAGCAGGGCAAGGAAAACTATGGCCATTGAGAAGAGGTTGGTTGTTGTGTTCCTGAGAGTTGATTTGTATTTCATGATTGCTGTGCAATAGGACTTAAAATGACTTGAGAAAATTCTTAGTCACAATAAATGTCTTTGCAGAAAAAATGTCTTTGCTTATATAGAGATCATCACAGAACACAAGGTATTAAAAAATAAAATAGATCAGTTTAATAAAGGTATAACATACAGAAATTATGAAATTCTGTATTTGTTGTATTAGAAACATGTTCTATTTTATTTTTACTTTGAAATCAAGCCTATAGAAAAGTTATTGTAAAAGTCTAATTCCAATTATACCCAACTCTCCCTTAGTGGAATTTACCAACTTTTAACAATTGAACATTTTTTTCTTTCACAACATATTCAAAAATAACTTGCCAGCACGAATGGCAGATGACCCTCATTCCAAAGTATTTAATGAAGTACCTTCTAAGATCAAGGGCAATCTCCTTCATAACCACAATTTTATTTTCACACAAAGGCATTGAAGTTATATTATATAAATGGCAATTCATTTAAATTCTCTGGTAGAAAATAAAATTATCTGCCATCTTTATTTTGCTTCAATACAGGATTTAGCCAAGAATTATACATCATATATGGTTACATTTTTCTTTAGTCTTCCTTAGTCCCTTTTACTTTTTTGACTTCATGAAATTGATGTTTTCACAGAGTCTATGCCACTGTTTTATAAAATGCCCCTCAATTTAAATTTATCTTTTTGTTAACTTATTATCTGCTTTGATTAATCACTCAAAGAAAATATTATGAACATGATACATGCATTCCTTAGCATTATATCAGGAGACTCATGGTAATTTTTTCTCCATTAATAGAAATTCTATTTGGTTAATCTGTATTGTTATATGTTTACACTATATGAATACCTGTTTTCCAGTAATTATTCACAGTAGGATTTAGCATTTTTTTAATGAATATTTGCCTAAATCAGCTTTTTATATTCTCTGATAAACATAATGCTTCTTTCCACCCTTTTTCTGATGCTATTGACTAATGGAATCTTTTTAATGCAATGCATTGTTGTATATTTCTATAACCATTTTATTCTCAAGTTGTCCTAGTGGGAACCTATTTCAAATTCACTTCTGTTCCTATTCATTTCATCAATTCTTTGATTTGTAGCATAGAGATCATTCCAAGTTTATTTGATTATTTTTCTGCCTCTAAAAATGCCCAGGTTCCTGATAAACCAAAACTACTTTTATGTTTTTTCAGAAGCCATTGAATTGTTCACAATCAATTTATAAAAAAGTCCGACTTGGGGCTGTGGATGTGGCTCAAGTGGTAGCGGCTCGCCTGGCATGCGTGCAGCCCGGGTTCGATCCTCAGCACCACATACAAACAAAAATGTTATGTCTGCCAAAAATTAAAAAAAATATATTAAAATTCTCTCTCTCTCTTTCTCTCTCTCTCTCTCTTTAAAAAAATAGCCTGAGGGATTGTAAGTGCAAATTTTATCGTCCTGTATTTCCATATGTGTCTGTATTTATTTTGGGTTTCAATTCTATTCCATAGATCTAGCTATGTATTCCATTACCAGTTTTCTTCTGTAAATATATATCTTGATAGGTCTGCATGTTTGATTATTTATGGACTTTAGCATCAACTTGTCTAATTCCTTAGTAAAGCTTATCAGTTAATATGTAACCTAACTTATGGAGAGCAGACATCTCCATGAGGGTAAATCCTTACCTTAGAAAGAGACTGAGTTCCATTTATTCAAGTAATTTTGGTGTCTGTCAGGAGCACTGTAAAGCTTATCTAATTTAGGAGTTTCAGACTTCTTGTTTGAATGTATTTCAAACTTTGTTTTATATATAGGACATGAGTATTTTGGCTAAAATCCTTCACATTAAAAATTAAAGTATAAAAATTAAACACATTAAACTATGTATAATTATGACAAAAGTAGTACATGAAATTTCCTGAATATTCTCTTTCTTTTGGGTATTTTCTTACCTATGTAAAATAATTATTTTTTCCATATATTATAATGTATTTACTACCAATGCTTTTTTTGTTTGTCTACTATTTGCTGTTATATAGTGTATAGTTCCTTTATTTCTGTTATTTTATTTCATTCTATTTAAAAAATAATGCATATTCATGTCACATTATTGAACTTTTGGCACATAGTATCCTAGTGGTCTATTTTAAGCAGTTCCTATTCTTTGTTTCTTCCTCATTGTGTATTTCATCTTCCCTTTCCTTCGTATCTCCCCTTTTTCTTTTTTATTCCTCCTCTTCTTTTCTTTTGTGCATTTTTGCTACCTATTATTTTCTCTTTTTCTTGTCCCTTTCTTGTTCCAAGATGTCATGCATGTTTCTGTTCTCCTGATTTCCAATGGCACATGCACTTTTGGTGATGTTTCTGTTCTCCTGATTCCCAATGGCACATGCACTTTTGGTGCTGTCCAACATCTAGAGAGGATAGGGATGATGTCACTGATCTGGAATCAAATGTACGACTCAGCTCCTTCTGGATCCTAGTGTCTTTATGTATAAAAGGTACAGCAATTAATGTATCTCACTGGGTTACTTTATGCATCAAATAATCATTCACATTGCCAGCATTTGTTCTTAGGTGTTAGGGAGTTTCTATGGCCTTCTGCTGTACTGTCTTCTGATTATTTGCTAGTTTTGACTGGCTTTGGCTAATTGAGGCTCAGAAGAATAAATTCACATCAACCTTTTGTAAGATTTTCAAATGGATTTTCATTCCTACTGAAAAGAGAAAAAATATATATTGTCTGTGTATGTATATGTTATTGTATAGGATTAGACTCAAATTGCTTTAAAGAAATGAAAATATCTGTACAAATCAAAATATTTCTACACTATGAACAAAAATGTAATGTATATTAAATGATCCCTAGAAACTTACTGAAAATGCATATAGATGACCATAAGACTCTATGTGTTTATAGAAACATTATGAAAACTTAAATTGAGGAGATATAGTAGATAAATTTATTTATTTATAAGTTGAGCATCTGCTAGCAGCAAGTGAGGCTATGGGCATCAAGAGGGTGCTATGTAAGGGCAGAGCAGCTGAAGCTACTGCCTACCAGCTGTGAAGATTACATGCTCTCAGATTCTTACACTGAATATATCTGACTATATCCTGGAAGGAAATAAACATGTGGAAATGAATAGCACAGGATAAAACTTCAAAAATATAATTCCTTAAACTTTGAAGTCCATCACCATATCAATAAATAGGACTGGGGTTTACCCATTTATTGTAAAGGGTGCAATATTTTTACATTGCTTGTATGTTAATGGGCTAGCCTTCTATGGTATTATGGGTATTGTTAGAAACTACAAAATTTTTGGCTCAAAAATAAATGCATTTAATTTTTTAACTAACAACAATTTAATTGTATATATTTATTTTATTGTACATATTTATTATGTACAATATGTTGTTTTGAAATATGTGTATGTTGTTGAATGCCTAAATAATAGACATATATATTACATCCTATACTTATTTTTGTGAGAACAATTAAAAATCTACTCACTTAGTCATTTTCAAGACTATAATACACTATTATTGACTGTAGTTAGCATGTTATACAGAAGATATCTTGAATATACTATTTCTTATGTTTTGACCAAGGTCAAATAATTTTATTACCTGCAGCGTAGCAAGCATACTGGATCTGGTGTATATTAGTTCACCTTGCCCCTACAAATCCCATTCAGGTACTACAGAGATAGGTTCAGTGAAATGATGCACATTCAGGGAGTTTGTTTTTTAGACAAGGAAACTGAGTTAGGAAATGCCAATATTTTAAAGGGAGCTAGTAAAAAGTATGTTCAAACCTTTCCTCAGAGGAAGACATATACTTAATTCTTCTGGAAAGCAAATAATTCAAATCTCTGCCTCTCACCAAAGGAGCCACCATCTCTATCTTCCAAAGATGTTTACTATAAAATAAACTTTAAAAAGTAGTCCATAATATCAAGTTGTAGCAGCTAAGTTCATAAGATGTGCAGAAGTGTTAGAAACTCAAGGAGAACTGTTTCCCAACTATAGTTGTTGAGAATCTCTAATAGTAGCAGGGATGTGCAATTTGGAAAGTTTTAAATTAATGAGTATTTGGATATGATTCTACCTCAGACTTTCTCATTATTAGGTTAATCATAAATGTATTCATTTAAATAATTATTGATCATCTATACACAAAAATTTGGCTTTATTTGCTTCTTTATAGAATTAATACCATTTCTGAAGAATTATTTGAACTAATAGCCACTAGTCAAAATAATATCAACTCTACCCAAGGAGGATTAAATTCTTAGATTGACACTAATAAGCTGATTATGAGTTGTATTATCTCAGTAATAACACACATAACTTTTAAAAATGTTGTGCATCTTTGCATTACAATGTGACTGCCACATCCCAGTTTTGCTGGATCAATGGAAAAGTCTGCCCAGAGACCAAAGAAGATACCTGGAGATAGGATTTAAGAGGTAAATTTTATTGAAAGTCTTAAGAGGAAGATTTTGTAGCAAGAAACTGAACAGGTGCTTCTCCGGACTGTCCAATGGTGATGGGCTGGACAGATGCACCTCTACTTCACATGGTGCCTCCAGATATTTAACAGAAAATAGCACCTCTGTGCCTCTTGGCACTTTTCCCAGGGATGGTTGCTGCACTAGCACTTGCATCTCCACAGTTCTCTTTTCTGCACCCCTTACCACTCGGGGTGGTGGTGGTTATAGATTAGGAAACAGAAACACCAACATCTTAGCTCACTTTGTCCCATGTTATGAAAAACACCCCAAAATACTTAATGTGCATTCAAAAAAGCAGCTTTCTACAAATAACACTCATTTTCCCTAATTTCCAGAATATATGAGAGAAATTCAGTGCTTTTCAATATATCTACAATATATCAATGTATCTACACATTTCAACCCAGACTTGCTCTCATTCCTCCTTTATCTTGGCTAGTTTTAGTGTAGGGGAGGGACATTCAGGGACATTATGGTTTACTTTCCTAATTTTCTCTCAATTATGGTATGCTAGTTAAATAAACATCTGATTACAGAATTTTACTGAAAAGTACTGTAATATTCATTCTAACAGGGAAAACATAAACAAGGAAATAATATCTAAATCATATGAGCAGATTTTTAAAATATCTGAATTTCCAGACCAATCATAAATATCTACCTTTACATATGCTTGTAGTTTTGCCCATGCTACAAATACATGTGAAGTTAAAAAGATTTTACCATATTTAGATAAAATAGAGAAATAACCTCATAAATAATGAATTTAAAAGAATTGGAAAGAAGATAATTTTTCTTATATTTTCTCTTTGAATTTCTCTCCAGGAAACTCAACATGATAACCTTTGAAGATTAATAGCTAGTAATTGACTATTTATAAATCTTGTATCCTGTCCTTTCTTCTTATATCCTTCATTCTCTCACCATAATTTCTCAGATTTGAATAAATTGGTTGCCAAACCATGTTTTTTTCTCATCTAATTTAAGCTTCATACTTTCCTAGGGAAAATGACAGAATATAACACTATAGCTTAAAAAGAATTTCACAGAAGTCAAGGGAAGAATAGGTTCTAAAATTGAAGCAGTTGCCTTTTGGTTAAGTGTAATCAGAAAAAGACTCATGGTAAATAAGTTTAACTCCAACAAAATATTCAATACCACAAGCAAAGGAGAGCACATTCTACTCTATTAGGGAGAATCCTCCTGTTGAGTTTAGATCCACAATCAGGCATTCTATTTAAAAGTGTAATATAAGGAACAACTTGAAGCACTGCTTCTTTTTTTATATATTTAGAAACAAATGTCCAATGCACTTTGCTCTTTTCTGAACACAGCTAAGATTAGCAATGGCAGTCAAGTGATGCAAAAGAATGAGGTTTCAGTAAACAGTGTGATCACAGACTTTGTTCTTGAAATATTCTGTTGCATTTATGCATTTCTCTTTTTCTGTGGTATTTTTGCTTCCAACCATTTGCAAATTCTTTTGCTTTGTGCCATTAGTATCCTTGGGCTTAGAAAATACTTACTTAAATCTCTAGGCTCCCATTTATACCTGCTTTAATTTCTGAACTTCATGTAAACATTCAAACTATAGCTCATCAAATCCCTACTTGGGTTTGAGTATCTGCTCTAGAAATGTTCATATCCTTCACATTTCCTTGAAGGAAACTTAGAAGATCCTACAAATTCTGCTGCGTGGCTCTGAGAGAGATGTCCCTCAAGGCCAGGTAGCCACAGAAAATAACAACCTTAAAGTTTAACCTTCTCTTTTTCTGTATGAAGAAATGGGACAGAATGAAGTTAACCCCAGTTTTGATGCCAGATGTGACTGAAGGTTAATTTGGCCTTTAAAATAGATGATTTAGGATTATCAGGCTGTTTAAGTAATATGTGTGAAAACTTCAAGTTATCTCTGAAAAGTAATAGAAGTTGTTGAGAGCCAAGGCCCAGTCAGAATGATGCCTGGCATTTGCCAGAGGGAATGGTTGAAAGAAGATGCCAGCAAACCATTGAGATGATGATTTGAGTTAAGCTATATGTAATTGCTCTGATGCTGGATTGATTGAATTGTATATTTGACCTTTACTGTCGGGCAATGTATATTTGACCTTTACTGTCGGGCAATAGGGCGGCTCTTGCTGCCTCGGGCGCCTACTACTTTGGAGTTCCCATGCAGCTCTCTCATACGGGTGCAGCTCTCTCATGGGGGTTCTGGGAGATTGGACGGAGCTAGATGGAGGGAGTGGGGTCCCATGTGTGGTGTGTGGAGTGCTGATGAGAGTTGGGGAATAAAGAGTTGCTGTTTGAATCTACAAGGCTTTGTGGCAGCTCAGTTATTTGTGCCCAGCCAGAGTGCAGCAAGAAGTAATGAAAAATAACTCTGAAGGAAAAAGATTTTCTTTGTTACAGTTTCAGAAAGTATCTGTGTTTTCAGTGGTAAAAGATTAATGCCTATAAGGTTATCATAGAAGTAGGTTTGAAATGTAGTGCATGCAGGCAGCAGAAGAGAGCAGAGACATACAGATTTACTTCAAGGTGAAAGTCATCAGATTCTGCATGTCAGCCTTCATATCTGAATGGCGGAGCCATTAATACACTTTGATATCTCAAAAATTATTTATTTTCCCCCTCTTATAAACCTGAACAAGGTTGTTAAAAGTTATCAGCATGGCAAATTAGAAGAATTTTCCTACAGGCGTAGCAATCTGATTGTGGGGGAGCTAAGGACAAGCTTTCTGTACTTTAATTTATTGCATCCAAATCCTATCTACTGAGGAAATATTTTGGTTTCACTTTGCAAGATTCTGTCTTACCTTGTATGTGTTCTAAATCAGGTAATATTTATAGATCTTTTTCTAAATTCTAATACAACATAATGGAAATAACTATGTTAGCAAATAAATTATTAATATGTAAAAATAATGAGAAAATACACGGTGATCAGCAAAGAGTTCACTGACACAATTTTCCATTGTAATAATTTTAATTTTGTTTTTATATTTTCATGTTTTATATTAGTATTAGTAAAATGTATTATATACACATATTTACATATATCTGTATATCTATATGTACACATATAGTGCCACTTATGATTTAATACTGTGTGCAACAGAAAAATAAACAAGACAGATTCTAACAAATTGAGAACTAGTATAAACTGTAAAATATATTTGATCAGAGACATAGGGAGACAATATGACATACACATCATATCATTATAAGTATTAACAAACAAAGTATAATTTGTTATACTGCTTAAAAAATATAATCAGTCATATAATATATAAATACATATATATTATAGACATATGCAACTTTCCAAATTTTTGAGTGAGTGTAATAATGTTTTATGTATAAAGAATCATTAAAATATTTGTTTTCCATTTCTAAGAACTACTTCTAGAACAATAATCCAAATTTTCTAAAAATTATTTACTTAAATTTAGTGTACTACAACAGTCAAAAGGGCCAGTGTTGAGCCAATTACAGAAATAGCTAATTTTTATAATTCTGTTCAATGTAATGTAATGCTGTCTTAAGGACAGTTTCAAAAAATGTAGTAATGGGATATGCATTCAGTAAAAATGTCTTTAAATTTAGTAAATCATTATAAAATTTGTTTAAAATTAAGAGACTTGGTATAATGATCCTAAAAACCTATAGCAAGTAAACAACAAAAACATAAAATTCTAGTATGAATTTTTAAAATGTAATATGCTATATATAGATATATATCATTTCTTTGTGCTGGGAGCATTTAAAATCTTCTTTACCTGAGATTTGAAATGTGCCATTAGTTGTTATTAACCACACATATCCTGTTGGGCTCTAGGGCATTGGTAAACTTTCAACTCTTATTAATCCCACTATTTGACAGACAACATTCTCACCAAAGCACTACATTTTCATATTTGCCTGCTCAAAGTCAATTAGCCAATGAAAGATAAAACAGAAAATTTTAAATTATGCTATGAATATAGCTAAAGTTCTTGGGTTTTAAAATATGTTGAAATATATAACTAAAACTAAAGAAGAGGTAACAGGATATTGAGGAACAATGGCTTTTAAAAATGTATTAGGGAATTAAAATTTTATCCAAATATTTGGCCTAGATATATCCCCCAAATATTTTTTTTGTTTGTGAAATTTAAACCACAAAATTAAAAAGGAGAAGTTTATAATAACTAGATCTGCAAACCATGAGAATATCAGCTAAATAAATAATTTCAAATATATAAATATTCAAGTAAAACAAATTTTATGTGGAGCATGTATTGTAGTTTATACTAAAACCTATTTTAATTCTTGATCATTGCAACAGTTCAATTGCACATGTAATAGGTTTTTAGACACAGTCTCCATTCATTGAGGGATTTATTGACAACAACTGTAGAAGGAATTTGTCATCTTAGTAAAACATTGATAGATTAGTTGTGAATTCACAGATATTCCATCCACATTTTAGAGATAAAGTAGCTAAAATAATTTCAGAAAGCAAATTACATAGTTTACCTTAGGGTATAAGATTACTTATGTCTCTGTGTATGTGTAGGCATGTACTGCAATTTGAATATATGCATATAAACAAATGTACACAAATATAATTTTTATCTATTTCAATAATGAATTCTCCATCTGCTTCAAATGATGATACAAAGGTTTTCTGATAAAACTAATGTTGACAGAGTTGTAGATTTGAATTATAATTTTGTGATGAAAACCATGAAAGAAGATACTTCATTTTATCCAGGAACAAACACTTCCTGAAAATAATTTCTGTGACTCCATTATACTAAGAGTAATTACATTAAAAATAATGGAAATCTGCCTCTGCAGAGGTTCATTTTGTATTTTAGGTTTATCAAATGTAAGAATGATAAAATATTTGAGACCTTATACATGATTTAAAACTATTTGGAATTATATATAATCAGCTAAATTTAATGTGTCAAATAAATCCCCAAGAAATTTATAAAATATTATTAGGTAAAGTATGGCACAGCTTAAATAACCCCCCAATTTTTACAAAACAGAATTTTTTAGGAGTTTGTACTCCATTCTGAAAACTTTTCAACATAATCTACTGTTCCTAAATGAAAACATATTTAAAATTAGGCTTGTCTCTCATATTAATTTTTGAAAGCAAAATACCTGAAAATGAGCTACATTTAACTTTTAAAGTTTGAAAATCAAGCACAATCTCATTGACTTCTTGGAATGTGAAAGTGGCTTATAAATACATTTTCTAAATAGTTGTATTTTGAATGGAAACATAATATCTTCCTATACCAACCTATAAATTAGGAGAAGAAATATAAATGAAGAATGTGAAATTTTCCAAATAAAAATTGTGTCACACATTACAAACTTGAGGTATACATGTATTTATGTAGAAAACATCTCTAATGATTTTTTATATAAACAAACTCACTACTATCTACTTACAAGTCAATACATAAACAATATAAGGAATATTGCTACCTTTCCAATGGCACTATTTTTTAAATTACCATTTTTAATGCCACTCAGGTAAAAATGTGTCCATTGTGGTTGTAACTATTGTCCCAATTTATGGTCTTTATTTATAACATAACTTTAATCAGGCAACAGAATATTTCTCAGATTGAGTTCAAGTGTCCAGAAGCAGTAGCATATGTGTTTTTTTCTAATTCTTTGAAATATCTCCTAGCAGATTGACATATTCTGTGTGTGCATGTATGTGTGTGTCCTTGATTTCTATGCCATAGTTCTGCACAGAATATATTCCTGAATCTTTTCAATTTTTTTCAAGTACTTCTTTCTTCTCTGCAAATGTTGATGAAAACCAAATGTGCAGAAGTCGAATATTTAACTCTTATTTTTCCATTAAAATATTTATTAAATTCTCTACCCAATACTATGCACTATACAAGAGTTTGAGAATATAGCATAGACAATGTAAAACTCTGAAATTCTGCTGGATGAGACACAGATGGGGAAGGAACTATCCTATTCATATTAAAAAATGGAGCCTTAAGTACACAAATGAAGCTAATCACCATTTTTGTTTTTCTAAATGTACATTATCAGTGTAACCAATGTATATTTATTTATCCTTTACATGATATCATGCATGCCATTATTTTAAAATATCTGAACTATGGTTAGGGATTTTTGTAGTATATTCAGAAATGACCCTGAGACAGTAGAGATTGGGAAGTGAGCTTTATGACTCACTTTGTAAGAGAAAGGTAGTGGCAGCATCTCCTAGAAAATATCATCAAGGAAAATGTAAAGTAGGGGTTCATGAAAACACATCATCTAGTATTTTTCTCCTAGGAATCACCATAAAAGTTAAAATGTTTTGAGCATTTATAACCTGCCCCATATTTAAATATTTACATTTTTCTTCATTATATAGTGTGCCTTATAATTTCATATGTCAGTGCAGAATTTTAAGATGTGATTAATTATGTCAATGTACTATTTAAGGAACCCAACCTCTTATAATTTCTATGTAACTTTCCAGGTTAGTTAGTTAGAATTCAATGAAAGAACTTGAGAGACACGTATACTAATTGTACACCCACATGTAAGGAAAACTAAGGTGAATGTAGACATATTAGAATTAATACCATATGGAAAACTCCCATTAATGTGGGTGACTTGATATTCATAAACAGCTAAATACTTCCTGATTGAAAATATTTCTGCTTTACCTTAACAGGAATGTGTTTCTGCTTGATTTATTGCTCTCTACTTAAATGTCACAGAGTGGGAAAATGACTACAGTTAGTCATTAAATATATAATGTAAAGGTAAAATTTCTAAGCTGATTCTAAGCCGCAGAGCCAGAGTTAAAGTGTAAAAGACCGGACATTGTGAAGTTTCTAACTGCAAGGCTTGGGTTAAAGAATAAAAGATTAAGTATTGTTACAACTCCTCCGCTACCTCCGGAACCTGTAATCTCTGAATCTGTTAGAACAATACCGGAACTGTCCAGTAAACATTCTCACTGGCTCCTCTGGTTGTCTAATAACTTGGGACTCTGTGTAAAATGGCACGTAGACATTACAAGTCCCCGAACCAATCAGTTTGAATGTGTACCCCACTTAGAAGTAACCAATCACCCCTGTCCAATCTGTTCCCGCCAATGAATGTACTAATCAGTTCTCAGATTTGTTGTTCAATTTTCCCGTGCCCCGTGATGATTTGTTCTGATGTATGCAAAACCCCCCGCCTTCCCCAAAAAGTGTACTTAAGCTCTGCTTAGCCTCTGCTCGGGGCTCTGGGCTGTTCTCCCTTTCTGTGCGAGCCTGCCTAGAGCCTCAGTGCGCTGAACCGGATCCTAATAAACTTCCCCTGTGTGTTGCATGAGGCTGGTCTCTTGTGGTCTCTTTCTCCGACGCTTCGCCAGACCCTTACATTTGGTGCGTTGGCCGGGAAGTGCGCATCGCCGGGCAGAGAGACCCAACGGACTGCTTCAGGGGTAAGTAAGGAGGCGCCTTTCCTCTCTCTCTCTCTCTTTCCCCCTTCTTCTTCTCCTTTTCTCCTTCTTGTTTGTCTTTCGCGATCGCTCGGGTTTGATTTCTGGTGGCTCAATGGCGAGCGTAAGGTCACAGAGGACATAAGTTCTCAGAGCCTTGGTTTGGGTTTGGCAGCGTGTGGCTGCCAGTGGAAAGCGTAAGGTTTTCCTGGCTGTGGTGGACAGACGTGTCTTTGGAGCCACAGGCCACCCTCCAAGGGACGCCTTGGGGGGGAACTCAGGGAGTGGGGGACGGAGAGCCCCCCCATCAGGTAGAGGGAGGAGCCCTCGTAAGGGGTATTCTGTATTCTGCTGCCAAACTGTCTGTTTTTTTTTTTTTTTTTTTTTTTGCCGGCAATCCTTTTTGTTGTTCTCAGGCTGAATTCATTGTTTGTCTTAAATTTTTGCTGCTGAACTTGTGTTAAACGTTTTACTGTGTGTCTGTGATTACGTCTCATTGTGTCTCGTTTGTATTGTCTTGTCTCTGTCTCGGTTCAAGTAACTACCAGTATGGGACAAAGCCATTCCACACCTCTGTCTCTGACCCTTGACCATTGGACGGATGTCCAAGCAAGGGCACAGAATCTTTCTTTTCAGTGAAACGCTGGACCTGGCAGACACTCTGCGCCTCAGAATGGCAGACTCTCAGAGTCCAATGGCCCCCGGAAGGGTCCTTCCATCTCCCTTTAATCCATAAATTGAGAGATTCTGTCTTTCAGCCAGGACCACGTGGCCATACGGACCAGCAGCCATACATTTTGACCTGGCAGGATCTCTGTGAGTTTCCTCCCATATGGGTCAAGCCTTTCCTTGTTCCCACTTCTGTTCCAATCTCTTCCACTATGATCCTACCACTCAAACCCTCAGCTCCTTCCCCTCATTCCTCTGTTCTCCCTGAGTCGCAGGATTTAACTTTACTGGACTCCACGCCCCCTCCTTATCCTTTACCCATGCTCCCAAACCCCCAATTTGCCCTAGGTGATTCTCTTGCCGCTGACTGGATCATCCCGCAGCTAGAGGTGATAAGGTCAGATGCAAGCCTGCCCGGGGACTTTGCCGCGCCAGCGCCGGTGGCAGCGGCAGCAGTAGCAGCAGCAGCCCCTCCCCCACCGGAGGAGACTGGGCCAGCCAAAGGAACCCGCAGGCGCCGGATAATGGAGAACCTGGAAGCCCCAGTGATGCTTCCTCTTCGTCCCTACGGGCCCACGATAGATGATGGGCACGGAGGGGAGATGCAGGCTTACCAATACTGGCCTTTCTCCTCCTCAGATCTTTACAACTGGAAAAATAACAATCCTCCTTTTTCTGAGGACCCCACCCAGCTTACAGGTTTAGTTGAGTCGCTGATGTTCTCACACCAGCCCACTTGGGATGACTGCCAACAGCTTTTGGGGACTCTCTTCACAACAGAGGAATGGGAGAGAATCCTCTTGGAAGCCAGAAAGAATGTTCTTGGACCAGATGGGAGACCAACCCAGCTTCCTAACATCATCGAGGCTGGCTTCCCCTTAAACCATCCCAACTGGGACCCTAACACCTTTGAAGGTAGGGAGCATCTGTCCACTTATTGCTGGGCTCTTGTAGTGGGTTTCCGGGCGGCCGCTAGGCGGCCAACTAATTTGGCCAAGGTAAGAGAGATTATTCAGGGACCCAACGAATCTCCCTCCATGTTTCTGGAGAGAATTATGGAAACATATAGGAGATATACTCCCTTTGATCCTCAGGCAGAGGACCAAAATGCGTCTGTTGCAATGGCTTTTATTGGGCAGGCGGCCCTAGATATTAAAAAAAAGTTACAACGTTTAGATGGATTACAAGATATGACCTTAAGAGATTTGGTCAGAGAGGCTGAGAAAGTATATTATAAGAGAGAATCTGAGGAAGAAAAGGAACAGAGGAAGGAGAGGTAGAGAGAATACAGGGAAGAGGAGAGAAACGTAAGGCAGACTAAAGCATTGGCTAAGGTTCTGGTCACAGCCACAGATAGACCAGTAGTTGGAAGACAGGGAGACAGGAAGGGATACCTGGGCCCACGCCAAAGGCTGCCCTTGGCCTCAGATCAATGTGCCTACTGTAAAGAAAAGGGACACTGGGCTAAAGAGTGCCCCAAAAAGAAGCAGACATGCCGGCCTGCCATGCTGACTCTAGAAGATGACTAGGAAAGTCGGGGCTCGGATCCCCTCCCCGAGCTCAGGGTAACTTTTGAAGTGGAGGGGACCCCAGTGAACTTCGAAGTAGATACAGGAGCAGTATATTCAGCCCTCAAGGCCCCACTGGGCCCTTTATCTAATAGAAGATCCTTAGTTCAAGGGGCTAATGGCAGTAAATACCGGGCATGGACAACAAAGAGGACAATGGACCTAGGAAGGGGAAAAGTCCATCACTCTTTCCTAGTAATCCCAGAATGCCCAGCCCCATTAATGGGCAGGGACCTACTCACCAAGCTCTGGGCTAAAATAACCTTTAACCCTGATGGCCCCCAAGTGGAGTTTCTAAACCCTTCAGTAAAGGCCCCTATAGTCACGGCTCTGACCATGTCAGTAAAAGATGAACATCAACTTTTCATGGCCCCTGGGACCGATCAAACAGGTAGACTACCCCAGAGATGGATAAAGGATTATCCTGATGCCTGGGCAGAAACTGCTGGGTTAGGTCTGGCCATAAAACAACCTCCAATAGTAATAAAATTAAAAGCCTCTGCCTCTCCAATCAGTGTTAAACAATATCCACTAAGTAAAGAAGCTAGGGATGGGATAAGACCCCATATTCAGAAATACCTAGCTCTTGGGGTCCTAAGGCCCTGTCAATCGGCCTGGAATACCCCCCTGTTACCAGTAAGAAAGCCAGGAACTGGGAACTACCATCCTGTTCAAGACCTGAGAGAGATCAACAACAGAGTGCAGGACATTCACCCCACGGTGCCTAATCCATACAATTTGCTTAACACTCTGAATCCGGAGCGGATATGGTACACTGTGCTGGACTTAAAAGATGCATTCTTCTGTTTGCCCTTACATAAGGACAGTCAGTTGTTGTTTGCTTTCGAATGGATAGACCCAGAAATCGGAACATCTGGCCAACTAACCTGGACTCGACTCCCACAGGGGTTCAAAAACTCCCCCACTCTCTTTGATGAAGCTCTCCACAGAGACCTCAATGGCTTCAGATCTACACACCCCGAAGTCACCCTACTCCAATATGTGGATGACCTGCTGCTGGCAGCCAACACCAAGGAGAACTGTGAATCTGGGACCCAAGCACTATTATCCGAGCTGAGCAAGGATAATAGTGGCTTCTGCCAAAAAGGCCCAAATTTGCCAACAAGAAGTAATCTTCCTGGGTTATTCTCTTAGGGGCTGCAAACGATGGCTTACTGAGCCTAGAAAACGAACTGTTGTGCAGATACCGCCCCATCTGATAAGAGACAGCTCAGAGAGTTTCTTGGGACTGCCGGCTTTTGTAGTTATGTATTCCTGGGTTTGCGTCTCTGGCTGCCCCTTTATACCCATTGATAAAGGGGGATGTCCAATTCCAATGGACTCCTGAGCACCAACAGGCTTTTGATAATATCAAAAAGGCACTGTTATCTGCCCCGGCCTTAGCACTCCCAGATGTAGAAAAACCCTTCACTCTCTACATCGAGAAAAAGAAAGGAATAGCGCGGGGAGTGCTCACTCAGACTTTGGGACCTTGAAAAAGGCCGGTAGCATATTTATCAAAAAAACTGGACCCAGTGGCGAGTGGGTGGCCCCATTGCCTAAGGGCTATAGCTGTGGCAGCCCTTCTAATAAAGGATGCTGACAAATTAACGTTGGGACAGAAGCTAACCATCATAGCCCCCCATGCCCTGGAAAACATCATCCGTCAGCCTCCAGACAGGTGGTTATCAAACTCCAGAATAACTCATTACCAGAGCCTGTTGCTTGACAAAGACAGAATAATGTTGGGACCCCCTTCTCCACTTAACCCGGCTACACTGCTGCCGGAAGAATCATCAGGGCCTGTAGCTCATGATTGTCAACACATACTGGCAGAGGAGATTAGTGTATGCCGAGACTTAAAGGATCAGCCACTGCCCCACCGTGAGGTTGTATGGTTTACAGATGGGAGCAGCTTCCTCCAAGATGGTAAGTGGTGGGCTGGAGCAGCAGTAGTTAGCAAAACTAATGTTATCTGGTCCTCTAGCCTCCCAGAAGGAACATCAGCTCAAAAAGCAGAACTGATTGCCCTTACCAAAGCACTGGAGCTAGCATCAGGCAAAAGGGCTACTATATATACTGATAGCCGCTATGCATTTGCCACTGCTCATGTGCATGGGGCTATATACCAGCAAAGGGGGCTACTAACCTCTGCCAGGAAGGAAATTAAGAACAAAGATGAGATCCTCCACCTTCTATCAGCAGTAAAAGGCCCTAAAGAACTGGCCATAGTGCACTGTCAGGGGCACCAGAAGGGGAACGACCCCGTGGCAGTTGGAAACAGACGGGCAGATGAGGAAGCTAAGTTGGCAGCCCTAAACAGAGTGACCCTGTTAACTGTTTCCATGCCGGGGGAACAATGACTGGGAAACTTGGCTGCACAGGAACATTCAGGTCATTTATGGCCTGGAGACACAGACCCCGAACACCGGGATCCCACAGAGCCAAGTTCACAATTCCAGAAAGCCCAACTCTATATCAAAGATGTACACCAGCTCACCCATTTAGGCTCAAAGAAGTTACAGGCTCTCTTGAAAGACAAAAGAAAGGACTTCTTGTTGACTGACTCGCAGAAAAAAGAAATAGCTGAACAGGTGACTAGAGCTTGTCAAGTCTGCCAATTAGTTAATACATACCCATCCAAGCTTCCAGTAGGAAAGCGTCTGTGAGGGATCAGACCCGGACAGTTCTGGGAAGTGGACTTTACTGAAATCAAGCCAGCAAGGTATGGACTTAAGTATCTCCTAGTCTTTG
This sequence comes from Callospermophilus lateralis, assembly GCF_048772815.1. Lineage (NCBI taxonomy): Eukaryota > Metazoa > Chordata > Mammalia > Rodentia > Sciuridae > Callospermophilus > Callospermophilus lateralis. The sequence goes on along the minus strand of NC_135311.1, from coordinate 36,138,657 downwards.
TAGATACCTTTTCAGGATGGGTCGAAGCCTTCTCCACGAAGAAAGAAACAGCTCAGATGGTGGTCAAAAAGATTCTGGAAGACATCTTTCCAAGATTTGGACTGCCTAAGGTAATGGGGTCCGATAACGGACCGGCGTTTGAGGCCCAGGTAAGTCAGGGATTGGCCAGGACCCTGGGGATAAATTGGAAGTTACATTGTGCCTATAGACCCCAGAGTTCAGGACAGGTAGAAAGGATGAATAGAACAATTAAAGAGAACTTAACAAAATTAAGCTTGGAGACCGACATAAAAGACTGGACTATGCTCCTACCTTATGCCCTGTTTCGTGCAAGAAATACCCCCTCTGTCTCTTTGTGTAACCTCACCCCTTATGAAATTCTTTATGGTGCCCCTCCTCCAATCCGGGACCTGACCCCAACCCTGAGACTTAATGATTCCTTTCACACCCCCTTGCTTAACAGACTTAAAGCCCTTGAACACACTCAGCGATACCTGTGGAAACGGCTGGCCACTGCTTATCAGCCCAGAGACAAGGAAATCCCACACCGATATCAAGTGGGAGACTTCGTCTACGTAAGACGACATCAGGTGTCATCCTTGGAACCCCGCTGGAAAGGACCATACCAGGTGCTGCTTATAACGCCTACAGCGGTAAAAGTAGATGGGATCGCTTCCTGGATCCATGCCTCCCATCTCAAGCCTGCGCCCTGTCCAGACTCTGGCTGGAAACTGGAACAGACTGGTAACCCTCTCAAGTTGCGTGTCCATCGTGTGGGTAGGGCTATGGATTCTTCCCCTGACCACCTGCAGCCCTAATCCCCATCAGCCTGTTCAACAACACTGGCAAATTATAAATCCCACTGGACAAGTAATATGATCTATATCACATAAAGCTCCCTTATGGACTTGGTGGCCATCTCTCCATCTGGACATTTGCCAACTGGCCATAGGCCTCTTTGACTGGGACCTCCCTGACATAGAAGACCCCACACAGATCCCGTTCGACCCCAAGCCAGGGCAACATTCCCCACGGGGTAACCATATGCATTATGGATGTCATCGCCCACATCATAGGTGTAGACTAGCCAGTCTTAATTATTATGTGTGTCCAGCTGATTTCCGAAGTCGCAAACAGGCCCAAACCTGTGGAGGGCCCAATGACTTTTATTGCAAATCTTGGGGTTGTGAACAAACGGGAGCTGCATGGTGGAAGCCAAATTCCCCAGAGAGCATGATTCAGGTAGGGCGAAATAACACCTGGATAAACCCTAGTGACTGTATGACTAGCCGAGTGTTGAACACTCGCTGTGAAAAAAATAGTCTGTGTAACCCCCTCAATATAACTTTTACCTCCAAAGCAAGGGGCTACCTCAGGATGACATAGCTTATGGGAAATACCTGGGGAATGCGGTTCTATGTTTATGGCCCCACCTATGACTTTGGTCTCTGGTTCACCATCAGACTTAAGCAGGAAGAAAATCCCATGACAATAGGGCCCAATCCCCTTAAGCCAGGAATAAAGCATCCCGGACCCCCTCCACTTAAAACTACCAGAACCCGTTTACTATCTCATTCCTCCTGGTTTCCGTCTTTGCCTACTTCCCCAGTCCAAAGTACAGCAGACTCCTCCCCCTGGGAATTAATTAAAGGAACCTACGAGGTGCTAAACTCCACACAGCCAAACCTCACCCAATCCTGCTGGCTATGCCTCTCTGCTGCACCCCCTTATTATGAAAGGATAGCAGTTAATGGGACTTACGCCGTAAAGACACAGAGTTCCACCTGTAGTTGGGGTAAAAATCCAAAGTTAACTCTCCCAGAAGTAACCGGGGCAGGTTTATGTATAGGGTCCCCACCTAAAAGTAAACAACATATATGCACCCAGATAGGAGAAATTAATGTTATGCAGGGCTTTTTAGTCCCCGAGAAAGGAACCTGGTGGGCGTGTGACTCAGGATTAACTCCTTGTATTTCAGTCCAGGTGTTTGACAGCTCAGTAAATTATTGTGTGATGGTGCAAGTACTCCCCAGGGTGCTCTTTCATGATGCAGAATCATTCGAAGGTTTAGTAGGAGGACAAATAACCCGTTTCCACCGGGAATCAGTGTCCCTCACTCTGGCCATATTATTGGGGATAGGAGCTGCTGCAGGAGTTGGTACGGGAGCTGCTGCTATGATCCGGGGGTCACAACAAATGGCTCAGTTAGAGACAGCAATAGATCAGGATCTGAAAACATTGGAAACTTCTATCACAGCCTTGCAAGAGTCTTTAACCTCTCTCTCTGAGGTTGTTTTGCCGAATAGGCGAGGGTTAGATCTTCTTTTTATGAGGGAAGGAGGCCTCTGCGTAGCACTAAAGGAAGAATGTTGTTTCTATGCTGACCACACCGAAGTCGTAAAAGAGTCCATGAGTAAATTGAAAAAGCATCTTGAAGAGCGCCAGAGAGAGAGGGAAACTCAACAAGGGTGGTTCGAATCTTGGTTTGCCCAGTCCCCCTGGTTAACTACACTCCTATCTGCTCTAGCTGGACCCTTGATCATTCTTATGCTGTTACTGACTGTGGGTCCTTGTTTGCTTAACCATATAGTTTCTTTCCTCCAGGCTCAGATTGGACAGGTAAAACTCATGGTAATCAGACAACAATATGCTCCACTGGCAGAAATAGAAAACGAGACCCTCCAATAATTATGATCCCTTACTTTTAAGATTAAAAGTAGTCAGAAAAAGGAGTGGGGAATGTAAAGGTAAAATTTCTAAGCTGATTCTAAGCCGCAGAGCCAGAGTTAAAGTGTAAAAGACCGGACATTGTGAAGTTTCTAACTGCAAGGCTTGGGTTAAAGAATAAAAGATTAAATATTGTTACAACTCCTCCGCTACCTCCGGAACCTGTAATCTCTGAATCTGTTAGAACAATACCGGAACTGCCCAGTAAACATTCTCACTGGCTCCTCTGGTTGTCTAATAACTTGGGACTCTGTGTAAAATGGCACGTAGACATTACAAGTCCCCGAACCAATCAGTTTGAATGTGTACCCCACTTAGAAGTAACCAATCACCCCTGTCCAATCTGTTCCCGCCAATGAATGTACTAATCAGTTCTCAGATTTGTTGTTCAATTTTCCCACGCCCCGTAATGATTTGTTCTGATGTATGCAAAACCCCCCGCCTTCCCCAAAAAGTGTACTTAAGCTCTGCTTAGCCTCTGCTCGGGGCTCTGGGCTGTTCTCCCTTTCTGTGCGAGCCTGCCTAGAGCCTCAGCGCGCTGAACCGGATCCTAATAAACTTCCCCTGCGTGTTGCATGAGGCTGGTCTCTTGTGGTCTCTTTCTCCGACGCTTCACCAGACCCTTACAATAATACTATAAGTTCTGATTAAAACAATACATGTCAATTTCACAAAGATTACAAAACATAAAAAAATACAAAAAGCACAAAGTAGTACACACACACACACACAAATTCTCACAACTGAAATACCATAAAAGGGGATACTTAAATACCAAAAGATAGTTTGCCATTTAAACATGTATTTTCATACTATAATATCTATATGCATACATATCCATATTTATGTTTAAATATTTTACATGAAAATATAACCAAGAAACCACATTACTTAACAAGAACCACAAAAACTAAAGTTATTTTTATTTAGATCTCTCATTCTTACTTAGTCATTTTTTTTCCCTACTGTTATCCTTTAAAGTTATTTTTTAAAATTCCCCTTTGTTTTTAGTTTATAGAGGTTTGAATTTGAGGGAAAATAGCCTTCATGAAGCAGGGAAAATTCTAGCCATTATGTTTTTCTCAACTATTATTTCTGTTCACTTTCTCCTTTCCTCTTAGATTCCAGTTTCTCATAGGTTAGAACCCCTTTAATTGTATCAACAACTTCTATACTACTCTTTTTTTTCTTTTGCTGTAGCTTAGATATTTTTATTGACCTATCTGGATTTACTAATCTTAGTTCTAGTCTGCTGTTAAACCCATCCAGTTTTTCAGTAGCTTAAGTATTTTCAAGTTCAAGAATATAAAATCAACATATTTAATGGCTTCTAATTCTTGAAATTAACATTTTCTTTCCTTTAGTCAATTTTTCTCAATTTTATTAGCATGTTGATTTTAATTTTGATTTCTGTTTTACCTTCTGAACACATAGATTATCTTTGTATCTGTTACTATCACCTTTTAAGTGCATCACAATGTCCTGTTTAAATTTAATGTTAGATTTCTGCAAGACATCACTTTGAACCTCTATCCCATATTGTTCTGGCAAGGACAAATTTCCTGTTTCACTTGGATCATATCGAGACATATTCTGAGGCCTAACTGGGGTATATCCAAATATATTTCTAAGTACCATGTGATCCTTTCTTGAAGAGTTTGAGTATTCTGCAATATCCACCAGAATTTAAATTAGGTAGGAACTCTAACACTTCCAATATCATGCATGACCTTTACGAATTCTGGTTCTCTCCATCATCTGACAGTTGTTGTTACCTTGCATGGACACAGCTTCAGAATGTTTGAAGGAGTCAAGGGATATTTTGATGCAGTGCTTCTCTCTAGTAATCTATCCTTCAAATTCCAGTTCTTTGGTAGTATTGAACTCTAATCTCCATTTCCACAGCCAAACAAAAATTGCCATCCTCAGTTTCGGAAGAGTGAGGAACTCAGGATGAATACAGAACTTATGTTTGAAAATAGTTATTTTATATATTTTGTGCAGATCTTATGATTACTTAATGCAATAAACTTGACTATAACACCAGCAATAGTTATGGCTAGAACTTTTAACTATTGCAAGGAAAATGTTTTGAAAATATTGATACCCTTATGACTGTATCATGAACTCTCATATTTTATAATGCATATCTTAAAAAAGTAATATTAATTAAAAATACCACCTTAAATAACTTCATCTAAAATATTAAATAAGTGATTCTTAACTTTGGCTTCACATTAGAATCATATTTTTTAAATAAAAATGGATACCAAATAGCACCATATACTTATTAAAATCTATTCATGGGGTAGGATCATAAAAGAGTTCATTTTTTAGATTCTTGATAATTTTAATACTACTGTTGAGAAATGTTCTTATAGATTAAACACATGACTGAGTTTAGTAAATTCAAAAAATATTATTTGAGATATGTGAGGGAAGAGAGAAAAGAACATTTAAGTGTAAATGATGCATTTGGCTAAAACCAAACAGTCATGTTGTGCAGTTCCTCACTTGGCAGGTACTCTATCAACATGCCTGGAGATTGAGAGAGCAAGAGGTTAGCATGCTACTAGAGTAGTTCTTTTTCTGAGCCTGTATGAGAGAGAGGAGTAAAAGAAGAAAAAGTGTTGAAATATAGCTTAGCCACAGAGCCAACATACAAACAGGAGATGGACACAGTAGTGGTAGCACAATAGGGGTAACTAGAGGTGAAATGTTGGGCACACAATCACATGAAGAAATACACTTCCTCATTGGTGGCCATTGGAAGAAAATTAAAGAAATAATACTAATGATTTGAAATAAAATATACTAATATAATCTATGTATGGACATGCTTTCTGAAATTATTTCTGATTTACAAATGAATTTAAACCGTCTATCAAAAGAATAAGTAGCATCTTCAAATGGGGCATCCCTTACAGCAAAAGCAGTGAGGTCATCTCTACATTGCCAGCAACTTTCCAACACAATAGCTAAGCAATCCCATCATTAGTATCCAAACATTTCAAACAACTGTACAAGGAACTACTGCAAAAACTTTATTGCAGCCCTTGTGTGAATAATTGACCTATCAGAAAATATTTTGAAATATAGTCAATGGAAAGGATAATGTTCAATTTAATTCTTCCAGCTGACTCAGCAAATCAAATGCAAAATTTCCACTTCAGGAAAGGCTTGGGCTTTTACTACATCATTGAAGATCTTATGTCTAAAGATCAGTGGATAAAAATATGGGTTACAGGAATCAATGTGCAATTATGTGTTCAACTGTGAGTGGTAAAATATGGACAATCTTACCATGATAAATAATACATATATTTACTCTGCAAAATAGTATTTTTTTCTGAAACCACTTCAGTAAGCAATGTATATCAATGAGAAGATACCATAAAAGCTAGAATAGTTAAGCTAAATACCAAGAAAAATATAATTTCTTTTTACTTTTTCAACTTCTTTACAAGTCAGCTGAAACATGATATTTAAAAAATACATATTTTCACATGTGAGGACTGAAATCTCCAATTTTTACACCCTCCATCACAGCTGTGTCTTTTTTGTGATTTTTCTGGTGAAGAACATGAAAAAGCCATTGAGTTTATAACAGAATATGCTATTTGGCTATGAAGAAAAAAAATCTAATACACATAAAGATAAATATATATTTTACATACCATCTGGTGTAATTATTTAATTCTGATTCATCTGGTAAAATCCCAATCACAGACCTGGGTTGAATCTTCAGATGTGCTTTCTTCTTCTTCTTTTTTAAGTAAGAAATGAGTTTAGGAGACTCAATCTTCATATGAAAGTTGCTTATTGTTCCTGAGTTGGTCATTGATTCTTGACTTTTTCAGTGCATGGAGCCAATAAATATGCATTATATTTTTAGAGAATATACATCAGCAACCTCAATATGTGCAACTTATCTGTCTCTATATAAATAATTACTTTTATCAGACTCAGTTTTGACCTACAAAATTTTTTTAAAATTTGAAAACTTTGACTCTAATAGTAGTTTCATTCATTAAATTATCCCTGCCATTTTATCAGTTTTGCTTCATACATTTGAAAGATCTTTCATTAAACACATTAATAAGGAAAGCTAACACAATGTATGTAATGTATGAAGGCTCTGTTAATATAAATCTCTAAAATCAGCAGAACCTGATTTTAGATGATCTGTTCCTATTCAGGTTGAAACTCCCTGACAAGTCATTTCAAATCATCAATATAATTGGATATGAGACCAAAGATTGTTTTAGCATAATGAGTTAACAAGAACTAAAAAGTCAGTTTTTCTGAAAACTCTTCTTCCTTAATGATCAAATGGAATTTTGCAACACCATGAGATATACATTTACAGATAAAACAAAGCATGTCTTTGCATTATAACTGAAAATTTTAGAACAGTTTTAACTTTCTTTGGATATTGAAAAAATATATATTTTTAAAGGAATGCAAAGCTTGGCATTAAACAGAACTATGGTATTGCTTATATTGTCTTATAATAAATGAAATGTATTTTTTGAAAATGATGGCCTAACTATGATAATGTACAACTGATCCTTCTACCACAATCTGTTTCATATTGTCTTTATAGAAAAGAGTGGAATAATAGGAAATATACTAATTTGACATGTCTTTTTTAAAAAGATAGACATTAAAATGAATGAAACATAACTTTCTTTTTTTTTAAAAGGAGAGAGAGAAAAAAATGAATCTTTTTTGTAGATAGACACAACACAATGCCTTTATTTTTATGTGGTGCTGAGAATCGAACCCGGCTCCTGCCTGTGCTAGGAGAGCGCTCTACTGCTGAGCCACATCCCAGCCCCAGAAACATAGCTTTCTTATGCTCATATGTGAATACACCACCAGTGTAACTTCATATCATGTACAACCATAGGAATAGGAAGTTATATTCCATGTATGTATCATTTATCAAAATACACAATATGTCATGTATATCTAATAAGAATGTATAAAAATTTTTAAAAAGATAATAAAAATTAAACACATTATGGATTTTCAAAGTAGAGAATAAATAATAATTAATTTGAATATATTTCCTTTACAGATCAGGTAATAGGATTCTTCTTTCTTAATGAATAATCAAATGGCACAATTTAAAATCATTTTACGTGGTGATATGACATAAGAAAATTATTGATTTACAAGATATATATTTAAAAAATTCTTGACTAAACTTATTCAATGTGAATAAGCCCAAATATGTTGCTTTAAGGAACTTCCTTTAATGAATATAAAATACCCAATATTGTTTTTAATCCTATAGTTTCAGATAGAATATTATGCAATTTAACAATTTATATAAAGCTCATATTTAGGAAACAAAAGCAAACAAACAAGAAGAAGGGATCTGTGGATGTGGTTCAGTCATTGGATCCCTGAGTCTAATCCCCAGTACAAAATCATCCTCCTCCTCCTCCTCCTCCTCCTCCTCCTCATCATCATCATCATCATCATCATCATCATCATCTGATTATATGTTTTATAAAACACATATTATTTGGAATATTTCTAAACCTTAGTTGATAATACTGGCTATCATTTTTAATCAACCACTTATTGATGATTTAATATATACTAGTCATAGTTTTATACATTTTACATGAATTATTTCTTTTAAAAAATACATTAAGATTAAAGGGATTAAAAGCACCATGGGGCAACTATAACTTTGATATTTCTGGGATTTTTATGTCAGGAATTTACAGCTCACATTGGTAGTGGTTTATGGAATGTGAAATATAAAACCCTTCAAGGGGAAACAGTGGAGGTCTACCTCCTAGCTATAGCTAATGACAAAGATTGTTCTCTGTTGTCCTGATGAGATGTGAGAAAGCTAGAGAAAATCTAGTAATGGAGAGAATTAAATTTGGAAAAATCATTGTGACAATTTTTACCAAGATCAGGAACTGAATGAAATCACTTGAGAAAGTGGTATTCAGAGTAACCTTTATTTTTCTTTCTCTCATGTGTGTTATCTTCAGTGATTTTTTTTTCCTTTGTATTATTGAGGATTGAAGCCAGGTCTTCATGCATGCCAATATCTTACCTTTACTATTGAAGAATGGTCTAAATTCTAGAGTATATTTCATACTAGAGGTCTTAGTAAGTTTAAGAGTGCAGGAAACATGGTTGTTAATATGAAGCATTTTGAATCTGATGAAATTGAATGTCATGCTCAAAAATTTATTATAATAGCTGATTTTTTTAAAGATTACTGAATATGTAAGATGATTTTACAGATAGATATGTATAAATACTTTGGTACCTTGATTATGAGATGGCTTTAGAGATGAAGAGTAGAAGGAGGAGGTGGTGGTGGTGGTGGTAGCAGTAGTAGTAGTAATAGTGGCACAGAATGTCAGGCCAAGGTCACAAAGGGGAATACAGGATCCCCCTAATCTGAGTCTTGGACAGTTAACACTTGGAAGTTCCCCAACTATATTATCAGGAATTCTAGACAAAATGAGGGGTCAGGTTTGTGTGTTCCAACAAAGAATGCTCATTTGATGCCCTCACCTGCACCTGGCTACAGCTATAGCTATACAAGGAGGAAATCTTGGTATAGTCCCATCTTCAACAACCATGCCTCCAGTGCACCAGATACTCCAACTGGGAACCAGCCAACTTAGCACATTCCATTCCCAGAATCATGAGAATGATAAGCAATTGCCATTATTCTGTACCAGTTAGGTGGAATGGTTGGCAATGCTGCATATCCAATGAAATAATCCATGAGCTACATTTTTATGATCCAAAAATAAAAGTAATAATACCTACTCCAAAATTTTTCTTTAAATAAATGGAATAGTCCTTTGTGAGGAGCAGTAATAGCATATAACTTTGATATTGGTATAATTATAATTTTATTTAAAAGTAGTTTAACACCGAACATACCATTGTAAATAATTTGTATGAGAAAAAATAATTTACTCAGAAGGCTGAAACAGAGGATGACATGTTTAAAGATAGCCTCAGCAAAAGCAAGGTGCTAAGCAACTCAGTGTGACCCTTTCTCTAAATAAAATATTAAATAAGGCTGAGGATGTGGCTTAGTGGTCAAGTGCCCTTGAGTTCAATCTTCACTACCAAATAATAATAATAATAATAATAATAATAATAATAATAATTATTATTATTATTATTATTATTATTTAGCAACTTGTGTCAAGAGTTGCTTGATACCCTTAAAGATAAATTTGAATTTCTTAAGAACAAAACTATGTCCTGTTCATATTTTTTTCTCACTTGAGGATATTAAAAGCATTAATATTCTTAGAGTATACTATTAATTCAATTCTGTTTTATATTTATATGGTGTACATACACACACACACACACACACACACACACACACACACACACACACATACATACATAAGCACTTTGACCAGTGATATTTCAAAGACAAAAATGTGATGCAAACAAGATATTGAATGTATCATAGGACTTAAACTGTATGAAATTAACTAGATTGAGCTACAACAAACCCATGATTTCTCGTTCTTGCCATATTCTGAAATTCACAGACAGCCCTGCTGCATCTCAAAGCACATTATAGAGTTGGTCTGGCAATGGCTGGGGAGCTGTAAAGAGTAGAAATAAATCAACCACACTGCTCTTTACACTTTGCTCCTCTTCATATGTGTTCTACCGAACCTTTAAGATTGCTGGAACTTAGATGATGAAAATGTATTAACCTGTTTCTTTACAAAGTATGGCACACAGATCAACATCATTATCATCACCTGATAGATTATGAGAAAGAACTCTCTAATAATCAGGCCCTTTTCTACAACTGCTGAAACAGAAAAACTATTTTTAATGATTCTCTAGATGATTTATAATTATATTAAAAATTGGCAAAATTTGAACTAGAGAATTTTCAGCTCTTTTACTTTACATTCTCAACTAAAGCAAAAAAAATGACTACTTTGGTTTTCTTAGGACATATAATATAATTATTTAGAATTTTAATTCTAAATAGTACTTGCTATTTGAATTTAGATAGTACTTGCTGCAACAGAGGTATGCACTGTCAAACAAACATAAACTTCCCAATTTTTGGGTAACTTTTTTGTTTCTCTTTATGAAAACTGTTCTCACTTCTGCACAGGTATCAAGGCCTGGACAAGAACATGGTCTAGAGCACAATGTATTTGGAGATGACATAGAATTCTACATCTGGTGAGGTTAGTAGTTTCTCTATATCAACCAATTTTCATAATTTATATATTTTGAAAGTAATTAAAAATGGTCCATGGCCAATCATTTATTGTCATATCAACTAATTGGCCATGCCAAATACATAACTACACTGGGAAACATAAACTTAGGAACAGTTTTGGACATCCATGTTCATCTCAGTAATTGGCTTCCCAAGGAGAGTGAGACTTGTGCTATAATATCACCAAAGGGTTTCTTAAGAATAGGAATACAAGCATCCATTCTTCTTTTATTTCATCAAAATATTATTGTGCACCTAAGATTTATCAGGTACCCTTCTAGACACTAACAATAAAATGGTGAATAAGAAAGAATAGTTATTTACGTACAATGCCAGTATAATTTTAGACTTCAAATTAGGTCATCTTTTTTCGGTGCATACAAATATATTCTGTATGACTTCAAGACTCTAATCTGAACTTAATTTATTGTTATTAACCAGTATTATAATGTTTCATGATATTTTTCTTTACTCTTTGAGAAAAAAAAATCTCTGTATGATCGTAAATCAATAATTTACTATATACACTTGACACCTGATACACATCTGCTTGTAAAATGCAATAAAAGTAAATTATTCATTTATGTAGAACTATGAAAATGAAAATATTCAGAGAATGTCATTATCTTAGTCTGTTCAGTCTGCTATAAGAAAATTCCTTAGACTGGAAAGCTTATTCAGATAAACATGTAACTCTCACAGTCCTAGAAACTGAGGAGTTCAAGCTCAAGGTGGTGTTAGATTTGATATCTGGTCAGAGTCTCATTCCTGACATGTAGACAGTCCCCTTCTCACTGTGTGTTTGCATGTTTTTTTCCCTCAGTATGTGCTCATGAGGAGAAAGAGCTTAATCCTCATCGTACTCTCTTTTTTCCTCTTCCTCTATTTATGCCAATTCCATCATGAGGCCCCAACCCCATGACCTAATTTGAGATTATTTTCCAAAGATCCAGTCCCCAGTTACAAATATAATAGGATCTGGACCTTCAAATATATGAATTTTGGTATGAAACATTCAGTCCCTAGCAGTCATACAGAATTCTAATGTACTGTGTAGACTATCCTCCATGAGCAGAATTAGGGAAAAGTATGGGAGGGAGGAGAAACTGTTCACAGTTCATCAACAATTGTCTGTGTTAGGCTCCTTAGGAATTCTTGGCTCACATTCCTTAATATTGAACAACTGCTTCAGCCCTTTACGCAAGTATTATAAATACATGTGGTTCAATTTAAAAAAAATCATATTATAATTCAGAAGAATGCTCATTATACCTAGGAACTGAATCCTGAGGACCATAGATGATAATGTAAAGCAACATACCTATGCATAAAAAGTTTAACTCTGTAACATGTGAGGTTTACCATCCTTCATTCTTTCTCATAAATAAAACCATTATTTTAATGGTTTATTAATATTAATATTATTAATATTAATATTATTAATATTAATAATAATATTCAGTTAATATCAATCCTACGAAAGTATGCAAAACTTGTAATGATACTTGGAGAGTTTTGGGTAAAAAATTAAGGATAAAAGCCCATTTCATTTATTAACTTTCAATTCCTCCTCATTAAAGAAATTGTATGAATTCACTATCAATGATTCCATCTTCGAGGTTCTGTTCATTTTTTTTCTTTTTATTTGATCAATGACAGCTGATCTGTCTTCAGAAAAATCTTTCTGAAGTAAAAGTATTTTCAAAATCTTTTTACCAAATTTCCCAACAGCTTCTTTTGGGCATAATCACAAAATTTATATTTCTTAGCATGGAAAAAAGTTAATGGTTAATTTACTAGCACCACTTTTATACAAATCATCTCCCTCTAGTGATACTATTGTAATATAATTCCTTGAATTCAACTTTGTGTTTCCTTGCCTCAGTGGCTCAAACCCATTATTTCCATTGCTGAGTATGTATTGTTTTCCCTTTTACTTGGCATTCAGAAATTAAGTTCAAATATTCTTATAGAAAGTCCAAAATTCATTAAACCATAAACTGAAAATTGATCAAATTTTGTTGAAAATGTTTGATTTGTTCTCCTGGACTTTGGACTTCTATTTGAGAATAATATCTATATGATAACAAATGTTTTAGCTGTATTCTAGGATCTTTCCCTTATTTATTTATAAACATTAACTATGAGTGTTCATATAAACCATGTATGCCTTCTATATTTAGTCTTATTTGACATTTCAAATTTAAAAATTTGAAGTCAATTTCCAAGTATGAAAACATGCACAAACTCTATAAATAATTATGGCATATTCCAGAATCATACAAGAGATCAATCAAAACCAACAACAAAAAGAAGAGGAAAAACCAAGTGAGTCCTAAGCAATGAAAATTGAAAAGGTCACTGAAAAGCCCCAAGATTTAAAGACACAAGTCATTAATACCAGTGAATTAATTTAATTTGATCACTGGACAATACACTCTTTTTATTGTCTATGAAATTGAAGAGATCTTTCTTATTTAAAAAACAAAATACCCTCTCTTGACTTTGCTGCCTCTCTGGTGAACATACATTTTCATTGTCTCCTTTGTGATCAAAATGTTATATGCCTATCCTCAAAGCTTATAGTCCTAATTTCTTTATAAATCCCATCACCATATTAGTCATGCCTTTCTAATGATGTATGTTCAAAGTCAATTGTACCCTATTTGCTAAAACTCATGTTATTTTTTTTTTTGCTTTTTAAATTCTTTTTGACAATTTTTCATTCTTTTATACTATTGACACTATTGTTTGTTTTCTGTTTTGCAAATTTCATCCTCTGCAATGTTCCAAGAGATTGGTGGTTTATAATAATTCCCATCCTTTTGGCCATTTTGTTTCAGAATTATTATAGCTTATATTCCTATTCACCTCCTGTCTTGCTTCTTCTAAGTCCTATATTTAATTATGTTTTTTGTCTTTTTTTCAGGTAAAAATTATCTTTCAGTAGTTTTATTAACTTCCATCACTTTTTTAGGTTTAGTTTCTCCTTAAACCTGAACTTTGGCAAATTTATCTCAAATATCTTGCCCCTATAATAAGCTGCACTTATTTTTCTAGCTAATTACTGGATACTCAACCTAATAACATTTTATCCAAAAAAAAACTTAATCTCCCTTTAAGAACCAGCACAATTTCAACTCCTACATAAAATCATTTTTAAAAGTATAAATAGTAACATGAATTAATATTAAAAGTTTTATTTCAACTTTTATCCTTAACATTGGATATAGCATCGTATGGCACACAGGAAACTCTAAAAATTTTCAATCAATATTCTTTTAGTTCTTCATTGCAGCCTCTCTATAGAAGTATTTTTCCATTTATAGATGCAGAAATTTAAGTTCAAGGTCATTAATCAATACTTAGAGGATAACCTATAAATGTTATGGACAATATAAAACAAGATTACATTGAAGATCACAAGGGGCATTAACATCATTTTCCTCATGCAGTGGTGGGAAGCATGTCCCTTTCTGATCTGGTCTGTGCTGCTGTAGCAGAATACCTGAGGGCAGCTGAAAAGAGATTTGTTTCCTATGGTTCTGGAGGCTGGAAGTCCATAATAAAGATGCTGGCAAATGGCAAGGACCTACTTGCTCTGTCCCTCATGGGGAAGGTGGAAGGGCAAGAGTATACTCCCATGCATGGGGGAAGGGGGACCAGGCCAAACACTTCCTTTCATCAGGAGCCCACCCCGGTGAGACCACATGAATCCATTCCTCAGGGAAGAATGCTCTTGGCCACCTAACCCCAAAGATCCCTTCCCTCAACATAGTCACACTTGGCACCAAGTATTCAACCCATGAATGCTGGGGATACATTCATGCCCCAGAAGTCCCCAAAAGAGCTGTTTCCAAGTCTCTACCCCACTTCCTACAAATGCAACCTGATTTGGAAATAGGGTTTTGCCAATGTGATGATGTTAAGGGTCTTGAGATGAGTCATCCTAATGCCAATGAAAATGTCCTCATAAGAGATGGGATAGGATGCCAGACACACACAGATACACAAGAGAGCCCCAAGTGAAGATGAAGAGATCCAAAGGGACCACAAGCACTGCTGGCAGTACCAGAGCCAGTCCAGGACCTCTCCCTAGGCTTCGGAGGGAGCCAATCCACCAACACCATGGAGGACTTCCATCCTCCAGAATATGTGAAAACCAGTTTCTGTTGTCTAAAGACACCAGCTTTCTGAGGATTTGTCACAAGAGTCATCAAACAGGGGACTAAGACACACACCCCAGTTGGAAGAGCAGCCCCGCCTCAGCTTCCCAAGCCCCAAGATCCCAGGTGTGGGGTTCTGGCTTCCTCAGACATCATGCTAAGCCCACCCTGCTTTGTGCCAGCAGCCTGAGAAATCCCAGCCAGCAGGCTGTTTCCTGTCCCTTCCTCCATCAGTTTGTGGGTGAGCCTGGCACTACACTCTGCAAAGTGCACACCTGTGACTTGCAGGATTCACCCTGCACTCAGAGCACACACAACAGGAGACAAACCCTAGTATGTGACAAAGAGGAACATAAGTGGCCCCCAAAACAGGTCACTCCTGGGCCCTGACTGTGCCAACACAGGGAGCACCTCCTAGGCTTGCTCTCACCAGAGCAGTGCCCCACCTTCTGGGGTCCAGCCCTCCATCAGCAGAGGGAAGATATACATGGTTCAAAGGGAGATAGGCTGCACGATCACCCCATGTGAGTGGGAGGGCCTCAAGCCATGTTATCTGGGCAGGGGAGGAGGTCAGCTGGAGGTCAGCTTGAAGTGAGCCCTGGGCTCCTGATGGGTCAGAGTGAGCCTGTGGCCATGAGCGACAGCTGTGCACACGACCAGAACAGGAGGAGGCTCTGAGCCCATGTGCTTAAAGACCAGCTGGTCCTTGTGGGCTTGAACTTGAGTTGGCAGGCTCCTTGGTGTAGAGCCCTAGGAGTGACCGAAGCAGGGCTTCTCTTGAAGGTTCATATCCTTGGTACTCCACCTCTTCCTGCCCTCTACCTGTTCTCAGCAGCCTTTGATGTATGGCACATACCCTGAATCAAAGCTGAACTCACTCCATGCACCATCACCTCCAAAAACCCTCATGCCAGCCCTGGGGGATCAGTGACTAAGTTCTCCCCATTTCACAGTGGAGGAAATTGACACTCAACAGGACAAGACTCTTGTCTGAAACCACCAGGACCCAGGAGGTACTTGAGCCTCTTCTGACGGATTCCCTTACCACAGTATCACCTGGCTAACCTAAACCTAGGGTCACCCTGATGGCCCCTGAGGACAACCAGGGCATCCTAGATACTCATTTCCAGCAAGGAAATTCTAGAGCATCCAGCCCAAAGACTTACAGGCCTAATTTTTAGTTGGGCAGATTTTCATTCAAACAAAACTTTTTAAAATCTATTACACAATCCCTAAAATTTATAGGAGTTGTGCAGAACACAATGGTGACACAGGTTTCAACCCCCAACCTGGGAAACCGTCCTCATAAATGTGCTCCCTGTTGGCCCCAGGGGACTTCTGCATTAATTTTTGTTATATCTCCTTATATTGCCAAATGTTCGTTTCTAGATTTTTGTGCTTCATATAAACAGAATTACCCTGTGACTGTCTGTGATGACACTTTGTGCTCAACATTGTTTCTGTCAAATCACATCCATGGATCCATTGGTGGACTTGTCCACCCTCTGCCTCATGCCACTCCATTGGTGGGAATGCAGGAGGGGTCTATCCTCCTGAGGGTTACTCAAGTCATTCCAGGTTTAATGACTGTCTGTGCCTCAGGAAGCAATCTTCTTAGACCCTAACCTTGCTCATCCCCACTTTCCCTGGACACAGAAAGTCTTTCTACCTCCTCCTGGTGGCCCCTGGAGCCAGTGGTGAAAAGGCCCAGCAGGGAAACACTTGCCAAAGGCCACCAGCACAGAGATGGCAGGACTACACCCAAAGCCTTGCTCCCCAGCCAGGGAAAGGCATGTGGACAAGGGGTTGGAGAGAATGTATCCCCCTCCCTGTGCATGCTTCTTGCTTGTGCCTGTCTGGCAAGTGCAGTGAATACAGATGTCCTGGGTTACTTTTACACCCATGCCCAGCATGGGGCCTCCTGCTGTGGATGCCTAGAGGGTGAAATGCTCTAGATTCCACCCCATTCACATGGCACACTCTGCCACAGCCCTGTACAGTACCCGACCAGAGGAATCCTCCCAACCACCACAAGTACTATTACTTGCTCCATTTGATGTGGAAACTGAGGCTCAGAGAGGGTAAGCAACCTGTAGAGTCACACATCTGGGTAGAATGGGGTCTGGGCTTGAGCCCAGGCAGTCTGGCAGGATCCTATCCCTTCCCCAACACTCCACTGGCCTCTGTGGTGTGGTTTCCAACCACACCAGGGGGCTCACTCTGGAAGTAGAAACTCAGAATCACTGGGCAGCAGGTATCATAGGCATAGCTGAGGGCATCAGCAGGCTGGATTCAGGGCTCAAGAGAGTTGGGTGGCCTGGGAGCTGTGTCCCTCTGTATGAGACATAGGCACCTGCCTGGGCCAACAGAACTGGCCGACCCCGCTCCATCCCTCCAATAGATTTTCAAAGTCATAAATCTAGCTTTTCATATGAAATGTTTTGCCATTAATTTGATTTTCTCAAATATTGTCCTGGATAAGGATTCTGGCTCTGACCTCTGATGAGGAGCCTGCTCTGCTGCTCCTGCTGAACAGTTTCCATTCACCAGCCCTCTGTCAGTCACACCAGGAACAAGGTGGAAGCCACAAGTCTTTTGCACTGTCTGCTCCCTCCCCAGGTCTCTACATACAGTAGTTGGCTCCTTCTTATCACTTGGCTCCCAGCTGAAGGGCCACCTCCTCCAGGTAGCCTTTTTTTCACCTTTCTTTAGGAAGCAGCCTCATGGAGGCAGAGAAAGATGTGCAGGGCTGTCTGTAATCTTCCTGTGATTTCTCTCCACAATCAAAATTGGTTCAAAACAAAGGGGTTTTAAGAGGAAGAGTGCATTGACTGGTGTATTGAGGAAAAGCAGGAAGGCTGGGGTGATCAGGCTGGGAAGAGAAGCTCAGAATCAGGCAGGAGGGATCATACTGGGTCAGCCTAAAGAAGGAGTCTGAGGTTTGATTTCTTCTCAAGGGTCTCAAGCAGGAACTGTGAGGATCGTGGGTGCTTATCTATAGGACTGTTACCTGGAGAAGAAGCTAGATGTTTTCAGACCAACAGGAGAATCCAGAGAGGAGTTCGAGAGGCAGGTTGCCCAAAGACAGAGCTGAGAAGCCCCCAGAGCCTGGCAGAGGGATGGTATGGGGTCCTTCTGGAGATGGCACTCAGGGGATTCTGGACCCAGGATAAACTAATGTTCCAAGACCATTTGTGCTCCCCGAGGGTTTACCCAATCAGAACATTGTAGCTTGGTTAAAATCAGAGTATTTTACATTTTAAGAATCCAGACTCCTGGCTTCTGCTGAGACATTAGCTCTAGTGGCCTGAGCTGGCCTTCACCCCAGTGTGGCCACAATTGCTAGAAGGAAGATTGCCACATGGGTTGGTACCCCAGTCACCTCAGTCCCTACCATTCCCCAAAAACACGAGGCAAGTGACCCCAAAGCAGTGCTCAAGTCCTAGTTTTGCTGCTTCTTGGCTGGGTGACCTTTGGCAAGTCACCCCATCTTCCTGGACCTATTTCCTATGTTCACCCAAACCCTTTGAGGCTGCTTGCATGAGATGAGACACACACCAGTGCTCAGAGCCTCGGTTGATAAATAGCAACTAGTGGCTTGTTCCTGAGCTTCCTCACTGGGTGAACAACTCAGCAGCTGGTTTTGCAGGATGACTATTTTCAAGACCCCCAAACTTTGTCCTGCCTGTCAGATGCCAGGTGACTGTGAAGGGCTGAGCCTTCAGCCCAAGAGGACCCTCATGAGCCCATTTGGGGGACAAAGGAGAGAAGAACCCAGCATTAAACACCAAAGACACCCAGCACCCAAGGGCTTCCAGGCAGGTGCCCCCACTCCCCTTCATGCCCCACCGTGTAGTCTCCCCTAAGGAGCCAACATCCAGAAGGCAGTAAAGCCACCAGAGGAACTGGAAGCAAATGCAACACTGCTCAGCTAATTTTTAGTACAATCTAGGCAAACCAGGCAACCCAGATAGTCATTATCACCAAAGAAAGAAAGCTCTTGGACTCACTTTGTGATGGCAGCAACCTCTGGCAACCTCACTAATCTGAGCTGGAAAAAACACCTTTGTGTCTCCCTTGCTGGGTTTGCCACCTGGAGCAGGGTTCCAGTTTTTAGGGTGCCCTGCTTGAGCTCTGCTGGCTCAGCCTCCTGCAAGAAGACTCTAAGAGCCCCTGTGAGGTCTGCACAAAGTGCAGCTACTCCCTGCAGAGCAAGGTGCCTGCAGGGAAGCTCCACACCACCTCTGGGGCACCAGGTGTCACTTGTCCCAGTCCCTCCCCCTCAGGCAGAAGGAAGCTCCAACTTCAGAACCAGACTTGTGAGCCAGGAGGACAGACAGTTCAGGTCCAGCAAAACCTCCAATTACTGCTTCACTCATCACTGCTGATTCCCGTCAAAATATGCAGGTCCTGTGAAGCAAGACTGTATTAATGTCTCCAGAGGGCCCCACAGGACATCAAGATTGACTTGGCATGATGCACCTCACCTCGTCCTCTGCACATAGCCATGCACACCATATGCAACTCAGCAGGGGCTGGATGAGAACAGATGGAGAAAGGGGTGTCCTGGTGCCAGGAAATAATAATCCCATTCAACTGGTGTTAACTGAAAGCCACCAGGTGCTTTGACACAGAGACATGAGGAGATACTCAACAGACAGGACCACTTTGGTGGCACAAGGGCGCCCTGAAAAATTACAATACCCTTGGTCAAAAATTGTTAAGAATTTAATGGTAAAATTACATTCTTAGGTGTAACTGAATGTACCACATTAAACCCACAATTTTGTATGGTTAATAGTGCCTAGCATTCAGAAGTTGATCAAGCAAAGTGATTGAAGGGACCAAAGAAATCTTCAGATACAATTAAAAGTTTAAAAGACCCAGCAATGTATCCCTGGTTGTGTGGAGGCAAAGTGTGGCTGAACCCGGACCTCAGCACCAACATGCAGAGTAGTCTAAAATATAAGATGCTGTTAATGCTGAAATGCAGAGAGTAACCTCAGTTGCCCACCACCGAGTGTGCAGGGGACAGCTCATGGGTCAACAGACACCTGTGACCATATAAATGTCAGGTCAATGTTGAGCCAGGATTCTTTTTCATAATATGCACTAATATGCACTTGAACATGAATTTTAATGCAACTCACATAAAAAACCCAATGACAATTCTTCACAGATCTAGAAAATCAATCAGGAAATTCACTTGGAAAAGCAAGAGATCCAGAATAGCCAAAGCAATCCACAGCAAGATGAGTGAAGTGGGATACATCATAATAGTATAGCTTATACTGTATTACAGAGCCACAGTAGCAAAATTGGCATTGTATTGGCACCAAAATAGATCGACACCAATACAGATGCATAGACCAATGAATGGTACAGAATAGAAGATACAGAGAAAAACTCACAAAACCACGGTTATCTCATGCTAGACAAAGGTGCCAAAAGTATGCATTCGAGAAAAGAAAGCCTATTCAACAAATGGTGCAGGGAAAATTGGAAAGCCACATATGGCAAAAAGAAAGTAAACCCCTCTCTCTCACTCTGCATGAAACTCAGCTCAAAATAGATCAAAGACTTAGGCACTAGAAGAGAGACCCTGTGCCTAATAGAAGAAAAAGTAGGCTCAAATATTCACCATGTTGGCCTAAGATCTGACTTTCTTAACAAGACTCCTACATTCCAAGAAGTAAAATCCAGATCAATAAAAAGGATGGATACAAACTAAAAGGCATCTTCTCAGCAAAGGAAATGATCAATAATGTGAAAAGAGAGCCTACAGAATGGGAGAAAATCTTTACCATATGCACCTCAGATAGACCATTAATCTCCAGGATACATACATAACTCAAAAAACTTAATACCAAAAAGAAATAATAACCAAATCAATAAATGGGCTAGGGAACTGAAGAGACACTTCACAGAAGAAGCAATACAATTGACCGACAAATACATGAAAAATTGTTCAACATACATGGGTAGCAATTAGAGGAAAGCAAATCCAAACTTCTCTAAGATTTCATCTCATCCAAGTCACAAAGGCGATTATCAAGAAGACAATTATCAAATAGCAATAAATGATGGCGAGGATGGGGGGGAAAGGGTGTACACACACATTGCTGGTGGGAGTGCAAATTGGTGCAACCATTATGAAAAGAAGTATGGAGATTCCTCAGAAAACATGGAATGAAAGTAACATTTGACAAAGTGATCCCACTCCTCAGTTTATACACAAATGACTTAAAATCAGCATATTACAATGACACAGCCACAACAAAGTTTATAGCAGCTCAACTCACAATAGCTAAAGTATGGAACTAGTCTAGGCGCCTTTCAACAGATAAATGGATAAAGAAACTGTGATGTGTGAGAATATATATATATATATATATATATATATATATATATATATATATATATATTATGGAATACTAAGCCTTAAACAAGAATGAAATTATGAAATTTACTGGTAAATACATTAAGCTGGAGAATACCATGCTAAGTGATATTAGCATGATCCCAAAAAACCAAAGGTTGAATGTTTTCCCTGATATGCATATGCTAATCACAGTTGTCGGGGGGAGGGCTATGGAAGAATAGAGTTACTTTAGATTGGGTTGAGGAGTGAATGGAGGGGAAAGGGTACAGAAGATAGAATGGATAGTAGAATGATTCAGACATTACCATTCTATGTACATATATGACTACATGGCTGATGTGATTCTATATCATGTACGACCAGAAGCATGAGAAATTCTACTCCATTCATATATGATATGTCAAAGTGCATTCTGCTGTCATGTAGAATCAGAACAAATCTTATAAAAGTAGATTTAAATAAGATATCATGGTCAGGGGGTTGTGGCTCAGCGGTAGAGTGCTCGCCTAGGAAGTGCGGGCGCCTGAGTTCAATCCTCAGCACCACATAAAAATAAAATAAAGATATTGTGCCCATCTACAACTAAAAAAATAAAATATCAAAAACAAATATATCAATTAGCAGGAAAAAACTATGCTATCTGCCATTAAATGTTTCGATCTGGAGACTATCATGCTACTTTAAGCTAAGACATTTTCAAAAAAACAAAGGTAAAATATTTTCTCTGATATGTGGAAGCTAACCCACAATGGGAGGAGTGTGGGGAATAGAAGTGCAGTAGGTTAGACAATGGGTAATGAAGGGAAGGGAGGGGGATAAACAAAGGAAAGACAGTGGAAAGTCTTTGACATAGCTTTCCCATGTAGATATGTGAATCCAACACAGATATTCCCACCACCATGTATATCATAAGAATGCAACTCTAAATAGAATAAGATATTATAAAAACATGGACTATATCAAAATGAGTTTTATGGGCTGTGGGTTGTGGTTCAGTGGTAGAGCACTTGCCTAGCATGTGTGAGGCACTGGGTTCAATTCTTAGCACCACATATAAATAAAATAAAATAAATGGTCCATAGAAAACTAAAAATAAAAATTAAAAAATGAATTTTTTAACTAAAACAACCAATAAATTAAAATTAATAAAATTAACCATGTCCTAGGTTTCTTTACACATTTTGATACTACTGGATTCAAATTAAAATGAATAAAAAGAAAAAGGGCTTTTAAGAGTGGGTTTACTCTCTTCCAGTTTTCTGCCAAATGATGACACAACTATTGGGACAGACTTTTCCCACTTCTGATCTACAGAACTATGGGAAGTAACTTTCTATTCTTTATGAATCACAGAATTTTCACCAATAGAAATTAAAATTAATAAACTGAAATAGTTACATGCTAATTATCTAACATATAACAATACCTTTGAAACTGGAGTTCGAAGATGAAAATCCACAGCTTCTGCTGGCAGGTAGGGATCTGCAAGGGGCAGCAGGGAGGCGAGCGACCTCTGCAACCAAGAAGAGTCCTACCTTCTAACAGGGGGCCATTCCATCTAGGGTTGCAGCACACCCCCGGAAATCATCAACTTTTCTTCTTCTTTCTGAAGTCTCTTCGAAGTGGAAGAATCATCTGTCAGGGATTCACAAATCAATCCGACTGAACTCCAATGCAGCAATCCTGATGTCCAAGGCAGCTTCTCCCTCAGAACAGGCTCCAAGGCATTCATATAGCACTTGGTCCACTGCTATTTGTCCAAAAGTTATGCAAATTATGATTTGAAAGAAGTACCAATGCTATTGGTCCAAATTATGCTAATTGAGTTTGTTATATAGGAAAGCCATTCTTCTTCTTCTTCTTCTTCTTCTTTTTAAAATCTTCGTAGTAGATTCATTCATAAAAGCAGCCCCAAATTCCCATGCTGAGAATGAATAAATGGGCTGGGAAGCAGCTCAGTGGTAAAGCAGCAGAGTGCTTGCTTCGCATTCCCAACGCCTTGGGTTCTATCCCCGTTCTAAAAAGAAAAAAAAAAGACAGATACATGAACACCAGCAAAAAGAAAAAAAAAAGAAATAAACAAACTTTATCAATACATAAATCCTATTCAAAAACATACCTGCTCTGCGTTCTACAGGATCTCTGTCAAGTGACCCCTTAACATTCACCTCTTCAAAACAACTTTTCCCAAAAGTTGAGAGTCAGCTAACATGCCTTATTCCTTTAGTCATCTCTCTTCTGCAGGCATGTCAGAGGTGAGGTGAATGTGTGGGATATAATCTGGATGAGAATCAAGGTCTGAATTGGGGCCAAGTTGGGAAGCATTGCAGGCAACTTCACATAATAACTTCTTGGTAAAATTCAAATGCATGCATGAAAAAATGATATAGAACAAAAAGATGTTATGATTAAAGGTCAAAAGAAGCAAATGGGGCAGGGGTTGTGGCTCAGTTGTAGAGCTCTTGCCTCACACATGTGAGGCACTGGCTTTGATTCACAGCACCACGCATAAGTAAATGAATAAAATAAAGGTCCGGAGACACCCGCCCCAACTCAAGACCTTCCCAGATCCACCTCACCAACATGCTGGGAGCCAGTGCCCAGGAGAGCTGGTATCATTCCACCAGCCGCGGGATACTCAGGCCCAGCCCAGGACCATTTCCACTCACTGGAAGACACCCACCTGAGCTCATGTGCAATCCAGATATACCCAGCCGACCTGCGCAGGAGCCCAGACAAAGGTAGGCCCGCTTCCATTGCTCAACCAGGAGACCTAATCAGAACTCATGTCCAGATGAG
The DNA here is from genome assembly GCF_048772815.1 of Callospermophilus lateralis. Taxonomy (NCBI): domain Eukaryota; kingdom Metazoa; phylum Chordata; class Mammalia; order Rodentia; family Sciuridae; genus Callospermophilus; species Callospermophilus lateralis. Next base: position 36,114,320 of record NC_135311.1, on the reverse strand, counting down.
GACCACCTGTGCACACCAGCAGACACTTGCTGGACCTCAGACTCTGCCCAGATCAGCCTTGCCAACCTGTGCAGGAGCCGGGAAAGGGTAGGCCCGGGTCCATCCCACCATTGTCCGCCAGAGCTGAGACTTGGGCTAGGACTGCCTCTCCCCACCAGCAGACCACTGTAGGAGCTCAGGTCCAGTCCAGATCCACAACGAAGAAGTGCAAGGGAGCCTAGTCTCAGGATAGCCGGAGTCCATCCAATCACCATGAGACTGGCACTGGAGCTCAGTTTCCACCAAAGACTAATTCTGACCCCCAGCAACTCCTGCCTGAGCTCAGGTTTGGCCCAGGACTCACTGTGCCCAACAACAGACACCCGGCAGTGTTCAGCTCTGTACCAGATCAGCCTCAAGGGCTAGTTCCATTCCAACAACAGCTGACTCCCTCCAGAGCTCAGGGTCGGCCCTGGACAACCTCCGCCCACAGGCAGACACCCACTGGAGGTCATACAATGCCCAGATCCACCTTGCCGACCTGAACAGGAGGCTGCACAAGGGTAGGACGGGTTCCATCTTGCCACTACCAGAGCTTCAGCTCCGCCAAGATTGGTCTTTCCCACCTAGGCAAGAGCCAGAGCTTGAGCTCAGGGTAGCCTGAGTCCAAGCGTTGACCGGGTTCCATCATACCACTGGAACCCTACCAGAGCTCCAGCTCTGCCCAGGTCCCCTGGACGACCTGTTCAGGAGCTCCTGCAAGGCCCATTCCATTCTGACACTGGCCCACACCCTCCAGAGCTGGAGATTAGCCCAGGACAGCCTCCGTCCAAAGTCAGACACCCTCTGGAGCTCATCCAGCACACAGATCTGCCTTGCTGACCTGTGTGTGAGCCTTGGCAAGGGTAGGCCCCATTCCATCCTGCCAGCAGCAGAATTCAATCAGCTGTGCCCAGTTCCCTTGCCAACCTGCACAGGAGATGGTGTCCAGGGTAAGCCAGGTTCCATCCCTCCACCGCCTGACTCCCCAAGAATCTCAGGTTCCACCTAGATCTGTGGTGCCAACATGCCTGGGAGGCAGGGCACAAGGTATCCCCGGATCCATAAAGCCTCTGTGAGACCCCCACAAGACACAGGCTTCGCCTGAACAACCTGCGCCCAACTGCCAACCAAGCTGGAACTCAGGCTCCACCCAGAATTGCCTCCGCCCACTGGAGCTCCAGCTGGAACTCAGGCATGGCCCAGCACCTCCTCTGGCGGCAGCAGGACACCCACAGTGTCTCAGTCCTGGCAAGGATCAGCTTGGATGACATGAGCGGGAGCCAGAGCGCAGGGTAAGCCCTGCATGTGCCCTCCACCTGCAGATCCCAGGCTGAGCTCAGGCTCCGCCCAGATCATTGCACACTTGAAGGGGAACCCTGGAACAGATTAGGCCTGATTCATCCCGCCACCATGGTACTCTGGCTGGAGCTTAGCAATGGCCCAGAATCCCCTCTGCCATCAGTCAGACACCTCCCAGAGCTCATTCATAGCCCAGATCCGCCTTGGTCACCTGGGCAGGAGCCAGAGCCCAGGGTAGGCCCAGGGCCATCTTGCTACCTGCAGACCCCCCTTGGAGCTCTTGCTCCTAGGAGATCTGCCTTGCTGACAAGCATGGGAGCCTTTGCACAGGGTAGCTCTGGAACCATCCTGCCACCAGCCGACCCCCCTGCTGGAGCTCAGGCCTGGCCCAAATCTTCCTTGCTGACCTGCGAGGATGCTGAGGCCCAGATTAGGTGCAGGTACATCCCACCACGGAGAAACTCCCCAGGAGCTCAACAAGAAACAAATAGCCCAAACAAAGAAATAAATAAGAAAAAATAGCTTATTCGTCTTCCTGATTTTATTTGAATTTTCTTTCAGTAGGGCTTCATGGATTGACTCTATTCATTAATTCAAGAGACTTATATAGTACCTAAGTCTGATTTGGGTCACCAAATGTTATCCATGTAATTATAAAACATGATTGTAAAATATTGAAAATATCTTCTCACCAATATCAACCGTATTCACCATAATATCATAATCTGAAAAAAAAATTGACTTCATGATGGAAATTTAGAAGTAGAACCAGAATTCCCAAGCTGTCAAAGGGCTCTCTACATAAGGCAAAATTGTTGACAGTTGCTCGAAAACAGTATTTTGGTGATTTTCTTGTTGGTGTCTGCACAGCTCACCAGAGGTTAATCATATACCAAAATCAGAACCTCAATTGCTCCTGCAATTCAGTAAAAAGAAACAAACAACCCAAGAAAAATGGAAAATGCCAAATATAGGCCATTTATATATAAAAGATGACATACCAAACAGTTGAGATGACATTTCATGTCAATATAGTAATCCAAAGAAAATATAAAGTGTGTGTGTGTGTGTGTGTGTGTGTGTGTGTGTGTGAGACTATCAAATACAAAGAATAAAGAAAATGAGAAAACCTTATATTGACAGTGCTGGAAAGTGAAATTGTTATGCTCTGATAATTACAATGCAAAATTGTCATAAACCTTCTGCAGAGAAGTTTCAGAACATATAACAAAATTTAAAGTGCATGCTTAACTTAGCCCAAGAATTTCAATTTAGCAGATAATGCTAAGTGAAGCTAGCCAATTCTTAAAAAACAAATGCCAAATGTCTCCTTTGATATAAAGAGAGTAACCAAGATCAGAACAGGGAAGAAGAGCATGAGGAAAAGATTAACATTTAACAGAGACGAGTGGGGTGGGAGAGAGGGAGAGAGAAGGGAAACTGTATGGAAATGGAAGGAGACCCTCTTTGTTACATAAAACTACATATAAGAGTTTGTGAGGGGAAAGGGAAAAAAAAGGGAGAGAATTAAACCACAGCAGATGGGGTAGAGAGGGAAGAGGAGAGGGAAGGGGAGGGGGGATAGTAGGGGATAGGAAAGGTAGCAGAATACAACAGTCATTAATATGGTATTATGTAAAAATGTGGATGTGTAACCGATGTGATTCTGCAACTTGTATTTAGGGTAAAAATGGGAGCTGATAACCCATTTGAGTCAAATGTATGGAAGATGATATGCCATGAGCTTTGTAATGTTTTGAACAACCAATAAAAAAAATATTTAAAAAAAAATAACATATTTATTGTCATTGTGGTAAATTTTTAAATTTTACCATGAAATTGATCATTGCAGTCAAGGTCCCCACCATCTGGGAATCAGACCCCAGTTTCCTGGGGAAAGTCACTGGGCACCATTTCTCTACTCACACCCATGTCTTTCCTGGGGGGCTGCTTAGGCTTAAAAAAAGACAGGTCTCCTTGCATAAATGTCTCTTCCAGTTCTTAGCCCATGGTTTCATTTGATTATTAACTTTTTTTGCTATTAAACTCTAGGATATATATATATATATATATATATATATATATATATATATATATATATATATATATGTTTTAAATTAACAGTTTGCAAGTATTTCCTCCCATCTGCAAGTTGTTTTCCACCCTGACTTTGTTCGACCACTTCTGGAATAGTGGATGATCGTGTACACTATCTAGTTTTGCTTTTGTTGTCTGTGCTATTGATGTTATGTCAAAAAAAGAAAGAAAGAAAGAAAGAAAGAAAGAGAGAGAGAGAGAGAAAGAAAGAAAGAAAGAAAGAAAGAAAAAAGGAAGGATAAAAAAGAAATAATTGCCAAGACTAATATGAATGAGTGGACAATGAAGGGTTTTTCCTCCTGTTTATTTTTTTCTAGGAAGTTTGTAGCCATAGGTCTCACAGTTAAGTCTTCCACCCACTTTGAAGTGATTTGCATGTGGCATAAGATAAGAATCTTGTTTTATTCTTTGGCATTTGGGTGTCCAGTTTCTTAGCAGCTTGTGTATTCTTAGCCCCATTGTTGAACATCAGCTGACCATACATGCATGGATTTACTACTGGGCTCTCTGTGCTCTTCCATGCATCTCTAGGTCTGTTTTATACCAGTACTATGGTGTTGGGGTTCCAGTGTGCAGAGTTTAGCTCCCTCAGGCCTGACAGTCTGCAAGAGCTGTGGCTGTGATTTAGGTCAGCTGAGGCAAACCTCAGTTAGGAGGAGGAAACGTTCTCTTTTCCTTATCGCAAGTCACAAGTTCTGCATGGTTTGGCCAAGAGGAAGAAGCTTCCTGCATACTTGTCCTAGGAACAGTACATTCTGAAGAGATAGATGCATCCTCAGGGGAGTAGATAATGTCTACAAAGAACTTTAGGAGGTTACTTATCAAATAAGCAGGAACGATCTGAAGTTAGCTCTGTGTATCCGCTGAGGCATGTTATCTGGGCAATGTGGGCAAAGTGTTATTGAAGAATTGCTTGCTTTGTTAGAAGAAGAATATAAAAGGAACTTACAAATAAACCTCAGCATGCAGTTGCAATTGCTGCCTTTGCTCTGCATCCCCTGTGTACCGGTTATTTCGTGACCCTTACCCAGGGACCCGAACGCACTAGACGTTCACACTATGGCATTTCAATTACCATACCTTTGTGATCAGAAAACATGATCCCTCTACTTCTGTCACTTTCCAAAGGTTTTTGTTTGTTTGTTTTAGCTGTTTGAGTTTTTTGAGGTTTTGTATGAATTTTAGAAACATTCATTTCTCTTTCTGTAAAGCATAGTGCCATTGGGACTTTGATAATAATTGCATCAAATCCATAGATGGCTATGTTAGTGGTAGTATTTCAACAGCATTAAATCTCCTAATATATGAACATGAAATGCTTTTGTATCTGTATCTTTTTAAAATCATCTACTCAATATTTTGTAGTTTTCAATGTGCAGAACTTTTATTTGCTTAGTTAAGTTTATGCCTGATTATTTTGTTATTTCTGATACTATTGACAATAGATGTTTTTCTAATTTCCTTTTCAGACAGTTCATTATTAATGTATAGAAATGCAAGAAAGTTTTATAAGTTGGTTTATGAATTCTGCAACTTTACTGAGTTCAGTTACTATTTCTTGCTGATTTTTTTATAGAGTTGTTATGGTTTTGTGTCTATAAGATAGTCATATGCAAATGGAGACATTTTTACTGCTTCTTTTCTGATTGGGGTGTATTTTCTTTTCTTTTTTTTTTTTTTTCTTTCCTAGCTGCTCTGGCTTGGGCCTCCTTCTCTTATTCCTGATCATACAAGAACAGCTCCCCCCATCACTGCTGACTATGATGTTAGCTATGAGGTTTTCATATATGGCTTTTATGGTGCTGAGTTAATTTGGTGTGTGACAGATGACTGTTATAAAGTGCTCAGGGAAATGAAAATCAGAACCTCAATGAGACATCACAGCATATGCTATAGTTCCATGTGTTCTTATCAAAAACCATCAAAAGACATCAAGTGCTAGTGGGGATTAGGGGGACCAGAACCCCTCTGTTGGTGGGAATGCAAAATGGTGTGGCTGCTATGGAAACTGTTTGGAAGTTCCTCAGAAAAATTAAAACTAAAGCTCTCAGTAACTGGCCACAACACTTCTGTGTATTTGCTCAATTGAACTGAAATTAAGATTTGAAAAAGGTATTAGCACTTCCATCTTTATTGTAGTGTTAGCCACAGGAGTTGGGATGTGGAAACATTCTCAATGTCTATCAAAAGATGCATAGGTTTACAGATTTTGGCTGATCACCCAATGGAGCCTTAAAGAAAGAAAGAAGGCCTGCAGTCCACAACAACACAAGGGAGTCCCAGATGGCCAAGAGAAGTGGGCCAGTTCCACAACCAACACTGCGGGACTCCACACACAGGAGGTCCCTAAGATGGTCCAACTCATAGACACAGAGAGTAGAAGGGGGATTGCCAGGGGTGGGGGATGGGGACCTGACAATCACCATGTCTAAAATTTCAGGGATGCAGATGAAGCAGTTCTAGAGGGCTCTGCAGGTATCCAGGCTGCACTGCATGGACCTGGAACTCAGAGAAGGGGGTCGCTCCCCTCTTCAATATGTTTTTACAAACTCTAAGAAGAAATAAATATATTGAAATGTAATAAATTCCACAGAGGCCTTGGAACATTTTATAAAAAAAACCTACTGTCTACTTCAGAAATTAAGTTTCTACCTATTTCCACAGTTGTTACATATTTTACCCAAATTAACAATGATGCTTGGTTATAAAACATTGTTTTTACAAAAGTCATACTGTGCATGATTTTAGTTGGGACTTGCATAAGGCTGGCAAAGCTTTCAACAAGGAGAGGACACCCATGCCTGAGCATTCCAAATGTAGGAGTTTCAGGGAGGGCAAAGATTTGCTTTGACCTTCTGGTCAGACACAATCAAGGCCATTAGACTCCCAGCCAGGGGAGCCTAGGCGTGGGAACATGGGAATCTGATTTGGCCTGATTGGCTCAAGTGTCCATAAGCAGAGGTTTCTAGAATTTTCTGAATTTTCAGAGTACACTCACATAAACCTGGGATTGGTTATGCACAGATCCACCCCATTCAGCAGCATAAGATGTGCCATCATTTTTGGTCACCAAGGATCCACCAGGTCCTCAAGTGTGAAGTCTCCCATGTGGAGCCACCATGAACAACAGCAGATGTTGTGCACAGCCTCACCATTTTGCATGTTTTTTTTCTCTATGTTTGCAGTTTTTGTAAAAGCATGAATTTAGTTCAATTCACCTCAAAATCTAAGAGCCTAGAAAATGACCAGCCTGTAAGTGTGGCTCAATAGCATTTTTGTTGATTTCTTCCTGAGCAAGACTCCATCAGAGCTCACTTTGGACAGAAGATACTGTAATATTAGGATGTGCTTAGCCCCAGTTATAGAACATCCATCAAATGGTTTTAAGATTTATAAGATATCTTCTTGTCCCATTTGAACAAGACTCCTGGAGATCTGAAATCCTAGGGCTGGGGTGGCATCAGTGTGAAATCACTGTGGATGCAGGGTCTTTTAGCATTCTGCACTTTCTCAGCACATCAGGACTTCATCTCTTGCCTGCATCCTCACAGTCACAACATGGATTCCAAGCTCCTAATTTTCAGTTCCTAGAAGGGAGAGTGAGCGTTTCTGAACTCAGCTCAACATGCAGGCTTGTCTCAGTAACTTCACCAATGGAGACCAATAACCTTCCCATGGTGGCAAGTGACCCCTCAGTCACTTGCCACCATGTTACCATCTACCACAACTCCTGATTATATCTTTCACCACATAAATGTATCACAATGTGAAGTTACTCTTTTCCAAGTGAAAGAGGTTACTAACCAAAAGGGATGCTCTGGGAAGGTGAGTCTTCAGCCTATGACCTTTTCATGGAGAGGTGGAGGATCAGAGAGGCCCTTGTGCTGCACCCTCACATGCAGAAAAGGAAGGCTGGTGGAAACCAGGCCAAATCCTGTCCACAAAGTGAAACTGTTCACATGAACAAATTTAAATACAGATCTATGTTCTAGTTTTAGAAAGTCTGGAGTTTGACCATGTTCAATCTATGTACCTGTGCATAGTGGTAATTAGCTAGAGCAGAGTGGCAGATCCATGCCACCTGGGCTCTCCAGTTTGCCACAGTCCCCACCCTGCATGCTGCCTTTGTTTTCCAGCTCATTCCTCTGTTCTTCATGTTCCTGGCCTGGACCTGGAGGTGGTTGGGCTTATGTTCCTGCTTTGATGTATGAAGAATGTTTTTACAATTAATTTCCCTTCACTCTTGTGATCTGGGAATAGTGAGTTATTATGGTTTTCTGATGGGAGCCATGAGGTTAGAGAAGTAGAACCATGTCCAAGGTCAAGCAGATCACTCCCCATCTGCAGGGCTCCTAAGCATGTACTTAGGAGCCCTGCAGATTTCTGCAATTGCAGGCTCCTCCCACCATGTGCAGAGAGACAGGAGTCAGAGCCCATGTGGGAGACAATCTGCCTGTGCAAAAGGGGTCCAGTGGAAAGGAGCAAGGGGCTCACAGGATAAGGCCCGGGTCAAAGCCAGCCATGAGCAACCAAGGTCAAAGCCAACTTTGTACAACTTCAATAGTTCCCAGCATCTTCTGCTCTAGCTCCCAGTTTGTGGTGGTATGTGGGGCCCAGAAAGGGACAGAAACAAGATACATAAAAAGAGAGAGACAGAGACAGAGAGCAGTGCACAAAGAAAGACTGACTGAAAGGGACAGAAAAAGAGGCTGAGGGTGGGAGGGAAGAGAACTTCAGAGAGCAGGGGGAAGAGACGGAGAGGCTGGGGGGAGGGAAGAGTCCAAGAGCTTCAGAGAGTTGGGTGGCATTAGGCTCCAGGGACCAGAACTCCAAGACAAGAAGCTGCTTCCATCTCCCAGGAAGTGATGCACCTAATTCCTGGGTTCCCGACCCCTGATTCACAGGACTGTGAGTTTTGTGCACATTGGATACCACATGCCTATGTCTTCCTAGGGTCCTATCTGCCCAGCCCATCTTTGGCCTGATCTCCCAGGCTGTCAGAGGTCCCCCTCCTAGAGAGAACAGATATCCCTTCCTTACCTCTCTCCAATGGGTACAGGGAATCCCCTGGAGTTGTGGTGGGAGGTGGTCCTCCTGACCCTTGCACAGTCTCTGTGTCCTGCATTGTGAATTCAGAGCAGATGCCCTGCCCAGGAAGTGCAAGGGAACATATATGCATCTGTGGTCTCCATGGAGACCTGCGAGCAGGTTAACCTCCCTGAGCAGCTGGGTGGTAAAGCTTTTTTTTTTTTTTTTTTTTTTTTTTTGATAGTGAGGATTGAACTCAGGGGCCCTCAACCACTGAACCACATCCCAAGCCCTATTTTGTATTCTATTTAGAGACAGGGTCTCACTGAGTTGCTCAGCTCCTTGCCTTTGCTGAGGTTGGCCTTGCACTTGCAACCCTCCTGCCTCAGCCTCCTGAGCCACAGTAATTACAGGTGTGTGCATTGACAGCTAGCTAAGATTTTGTCTTTGCTGAGTTACTTGTTGAATGAAAATTCTATAAGTAAATCTGCAAGTGTCCTGAGGGACAGAAACTGCCCTCCTAGCCCCATGTAGCCTGGTGGACCAAAACACCCATTTGGGGCCCCTGATGAACTCTTTGGGGACTTACGCACAGGATCTGCTCAATGAGGCTCAGCTCCACCTGCTGTTTTTAAAATAGCTGATGCCAGCTAGGGTTCTAATATGAAAACCCCCATATGTGCCCTGAAGAAAGGAAACTACCCTGGGTGGCTTGGACAAGAAACATAGAAACATGTTTCTGATCCTTTCTGGGCCCACATACCACCACAAACTGGGAGCTAGAGAAGAAGATGCTGGGAACTATTGAAGTTGTGCAAGGTTGGCTTTGACCTTGGTTGCTCCTGGCTGGCTTTGACCTGGGTCTTGCCCTGTGAGTCCCTTGCTCCTTTCCACTGGACTCCTTTTGCACAGCCAGATTGTCTCCCACCTAGTCTCTGACTCCTGTCTTTCTGCACATGGGGGAAGGATCTTGCAATTGCAGGAACCTCAATCTCATGTTTGGGAGGGAGAGGCAGGAAACTAGGCTGTGGGGGGCTGTTGATTTATTCAGAAAAACCCAGAACTTTGCTATGAATCAGCAGTGAACTTCCCACACTGCCTCTCCTCTCACAGCATTCACTGGGCTCTCAGCATTTTGCCAAGTAAACAGGATTCTTCCAGCCAGGGAGACAAGCCTGTACCATGATTTCAAGATTGGTAAGGGCATGTGCCAAGTGGGGCAGGCAGAGAGAATTGACACATGCGTAGGGAGACGAATACAAGAGTGACCAAATTAGAGCACAGGGAAGCGTGGATCAGGAGGGAACAGTCATGGCAAAAGCTCAAAGTCCACCTTATGCAGAGTCTAAGGCATTCAGGATAGTTACCAACATCTCAGGATGCTTCTTGGCTTCCAGAGGGTGGAGGACAGCATGAGGTGAACATATAAGATCCGCTTCCTCTTCCAAGAGAAGTGTGGGTGAGAGGTGCAGAGATCTCCGCAAGGCGCCTCTCGAGATAACTTGTGCACAGTCTCATGACCAGAAATTTTGTGCCTTAAAGCCACAGAGCAGAAGGCTCCATCAAGGTCACCTAGGCCAGCATTTCCCACATATGGCACCCACCTCTCTCCACAGCTTGTGGTTCTGCTTCCCCCCAGGGCACATCACCTACATTCTCAGTCTTAGGCCTCCTCTCTAGTTAACCTGATCATGACCTTATTACTAACTCTTTTTGTTCTGATAGTTAATAAAATAAATGCTGTTGGGCCAACCCCTAAACATGCCTGTTTTAGTCAGTTCTTCATTGCTCTGACCAAAAGATGGAGCAAGAACAACTTAAAGGAGGAAACGTTTATTTTGTCTCATGGTTTCAGAGGTCTAGCCCATGGTTGGCCAACTCCATTGCTCTGGGTCTGAGGAGAGGCAGGTGGAAAGATGTGGTGGAGGAAAGCAGCTCTGGACATGGCAACAAGGAAGCAGGGAGAGAGCTACATGCACCAGGGACAAAATATGGATGTCAAAGTCACACTCCCGTGACCTACTTCCTCCACTCACACCCTAGCTGTGCAGAGATAAGGCCCAGTTAATCCATATCAGAGGATTAATCCACTGGTTAGTAGACAACTCATAATCTAGTCATTTTACCTCTGATAATTCTTGAATTGCTTCAAACATGACCATAACACTGTCCAGGAAGGACCCTTTGGGAAACACTGCCCTGGTCCAGTCTCTGAGTTTGTGCACAACTGAGGCCCAGAGACAGGAAAGGATTTACACCCATCCACATGATTAGTGAGCCCCACAGTGCCCCAATTTCTCTCTGTCCTTTGGGCTGCATCATTCCTAGGTGGCACTTTTGCTCAGTGTCCATAGGTACTTGAACCTGAGGGTGTCCAATCTCTGTTCTTCAATTCCTCTCTATTCCAACCCCTTCATCTCTCCCCTCTGTCAATCTCTGCCTCTCCTCCTCTTCTTCACCCCCTCCCTCTGTCTTGTTCACAGCTTTGTAGTCACCAACAGGTTTTTGAAGCTTGGTTCTGTCTAACTCTTTTTCTAATCCACTTCCCATTTGAAAGAACAGTAATCTCACTTTCTTCCTATGAAGGGGCAGAAGACCCTAACTGCTCATGAATGGTTTGAAGCAGTTCATTATGTCAGATGCCATGCATGTTGCATTCCCTGAGAGACTAGGACAGGATGCATAGGCACTTAAGGATTCTGTATTTACTCACTAAGGGAGCAGGTATATGTCAAACCATATTCAAGTTGCTGGAGAAGAAGCTCTTAAGATAACAAACTTCTGCATTGGGTGAGCTGGCATTCTTCTGGAGCAAAAGGATAATTCACAAACAAGCAAATGAAGGCATCACTTACAGCAAAATGAATGAACAAATAGTCTTCACAGCTGTCTGTAAATGGATTTCTTGTCATCCTTCAGGTTTGGTTTCCCTCTGTTTTCTCCCCACAGCCCTTCCCAGCTCCTGAACGAGTGGTGCTGAATCCTCTGTCATTCAGTGAATCTGACAGCTACCCACATCAAGTCACCAGCAGCTCAGATTCTCCATACATGAAAACAGATGAGTTGAGCATGTTTTTATGTTCAGAAAGGAACACAGGGTGTGTGTGTGTGTTTCCTGTGTTGCTGAAAAGCGGATGTGTCCTGTGTGTGCTCCTGATGGGCTATGTGTGTAGCCTGTGTGTGTGTGCAGGGCATTCATTTGGGGGTTGGAATGGTGCTGTCTTCTGTCAGGGGAAGATAGTGGCACCTGTGTGTGCCTATGCTTCTCATGAATGTTAGGCACACATGCGGATGAATATATGTATGTGTGGAAAGGTGTTTGTGTGTGTGTGTATGTGTGTGTGTGTGTGTGTGTGTGTGTGTATTTGAGAATTTCTTTTTTGGGGGGGTTCATGGGCATAAGTGTGTGTGTATAAGAGAGAGTGGTTGTGTTGATGTGTTGGCAGGTACAGAAGCTACTGGGCGGAGTTAGTGAGGGATGGAGCCTGACTTCTGGAGGGCATCTGACAGTGGGTGGAGTCATTCCTGGGCTGAGTCTGAGCTCCATCAGGGGTCAGCCCTAGACAGGATGGTCTTGTGATAACCCTCTGCCAGAGCTGCCTCCACATGTTGTCGTGGGAGATCTGGGACAATCCTGAGCTTGCAAGGATATTTGCTCTTGAGCGGAGGCAGTCATTGGCCAAGCCTAAGGATCTGTGGGGCATCAGTCAGTTGTCAGGAGAACATGAGACTTATCTAGGGCCCACTCCTAGGCAGAGCTTAAGCTCCACTGGAGGTCTGCAAGTAGCAGGATGGCCCTGGGCCTATCCTAGGCTTTGGCCCTTGCATAGGCCATCGAGGCAGACAAGAGCTGTGTATGAGCTCTGGATGGTGTCTACCTGTGTGCAGAGATGATCATGGGCAGATGGTGGTGGGATGAACTCGGGCGTAACCTGTGCCATGAATTCCCTGCAAATCTGCATGGTGGATCTGGGTGGAACCTGAGTTTCTGCTGGGTGTCTGTGGGTTGCGGGAAAGATCAGGGCTTACCCTGTGCTCCCGCTACTGCTCAGGTCATTGAAGCTGATCTGAGCTAGTAGGGAGCCCTGGTGAGTGTCTGTCTGTGGCCAGAGGAGATCATGTGCTATGCCTGGGTTCTTGCAGGAGTTCCAGTGGGCAGAAGCAGTCCTGTGCTCCAGTGGGGTTGGCGAGTGTACACAGGTTTTCCATGCTGAAACTGAGCTCTGGTGGGGGTCTCACAGAGTCTATGGACCCTGGGATACCCTGTCCCCTGTCTCCTTTGCATGTTGACAATGTAGATCTATGAGGAACCTGAGATCTGGCTGGGGTCAGCTGGTAGACAGATGGACCCTGTGTTACCCTGGGCACCATCTCCTATGCAGGTCAGTAAGGTGGACCTACATGAGACCTATCACCTTCAAACTTCCTAAAAAAAACAGGAGGGAAAAAACCTTCATTATCTAGTCATTATCATTAGTCTTGGCAATGATTTCTTTCTTTCTTTCTTTCTTTCTTCCTTCCTTCCTTCCTTCCTTCCTTCCTTCCTTCCTTCCTTCCTTCCTTCCTTCCTTCATTTCTTTCTTTCTCTCTCTCTCTCTCTTTCTTTCTTTCTTTCTTTCTTTCTTTCTTTCTTTCTTTCTTTCTTTCTTTCTTTCTTTCTTTCTTTCATTCTTGATGCAACATCAATAGCTCAGACAACAAAAGCAAGAATAGATAATGGATAATATCTGCCCATACTGCAGAAGGGGACAAATGTCAGGTAGTTGAAACTGTTAATAGTTGCAACTGTTAAACAGTTGAAACTATGGACTAAGAGCCATGAGAGAAATCTCTGGTAGGAAGCCTATCTTTGTATGAGTGGAATCAACCCCCAGGAAAGGCATGGGTGTGAGCAGAGAAATGGTGCCCAGTGACTTTCCCCAGGGACCTGGGGTCTGATCCCCAGCCAGCAGAACCTTGATTACAATGATCGATTTCATGGTAAAATTTAAAAATTTACCACAAAAGCTATACATAAGTTATTGGAGTTAGAATTTTTGGGTTAAAGAAAAGTGTGCACTTCAAATTTTGGTGTATATTCTAAAAATTCTCTGCAGCAGTGTTATGACAATTTTTCCTTGCAATTATCAGATCATGACAATTCCATTTTCCAACACTGACAACATTAGGTTTTCTCATTCTCTTTATTCTTTTTATGTGATATGCACACACACAAATGTACTTTATGTATTCTTTGGATTACTATATTGACATGAAATGCCATCTCAAGTGTATGGTGTGTCATGTTTTATAAACAGCCTACATTTGTCTTTTCCCATTTTTATTAGGCTGTTTGTTTCTTTTCCTTGAATTTTCGGAGCTACTATATAATTAACTTCTGGTGAGCTCTTCACAAACCCAAAGGAACATCACCAAAATACAGTTTTCTACAAACTGGCAACAGTTTTGCCTCATTTAGAGAGCCTTTTGCCAGCTTGGGAATTTTGGTTCTATTTCCAAATTTCAGATGTGAAATCACATTTTTCAGATATGCTATTCTGGTGAATATGATTGATATTGGTGAAAGTCTGGGAAAAAAAATTTTCAATATTTTACAATCATGTTTTATTTTTACATGGATAACATTTGGGCCACCCAAATCAGGCTTAAGTAATATAAGTAAGTCCCTTGCATTGAAGAATAGAGTCAATCCATGAAGTTCTAATGAAAGTAAATGCGAATAAAATCAAGAATATGAATAAATTATTTTTTTTCTTTCTTCCTTCCTTCCTACTTTACTTCCTTCCTTCCTTTTTCCTTTCCTTCCTTTCTTCCTTCCTCCCTTCCTTCCTTTATTGTTTTTGCTATTTATTTATTCATGAACTTCTGGGGGGTTGCCCCTGGTGGGATGGACCCATACCTAATTAGGGTCACAGCAGCCATGTAGCAGATCCACGAGGAGGATCTGGCCAGACCTGAGCTCGATTGAGAGTCTGCTGATGGTTGCATACAGTCCTGGGCCCTGCCTGAACTCCAAAAGTTTTTGCCAGTGGACTGAGGCAGTCCTGGGTTGAGCATAAAATCTGGTGAAGGTCTGCTGGTGGCTTGATGAACTGAGGCCTACGTTAGGTAAGGACTCCCATGCAGTTGGAATAGGTTGATTTGGGGAGAGCCAGATCTCCAGAAGAGGTCATCCAGTGGCAGGATGGTCCTGGGCTTACCTTGAGCATTGGCTCAGGAGAGTTTGGCCAGTGGATAGGATCTGGGCATAATTTCCCACAGTAGTTGGCTGTTGGCAGAATGGACTTATGGCTATCCTGTGCCCGGGGTTCCACTGCAAGTTGCCCTGGCAGATCTGGGGAGATCCTGAGCTCTCAATGATGTCTGTAGATGAGCAGAGGCAGTCCTAGGCTGTGCCTAAGAACCAGAGACATCAGGTGGTGGCAGGTAGAGCCAGGACTTTCCCTGGGGCCTGGCTCCTGGGCAGAGCTTGAGCTCCAGTGAAGGTGTGCAGGTGGTGTAATGGAACCAGTCCTACCTTTGCCAGGGTTCCCGCCTAGGTTGGCGAGGCAATCCTGAGCCAATCCTAAACTCCACCTGCAATCTAGCAGTGGCAGGATGAACTCAGGCCTACTACCCTGGAACTGGACTTCCAAAGTTGTACTAGGATAATCTGCTCCAGCAGGTGTCAGTAAAGGAGCAGAGACAGTCCTGGCCTGGGCCTGAGCTCTGGTAGGAATCTGACCATAGATAGAGGTGGTATTGGGCCAAGTCTAAGCTCCAGTGGGGGTAGGACACTGGCGGGATGGAACTGTGCCTACATATGCCAGGGCTCCCACCCAGATGAACTACACTGATCTTAGAAGAGCCTGAGCTCTAGAAGGTGTCTGCCTGTGGCAGGATGAAACCGGGCTGGGCCTCCCCTTGCCCAGGCTCCCATGCAGGTCAGCAAACCAATCTTGGACATATTTGAGCTCCGCCTGTGGGCAGAGGCGGTCCTGTGTCTGGCCTGAGCTCTGCTTGGGCTTGCTTGTGGCAGTTGGCCCCAGGCCTACCTTGGGCTAGGCTCCCGCAACTCTCATGAAGGCTAATCTGCACTGGGGCTGAACCTTGGTGGCTGTCTGACAGTGGGCAGAGTCATTTCTTGGCGGAACCTGAGCTCAGGTGCCAGTCTGAAGATGACTGGATGGACTTGGGGTACCCTGGTCTTGGGGTCCATTTCCTGCCAGGTCATTGAGTTGGATCTGGGCAGAGCCTTAGCTCTGGTGGGGTTCTGCTGGTGGGGGATGGAGCAGGGCCTCCCGTTGCCTGGGCTCCTGCAGAGGTCAGTGAGGCAGATCTTGGCCATGGATGAGATCCAGCAGTGGTCTTCCTGTGGGTAGAGGTGGTCCTGTGTCTGGCCTGAATTCTGCTCGGGGCCTTCTTGTTGCAGATGGTCCCAGGCCTACCTTGGACCAGGCTCCCGTGCCTGTCATCTAGGTTGATCTGCACTAAGGCTGAATTTAGGTGACTGTCTGACAGTGGGCAGAGTCATTCGTGGGAGAAACCTGAGCTCGGGTGCCAGTCAGAAGGTGACTGCATGGACTTGGGGTACCCTGGGCTTGGGGTCCTTCTCTTGCCAAGTAGTCAAGTTGGATCTGGGCAGAGCTGGAGCTCTGGTGGGGTTCTGCAGGTGGCGGGATGGACCCGGGCTTCCCCTTGCCTGGGCTCCTGCACAGGGTAGTGAGGCCGATCTGGGCCTTGTATGAGCTTTGGCAGGGTTTTGCCTGTGGGCAGAGTTGGTCCTGGGCTCAGCCTGAGCCCAGGTGGTGGTCTGGTGTTGGCCATATGTTCCCAGGGCTACCCTCTTCCTGGGCTCCTGTGTACATCTGCAAGGCTTACCTGATTGGATCCTGAGATCCAGAGGGAGGTTAGCTATTGGCAGGAGGGAACAGGATCTACCCCTGTCAGAACTCCTGAGTGGATCAGAGGGGAGGATCAGGCCACAGATGAGCTCAGGCAGGAGTCAACCTTTGGGCAGAAACTGTCCTGTATCTGGCCTGAGCCTGTCCTGTATCTGGCCTGAGCTCTGCTCAGGGCCTGCTTGTGGCAGTTGGTCCCAGGCCTACATTGGGCCAGGCTCCTGCACCTGTCAGCAGTGCTGATCTGGCCTGGGGCTGAACTTCAGTGACTGTCTGTCAGTGAGCAGAGTCAGTCATGGGCGGAGCCTGAGCTCTGGTGCCAGTCTCACAGTGACTGATGCACTTGGTGACTGATGCACTTCGTCTCTTGCCAGGTCATGGAGTTGGATCTGGGCAGGGCCGGAACTCTAGTGGGATTCTGCATGTGGCAGGATGACATCGAGCCCCCTGGTGTCTGGGCTCCCAAGCAGGTCAGTGAGGACAATCTTGGCTGAGTTTGAGTTCAACCTATTGATCAGAGGCAGTCCTGTTTCTGGTCCTAAGCTATGCTTGGGGCCTGCTTGTGGCAGTTGGTATTGGGCCTGCTTATGGAAATTGTTATCAGGCCTACTTGGGCCAGGCTCCCATGCCTGTCAATGAGGTTGATCTGGGTTGGGGCTGAATTTCTGCAACTGTCTGTCAGTGGGCAGAGTCAGATCATTGAGGCTGAAATGGGCCGGGACTGGCCACCAGCGAGTGGCTGTTGGTGGGCAGTCTGTCCTGGTCCAAACCAGAGCTCTGGAGGGAGCTGCTGGAGGGTGGAGGCAGTCCTGGGAAGAGCCTGAATTCGGATGCCTGTCTCTTGATGACTGGAAGGACATGCCTACCCTGGACTCGGGTTTCATCCTGCCAGGTTGTCGAGTTGGATCAGTCCTAGGCTGAGCCTGATCTCAGGTGGTGGTCTAGTGGTGGCCATCTGTTCCCAGGGCTACCCTCTTCCCAGGCTCCTGTGCACATCTGCAAGGCTTATCTTGTGGGCGCCTGAGATACAGGGGAGGGTCTGCTGTTGGTGGGAATGACCTGGGGCCTACTCTGTGTTTCAGCTACCACTCAGGTCATTGAGGCTGAAATGGGCTGGGATTGGCCACCAGCGAATGTCTGTTGGTGGGCAGTCAGTCCTGGTCCAAACCTGAGCTCTGCATGGAGCTGCTGGAGGTTGGAGGCAGTCCTGGGCAGAACCTGAGCTCTGGTACCAGTCTCTCGAGGAGTGGAGGAACTCAGGCTACTCTGGGCCCCTTATCCTGCACAGGACCTCATGGTAGATCTGGACTGGATCTCAGCTTCTGCAGTGGTCTGCCGGTGGACACAGGAAGTCCTGGCCTGAGTCTCAGCTCCTGGGAGGTTAAGCCAGTGTTGGGATAGACCCTGACCTACCCTTTCCCGGGCTCCTTGCAGGTTGGTGTGGCTGATCTGTGCAGAGCCTGAGCTCCAGCTGTGGTCCTGGGCCAGACCTGAGCTTAGGGCAGGTCTCCCGGTGGAGAAATGGATGCCAGCCTACCCTGTGTCTGACCTCCTGCGCAGGTCGGTGGGGGCAGATCCAGACTGTAGATGAGCTCTTCTTGGTGTCCGCAGGTAAGAGGAAACGGTCCTAGGCTGAGTCTGAGCATCCCACTGGTGGCGGGATGAAACCAGGCTACTCTGGGCCCCAGCTCCAGTGCATCTTGGAAGGGCCTGAGCTCTGGCTGGTGTCTCTAGACCATTATTTTATTTATTTGTTAGTAGGTGGTACTGAGAATCAAAGCCATTGCCTCACAGGTTCGAGATAAGAGCTCTATCATTGAGTCACAACCCCATCCCTATTTGCTTCTTCTTGACCTTTAATCATACTATCTTTTGGTTCTATATAATTTGATCACGCATGCATTTGAATTTTAACAAGTAGCTATTATGTGATATCACCAGCGATGCTTCCCAAGCTGGCCCCATATCAGACCTTGGTCCTCAGCTAGATTACATCCCACACATCCACATCATCACCTATGGCATTGGTGCAGAAGAGAGATGACTAAGACATGGTTCATCACTCTCGACTTTTGGGAAAAAATTGTTTTGAAGAGGTAAATGTTAATGGGTCACTTGACAGAGATCCTGCCGAACGCAGAGCAGGCATGTTATTGAATGAGGATTTATGTACTGATAAAGTTTGTTTATTTTCTTTTTGCTGGTGTTCATTTAGCTGAAATTTGTTTTTCCTTTTTCTTTTTGGAACAGGGATTGAACTCATGGCTTTGAGAATGTGAGGCAAGCACTTTTGCAGCTTTGGGCTTTGCCATTGAGCTCCTTCACAACCCATTCATTCATTGTCAATGTGGGAATTTGGGGCTGCATTTATGAATGAATCTACTATGAATATTAGAAAGAGACTGACCAATGGCGTTTGTGTGTGTCTAACCCAATTAGAATAACTTTGAGCCAATAGCAATGGTACGTCTTTCAAGTCCTAATTAGCATAAATTTGGACCAATAGCATTGGACCAAGTGCTATGTAAACGATTTGGAGGCTATTCTGAGGAAGAGAATCAGCCTACATGATGGAGATTGCTGAGCTAGAGTTCTTCTAGAATTCTGCAGGAGTTCCCCCTGAGTTCCACGGAAGTTCCAGCCTGCTTCGGTTCCGGGAGATGATTCTTTGACTTTGAACAGACTGCTGAAAGAAGAAGAAATGGTTGAGGATCTGCTGGGGTGTGCTGCAACGCTGTATGGAATGGCCCACCATGAAGAGCTAGGACTCCTATCTGCTTACAGAGTCCTCCCCTCCCTGCACGTGCAGACCCCTACCTGTCAGCAGAAGCCATGGAGTTTCATCTTCAAACTCTGGTTTCAAAGGTATTGTTATATGGGTATTGTTATATGCTAGATAATTAGAGCCTAAATATTGAGATTTGTTAATTTTAATTTCTAGTAGTGAAAATTATGAGATTCATAAATAAAAGAAAATTATTTCCCACAGTTTTGGAGGTCATAAGCCGGAAAAAGTCTGTCCCAATAGTTGTGTCATCATTTGGTAGAAAAGTGGGAGAGACTAAACCCACTCAAAAGCCCTTTTACTTTCCATTCATTTGAAGTTGATTTCAGTGCTCTAAAATGTTTAAAGGAATCTAGGAAATGTTTCATTTTATTAATTTTCATGTATTGGTTATTTTTAGTTATAAAATCCATTTTTTAAAAAATTTTTAAGTTGTTAATGGACTGTTTATTTTATTTTATTTATATTCGGTACTGAGAACTAAACCCAGTGCCTCACACATGCTAAGAAAGTGCTCTACCACAACCCTGGCCCATAAAATTCATTTTTATATAGTCCATATTTGTATAATTATACATTAACTATTTAGAGTTGCATTCTTAGGATGTACATGGTGGTGGAATTCACTGTGTTGTTTTCATGTGTATACATGGGAAAGCTGTGTCAGAGTCTTTCCATACTCTTTCCTTTGCTTATGCCCCCTCCTTTCCCTCCATTCACCATTGTCTATTTTACTGCACTTGTTCCCATCACTTGTCCTGTTGTGAGTAAGCTTCCACATATCAGATAAAATATTTGTTCTTTTTTTTGAAAACTGGCTTAGCTTCATTTAGCATGATTTTCTCCAGGTGGATCTACTTTGGGGCAGATATTGTAGTCATGTTTTTTTTTCTGAAAATTGTTGTGTTTTCTTTAATATACTTTTGAAACAATTTGTTATAATTCTACAGGACAATAGGATGCACTTTGACATATCATACATAACTGTAGTATGATTTCTCATGCTTCTGGTTGTGCAGGATGTAGCATCACACCAGTCATGTATTTGCATATGTATTTTGGGTGATAATGTCTGATTCATTCTACTATCCATTCTATCCACTATACCCCTTCCCCTCTCTTCACTGCTCCATGCAATCTAAAGCAACTCTATTCTTCCCTACCCCCCCCCCTTTCTGTGATTAGCAGAAGTGTATCAGGGAAAAATTTCAACCTTAGTTTTTTTGGAATGCCTTATCATTTAGCATGATAAGATCCATCCAATTACCAGCAAATGTCATAATTTCATTCTTCTTTAAGGCAGAGTTATATTCCATTCATATATATGTGTGTAAAATTGTTCTTTTGTGTGTGTGTGTATGTGTATGTATGTATATGTATATATATATATATATATATATATATATATATATATATATATATATATACACACACATACTCATACATACTACATTTTCTTTATTCATTTATCTGTTGAAAGGCACCTAGGTTAGTTCCATAGTTTAGCTGTTAGGAGTTGAGCTGCTGTAAACATAATATGGCTGTGTCATTGTAATATCCTGATTTTAAGTTATTTGGTTTTTAAATGAGGAAAGGTATAGCCATTTCAGATGTTGGTTCCATTCCATGTTTTCTGAGGAATCTCCATACTGCTTTCCATATTGGTTGCACCAGTTTGAAGTCCCACAAGCAATGTGTGCATTCACCCTTTTCCCCACATCCTTACCAATATTTATTGTTAGTTGATCATTGTATTCTTGATAATCATGTTTGTGACTGGGGTGAGATGAAATATTGGAGTAGTTTTTATTTACTTTCTGCTAATGACTAAGTGTTGAGCCTTTTTTCATGTATTTGTTGCTTCTTCTGTGAAGTGTCTGTTCAGTTCCTTAGCCCATTTATTGATTTAGTTATTTTTGTTTGTTTGTTTGTTTGTTTGTTTGTTTTTGATGTTGTTTTTTGAGTTCTGCATATATCCTGGAGATTAATGCTCTGAGGTGCATGTGGTGAAAATTTTCTCCCACTCTGTAGGCTCTCTTTTCACATTATTGATTGCTTTCTTTGCTGAGAATATGCTTTTTAGTTTTAATCTGTCCTGTTTATTGATTCTTGAACTTACTTCTTGGAATGTAGAAGTCTCTTTAAGGAAGTCAGATCTTAGGCTACTTTTGGGCCTATTTTTTTCTTCTAGTAGGAGCAGGGTCTTTGCTCTAGTTTGTATGTTTTGATCCATTTTAAATTGAATTTTGTGTACAGTGAGAGAGGGCTTTACTTTCTTTCTGTTTTATGTGGCTTTACAATTTCCCCTGAACCATTTGTTGAATAGGCTTTTTTTTTCTTTAATGTGTGTTTCTGGCGCCTTTGTCTAGTATGAGATAACTGTGTTTTTGTGAGTTTGTCTCTGTCTTCTATTCTGTATCATTCATTGGTGTCATTTTGGTGCTGATATGATACAATGCTGTTTTTGTTACCATGACTCTGTAGTTCAGTTTAAGCTCTACTATTATGATATGTCTTACTTCACTCTTCTTGCTAAGTACTGCTTTGGCTATTCTGCATCTCTTATTTTTCCACATGAATTTCATGGTTGCTTTTTCTAGTTCTGTGAAGAATTGTCTTTGGGGATTTTTATATAAATTGCATTAAAAATTTATGACCAAGCACAAATTAGTTAAAACTATGAAAAATAATCCCAGCTCACCATGGACCTGATAGCTATCTGGTCACTGGTATCTGTTGACCCAGCCACTATCTCCTGCACACTGGTGGTGGCTAAGCTGAGGTTACTCGTTGCATTTTGGTGTTGAGGGTGTCTTAGAGTTGAGTCTACTCTGCATGTTGGTGCTGAGGTCTGGGTTTTTTAAACTTTTAATTGTGTCTGAAAATTTCTCTGGGTCCTGTAATCACTTTGCTTGATCAACTTATGTGTGCTAGGCACTATACTAGGTGTGGAGTACAGAGTGAATAGGCCAAGGCCATGCTTCCATGGAACTTAATGAAGTTAGTAGGATAATTATAGCATCTACCTCAATGTTACTGTGAAACTTAGGAGACAGTATGTCTGTTAATAACTGCAGTGCTGAGGACTGTAATATTGTTGAGGAAATTCACAGATGATGTCATCAGGCATCACCTTGCTTTTGTCTGGAAAGTCTGAGTAATGTAAAGTTGTTACTTTTTCTATAATAAAAACAGACATTTAACACAGTTTATATCTGAGGCCTGTGAACTTCAGGGATGCCTGTGGGTTGCCTGTCTCCAGGTCAGACTCACAGTCCTGTGCTTACTCAATATAGGTTTGGAGACTCTTGAAGCCTTTTCTTTAACCATTAGAGCCAGTGCTTCATAGTCATCAGGTCAATTCCGAATCTCTAGGTTACATAAATGACACATCCCTATGGTGCTGACTTATCCCCAATCAGTTCATCTCATGTTTTCTCACACTCACTGGTCACCATTTAGCTGGATGGCTCCTGTTTCATAATGGGAATTTTATAACCTTTGCCTTAATTGTCCAGAGCTTTTGGAGAGGGACCTGGTCTTTCCTAATCCCCAGAACTATCTCTGAGTCTTCTTCACATGGTCCTGTTATTACTGGCTGTGAGTGTGCTTTGTGCAGATGGTGGGGTGGTGTACTACATTGATTCTGTGTCCTCTTCTCTATAGCACTTAACAAGGTGCTGAGAATTTGTCTGAAAAAATGACCTTAAACTTCATGACGATATAAATAGTTAGGGAAACCTAGGGATTGGAGGTGATAATAGTATGAAGAGAAACCAATTCCTCCTAGGGAAACACATGCACAATCAAACTTCATTGTAGTGAAATGACATCCTGCACACCAAAATCAAGCAAATCTGGATGGATTTCAGAAAGTTAAAAAAATCATGGGAAAACAGAACTAAAAGATATAATTGAATAATTTTTCAATTTCTGCTTGGGAGACGGTTCTCACTTTCAGATCACACTGCTCTTGCTGGGGATCATGATTATCACATGAAGTGAGAGATATACAAACACATCTCCAGTTACTTGTCTTGTTATGACACAGCACATTTCCTTAGTCTTTTATGAGGGAAAAATTACACATTTCCTTTAAATATTGCTCCTAATGAATGCTGTGCTAGGGATGTTCTGCCTCAGCCATTAAAGACCTCCTGGGCTTTGTTCAGAGGGATCCAATTTTTTAGAAAAAGGCTAAGCAGCAGAGAGACACACATATCAAATCAGTTTTCAGAACAGGACTCCACCGTGACTATAAATGTTGAGCAATCACTTGTGGTTCTGTGTTTTTATTATCTCTGCTGCCTGTCCACATGGTGGTCTTTAACTGATAGCTGCCTTTTGACATTGGCCTGCATAAGGACACCACAGGATAGGACTTGGGGATTGTGGAGAGCCTGGCTGGGGTTGGGTTGGACGTTTGGGTGAGATGCCATGGAAGATGCATTAGACCAATGTCCTCATGGGTAGAGTCAGGAAAAAGTGCTTTCTTCTTGACATTTTGATAGAGGGAGGAAGTGTGAATTTTTCCTAATGGAAATCCCCATGTAATTAGTTGAAATTTCAAGATAGGTTTCAAATTCTATTATTTCATGAGTTTGGAGGAGAAAATTAGTACTTACTATTCAGCTTACTGGGTGTTAACTATCGTACTGTGCACTGGTTAGTTTATAAAATATCACCACATATCTCTCATTTTAATCAGATTTTAAGTATACCCATGTAAGGTACTCAATGTCAACATTCAAACAAAAAGTAGAGAATAAAAACCTCTTTCATTTCTCTGCCCATTAGGCATTGTGCTGAATTGAATATCTGTTAAGGAGATACGCATTTCTATGTTTTTGAAACAAAAATGTTATATATTAACGCACTTATACTTTTGGAAAGTCAAAATAAGAGAACTCTTCTCAGTTCTCTGAGGACTTTAGACTTATTTGATAAACCTCTGTACAGTAAGGCTTATTTTTTTTTTTTTACAAAGAGTATTCATGGCTTTTGTAATTGCAAAGTCATGAGACCAAGTAGAGATAGAATGGAAGTAGTCCAAATTTATTCCTTTCAGGGGAGGATTCAGCCCATCCTCTCACTCCTTCCAGAAATGCTTTCTGCTGGATTGTGTGTGTAGCTCTATAGTAGAGCCCTTTCCCAGTGTGAAAGGTTCTGGGGTGGAGTCCCTGGTTCTGCAGAAATGAGCAAAGCAACACAACAGCAAACAGGGCTGGAGTTACAGCTCAGTGGTAGAACACTTGCCTAGCTTGTGTGAGGTACTGGGTTTAAATCTCAGAACCACATTTTAATAAATAAATAAAATGAAGGCTAATTGACAAACAAATAAATAAATAAAAACCAACAGCAAATATTTTCTGGAATGCTGTTGCACAGTAGGTAGTTGAATATTAATAACAGTTAGATATAGTATATTTCTTCAAGCTGGAAGAAAAGAGCCCACACATTTTCACCATGTACAAAGGGGAAATGTTTAAGGAGGCAGGTGTCTTAACCTGATTTTAACATTGTACCTTATTTAGTGTCTCAAAACATCACATGGTATTCTATAAATACATACAATTTTTACATTTTATATATCAGTTAGCTACCAATTTAAAATATTTTGCATATTCTCTGAAGTTTTACAAACAAAAAATGGATAAAAAGTTAGCTATGAATCTAATCAATAACTTCTGAGAATTCTAGGCATTCTCATTTTTATTACATATTCTATAGGCTCAGTAATATTTCTGCATTTTTCTAGGGTTTTGGTATTCTTTTTAATATATCTGGCACACTATGAAATGATAATCAAATTCAAGGTTGCTCTTCAGCAGACATACAAGACAGGTTTTGGAACCTGTGTTCCTATGATAAGATGTTAGAATGACAGTTAGTCCCTGTCCCTGCATCAGATCCCTTGTGATACACTGCCCAACCCCCATATATCTACTTTTTCTGAATTAATGGATTTTTTATTGTCTTATTATTTGTTGTCTGCTTCTCTTCATCAGAATGACACCCACAAGGCAGGTGATTATGTTTCTTGTTTATTGATGTATCGTAAGCTACTGAGAAGCAGTGGTTGGCAAATAGTGGGTACAGAATAAATGCATGTGTGAGTGAATGCAAAACTACCTACAACTCTAAAATGTGGATCTAGTGAATAAAGATAAGGAATTCTACCAGGTGACCTGCAAGTAAGATTGTGTAAGAAAAACATCATGAGGCACAGGCCACATATTGACTCTGAGGATGCTTCAGAAATATTATTGGATTGCTCCTTCATTCAGTCATGCAAAATTAACTTTAATTGAGTGTATAGAGTATGTTACTTGGAGCTGAGAAAACCAGGACAGCTTCCCCTGAAGGACAGGAGATTTTCTACCTCAGGGCCAAGTGTTCTGGGATAAAGGCCAAGGGAAGGTGTGGATTCCCATCTATGCTACTCATTTTCTTCGCTCTGAACGTAGATTTAAATGAGGAAATACATGGAAATGAAATCCCTTTTTCTTAAAAATTCAGTGTTTACCAAAGCAGCAGATTTCTGGGGTCACCAATCAACAAACAACGTGAGTTCAGGGACGAAGCAGCCACATTTGTCACCAGAATCAGTTCCCTCACTCCCAGGGCAGGTGGCTGCAGACACCCCAGGTCCCACCCTGTGGCAACTAAAGCTGCAGGAAGCCTTCCTGCCAAAGGCAGCTTCCCATTGGATGATATGTTGACAAAGGGTACACCAAGACTCTCCTGGGATCTAGATGGACAACACCCCTGGACCAGGTAAATGCTGGATGTGTCTGCATTACCTGCTGGGCCCTGGCCAGGCACCCTCAGCTAGTGGGAGATCAGAAACAAAGTTACAGGTACCTGCCAGGGATAAGAATGCAAGCCAGGGGAACTGGGACTCTCATTGCTGCAAAGCAGATTTCCCTGACATCTACCTGCATATTGCTGTTTCACCCCAGCGGTGACCAATACCGACCTAAGGTGAAAGAGTTTGTTATTGTCTGGTTGTGCAACAAAGGAAGGAGAAGCAGAGGCCTGACCTTGTGTCTCCTATTATTTTTTCTTTTTAAAAAATGCTCTTGTGCTGCTGGGGATGGAATACGGAGGCCTCACACATGCCAGGCAAGTGCTATGCCCCTGAGCTCCACCCTGGTGCCATCTTCTCTTTCTTGAGTTGTCAGCAGCTGTGCTGGTTCTTTTCCATTGCATCGAGAAACTGGCCTCCCCTCCATGTCTCCACTGGTCTGGCCTCTGTGGTCAAGCTGTGGTCTCTTCTGGCTGCTGGAATAACCCCAGGTGGGCTCCTGGCTTCTCCCACCTGTAGACTCCTGAATGTAGGAAACGCCCAGTAGAGGGTATACTTCCAATCCTTTCCTTTTTAAATTAAGCACTGCCTCTACTAAATTTTGAATCTGAAATGTCCCCTACAGATCCAAGTGGGAAAGCTTTGGCCTCAGCCACAGGTGCTATTGGAAAGAGGTGGGACCTTTATGAGGGGTGGCCTAGTGGGGGGGGGTTCCTGTTAGGGGCCTGCTTTCAGGGGGCTGAGAAACCCTGGCCTATTAATTGCTCACTCTCTGCTTCCCAGCCACCATGAAGTGAGTCACTTGCCACCATGCACTCCCAGGGTGATATGTGGTTTCACCCCAGGCCCAAGAGGAACAGGGCAACCAACCATGGACTGAAGCCTTCAAACAGGAAGCCAGAATATACCTTTGTCTTTCTAACCTGATTACCCAGATATTTGTCACAGTAATGAAAAGCAACACAAGTACAAAGCAGGGGAGGGGACCACAGTGAAAAAGGTGTAATTTAGTGAAAAATTGGGAGAAATACCCTAGAACCAAGTCAGGAATAGCACCTTGCCAGCATCTCACATGGCTGCATCCAAGCCCTAGTCCCTCCTCCCTCCAGAAGTACCAGCCCTATGGCCGACATGCTCAAAGGCTAAGACACCTCATGCACCACTTGGTATGTCTTGGTGCAGGCTTGGTTTGCAGGTTCCCCGCCATGTGTGTCTTTTCCTTGGACTCTCTTTGTTACAGTGGCAGGCCCTGTGACCCATGGAGGTTCTCACATCTGGATTCTGCTTATTCATATTTAGTACATAGTCCACACCTTCCTTTCTCTTTCCTCCATATCTCTTGCAAAATGGTAGCAGGATGTAGAGACCCATTCAGAGTGACCTGTGATGCTGAAAAAAGTTCTGAATATTAAAGTAGATATTGGGACCTGAGGGAAATAACATTAGAAACAAGATCACAATGCTGATGTCCACCAATTGAAGATCACCAGGCTGTCACCTGTGGTCAGAGTCAGTTTACTTAGATTTCTGGTGGCTCCACAGCCACACAGAAGCATCTCAGAAAGAAGCATGAAGCAGTGTACCTTAGAGGATTATGGCTTCTATTCAAGGACTCCAAGATGTGAGTCAGGACAGGGTCAAGAAATGAGGTAGCTTGGGGATTGGACATCTTAATTACTGTTGTCTCAGGGGTGGGAAGATTACTGCAGAGTCACAGTCTATGTTGGTAAAGAGGCAGATGTCACTCATATTAGGAAAAGGATGGACTCAGTGATTTTTGTGACCTCAGAGTCAGTCTCCAACTAGTTTTCTATATGGCCACCATGTGGTCCTGCCTGAGGTTTTTATTTTGTAAGCAGTGTGTGTTTTGACTTAGGGAGAACATGGATGAGCCACCTATTGTCAGGAAGGTCATTTCCCTTTCTCAGTTCCTCTCATGGTCTAGATGAAAACAGCACTGATTTTATTTTATCATTGGCCATATTGCTGAAGGCCTTGAGTTTCAGTGAGAGGAGTTTATACCTAGTAAGGTATATGCTATTTAGATAGGAGGTGTCTCCCGAAAGCTCATATGTAAGACAATATGGAATTGTTCAGAGGTGAAATGATAATATCATGAAAGATGAAACCTAAGCAGTGGATTAATTAATTTGGTGGGTTAATAATTTGAAGGGGTTTATAGGTGACAATTATAGGTGAATAGGATGTAAGCAGGTCATTGGGGGGTGTTTTTTTTGTTGTTGTTGTTGTTTATATTTTGTTTCTGGCCACTGAATTCTCTCCTGATGGCCATAAGCTAGAAGCATTCCTCCATCTTCCACCACAATGTTCTGCCTCACCTGAGGTCCAGAGTGATGGAGTTCGCCAGGCAAGCTTTTCCTCCTCTAGGGAGTTTCTTGGGTATTTTTGTAACAGTGATGGAAAGCCAACTCACAGAGTGGGTAAGAGAGCCAAAATGGGTGCTGAAGTGCTCAGCTGAGCATCATGCTTGAGGGATCAGCATCCATCAGTTTTTGGGGAGACAGATGATCTGAGGCAGGTCTAGGAAGAGGAAGTTCCAGAGATGCACCTGAGGGGAGGAAATGACAAGGCTGCAGCCCAAGCAGGACACTATCAGAGAAGGGAGCGAATGGGGAACCTAAAGTCTGCCTCTGGACCATGCCTGCTCCTCTGCCTGCTGCATGATTTTTTTGTAGGCAAAATGGAAAGGAATGGTGAGCTGTCAAAACCAGTCCTGGTCTCCCAGTCACTTGGTCAGACACCTCTGGGATCCCTTTTGTGAGGGTTGCCCATGACTTTACTCTGGCTAATGGGGTCCTGGGAAAGGTTCTTATATCTTGTCAATGTAGAGATTTAAAGAGGCTGCTCTCTAAATGGCCATTTTCCCTTTCTTCTGGGGTAGGTAATGCCTGGTGTCATCCTTCCAGGTTTTGTTCTAAATTTCTTGCCATTTTCAGAACTTACTTTGTTGGGAATGTGGTTTCTTGTAGCCCAAAGCATCCCCATCACTGTGCCAGAGACAACTGGACTATCTGAGGTCACAACATACCTGGTCATGGAGCCTGAAGAGGTATGGAAAGTTGGGGGAGGAGCTGTACTGGGGATGGGTAAAGAAAAAGAAAACTTTGTTAGAATCTTCCAAGGAGTATGTTGACAGTGAATGTCAAGATCTTGTTTTTGGAACAGAGGCTACAGCCTGTGAGAAAGCAGGCAGAACCTTGGCCCCAGGGTGTGGATTATATCACAGGAGAGGAATCCAGGAAGTGATCAGGGATCCTTGGTAAACAGAGACATTTTTTTCTCCATGTTTTCAGATATTGCTGTTAGGAATTGGTGAGTTCAGGGCCTGGCTGTCTTTCTGCACTTCCAAGCCCTGCCAGGAAAATAAACCACATAGCTTGTAACTATACAGCCACCACCCACTCCTCACAGGAGATTTTCTTTCTCCTCTTCTGTGCCTTTGTTTTCTTTTTTTCTTTGCATTTTTTCAATGTTCCACACGCAGCTGTCACCACACTCTCTAAGAACCTGTGCATCAGCAGAGTGGCCTGCAGGAGGGATACAGCCTATGCAAGCAGGAGGAGGAGGGCATGGAGGTGTGGGGTTCAGGGCTAATACTGTAGGTCAGGAAGCACAGACCTCATGGTGAGTCAGAGTTTGAGGGTGGGGAGGAGGCTTGGGAGGACCCCTGGTCTGCTAACCCCTCTCTCTCTCTTAAAATATTCACATCTAGTAACTTTAAAGCATGAACATATGCAGGGAAAGTGAGTCACAGAGTTGCCCATTTTTCTAAAACCAGGGATTAATTTGGCATTGGATCCAGATCTACTTCTTGATCTTGCTGCCTTCCCTTCTTGATACTGAGAATAAGATGAATAATCAACAGAGGGCTTGGAGCAGAGGACTCATAGGGCCTGCTCTATGCTAAAGGACATCATTCAGTGTGCTCTCTTGAGCAGAAGAGGCTGGGAGTTCTTAGAGGCCTGAAGGGGAAGAGGTAAGAGGCTGGGAGAGATGGAGCTGAGATCCAGTGGGGACAGTGGAGGAAAGCTTGGGGTGGGCTTCTTATGTTCCAGAGATGGGGTTGATTTTTCAGATGGACTGCTTAAAGTGAGGTGACAAATATGACTCCCAGGATAGGTCCTGAGAACTGGAACCATGATCTTGCCATTGACTGAGATGTTCCAGGAGCAGCAGGTTTAGAGGGAGGTTGTCTCCATCATTGCTAGAACCAAATGCCATAGACCAAGTAGCTTATGCATGACAGAAAGTCATTCCTCAGCATCCTGGAGGCTGGACAGTCAGAGATAAAGATGCCAACAGATTTCATGTCTTGTGCTTTCTGGCTCATAGCGAGGCCTTCTGCTTGCATCCTTACAGGTGAATGAGCTCCTGGGCCTCTTTGATGAGGATGCTAATTTCACTCATAAAGACATATCCACATGACCTAATCCCCTCCCAGAGGCCCCTCCTGATACTTTTGGGGTCAGGATTCAGCCTTTGGTGTGGGGGCAACCAGCATTAAGGCTACAGTGAAGGCATGAAGATTTTCAGTTGGACAGGTTGCATTTTTATTTATCTGGGCAGTTGAGGGATCAGTCAGAGTTCAAGAGAGTTTCATGCCAGAGATAACAATGTGGGGGCACCTGGGAGGTGTTGAAAATCTCTAGCTTCAGAGGATCTCCCAAGAGAGAAC
This sequence comes from Callospermophilus lateralis, assembly GCF_048772815.1. Taxonomy (NCBI): domain Eukaryota; kingdom Metazoa; phylum Chordata; class Mammalia; order Rodentia; family Sciuridae; genus Callospermophilus; species Callospermophilus lateralis. Next base: position 36,083,706 of record NC_135311.1, on the reverse strand, counting down.
GCAAATCTTCTCAAATATGGGGGGCCCTGTACCATCCCGGGTAAGCCATGCCACCGGTTGAGCCTTTTTCTTGACTGTAAAAATGTGAGTTAAAGCAGTTTTTCTCCAACTTCCTGTCCTGCTTTGAGTTTCTGCAGTAGAGTGTCTTTAAAACAAAAAAGATTGATCCAAACTGACCAAATGGGTGCTGTCCACACTTCAGTGCTGATCTCCTCTAGGTGACGATCTGGGTTACTTGGGTTATCATGGGACTGACACTGTGGGTGCTCCTGGAGTGAGATCTGGGATGGCTCCCAGTTCTTCATCCTGCTCAGCAGAAGCAGTTATCTCCAGGAAGTCAGAACTACTCAAAAAACCAGTCCACTGGGACCAGTAACCTCTGAAGTCATATCCCCGAAACCTGTTTGCAATCTGTTTCCCTGCCAGCTGTTAAGCCGAGGACTACAGAAATAACCAGAGTCTTCCTGTCCAATATCCTCTCCTGCTGCAGGGCATTGACATTCCTATTGCAATCATTGAAGGAGACAGACATTACAAGATGACCTTACTCTGTTTTATCACAGGCTGATGCATTAGAAGTAGGGCCCTGGAAAATGAGGAGGTCGGTCTTTGCAGGTCAGGTGGGCTATTCCAAGGAACAGAGAATAACATGGCCACTAGAACAGAGTGAAGAGGTTTATGAGATGGACTGGAAACTCCCAGCAGCTGCATGGTTAAGGTCAGGAGGGTGCCAAGCAGGCTGTGCTGAGACCCACAGGAGAACTTGCACACACACCCCTCCATGCAAAAGTAGATGGGGTGGCCTGGAGCCAGAACACTGGGAATGTTGCTGCAATTTGAGGCCAGAGATCTGACCCTGGGCACCCAGCAAATCAGGTCCAGGCTCTCATTCCATAACCAAACTGGAAGTAATGGAGAAAACAAGGAAGGAGCTTTCCTCATCATGGCCATGTCAGGAAAGACAAGTGAGCTACAGGGTCTTGGTCCTGTCCATGGACTGCTCTCAAGAGCTTTCAGGTTAAATATAGGAGGGATTGAGACAGAGCAAGAGGGCTGAACAAGGATGCAGCCCCGGGCAAACTAATCTGGTCATCATCATCTCCCTGATGCTCCTAGGAGGGGCTTCTTGTCTATTGGTCTGTAGGTCCAGAAGGGAACAATTTGGTTCCAACTGGACATGTGCACCTGCTTGATGGGGCCAGCCTTGTCACCAGGTGATCTCTGCTGCAAGGTTCTGCTGTTCCTCAGAGGTGTATGGCAATGACTGGAGGCTTCTAGGCCACTCCAGGGCTGTGGAACAGGACGATGTGAAAGCTGACACTAAATGTCCCTGAAAACCTTGGAAATCCCTTAGTTCTCATCTCATCATTGTGTCCCTGTTGAAGACTAGGTAAATCAGGGCTAATAAACCTTGTGTTACCAGGTTTTAGAAGAACACTCCTTAAAGGAGAACACACCTTTATGCAGAGCTGAGCAGGAGTCTGAAGACAAATAAAAAAGAGATGCCAGGCTTCCTCCTGTTTGGTGCCAACATAATTAGCAGCTTGTAATTCTTTGATGGGGACCTGCACACTCCCTCAGCTAGAATCCTGCTTCTGTCATTTTCTATCATCTTGGTTGAGTGAGTTCTCCATGTTTAGAAGTTTGATATGAAACACGGATGCAAAACTGTGCCATTTCATTAGATCACGCTGAGGACCCAAGGAACGTTATGCCTCAGAGCAACACTTGGAGCAAGGTGAGTGTACTTAAGACTTGTTCTTCCCCAGGACCAAATGATTCTGTAGCCAAATCCCATATTCTCCATACTCTGAAAGATTGCCAGGAGCACATCTGGGTTCAGGAGTGTCTCAGTACCTCAGAGGAAGACCTCAGTTGATGGTTCTTCCCACTCCATGAGCTCTCGCATCAGATGACAACAGTGATTGACTGTGGTCTGGGCAACTCATATCCTTTAGATGGAGATGTGAAGCCAAGACACAAGCATGTCACTGATACACAGAAAGAGGCACCAAGAGACATTCAGGATCATGATGAGGATGTGTCAAAGGGCAGTACACGACAAATGGTTGGATGCTTGATGAGACAGAAATGATAGGGATGTGAACATAGAATCAGCAGATCATTAGTGTACTCAGAAGGCCCCAGAGAATCAGTTACAAGTGTCAGATCTTATAATTGTGTGCAGAAGCCCACAAGTATGCTGGGGCTCAGTCTGTCAGTAAAACAGCCATATGAACAAGAGCACAGTAAAGGAACCCTAGGAGTTTAAGGCAGGACTTTTAGGAAGAGCTCACTCCACTAGACTTTCTGTTGATTCTAGAATGAATACAAAGATGACAGGAGTCTTGTGTGTTAAGCATAGTGTGCTTGAGCCAGGTATCCTGTCACATGGAGGCTGAGGCAGTAGTTCAAAGCCAGCTTCACACATGCAGATTTTGAAGATAAAGCTGGGGTCAAGTGGAGTTCTGCTATCTGATGGAGTAGCAGATCTAAAGAGGCAAACTTGTAGTTGTGGACAAACTGGCCCAGAGTCATTTAGGCATTGAGGGGGTCTTATGGATAGTTGGAGGGAATTTAGGGATCTCACAAAGTGGGCTAGGCACTGCTACTCGTGTTGGTGGAACCCTTACTTTTCTGTATTTTATTAGAATTGTGCAGTAGGACACACATCCAGAAAGAGCACATGCCTTTATGATCATTAACAGGCAGTTGAAATGAACAATCAGGTGCCATATTAAGTGGCAGGTGTTTCTGGAAGGCTTCTGTCCACTTGCCCAACCACAGCCTCTGCAGTCATGACTTGATGACACAGGCAGTGGCTTCCTGTGTTCCTCTGTTTCCACACTGCCCAATGCTGCTGAATAACGTCACATCTGAGTTTTACTTGATTCAGACATCATGTACATTCTTCTGATTCTTCTGATTCATGTCTGATTTTGCAGGATGTCGCTTCATCCTGTCAGTCATGGTGGATAATGTGCATTCAGATGGGCATGCCCAGGTGCTTACCTGTCTGCAGCAAAGAGGCTGCTTGGGTCATCTCCAGGCCCAGGGACTATTCCCTATGCCACAGTACTGTAGTGAAGACTGTGAACATGTGTCCCATGGCATTTCTGCTGAGGACACACCAAAAGTGTTGAGACCCGGAATCTCCATAACTTCAATTCTATTAGACAAACTGCTTTTCACAGGGCAGGAAGCACCCACATGCTCCATGGACATGGTGGGTTCCCGTCACTTCATGTCCTCACCAATGCTTGTTAGGAGCTTCTGTGCTCACTCAGATCCCTGCCCTTGGCCACAGGCTTCCCTATATCCATGGAGGCCAGGACTCAGGATGAGCCTCTTCAGGCAGCAGTGGGGACAGTGTGTCCTGTCTACTCAGAAGGCCAGTCCTCAGAATGGCTTAGAAACCCATCCCTGGAACTCCCATCTTAGCTGCTCCTCTTGCTAACTGTGTAATCATGGGTGATTTAATTAACATCCCTGTGCCTCTATGTCCTGGGGTGTGGAGCATGGGTGAGAACATATGCCTCCCTGGGCCATCTTGACAATTAACAAGTGAAGGCTACTGAACATTTGGAAGGAGGCAAGTACGCTCTAGGGGATCCATATCTGTGAGCCAGAACTGGAGCCTTCCTAGGACACAGTGATCACTATGTTCTACAGATGGCTTAGAAGACAGACATGGGGTTTATTCCACAACACTGGTAGAGCTCTGTGTGTCTAGGTGTGTCACCTCTCAGGGAGGGATAGGCATCAGCCTTTCCAAGTTGAGTCCATATGAGGGTGTTAGCTGTTTCCAAGGACCAGTGTTCATGTGTTGTTCATCACAGTGACCAAAATGCCCCACAATAACAATTTACATGAGGAAAACCTTATTTGGGCTCATGGGTTCACAGGTCTCAGTCCATGGTTGGCCCAACTCTATTGCTCTGGGCCTAAGAGGGAGGCAGAATATCATGCAGCAGAATTTAGTACAGGAAAGTTGTTCAGCTCATGGCTGAGGGAGGAACTTGGGGGACAAAATATAATCCCCAAGGGCATGCCCACAGTGACCTATTTCCTCAAGCCATGCCCCATCTGGGTATGGTTACCACCTAGTATAGTAGTCTTCAAATCCATCAAGTGGATTAATCCACTGATTAGGGTCATGGTTCTTGTATTGTAATCATTTCAGCTCTAAACACTGCTACCTTGTGTATCATGAGCTTTTAGGAGGACACCTTACATCCAAACCATAACAGGGCTGGTCATGTTGTAGGAAAATATTTTCTCTTTCAAGAGCAAGAGTGCTTCTGCTCCATGAGATGTTCAGAGAGCAGCAGCTCAGTGGATAGCAACAGGCTTGGAAAAGAGCACATGGGCTTCTGGTCCATGTTTACCTTGCCTTCTGACTAGAAGATGGCCATGGTGGCTAGTGCTGGTCCTTCCCTTTGGCAGAATGCACAGATGAAATAGTTTCAGAGTTTCATGCAGCTGAGGATGTGATGGTACTCAAGATGAGTGGAGGGTTCCAGGACCCAGCAATGGGCAAGGCCGCAGCCCATCCAGCACTGGTTCCAATAAAATTCATTTTAAATCTTCTGATCACATTAGGAGGAACTTTCAGGGTAGTCCTGGGAGTCCTGAGCCACTAACATGTGTGTATCTTCCTTTGGGAAAAAGGAGAAAACTGACCTGCCCAGAGCCACCAGAGCCCATGTCTGCGCAGAGTGTACCATCAGTGTTTGTCTTCATTGGCTAGGATTCTCTTCTTCCTGGCCAGCATCTGAGAGCTCTAGCTGGGTGTTATCCATGAGGCATTAGTCTGTGCAGCTACTCTAAGGTAAAATCCAATGGAGTCACATCAGCCCTTGAAAACCCATAAGGAGCTTGGCGAACAAGAGTCTGCATACCTAACCCTGGGCAACTGACCCAGTGATGCTCAGCATATGACAAAGTACATGTGTGCAAACTCAGATGGTGGTACATTTTTAGATACTTGGTTTCTTTCAAGTTAGCCCACACATCATTAAATCCACCCTTGTAAATCAATCCTCTCTCCCACCTCAGGGTATGCATCCTTGCACAGCCCCAGAGGTATTAGCCATTACCACCACCTAGTTTGACTACAAAGTCACTGATTTTCAAACATTGTGCTGTGATCTCTGGTCAGGAGAGGTACTTCCTAGTTTGAGAAGGAGGAGGCTGTGAGATTTATCCCACTACCTGCTGTTACTCTTCTCTGCCTTCACAGTTCCTTTTGATTTGCTTTCATGCATTGGGGTTCTTTGCAAATTTTAGATTTGAAAATCCATGGTTTGAAATTTTTAGGAAAAAGCTTAAAAAGTTCTGGCTTAGGCAGTTCAATTGTTATGAGATTGCTTCATAATATTAACATTCCCTGATTATCTATATCCATTTTCTTACCTGCATGATAACATACATCCTGCCTGATAAGCCCTCATAACATCTCTGAGATCTCTTGTAATCCCAAAATTCCAGGCCCAGGACTGGGCAAATCAGAGGGTTTCATGAATGTCTACCAGATCAGTGAGTGAGCTCTCGGTTAACTGCTGCCAGTGTGCAAGATAGGCGGGGGACAGAAAAAGATTTTCAGTATGTTGTAATAGGTCATCAATGACATTTCACTGAACATGTTGTATCCTACACTGAGCCTTGCATCTTAGCAAACTTTTTTTTCCTTTAAAGCAATAAGCAAACAAATAACCAAGGGTGCCCTCAGTGCTGGTGGTCATGACAACAAGAGACAAAAATGCCTTTTATGCCTTAGGGTTGTGAGCCAGGCCAGCTGGTTCCATTAGCTCCTGCTCTGTTTTCCCAAGTGCTATCCTTTTCATGTCTCTTCAGGCTTTTGCCACCTGGTCTGGACCCCTTCCATCACTGGACCCTGCTCTTGCAATCTCAGTTTCCCAGGCCTATGCCTCAGCAACATGCCCTCCACTGTTTGCACTCCGTGAGATACTGGGCCAAAAGGTTCTTGTTCTCTGCTGTGATTCAGTTCTGGTCACTTGTTGAAGTTAAAATGGTATATCACCATTGCTTTGAAAAGAGGACCATTGTCTGAGGTCTGAGGAGTCTTTTACCTAGACAGACATTTCAATGATGTAGTGCACCCTGCAAATGCTGTCATGGAGAGTGGGCTGTTGATGAAAAGCTACTAGCAGGTAGTGGAGGACAGTTGGTGAGAAGCAGAAAGTGCCAGAGTGATTCAGTCTCTTGTTTCCTACTGGAATGTTTCCTCTTCACTAGAGAGATGAGCACAGAGGCATGGTTGATTGTTCTCATCAACTGAGTGGAGCACATCCCCATGACTGCATTTAATGGCGCTGAACAGGCTTGCCTCTTCTCCACAGTGTTGAAATCATGGCAGAGGCACCACACTGGGGGCCAAAAGACTGGGGTGGAATTCATGTGGTATCTGGTATCTGTCATCTTTTGTAGAACTTATGTTCTTCCTGTAGAGATGCCAATAGCCAGCATTTGTGTCTCATTTGATCTATCTTGCCTCTCTATATTGTGTATTTCTTTCTGGATTGAAATGGAGACCCTTACTGAGGCCCTACCTGTGTTTCACAGGTTAGGGCATGTATAATCTGCTCCTTTTTCTAAGCAAATTATACAATCAGCCTGGCTCTCAGCAAGCCACTTCTGTATCCCGCACAATAAATCAGTTGTGTTGCAACAAAGAAATGCATGCATTAATGTTTCTTTGATTCCTTAAAAAAATAATATATATATATATATATATATTTTAAATTGCCAGAAACTATATACCCTATTATTAAATTAGTATATATATTTTTTGGATTTAAATTGATGAAACATAACAGAACCAAATACCTCCTATTAATTGTAACTGTTGATTTTAAGATACATCCAAAAATATGTATTTTAAGATACATATTTAGAAATTTAAATGTGAAAAACTTTGTCTTGCAAGGATGGACATATATCTTTTGAGTACCTTGCCTTTTTTCATATAACTCTCTTAGGAGATAAAAAAAGCATTGCTCTAAAACACACCTAATTGAGCTATGTAATATGAGATTAGAAGAAACTAAATTTACATTGGTAATATGAGAACTTCTGGGGCAATTTTGTTGTTTCATTAGCTAAATAATAGCACATTGCATTTGATAACTAAATTTTTTTTTTTACTTTTCTTTATGCTGACCCCTTTGTCATCATGCATTTGAGGAAACACAATACAAACAAAACTGGAATCCATTTATATTAAAATAAAACGACTATGAAAGAATTCAAGATATACACTCCAAAGTCAAAATACCTTATTAATTTCTCCCTTTAGTTTATCTATTTAACAGTTAGTTGAAAAGTACAATATAGGAGCCAGGAAGGTGGCCCATACCAGTAATCCCAGCAGCGAGAGAGGCTGAGACAAGAGGATCCTGAGTTCAAAGCCAGCCTCAGCAATGGTGGGGCACTAAGCTACTCAGTGAGACCTTGTCTCTGAGTCAAACACAAAATAGGGCTGGGATGTGGCTCAGCAGTTGAGTACCCCTGAATTCAATCCCCAGTCTAAAATATAAATCATTTTTTGCTAACTTGTATTTTTAAATATTAAGACTTCAGTTTAAGTAAAGGAGCTTTGATTTGTTTTTAGGAAGTTTCTGAATATAGCATGGGTGTGTGCATGTGAAGTAGTGAAAACTCTTCCTTAAATTTCTTTTTTCCAGATTAAAACTAATTTCAGCAAAAGTGCAGTGAAAATCATATCTAAAGTGTGTGAATTATAGAATTCTATTTATAACCTTTTTTAAGAGGAAAATATTTAAATATTTGACTAAAATCACACTTAGTGTACATCTTTTTTGATTTGCAATCCTGTGATTTTCTGGAATATCTGAACAATCTTCCAAATGGGATATCCCATTATACAAATAGTACTTAAGTATTTAAGCATGTATTAATGAGACAGGGCACCTACAGTCTTTATATTTTGGCTGTAAGTTTCTGAGGGTCCAGGAACAATCCAACCCTTTGTAGCCAACTTTTGATAAGCTGTGTGGTTGAGTGTAATGATAGTGCACAGTTGTTATGGCATCATACTGTGGGCCACCCACCCAGCCTGTGTGGAATTCAGGTGGAGACGAAATTAGATGCAGATGTGGCAAAGGTTTCCTAGAGAGATATTGCTTCAGTTCAGCACTACTGTTTCAGAATCTTCAACTGGGTGAAGAGGGTCTTTATGGAGCATGTGAAATGGTAAAAGAATTATGATTTTTGTGATCATGGATTTGAGATGGGTCATTGGGGGAAGGGAAGGCAAGTAGCAATTTTGGTGGAAAGAAGGTCATATAGGATATATATATATATATATATATATATATATATATATATATATATATAACAAACTAAATAATGAGGGTTCAGGCTGGATTAGAAAGAAGGAGTAAAATTAGATTTCAGGAGAAAAAATTAAGAATGCAAATATATATATATATATATATATATATATATATATATATATATATATATATATATTTGTAGTTGTTGGTTTGTTTTATTTTATTTGTAGTTGGACACACTACCTTTATTTAATTTTTATGTGGTACTGAGGATTGAACCCAGCACCATGCATGTGTTAGGTGAGTGCTCTACCACTGAGGCACAACCCCAGCCCCTTACTTATATAATATTAATGGAATAATCCAGGTGAGTAATGACACTTCGCAGATCAAGAGAAAAAGAGGAAACTGTGTTTGCAGACTTAGTGTTGCACACACAAAGATGGATGATCATGATTTTTCTCATTAGCAATTCCAGTCTCAGAAAGTTGGAATTATCATCTCATTGTATAACCATTCCATTACCAAGCATTCTTAATTTTTTCTCCTGAAATCTAATTTTATTCCTTCTTTCTAATCCAGCCTGAACCCTCATTATTTAGTATCTGATGTCATTCTTAGGATTTCCTGACTGGTTCCCCTGTCTCTGAATTTGCTGTGTAACTGCACACTCATCCCATCATCCCTCCAGCAGGGGTGCTCCTTCTTTTTTAATATTTATTTTTTAGTTGTAGTTGGACAAAATACCTTTATTTATTTATATGTGGTGCTGAGGATCAAACCCAGGGCCTCGTATGTGCTAGGTGAGCATTCTACCACTGAGCCACAACCCCAGCCCTAGGGGTGCTTCTTCTTGCTTACACCATACACTCTCCATGAGTATATCTTCTCACAGCCCCATGTATATGGCCTCAGCACTTCTATGCATTTTACACGTTTTTAAAAAATTATTTTTAACATCTTTATTTATTTATTTATTTATTTATTTATTTATTTATTTATTTATTTATTTTGTGGTGCTGACATGCTAGGCAAGCGCCCTACTGCTGAGCCACAACCCAAGCCCTGCATTTTACACTTTTTACATCATAAATCGAGTGATGGGTACTACCATTTTGGTTATTATGAACATTTCATTTGGTCTTAACTGTTTAAAGGAAAGCCTTCAATGCCATTATACATTATCCCACTGGGCAGAAAAATCCATGGTGTACCATCATTTAAATGTCAAAATCATTTGAGAACCAAAAGCAAATATGCAAGTGTTTATAAAACTGAGCATGTGGCCTTCTTCTTCCTGTCCTGCAGTATTGTATTGGAAGAGGTGAATAATGCAGGTGACATACTACCATTACCTTTGGGAACTTTTTACCCAATTCATATGAGAGCCTGGATTAGAGAAAAGTTGCAAATGCACAGTGAAAGTGAACCATGGAAGAATAATCTTAGTCTTTTTGTCTTTCTACCCATATGTACTGAGAGATGATTTTAAAATTAAATAAATCTCTTTTAGAGTAGTGTGTCTTAGGGGTCATGAATTTAAAGTTTTCTTCTATTTTGAAACCCCTTCTGTAGTACCCTACTAAATATCAACTGACTTTTCCTTTCCCAATTCCATTCATGGTCATACACTTGGTTCTTCATCATATTAATTATTATTCCCATCCTATGATATTAGTAAAAAAATGGTTTTCAAGTTGTTATGTTTTATGTTGTGCTTCTTGTCTTCATCATCATCATCATCTTATTATTATTATGTTTGTTGTTCAGGAAAAACTTGTTTCCCTTGCCAAGATTTCAACATCCTGTGTTAAAAGTCAGAGGCCAGAACAGCAGATTCTGTTATTTGACAACATCTGTATCACTGGCTGTTCATTTCCTACCTCTTTTTTCCTTTCCCAAATCAAAATTATCAACTAAAATAAGGAATAAAAAAACAATATTTACGTATCCAACATGCTCAGTCCCTATGTAGAACTTTGCAGTACCTGGGAGGCCACTCTCATCAATTTTTATTATATTGTTATTTACCTATTGGTGGTCAGGATATTTGTTGAGTTTAGTGAAATCATTCAGTATTAATGTCTTATTTACTTAAGCCACTTTAAGTTTCATTTTAAAATGGCACCTTGTGAGGACTGAGTCATCCTGTGTAGAGTTTTCACATTTGGTTTTTGCTTTTCCAATGCTTTTCCAAATGTTTCTACCATTATGGTTTTAATATTTGTAGGGCAATTCTCTATAAATAGAGAGGAAAAATTTTGTGCCCTCTGAGGACCAGCACAAGCCCCATGCAGGAGAGGAGAGAAGCTCTAATTACAGACCCTAAATAAACAAACAAGCCAACAACAGCAAAAGCCTGGAGTATGGCTCAGTCGAGTGTATCACCCCAAACATCAAGTTTTTAGTAACAAAAACAAAACAAAAAAACTCACAAGATGTGAAAAAGCATGTCTTAGCTCAGCCTGCTATAAGAAATTATGACAGACAGGGTAATTTCAGACACATTTTTTTCTAATAGTTCTGGAGGGTAATAAGCTGGATGCCATAGTGCTGACAGATTTGGGGACTGCAGAGCTAAAAAGAGCCTTCCTTGCCTGCACAGCCCTGCCTTCCCACTGTGCACGCACCGTCTTTGCAGGGCTAGGCCTCAGTGCATGCAGAGGGAGGAGAGAATCTGTCATCTTCCTTTGATGGAGGACATGAGCCCCATCATAAGGGTCCTGTCTTTATGACCTCATCTACACCTAATTATACCTCAGAGGCCCACCTCCAAATATCATCACATTGGAGGTTAGGGCTTCAACACATGGATTTGATGGAAGGACACAACAGAGTCCACAGTAAACAGAAAAGTGTTACCCATCCACAGGGGGGGAAATGCAGGTTCCAGAAACTTCCTATGAGAACTCAGATGTTAATCTTAGGAAAGATTTGAAAATATGTAAAATATATTATATAATATGTAAACATATCATATATATTACATGTTATAATAATAAAAATATAAAACTATAAATTTTTAAATAATAAAAGTATAGTAATTTGATGATGTCTTAATAGTTAAATGAACATAAAATAACTAATGAACATTTTCTGAAAACATTAGAAAGCAAAATTATTTTTTAGAAAAAAAAATCCTGAGATTAAAAAACGGACAAAATTTGAAATAAAAAAAAAATAGAGAAGATCAAAAGTATAGATGAGGTGGACAGAAAGAAGAAGCCAAGCTGAGAGATTGATAGAGATTATACAACCCAAAGAACAAAGGAAAAGACAATGATAAAAGTGAACAGAGCATTAGAGAAATGTGGGCCACCGAGCTCACCAATAGACATGTTCTAGGAATTCTAGAAGGAGGGAAAGAAGAAGGAGCAGAAAAGTGTTTAAGATATAATGACTAAAACCATTCCAGACTTGATGAAACCATTACAGGTCCAAGAAGTCCATAACAAGTAGGATAAACACTGAGACTCTCACATTTGTACACATTACAGTAAGAATTTTGAAAGACAAAGAGAATATAATACAAACATCAAATGAAAAGTTATTCATCACATTCAAGAGAAACTCAAATTAACACCTGATTTATCAGACATAATGGAACCAGAAGGTTAGAGAATACCATCCAAAAGGTTCAAAAGGGATTGTCAATCAAGAGTCATATAGCCAGTAAAATTATATTTCAAAAATGAAGGCAAAATAAATGTATTTCTGAAAGTTCTTCAAGCTTAGAGAAAGTTATCTATACAATGCTTTTAACCCACATTAAAAATCCTATTAAAAGTAATTGCCTAGATATAAAAGTATAAATGCATACTTGCTTTTCTTAAACTGATATTAAAAGCAATTATCTTTAGCAGTATGCAGTGCCGGAGAGGGGGAGGGCTGGTGCGGTAGTAGGGCGGTGCAGGAGAGGGGGAGAGGCGGTGAGGGGATGGGCAGTGCAGGAGAGGGGGAGGGGCGGTGAGGGGATGGTGGTGCAGGAGAGGGGGAGGGGCGGTCCGGTAAGGGCGGTGCAGGGGAGGTGGAGGGGCGGTGCGGGGGAGGGGAGGGGAGGGGCGTTCTGCAGCTGCACCGAGTCAGGGCTGTGCAGGGGGGATGTGGTGGGGCCTAGAGGTGGTGCAGGGCAGAAGAATGGCCCAGGGCAGAGGGGCCCCCTGCACCAAGGATGGGAAGGCCTAGGAAACTGTGCCTTTGTGTCTGTTAGGCTGGGGGCGGAGCCTTGCAGGCCTGCGCCTACGCCTGGCTGCCTGACTTCACTCCACCATGATGCAGCAGGCCAGGCCCCCCTAGACTTTGCTCCACCTTGATGCCCACACCATAGGAAAACTTAGATCCCTCTTGACATCATCCTTCAGAGCACTGTAAGTAACGGGGTAGGTGGTGGCAGATGACCTTGGAGGGCCTGCTAGGCTAGGGGGCACCCTTGTAGGCTGTGTCAAAGTAAAAATATTTGAGATTTAATTGAAAACTGCTGGCAAGGTTGCCTCAAGGGAGTGGCATCTGTTTTAGCTTTATTGTGTGGAGAATTAACTGCAGTCACAGGGAGGGAGTGAAATATAAATAAGGAGATAGAAGGCTATTACTACACCTTGGGGGGGGCAGATGGCAGTTATTTTAGGATGGGGCAGGTATTTGTGGATTATACAATTGTTAGAATTTGTAACATACTGACAGGATTGTTGGTGTTGAGTGTGAGGAAAGGGAGAAGTAATAAATTTTGAGTTTAAGCTGGAACAACCAGGAGAGTAGAGGTCCTATTTACTAAAATGAGAGGACATGGAGAGCATGATTTGGGAGAAAAGGTATGAACTCAGTTTTGGATAATTTTTAGATACTTGTTAGAATAGTGATGATAATATAAATGCTAGTAATAATATTAATCATAAGGTAAATGTAAACTGTTCTAGGCAGGTCTTTTGCATATATTAATTCATTTAATCCTCAAAACAGGGTAGGAGATATTTTTGTTTCTATTTTACAGATGAGAAAAGGAAACCTCCTTAACTCTCCCCATTAATGAGTGGGAAAATTGAGATTCATCCCCAAGCATTCTCTGGCTTTGGAGTGCATGCAGTTAATCCCTGTGACTGCCTCTGTGTGGACATGGTGAGTGTGACTAAGTATGAATATGGAACTGGGGAATGGTCAGGAGATAGATTTATATTTCTGAAGAGAAAACTTGCTTTTCTTCGTCCTCTAAGCCTGGGTTGTCAGTGGGAGATAAGCACATAAGGAGTGAGGCTGTACTGATAGGTTTTTCATTGCTTGATTGGGTTCATACAGAGAAAATCTAAACCATAGCACAGATTGTTAATCCCCCACTGGTCTCTGTTGGTCAGCTCCCCCATTAACAGTTCTTTCTTTATTTTATATGCTCCAATTCACATTATTTAACTGGAATCTTGCTTACTTTCTTTGTATCTCTTTGATGTTTCTAACTTGGTAAAGCATTAGGAGTGTACAGACTCAACTACCTGCGATTTTTTGTCTTTACTAATGTACTTCAGAGCCTTAAAATTGTCTATCAATCATCCAGCCTGTCTCTATTACCTTAGTTTCTCACTCCCCATGGCAATGTTTAGTGTTGTTTTCAGCTTAAAGTGCTACCTTCAGTATTTGTAAAAGAGATGAAGAAATTTTATTAGTTTTTGTTTTTTTGGAACATCTTAATTTCACCTCCTTTTTTTTTAGAGAGAGAGAGAGAGAGAGAGAGAGAGAGAGAGAGAGAGAGAGAGAGAATCTTTTTAATATTTATTTCTTAGTTTTCCCCAGACACATCATCTTGGTTTGTATGTGGTGCTGAGGAACGAACCCGGGCCACACATGCATGCCAGGCTAGCGCACTACTACTTGAGCCACATCCCCAGCCCCTCACCTCATTTTTTAAAGATAATATTGCTGGGTACAAGATTCTTAAGTCATAGGTTCTTACTTTCAGCATGTTGAATATTCAATTCCATTGCATTCTGACTTTTGTTTCTTACAAGTCAGCATTTAATTTTGTGTGTTGTGGGCATTTCCTTATGCTTGAGAAGTAATTTATTTTTGGTTCTTTCAGATTTTCCCTTTGCTTTTCAACATTTTTACTTATAATATCTCTGGGAGTGTAACTGTATTTATCCTGCTTAGAGTTTTTGAGCTTCTTTGATTTATAAATTAATAATGTTTTTTCTTCAAATTAGGGAAGAAGTTAACCAACATATTGTAAAAATTTCTTCACTTCTTTTTTTTTCCTAATGGTATCAGTTCTTTTTTGTTTGTTATTTTTCTTTATGTTCTTCAAATTATAAATATCTATTAATCTGTCTTTAAGATCTCTAATTCTTTCTTTTTCTTTGTATTCTTCTCTGCTTTTCTTATTTTTTTCCAGGCTGGGTTTAAATTTGTTATCTTCTAACCTCAAATCCCAAAGAACTTGGGTTATAGGAGTTTACCACTGTGCCTGGCTTGATTCATTCTTGTCAGATCAAATCTATTATTGGTTTCTTCCAGGTTATTTTCCATTTCAAAATTTATGTATTTTTTAATTCTGAAGTTTCTATTTCGAAACCATCTATATATCTGTTGATATTCTCTATTTGATGAGATATTGCAATCGTGCTTTGTTTTCATCCTTTAAAAATAGTTTTGTTTTTGTTTTTGTTTTTTTTTAGTTTTTGAACATATTAAAATAACTACTCCGAAATCTGTATCTGCTAAATCCAACATCTGGACTCCTTTAAAATCCGTTTGTATTGACACTCGTTTATCATCTTATAGGTTCACAGTTTTCTGTATCTTTGCACATTGCACAATATATGTTGAAAATTTGACACTTTAGATAAGATAGTGTAGATAGTGACTATGTGCTGATGCCCTCGTGGAAATGGAGGAATATTGATGTTCTTTGATTGACCACTTATTATGAGTTGGCTGACCTGACTTTGTAACGTTTGTCTCCTCACAGTATACAATCTGTGATGTCCATGTTCAGATTTATTTTCTCATTTTTCTTTTAACTTTGCTATCCCATGCTTACCCCTTGATTAGCATAACCCATTTTTTCGGTTAAAGTCTGTGCTTATACCATCTGGTCAATTATATTTTTTACTCTTGTTTTTAGATATGTGAATTGCTTGGGAATATTATCAGAATTGAAGTAATTTTTTTTGCCCCATGTTTAGATGGAAACTAGTAGCTTGAATTTTTCATTTCCAGTTATGCCAGAGAGAGAACAGCCTTGGGCATACCCACAATCCTCTAGATTGCCAGGGGTGTGTGTGGTTTTGCTTTATAGCCCAGGTTTCTAGGTATTAGCCTTGGGGCAGAATAGCTTATTGTTCATCCATTGTTGGATGAAAGGTTTTTCTTCAGTCTTAGTGACAGTGAGGTACCCTACTTTTGTTAAAGATTTGTGTGTGCTTTGGGAATATTTTCACTTGACCCATGAACTGCTTTGATTGTTCTTGAGTTAGTGCAGCCTACCACTTGCATGCAGCCTTCCTGCACCTGGATTTTACTGTGGTCTGGTTATTCCTTTCCTAGTTATCTCTGTAAACTTCTCACTGCTCTGCTGTTTGTGTTTGGTTGTTGCTTGTATCATGGAGCTGTGAACACCTTATTGATTGCTTTCCATGAAGATCTTATTGTTTCCATCATTGTAATTAGGTATTTCATTCTTGAGTCTTGCTTCTCTAGTTTGCCTCTCCTTCTAGGCAGTACCTTATAATCACTGCACAAGAACAAGGATAGTGGCTCACTTCTCACTTCTCTCTGGCTGATACCCTTGCTTTAAGAGAGGTGCTTGGGAGCCGGGGCATCCCCTCATCATCTTGGATTGCCCCTTTGGGTATGGAACCTGTGCTTTCGCAGCAGATTGAGCCAGGTGTGATAGCAGCCCAGTATAAGGCTGTTGCATGTAGGGTAGAGATTCCACCCCTCAAATGAGGAAGTTGACTAGAGAAAGAGAGCTCTAATCCTCTCAACTGTGCCTGTCCAGAACAGAGATTCTGCCATTAAGGTCTGGGAAAAATGAGAAGTACCAGAACCCTGTTTACTCAGAGTGAAATTGTAGGTGAAGTTTGGGAATTGAGAGAAAAAAGCATCCCCCTTTTTCTTGACTAGATCTACCTGAACTAAGGCTTATGGAGTCATTCCATAAGTAAGAATTTGGAAATGTGATACATTTTATATCTTCTTTTGTATTCATATTAATTTATAGATATTTTTAATTTTTAGTCTTCAGTATCCATGCACTTTACCCGTTTAAGAACCTGATAAGTTTTTCCTGTAGAGTTTCCTGCATTTGGGGGTTTGGTGTTTGCATATTTGTGGTGTTAATCAGCATGTTCCTTTGATCTCTATAGTTCCTACAGAGTGGCAGCTATCCCCAAATTGAATCAGACTCAGTGTGAACTTTAGCAAAATATAACATCCCTCTGAATCACTTGCTGGGCTTATTAAAGCAAATATTACTGAGTGCTAGGCCCACACTTTCTGATTCATTAAGTCAGAATCTTGGGGTCTGAAAATTTGCATTTTTGGCCAGTACCCAAGTGATGCTCAGGCTGGTGGAAACTTATTTTGAATGCCTGATGGCATCTTTTTTTCTGTCCTGTATATGTTCATTTATTTACTTGAACCTGTGACAATATTCTAATTTTTTATATTTTTCTTTATGAGGAGGATACTGGGGATTGAATTTAGGGGCACTTGGCCACTGAGCCACATCCCCATCCCTATTTTGAATTTTATTTAGAGACAGGGACTCACTGAGTTGCTTAGTGCCTCACTTTTGCTAAGGTTGTCTTTGAACGAACGTACTATCCTCCTTCCTCAGGCTTCTGAGCTGCTGAGATTATAGGTGTGTACTACCATGCCCTGCTAATTTTTTCATTGGAATATTTTTATAAAGAGAACCTTGCCCTTATCTACTATTTGATTACCCAGTGTACAGTTAACCAAGGAAAGGTAAGACAATTTCTTGATATTTTTCTTTTTGATTTGCCAATTTTAGGATAATGAGGTAGTTCCCTATCTATTGAAGGTAACCAGTTACAAAAATATACTATTATTAATTCCTAGCATAAAGTATATTTGATGGGTCTAATAAATTTCTAGTTTTACCATTATTGGAACTGAAATTATTACATCTTTGGCCTGTGGGAGACACTTGAAGGTGACTCCTGAGTTCTAAAATCAGTCATTTCTTTTAGAAGCCCTGTCTAAGGTGTGATAATGGGTTGGTCATTCTTTCTATGTTCTGACACAGGTTATATATGTGTATATGTTTTAGTCAGCTGTTTTGCTGCTGTGGCCAAAGGACCTGACATGAACAATTTTAGAAGAAGAATAGTGCATTTGTTGCTCATAATTTTAGAGGTCTCAAGCCATAGAGAGCCAGTCCCATCCCTCAGGGCCTGAGGCAAGGCAGGGATCATGGTGGGAGATTGTGGTGGAGTAAAGCAACTGAGAAGCAGAAATAGAGAGCTCTGCTCAACAAAGTATACAAAGTATAAACCCCTGAGAAGCAGAGAGAGAGAGCTTTCTTAACAAGGACAAAGTATAAACCCCAAAAGCATGCATGCCCCCAGGGACCCACCTCCTCAGATTGAACCCTACCTGTGTACTGTTACCACTAAGTTAAACTCCCAGGGGATTAGTGCACTGATTAGGTTAAACCTCTAATAACCCAATCATTTGACCTTCAAACTATCTTGCAGTGTCTCACACATGAGCTTTTGGGAACACCTGATATCTAGACCATAATGGTGCACATATTTAAGATACAGTAAAAATACTTCACAGCCAGCTTTTCACTTCAGGTGGCTCCCCTTGGGAACCATCATCACAATTAGAGAAAGAAAGGTGGGGTGTGGGCAGAACTGATGCTTGTATTGTTCCAGGTCTCCTGATTCTCCTGGGAAGGCTGACTGAAAGGAGAGGCCAAAGCCTTGAGCAGGTGTCTTCCATGAAATCTTGCAACCCCATTGCCCATTAGACTCTGTGCATGGGAGATAAAAACCTGGGGTCCAAGGAGGGGGAGAGTGATAAATCTGCCCTGAATCATTGCACACTGTGGTTCTTAACCATGGATAGATGTCAGAATTACTGGTAGAATTTTAAAACTACAAACAACCAGGTCCCATCCTGGCTGGTGATGGTGATAAAGCCTAAACAACACCTGTGTGTGTGTGTGGGGGGGGGGTTGGGGGACAGGGGTTTAAAACATATGCTATTTTTTAAAAAACAAAACCATAACTTTTTTTGCAGGGCCCAGTGGCGATGGCCTGTAATCCCAGTAGCTGGGGAGGCTGAGATAGGAGGATCTTGAGTTCAAAGCCAGCCTCATCAATGGCAAGGTGCTGAGCACCTCAATGAGACCCTGTCTCTCCATAAAACACAGGGGCAAACTGCAGCACAGGCCATCTGTGCCTGCACACAGGGCTCCCAACAGGCAGGCAGGTGGGGTGCTGGTGGGGATGGACAGATGGACATGGAGCTGGGGGGGATTGCTGGAGGCTGCATGGTGCAGGGGAGGGGCGGTGCGGGGGAGGGGGAGGGACAGTGCTGTAGAAGGGCAGTGTGGGAGAGGGGGAGGGGCGGTGAGGGGGAGGGGCGGTGCTGTAGAAGGGCTGTGTGGGGGGCTGTGAGGGGGAGGGGCGGTGCTGAGATGGGGAGGGGTGGTGCAGTAGAAGGGCGGTGTGGGAGATGGGGAGGGGCGGTGCAGGAGAGGGGCGGTGCGGGAGAGGGGAGGGGTGGTGCAGTAGAAGGGCAGTGCAGGGGAGGTGGAGGGGCGGTGCGGGGGGAGGGGCGGTGCAGGAGATGGGGAGGGACTGTGGGTAGTAGGGCGGTGCAGGAGAGGGGGAGGGGCGGTGAGGGGATGGGCGGTGCGGAAAAGGGGGAGGGGCGGTGAGGGGGATGGGCTGTGTGGGAGAGGGGCAGTGAGGGAGAGGGGCGGTGCAGGAGAGGGGGAGGGGCGGTGCGGGAATGGGGCTGTGTGGGAATGGGGCTGTGCGGGAAAGGGGCTGTGTGGGAGAGGGGCAGTGCGGGAGAGGGGCAGTGCGGGAGAGGGGCAGTGCGGGAGAGGGGCAGTGCAGGAGATGGGGAGGGGGGTGCAGTAGAAGAGCAGTGTGGGAGAGGGGGCAGGGCCGTTCGGGGGATGGGCGGTGCAGGAGAGGGGCACTGCGGGAGAGGGGCGGTGCGGGAGTGGGGAGGGGCAGTGCAGTAGAAGGGCAGTGCAGGGGAGGTGGAGAGGCAGTGCAGGGGCAGGCACAGTGCAGGAGATGGGGAGGGGCGGTGCAGTAGAAGGGCTGTGCTGCAGAGGGGGAGGGGCGCTGAGGGGGATGGGTGGTGTGGCAGAGGGGCGGTGCAGTAGAAGGGCGGTGCAGGAGAGGGGGAGGGAGAACACTAAGTAAAATGGCTGTGCTTTGTGGAATTTGCAGGATTCATTAATACATGTAACAATGTTTGTCACTGCCTTTGGACCTAACACTTATCAGTGTAGATGAACAGAGGCACAGTAAGAAAGATAGCTGGCATAAAACACCAAGGGGAAGGGGCTAAGCTGCCTTACTAGGTTTACTTATTTCACTCTGGTGGCACTTTGTATTGTCTGTATGAACAGAGTTTCCAAGTACTTTCCCACTTAGCCGGCCTCTCTGTTATTCATACAGTTGAACTACCAGGGAGAGATGGATCAGTTTACCACCTGTGAGGCCTTTTCTTCCACATTTTCTGCCCATTGCATGCTTTTGTTTTTTTCAGCTCTTCCTACAAGCCCCCCCTAATCCTGATCTCTCCTTAGTCCTTATGATTTCTTTAAGTGTCCCCTTTGCTCCTGTTCATGGAGTCATGTGTACAGATATTATACCTGGTTCTATTCAACTCTAGTTAATTCTTTCTCACCTCTGTGCTCCTTTTACCAAGTCACTCCTCAACACTTACTGTAACCCTTTGAATTTTTTGTCCATTGTCATTTAAAAAACTCTTTAAAAATTGAACCATTTCACATGCAGATACAGTCTTCTTGATCTGCTATTAATCCCCCACTACTGACATTGTAAGTTATTGAAATGTACACTTCCAGACCGTTTTCAGATTTTTGATTTCTGTATATCTATCTGTCTGTCTATTTACAAACATAACATGGTATTCTGAAAGTATCGTTCTGCTTTTGGAGCTCTACTTTGTGTTTTTCAGAAGCAGGCCTATTACACAGAGATGAATCCATGTTACCTAGATTGAGTTCAAACCGGTATGTGCACTGTGATTCCCATTATATTGTTCTACCTACTAATGGACAGTTAAGTTATATCCAGACCTCACCTCCTCCCCCATTAAGTAAAACCCCTGTGGAGAGACATGTAGATGCCTTCATGAACATATTGATTGTTTTTCATGGCAGGTTTTCCAAAAACCAGTTAGTAAAATCAGTTTATTTCTTTGCAGCCTGAAATTACCTTCATTCAGGTTTACTGGTATAAGAACCGCAGTATATCAGCAACTATTCTCCAATAGCAGTTCAGGCAGAAGTCATTCTAGATAACAATCAGTGCAGGATCCTCCATGTATTTAACACAGCCCATGGCAGGGGACATCCATCCACTCATTTAGACCAACTGATGTTTTATGCTGGCAATTTAGGTTTATTTAAAGGACTGATTTTTAAATAGGTGAGACAGACTGATTAGATTCACTATGTATGTTGGCTTTGTTTTTCTAGGCCTGAATTTTTCACATTTCAATTAATTGTCGGTCAAGTATCAGCCAGATTCTTCCCTGGGCTTCAAATGTGATAAAGCTGCTTCTTATTTTTAAGAATGCCATTGCATTCCTGCATTTATTTTACACCTCAGTGCATGTTTTACACACAAGCACACACACCCACAAACACACACACATCAACACACAAACACATAATTAGAGCACATTTAACACTCAAATAAAGCTTTAACTACTTATTCATAATAGGGTATGTTTTTTTAATAAGTATTGTGTCTTGGTCTCTACTGGGGAAACATTGTTCAATGTGAGTTCTCTGGTTTGTTGTAGGTCAGTGAATGTTCACTTGTTGGCAATGATATAGAAATGGGGAGTAAGAGTTTAAAAGTTTTTATAGTAGGTAGGCAGAGTCAGAGTATGGAATCTAAGAATAAGAAATTGGGGAATTTCCTCTTTGTTTCTTCATTTCAATCTCCTAATAATTCATACATATTTTCCAAAAGTCTCCCAGAAAACAAGGACTAGGTCAATCCACATATCAGTGAACCATAGCAGAATGCAATTCTGAATTTCATATAAACAGTCATAAAATCAAAAAGACAGGTGCTGGGGTTTTGGCTCAGCACTAGAGTGCTGGCTTCGCACTTTCAAAGGTCCTGAGTTGGATCCCCAACAACATATGTGAAAGGAATGAATGAACCAATGCATGAGTGTATGATGAATGAATTAAAGGTATAAGGAGGAGGAGGAAGAGGAGGTGGAGGAGGAGAAATAGAAGAAGATGATGAGTAATTTGACAGAAGGGAAGAAGGGGAGCAGAGTGAGTTTAAAGTGTGGTTTCCAATTCCCAAATGTTAAATTACAGCAGATGGGATAGAGAGAGAAGATGGGAGGGCAGGATAGGGGGGGATAGTAGAGGATAGAAAAGGTAGCAGAATACAACAGTTACTAATATGGCATTTTGTAAAAATGTGGATATGTAAACAATGTGATTGTGCAATCTGTATATGGGGTAAAAATGGGAGTTCATAACTCACTTGAATCTAAGGTAGGAAATATGATATCTCAAGAGCTATGTAATGTTTTAAGCAACCAATATAAAATAGAGGTCTTCATTTTTCTTTTTGGTTGTGATCTCGTGTTTCTGTGACATATTTAGTTGTGTCCTCTCTTTAGTCCTCCCATGCTCTAGTTATTCTGATATGGAAAAACTAACTGATATGCCCAACCAGTCTGTAAATCAGTGAAAATTTTTCATTAAGCCTAAAGTCACTTCACATTTGCTACAGTCATACTAAATACACTTCTTTGTTGGGAGTTTAAAATATATTTCCATCAGCTAGATTACAAGTACCTAGAACTCCCATTCTTGTTTATGTAATAGTGGCTTCATCAGATTCAATGCTGTACTCTGGAATTAAATAAAATAGGAAGACTTATTCATAAGATTCCTACGTAAACCGTCTTTATTTACAAAATACTATCTTAAGAATTATAGTTTCATTGAGCTTCAATTGGAGCCAAAGTATAGTCAATTACTGAAGTAAAAGCAGTTACTTAAAAACTAAAAATGAGATATAAGTCAAATTACATTTGAAGAGAGAGCAACAGCATGAGGTTTCTTGTTTGGTTCTGGATGTTGAGTAACAGGCTCATTTGCAGGTGGAAGGAACCCTTCAGGGAACTCACTTGTACTTTCAGAATGCGGGTGTAGAGGGCTGAATTCCAGCTCTTGGAGGAAGATTGTGAGGAAAACCCCCTCCCTGCATAGACATTTCACATTGGAAATGGAGTGGGTGGCGGGCCAGGTGGAAAATAATCTCCAGGTTCCCTTACAAGTTTCTTGGGAGAGGTGGAGGAAACAAAACATCCTCTTCTCATAAACTGACTCCTTGGGTCAACTGGAAACAAGGCACCTCTGACTGGAGGGAAAGGTGCCAACACAGAGCCAGAGCCAGTTGCTTGGTTTTCAGCATGGAGAGGTGAATCAGGCACATCAGAGTCCCCAAGATCGACTATGGTCTCCTTTCTACTGGATTGCCTTTGTAAAGACATAGGCCCATCCCATTTATCCAAAGGAGGCATATTAGGAATTCTGTGTTCTGATGGCCCCGATGGTCTACCACAATTTGAGTAAAACCTCTCTTGCCTTTGTAGAGGAAGACGTGGATCAGAAGAATATGGTTGGCCTGGCGGAGGGATCGTCAGCCTGCTGGCCTGTTCCCCTGGAGGAGAGAGGGGCCCAGTCTGAGAAGGTGCTCTCTGAAAATCTGTGAACTTATGACAGCTGGATTCTCTTCCTTTACTGCTAGTCGCATGGTCCAGAGGATTCTCCAGGGCCTCTTGACCCTCTTCCTCCTCCCACTGGAGTGAAAGGTGAGAGTGTGAGTGGACCACTCTTTTCAAAATGAGGAGGTCTCCTTTCAGATGAAGGCTGACCTATTGGTGAGGTCCCATTTGGAGAAGGCTTTCTGCCCATTGCTGAGTTGGAAACATCCAGTGCATCATAGGGATCTTTGTCTACAAGTTCAAATTGAAGCTCCTTCTCAGTTAATTTTTGTCTGTTGCGCGCATTTTGTTTCCTGAAATAACTGAGGTTTCTTTCAGAAACCCGAGCTGCCAACTCACTAGCATGTGCTTCTTTCTCAGAGGAAATAATCTTCCCCAGACAGGAATGAATGGTTCTCTGCAATTCTTCTTCAAGATATTGGGCTCTCTTTCTGTAGGTCTCCAGCTCTTCCATTGTATGGCTCAACTTTTCTTCGACTTTGGAAAGTTTCTCCTCTTGCTCCACCCGGTAGTTTTCCTCCACTCTTCATTTCCTGTGCAGTTTCATCATATTTTCTTGATCGTGTTCCATCATGACTTGAAAGTTCTTCTGCAGGGTCTCATTCTCACGTTGCAGCTGTGCATTTTCTGACTGCAAGGATGCCTGTTCAGTCTGCAGACTTTTAAGGTGTTCTGTAAGGTCTTCCGTGGTTTTCTCCACTTCAGATGAGAAAGTACATTTTTGATTTCTTCCTCCTTCCAAGATTTCTAAGGAGGCCTTTAGCTTAGCACCATAAACCAGGTTCCTCAAAGCTCCTTTGGACTCATCCTCCAAGTGAGCACCAATTTCTGGTTCACTCGTCCTTCCCAATTCCAGGTGACCACCATCCCTTTGGGCTCCCAGGCTTAGAGAAGACCTATCTTTCATCTTCAGAAAGCATTCACTCAGAGACTCCATGTGATTTTCTGTGTCCCTTAGAACTTGTTCTCCAGCTACTTTAGAGTCCTCTAATGTGATTTTTGTTTTATATTGGACACCTCCTTCTTCCCTCTGTGCTTCAGATTCTCCTTGTATTGTTGGTCTCTGCATTTGCGGAAGTTGGGATCCTTCATTCCAAACCTCTTTGATTGCCAGCTTCAGTTCTTCCTCATTCACTTGAAAGAGTCTCCAGTTTGTTTTAGCTTCAGCTATTTGTGATCTGAGGGATTCAGATTCACCTTGGAGGGACTGTATCCTTCTTGATAGATACGCCATCGTTTCATCCTGTTGACCATGTTTAGCCTTGTGTGCTTTGAGCTCTTCTTCTAGAAAGAGCATTTCAACGCCATGGCTGGATTCGGATCTATGCAGCTTTTTGTAGGTTGCCTCCAGATGTTGTGCTTCCCTTGAACCCTTAAACCTGCAATCCTTTGAAGATGAGTCTAAGCCTTCATGTTCTTTTTCAACAAGGCTATCTTTTTCAAGAAGTGCACATTTTTTTTTCAATAAGTCCAGCAAGATTTAGAGCCAGCTTTTTTTCTCTTCCCATGTAAAGCCTGCTACTAACCGACTGAAAACTTCTCCAGAAAAGTGAGAGAACAGCAAAAAATCCAAGAGCTGTACACATCACCAACTCCCAAGGAAAGCCATAAGGAAGATGGCCTGGCTTCATGTCTTCGGACAATGCTGCCACAACCCTGGGTGCTTCTTCCAGAACCACCCACTAGTATGGCTGAGAGGCAGCCCTTGGCTCCTCCATCATGCCAAGATGGCTTTGGCTCTTGCCACCACAACCACAGCCTGCCCAGGCAGGCCAACACAGGCTGTGGACACTCAGGTGTTTGGTCAGGAACTCCAAATGCACCAGGCAACGAAGCAGACCACGGTGATCCCCTTCAGGGGCTGAGCGTATGGCTGGTGGTGGGCGTATGGCGGTGGGGGCCGTGATCAAGGGCTCCCAGGAGGCTTGTTGTGCTCAACTGCCGATCAGGGGACTCTTGTCCCCTTCCCTACCCAATGCATCCTCAAGTGCCACAGGTTTAGGTCCCTCCCAATTCAGCCAGAGAGAATTCCTCTCCATGCCACCCACCCCTTGATTTGGTTTAGGCCAAGCTAAGGCGGGGCTTAGAAGAAAGATTCCATCCAGTCATAATAACATTCAGTTTGATGTCACTCAAATTCTAAAGCTGTCTAAACTGTTCAAACAGCTTTGATGGCCTATATTGGTCTTTGTGTCCCTTGCCTTTTGTTTTAGTGACTCAGTCCTTTCCCTGCCCTTGTGCTCTTCCTATTTCCTTCCTTCCTTGCTTCCTTCCTCCCTTCCTGGTTTTACTCCTTTGCTTCTTCCTTCTTTTCTACCTCCCTCCATCCCTCCAACTTTGCCTCCCTCCCTTCCAACTTTCTCTCTCCCTTCCCTCCCTTTTCTTTTCTTGCAAGTGTTTGGGGTGAAAGTACATGGCAGGCCAGCCCCAAGCTAGGCAAGGTCACTGCCACTGAGCTACAACATCCCCAGACCTGCTGCCACTTCCTATGCAAGTAATTTGAATTATCTCTAAAGAGAAACTCTCACATTAGTCTACTTTCAAAGTAATTTCAGAAGAGTTGCTAACATGGGCACAAATCAGTTATGACAAGTCATTTTTGAAAAGCACGGCACAGCTAATGTTCCTAAATGAAGGAGTTGAAAACTTTAGTTGGTTTTCATGTCAGCATTTCTAGACTAGTTTTGTTGAAAATTCTTAAAACTCTTCTTTCAGATGTTCTTTTCTTTGGACTTTTCATGGGCTTGAAAACATCAAAGGAAGTTGGCTGGTTTTTATAAATATATAGCCAAGAGAAGGATAGATATGACTCTCTGAAATGGATGTAACTCCTGAACGTGAATTATATTGTTGATGTTAAGACAAAAAGTTCATGGCTTGATGTACAAAAAGGACATCCCAACATATTGTTTTCCTCCCAAGTTAACACTTGACTTGTTGATGTGTCACATATGAGGTTCAAAGGAGAAGATGCACAAGTCATCACTGGTTTTGTAAGCATGCAAGTTCCAAGCCCTTAGGCCACCATGCATGATTCGACCTGTTGTTATTTACGCTTACATGGCCAGAGCTGTATCACTGTCTAAAAGTTGCCAAATGAGAGTAGCTTGTTTTCCTCTCCAGCACCTGTATCGAATGACCAGCTTTTAAGTGGACTTCCCTGAGCCTGTTCAGTATCTGAACATGCGAGTCCAAAACACTTTAGTCCTACTACTAAGAAGGATACTCACTGTAACACTGTTTTTCTGACCATTAAATGGACAATAAGATGACCCTGGTGTGCAAAGAACAGGACTCAGTGAAGATGTACTGCCTGTTGGTGCATGACTCTTTTCTAGGTTTTACAGGCCGTGTGGAGGTACCAGCCCAAACACCTTGAAATAGCACTCAATTCATAGTTTACTTAAGGACACATGTGGCTTAGGGAGAACTTCTTTCCTCTGAAAGTGTTTCTTTAAACGAGATGAGAGTCGAAAAGAAGGTATTGAGAACACTATGTAAAATGGCTGTGCTTTGTGGAATTGGCAGGATTCATCAATACATGTAACAATGCTTTGTCACTGCCTTTGGACCTAACACGTATCAGTGTAGATGAACAGAGGCACAGTAAGAAAGATAGCTGGCATAAAACACCAAGGGGAAGGGGCTAAGCTCCTTCCCAATAGATGTTGAGAGCCACAGCCGAAGGGTCCCCAGCAAACTTCCAGCTGCCAGCAAACTTCCAGCTGCCAGCTGATGATTGGCAAAAAGAGGGAATTGGGAAGGGGTATATATTCCCCAAAGATAAACTTAAAATAACACCTTTTACTCCAAACTTTTTAAATTTGGATTCATCAGGACTTAGTGCTGCAGAAAGGCATATGTGTCCAAAAAATGTACATAAGCCCAAAGTACTTATGAAGGATATTCTAACAGGACAATGGAAAGGTCCTTACCCAGTAATTGTCTGGAGTCGGGGGTATGTTTGTGTGTTTCCACAGGGAGAACAGCAGCCGATTTGGATCCAGAGA
This sequence comes from Callospermophilus lateralis, assembly GCF_048772815.1. Classification (NCBI taxonomy): domain Eukaryota; kingdom Metazoa; phylum Chordata; class Mammalia; order Rodentia; family Sciuridae; genus Callospermophilus; species Callospermophilus lateralis. Next base: position 36,056,381 of record NC_135311.1, on the reverse strand, counting down.
GATTAACTAAAGCGATTTCTACAGACCAAAAAGAAGATGATTTGGCTCAAATCCATAATAGCTGATATCCAAAACTCCAGTTTGGCTATCCTTACATCTGCAACAGAACCAGGATGCTTTTTTCAATATCTATTTTATTATTACCCTTTCCCACATCATGAAGTTCTATTTTGTTTTTTGAGCTCATACAGATCTAGGTTAATGTTTTGCTGATCAGTTCTATTTTTTGACTATAGAGTTTTTAAACATTGCAATGGAGATTTCACCTGTAAAATGTTATAAGGCCTTTACTATTATGTTATGTGTTGTATGTATTATATTATGTGTGCACACTTGTGTTTTATGTTGTATGTTTGTAGGTACATATGTCCATATATCATATATGATGCACATTCATGAAAAAATGGATCCAAATATTTTTTTTTATTCACGTTATTTAAATGGTTTAATTTAAATTGGGTAAACAGCTGTTGAGGATTGTTTTAATATGTGAACAAAAAAGGAGGTTAACAGATCTGTTTGTTTACTTTCACCTTTCCTTTTCATTATATTTAATAATTCTGTTCAAGATAATGTAAAGTGTTCAGAAAATTGTTTTCTTTTAGTGCCTTCTGGAATGTTACATAATTTTTTCTTTAGCCATTATTGTCAGAATTCCTATCTTCATCCCAGTGCCGGTGAAGACAAAGATAAAACCAATCTACAGCTTCTGCAATAGCTAGCACTGAACTGCTTGAAGAACTTGCCTGGACTATGTATCACTTGTATGCATTGTGAACTCACTTGTATGCATTGAGAACTATCTGTTGGTGCAGGAACTTGTGGTAGTGTTGGGGTATTTTTGCTGATGGTGTCATCAGTGGTACAATTTTTCCAAAAGGAGCTGTCAATTGGCTTTGTGTATCTTCCTCCCTTCTGCTTGTGATGGTCGTTCAGCTAAAATTTGGGGGCCAACAGAGGTGAGGCAAAGAACCTCACCCCCCCACCCGCTGGTACAAAAACCTATCCACAGGTGTGGCTGTATGCTGGACCAGTAGTCAATGACGGGTAAGATCCAATTGCAATGGTACCAACCTAAGACAGGAGGCTGACGCCTTGAGGTCAGCTCATCCGATGACGGGTAAGAACCATATGTAGTATTGGACCACCTAAGGCAGGCACGGTCCCTAAGCCACATGCTTGTTGTTTAAACAGAGAGGGGAAGATGTTGAGAGCCACAGCCAAAGGGGCCCCAGCAAACTTCCAGCTGCCAGCAAACTTCCAGCTGCCAGCTGATGATTGGCTCCTCTGCGGTGATGCTCATTGGGCTGTTTCCCCGCCCTTTCAGACCATGGAGCTGCTCATTGAGGGATTTTTTGGCTCCACCCACATGACCCAGCCAATCATCCTCAAGAGCAAGAGAAGTAAGGGAGGTTGAGAGGCTTGTGGGAAGCCGGTGGTGGCAGTTGGGCTCTGAGGGAATTCCTGAAGAGCTCCTGTGGTGTGGCATGTGTTCTAAAAATAAAGTTTGTTTCTGCTTGACAAGTGGCTGGTGAATTGTGCCCAGCCAGACTGCGACACTAAGGGTAGAGGGGACTCCCCCCTCCAGTGGGGAAGTCCCACTAACCTAGGTGTTGGGGACAGCTACCTACCTCACCCAGAATAAATGGGACTCCCTTCTCCATGGGACAGTTTCCCCTAACCTGGGTGTCAGGGAGAGCTATCCACAGCACTCATGGTAGAGGTGACTCCTCCCTCCAGGGAGGAGGTCCCCCTAACCTGGTTGTCAGGGGGAGCTCCATCCCACACCCAGGGTAGTGCGGACTCCCCCCCTCCAGTGGAGGGGTCTCCCTAACATGGGTTCAGGGGGAGCTCCCCACTGCACCCAGGGTGTGGGGACTCCCCCCTCCAGGGTGAAGTTGCCCTAACCTGGGTGTTGGGGGGAGCTCCCCACACCACTGCACCCTTGGTAGAGGGGAGTACTCCCTCCAGGGCAAATGTCCCTCTATTCTGCATGTTGGGGGGAGCTACCCCCCAAACTGTACTGATTGTAGAGGGGGCTCCCCCCTCCAGGACAGAGGTCCTCCTAACTGGGTTTGGGGAGGAGCTCCCCACATTACCACACCCAGAATACATTGCACTTCCCCCTCCAGGGCGGAGGTCCCCGTAATCTTTGTGTCTATCGGGGGAGCTCTTCACAGCAGTGCACCCAGGGTAGAGGGGACTCCCCACTCCAGGGCGAAGGTCCCCCTAACCTGGGTGTCAGGGGGAGCTCCCTGCACCACCATATGTAGGGTAGAGTGGACTCCACACTCCAGGTCAGTGGTTCTCCAAACCTTGGTGTTTGTTGGTGGAAGCTCCCCACACTACTGCACCTAGGATATGGTGCACTCCCCCATCCAGGGTGGAGGTCCCTGTAATCTGGGTGTATGTCAGGGGGAGCTCCCCAACACCAGTGTAACCAGGGTAGAGGGTGCTCCCCCATCCAGGGCCCAGGGCAGAGGTTCGCAAAACTGGGGAGCTCCCCACACCACCGCACCCAGGGTAGAGGGGACTCCCACCTCCAGGTCTGTGGTTCCCCAAACCTTGTTGTTGGTGGAAGCTCCTCACACTACCACACCCAGGATATGGTGCACTCCCTCCTCCAGGGCGGAGGTCCCCCTAAACTGGGTGTCATGGGAACTCCCCACACCACTGCACCTAGGGTAGAGGGGACTCCCTCTTCCAGGGCAGAGGTCTTTTTAACCTGAATTTGGGGGGGAGCTCCCCACAACACTGCACCCAGGGTAGAAGGGACTACCCCCTCAATGACGGAGATCCCCCAAACCTTGGTGTTGGTGGGAGCTCCCCACACTATTGCACCAAGGATAGAGGGGGATCCTCCTTCCAGGGTGGAGGTCCCCCTAACCTGGGAGCTGGGGGATCTCTACACCACACGCAGGGTAGAGGAGACTTCACCCTCCAAAAGGGAGGTCCTTCTAACCTGGGTGTCAGAGTGAGCTCCCCTCTTAACCCAGGGGAGTGGGGACTCCCCGCTCCAGGAAAGAGGTCCCCCTAATATGTGTTCAGGGGGAACTCTGTACACCACTGCACACAGGGTAGAGGGGACTACACCATTCAGGGCACAGGTCCCCCCAATCTGGGTATCAGGGGGAGCTCCCAACACCACCGCACCCAGGGTAGAGGGGACTTCCTCCTCCAGGTCAGAAGTCCCCTTACCTGTTTGTCAGGGGGAGTTTCCCACCACACCCAGGGTAGAAGGTACTCCCCCTCCAGGACAGAGGTCTCCCGGGTGGAGGTCCCCCTAACCTGGGTTTCAAGGGGAGCTTCCTACACCACCGCACCCAGGGGAGAGGTTACTCCTTTTTCCAGGGGGGAGGTCCCCTAACCTGGGTGTCCCTGGGAGCTCAAAACTGCACCCAGGTAGAGGGGACTCCCCCATCCAGGAAGGAGGTCCTCCTAACCTGGGTGTCAGTGGAGCTACCCACACCATTTCACCCAGTGTAGAGGGTACACCACCTACAGGGCCGAGGTCCCCTAACCTGGTTGCCCGGAGGAGCACCCCACACCACCGTACCCAGGGTAAAGGGGACTCCCTCCTCCAGGGTGGAGTCTCCTAACCTGGATGTCAGAGGAGCTCCTCACACCACCGCACCCAGTGTAGAGGGGACTCCCCCCTCCAGGGCAGAGGTCCCCATAACCTGGGTTTTGAAAGGAGCTCCCCACACCACCGCACCCAGGGGAAAGGGTACTCTTTTCTCCAGGGGGGAGGTCCCCTAACCTGGGATTCAGTGGGAACTCAAAACCGCACCCAGGGGTAGAAGGGACTCCTCCCTCCAGAGCAGAGGTCCCCCTAACCTGAGTGTCGGGGGAAACTCCCACACCACCATACCCAGGGTAGAGAGGACTCCCCCTCCAGGGGAAGGTCACCCTAACCCGGGTGTCACAGGGAGCTACCCACCACCCCAAGGGTAGAGGGGACTCCCCCCTCCAGGGGGAGTCCCCACTAATGTGGGTGTCGGGGGCAGCTACCCTCCATGCCCAGAATAAAGGGGACTCCCCGCTCCAGGAGGGAGTTTCCCCTAACCTGGGTGTTGGGGAGAGCTACCCAAAGCACCCATGGTAGAGGTCCCTCTAACCTGGGTGTCATGGGGAGCTAACCACCACACACAGGATAGAGGGGAGTCCCCCCTCCATGGGTGAGGTCTCCCTAACCTGATTGTCAGGGGGAGCTCCCTTCTGCACCCAGGGTAGTGGGGGACCTCCAGTGGAGAGTCCTCCCTAACATGGGTTCAGAAGGAGCTCCCCACCGCACCCATGGTAGAGAGGACTCCCCCCTCCAGTGCGGAGGTCCCCCTAACGTGGGTGTTGGGGGGGTACTCACCACACTACCTTACTCAGGGTAGACGGGATTCCCACTTCCAGGGAAGAGGTCCCCTTAACCTGGGTGTCAAGGAGAGATCCCCACACCATCGCACTCATGGTAGAGGGGACTCCCGCTCCAGGGCGTAGGTCGTCCTAACCTCAGTGTCATGGGGAGCTCTCCACACCACCTCACCAAGGAGGGAGTGGACTGCCCCTCAAGGCCGGAGGTCCCATTAACCTGGGTGTTGGTTGGAGCTCCCCACATCACCGCACCCAGTGTAGAGGGGACTCCCCCCTCCAAGGTGGAGGTCCCCCTAACCTGGGTTTCAGGGGGTGCTCCCCAAACCATCACACCCATGGTAGAGGGGAATCCCCCATCCAAGGCAGAGGTCTCCCTAACCTGGGTGTTGAGGGGAGTTCCCCATACCACCACACCCAGAGAAGAGGGGACTACCCCCTTCTGGACAGAGGTCCCCCTATCCTAGGTGTCGGGGGAAGCCACCTACTGCACCCAGGGTAGAGGGGACTCCCCCATCCAGGGTAGAGTTCCCCTTATCCTGAATATCGGATGGAGCTCCCCACACCACCACACCCAGGCCAGAACAGGCTCCCTCCTTCAGGGTGGAGGTTCCCCTAATCTGGGTATTCGGGGGGAGCTCCCCACACCATGGCACCCAGGATAGAGGGGCACCCCCCTCCAGGAGGAGGTCCCCCTAACCTGGGTTTTGGGGGAGCTCCCCACCACACCCAGGGTAGAGGGGACTCCCCCATCCAGGGCAGAGGTTGTCAGGGGGAGCTCCTAACCTGGGTATGGGGGGACCTCTGAACACCACCACACCCAGGGTAGAGGGGACTCCCTTCTCCAGGTCAAAGGTCCCACTAAGCTGGGTGTCGGGTGGAGCTCCCCACAGCACCCAGGGTAGAGGGGACTTCCCCCTCCAGGTTGGAGGTCCCCCTAACCTGGGTGTGTGTGTGTGGGGAGCTCCCCACCGCACACAGGTTAGATGATACTCCCCCCTGAAGAGCAGATGTTCCCCTAATTTGGGTGTTGTGGGTAGCTCCCCAACCCACCTAGGGTAGAGAGGACTCTCCCCTCCAGGGCTGGGGTCCCCCTAACCTGGATGTCAGAGGGAGTTCCCCACACAACTACACCAGTGTAGAGGTGATTCCCCTCACCAGGGTGGATTTCCCCTTAATCTGGCTGTTGGGGGGAGCTCCCCAAACTATGCACACAGGGTAGAGGGGGCTCCCCCTTCAAGGGCGGAGGTCCCCCTAACCTAGGTGTCAGAGGGAGCTCTCAAGAAACCTGCACCCAGGATAGTGTCTATTCCCCCTTTCAGGGCAGAGATCTCCATAATTGGGTGTGGGGGGAGCTCCCCAAACCACTGAACACAGGGTAAAAGGGACTCTCACCTCCAGGGCGGAGTTCCCCCTAATCTGGGTTTCAGGGAGAGCTCCCCACATCACCGCACCCAGAGTAGAGGGGACTCCCCCTTCCAGGGCAAAGATCCTCATAACCTGATATAGGGGGGAGCTCCCCACACAACTGCACCTAGGAGAGAGGGGATCCCTCCTCCAGGCCCGAGGTCCCCCTAACATGGGTGTCAGGGGGAGCTCCCCACACCAACACACCCAGGGTAGAGTGGACTACCCCCTCCAGGGCAGAGGCTCCCCTAATTTTGGTATGAGGGGAGCTCCCCACACCACTGCAGCCATGGTAGAGGGGACTCCCCCTCCAGAGTGGAGGTCCTCCTAATCTGGGTTTCTGGGGGAACTCCCCACACCACTGCACCCAAGGTAGAGGGGACTCTTCCTTCCAGCGTGGAGGTCCTCCAAACCTGGGTGTCGGGTGCAGCTCCCCACACCACCGTACAAGGGTAGATAGGACTCCCCCCTCCAGGGCCAAGGTCCCCCTAACCTGGGTGTTGGGGGGAGCTCCCCTCTGCACCCAGGGTAGAGGGGAGCTCCCCCCTCAAAGGCGGAGGTCCCCCTAATCTGGGTGTCGGGGGGAGCTCCCCACACCACCTCACTAAGGAATGAGGGTACTCCCCCCTGCATGGTGGAGGTCCCCCTAAACTGGGTGTTGGTGGGAACTCCCCACACCACAGCTCACAGCATAGAGGAGACTTCCCTCTCCAGGGCGGTTGTCCCCCAACCTGGTTTTCTTGGGTAGCTCCTCACACCACTTCACCCATGGTACAGTGGATACCCCCTCCTGAGTGGAGATCCCCATAACTTGGGTGTTGGTGGGAGCTCCCCACACCACCACACCCAGAGAAGAGGGGACTACCCCCTTCTGGGTGGAGGTCCCCCTAACCTGGGTGTGGGGGGTGGGAGCTCCCCACCGCACCCAGGGTAGAGGGAACTCCCCTCTGCAGGGCAAAGTTCCCTGTAACCTGGGGGTCGGAGGGAGTCCAAACACCACCACACCTAGGGGAGAGGGGACTTCCCCCTTCAGGATGTAGGTCTCCTCAACCTGGGTTTTGGGGGAGCTCCCACACATTGCACACAAGGTAGAGGGGACTCCTCGCTCCAGGGTAGAGGTCGCCCTAATTGGTTGTTGGGGGTAGCTCCCCACACCAATGCACTCAGGGTAGAGAGGATTCCCCCCTCCAGGGTGGAGGTGCCTCTAACCTGGGTTAGTGTGGGAAGCTCTCCACACCATCACACCCTGGGTAGAGTGGACTTCCTGCTCCAGGATGGAGGTCCCCCTAACCTGGGTTTTGGGGGGAGCTCCACACCACACCCAGTGTAGAGGAAACTTCCCACTCAATGGCGGAGTTCCCCCAACCTGGGTGTTGTGGGGAGCTCCCCACACACCCAGGGTAGAGGTGACTTGCCTCTCCAGGAGGGAGGTCCTCCTAACCTGGGTGTCTGGGGAGCTCCCCACACCACCGCACCTAGGGTAGAGGGGACTCCCCCCTACTGGGGGGAGATCCCCTTAACTTGGGTGTCCAGCGGTGCTCCCCACAACACCACACCCAGGGTACAGGGTACTCCCCCATACAGGATAGAGGTCTCCCTCACCTGGGTGTCTGGAGCAGCTACCCACACAACTGCCTCAGGGTAGATGAGACTCCCCCCTCCAGGGCTGAGGTACCCTTAACCTGTGTGTCAGTGGGAGCTCCTCATAGCACTGCATCCATAATAGAGGGGATACCCCTCCAGTAAGGAGGTCCCCATAACCTGGGTGTCGGGGGAGCTCCCCACACCATTGCACCCAGGGTAGAGGGAACTATCCCCTTCGGGGCGGAGGTCCCCCTAACCTGGGTGTTGGGGGAGCTTTCCAAACCACTGCACCCAGGGTGGAGGGGACTTCTTCTTCCAGGGCAGAAGTCCCCCTAATCTGGGTGTCAGGGAAAGCTCCCCACACCACTGCATCCAGGGTAGACAGGACTTTTCTTCCAGGGTGGAGGTCCCCCAAAACTAGGTGTAGGCGGGAGCTCCCCACACCACCACACACAGGATAGAGGGGACCTCCAGGGCAGAGGTCCCCATAACCTGAGTTTCGAGGAGAGCTCCCCACACCACCACACAGAGGGTAGAGGGGACTCCCCCTCTCCAGGGTGATGAGGACAGCTCCCTACACCACCGTACCCAGGGTAGAGGGAACTCCCTGCTCCTGGGTGGAGGTCCCACTAATCTGGGTGTCTGGAGGAGCTTTCCAACACAGCCAGGGTAGAGGGGACTCCCCCCTCCAGGGCGGAGGTCCCCCTAACCAAGCTGTCAGGGGGAGCTTCCAACAAAATTGCACCCAGGGTAGAGGGGATTCCCCTAACCTGGGTGCCGGGAGGATCTCCCACACCACCGCACCCAGGGTAGAGGGGACAACCCCCTCCAGCGGGGAGGTCCCCCTAACCTGGGTGTCTGGCGGAACTCTGCACCACACCCAGGTTAGTGGGGACTCGCTCCAGGGGGGAGGTCCCCTTAACCTGTGGGTCGGGCAGAGCTCCCCACTGCATGCAAGGTAGAGGGGACTCACCCCTCCAGGTTGGGGGTCCCTCTAACCTGAGTGTCGGGCAGAGTTCCCCACTGCACCAGGGTGAAGTTTCAAGAAGCTAGTGCAAACCCTGTTGGATTTCCAGTTCAAGGGAACGCATGAACCTAGGAGAACAAAGATTGGGGGCAATGTGCAACTGTTGAAAGGGTCAGTCCTGCCAAGTCAAGATAATCTGGAGGAAAATAGATTTCAGTGTTTCCAGTATACTGGGACTTTTCTGCAAGCTGCTGAATGCTCCCAAATGAAGGTGTTCCTGTCATGCCGGAGCAACGCCTCTGCTTAGGGTGACTTCAACAGGGCACAAAGGAGAAAGTGGCACTGAGAACTAATTGAGTATGTGAAATTTCAAGTAGCTAGCAAGAACCCTGTTGGATTTCCAGTTCCAATTGCATTCATCCCTATAGGGCAAAACAAAGTGAAACCTGAAAACGAAGTGTTCCTGCAAGTGAATGCTTGTATCTAGGAGAACCCAATTTGGGAGGCAAAGTGCGACTGGTGAAAGGGTCAGTCCTGCCAAGTATAAACAAAATCCGGAGGAAAAAAGTTTTAGTGTTTTCAATGAACTCGGACCTAACTGCAAGCTGCTCTATGTTCCCAAATGAAGGTGTTCCTTCTGTTCCTGAGAAATGCCTCTGCTGTAAAATTACTTCAACAGGGAACAAAAGACAGAGTGCCCACAGAGAACTAATTGAGTGTGTGAAGTTTCAAGCAGCTAGTGCAAACCCTGTTGGATTTCAAGTTCAAACAGATGCTTGAACCTAGGAGAACCAAGATTGGTGGCAAAGTGTGACTGGTGAAAGGGTCAGTCCTGCCAAGTCAACACAATCCATAGGAAAAAAGTTTTCAATGTTTGCAGTGAACTCGGACCTGGAAGCTGCTCAATGCTCCCAAATGAAAGTGTTCCTACCGTGCCTGAGAAACTCCTCTGCTCTAAAGCTACTTCAACAGGGAACAAAAGAGAGAGTGCCCACTGAGAAGTAATTGAGTGTGTGAAGTTTCAAGCAGCTAGCACAAACCCTGTTGGATTTCCAGTTCAAGCGAACACTTGAACCTAGGAGAACCAAATTTGAGGTCAAAGTGCAACTGGTGAAAGGGTCAGTCCTGCCAAGTCAAGACAATCCAGAGGAAAATATTTTCAGTGTTTCCAGTATACTCGGAATTTTCTTCAAGTTGCTGAATGCTCCAAAATTAAACTGTTCCTGCCATGCAAAAGAAATGCGTCTTCTTAGGGGAACTTCAACAGGGCACAAAGGAGAGAGTGCACACTGAGAAGTAATTGAGTATATGAAGTTTCAAACAGCTAGTACAAACCTTGAATATATTTGCAGAAACTCAAGGCAATCTGAAGCAAAAGAGCCAGTGTACTCCAGGTAAATATGAAAATCATGGATAATGAATGTAATGATGACATCTTGAGATTACAGATCCCAAGGAAGAGAAAAAGTGCTGAATGTACTTATTCCATCCATTCTGATAACCAGAAGGAGGATCCATTTTTCCCCCTGGTGTTTCTTTTCTTGGTTTCTACCTTCCATTAGTTTTTACCTTAGCAATCTAGAGACAGTCTTTCCCATGGTGTTAAAGTCAGGTTTCCTTCACTCACAGTGAACCACTGCACTCTCCTATGCAAGGTAGTTAGGAGACACACATCATTTTCTGTGGGTTTGGCCTGAGTGTGTTGGCTTTCTTGAAATCCATAGCAAGAAATGTGACCAAACCACACCAAAGTCATATAAATCAAAATATTAAAGTACAAGGCCTGAATATCCAAGTTCTTTTGGAATCAATAATGCCTCAGGAACTTTGATTTATCAGAACCATTCAAGGAACATGGAGCAAAAGACACTGGGGTTGTACCTTCTGTTATGGCTGTCATCATGGTATGACATTCCTGAACCACACATGGAAAAATGAGTCTCCTTCCTCATCAGCAATGTTACCTAACCAGTGAACCGAGCAGATGAAGCCCTCTCTCACACTCCACCCTCCTTCTTAAACTCCCATGAAAGTCACACTCTATAATCAAAGAGGTTTGATTTGTTCCTCTGCTTTGGAGGGATAACCACTCTGCCTTCTGGAGCTTATTTTTTTTTTGAAGGTTTTAATCAAGACCAGCTGAGTAGTTGTAAAGTCTGATCTTTCATATTTTAGTATTCTGCTTTCCTTACATACAGGTCTCAGCATGGAGCTGCAAGTGGAGGAGGACATGAATGAAGTGTTGATGGACTCATTGAATGAGGTGCTTTTGACTCATTCCAGCTGTCATGACTTGTCTCACTCTGTTGGCCTCCCAAGCAAGAGTCCTGCCTCCCTCTCTGAGAAACATGTGGTTTGCTCTACTCTAGATGTGGTCAGTGAGTACACTGCTTACATAAAAAAGGTGGCGGAATGGGGCTGTAGCTCAGGGGCAGAGTGCTTGCCTGGCATGAGTGAGGCACTGGGTCTAATCCTTAGCACTGCATTAAAAAAACTAAACAAACAAAAGAATAAAAAAAAAACAAATAAAACTGTCCATCTACAATAAAAAAAAAAAGGTGGCTCCTAGTGGGCTCCCAGGTAGCCTCCCTATTCACCAATTTCAGCCCTCTATGTGGGTAGAGAGATCTCCCTGCAGGCAGGTCCCATGGTTACTCATTGGTTTGAGGCAAACACTAGGACCAGGTCTGAAGCAGAGGCATTGGTTGGGTCAGGTATCTTGCACTCTTCCTACTTTTAGCCCCACTTGTCCCACCTGGCGCTCACTGGCAAATGCAAGTTATGGAATATTGCAGGCAGGGGTGAGGAGAGTGAATGTATCCAAAGAAACTCATTTAGTTCTTCAACATGCAGATGCCTCATCATCTATTCAAAAGACTCTTTTGCAGTGGGTCCTCCTATCTCTCCTCTACTTGTCCTGTTAAAAATGTCAATTCTCAGCAGTGTTGTTTGAGCATTGTGGCTATCCAAGGACAGCAAAATCTCTTATATTTTCAGGAATGGTACCATGTTTTCTTGGCTCTAAGCTCCAGTCCCAAATTCTCATTGCCCATGTATGGCATTTTCCCTGAAGGGAAGTCTTCACCCTGTCACCTGCAAAATCCATGAATGGCCAAGGATCCTGTGTCTATAGAGCACCAATAACTTTTTCTTTGTGATAGTTTCCCTGAAGGGAAGGCTTCACCCTGTCACCTGCAAAATCCATGAATGGCCAAGGATCCTGTGTCTATGGAGCACCAATAACTTTTTCCTTTGTGAGAGTTTGCACATTCCATCTAAATCTACTTTCAGTGTCTCTTCTAATCTGAACCAACATGAAGCAAATTATCTGCTGAGGGAACTTACCCATGTGTTTTAGAAGGCAGCTAAGCATTTTTACCAGGATGTCTGGGGGGGAAAAGTGCATGCTTGACTTTTTTCCAGAGTTCAGAGAGTGGATCTGTGTCAATAATTTATCAGAACAGGACCGCCTACTCCCTTGGTCTCCAAAACAAGGCCAGTTTTTATCATAAGTGCAGGGTACCTACTTTTAAGTTCTCCTTTGGTATTCTTCTCAGGATATCCCAGTGTACCCAGAGAACATTTATATGCTTGTGTTTGCAATGTGTAAAGCAGGAGTGGTATAATGTGGCTGGACCAGGCTGGTTTTATTGGCAGAAAATAAATAACATAGTAAGGATGAAGGACAAGAGCCAAAAACCCCCAGTTAATTCTGATCATCCAGGGGTGCTAAGCTAACTAATGTGATATGTTGATTGTATATCATCTTCCCTCTAGATCCAGGGAAAAATTGGTCTGCTGTATTTATGCACCTATTGCACACAGTTTCAAAGTGTGTTTTTAAAGGATATTGCTTGCTTTCTTCAATATTCCTGTATTAAATGCCTAAACATTATTTCTGAACTTAGAGTTCAAGTAAACTATAAATGCTCATGGACTTCTGGCATTAAATGAGTCAGAAGTGGACTGAAGGACTCCCCATGATACCTTCAGAAACACCTCTCTCAAATCCTTATCACTTCTCAATACAGCATGCATTCTGATGCATTCCCTTCTACCTGCATCAGGAAATTCATAGAATACTATGTCGCCCCTGCGACAAGCCTGTTGTCTTCGAAGCACCAGCTGTCGGAACTGTCCTGGGACAGAGGTAGTGAAGCACACTAGACCAGCTAGTGTCTCCTGGGCTGAGTGAGAGGGCAAGTATTGTGACCCAGCCTGCCACCCAACCTGGCCCACAAAAATCACACCGAGTGGGGAGATGAGTCAACCATGAAGGTGCAATAATCTCAACTTTATCGTGTCAGGAACAAGGTTATATAGTGATAGGAGAGACTAAGAAGAGACAGTAGCAAGAAACAATAAGGAGCAGTTACCTCACTATCACTAAGGGGCCTAGGCAGATTTCAGACTAAACCATTAGACAGGACTGAGGTCAAAAGCCTGCTTGCAGGCTAAAAGCCCACAAATGCCAATCCAGCCAGATCACATATATGGAAATGCTAACCCATGAGGCCGCCTCAGCCAACACCCAATAATGGCCGCAGTCCCAAGGGAGGTAAAAGGTCCCAACAATTCTAAGTCATTCTCAGGCTTGAAAGCTGGCACCTAATTACCCAGCAGTCATGAATGGAGAGATGCTTGATTGTCCCTCAGTCAGCATCTCAAGGACTTCCTCATCAAGGAAGACTCTGACAATCACCTCACCTGGAGCAGGTCCTCTGAGAGCAAGTTGCTGATAGGAGTAGGCTGGCACAGCACTTTGTCTCCAAGCTCAATCTAGGTGGAAGGACAGAGAGAAATGTGGTCACATCCATGACAGAGATACTCACAAGCTGCTGAGTTTTACCAATTCCATTCACCCAAACAACAATGCCATTGCCCACATAAGTTTGTATGTTTTCCTTCTGGTAATTGTAGAGTTACTCTGAATGAATCAGTCTCAGGATTTCCTGTACCCAGGTCCCATCCATCTTCTCATGTAGGGTCTAAAGGCAGGGTTAAATTCAGACCTCCTCTCACATATTTCATCTTTTGTAGTAAGGATCTCAAAGCAAGGAATGCAGTTAGATATATATCTGTACTTACGTATGTTTTTATCTATACATACGTATGTTTACAAGTGTATACATATACATATATATGCTTAAATGTATAGATATACACACACATACAAAGGTGTTTTTAAAAATAGTATCAAAAAAAGTACCAAGAAAATACATGGAGTACCAATGTTTGGTGTTTACTTGTCTGCAAGAGGTAAACTGGCAAGTGCAAGAATGTATAAACAATTGCTCAAAAAGTACCAGAATATTGGTCTGAAGGCTTCAAAGGGATATTGTTATAGATATCTCTGTCCAAGTCCTACTATCCCATCATTCATTTAGTTCTAGTTATAAATTTCCCCTTGTATCATACCTTAGAGATTTTAATTTCCTGATTGAATTTCAGGCACCAGAATTGGCCTACTGAAGGCAAAAGCTGCAGGAAGACGAAGATGCTTCTTTCTTCCTCAATAGGCATATCAAGGACCCTGAGGGCCATCGAGAGCAACTGGCTGAGGAGTACGAGCTGGCAGAGCCCTTTGTAAGGTGCCTAGAGGCCCTGCTCACAGGTAGCTGCTCCAAGGTGCCCAGCTCGTGGGAGATTCCATTAGGAAAGTGATATTTGTACCTGCTCTTCTGGTATCTGCATTTTGTTTGTAGTCTTGAATGATGAGGACTGCCTCAGTGGGAGGACAGTAGATACATCCATTGGGTAGAGATCATACTATCCCAACACTGTTCCTACATGAACCAGGCATGTGCCTTTTAGATGGCAGGCAGCATGTACTCAGCATACTTTCAGGAAGGAGAGTGTAAGAGGTGCGAGTTTGTGAGATTGAAGAGCCAAGCCTAAGAAAGAAAACTTTTAAGGTATTTGCAGGCTGATTTAATTGTGGGCCAAGGGAGATTTAGCCTTTCTGGTTTATGTTTCCTCTTCTCAAAAATATTGTTTAAAATGCACATTGCATGATAGTTAGCATTCCAACATGGAATGTTTATGAGTGTACTTTCTAAAATCACTCCCAGGATTTGTTTTAGGGAGTTGAAGTAGTAAAATCTGAGGGTGGGATGTAGGGTACACTGGAATACTTAAGAGGTGACATGGAGAGAATTTTCCTTGGTCAAATGATAGAAGCAGGCATGGAGAGTCCTATGTAGTTCCCAGATGTATGGAGTGTCATGGGACAGAGTTGTCTTTCTTCCCTGAAGAGGAATGAGTATGTTTTCTATGAAAGTCATATTGGGAGGTAAATCACTGTGCCTGGGAAGCAGCCATATAACAGGAGGTAGGTACAGCTGGAGTTTCCTAACGTTCACCAGTTGTCTCCAGTTTCTGTTCATGTGGGGAGAACATTTTTCTCTCTGCCCAGTTAAACAACTTGCATGCTGCTAAGGAGATCCATTTATGGGAGCTACTGTGTTTCATGGATAAGAATACCTGGGCAGGCTATTTTTTTTCAAGAAATGCATGATATCTTTCTAAATTAATGCCAATAATTTCTCTGGGCCATGATAGGCCACTGTGTTTTTAATAGATGAGGTAGAACTGCCTAATATCTAAAGCGGCTTTAATAAATTTGGTTGTAGGAAATAGTGAAGAGCATCATGATGAAGAAAAAGCATCACTTGAATCACTTGCCCCCAGGGAATCATCAAGGGAGGGTAACTATTAAACAAAAAGGAGCACATAAACGGACAAAATAGCTGCAAGGGTAAAAACCATCTGCTAGTGTCACTGGTTTACTTTTGCTAAACCAGTCTGTATTACCTGTTTTCTGTTGAGCATTTTTATCATCTGTCTAAGGAGTTTTGGGGACTTTTTCCCTTAAAAAAGTCACTTGTTCCTTTGAAAGAACTAAAATGAGAATGACATGAATAACTTCTTTCTGCAGTGTTATCCCAAGATCCTGGACAGTTCTGCCATAGCAAAAACAGCAGCTACACAAACAGCAACATATCAAAATATTGCATAGGAAGAGGCCTAGAAGACACAAGTTGTCTGGGACTTTCCACATGCAGGAAGCTATATTCACTTGATAGCAGAGTGTAAAATTCAACTTTGGTTATGCATAAGGTTGACCCACTTCTTTGTTTTTCACTGTGAACTCTTTTCTGTTCCCAAAGTTGCTGTCCTGCTCTTCTCTGTAAGCACCACACTGAAGCAGAGCCAACTCAGTGTCCAAATATTATGAAAATTATCCTTTAAACACATAGTGCTGTCCCTAAAATCACACTTTGTAGGCTGTTTTGCCTTCTCTTCCCAGCTCCCTCAGTTCCACTGCCTCTTTCTTCTGGGAGGCATGGTCTTTGTAAATCACTGGCACATGGACACTTTTCTAAGACCTATCTTTTAGAACAAGACTAAATCAATGCGTAAGACTTTTCTTCAGTCAACCTTTAACTTTCATACAAATTAAAAATTTTTTAAAAATTAATTTAAAAATTTAAAGCTGGCAAAACCCCAATTACAAACCCTAAAGTGCAATGTGGATTATAGGTGAGAAACAAACTGTTCTGAGGACAGTTTTCTCTTTTTCACATCTGCAGAGTTACATGCAGGACTCTGTGACACTCATGGACTCATTGAAGAGGACACTAACTAGATGGCTTCAGATGACACTGTAAAGGGACTTCATTGTATTAACAGTGGTATGCAACCACTTTTATGCATTCATTGGGTGTATCCTGCCAGGTGCCTCAGTGCTTGGGTTTCACTGGAAACTATGAACACAGAGATGGGTAGAATATTAGCTTATACAGAACTGTCAGTCTGGTGAACAGCAAGTGAAAGAATTGATAGTGGGCTAATTGGTGAGTGTAGCTAGTGCTGTATCAAAAAATGTTAGTAGTCAGGTTGATCCCCCTACTGGTTGTTTCCAACAGGTCCCAGCATAATGATGGATGACTTCTCAGACCAACACCTGCTCTCCAGTTTGGCTCATAGAAATATATACTCTCAAGGTCTGAAAATGATTCTGATGACATCAATAGCTACTGAGTATGTTCTGGCCAGCTGGAGAAGAAAGAGACAAATTAAGTAAAGCACATAAGTTCATCCTTGTGAAAATTATCATGATGTTTTCTCTAGAACTCAGCATTCTCTATCCACTTCAAAACAAACTAATATTGTCATTCCTAAAGTGCAACTCTTGTGTTTACTCAAACTTCATTTCAAATGTGGGGAAAGAATTGAAGTAATTTTCAGGTTTACAGTCCAAAGGGAGGAAGGTGGGGCTAAAAGCCTGGCTTTCTGAAGTTTCAGTGGATGAGAGTCGATGACTCTTGTGTTCATAGAAGAAGAATACACTAACTCCCCTGCTTTGCTCCTCAGTATACCCTATCATATGTATAAAATGTAAAATCTCCATGTATCTAGAGAACTTGCATTATAAGTGAGTTAAGCCCAAAGAATGCATTTGCTGAGGTCCTACAGGTAAATCACTGGGCTCGTTTCATTGGGGCATGCTAGGAAGGGTATCCAGTCCTTTCTGAAAGGAGCTTAAAGTATCTGCTCCATATTTCAGCCATGGTTCTCAGTAGGTGAGAACATTGATAGCACACACCAGTAGCTTGACTTGGTGAAGGGAAGATTGCCATGAAGAGCAGAGTCAGCACTGGACTATATGTGCTGACGACTCAGTAAGAGGGATCTGGGAAGTCTCCTCCAGTGAATGTCCCACAGTTGAGAGTTCACAAATACTTAGCATGGTTCCCCTCCATGTTTCTATTCTCCCTTCCATGTTCCTATTGCCTGAGCCATAGGAACTTCTGTAATGGAAGTGAGGAATTCCTTCAGAGTCCTATACACCAACAGATGTCCCAGTGAGAAAAGAGGCCACAATGAAAGTGGAGTATAGCAAAATAACATTGATAAAGTGCAGAAAACAATTTCAAACACTCATGGTTTACTTTTTAGTGTTCTAGAGTCTTCTTTTTTTCTGTTTTTTAAGTGGATTTTGAAATAATGGCTGCATATTCATAGAAGAACATTCTATGTTACATTGGCAGTTTTGCATTGTTCACTTGAGGGAAAGCCTTATGATCCACTTTATTATTAAGGAAATAATGAGGTGACCACTGGGTAGTCCTGTAGATAATTTTAACTTGTTGGGAAACCACTTTTACTTTGAGGATTCTCAATATACATCATTAGGAGAAATGTGAAATATGGTAAGTTTGGAGGAGGGAACAAAGAGAAGTTGGTAATATTGGCATGATGGTACACAACTACTGAGACTACCCAATGAGTGGTGATCTATGTCTGTGGTGACTTCTGAAGAAACCAGTGGATCAGCCAGCATGAGGCCATTGGAAGGCAGGGGCTCCCCACATTCCATGACATCTCCTACCTTCTGATTCTGTTAGACTGTTACCTTGTGCACTCAGCCCTACCTCCTCATTCCTATCTTGAGTCCATGCTACAGACTCAGGTATCAGAATCCTTGTTTGGAAGGTGAAGGAGTTTAAAGTGTTGTGGAGTGCTGAGTACTCAATTCTCAACAGTAAGTTAATCATGACAGCTCCTATCATCCCTTAGTCCTGATGAATTCTAATTGGGTTAATTTTGTTTTGTGTGGCATGGGTCAGAAGCACTCAACCACTGAGCCACATACGCAGCCCTTTTTTGTATTTTATTAAGAGATAGGGTCTCACTGAATGGCTTAGTGCCTTGTTGTTGCTCAAGCTGACTTCTAACTCCAGATCCTCCTGTCTTACCCTCCGAGCCTCTGGGATTACATGCATATGACACCACAGCCAGCTCTCGGGTTCACTTGTTTTTAACCCATAACATGTTTGAGTTTCTTTTTGCAGGCCCTGTCTGTAAGTGTAATGTACAAATACCATCATGGCAGTATCCTTCAGCCCTTCCTCTGATGGAGGGGCTGAAATGAACCTTGAAGGAGGGCCTGAGATGAACCTTAAAGAAATCATATGAGGATTACAATCTAAATTAAAAGAACACAAACAGAATTTCAGAGAAATGGAAGAAAAATTCATCTTATGTGAATCTACCGTGTATGCCCTGGCCAACCAGTTTCAGAAACATCATTAGTTGCTGACAGGTTTATGGTCACTAAAGTGAGGTCTGATTGTCTGTTTCCCCTCTCAGAAAAAGATTTTCTCCAAAATTTATTCTTCTCTTTTCTTTCATCAAAATGAAATCCATTGTTATTACATTTCCAGAAGTAAAAATATTGGTATTTTGCCTTCAGTTTACTGACAAGGGAATAATGAAACACAAAGACTACAGCAACTTCTAGTTTACAGGGAAGTGTAGGGTGGAAATAGGGTTAATTCCCAGTTACTGATTTCTACTGTAGGCATGCAAATGCCTTTTCATAAAGCTCAAACCTTTTTTTATTAGGATCCTGTCTGAACCATATCAGATCCACAGACATATAACAGCCATGTTGGTAAAGGTCTGGGATTAATGATTCTCCTTTTGGTTCAATCTTCCCCTGTGTTTGTAGTGAGTGATGTAGAAACTACTCATTGACTGACTGAACATTTCTGAATTTGATTTCAGGGAGTGGTGCAGAGGAGAAGAGTGGAAAAAAATGGGAATTACTGGCTCCCAGGTAACAATGAGTGTTAAGATCCTGGAAAAAGATGGGTTAAATTCAAGGAGGGTCCCCAGATGAGCAAACCAATAGGTACAAAGTGTCCACACAATTCACATGCAAAGGAAACACAAGCTGCTGGTATGACTGCATTCCTCAACCATGGAAGAATTCCATCTTTTAACAAGGTGTTTTTTTGTTTGTTTGTTTTGTTTTGTTTTGTTTTCTGTGGTACCTGTCTTCATCCAACTAGAAGTAATCAAATTAAACTTTTTTAATTCACAGAATTTACATCTCCTGTCTTGTATGGGTCCATTGAATATGAGATATAAATATGGTTTCTCTCTGGTTGATATGACAGAAATGTCATAGCCTTGGGTGGGGGGAATGCACATACTCACACACATACACACACACACACACAAAATCTATTCTCTATGTATGCTGAGGGTCATGGTTGTATCACATAGGGAGAGTGGAGTCTCTGTCCTCAGCTCTTGTTTAGTCAATAGACTGAGCCTCTCTTTCTATCTCCTGCCATGAAGACATCTGCCACCTGCCCACATCCTAAAAGAATCATTTTCTTTCTCTTTGAAAGGAGTACCCCCTTACCCTTCTGTGACCACTCACTTAGGCCTCTATTTAGACCACCTGGAACTCATATTTAATACTTCTGGTTTAATTGTACTCTTTATCCCCCAGTCTGAGACAAGCCACACAAAAGGAGAAAGATATCCTGAAGGATATATTGGATGAGGGCTGTAACACTTGTCCCAGTCACTTTGAATCATAAGATATCCACCAGTTCCCCTGCTTCATTGCTGATCTCTTGGGTGAGCATGAAGTCTCCCCTTCTGTAGATGCAGCTCATGACTACCCCATTAAAACACAAATGCACTCCTAGCAGTCATACTTCTGAGGGTCCAGTGACAAATTCAGGATGGTAAACCTAGAACTAATAAGAGTGTGGAAGTTATAGAGATTGTAATCTACTCAAAGGTACCACCAATGTGTGTGCATATCAGGGCTCTGCATGACCTTATTCTTCCAACTTAGAACAACTGATCTCTCCTACAGTGTTTATGCTCATGTTTGATCCTTTGATTACAGGCATAAGCCTATAATTCCAGCTGCTCAGGAGGTTGAGGCAGGAGGATTTCTAGTTTAAAGCCAGCCTCGGGAAAAAAGCAAGGTGCTAAACAACTCAGACCCTATCTCTAAATAAAATACAAAATATGCCTGGGGATGTGGTTCAGTGGTCATATGCCCCTAAGATCAATCCCCGGTGCCAAAAAAAAAACCCAAAAAACAAAAAAACAAAACAAACAAACAAACAAAAAAACAGAGAGAGAACATGGAAATGGTTAATTTTGCTTCCATTAAAATGCTAGAATCAGGTGGCAGAAATATTGGTTTATACCAAAACAGTTCTGAAAGAGGAATTTCCTTCTAATACACTGCCAAAGTCAACTTTGAGATCCTTAAAAAAAATCTCTAGAATTGAGAGAAATGAGGCTCAGGGATTTTAAACCTCCTCATAAGGAATGGAACTGGTTCTATTTGAGAATTGTGAGGGAGCACAGAGCCACTAAGTCTTGGGATGAGCTTGGTGGAAGAAAGGAAGGTGAAGTTAGTGAAATCCAGAAGAACCTGGACAAGTATCCAGGGATCAGGAGACAAAAATGCATTTTGACTTTGTCTGATTACATGAAGAGTATTCCATAATAATGATCCACCCAGTCAGAGACATTATGCATGATGGATCGGTATAGCATCCCAGACCATTTCTTTAAACTCAACATGTGAGTTCTCTCAGGTTAGGTACCTTAGTTGCTCCCTGAATTATGTATACATAAATTATGTCTTCTTCTGAGGGAGGTGTTTGTATTGGAGTGAGTGAAGTGGAATTATTTAATGACCTCTACATTTCTGAATATGTTTACAGAATACCATGACAATGGGGGCAATGATGAAGAAGAGTCAGTGTATTCCAGGTAACAATGAATGACCAGGGGATAGAAAGAATGGGTAAAATAAAGGGGATGCAAGGATTCTAAAAGTACAGAGAATGAGGTCAAATATAGTCACAGGTTTATTAAAAGAATTCTGAGTGCAGTGAAGTTGTTGATACAACCCAAGATGATGGAAGCCTTTAGCAAAATTCTCTGTTTTCTTTATAATATTGTAAGAGTTAATCTGATCAAGAGAACTGAGCAGCCATAGGCACTTCTAGCTGTTCAAGAAATCATATGTTCCCTTTGCAAAGGTTAAACTCAGGATGAGACTCAAAAATAATTTCTGCTCTGTTGGCCTGAGCTTATGGACAGGTATTCCATAGCATGAATAGTAGATAAAAATGATATCATGTCATAATATTGAGAAGAAGGCAGAGTATCTCTGAGAATCTTCAGTTCAGGAGACTATTGAGCAGACATCTGTATCTAAACTTCACCATCCTTTATGTACAAGGTTGACCCCTGCTATGCTTCTCATTGTATGCTGCTTCTGTTACCTTAGAGGTGAAGTCGAGGCTCCTTCCTCATGAGCTTGTTATCTGACTTGTATACTGGGCACTGGTGGCTCTCTTTCTCTCATACTGTGGCACCTAAACTATGTCCATGAATTGAAAATGGTTTCCTGCATCATTTTTGAAGGGAGGGACCTGTTTGGGGCACTCCACCCTTCAGCTTTGAATCAGGACCAACTGGAAGGCTGTAGCTTCTAAATATAAACAAGCTTGAATTCATTCTTATTCTTCCTTGTCTCAGCATTATCAATGGTGACCTGCAGGAGGAAAAAGAGAATCACCTCCTGCTGGACAAAAAGTATTTTCTACCCTCTGGTCATCCTGATTCATCTGACACACAAGAACTTGTCAGAAGCTCTGTCTTCCCATCAGATGAGCCTAAAGTCAGCTCTGCCGTAGATTAAGCCAGTGAGTAAATCACAGATTTTGTGCACTCAACACCCCTGTCTAGGCTGAGACATATGCCTGCAGAGCCAGGAGAAACATTTTGTTTCAGAGCAGGTGCAGAGGTCAGGTGAATCTGAAGCTTTGTTATTTCTCTTGCTAGATCAGGTTTTTTTTCATCCTGGTGTGCACTGTGCCAGCCATAGTTGCAGGTAGACTGTAGTTAGGAGGAGGGGATTACAAGCACCTCACAGACATCACTACAATTTGTTCCAAAAGGGATTGGTCAGACCTCAGTCTTTAAAGGGGTCAAGTCATTCCTTCTGCAGTGTCCTTGGAAATTGCTTGTATTGACTAATGCTTTCCTCTCTTCTTTGCATGAGATAAATATTCATAAAATCATTGTGAAAGTCTCTTATGGTTCCTGAGTCCTGACTCAGTTTCTCAACTTCCTATGAGAAGGCTTTCTTTCAATTAATCATTCCTGTTTCTGTTCCACCATACATTGCTGTAGTTTTCAACCCAAAGGAGCACTAATGATTCTTTCCTCCATATATTACATGTTGAATCATATGTTCAGTCTGAGAGTTATGTTCTCATGTAAACTGTCAATGGCCAGTGTACATGACATGGAACTGATCCAGTTATTCAGACACCAGAGAGCATTTCTCTCCACAATTTCCAGGAATGTAAGTCTTGTTGAACAAGAGCCCTGTGCAGTAGTAGCTTTATAGAGTATGTAAAGAAAAATAAATAAATTCTTCTTTCCTCTAACTCAAGGAAGGTGGAGTTCAATTTTTTCCTCAAATAAACTTCGAAATTCTTGGGAGTCTTTACTCATTAAGTCAGTTTTTAGGAAGAGCAGAAGTCTGTGCTGTCTCACTGTATCAGAATGTTTTATAGTAAAATTAAACATGACAAAATTTATTTTCCAACCTTTGCTTCAGTCAGTGCCTTTTCAGGTGTGACCATCTTTTTCTTTTTCCCATTTCTGCTGAGGTGCAATGATGCAAAGGTTAATTCTCAGTGTCACAGCATTTCAGAAACAGAAATAAAATACACGTTGTGAACTGTGGTACTGCCAAGTGAGCTCAGTATACAGACTACTCCATTAAATCCTCAAGAGACACTATCCATAGTTTGTGGTATCTCTACAATAGTACTGAGGCCACTGAGACTCAGCAAGGTCACTTAACCTGCCCCCAAATCTCCACTAGTGTGTGGTGGGAACATAGGGCCCATGTCTGTCTGACTCCTCAGCCAACATATTTCTACTGCTGTGCAGCCTGATCTTTCAAGGACTAGGCTGGGTTGGGTGTTCATCCATTCCTGATTCTGTTTGTTACAAATGTTTTTGAGATGATTTCAAAAATAAACAGAAACATTGCTTCTCTGGAACAAAAAAATCATAAGGCTTCTTGCATGGGTTGTTGAGCTATTAACCAATCAGTATACTTTGTCCATGGGAAGAGCCAATGCCTTATCCATTCCCTCCAAATGGAGCTGGACACATTCACCTTTATACATGAGTCTGAGATGAAGAAAAGGAGCATCCTAATTGTACAAATATTCATCCTATGTGGGTTCTCTCACCCTAATGTGAATATTATGAACAGGATACAGCTGTGACTGCAATAGTGGTACTAACTCTCTGCTCAGACCCATCCTCTGTGTACACAGAAAGCCCTGCAGAAACAGCATGAATATAACTAAGCCATAACTTGATATTTTGTTGAGGACTTTCCCACCTTGCCCACTAATGGCATGTAACAACACATGATAGTTGCAGAGAATCTTCTACTGTGAGTCTTGAAAAATGTCAGCAGGGTTCCTCCCTGATAAAAGCAGGCAACAGAAAACATGACACAATTCTAACCCAATTTAAAATATTTATTGTAGATGACCTAGAGGGTAGACCTGGCTCTGTAGTCATTCATGGAAGTGGCAGAGAGAGCGAGTCCACATTGAATTAAGGCCATCTTGAGACTAAACTGCCCCAAAGTCCTTCAGTCTGAGTTGAAGGTAGTTTAAATGGAATATCCTTGTGGTAAGGTGAGATTTTCCCAAGGGACATCACAGATTTGGCTGCTTTTCATAATAGACACTATATGAAGGAGGGGCTGGAGGTTTAGACACAGTGGAAGTAGACATTGTACACAATGATTGAGGGATCCAGCCTCAAGGAACTGAAAGAAGTAGATTGAAGGGGAGGATATTTGTTTTTGATATTTTGAGACTAAATAGGATTTCATGAAAAGGAATGGGCCAGGATGTCAGGAGTTGGACATATAAAAGGAGTTTTCCTTCTCACCAAAATTATGTAGTGACAGAGTGGCTGGTAGTAAGCATGCTGTACAAGACATTTGTGAAGAAACTGTCCAAGTGCCAAGAGTTCATGAAGAGATTCTTGTGTCAGTGGCCATTTTCAATCCTTCCAGGTCTAAACTTCTTATTTTTCTCTGCTTGACCATTGCTTTCACAAATGGGTGTATTAGTTTAAGATACTTTCCCCTTCACGTCAAGAGGATCTCTCACACATCTTACTGTGTGTCTTAAGTGATAGATGATTAATGATGTATAAACTGAGACTTGGGGACACACAGTAAATGACAGGCAGGGAGCAGCACCTGTAGACAAAGACCTGAATTCTGGAAGACAAGTGAAGCCGAGTGAGAGTCAGGGAGGAGACAGCCTGACAAGGAAGGATGGTGTATGGGAGTGTTGGGATGTGATGTTGGATAACCTTGTGGGGCCAGGAATGAGGACTTTGAATGCAACATGGGGAGTTGGAATTATTTAGAGGGATGTAGGAATACAGTTTTCACAAGCAGAGTGGGAACATGGTAAGAGCAGGACATTGAGTGAGAAGGCTAGTGAGGCTGGGCTCAGTAGCACACACAAGTGGTTCCAGCAGGAGGTTCTATGATGGCCAGGAGTTTGAGGCCAGTGTGGGTAACACTGTGCAGCTATATCTTAACAAAAGTAAACCTGAGAAAACAGTTGATCTATGGGGAACTTCACAACCAGAAAAGGTAGTGAGGAGGAAAGTGGAAAAATCTATAGACACCAGTGATGAGAGACTGATGTGATGTGCTCTCAGGGTGATGGAGCTAGTCACAAGGAAGAAATTTTGAGAAAACTGAAGCAGACTGTGGTGAGAATGAGGAATTTTCAAGGAGAGTGTGTGGAGAACACAGCAGTGGGCAACAGGCCCTGTTGCTCCCATTTCTTCCTGAGCCTGACCTGGGTTGGCATGAGGCTATTGGAAGACTTAAGTTAGCTCAGTTTCTGAGGACATCTTATTCATTTCTCTAGGGTCATAGAACTCAATCAGGAGGAATGTTCAAGATGCCTCTGCAGGAGGTGGAAAATATAAGGATTATGGACCCGATATTACTTCATGGTTCCATACAATTTATTTACAATAAGGAGCCAGCTCCTCTGCTGCATTGCTTACAGCATAGCCTCCAGGTGGCAATAGACTGTATATGTGTATGGATGGGTGGTACATAGGCCATAGGAGTCATAGGCTTCCAAAATCCAGAGAGTCCCATAACTAGGAATATTATACAGCCACTCGACACCCCTTTCCATGGTATCCTAGATTCTTTCCATGATCTTTCCTCCCTGGGGAGAGAGATCAATAATTCTTTTTATTTCAGACATATCCTTGAGACTCAATAGAATGTCGTCTCTACAAAAAGTGACTGAGTTTAATAATACTGGGAAAATATCCTTGAACTCATTTTCCCTTCAAAGCCATCTTAAGTGGATGATTTTTCTTTAGGGACACTCTTTTTTGGGCACCTGCCTTTGTTGTTGTTGTTCTTGTTTAGTAACATCTGACAGTAGAATGTATTTTGAAAATTATACACTATTAGAGTATAACTTATGCTATTTACGATCCCTGGTCATGTATTCAAATACAAGGCTACGAATGTTAGGTCCAGTTAATTCTACTGTCTCTCCTAGTCCTCTCTCCCCTCCCATCCCTTTATTTTCCTTTGTCCAATCCAGTGTATATCTATTATTCCCTTCCCCAACTTCTCTTGTTTTGGGTTAGCATCTGCAAATCAGAAAATATAGCCTTTGGTATTTAGGGATTGGCTTATTTCACTTAGCGTGATATCTCCAGTTCCATCCATTTACTGGCAAATGCCATCGTTTTATTTTTCTTTATGGCTGAGTTCTATTCCATTATCTATACACATTTTCTTTATCCATTCATCTGTTGGTGATGTCAAATGGTGGTTTCATTTCAAGCTTTCTAAGGAATCTCCATACTGATTTCCATAGTGGTTGCTCTAATTTTCAGTCCTACCCAAAATATATGAGAGTACCTTTCTTGCTTCATCCCCACCAACATTTATTGTTACTTGTATTCTTTATAATTGCCATTCTGATTCAAGCAAGATGGAATCTCTGTATAGTTTTAATTTGCAGTTCTCTAATTGATAGAGATGTTAAAGAGTAGTGCATATATCTTTTGACTATTTCTATTTTTTTCATCTGTGATGTGTGTGTGTTAAGACCTTTACCCATTTATTTATTGGGTTATTTGGTGTTTTTTGTTTTGTTTTGTTTTGTTTTGGTGTTAAGATTTTTGAGCTCTTAATATATCCTGGAGATTAAATGCTTTGGTCTGAGGTGCATGTGGTAAAAATCTTTTCCCATTCTGCAGGTTCTCTCTTCATGTTATTAATTGTTTCCTTTACTGTGAAGAATCTTTGCAGTTTTCCATTTATTGATTCTTGCCTTCTTAGCATCCCAGGCACAGAAACCAAAGGTGACATATCCATCACACTCATGATCTCTGTCTCTGTACTTGAGTCACTAGATGGTTTTTCCCACAGGAAGGAACATAATAAATGTGCATTCTGGGGGTACTAAACAAAGAGAGAACTGGGAAAGTTACTGAGCCCTCTTCTCCTTTTAGGTGTCACTAAGAAGGTCTGTTTCCAAGGGCCTTTGAACAGACATGTAAGCCCCAATGAGTCAGAGATGCAAGCTTCAGATGCACACCTGGATGTAAATGCCCAAATGAGCAGTTGTCAGGTGACAATGTTGGGACACTAGTTCAACTGGAGTGATGGTGGAGCCAGGCTGAGCCTTCCCTCTGCTATCAATAGCTGTGTAGCCAACACTGATTCTGGAAAACAGTGGATGCTCTTCCCAGGTAGGGAATGAAAGGGAATTTGTAAGCTCTGATCCTCCATTGGTTTTCAGAATGTTGTGAGTGGCAGAGATGATCGGCTGTGTTTGTTCTCTCAGTGCCGACTGAAAGCTGAGATTCTATGACATGGTGATGTGAGCCAGAGCCTGGGGTCTAGGGTTAGATACACTCTCAGTTCCTTGGCTGGTCTTGACCAAGAGGATATCTTAGGTGCTTATATCTCTTTCATGGATTTATTAGTTAAAATAATTTTCACAGTGCCAATTCAGTAAAAATAAAAAAAAAATTAATGCAAGCTTTGACTATGTAATCTCAAATCCTTAGATAAGTTCTAGTGATTTGATAAAGATGATTTCACAAAGATATTTTCATTTGATATAGAGCAATTTTTCAGTAATAGTATGCCGCAGTCTGGCTGGGCACAAATAATGGAACCGCCATAAAGCCTTGTAGGTTCAAACAGCAACTACTTTATTTTAACTCTCACGGACACTGCACATGCGCTTTTCCACCAACGCCACCCACGTGGTCTTCTCCCGTGACACACCCCACACCAACCAGAAATCCCTCCTCCGGAAATCCCTCCTCCGGCACTTCCCCAACCAATGGGAACTCTCTAGGAATCCCCACGAGAACTCCAAAGTAGTGCGAGAACTCCAAAGTAGCAGGCCTCCAAAGTAGCAGGCTGAGGTGGACAGCAGGGGTCTAATATGCAATTAAATACACAGCTTAACATAACCTATATCATCTCAATGGCTTGCTGGCTTCACCTCTCAACCACTCTGTTCTGGCAAAAATGCCATGCGTCATTCCGACTCTGCCGTGGCTTTCAGCATCTCCCCGCTTCTGTTTAATTAAACACCAAGCATGTGGCTTAGGAACCATGCCTGTTAGGCTGTCCAATACAACATATGGTTCTTACCCATCATTGGATGAGCTGACCTCAAGGTGTCAGCCTCCTGTCTTAGGTTGGTACCACTGCAATTGGATCTTACCCGTCACTGACTGCAGGTCCAGCATACAGGCAAACTTGTGGATAGGCCTATGCACCAGTGTGGGGGGGTGAGGTTCTTTGCCTCACCTCTGTTGGCCCCCAAATTTGGCCTTGGTGCCAGTGGGGGGGCCTTGGTGCCAGAACCTCACCTCTGCTGGCCCCCAAATTTTAGACCATCACTAGTAGAAGGGAGGAGGATGCAGAAGGCCACGACACCAAGCCAAATGATGGCTCCTTTGGAAAAATTGTACCACCAGTGACACCATCAGCAAAGATACTCCAGCACTACCACAATTCGCTGCACCAACAGATAGTTCACAATGCATACAAGTGATACATAGTCCAGGCAAGTTTTGCAAGCAGTTCAAAGCAGAGGAATCTATCAATATGTCCATTTCCTCCCAAAGTAAATCAACTCCTTGATTGAGCATTACTTGTTGAGTTATTATTCATTGATGCATCAGTTTATACAGTTTACTGTGATAGCTATCGAAGAAGCTATAGTTTGGTTTTATCTTTGTCTTCACCAGCACTGGGATGAAGATAGGAATTCTGGCAATGATGGCTAAAAAAATTATGTAACATTTCAACAGGCACTATAAGAAAGCAATTTTCTAAACAATTTAGTATCCTGAATAGAATTAGATATAATGAAAAGGAAAGGTGAAAGTAAACAAATCTGTTAACCTCCTTTTTTGTTCACATATTAAAACAATCCTCAACAGCTGTTTACCCAATTTAAATTAAACCATTTAAATCACATGAATAAAAAAAATATTTGGATCCATTTTTTTCATGAGTGCTCCTCATATATGATATATGGACATACACACACACAGACATACAACACAAAACACAAGGGTGCACATATAATAAGACAATAGTAAAGGCCTTGTAGCTTTACACAGGTGAAATCTCCATTGCAATATTTAAAAACTCCACAGTCAAAAAATAAAACTGATCAGAAAAACATTAACCTAGGTCTGTATGAGCTCAAAAAATAAAATAGAACTTTATGATGTGGGAAAAGGCAATAATAAAATAGATATTGAAAAAAGCATCCTGGTTACCTCCTGGGTTTGACTCTTCTTTGATATCCCATCCTTCTTCCTGTAACTTGCATACGGGTCTGAAGATATTTCCACAAGTAAGCCTCAAGGTTTTTTACATTTGAAATAGGCCTAAATGGTGTTCATTATTCATTAGCCTCCATGTGTGGGAGAATCACTGTTGCAGATGTAAGAATAGCCAAGCTGGAGCTCTGGATATC
Source organism: Callospermophilus lateralis (assembly GCF_048772815.1). NCBI lineage: Eukaryota > Metazoa > Chordata > Mammalia > Rodentia > Sciuridae > Callospermophilus > Callospermophilus lateralis. The sequence continues at coordinate 36,027,107 of NC_135311.1, read as the reverse complement.
AGCTGTTATGGATTTGAGTCAAATCATCTTCTTTTTGGTCTGTAGAAATTGCATTGGTTAGTCTCTCTGGAATCCAAATCAGCTGCTGTTCTCCCTGTGGAAACACACAAACAGAACCCCGACTCCAGACAATCACTGGGTCAGGACCTTTCCATTGTCCTGTTAGAATATCCTTCCAAAGTACCTTAGGCTTATGTACATTTTTTGGACAGAAATGCCTTTCTGCAGCAGTAAGCCCTGATGAATCCAAATTTTAAAAGTTTAGAGTAAAAAGGGTTATTTTAAGTTTATCTTTGGGAGATATATACCCCTTTCCAATTCCCTATTTTTGCTTTAATAAGTACATTTTAATAGTTTGATGAGCTCTTTCAACTATGCTTTGTCCCTGTGGATTGTATGGGATTCCTGTTATATGAGTAATGCCAAATGATGAGCAAAATTGTTTAAAAGAGGTAGAAGTATAACCAGGACCATTATCTGTTTTACTGTTTTGGAACACCCACAGTGGTAAAATTTTGTAAGCAATGAGCTATAATATCTTTAGTTTTTTCTCCGGCATGAAGGGAGCCCATCAAAAATCCAGAAGAAGTATCGAGTGTAACATGCAAATATTTTAATTTTCCAAATTCTGGCAGGTGTGTGATGTCCATCTGCCAAATATGGTTAGGTATCAGTCCTCTAGGATTGACTCCAAGATTAACTTGTGATAAAAAGGTCACACAATTTTGACATTGTTTTATTATTTGTCTATCTTGTTCCTTAGTTAATTTACAGTGCTTTTGTAAAGTATTAGCATTGACATGGAGCCTTTTATGAAAATTTGTAGCTTCTTCTAGTGTAGAAAAAATATGTATGTCATGTGTAGTTTTATCTGCTAAATCATTGCCCAAACTAAGGGCTCCAGGAAATCCTGTATGTGCCCTGATATGTCCTATAAAGAATGGATCTTTTCTGTCCCAGATTAGACTTTGTATAGTGGAAAACAAAGAGAAAACAGTAAAGGAAGGGGAAATCCTACCAGCATCTTCAAGGGATACTATTGCATTAACTATATACTGACTATCAGAAAATAAATTAAATACAGAATCTTTAAACATCACAAAAGCTTGTAATACTGCATTAAGCTCTACCTTTTAAACTGATTGTTTGGGTACTAAAAATGTAAAAGTTTGATCAGGGGTAACTACTGCTGCTTTACCATTATTTGACCCATCAGTGAGTATATCTGGAGCATTCATGATAGGTGTTTTTCTTGTCATTTTTAGAAAAACTACAGGAAGTGAAAACCAAAAAAGACAACAAAGGATTAGATGGTAAGTGATTATCAAATGAAACATTAGATTTACACATGATTATTTCCCAAGTATTTAATTCATTAGCTAACTCATCAATTTGATCCATAGTATATGGAGTTATAATTTTATTTGGAGAAATTCCAAACACTCCCTTTGCTGCTTTTATTCCTTTGAGTATTAATTGTCCTGCAGCCTCAGGATACCTAGTAAGAATAGTATTAGGAGAATAAGATAAATGTATCCACAATAATGGACCTTCTTGACAAAATACTCCTGTAAGAATATTTTTTGTTGGTAGTACAATAAATAATAAAGGCAAACTTATATCAATTCTATCCAAATGCATATTTTCCATATATGTTTCAATAATTTTTAATGCCTTTCTTGCTTCAGGCATTAACATGCAGGGTGAATTTGGATCTGATGGACCTTTTAGGTTATCAAATAAAGGTCCCAACTCTCCTGTTGGTATGCCTAGATAAGGCCTTATCCAATTTATGTCTCTAATAACTTTTGAAAGTCGTTAAATGATTTGAGTTGATATACTTGTATTTGAATTTTTGGTGGACGGACCATGGTTGAGGATAATAGAACTCCTAAATAATTAAATGGAAAATTTAATTGTACTTTATCTATTGCTATCTCTAGATTATTATTTTTTAATAAATTTGTAACTGTGGCATAACATTCTAGCAATGTGTTTTTATCTTTGTGTGCTAACAATACATCTTTCATATAGTGAAATATTTGTAGTTCAGGATTTTGATTTCTAAGTGGCTGGATTGCTTTGTTAACATAAATTTGACCCATAGTTTGGCTGTTAGCCATCCCTCGAGGGAGTACTTTCCATTCATATTTCTGATCAGGACCTTCATGATTCAGTGCAGGGATAGTAAATGCAAAATATGGACTATCCTCAGGATGAATTGGAATTGAAAAAAAACAATCTTTAATATCTATAACTAAAACATACCATGTTTTTGACAAAGAAGACAATTGAGGAATCCCATAATAACCATCTCATTATTGATGGCTCTTAAATATTGCAACAATCTCCATTTACCAGATTTCTTTTTAATGACAAAAATGGGGGTATTTTAGGGAGATACGGAAGGTTGTATATGTCCCTCCGCTCATTGTTCTTTGACCAGGTCATGGGCTGCTTGTATCTTTTCTTTATCAGGGGCCACTGAGGAACCCATACTGGTCTTTCTGATTTCCAAGTAATTTTTATTGTCTCAGTGACCCCTCTGAAAACCCAACCCATCTCTATTTATTCCTTGATGTATTTGAGTTGGTGCTGCTATACCTTGTTCTTGTTCTCCTAATATTTTTTTCTTTCCTGAAACCTTGTCTAGCCCTAATAGTGGGCACATTTGGATTGATGTTATTTGTTAATGTCAAACCTAATTGATCTAGGACATCTCGTTCCCATAAATTTATAGAAAGGTGATCAAATACATATGGCTGTATAGTTCCTTCACATCCTTCAGGATCCTTCCAATCTAATACCATTGCACTTCTATGGGGATTAGTTGCCACTCCTAGGCCTTGAAGCATTTGAGTGGCTTGTTGTAATGGCCAATGTTTTGGCCATTCTTGACGAGATATGATGCTAAGGTCAGCACCTGTGTCCAGTAGCCCATTAAATTCATGTCCTTGAATATTTAGTTTTAGCATTGGGCGAGAATCTAAATTTAAAGACAGCATAGCCCAATCTACACCTGTGGAGCCTAATCCCCTGGAACCTCTTTCTATAGTACTACTGGAAAATTTATCATGCATGCTGGGTATTATTAACAACTGTGCTATTCTATCTCCTGGTGAAATTACTGATAATACCCTTTGGAGAACTAGCTATAATTTTTATTTCACCTTCATAATCAGGATCAATTACCCCAGGACTTATCATAAGTCCTTTTAGAGTAGAAGAACTACGTCCCAACAATAAGCCTACTGTTCCTCGGGAAAAAGGTCCTTCTACTCCTGTGGGAATGATTTGAACTCCCATCTCTGGAGTTAGTACTGCTCTGGTGGAGGTGCAGATGTCCAACCCTGTGCTCCCTCTGGTTCATCTGATGAGAGATCTGATGGATAATGTGTCCTGGGCACTACCCTGATGGTGTTGCTGGGTTCCTCCAGTGCCCCGTATATTGTGGTCGTGGGCCCCAAAGCATTGGTCCCCCCGACCGTTTTTTGGCAATGGAGCCTGATGCCTTTCTCCATGATATCATGGGTAAACACCTGGTCCTTGTCCATTTTTTGATAATGGAGTACCCTCTATGGTGGTTTGAGAATGGCATTCATTTGCCCAATGTCTCCCTCTATGGCATTGTGGGCAAATACGCAGTATTCTACTCCTTTGTTACCTAGCTTTGTTAAACCCTCCTCCTATGGGGCAATTCCTTTTAAAATGTCCTGTTTGTTCACAATTGTAGCATGTTTTTGGCCTGGCATCTAAAGCCTGTTGTACTGCAGTTGCCAAGACTTGCCCTTGTTCATTAATGTCTCTACATAATTTAATATATGTGTTTAAATCTCCATGTTTCCATGGTCTAATGACTTCTCTGCACCAACGATTTGCTTGATCATAAGCCAGTTGTTTAATTATTGGCATTGATTGTTCTGTATCCCCCAAAACTCTGGTAGCTGTTTGAATAAGCCTATCTATAAATTCAGCATAAGGTTCATTAGCTCTCTGTATTACCTTAGATAATTGACCTTGTAAATCTCCACGTCCCTGTAAAGTCTTCCATGCCCTAACTGCGTCTGCAGCAATTTGTGCATATATAGCAGAATCATATTCAATTTGTTGCTGTTGACCCTCATAAGGTCCTTTTCCTAACAACATATCTAGATTTCTTTGAGGGTAACCAGCTGTTGCATTTTGCCTAGCTGTCTCCATGCAAAATTCCTCATTGGCAACCTTCCATAACAAATACTGTACTCCATTTAGCACAGATTTACATATGCTAGCCCAATCTGCTGGCATCATGTCCAAGTTGGTGATGGATTCTACCATGCTTACAGTGAAGGGTGCTTGAGGACCATAGGTTGTTACAGCCTCCTTTAACTGCTTCACTGTTTTGAAATCTAAAGAACGGCGAATTCTCTGCCCTCCTGCCTGCTCAAGTACAGGGCATGCTAATCTTTGAGGTCTTATCTCAGGATCCCATGTATCAACTATGGAGGTTGAGAGCCACTCAGCTCTCTCCATAGGTGGAGCTGTTGGTTGAATTACACCCTCTGGTGATAGAACGATGTTAGTAGCAGCCTCCTGTTGTAGCTTTTTCCCTAATAGCTCTTTCTCCTCTAAGCTTTCTTTAAATTTTCTTCCTCTATCTGACTAGCTCGAGAGACCTTCTCTTTTACTTGATCTAAAATGTCTTTCTCCATGGTCTGAACCTCTAACAATTTACTTAACACTCTTTCGGTTTGTTTTTTACTAATTTCTAATCTACTATAAAGATAACACAACCCAATAAGATAACACAAAACAAAACCGAAACAGAATGAAACAAAAATGGAACAAAAAATCGTTGTATCAATTTTCCTATTTTCTTGACATGTGCATTTGTGATCTATTTCTATCTCTTTCTCAGAGGTGAAAAACTTCAAACCTTGAGCCAACCATTTTTCCCAGTTTGCCTGAGAAAGTTCTAGGGATAGGCAGCTTGAAACAAAAACAAAACAAATCAAAACAAGAACACAGTGCTTTTTGAAATGGTCACCTCCATTCTCTCACCTTCCCTTATGGGCGAGCAATTTCACTTAACCCTGAGCTTCAGGCATTCCCCGCACAGGACACCAAATGCCGCAGTCTGGCTGGGCACAAATCAGGAGCCACTGAAGCAGGAACAAACTTTATTTCTGAACTCCACCAGCTCTCTCCACACACGCTCCCGGGAACTCCTCCCGAACGCCACACGTCTTGTCCAGGAACCAGCAGCTGGAAATATCCTCCAGAAATCCCTCCTCCTGCACTTCCCCAACCAATGGGAACTCTCCAGGAATCCCCGGGAATCCCCAGGAGAACTCCAAAGTAGCATGAGAACTGCAAATTAGCGGCCGAGGCGGATAGTAATGCCTAGCCTGTCAATCAATACTATTGGCAAAATACCAGGGGCCATTCTGACTCAGCTGTGGCTCTCAGCAGTTTTCCATAATATATATCAATTTTCACAAAATTCAGGCACAAACTGTATTCACTGTCAAGAAATAAAAATGACCTCAATAGTATAAAAGTGACTCTCAAGGTCACTGATAATTTCCTAAGTTTTCTGATTTTTGTACTATTTCTAAAACAACTGAGCTTGAGAAGTGTTCTTAAAAATTGTAGTTCTTCAGTAAGAAATCCACTAGAAAAAAAAGTAAATCATCATTTCTTGAAAGAACAGAAATAAATATTCCAAGCTCTCTGTATCAGCCTAAATACAGTTTTCAAAAACTATGTAGCACTGAGTAAAGATGACATTGTACAGTATTTAACTTCAAAGTTTTAAAAATGGATAATATAGAACAGCTTTCATAACTTTTAGGACCAACAGAAGTTAAAGACTAACTAACAGGAAATTTTCATACTGAACAAATGAATGTAGGTGGAAGAAGAACTCTTGCTATTTATATTTTCTTCCTATTTGAATACCATCTCATTTTAATTGGCTGTGATATTCTTGCAATTTACATATGTATAAATCAATGTAAACTCAAATATATTATTGTTTATATATGTACAATATTTACTCAAATATGTGAAATAAATTAAGAGTGTAGAGATGTCCTTTCAGCTAATTTTAATCCACTCTTCTTACACAAACAACACCATTATCTTTTCTAAAACCACATGTAACAATTATCAATAGTCATGTTTTCACAATTTTTGTTGCCTTAAAACTAAAGGTATTTACAGATGTCATTTTTAATTGTTTCTTTTTTAAGAAAAAGGAGGATCTTTTAAACATTTATTTACTTAGTGAAACAGACTCAGAATTCATATATATATATATATATATATATATATATATATATATATATATATAATTTATTTATTTATTATATATCTGGTTCTGAGGACAGACAAATACTCCACAGTGGACAGAAATACCCATGCCAGGAAATCCCTGAAAATTAGAGGGATGAAAACAGTGGGCAACATAGGTGCAGTTTCCAAAATGCATGTGGTATTTTGAAGCAGAGGAAGTGTGGATACAGAGCAATTGCATGTCAAATTAGTCATTCCAATTTATTAAGATATCTCATATATCTCATATATTGACTTGTTCAAGTTTTGTAAGCTCCTAAATAGCATCTTTAAGTAGATCAATTAATTTTTTTAAAAATTAATTTTAATTATGCTTAGAAGCCTAGAAATATTGGAACAGTTTCAAAAATAAAGGCTGCTTGGGAAGTGGGTTTTCCTAAGTTCTCACAAATCACATTGATACTGAAAGTATCAGCATGGGCATCGTTAAGAAGAAAACTAAGGAGACACTGAAATCTGGATAAAGTATGCTTAGTTTAAAGTTTGAAACAGTGAACCAATGAGGAATAAAAAAAAATTTTATATTTTCCTACTATTCTTAATTTATTTTAATGAGATACATTAAGTACATGGATTTTCTTAAAAATTTGGTATCATGAAGGGAACATTTAAGCACCATTTAAATGGCAACCAAAGTGTCCCATTTTATAGAAACACGTTATTAATAGAAATGAATTCCTACTATGCTAATATAATCATTATGAAGTTTAACTAGCACATTTACATCAATGTGATAATTTTCCACTAGTATCAAGATAATTTTCCACTAGTTTCTGCATTTAAATTTTATTAACATGCTTGAATTAATTTTCTGTACTGGCTACCATTGTCTTATTCTGAATCTGAATGAAGAAAACAAATTTACAAAGTGATACAGAAATGTTTTACTGTCAATTGGTATCATAATTTCTTCTAGAAATGATATTGCATATCAACATACATGTGTTATAACAAACATTTTTGTGAAATCTGAATATGGAAACTCAAGTATTTCACTTATGATTACTAACATATATTGTGTTTCTTACAAATTGCCTAAGGTTTTCACATTTACTTAGTTATAAGTGCATTGATTTTAGTATTTTGCAAACCACACACACACACACATACACACACACACACACACACACACACACACACACACGAACACATGAACACATGCACTTGGGGAAAGAGGAAGAATTTTTCTGTCTCTCTTCTATTTAAAAAATAACTTAACAAGAGGTTAAGGTATTTTAATAAATTTTGAAGATAAATATATTAGCTGAGAAGAAAGAAATCCATGAAAGAAGACAAATTATTGGGAAAAAGTTGTTTGTACACATTCATTACATAAAATAGCATTTTAATATCTCAAGCTTAATAATTTCATTTAAAAAACAGCTGCAGATTTTCCAGTTCTAAATTAGAAGATATTGAATGTATTCCCTTTTATTTATTTATGCATTCAAAAGTTTATTTCAACGCAAATAAATATTAAGTATATTTTAAGAAAATATTATCTCTTCTATAGTGATAATTTCTTATTAAATAAACATTTAATGATGCAATTAAATAATTACTATATCCAGGTGTGTACTGGTCACTGGTATGTTTCAGTTGGTCACTTGGCTATCTCAGTCACAGAGGGTAGAGACATGGAGTCAACACACAGACACCGGGAGCTAGTGAGAGTGTTGGCAGGTGACAACCTCAGTTGGCCTCCAGGCAAGCTCATTGATATAGAATGCATCTTCCAATTGTACATAAGCAAGCAGGTTATATAACATCTATAAACCAATCATCTTATGATTAATGTATCCACACTATGAGGAAGCTCTAAATATTGCTATGCAGTGGAAGGCAGACTACAAGGATCATTGTCCCTAGGGGAGGGAGCCTTATGACTCCAGGATTTCATGCCCTGAAGCACCTAACTCTAGGTTTCCTGGTCTTGTAGCTTGGCAACGCTGACCTCAAGCACTGAAGATGTGCTTTCACTGATGGCTCACTAGAGCAGAGCACCCCATCCTGCAGATGTTCCAGTTAGGCCTGTATGAGCGTAGGTTTTCCTAACACTCTGGGCTGCTCATAGCTGCCAGCTGCAAAACGAGAGTTATTCCAACATCCAGGTGCTGGATATTACATATCTAAAGACTGTAGAAATAACAGACTTTCTTCTTTCATAGACTTTTATATCGCAGTGGGAAGAAGATAGATAAAAGAAAAAAGTCTACAAGAAACTGTAATATGCCAGATAACAAAAAGTAATATATGGAGAAGGAGAATAAAGAAGAGATTTGGGAAGAGGTAGTATCTATTGTGTCTGGGTGATTAGAGAAGCTAAAGGAAAAAAGAAAATGAATGATTGAACTTGGGGAAGTAACATTCCAGGAAGTAGGAATAGCAAATTCAAGTGACCTTAGAAGATCATACAACATATAAATCCCATCAAAGACCTTTTTTTTATAGAGAGAGAGAGTGAGAGAGAATTTTTTAATATTTATTGTTTTTTTAGTTTTTGGTGGACACAACATCTTTCTTTGTATGTGGTGCTGAGGATCGAACCCGGGCCAAATGCATCCCAGGCAAGAGCACTACTGCTTGAGCCACATCCCCAGCCCCCATCAAAGACCTTTGATGGGATCAATCACATGGTACGGAGCTAAGTTAAAAAAATTAATAAAATTTAAAAAATAGATGATGAAGCCATTAAGTAGAGCCTATCAGATTGTGTTGTATCTTAAAGTCAATTTTGAAAATGGGTGTAATATAGTTGGGTTCATCTTTCAAATAGATCATTCTGGAAACAGGAAGAAAATATACCTGCCTGAACTGCACATAGCCCCCTTTCCTAGGCTGCCAGCTAGCGTCAGCCTCTCTGCCAGCTCCCTTCTTTGCACTGAAACTTCTCCCCCAGCACAGACTCCATAACATCTTTGTGCTTTCCCACTCTGAGAAAAGACAAACAAGCCTGCTTCAGTGGACAGTTGAACATGCTACTCTGGACACTGCCTTCAGAGGAGGAGGCAGGCCCACCCCCCAAGGACAACAGAAACTTCAGACCCAGGCTCTATGCAGGGTCCTCCACCTCTTGAAATCTCCCCAAATACATAATATTTGATTATCCTCAATTTATAGCTGAGAAAGAGAAGCTCAAAGACACAGGAAATATTGTGGGAAGGTAATTCAATGTATTTGCTATCAAATTCACATCTGACTACGAATCATGGACCACTCTAAATATCCAAACTAAAGGCCCTTAAGTCAAATACTAAGCTGGGCACGAAGCACTAATTCCTTGTACCCTCAGGAAAGCCCCTAGGGCTACAGGGTTAAAGGTTCCCTTGTGCTCAGAATTTGAAAAATAAATAAGCATCTCCAACATAAAAAAATTGTATCTTGTAAAGGAAAGTATAAGGCTTAAGACTGTAATGCCTGAAAGAAATAGGCCTAACATTTATAAAGATGTATTAAATGGAAAGTAATAGAACAAGGAACAATCAGTGTTTACTCTGTGCCAGGCACTGATGCAAGATCTTTAGGAGAATTATTAACTCATACCTACTTGACAACTCATAAATGTAGGTACTATAATATACCACATAAACAGATTAGGAAACTGAAGAAGACAGAAGAAACCTGGATTAGAGACTAGGAGACTAAGAAAAGACATTACTAAATTATAGTCCACCTTAACAGATTTCTATACTTAATTTTTTTGTATTCCTCCCATATTAAAAAAAATACAAATAAATTTTTGGGAAAAAATGTAGGTAAGTGAGGCAAATTTGAGCTCAGAAGTGGCAAGATTCTTTCTTAACCACAGTGACTAGCACAGGTCCCTTTTCCATGATTCCTTTAGTCCCAACAGCCCACCTTACTGAACAGGCCAATGGACTTTCATTGCCAAGCTGACTATTGGAGGGGAGGGCCTACCCTTCAGAGCAGCTTGGGTTTTACTGGGACTGACAGTCTCCTCCACCTAACTTCATTATCACTTTGCCCTCATATTATATGTTTCAGACCATACAGCAGCTTCTATATTGGTTGACTATCCAGCAACCCTTAAGGTTCACCAGCTCAGGGACAGATCCATAGGGTGCTAGAGATTCTCTGATGTCCCAGAAACTTTTATTTTCTTTGTTCTGGGGATTGAACTCAGGGGCACTTGACCACTGAGCCATATCCCCAGCCCTGTTTTGTATTTTATTTAGAGAGAGGGCCTTCCTGACTTGCTTAGAGTCTCGCTTTTTCTGAGGCTAGCTTTAAACTCACAATCCTCCTGCCTCAGCCTCCTAAACTGCTGGGATTACAGGCATGCACCTGGCACCACATCTGGCAAAAACATATTGCATTGCAGGGAGAAGACTTCTACATTCATAAGAAGAGCCTTTGACCCTGGAAACAGGGATTTCTCCTCACCATTAGAGTCCCTGGTCTTAACTATGTCACTTTTGGATACCACTGTCTCAGTTAATGCCAGACTGTACTTTTTAGCTCCTTTAAAGAAGGTACTGTGCAGTGTCACACTGGTTCCCAGCATAACCAGAAAGTGCTGTTCACTTACACTCAACAGAAACTGAATAGAAAATAGTTAGTCCTGGACCTTTAGACCAACACGCTTGTTATATGGCTGTAGGATCTGACATGATACAGAGAGGATCCCAGTAAAAAAAGGTGGAGGCTATTCTTAAGAACAGGCCATTCTATGCCTCCAATAGCAGTCAGTAGGTGGAACATTAACTATATTCCCATTCTACATCTAAGAATGAACTAGAAGATGCTGTATTCTCTGTGCTTCATTTTTCCATTGTCACTAAATTGAAGGTAAAACACCAATCCCTAATTTCTACAAATATGCTGAGGATGGAATTATATGAAAGAAGAGGAAAATCAATTTGGAAAACATCTTCTCAGAAGAAATAGCTGATCATTCATCACTTGTTGACTGTGACAATTTACAGTACACAATTTACAGTATTTCTGCAGCTGATTGGCCAGAAAGTAGGCTGTCGACTTAGAAGAAATTTTTCATTGAGGTCTTGAAACTTCTGCTTGTTCTCTACCAGTTGAGACTATAATTCCTGTTGATTTCCAGGAGTTCATTTCTGCCTGTAGATTGGATGAGGATCTGACAGATACTGCCACTATGACCATTGTGTCAGAAATAGTACAGTCTGGGACTGCAGTGAAAAAACCCAAACATGTCATGGGTTAAAAACAAATGAAATCAAATAGGTTTCATGAGGCCTAAGGGATGACAATAGCTTAATCATTAAATTACTTTTAAGAAAAGTTGATCAACACCCTGCAACTTTTAAGAGTCCTTAATACACAAAACAAATCTCTAGATGCCAGAGCTCAGATCCAAGAGTGAGGAGGTAAGAACAGTGCACCAGGGAACAGTCTAACAATTAGAAGGTTGGAGAGGTCACGGAATGTGGGGAGACCCTGCCTTCCAGTTGCCTTATCCAGGCTGATCCACAGACACCTGGTCTCTTCAAAAGGTCACCACAGATGTGGACTCCCTGCTCATCTGCCAGCCTCTCCCCCCAAAAACTAAACGTACTTCATGTTTTTCCTTTTTGTGTATGTTGAGAATCATTAAAGCAGAAATAGTTTCCCAGTCCTCTGGACTACCCGGAAGTAACCTTGCCATTTCTTTAAGTTTAAAATGGATCTTAAGGACATTCCTCAAGTAAAAAATGTAAACTTTGCTAATGTAAAACTGTCATTATGTTCTTCTCTGAATATCCACCCATTAGTTCTAAGTCCATTAAAATGTATAGAAGAGCTGGACACGGTAATGAACGCCTGGAATCCCAGATGCTTGGGAAGCTGAAAAAAGAGAATCACAAGTTCAAGGCCAGCCTCAGCAACTTAGCAAGGCCCTTAGCAACTTCATGAGACCCTGACTCAAAATAAAAAATAAAGAAAAGGACTAGCGATGTAGCTTAGTGCTAAATTGCCCCTGGGTTAAACCCCTGGTACCAAAAAATAACCCCACCCACCCCCCAAAAATACAAGAGCGCTATATAACTCTAAGAAAGTAATTATGAGTGTTTTGGGTTTTTTCTTTGTTAATATTATTCTTGTTATCTTCCATTCTTATATTGACATCTTTTCTCTTCCTGGGCAGTTGTTGGTGTTTCACTAAACCTAAATAAAGGTTTGACACCACTACCTCTTAACATCCTCCTCTATGTTTCCTTGCTTTGTTTTTGTTTTCTAATGTCACTAAACACATTTCATATTTGTTATATATGGATTTCATTCTAGCCACAGAAGAGATATTTCTAAGGTCAATGTGATTAAAACATTCATGTATAACCATGAGTACATATAAAGTCCACCCATCTTGAGAAGCCTTGTAAATATGATGTTATTTTCATTTTCATTCAATTTGCTCACATATCAAACAATGCAGGGCCTATATGAAGTTTAGATGGACAATGTGAAGTATGGCCCTTCTCATCTCACATCATCTTCCAATTACTCTGTGTAATGATACTGTGCTAAAGGAATTTCTGATTTCCATAAGAAAAGTTACTAATTGGCCCAGGAAAAATTTGATAGAGAATGGTTGCAGATCATAGACTACATATTTAGTGTCCATTAGGTCCAGAGTGTTACTATACTACTATTTCTAAGAGATAACATTATTCTGAGCCAGCTCACTTGCTGTTTCAGAACCCTCAATTCCTTTTCTCCACCATCATCTGGTCATTGTACAAACTCTTTCTCTTCCTTTGTGCCCTAACCTGGGATCTGTTTTCTTTCTTGGCCTTAAAAGTCACAGCCATTCTTCCAGCTTGTTTGAGTGCAGGAGTGACCTCAGGTATCAGATCAGTGGAAATTTTGCTCTTTGGTACAGGGCCACCAGTTGGATCACTTGGGTAATATATTTTCTCCAGAAGTCTTTGGGTATTGCTAAGTACAGTGAATGTTCTCTTGCTATGGGACAATTAAGCAGTCATGCATTGAATTTCTCTGGATTTACTTTTTGAGCAGGATCTTGATTTTGTTGCAGAGGACCTGCTCAACCACAGGTTATTGATGGGATCACTCAATTTCTATGTGACTTCTCTTGATTTTTCTACTATATAAATACAGTATGTGAATGGGAAACATGGAGGGAATCCATGATAAGTATTCGTGAACTCTCAACTGTGGAACACTCATTGAAAGAGATTTTCCAGATTCCTTTTGGCCTAAATCCTTAGGAGACAGAGTCCAGTGCTGACTCTGCTCTATATTGCCATCTCCCTTTACCAGATAGGGCCCCATTGGTGTCTGCTCTCAATGTTCTCACTTACTGAGAACTCTGGCTGAGTTTGGTACACATATTTTAAGCTCCTTTAAGTAAGGACTGGTAATATCCTTCCTCTGCATCCCCCAGTGTATCCAGCAAAGTGCTTTACCCACAGGGGCTCAGCAAATGCATTCATTGAATTTAACTAACCTAGAATGCAAATTCTCTAGATAAGTGAAGATTTTACATTTACACACATGGATAGGGTAAATAGAGGAGTAAAGTAGAGATGTTAGCTTAATCTGTTTCTAAGAACATAAGAGTTGTTGATTATTATCCATTTAAATATCAGAAATCCGGGATTTTAGCCCCACATTCCCCCCTACCTTTTTGCTGCAAACCTGAAGATTACTTCAGTCCTTTCCCGCCATTTGAACAGAAGTTTGAGAAAAAAGTAACAAAGAGTTACACATCTTGGAATATGGCCAATATTAATTTGCTCTGATATGCAGAGAGGATAGGATACTGAGGTCTAGAGAGAACATCATGACAATTTTCACAAGGATGAATTCATACATCTTACTTAATTTGCCTCCTTCTTTCTCCAACTGGCCTGAACATAGTCAGTAGCTACTGATGTCATCAGTCTTATCTTCAGACCTTGACATTTTGTGGATTGCTCTGAGCTTGGTGAGGATCCCCACAATTTTCTAACTTTTACCTCTGGGAAACTTATTCACCTTTTCATCACTGTGACAAATACCTAAGGAAAACAACTCAAAGGAGTTATTTTGGATTATGGTTTAAGAAGTTGCAGTCCATGGGTAGGCTGACTCCACTGGTTTGAGCTTGAAGTTAGGCAAAACATCATGGTGGAAGGGGATGGTAGAATAAAGCAGTTCAGTTCATAGCAGTCAAGAAGAAGGAAAGAGAAGAGTGAGAGAGGGAGGGGACAAGAAATACTATTAGAAGGCCTGCCTCCAGTGACAGTCTTCCTTCATCTCTGCCCCACAGTCCACAGTTCTCTTACCTTCCCATATTCCATTTAGCTATCAACAGATAAATCCACTAGTTAGATTAGAATCATTATGCTCCAATCACTTCCTAAAAGTCTCACTTCTGAACATTTCTTCATGGGGGACTAAGCCTTCATGAAACCAGTCTTTGGGGGACATTTCAAACCCAAACTATAAGAGAATCAAACCAGGTTCTCATGACAAAGATAGAAAAATCCCCAGAGGATTGATAATCTAACATTAGGACTTGCTATGAAGCTACAGTAAGCAAAAGAGTATAAAATTGTTGAAAAAAATCAATGAAAACATCAATGGAAAAGAATACAGAGGCCAGAAACAATCCTATGGAAATGTCAACTATATTTAGCAAAGGTAAAAAGTTAATTTAATGAAGAAAGGATAGTCTCTATAATAAATGATGCTAGAACATAGATATCCACATTTAAAAAAATCTACACAGAGATCTTATACCTTTCATAAAATGGATCACAGATATAAATGTGAGGTGTAAAACTATAAGACTTCTTGCCATGGTGTGATTGTATTTTGAATATGTCCTCAAAGATTCATGTGATGAAAACTTGCTCCCCACTATACCAATACTGAGGTGATGGGGTCTTTAAGAGATGGGGCACTAGGGCACTACTTCAGCAGAGATGAATGTAGTTCTCCAAGAATGACAGGACAGGGTCAGTTCCTATGAGATTAGGTTATTGTAAAAGAGGATCCTCCTCTGTCTCCTGCTTCTTTTACCTGTGGCATCTCTAGCACACACTTCCACCATGTGCTGTCATCTGTCATGTTATGAAAAAACAGCCTCTAGCCAGATATGCTTGCCCATTTAGCCTCTAGAACAGTAATCCAAAATAAAACTTTTTCCTTTATAAAGTACCCAGGCTCAAGTATTTTGTTAAAATAGCACAAAATTGAAAAGATGAAATTAAAGAAACCATGAAAAAAATTGAAGTGACCTTTGGTTTGGTGCTGGCTCTTAGATACAACACCAAAACCACAATCCACAAAGGAAAAATTTGGCAAGTTGAACTCCACTGAAATAAACAAAACAAAACAAAAAATTCTGCTCTGTGAACAATGCTGTTAAGAAACTGAAACAGTATAACAGAAAATATTTGCAAAATACAAATTTGATGAAGGACTGGTGTACAAAAAGCTCTTAAAACTCAACAATATTAGGGGCTAGAGTTGTAGCTCAGTGGTAGAGCACTTGCCTCACATGCATGAGGCACTGGGTTCAATCCTCAGCACCACATAAAAATAAATAAATAAAAGATATTGTGTCTATCAACAAAAAATTAAAAAAAAAACAATATTAAGGCAAGCAATACAATTAAAAGTGAGCAAAAGATCTGGACACCTCATCAAAAGAGATATAGAGAATATGTCAAGTAAGCATATAAAAGGATGTCCAAAATCATTTTTCATTATGACACTGAAAAGTAAACAAAAATGAGAAAATCTCTGTATACCTATCATAATAGCTAAAATTTTTTAAATGACAGTACCAAATGCTGTCAAATATGTTGAGCATAGAGAATGAGTCATTGCTAGTGGAAATGTAAAATGATATAGTCACTTAGGAAGACAGTTCATCAGTTTATTACAAAACTAAGTATAATTGTGCCATATAATAAAGTGATTACAGTCCAAGGCATTAACAAAAATGTGATGAAAACTTGTGTTCACAAGAAAACTTTACATGAGTTCTTACAGTAATTTTATTCATAATTTTCAAAACACTGGAAATAATCAAGATGTCCTCCATTAAGTGATGAATGAACAAACTGTGAATCCATACAATGGAAGAATATTAAGAAACAATGAAGTGAGCAATGGAGCCACCGAGGAACTTTAAATATCTAATGTGAGAAAGAAGCCAGTCTGAAAATCCATATACTATTCAACATTCTATTACAGCCCTAGGACATTCTGGAAAAGTCAAAAACCATAGAGAGTAAAGTGATCAGCAGTTGCCAAGGGTGAGAGAGGATGGAGGATAAACTGGTGCAACACAGAGAAGTTTTCAGTAGTGAAAATATTCTGTATGAAACTGTAATGGAGTTAAAGACATTCCACATTTGTCATCATTCATAGAATTATACAGCACAAAGAATAAAATCTAATTTAAACCATACACTTTAATAAAGCTTTATCAATATTGGCTCATCAATTGTAACAAATATATTACATTAAAACAAGATACTAATAATAGGGGAAATGTGTGCAGGGAGAGGAGTATATGGAAACTCTGTACTATCTGCTCAATTTATTTGTAAATTTAGAAGTATTCTTAAACAAATGTCAGGATAGGATAGCCCCAAATCAAAATGTTGAGGGTATCTTGTGATGGCATAGTCAAAACACCTTGTAGAGGTGCATCAACCTGGATTCAGAGTCATTTCTTATTTCCATGCTTGGCCCCTGTAATCCAGTTAGGCTGAGATAGCCTCTGAGCTCTGAACAGTGAAGAAATACCAGTGGCATTGGTAGGACAGGAAGAAACCACTTCTTAGGGCATAAGTCAGTGAATACAACGATTGAGCCCTCACGGCATCCCAGCAGCACCCGTAGACCAAAGGAGAAGGAAACCAGGAGGAACTGAGGGCTACAGAATGGAAGATAAAAGAAACTTCAGAGAATGGTAACTTTGAGAGAGAATCAGAGGTTGGATAAGAATCTAGATGAGGACTAGAGTGTCCTGGTATGGCCTTGAACCACCTGTCTTTTCCATTATCAGCCATGTGCTGATTATAGCACAAAGCGGGGAAAAAACCCCACTGTAGAATCATAGGCTGTTACCATGGGGTGAGAAGATGTTCCGCAACTCCTTATTCTTCTCTAAAAACACATTCAAAACTTACTGGTATTGCAGACTCTGAGTCTTGTCTTTGGTCAAATTTAGTTTTGGACATGAATGGGCTGAGTTGCTTGACACCCAAATACTGATCCATGACCTCTTCCATCTACTTCTCTTCTCTCAGAAACTGCCTCACTGCAGGTGGCAGCCACAGCCCCTTGGTCTGATATAACCATCTGTCATTCCTCAGTACACTTCACTTTTCAAGTCCACTGCCAGTCTCATAGGCTAGCGAGTAGGAGGGACATGGTGTTCTGCCCCCAAGTGCTGCCTCCATGACTCCAGAGGCGGAGTCTATGACTCAGGCAACTGGGCTTGACTCCACATGCAGACCCTCACCCAATTCAGGACCTGGCACCTAAAAGCACTCAGTAAATGCGCCATGAAAAAAGGTCATTCTGCCACAGTCTTTGCTCCTCCCTTAATGTGAGGTGGGGGAGGGACCCAGAATTTACACATTGGGTGTGAAATGTCTGCAGCATTGAAAAAAGCTGTGGCCATTGAATCCTATGCTCATAGATTTCTTTCACACACACACACTCACACATACACACACACACACACACACACACACACACACACACATCTTGTAAACCCGTTGCCCTGGGCTTCTCTGGACAGAAAATAAACCACATAAGCAACTCAGTTTCTTGGATTTCTTAATCCCTTCATCCATCTTTTTATCCCCTGATTGTGGAAGAGCCTTCATATGTAACTACTACTTTTGTCCTTTACGTATAGCTAAAATGATCACCACCAAAAATCTCTCATTTTGAAACTTTCAGCACTTAACAAGAATAAATAAAATACAAGTGGTTATCATGACTTTCTTTGGAAGGTCTGACATGGTCATGAGGATGAAAGGAAAACAGCTTAGGGAGAAAGGAAAGATGCCCCCAAAAAACAAAGAGAAGAGAGGGAGAAATAGAAATATGGAGCCAGGCATTCATAAGACAATTTGACTGCCCCTTCCTGCCACCAAGGCTCCTAATTCTGGAGTAGTTCTGTGTTTGATTTTAATCCTCCCATGCCCTCTCTCTCCTTTGTAGTGTGGAGATAGAACCCAGAGACTTGAGCATGCTAGGTAACCTGACTCAACCTAATCCTCCGGCATTGTTCCTGTGAGCTTTCTTGTCATTATTTGGAGAATGGGATGGGTTTGTTAGTGACTGAGAGCCAAGTCAGAATGTTGCTGGAATCCTTGGAGTTACCTGGCAAGTAGCCTCCTTCCCACTTCTCTCGCCTTATAGAGCAATGCTTGAAGGGCAGAGCCTCAGAGGACCTGGGCGTTAAGGCCCTGAAGATCCTCAGGGACTAGTCCAGATGGAGATGCCAGGGAGGAGCTCACTGTGGGCTGTGAGGACAAGCACACTGGGGATACTGGTAGTCAGGTTAGCCAGTGGGCTTCTGCACTGCGAGGCAGACTTTCCTCTTCGAAGGGCCCAGATCAGGTCTTCCATCTCCTCTGCATAAGGAGACTTTACCATAGTACTATTCTTCTAGTGAATCTTCAAGTGTATGCATAGACTTTGGGTCCCTTATGAGGCCAACCATCCTCAGCTGCCAATGGCCAGGCTTCGCTCCCTTTCAAGACCCAAATTCACGACTTTGTCTCTAGGAGGAGATGCCCCTTTCTCTATTTTCCCACCAGAACTGCTCTAGCTAAGGTATCTCTGCCTGATGATGAGGACAGTTCTACCCCAGGTTGGGAAGGGCAAATTATGCTCAGTTTTCAGCCTCTAAGCACAGAAGATGGACCGCCTTGCTCTTTGATCATATAATGAATGGTTAGTTGTGGCCACAGCAGCCTTGGCTTGAATCCAAATTAACTGAATTAACAAACTTGCTGCTGTGTCTCTTAGGAATCTCCAATTAAGCCAACAATCTCATGAAATTTTCCCCTTTTGATCTGGAGACACTGAACAGGAGGGTAAGGGCCCCACTGCCTCTCATGGTGGCATTGTAAGAGAATTCCAGTCTTTGCTCCTCCCTTAATGTGAGGGAAAACCTGTCACTCCATTCACAGTTCTGCAGGGAAGTCTTGTTCTTCCCAATACTGAGGGAGGAAGCACCAGTGATAGACTGTGAGCAAGGAAAGGCAACCAGAGAGACCATGCACCTGGGACCTCTGACTATAATGTATGCATAAGACTCAAGAAAAGCATCCTGCATCTCCATGGAAAGCATATTCTTATTAAAAGTTTGAGCAACTGACTTCCTTCTGCTAGGAAAAGCCAGAACCCTGTTTTTCATCATCTTGTTTTCTCAGTCCTTGTATTTTTGCTGTTGATTTAATTATTGTACAGTGAAACTGCTGTTTTCTTCTGGTAAAAATTCTCTGAGACTTTTAACATGTTAAGGTTAGTGTAGTCATCACTATAATCAGAACACAAGTTAGCTTATTTATTTTGTTTATTGTAGATGGACATAATACATTTATTTTATTTATTTTTATGTGGTGCTGAGGATGGAACCCAGTGCCTCACACATGCCAAGCAAGCATTCTCCAAGGAGCCACAACCCCAGCCCTAGAACACAAGTTTTATTTCTTCCAAAACCTTTCTCATGCTCTTTCTTTACAATCACATCTTTCCTCAAAACAAGCCTGGCACCTGCCAATCTGTTCATCAACATAGTTTTCGCTTATTGACAATATCATAGGAGCAGAATCATAATACATAACTTGTAAGGACTGGCTTCTTTCAGTCAGTACAGTGACTCTGAGGTTCTTCCAAGTTGTTCCATCAACAGTTCATTCCTTTATTTTTTTTTGCTGAGGGTTCCAGTCAGTAAAAATGTCACTGTTTTTCTATTAATCAGTTGAAAAATATCTGTGTTGATTTTAGTTTGTGGATACTACTATTAGAACTGCTATGAACATTTCTGTAAAGGATCTTGTGTGAACAGAAGTCTTCATTTCACTAAGGTACAGATGTCAGGAGTGGGCCTGTTGGATCATACAAGTATCCTGAACTTGAAAAGAAACTTTGAAATCTTTTCCAAACTGGACATATCATTTTGTACTCCTACCACCGGTGTGTGAAAATTGCATTGCTCACTACTCTGAATAGCTCATCTTCTGATATTTCTAATGGAAGTGCGGAGGTGTCTCACTGCGGTGTTTTGTTTTTTAAAAAAATATTTTTTTAGTTGTAGATGGACACAATATCTTTATTTATTTATTTATGTGGTGCTGAGGTTTGAACCCAGTGCTTCAGGCAAGCACTCTACAACTGAGCTAAAACCCCAGCCTTCTCACTGTGGTTTTAATTTGCATCTCCCTTCTGTCTGATGATGTAGAACGTCTTTTCAGGTGCTCCTCTGCTGAAATGTCTGCTCATGTCTTTTGCCTTTTTTTGTTGTTGTTGCTGAGTGTTTCATTGTCGTTACTTTTTATAGTTCTTTATATATTCAGGTCATGAGTCATTTGTCATATTTGTGATTTATGTATTTTTTTCTCTAGATCCATAGCTTTTTGTTTTCTTAACTAGTTTTTGACTAAAACAATTGTAAAAGGAGTCTCCAAAAATCTTAAGGACTTCATCTAGAACACATTCTTTGACTACAAACTTGCAATTACATTGAAAAATAAAAATTATATAAGGAGTAAACAATTTACAAGGAGGGGAAATGAAGGACCTGGGGAGAAGGCTTAAGAGTAGAAATATTGAGGATGTGGCTCAAGCGGTAGCCCGCTCACCTGGCATGTGCGGGGTGCTGGGTTCAATCCTCAGCACCACATAAAAATAAAATAAAGATGTTGTGCCTACTGAAATCTAAAAAAAAAAAAAAATATTAAAAAATTCTCTGTCTCAAAAAAAATGAGTAGAAATGTTGCTGCAGAGAAACATGTTGATTACTTTTATGAAACTTTTCTTTATATAGTCTACTGTCTACTGAAGGGGACTCCAGTCCTTGAATCTGCCTCCAGAACTAGTTCTTGACTTGATGGCCTCAAGTCTGAACCTTTTCCCTTAACCTAACCTCTCCAAACCCAGTAGGCAGCCTGTCTGCAAGGGAAGATGAAGGGGAAAAGAAACAGTGTACCTTCCAACTTCAAGCCATTAAATTCCAAATTTTCAATTCTGCCAATATTTCAGTGAAACTGACACAGATACATTAATATAGTTGAGAGTTCATTCTAGAGCTTATTATACAATTTATTATAATTAATAATTATCATTAATAATATTTGTAAATATCATCAGTGATCATTTGCCTATTACATATCTCAGAATACTAGAACTCTAAAAACACAAATATTTATTTTAAAAGTACATAAATTCTATATTTGTGGCTCAATGTAAAATTTTTGGTGTTTCATTAATGAGACAATGAGACATACAGGCTAAGGAAAGCAAGGTGCCTGATTTATGGACTACACATATTACAAGGTATTTCCTTAATCCCCCACTACCAAGAAGAATGAAAAGCAAATCAGCAAAAACAACTCGAACAGCTACAGGCTTTCTGGGTGGACAGCCGTTTGGGTGAATCCATAAGGGTTCAAACGATTGGGAGAGGCTCCATAGTGGGCAAATGTGGTGTCTCAAACCCAGCAACTGAAAACCACCCTCTTGGCTCCTTACTGGTCCCCTTCTTTCTTTCCCTTGCTCCTTTCTCCCTGCATGACTTTGCATAGCCTCTGACTTTCTTTTTCAAACACTCCAAAGTGAGCTTCTCCTCCCATATTATTTTGAGGGGTTTATATTTTGCAGTTTTTGTGACCAAGGAAAGTTTTAAAACGGAAGAAAAGAAATCAAAACTGCTCTTTAGCATGTGGCGGAAAACATCTTAACTAGGTAGGAAGATCTTTAAGATGATCTAAATTTTTCCGTGAAGAGGAAGGAATCTCAATGAACTTTTCATGATCTCCTCCAATGGAGTCTTCACAGTAGAGCCTGGCAGAAGCAGGGGGAGCCCCACGATTCTGGGGCATGCCCTTCAGGCTGCTCAAGCTCCTTTAGGGGATTCCTCACAATGGGATGCAAAATTCTGGGCAACTGCGGCCCTTACTGGCCTCAATAGAGACTTGGAAGCTTGCAATACTTCAGGTAAGATGATGATAGGTAAAAATCCAATAAAACCAATGAAATACACCCAACCCGCTTGAACTCAGGACTGAAAATTGAGTCTCATTCCCCACCACCACCACTGAGCTAAGGAATGCTATTTCATATTTTCAAGTGTTTTCTACTTGCACAGAAATAGGACAATAGGTCCAAATATGAGCAGGAGTTGGAGTGAGAGAAAGTCCCGGGCAAAGGATTTGGTGGTCAGAGGCTGAGGGTCACCTGAGGACACAAGGGGACTTGCCAGGTCCCTAGGCCCCTTGGCCGCGATGTGGGGACCTCCAATGTCAGCAAGCATGGAGCCTGCAAAGTCATCCAAAGTTCAGGCACTCATATCCAACATGTCCCAATTTTGCAGTGATTGCTGCCTGAGGAAGTGTCCTTGGGTATCCGAATTAATGACCCAAGGGACAGCGCAGGGCACAAAGCTGCGTGGTGCAATATCTATCTTCTAACCTCAGTTGTTTCATTCCCTGGACCAGAAACCCTCCTTGTCTACTAAAGCAGGATGTGAAAGCAGAAACCATGTCTCACTTAAGGAGTGAAAGAAATGGCTTTTATCCCAGCTAAATGGAAAGGCCCCATAAAGACTTGAACTCAGATCACTTGATTTAGAGTCCAGAGTGCTCACCATTATTACACCATGGAACCACAACCACAGTGTATGCTCGCCTAACTATAGGTTTGCAAATCCTTTCTTCAGCTTCCTTTGCACTCCAGAATTCCTTCTCCAGGTGCTTTTCCTTGTCAGGATCCAGGTACCATCACTCTAAAACGGGAAGATTCATGCCCCCTCACTCCTCACCTTCTCTCTGCTCATTCCCTTAAATCCACTTTAAGGACATGCAAAAGTATTTTAGGCCTCTGTCAAACCCACCTGTTCCTCATGGGTTGCTAGAATTTCCTACCATGACATAAAATTCCGGTGCCCCCTCCCCTCCAAAAAAAAGTGTTTCTTTACTCTTCTTTGCAATTGTTCTCTTCCCATTCTTATCCAGACAGCGCTGATAACTTTCAGAAGCAGATTTGGGATTTACTGTTATTCCTCCTTTTCCCCCTCCTTTATCCTCAACTCCCTTTTTCTCTTTTCATCTTATTCCCCATTTTCTGGCTTCTGCCACCTCCCTTGCTACTACTGCTACTCACTTTTACCTGCTCCTCAATGTATATATACAGCACAGATTATCAGAATATTAGAAAGGGTACCACTGTCTAAAAAGAAGGTGAGGGAACGCTGTTCACCGACTATGAGCAGCACTACTGCTTCTATGGTCAGAACCCTGTGAGGGTCTTTGCTGGGCTGATAGAATGAGGTGGTCCCAGGTGAGTGACTGAGCGTCCTCAGGGAATCTTCCCCTGGGAAACACAGGCCTTAGGCTGGCACAGAACCTGGAGCTAAGGTGACTCAAAGGTAAAGAACCTCGGTTTCCACAAGGCTTACCATTGACTCACCAAGTCCTGCAAAATGACCCACCTTGCATAAGGCTCCTTTAATGCCCCAATTGAGAAACAGCAATGGTTCCCGCATCGCCCCCTTGAGGATACATCTGGCATGCAGTACAATGCCTGGAGCTACTAGAGCCAAAGATGCCTGGCAGAGAAGTGGAAAGTCCAACAAAGTAAGACTGAGGTAGATGCAGAAAAGAACAGGTATGCTCCTCTCTCTTGGCTATAAGCAGTGGTTGGGAAAGCAACTGTCTGGCATTTTAGGATTCAGGATATGCGTCTCAGGAATCATTGGCAGGCAGAAGAAAACTCACAAGGGCCTCTATTCTGCAACTAGCCCTCCTGCCTTTAAATGGTATGGCCAGTACCTGTGCACAAACCCAACATCAGAGCATTTGGACATTCCTAACTCCTGAATGGAAGATAGGGTTAGTGGAAGAGGGCAGAGACAAATTTTTGCCCCTTAGTCTATTCAGTGGGGAATTAGTGAGCCAAGAGCAGCAGTTTATAATAGTGGTTTCTCTTGAGGAAATGAGTATGGAGGTGTAGAATTTAATTTTTGTCTATGTATTTTTTTAACATGTAACTTACAAAAGAACACACCCATGTGTTCCTTGTGTTTAAAAATATAAAGGAGAAAAATAAGAAAAAAGAAATATGATTCAGATGCCTATTAAAGGCAATTAAATTGGGGAGGGAGAAAAACTTATTTAGAGAGACAATTCTGAGGGAGCCAGAGTCCTGAGAAGATCCTAGGGAATAAAGCTAGAGTCTACACAGACAACTGGGAAGGTGACTTGGACCCTGGACTAAGCAGCCTTCTCCTGCAGGTGTCATCTTCTGGAATCCATCCCTACCCTCTTCTTCTCTAAATGGCTCTCAAAAACACCTTTCCCTTCCTAAAGGCTGGTCTATACTTATGAAATTACTGTTTGATTGCATGGGTTAATGAGTTCATAATAACTAGACCCCATTTCCCACATTAAGAGTGACCCAGTCACACATAAACACTAGGGAACACTTTGCAGCTGTAAATGTGAGGACCCTTTCTAGGAACAGATATGTAGTTCTTCCCAGGATATTTTTTTTATGTGAGAAAAAAAAAGCAAAGTTCAAAGGAGTGTGTTAAGGAAGAGGGGGAATTAGATATTATTAATTAGATATATTGTTTTCAGTAACAATTGTTTGCAGAAAATACTCAAAGTGTTTTTTTTTAATTTAAGGGTACATGGGAATGGATTCTAAGACATAGAATAAGGGACTTTTATAGGTATAACAATGTAGTTATTTTTAAACCATATCAATATTTTATATATGCCAGAAAGAATGGAAAGGCTAACCTTAAAAACAAAAGCACGACAAAAGAACTATATATCAAATAACAATTTAATTGCATAAATTTTAAATCAAGTAAATTTAGAAGGCAGTGGTTGTCTGTCTATAGTGGGGTATATCCTGAGGACATCTTGAATTGTATTTAGTAGGTTTATTTATGGCACAGGAATTGGTATAATAATTCTGAAGCTGTTTGTAAGCATTCCAAGATACAGCAATTTACTAAGTGCATTGATATTATCTCTGGAACATGGTTATCAACTCTGGCGGAGGAGGACAAAACTATGAAATGGGAAAAATTAGAGAAGAAGTCTATGGTGTTGGCTTAGAATTGTATAGCTCTATCAATTCATAATACCTACTATTGGCTTAGAATTGTATAGCTCTATCAATCCATAATACCTTGAAGCAATGGTATCCAAGTAGCAGTGATCATATGTAGTGCCCACAGCTTGGTTTCTGAATACCATTTCCCACTAAAGGAAAGTACGATTCCTTATCTTAAAAAAAAAAAAAAAAAGTGTGCTTTGAGGTTGGGGAACTAAAATTGCAAGGTGAGCTTTGAACATTTTCTTGTGCCCAAAGAACTAATAGGGACATTTCCTAAAGTCAGAGAAGCCAACTACAAGAAGTCCTTCTAGTCAAATCAAAGACTACTTGAACATCAAAAATAATAAAAGCTATAAAGTATTGCAACATATAGAATAAAAAAGGATTCCATATAATATTCATGCTGTATACACACAGTGGTATCCATATAGCATCCTTATGGAAAAGATGAAAGAGGGAAAATTACTGTATAGAAGAATATCAGTTAGTAATCATAAAAGAAGTAATAAGGCTGTTTTTACTTAAGAATTCAAGCTTATAAGCAACATTCAAGTTTTTATTTTAGGAGACCAGTGATAAACTGGATGAACCTAATGTTTTTTATTTACCTTGAGTTTTAACTATGTTTACTTATTTATTTATTTGTTTATTTTACTGTAGAACATGGTTTACATGATTATTCATAGTAATTACCATTACTAAATTTTAGTTTTGGTACCCTAGTTCCTCCCTGTAGCCAAAGATTTACTCCTGAGGCATAGTTTCATTCACCTAAGTTCCTAGCAATTTTCTGGGTTCAATATAATTATTTTGAATTTTTATTTGACAAATTTTATTTATATAAATATAAAAGAAGTGCTAATTATGCACATAAACATCCTTGTTAATTCATAGGCAATATAATTAGATACTATGGACTAAGAATTAGCTTCTTTTGGAAACTTTGTAAAGTCTATAGGTTATAATTTACTGTTTGGGATGCAAGCAGTATTTTATTTTATTTTCAGTTTTACTAAGATTAAGGATTCAGAATCACTATGTACCAGGATTTATCTGTTTCATCTAAAACCATAAGGCTCCTCCCCCAAACCCAGTCCTCACATTCTTCAATGTTGTAAGCCAGTAGGAAGAAATATATTTTACTACCTGTAAGTATGGAATTCTGTCATATGCCAGGTAAGAGACCATTTTTATGATAAGACCTGGCAGGCATCATTTCTATATATGAAGCATAGCTCTTTTTCCTTAATAGCTTTCATGCCAAATTAAATACTTAAGATTTGTGGCATGGTCATAGATATAATATGTTTAATTATGTTATTGTTTTAGTTTTCTGTTGCTGTGACAAAATACCTGAGAAAATCAATTTAGAGGAGGAAAGAATTATTTAGGCTCTTTGTTTTAGAGGTTTCAATCTATGGCTAGCTGGCTCCATTGTTTCTGGGCCTGAGGCAAGGAAGAGTATCATGGTGGCAGAAGCATGTGGTGGAGAAGGCAGCTCACCTCAGGATGGCTGGGAAGTAGAGGGAGGCAGTGAGAAAGGGGCCAGAGACAAGATATACTGTTCCAGTGGCATACCCCAAGTCACCTACTTCTTCCAATTAGGCTCTATCTCTTACAGCTTCTACCACTCCTAATCCATCAATAGATTAATTCACTGACAAGGTTAGGTCCTCATGATCCAACCACTTCACAGAAGGCCCATCTCTGAATACTGCTGTATCAGGAACACAACGTTTAATAAATGAGCCTTTGAGAGACATTCTGGCTCCAAACTGTAACAGTTATGGTAGGAAGACTAAGGATTCTGTATATTTGTAAGTAACTACAGGATCATGAAAAGTAAAAGATGTTAATAAATGCACTTTGCATTATGTTTAACCATTGTTAATTTTTTTCTGAGCAAATTTTTAGACCAACAAGTTATTTAAGAACAATTATTGGTAATTAATTAGCTTATAACCTATATTAAGATCTTGGGTTTTTTTCAATACCCATAGGATCAGTTGACACAGAAAACTATTAAACAATGTTTCATTCTAATCTGTACAAATTCTGCTAAATTAAACATTTGGAATACATAAAAAGAAAGGGAGTTTCTCATATACACTAACAAGCATTAGCCACAGTTTGATTAGTCATTTTGATCCATTTAGCTTAGTAATTCATTCATAGTTTGTAGGTCTTGGGTAAAGAGTCTACTTCCCCAAAGTCTTCAGCTTTTGGATTAAAAAAAAAAAAAGTTGGAGAAATCCTGATGCCATCAGTTATATATAGTCTGACAAGTATCTGAAACAATGTTGCTATATTATACTGGGAAGTTGTTCACATGAGTCAATTTCTTATATTATTAAGAGTTAAGAATAGTGGATACAATCTTTGACTAAGGTTCTTTTGATGTTTCAGACATCTCAGTTTCTGATCTGTGTAGAAGGGGTTCTCTGTAAGAGAAAAGTAGAGATCACTATGTATGATAAGACTGAATGGCTTTGGACAATTAGATATTATAATTCAGCATGGTCAAGAGTGCAAGTTATCTATAGAGATATACACAAAATCAAATTCATAAGAATTCAATCAATGATACTCTGGAGACTTATCTCAATTAAATCATTAAGTTATGACTTAAATTATAAGTAATCCTTGCTTGGAACAGCATATAGATAAAATGCTATCATCTCTGACCCCACATATAACTGCCTCATTGGTAGAGATTCAGTTTAAATAAGATTGAGTATTTAGTAGACCACAAGCCAATGAGTTCAATCATGCAGCTGTGAAACGTAATACACAAGAGCTTTTGAAACCACAGGCTGAATGATCCACAGTGTCTTCAACAGTTTTCAGAGAATGTTTGATTTCTTTCTTATTTCAACCTATAAAATTGATAAACTCTTTATTTAATTAGCTTTCCAGTGAATATATTTTATGTTGTTCTTTTTCATTTTTTGTTTTAGATCAAAAGCAATATGACTTCCACACATTTAAGCCCAAAGTTCTCATATTTCTGTTGAACAGCTTCAATAACTGCAAAAAAAAATACCTTCTGGAAAGTATTTCAAACACTATGTTGATTATATATAACTGCAGGATCTTTCTTGGGACATTCTTAGATCTGACAGTATAAATGCTATGTATCTCCTCTAAACAGAGGTTTCTTTTGAATAGTTGTGTTCATTGATTTAAAGTTCTGCAAGTTCAGGACATTTTTCTTTTTTCCCTAACAAATTGTTCAAACACTAATTCATGTTAACTCTGAACAGCTTCCACATTTCCCCTGGAGTGTTTTATTAATTTATCTTCAAGTATAGAAGCATATTTGTTAATTAACTTTTCAAAGTCATCTTCCAGACACTTCTGGTCACTTCTTTTTATGAAACCTCCATTTTAAATTCCTGTTTCTGTATAGTACTTTTCATATCTTTTGGTAGATCATGATTCGTGGACTGAGAGCTCCTTAAAAATCTTTGACTATATACACAATGATTTATTTCTAGACTCTTAATTCTACGTATCTGTTGTAGTATCAATGTCACACTCTTTTGATTACTGTAGCTTTGTAATAAATGTTGAAATTGGTAAATGTGATTCTTATAACTTTATTCTTTTTTTTCAATATTATCCTGAGTCCCTTGAGATTCCATATAAATGTAGAATGTATTTTTCTATTTCTGCAAAAAAAATGTTGGAATTTTGATAGGGATTGCATTAAATCTATCTATCACTTTGGGTAGCATTGACATCTTAGCAAAAATAAACATTTTAATCCATGAACATGAAATGGCTTTCCATTTATTTATGTTTCATTTCTTTCAGCAATACTTGTAGTTTTCATTGTACAAGTCCTTCACCTTTATGATTAATTCCCAAGTGTTTTATACTTTTTGATGTTGTTGTAAATGGAATATTTTCCCTTTTTTTTCATTGTTGGGGTATAAAACCACACTGATTTTTATGGATTAATTTTGTATCCTGACATTTTGTTTAGTTTATGTTCTAACAGGTTTGTTGTGTGTGTATGTGTGTGTGTGTGTGTGTGTGTGTGTGTGTTCCTAAGGTTTTCTACAAATAAGATTCTGACATCTACAAACAGAGATAATTCCACATCTTCATTTCTAATTTGGATGCCTTTTAATTCCATGCATTCTTATCTCAAGAATCTTCTGAGAGATACTCTACATTCTATAAGGTTGTAGTAAAGATTCTTGCTTAGAGTATATACAGACTGCCTTTCACTATCCATTTTCTGTAGGATAGAGTTGACGCAAAAATCCAAGACTACTGATTCCTACTATAAAACCACAACTGCTTTGCCTCTCTGAGGAACATGATAAATTAATCACTCTTCTTTTTGCTCTCCTGTTTACTGTGTCTCATTCTAGAAACAAGAGTACATTCTGCTGAGGTTGAGAAAGTATTTCCAGGAAAATCATAAACTCTATAATACTGCTGTTGTGTTTTTAGTTTTTTTTACAGAGAGAGAGAATTTTTTTTTAATATTTATTTTTCAGTTTTTGGTGGACACAACATCTTTATTTTATTTTTATGTGGTGCTGAGGATCGAACCCAGCGCCCCTCGAATGCCAGGTGAGCGCGTTACCGCTTAAGCCACATCCCCAGCCTTATAATACTGTTTTTCTTTCCCTGAGCACATATGTGAAGTTATTTTCTTAACCAATAGACTTGAATTAAACAAACATCTTTATATTCTCAAGGAGAGGATTTGTTTCTTACCTGATCTGGTAATCTTTTAATCTTTTACTTGAAAATTTAGTTTGCTGGTAATTAATAATTGCTATAGCTGAGTTTATATCTACCTCTTTATTGTTTTCTGCATATGTAATCTGTTTCATAATCCTTCCCCCCTCCTTTTTTGCTTTCTTCTGGATTAAATATTTTATGTTTTTACATTTTTCCCCTAGTAAGTTATTAATATTCACCATACTTCGAGAGCTTACCTTACAAATAGTATGCATTCTAAGATTTATTATATTCTCTTGCAGATGATTACTTTCACAACATTGCTAGAATCTTAGAAAACTGTAACTCTTTTTACTCACTTCTGCATTTTACAATATTGTTGGCAAAATCATATTTAGTTCTACTTATACTGTACATTTCTGAAGTCCCTAAAATCTTTTGCCCAGTCTTCTTTCCTCCATTGTGAACTCTCATGTTTTCAATTAGGATTGTTTTTATTCTTTAATAAAAATTACTTTTAGTTCATATTTTGTAATGTCCCTTGTTGATGTTGAGTTTCCTCAATTTTTGTTTGTATTAAAATATTTTTACTTCTTAAACATGTTTCAGCTTCATTGAGATATATCTGACATATAATTAACTACATATATTTAAAGTGTACATTTGATGTTTTAACATGTTTATACTTGTGATCCACTACTATAATCAAAATAATAAACATATCCATCGTCCCCTAAAATTTCCAAGCACCCTTTAATATATCTCTCCCTCTTTTCTATCCCAACCATTCACACCATCATCCCAAGATAATCATTAATCTGATTTCTGGAATCATACAGGTATTTAATTTTTTTGCCATTCCAGTATGAACATACTAGTATATCATTGTAGTCTTAATTTCCAATCTTCCAGTGACTAATGATATTTAGCACCTTTCCAAATGCTTATTTTCTATTAGTGTACATTCATTGATGCAAGATTTATTCAAATCTTTTGCCCACTTTTATTTGTGCTCATTATATTCTTATTATTCATTATATTCTTATTATTTAGTTGAAAGAAACCTTTATGTTTTCTATATTAGAGCATTTTGTCAATATGTTTGATGAATAGTTTCTCCCAGTCTGTCATTTATCATTTTTATGAATGTCCTATTAAAGGCAAAAGTTTCTAATTTTATGAAATCAAGTTTATTAATTTTTTTCTTTGACAGTTTATGCTTTTGTGTTTTATTAAAGGAATATTTACAAAAGTCATTACCAAACTGGAGGCCAATAAAATTGTCTCCTGTTTTCTTCTAGAAATTTTATGGTTTTAGCACAATTAGGTCTATAACAAATCTTGAATACATTTTTTATTGGTACAAGGAAAAAACTAGTTTTGTTTTTGTTTTTCCTAGTGGCTGACCAGTTTTTCCAGTAGTATTCATTGAGTAGATTATCATTTTCCATTGAATTATCTTAGGACCTTTGTTGAAAATCAACTAACCATAGGTGTATAGCTCTATTTCTGAACTCCCATTGGTCTATTTATCTTTAGTCCAATATCACACTCTTTGTAGTTTAATAATAAGACTTCAAATTCATTAGTGTTAGTCTTCCAACTTTGTGCTTTTTTCAGTGTGATTCAGCTATTCTCAATCCTTTGAATTTCCATATAAATTTTACAATGCTTGTCAAATTCTCCAAAAACTGACAGTGCTTTTTACAATAATGCCTGCACTCAATCTCTAGAAACTCACTTTAAATACCTTTATTTGGAGGGGTAGGGTTCCAGGGATTGAACTCAGAGGCCCTCAACCACTGAGCCACATCCCGAGCTCTATTTTGTATTTTTTTAGAGACAGGGTCTCACTGAGTTGCTTAGCACCTCACCTTTGCTGAGGCTGGCTTTGAACTTCCAATCCTCCTGTCTCAGCCCCCTGAGCCACTGGTATTAACTGTGCCTGACTCACTTTAAATACTAATGTACATATAGATTAAAAGTCTAGGGATGGAAAAAGATATACCATGGTGACACCAATCTAAAAAGAGCTGAAGTGACTACATTAATATCTAACAAAATAGATTTCAGAACAAGAAATATTACAAGGATTAAAGAGCCTAATTTCAAACTGATAATTGTGTCAGTTTATTAGGAATCCATAAAAAGTTTTGAAGGTTTAAACACCGACAGAGTTTCAATATACAAAGCAAAAATGACTGAACTGCAAGAAGAATTAGACAATTCTACAATCATAGATTTCAGCAACTCTCTGAATAACTAAAAGAACAAGCAAGCAGATTATCATTAGGGAAATAGTAGACTGGAATAGGTGCTTGTTGGGGATAGCTCAGTGGCTGAATGCTTGTCCAGCAAAGCCCTGGGTTCAATCTCCAGCACTAAAAAATGGGGGAAACAAATCTAGCAAACAAAATTGTTAATTGACATTTAGAGAATACTCTAGGCAGAGGGGCAGACATATATTCTTTTTAAGGGCACATGAAAACATTTACCAAGTTAGATCATATTTTTAGTCCACAAAACAAGTCTCAATAATTCTAAATGGGTTTATATATTTTGTGGCCACAATGGAATTAAATTAAAAGTCAGAACACAGAATATATGGAAAATCCTCAAATATTTGGAAAATAAATACAATACCTCTAAATAAACCACAAAAAAGAAATAACAAGAAAATTTGAAACTATGATCTAAAATTAAAAACATATCAAAATGTATGGAATATAATGATATTTTTACTAGATATACAATTTGAGGTTGAGTTCTTTTAAGCACTCAATGTTTCACCACTTCCTTCTAGCCTCCATTTTTTTTTTTTTTTTAATGAGAAATCCCTTATCATTCAAACTGTTTTTTCTCTATAAGGGCCAATTCTCTCTCACTGCTTTCAAGATTTTGTTCTCTCTTTTTTAGTTTTCATAAATTTGACTATAATGTGTGTTGAGTGTGTATTTCTTTGGGTTTATCCTATGTAGGGTTTGCTCACCTTCTTGAATCTGTAGGCTCATGATGTCTTCCATCAAATTTGAGGAGTTCTCAGCCCAAATTTCTTTTGAGTATTTTTTAAGCTCTGCCCTTTTTCTTCTCTTCTTCCAGGATGCTAATGATAAGACCATTGATTTTTTATTACAGACCCACAGTTCTCTGAGGTTTTGTTCATTTTTGCTTGGTCTATTTTTCTTTTGTTTATATTGGGTAATTTATATTGTTCTAATTTCCAGTTGGCTGATTCCTTTCTGTTTCCTCCATTCCACTGTTGGACCAATTTAGTGAGATTTTATTTTGGGTATTTTTCAAATCTAATTTTTTTTCATTTGCTGAGATTTTTCTATTTCTTTGATGAGCTCATTGTTTTAGTGTGTTAGTAATATGCTTAATGAACCATGTTTATTTGCTCCTCATCAGGTAATATTTTTATTGGTTCTTCTTGGTTATACATTACAGTAGAATCTATTTTGATTAAATTATACAAGCATGGAATATATCTTATTCTAATCAGAACCCCACTCCTGTGAGTAGACACATTGGTAGGATTCACTTAGGTATTTTCCTATGTGTTCACAGGAAAATAATGTTAGATTTATTTTACTGTCTTTCCTATTCCTATTCTTCCTCCCTTTCCTTCACTCCTTCTCACCTCCTTGTTGCGGTTTAGCTTCCACGTATCAGTGAAAACAATTGACCTTTGGTTTTTGGGGACTGGCTTATTTCACTTAGCACGATAGTCTACAGATCCATCCATTTAGTGACAAATGTCATAAACTCATCAGGTAATTTTAAAACTTGTGTCAATTTATTTTTGTCATATATTACTTGCTTTTCTCATTCAAGTTGAACTCTTCCTGGCCTTGATATGACAAGTGATTTTCTTTTAAATTGAAACTTGGAAATTAGGGGCATTGTGTCATTAAACTCTGAATCCTATTTTTAAAAAAATATTTTTTAGTTGTAGATGGACACAATACCTTTATTTATTTGTATGTGGTGTTGGGGATCAAACCCAGTGCCTCATGCAACCTAGACAAGGGCCCTACTGCTGACCCACAACCCCAGCCCCTATTTAACCTTTTTTAACTAACTCCCATTGGATTATTTTCTTCTGACAATTTCTGACAGAAACAGTGAAGGTTTTAGCTCATATGGCCAGGAGGTAGTGGGGTAGAAATCCAGGTACCTACTCAGCCTAACATCCAAGAAGTGGAAGCTTCTTATTACTTCTGGACAATGGTGGGAAGTTCTAGCTCTATACCAGTTTCTACCCCATCCTATTCCTCAGCAGGGGAGGGGTTCAAGTGTTACTTGGCCTCTATGTCCTGCTAGGTGTCCCCTTTCCCAGTTCATGGATTAAAGAGAACAGGAAACTAATTACTATGTCATTTTTGTGTCCTGGGGTCCCTGTCGGTCAGTCTTTCCTCTCCATCTTTCAGTCTCCTTACATTTATTGAATATATTATGTCCAGGGTCTAAGTTTTATTTAGTGGGAAGAGTAAAGTAAGTCTATTCCATCCTTCAGAAGCAGAAACCACTCTTTTAGCATTTTAATGTAGAAAAAAATCCTTAATCACCTTCCTTTTTTGAAACACATTTTCACCAGGTAGTTTTAGGTTGCAGGGTTTTGTTTTTCCTTCCAGTACTTTAAAGATATTGCTTCATCTGTTGTAGCTTATAACTGTTTGTATGACAAATCTATTATCCTCCTTAATCTTTATTTCTTTGTACATAACTAGTGTTTTTCCTCAAACTGATTTTAAAACTTTCTTTTGATAAGGCTTTAAGAAATTGGATTATGATTTAATTGCCTTAGGGTTCTTTCCATGATTTTGTTTGCTTGTTTGAGACTTACTAAGCTACTCAGATCTGTGGCTTTACAGTTATCATCAAATTTTGGAAAATTCTGGCCACCATTTCTCCAAATATTTCTTCAGTTCCATTTCTTCCATGTATTTAGGATACTCAAACTGTCTAACTCCATTTGTGCTGCTACAACAAAATACCACAGATTAGGGGATTTAAAATTTATTTCTTCCTATTCTGGAGAATGGGAAGCTCAAGATCAAGGTACTGGCATTTATATCTGATGAGGGCTACTTCCTGCTTCCAAGATGGTGTCTAGACACAGAAGGGCAAGAAAGACTGTACTCTACCTCTTTTATAAAGGCCTTAATCCCATTCATGAGAGAACAGTCCTCAAGACCCAATCTCCTCCTGAACAGCTCCAACTCTTAATACTATAATGGGGATTAAGATACAATATGAAGAACATACATTCTAACCATAATACCAATTATTATGCCACATGAAGTTTTTGCACAATTCACTGATACACTGTTCTTTCTTTTCCAGTTTATTTATTTATTTTTATTATAGCTTTACGGTTATACACAATAGTTGGGTTCATCCTGACAAATTCATACATGCATGAAAAACAAGTTTATTTCATGATTCCCCCTTTTCCTTCCCAGCCTCTTCCTCTCTCCCCTCTTCCTTCCTCTACTAGACTTGGATAAAAGAGGCAGATGGTTAATGGAAGGAGAAAAAACTAGAAGTAAAAAATTTAAAGGAAGAATGAGAGAACAATAGAATTTGGCTGTTAACAGAGAAAAAGAGAAACAAACAACTGAAAAACAACGCAAAACAAAACCAAAATACTCTATTCAAAACCCTGACCCCAA
The DNA here is from genome assembly GCF_048772815.1 of Callospermophilus lateralis. Taxonomy (NCBI): domain Eukaryota; kingdom Metazoa; phylum Chordata; class Mammalia; order Rodentia; family Sciuridae; genus Callospermophilus; species Callospermophilus lateralis. The sequence continues at coordinate 35,991,087 of NC_135311.1, read as the reverse complement.
AAGACAGGGCAAGTAAAAATAATTATATTTTTAAAAACGAAAAAAAAAGTGTGCATGTATATATGTCCATGAAACAATTGACCCAAAACACACACACAAAAGAAATTCTTAATGAAATATTAAGGCATTGATTCCACTGAGGTGGTCAAAATTGTCAGTGAGAATATGTATTCACTGTCTATGCCCAAGTGTCCTTCTTTCCATTTGTTCTTGAACTATGTATTGAGCATGAGCATAAAGACCAGGGGTTGTTAAACCCTTCTTCTTTTTGCATTGCTCACTAAGTTGCCAGTTGGAGTTCAAAAATTCTTTGCTTCCCTTCTCACCAGTATGAGGTAGGATGGGATGGGAGGTTCTGTCAGCTGGAGTTTTGTCTACATAGACCAGGTCGCTCTACCCCCAGGTTGTGGCCACAGCAGAGTTCTAAGAGTAAAGTTCCTCCAGGCACAGCTAAGGTCTACTCAGGCCGTAGGGGTGGTGACTGCTCTGGAGAAATTAGATCAACATATGTGTAGAGGCCAGCAGTTACTGAATCTCTACTAGGAGTCTGGATCCCGGGAGTCTCCACTCAAAGGACAGGGAAGCCAATTCTTCACCCCTCTACTGCCCATGATCACAGCCATTCCAGGCTTGCTGGGCTGGTCCTTGAGCTTATACACCTACTTGTTCAAATTCCTAACTTGCTTCAGCTGATTCTGCAAGCCACCAGGCTCAAAGGGGAAAGCGAGTTGGGCTCCCTATCGCCTTTCGATTTGAATCCCCCTGTGTAAAATATCCTCTCTGCTCCTAAGCAAGAGGTTGGGGATTGTTAAACAGAAAAACTAAAAGAGACACATGGACAGAGAGGGCACCAATCAATAACAATGAGGAGCACATTAGGGGAGGACATAAGAAGGAAACTCCAGAGACCATAAAAAGAACAGGCCAAACAACTCCAGAGGATTCCCAGCTCTGGGGCCCCTTCTTTTTGGAGAAGTCTCTGTATTTCTGTTGCTTTTACAATAAACCTACGTTGTGCTTGCTATCTCTGTGTCCTGTTCTTCAATTCTTTGCTGAACCAGGAACCCAGTACCTGATAGTAACATAGCAGCATTTGTTCAGATCTCCCAGCTCCTGCCACAGCTGCTGAAGCATGGCCTCCTCAAGATGGCTCCTGCTTCAGCTTTCTGGGGCAAGTTGATATACACCATGTATGGCACAGCCTCTGGATTAGCTAAAGGTAGGCTGCTTTTCGGACCTCATAATTTTCTGTACTAAATCTGTTTGTTTCTCAGCATTATCCCTCCCTCAATGTTGAGCCAGCACTGCAATCAACAATGTACTCTTTTTCTTTGTTTAATGTATCCAATTTTCTGAGTCTTTAAGACACTTGGATTGCCCAATATTGAGTTACAGTGAAACCCCTCTTTCACCAACCTATTCCTGCTGCTTGAATCTCTGTTCCTGAAACAAGGAATACAGCCTTCCTCCAGCCTGCCATCTTGAATCTCATGCACTGTTCATTTTTTAAAAAATATTTTTTAGTTGTATACAGACACAACGTCTTTATTTTTTTTATTTATTTTATTTTTTAGAGAGAGTATGAGGGGAGAGAGAGAGAGAGAGAGAGAGAGAGAGAGAGAGAGAAGAGAAGAGAAGAGAAGAGAAGAGAAGAAAAAGAGAGAGAATTTTTAATATTTATTTAATTTTTTTTTAGTTTTTGGCAGACACAACATCTTTGTTTGTATGTGGTGCTGAGGAACGAACCCAGAGCCTCACACATGCTAGGCTAAGCACTCTGCCACTGAGCCACAACCCAGCCCTGCACTGTTCATCTTTGAAAGCCTTTTTTATTGTTTGTTTCATTTTGACTGACTTGTGTTGTTTTGAGATGTCTATTTTTCCTCTCATGATTTGTGTTAGGTGCAGAACAGGCTGAACTATGTTATCTGCAGGGCAGGCTGAACAAATGTTAGCTGCAGGATGGCCCACGCACTCAAACCCCCCTCTGTCAGGTCCTTTATCACCTGTTTGCATCAAAGCTGAACACTCAACCCCCACTCAAGGCTGAACAGTCAAACCCCGCCCCCCCGGCCTTGTGCCAACAAGGCAGCTTGCAGACCCAGAGGCCCCATTAGATTTGGGCTATAAAACGCCCTCCTGCTGGGCCCCCCTCTCTCTTGCTCTCCTGCTCTCTTGCTCTCTCTCTCTCTCTCTTGATCTCTCTGTCTCCCTTGCGCGCATGCTCTGCTTCCTCTCCCTCTCTCTCTCTTTCTCTCTTTTCTCCTCTGTTGCACTGCAGCAAAAAGATCTCTTGGTCCCTGCGAGTGTTGTGGTCACTTTCCTTTCATTGGTGCCGAAACTCGGGAGAGGGTTAAAACCCACTTCCTTCTGAAGTGCTACTCACCGGACGACCTGAACCCAATTTCTCGATTTCCAGAACTACATCCACCACCGGCCTTCAATTCGTGAGTTTCCCCTTTATGGAGTCCTAAACCCAATGGAGGTGTCAGAAGGATTTGACTGTTGATTGTCCGGCAAACCTATTTGCCCACCTGTGGGGAGGAAAACACCCCACCACAGCCTTCAAGGCCACGGTGGCCCTCAGAGACTCCTTCCTAGGGCAGATAGACTCCTAGGTTCAAACATTCCCTTCCCTTCCCAGCTGGTAATTTGTCAGCATAGGCTTTGTAGGTCTTCCTCGAAGGACTCTGTAACCTCCAGAGACACACAACAGAGAACTGAACATCACCCTACCCACACCTTCATGGTTTCGGTGGCTCTCATAAAGTCCTAGTCCTCTCACCTTCAAGACTCGACCGCTAGAGAGACGCTTACCCACCCCTTCCTCTCTCTTCCCCTCTCTCTCTCCCCTCTTTCTGGCCCTGGGAGTATCCGGCCTCTCCAGGAGGGGTCCCAATAAGCCTTGGCCAAGGTCTCCCACGGCTCCGGCTCCGTCCAGGACAAGAGCTTCGACTGTCAGGATTCAATGACGACCAATCTCTGCAGCTCAAACCTGCCACTAAGGCACTCCTGATTTTTGGCTCTAGCGGGGACGCCCCTTTTGCCAATAAATCAGTTTCCTCCTTCTCTCTTATCTCCTTCCCTCTCCCTTATACTACATTTGCGTCTCATTCCTTCTCCCCTATACTACGTTTGCGTCCTCTTCCCTCCTCCTTATACTACGTTTGCGACATGGGTAATGTGTCCTCTCTGCTGGTCGACTTTCCCCTACAATGCCTCTTGGATAACCTCAAAACCCTCTCCTTGACACCAGACATCAAACCACCAAAATTGATCAAATATAGCACCCAGGCCTGGCCCACTTATCCCTTAGACAACCAAAGCAGATGGCCCCCCTTTTGGGTCCCTGGATCCCTCCATTCTAAGGGTTCTCTACAATTACTGTGAACATTCAAAAAATGGGAAAAGATGGCTTATGTCCAGGCTTTCTTCTTGCTCCGATCCAATCATGCTCTCTGCACCTCTTGCAAACCTGTGCAAATTCTTCTAGCCTACAAACCAACACCCATAACCACTGATCCCCAATCTTCTCCTCCTCTGGACTCATCCACTTCTTTTGACCTTGCTGAGGAACCTCCACTCTATCACCTGGCTCAAAAAGGACCTCACCCTCAACCTTCTGCCCCAGCCGCTCTGCGATCACCCCCACCTCAGCAACCTGATTTCTCCCCTCCAATTACTAGATCAAAAACCCAAACCTCAGCTGGTTCTCAGACCATTGACCCCTTACTGAGGTAGCAGTTACTGAAGGAATCCCTCCACTCACTCATTCCTCTCTTCTACTGTCAGCACCCACACCGGGTCCCACAAGGTCCTCTTACCAGCTAACCCAAAGCTTAAACAAGCTGAGGAGAGCCCTCAGACCCCCTATCCAAGATCTAAGATAAAATGGCCTTTAAAGGTTCTTTGTCATCATTGAAAACAGGTTACTAAGAACTTAAAGTCCCTTACAGGCTTTTTGGGATATTCACTCAATCCTGTTCTACTGCTCAAGTTTTCCTTTCTAGGGAAAATCCTAGTCATTTATATCTCTCCTTCCTCATTCTCAGATCCACCTGCTCTCAGCCCCGCCTTCCCGTTTTCCCCCTCCCTACCCAGGCCCACAGAAAAGTCTTAATTGACCTTCTCCATAAATCTTCACCATGGCTGATTTTAGGATTTTCAGCAAAAAAATCTCTACAAAAGAGTTTAATGTAGAACAGGCCCAACGGCCCGCCGGCCTAGTTGAAAGATCACCCCAATTGGAGGAGGGGCACAGCTGCCTCCCGCGCCTGCAAGGTAGGCAGACCTGCAACCTGAAGAACAGGCCCAGCGGCCCGCCAGCATGGTAGACAGATCACCCCTATTTGAGGAGGGGCCCAGCCATTGCCCACAAGGTAGGCAGACCACGCGACCTGGAGAAGGGGCCCAGCGGCCCGCCGGCATGATAGACAGATCACCCCAATTGGAGGAGGAGCACAGCTGCCACCCGACCCTGCAAGAGAGACTTTGCAACTATACAAGAGCAATATAAATATATAGGGGGAAAATTCAATAACACAACGGTTTCACCAAGCAGAAAGAAATGCGAGCAGTATGAAAAGACAAGGAAAGAAAGGACCACAAGCAATGCAGGGCAACTCAACTTTAGAAGAGGTAATAGCTGCAGCAGATGGAATGTCAGATAAAGAATACAGGATTTACATGTTTCAGATGATCTGGAGTCTCAAGGAAGACATTAGACAGCAAAATCAGACAATGAAAGATCACTTCGACAATGAATTACATAAACAAATCCAAGAAGCAAAAGATCAACTCTACAGGAAGATAGAAGTTATAAAAAACAAACAAACAGAAATCCTAGAAATGCAGGAAGCAATAAACCAACTTAAAATCTCAAATGAGAATACTACCAGCAGCGTAGAACACTTAGAAGATAGAACATCAGACAATGAAGACAAAGTATTTCAACTTGAAAAGAACATAGACAGCTCAGTGAAACTCTTAAAAAACCAGGAGCAGAACATCCAAGAAATATGGGATAACATAAAGAGACCAAACTTAAAGAGTCACTGGGATACAGAAAGGTATAGAGGTCCAAACAAAAGGAATGAGCAATCTGTTCAACGAAATAATACGAGAAAACTTCCCAGACTTGAAGAATGAGACAGAAACCCAAATCCTAGAAGCCTACAGGACTCCGAATGTGCAAAATCATAAGAGATCCACTCCTAGACACATAATAATGAAGATGCCCAACATACAAAATAAGGAGAGAATTTTAAAAGCTTCAAGAGAAAGGAAGCAGATTACATTTAGGGGTAAACCAATCAGGATAACAGCTGATCTTTCAACACAGACTCTGAAAGCTAGAAGATCCCGGAACAACATATTTCAAACGCTGAAAGAAAATGGGTTCCAACCAAAAATTGTGTATCCAGTGAAATTAAGCTTCAGAATGGAAGATGAAATTAAAACCTTCCACGATAAACAAAAGTTAAAAGAATTTGCAGCTAGAAAACCATCTCTTCAAAACATCCTCGGCAAAACACTACAGGAAGAGGAAATGGAAAATAACAATGAAAACCAACAGTGGGAGGTAGTACAGTAAAGGGAAAAAATAATCAAAGAGGAAAAACAAACCATGTTAAGTAACATAAGTAAACAAATATGGCTGGAAGAACAATCCATATCTCAATAATAACCCTAAATGTTAATGGCTTAAACTCACCAATTAAGAGACATAGGCTAGTAGAATGGATCAAAAAAAAAAAAAAAAAAAAAAAAAGATCCAACAATATGCTGCCTACAGGAGACACATTTGATAGGAAAAGACATACATAGACTGAAGGTGAAAGGTTGAGAAAAATCATATCACTCATATGGACTACAGAAACAAGCAGGAGTGTCCATACTCATATCAAATAAAATAGATTCCAAGCCAAAGTTAATCAAAAGGGATAAAGAGGGACACTACATACTGCTCAAGGGAACCATACACCAACAAGACATAACAATCATAATAAATATATATGCTTCAAACAATGGTGCAGCTATGTTCATCAAACAAACTCTTCTGAAGTTCATGAGTCTAATAGACCACCATACAATAATTATGGGAGACTTCAACACACCTCTCTCACAACTGGACAGATCTTCCAAACAAAAGTTGAATAAAGAAACTATAAAACTCAATAATACAATTAATAACCTAGACTTAATTGACATATATAGAATATACCACCCAACATCAAGCAGTTACACTTTTTTCTCAGCAGCACGTGGATCCTTCTCAAAAATAGATCATATATGTCACAGGGCAATTCTTAGACATTATAAAGGAGTAGAGATAATACCATGCATCTTATCTGATCATAATGGAATAAAACTGGAAATCTATGATAAAAGAAGGAAGGAAAAATCATGCATCACTTGGAGAATGAACAATAGGTTACTGAATGATCAATGGGTTATAGAAGACATCAAGGAGAAAATTAAAAAATTCTTAGAGATAAATGAAAACACAGACACAACATATCGAAATCAATGGGACACAATAAAAGCAGTTCTAAGAGGAAAATTCATTGCCTGGAGTTCATTCCTTAAAAAACGGAAAAACCAACAAATAAATGATCTCATACTTCATCTCAAAATCCTAGAAAAAGAAGAGCAAAACACCATCAAAAGAAGTAGAAGGCAAGAAATAATTAAAATCAGAGCTGAAATTAATGAAATCGAAACAAAAGAAACAACTGAAAAAATTGACAAAACTAAAAGTTGGTTCTCTGAAAAAATAAATAAGATTGACAGACCCTTAGCCATGCTAACGAAGAAGAGAAAGAACTCAAATTACTAGCATACGGGATGAAAAAGGCAATATCACAACAGACACTTCAGAAATACAGAAGATAATTAGAAATTATTTTGAATCCTTATACTCCAATAAAATAGAAGATAGTGAAGGCATTGATAAATTTCTTAAGTCATATGATCTATCCTGATTGAGTCAGGAGTATATAGACAACCTAAAAAGACCAATATCAATTAAGAAAATAGAAGAAGCCATCAAAAGACTACCAACTAAGAAAAGCCCAGGACAGGATGGGTACACAGAAGAGTTTTACAAAACCTTTAAAGAAGAACTAATACCAATACGTTTCAAGCTATTCCAGGAAATAGAAAAAGAGGGAGAACTTCCAAATTCATTCTACCAGATTCCTAAATCTAAATCAGATCTACCTGATTCCTAAACCAGACAAAGACAATTCAAAGAAAAAAACCCTACAGACCAATATCTCTAATGAATCTAGATGCAAAAATCCTCAATAAAATTCTGGCGAATAGGATACAAAAACACATCAAAAAAATCGTGCACCATGATCAAGTAGGATTCATCGCTGGGATGCAAGGCTGGTTCAATATACGGAAATCAATAAATGTTATTCACCACATCAATAGACTTAAAGATAAGAACCATATGATAATCTCGATAGATGCAGAAAAAACATTCGACAAAGTACAGCATCCCTTTATGTTCAAAACTCTAGAAAATCTAGGGATAACAGGAACATACCTCAATATTGTAAAAGCTATCTATGCTAAGCCTCAGGTTAGCATCATTCTAAATGGAGAAATAGAAGGCATTGCCTCCAAAATCTGGAACAAGACAGGAATGCCCTCTCTCACCACTTCTGTTCAACACAGTTCTCGAAACACTGGCCAGAGCAATTAGACAGACGAAAGAAATTAAAGGCATAAAAATAGGAAAAGAAGAACTTAAATTATCACTATTTGCAGATTGATTCTATACCTAGCAGACCCAAAAGGGTCTACAAAGAAACTATCAGAGCTAATAAATGAATTCAGCAAAGTGGCAGGATATGAAATCAACACGCATAAATCAAAGACATTCTTGTATATCAGTGACAAATCCTCTGAAATGGAAATGAGGACAACCACTCCATTAACAATATCCTCAAAAAAAAAAAAAATACTTGGGAATCAACCTAACAAAAGAAGTGAAAGTCTTATACAATGAAAACTACAGAACCCTAAAGAGAAAAATAGAAGAAGATCTTAGAAGATGGAAAAATATACCCTGTTCATGGATAGGCAGAACTAACATCATCAAAATGGCGATATTACCGAAAGTTCTCTATAGGTTTAATGCAATGCCAATCAAAACCCAACAGCATTTCTTGTAGAAATAGATAAAGCAATCATGAAATTCATATGGAAACATAATTGACCCAGAATAGCAAAAACAACTCTAAGCAGGAAGTGTGGCATAGCGATACCATATCTCAAACTATACTACAGAGCAACAGTAACAAAAACAGCATGGTACTGGTACCAAAACAGGTCGGTAGACCAATGGTACAGAATAGAGGACACAGAAACCAATCCACAAAGTTACAACTATCTTATATTTGATAAAGGGGCTAAAAGCATGAAATGGAGGAAGGATAGCATCTTCAACAAATGGTGCTGGGAAAACTGGAAATCCATATGCAACAAAATGAAACTGAACCCCTTTCTCTCGCCATGCACAAAAGTTAACTCAAAATGGATCAAGGAGCTTGATATCAAATCAGAGACACGGCGTCTGATAGAAGAAAAAGTTGGCTACGATCTACATACTATGAGGTCGGGCTCCCAATTCCTCAATAGAACACCCATAGCACAAAAGTTAATAACAAGAATCAACAAATGGGACTTACTCAAACTAAAAAGTTTTTTCTCAGCAAAAGAAACAATAAGAGAGGTAAATAGGTAGCCTAAATCCTGGGAACAAATCTTTACTCCTCACATTTCAGATAAAGCCCTAATATCCAGAGTATGCAAAGAACTCAAAAAATTAAACAATAAGATAACAAATAACCCAATCAACAAATGGGCCAAGGACCTGAACAGACACTTCTCAGAGGAGGACATACAATCAATCAACAAGTACATAAAAAAATGCTCACCATCTCTAGCAGTCAGAGAAATGCAAATCAAAATCCCCCTAAGATACCATCTCACTCCAGTGAGATTGGCAGCCATTATGAAGTCAAACAACAACAAGTGCTGGCGAGGATGTGGGGAAAAGGGTACTCTTGTACATTGCTGGTGGGACTGCAAATTGGTGCGGCCAATTTGGAAAGCAGTATGGAGATTTCTTGGAAAGCTGGGAATGGAACCACCATTTGACCCAGCTATTCCCCTTCTTGGTCTATTCCCTAAAGACCTAAAAAGAGCATACGACAGGGACACTGCTACATCCATGTTCATAGCAGCACAATTCACAATAGCAAGACTGTGGAACCAACCTAGATGCCCTTCAATAGATGAATGGATAAAAAAATATGGCATTTATACACAATGGAGTATTACTCTGCATTAAAAAATGTCAAAATCATAGAATTTGCAGGGAAATGGATGGCATTAGAGCAGTTTATGCTAAGTGAAGCTAGCCAATCCCTAAAAAACAAATGCCAAATGTCTTCTTTGATATAAGGAGAGTAACTAAGAACAGAGTAGGGACGAAGAACATGAGAAGAAGATTAACATTAAACAGGGATGAGAGGTGGGAGGAAAAGGGAGAGAGATGGGAAATTGCATGGAAATGGAAGGAGACCCTCAGGGTTATACAAAATTACATACAAGAGGAAGTGAGGGGTAAGGGTAAAAAAAAAAAAAAAAAAAAAACAAGGGTGAGAAATGAATTACAGTAGATGGGGTTGAGAGAGAAGAGGGGAGGGGAGGGGAGGGGAGGGGGGATAGGAGAAGATAGGAAAGGCAGCAGAATACAACAGACACTAGTATGGCAATATGTAAATCAGTGGATGTGTTACTGATGTGATTCTGCAATCTATATACAGGGTAAAAATGGGAGTTCATAACCCACTTGAATCAAAGTGTGAAATATGATATATCAAGAACTATGTAATGTTTTGAACAACCAACAATAAAAATTTAAAAGAAAGGAAAAAAAAGAGTTTAATGTAGATAAACTTCCTCTTTTCATATTGCCCTGTTTTACTTGGCCACTGGCTGAAAAAATCAGCACTCCAAAAGCTAGATACCCCCTTACTGGTTTTTCACAAAATATGTGAACAAGACCTCTGGCCTTGAGCTGGGGCTTCACAGAGAAGGCTACATTTCTAAGATAAGGAAGTTACCAACTGGGCTCCATGGTAACAGCTGGCAGGGGGAGGAAAGAAAGGGAAGAAAAAGCTCTCCCCCTCCCAAGTGTCCTGCAAAAGTTAACTTGCCCAGAACAACAACAAAAAAAAAAAAAAAAAAAAAAAAAAAACAACAAAAAACTGCTTTTTGAGAACTTCTGCAGACTCTGAACTTCTGAGTCCCTCTCCTTACATGTTGGGTACAAAATTCTGAAACTACCTAAACTTGGGGTTCAGGGGATTAATTGATTATAACAGAAGCATTGCACTCTGAATCTGGTTGCAACCAAATAAAACTGTTTCCCTATATTTGCTGCTATCTTAGGTGCCTTGCCTTGTCCATCCCTACAACAATATAATTCTATATACTTAAACATTGTTCATATTTTCATAAAATAGTCAACAGATGTGATTAATTGTGTGCTGCAAATAACAAAATATCTCTTTATTAAAATGGGATAATTTGCCTAAGTTCAGAAATTTACAAGGATTGTTTTAAAGTGTAAATAAAGAAGGAGTTAACAGATAGGAAAGAGAAAATAGAAGATTCTAGGTATGGATTTAATAGAAGGAAAATGTGTTTCTGGATAAGAGAGTCTATTAAGTAAATAAGAGGGTTTAAACAAGTGATAAAGAAGGTCTGTGTACGTTGGCTATATAGGTGTAAGTAAGTGCTAAAGAAAGTCTGTGTATACAACTATGGATAAACAACAACTGTTATTTTACAATATTGTAATATGTTATTTCCTTAAGAGCTAAACCTGATTAATATAAAACATCAATGTAATTGTGGTACTATTACTCTTCTTTGTGTATTAAATGTGTTCATATTTTCCAGGTAAGATAGAAGCTTTAAAAAAAATTATATCAAGCTGGTGTTCTCCAAAAGGTTGCATGGTAATTTTAGGCTTATAAAAATAACATATTAGAGATTTATTTATATCACTTAATTTTCTATAACTGGACCTGTTATCAATAAGATTAATATAAAGTTCTATAAACTGGGTACAATTTAAATGAATACCATATTGTATTAGTATTCATGTGACATCAAGCAACAATATATGTAAACTTTATAAAATGATATTTAAAAACAAAGATCAGTTCAATAATAGAACACTTTACCTAATATTTATAAATCTTAGCCTTACCTGAGATAAGGCTCTGCCTCCCATCTTACTATATGTCAAAATGACTCCAAAGTAGGCCAGACTTCAGCTAAAGCCCAGTACTCTTAATTTAAGGTGAAAGTGACTTTGCTGGATGTTTATGATCAAAACTTAAAGTTAAATTAAAATGGCCAAAAAAACCTAATCTTTCGCTCTTACCCTCTGAGTCAGTCTGAAATCCAGGGAACAGGGAAATTCTCTAAAGAGCTTTGCAACTCTGGGCCACATAACCTCCTGATCAGGGAATGAAAAGCCAATCAGTGCACTTGCTGTGAATAGGAGGGTCATTGGAGACAGGAGACATCCCTGATGCTTCTAAGGGAAGTCACATGGTGAAGCAAGACCTAGACCCATCCTAGCCTAGCAGAACTAAGAAGCTGTTCTCAAGTTCTCCCACAGGTGACCCCTATGGGAACTCAGCTGACTCTTAACAATAGATAAAAACAAAGTCAATTTTGACCAGCTTGATCTTAAACACCTACCAAAAACAGTTAAGCCAAAACACAGTCATTCCTGGAAGTATTGAAGGACAAGAACAGCTAGAAAAGAGGAGACAGCAACTAGGCCAACAGGCTCCATGGGGAATGTTCAGTCAAGTATGGCCTTGGCTCCTCCCCCTCACAGGACCCCTATTAGTCCTCTTTATGTTTCTCCTAATAGGACCATGTACGTTAAATTGCCTACAGAAGTTCCTGCAAGATCAGATATACAAATTCACCAACCAGTCAGTCAATCAACCACTTCTTTAAGACTACCAGCCCTGATGCCCAAGACAGAGACTTATGACAAACTCCTCTGGCTCCAGAGACTCTGCCCATCTAAAACCCTCTCTAACCCCTTTTTTACAGTTTTCACAACCCCTCTTTCACTTCATAGGAATGAGAACTACTCTCCAGCAGGTCCACTCTGCTTATTCTCTCTGCTCTACAGTATCCCCACAAGGAAATATTAAACCTAAACTCCCCACACCTCAGATGAGGAGCCATTAGCCAGACAAAGACTGGTATATCAACTTCACTCATGTGCCTAGGCACAAAAAGCTTCGCTACCTACTGACTTTGGTTGATACTTTTCCACGTTGGATAGAAGCCTCCCCTACATCCAGGGAGATTGCTAACACTGTCACCTCCATCCTCATCCAGCAGATCATTCCCAGGTTCAAACTTCCCGCCTCCATCCAGTCAGACAACAGTCCAGCCTTCACTTCTCAGGTTGTTCAACTAGGCTCCAAAGGCCTCAACATCACTTGGAGGCTCCACATCCCCCACCAACCCCCAATCCTTGGGTAAGGTTGAGAGGCCTAACGGCATTCTTAGGGATCATCTCACTAAATACGCTATTGAACTCAGACTCTTCTGGCCCAATCTCCTGTCATTGGCCCTCTCCTGAATTCAGGTAGCCCCAAGAGCTCCCTCAGACCTTAGCCCCTTTGAGCAACTCTATGGGCACCCTTTCTTAATCAACCAATCTTTCTAATCACTCCTCCTCCCCTTGTGTTCTACCTGCCTAATCTCACACTTCTATGGAAACTCCTAAGGGAATATGCAGACTGGTGTCTTCCTGTTCCATTCATTGCCTCAATCCCAGCACAACCACAAACTGAATTGGACCCTCTTCAACTGGGTGACTCAGTCTTACTTCAGGAACTACATTCTCAATCATTGGAACCTCAATGGAAGGACCCCATACAGTAATAGTGGTGGCCAAGCTTTTGGGCCACTCTCCCTGGTACTATGTCTCCTGCCTTAAAAAACACATCTGTTCCAAATTCCCAGTCCTGGACTTCCACCACGACCACCAAACTCAAAATTTCTCGCCAACCCTCTTCTTCTTCTACTAATCATTATTCTCTCTCAAGTTTTTATCTCAAACCACAGACACTGCTTCTACATCCAAACAACATGGCACCAGGATGACACCACCCACTCTCAGTTTATGGGTCAAGGCAATTGCCCTTCCACTGGCTGCAATTGGGCTGTCACCCTTAACATTACTGGATTCAACCAAGCCACCTCCAATACTTCCTAGAGTCCCTACAACAGGAACAATGGCTGATACCAAAGATCTTCTCTGCTCAGAAATGGTTTGATGCCATTAACAACCTATGGCTTCAAGGAACCTTTATGGACTTTGCCCCTTCTGAAATAACTGTCTATAGCCACTGGGTGTTATTTCTGGCTGCCCCGGTGTTCACAGACCTGTCCCCTGAACATTCCTCCACTTTCCCTTCTAGGTTCCACAATGCCCACCATTAATCAGGAAGTAGCTAGAGGACTTTATGACGTCCCTGGTGTCACTTAGAAAAACAAAAAAGGAGGAATGTTAGGTGCAGAACAGGCTGAACTATGTTATCTGCAGGGCAGGCTGAACAAATGTTACCTGCAGGATGGCCCACGCACTCAAACCCCCCTCTGTCTGGTCCTTTATCACCTGTTTGCATCAAAGCTGAACACTCGACCCCCACTCAAGGCTGAACAGTCAACCCCATCCCCCCACCCCCGCCTTGTGCCAACAAGGCAGCTTGCAGACCCAGAGGCCCCGTTAGATTTGGGCTATAAAAACTCCCTCCTGCTGGGCCCCCCTCTCTCTTGCTCTCCTGCTCACTCTCTCTCTTGATCTCTCTGTCTCCCTTGCGCGCATGTTCTCCTTCCTTCCTCTCTCTCTCTCTTTCTCTCTTTTCTCCTCTGTTGCATTAGTGCAAAAAGATCTCTTGGTCCCTCCGAGTGTTGCGGTCACTTTCCTTTCAATTTGTAGTTCTAATCTCTGAAGCTCAAGTGATATAAATATATATGTATGTGGACATACAGTCAATCTTTCCAAGTATGTCAAAGAAATTTTATCTTTCAATATCCATTGTCTGCTGTGTCTATTCTCTGTAAGTTCTGAGTCATTTTCAGTTATTTTTTTCTCATTATGGTTTAATTTTCCTATTTTTGAATGCTTCGTAATTTTTTATTGTTTATCAAGATATTATAAATTTTGTCTTATTTGATGCTAGGTATTTTTTGTTTTCTGTAAATATCTTTGAGCTTTGTTCTGGGATATAGTTGTGGAAATAACTTAATCCATATGACTCTCAGCATTTTAAGATTTAGATTTTATATTAGTTTTCTATGACTACTGTGACAAATTACAGCAAATCCAGTGGCTTAAAATAACACAAATCGTCCTAGGTTGCTTTGGTTCCTAACTCCAAAATGGGTCTCCCTGGGTTAAATTAAAGCCCCTCTTTCCTGGAGGCTCAAGGAGAAAATCCATTTCCTTAATTTCTACCTCCCAGGGGCCACCTACATGGCTTGGTTCATGGCCCTCATTTTCCAACTTCAAAGCCAGCAAACAAGTCAAGTTCTTTTCAATATCACATCACTCAAAGCTTTTTCCACTTATAGTTAGGTCCAACTAAATAATCCAGGGCAAACTCGCCATTTCAAGGTCAGTTGACCTTAATTCCATTTACAGTCTTAGTTACCTTTTGTTATATAAGCTAACATAACTGTTGATTCTGGGAGTTAACACAAAAATATCTTTGAAGGGCCATTATTCTGTATACTATCCACATTTAGTCTTGAGCTGATAGTCCCCTACTACTAATGGAAAACCCTTCTGTTCTGTATTCCATGTCCTCAACTGAGGCAATTCATTAGGCTGGAAATTCAGTCTTCCAGTCATAACTCAGAAACTCTCAGGGTAGTAAGCTGAGAAGTTAAAGGGCTCACTTCATTTGTTTCCCATATTTCAGAGGTCATCATTCTTTATTGCTTGATATTTAATATCTAGGGTAGTTTGAATGTATCTTTCAAAAAAGTATGTTACAAAGTTAAATCCCATTATAGTAAAATTAAGAGGTGATTAGGCCATGAAGATTCTGCCTCATTAATGGACTGCTACTGTTATTGTGGGAGTGGGTTTATTATAAAAGGTTGACATCACATGGGATGACATAGCACAAAGGCCCTAGTCAGGTACTAGCCCTTTGATCTTGACTTCCCAGTCTCCAGAACTGTAGTAATTAAATCTTTCCATATGTGGGTTTTTTTGTTTTTTTTTTTGGTACCTTTTTTAGAAATTTTAAAATTTGAAACAGTCTCACTAAGCTGCTTAGGGCCTCACCAACTTAGAGACTGGCTCAAACTTGGTGATCCTCCTGCCTCAGTCTCCAGGATTGCTGGGACTGTAGGTATGCATCACCCCACCTGGCTTCTTTCTGAATTTCAAGTATTCTGTTATTACTGCACAAAGAGACTAAGACAATGTCTGAAAACTATTGGTTCATACAGTGTCTGAAATGTTGTTTTTGGTGGAAGGGTAAATCCAGTTCATGTTACTCCATCTTGCCTAGAAGCCTTCCTAATAATTTTTGGTTGGCTGTCAATCATCGTAGCTGTTTACCTTGTTGAGAGCTGGATATTTTTGTGTCCTTGAGTTTTGTTCTAGTATTGTTTGCTCCTCCAAAAAAATGTTTGAAAAGCTCTTTAGTTATAATACTTTGCCTTACTTCAGTGTTTCGCAAATGTTTTAGAACCATATGCTTCAGTTGAGTCCCCTAGCTTTAGTTAGTCTTTATGACTTTAGCATTATACATCTTTGAGAAATTTTACTCTTTTTATAAGCTTTATGATGTCTCCTATACTTCCCATTTAGTAAGTGTCCTTTGGGGAAAAACCAGCTGCACATCTGAAGTCCCCCAGGTTTCCAATTCGCCCCTCTATTAGCTCATAATACTGCTAGGAACTTTATTGTTTACCTCATCAGATACCCTCTGGCTAGGCAAAGGTCAATCCACAGCCCAGGCACAAAATCAGCAAATGGCCCCAAAGGATAAAATGACTATTGATCTCAGTTCACTTTGGACAGTGCTACCTTTTCTCCTGAACTTTTAGTTCATCTAGTTTTAGTTGCTAACACAGTTCTCTGCTGCAACTAAAATTAAGAAGCTACGCCTCAGAATTCTCTGAGTTCAGACTACCTCTTGATCTGGTGGATCTCTGGATTGTCAACTCCTTTTACTTCATCTACAGATATTCTAACTGTAAATCACCCTCCCAGACAATCTAGAGAATGCAGCTCTGCTAACTGAAGGAGAAAAACACTACCTTTAAGTTATCACAAGCATTTCCAAACATTGTGTATTTAAAATGTCTTCAGCCTGTCCCAATTCCCTTTCTCTTATTTTCTGAGGCCTTGTTAAGAACAACACCCATGCCACTACTCAGTTCTAACCCCCAACTTGTAATTGTGAACAGAACTAGAACTTTTCAAATGATAACAAAAATCCCTGAAAACAAGAAGATAGAAATGTAGGGTCACAGTTGTGAGTTATCAATGGGTCTGGAAATCAGAATTCCCCTACCACCCCCATAAGATCCAGGTACACAGGTCTGAAGTAATCTTCACTCTTTCAGGTATGCTTGCTTACCTGATCTTCTCATAAACTGTCACTATTAAGGACTTTGGAAGCAGCAGTAAAGGGCAATTAGGTCAAGAGTATTTAAGAAGTATGTGAAACCTACTTGGGGTTTTAAAATATATAGCATATGTACCTCAGGCTTCTGACAAAGGAAAACTCAAGACAGGAGCTTCCTTCAGAATGCAACTGAGTGCACGAAAAATGCTAACTGGACAGAAAACACGGAGCAGTTCATCTTCAGTGAATTTATCATATTATTCACTCATATCCCTGAATAAGACCATCTTATGTGCATATGTGCTGCTGGATGAAGTTACCACAAAGGCCAGAGGGAAAGGGAAAGAGAGATTCAGGATGTCCATGAACCACTTGTCATTGGTCCTTGTCACTGCAGGAGCAGCAGGGCAGGTTTAGAAGGGATATAACAAAAGACCCCAAGCCAAGTAGACCAGAAAAAAGATGCTTTAGAAAGCACATGCCAATGCAAGTTTGGCCTTGATGGAATCATGCTGTCATTTTGTTTCAGTGACTAAGCCATGTTTAGGCATGCTTCCAGAGGTGGTGTCCACATGTCATCTACCACTAACTCTAGTTTACAGGCATTGTCTGGGCCTATTAGAGTTTGGTGGCTAACTATTTTGCTCCATTCCTATTATCACAGTTTTTCTTACATGTCCTGTGTTATACCTCTACTCCCTCATTAACTTCCTTGTTCTCAAACTGTGGTCATCCCCACATTGTCATCTTCTTCTCTCCCTTAAGAAAGTTCAACTCAGTTCAATCTTTAAAGGACTAAATAAAGGGGAGCATGGTTGTTTTAGGAGAAGAACAGAAGCCAGCTGTGTTAAAACCCTGTGAAATAAAGGGACAAAACCCAAGAATGATTGTATTACACTCATATCCCCGAATAAGACCATCTTATCTTAAGGACATCTGATCTGCTGTCAGAATGAAGTATATAATCTATTTTCATACAATGAAGTATATAATTTGACAGAGAAAGCCAGCTAGGGGAGTCCAGGATAATGTTCCTCAAACCCTAAAAGTTTATTAGAATCATGTGAGGGAGCTTAAAAAATATTTGTCTGGATCACACACCAGAGATTTCCATTTAATTGGGATGGAGGTAGTAGACTGGGGATATTGTTTACAGAATCTTCAGCAGTGATATGAATGTACACCTGGGAATGACAATCATTGGTTTAAGATCTCAGATAATTTCACAGCATAATAGCTAAATGTGCAGTCAGTTCAGAGAAAATGCTGAAAGTCAAATCAGTGACTTGGTCTGCATTCCCACAATTAATGATGGCATTGCCCAGCACAAAAAGAGGAGAAAATGTGGCAGATGGAAGGACATCGCTAATGTCCCTGCAGCCATGAATTCTTCCCTTTATCCAAATGTGCCTGCCTAGCAATTTACATTCTTCAGATTCTGAAATTATCAAGGCAGACAGATCTTGACAATATAGTCAGCAATCAGTAAATAACTTCAATATTATTGCTGTGTAATACTTTTATTAAACAGTTTTATGGGGAAAAACCCCACATTTCTGTATGAGTTACACATAATTTTCAGGCAATTCAGGGTCCAGTGACAATTACATTTGGAGAAAAGGTTTAAAATCCATACTTGTTTGTATTCCACTCCTTTGTGAAATATTGAAAAAGCAGCCTCTGTATCTCAGCATTAAAGGTTACAAAAAGCACCACTTAATGGAGGATCTCACATATTTTATTCCCTTCAAGTTACAGTCTTTATCCCTCCTTTATGACAGACACAGAGCTACACTCCTTCCAGATGCTTTAGTGTAATACAAATCAACATTCTCTAATTCACCAAAATTCAAACAAGACTCTCATATAGGAGACCCAGTGCAGAGATAGGACTAATCAATAACAATGAGCTTTGGCTGTCCTAAAACCACAAGCTGGGTAAGGTGCTCTGTGAAGTGGAATAGAAAATAAGTAAGATCATCAATATCTGACAATATAGATATCCCTTGACTATCTAACCTGATTCCTATAAAATCCATACTGTTTAGTATTTCACACCAATCTTACTGCAAAAAGTACTGTGCTATACATGATTCAAGTCAACACCATCTAATGTTGGAAGGAATAACAAAATTATTTTTTACTGAAGCTTATTTACTTCAAAGCACAAGTAAGAAAAACAAATCACACAAGGCCCAAATGAGAATCCTAGAGGGATTCCATTGCTCATAATTGGATTATACAAGTAATGAACTTGGAGGGGTTTTTTTTCTTCCTTCCTTTTCTGTTAAAATTTTTAAAAAGATTTGGCTTTTTACTCCAAAAGTTTAGGTTCACTGCAGAAGTCAGTTTTTCAATCTCCAGTTGTGATTGGCACTTAAGGAGAGACAAATGCCTAGACCCATAAAGTTTTGAAAGACCCTTATCCCTACAAGGTCCTTCATCCCAGGTAATTGGAGTCAGCAGCCCCTGGTAGAAGACAGCAAGAACTTGGCTTTAAGGATGAACCAAAATAATGTTTGAATAAGTTATATAGTGTTCATAAGCCCATGCCCCAAATCACTAGAATGTGAGGATGTAGAAATCTCTGAGAATAGGATATATTTCAAACACACACAAACATAGACTATTGCATATCATTTTTAGTTGAGGTCAAAATTTTAAAAGCCCTATTTCCCCCAATAAAAGCAGGGAATTTAATCATTAGTGTTTCTCCTTCATTTACACCCCAGATTACTATAAATCCTGTCTGGAGATATCATTTCTTTCCAAACTTCACTTCATTTTAGCAGCATGAATGGAATACTGGCATTTTTCAAAGGTTTTCTCTCAAATTCTGTAGATTTACAAGGACTAAAAATAACTGGGAAAAAAGTGAGTGAGTCTGGTTTGTCGGATCCTCTCAGAAACATCTTTTGGATGACTCTTTTACACGTTAATTACACAAGCATGTGCTAAAAAAAGTCAGCACTGCAGGGGTGTTGCCTATAGTGGTTAAATCCCATTCAAGTCTGAACTTAAAGCAACCTACTAACTCTGGTTTGGAAATTCTCCATACCAGTGAAATGACTAACCTACGTATTTTAGGTAACATTTAACTTAAGACTTTGGTAGAGTTCATCTGACAAATTAAATTAAAGCAGCAAATAGGAATAAGAAACAAGGGGAAAATGTTCCACATAATGCTAAGTTTTGTATAATGAGATCCAAGGATATATCACCAGGTTATGTCTGATTTAAATTTTCTTATGAAAATGGATTATTTTCAGTTACTTCGTCCTTTACTCCTCAACTCAGTCACTCTTCTTTCTTTGCCCCACAATCACAATACCATATTGCTCTTGTTAAGGGTCAGCCACCTTTTAAGAGCTATCTTCTTATCCTGCCAACTATGACTTAACAAAATTCCTAGAGGTCAAAAAAAAAAAAAAAAAGTAAAAATTTATTTTTGCTTTCACTCATTTTCAAATTCTACCACTCTCTTCTAAAGAAAATAATCTATCTCTTTAACTAACCAATATAAAAGGGTGAGTTATCAGGCTCCCTTTCTTCCTCCCTTTTCCCCTTCTAAAACAGTTTCTTGGTGACAGACCAAAATAGGGTATCTTAGGGCCATTTATTAGCAGGCTAGAAAAGAAACTGTGTTGAAGTAGTCACTACCCAATTCCCCCTACATATCCCTTTCCATACCTACTGGCAGGCACCTATTTCACATCTGGCTGGGAAAGAAGAATTTGGGAAACAAAATCTGTACATTTCTACATTTAAATATGAAGACCACCAACAATAAAACATACTGTCATTAAAGCCAGACCCAATTGACAAGAAGCCTCTGGTCTGAGATACATAGAGGAGATTTCTTTCCCTGTCCCACAATACTGATATACCCATTTGGAGTAAAAAGTTTAATACATGAACACACAGATAATGGCATTATTGACAAGAAATGAATATGAGAGAATCCTCCATGTAACAACCAAGATTTTAAATCCTTCTAGGTGGCCCAATTATTTAATGGATATTGGGTAAGAACAAAATTCCAGCACAACTAAAGACTATATAGGTCCTGAGAGTTGGTTAAAATAGGATTTGGCCTGGATTTTTATAATGGCACACCACTGACAAAATGGTTTGGACCATAAAAGGTTCTCCACAAAAACCTTTTGTTGCAGAAGGTGGCTTTGAAAGGCAAAAGCAGTATCTACTCTCCACAATTAACCACCAATGCACTTAGTAGCTTGCATTCCCTGCTAAACAAGCCCACATCTTATTGCCTCATACCTGGGATCAAGGAGGTCTACATTCCCAAAGATAACTGAATTGTCAGCTTTGCATGGAAAAAACAAGAGGTAGCTAAACTGACCTGTAGGTGCCCTTTCAGTGTGGCTGGGTTCATCTTAGCAGTCAGGGAGTCTCTCAACCATCAAGTATGGCCTCCTTCAAGGCTGAATGTTTGACTTGCATTTATCTGTAAAATGGAAGAGCCAAGATACTTGGAAAAAATGTCTTATCTCTGAACCCCAAGGGTGCATTGAATACTTTTCAGTCCATAAATGGAAATCAGTGACCCCACCTCATTACTAAACACATTTTTAAAAAAGAGGCAGAAAGAAAAAAGTGATGTTCTTACTATTTAGTACCAAGATCCTTCCAGGAATACTTTCTTGCCTCATGGCCTTTATATCTTAACAGTTGAGGGAATCCATATGTGTATCAACGAGTCTGTATGAACTTGTATCAAGAGCAGCACTTGGGATAAAGATGAACATGGGTCTGGCCATATTAACATAAGAGTATAGTCTCCTCTAACTAAAGAAAATCTTAAGGACCATTTATTAAAAGCCTTAAGTTCTCTTATACAGTCTTTTAAGACCAATGAAAAGGAATTTTTTTAATTAAAGAAAAATGCAGGCACATAAAAATCTTTCAAGGATAAAAGTCCTAGAAGTGTTGCCTGGTCCATGTCTATCTGCAGAGCTGTCTGCTCTGAGAAAGCATAACTGGAAGCAAGGCCAGGCCAAACAGGAAAACCTATGTGCCATACAGTCAAAGCTGTAGTAGCAAATTAAAAGAAAAAAATAGATCTTCTGCATATGCCTTTCTTATAACATTGAACCCATATTTTCTTTAGTAGAAGTTTAAAACAAGTGGTAACAAAGTTGCTTGGGCTTCTGGTGGGCTAAAAAGGAGATATTCTGACAACCATTATCAATAAGGTGGGTCAGGTCCCACAGAACTTTCCAAAGGGGTCACTTACTGAAAGAATTTTGTGAGGGGTCAGGTATGGGATCTGAAGGAGGCTATTAAAGGAAGAATGTGAAATAAGAGAACAAAAGCGTTCTTGTGAGGCATTTGTTATATCAAAAAACACAGACTGTGCCACACACTGTGAAAATACAGAGACCCCATGCAAGAGAAGCTGCCCCTGCGAGGCAGAAGCTATAAGTAGGGCAACAGTCTAGCCCAAGTTCATTTTTTGGACACCAAAGGTAGCAGTGGTAGAATCTTCACCCAACAAGAGTTTGCTGTTCTTTCATTTTAGGGAAAAAAAACAACTCCCTGTACAGTTATCTCTATAGCTCCTCAAAAGGGGTCCTGGTGAATACCCATAGCTGGGGCTAGGAGGCTTCCAATAACCTTCCTTTCATATGTATATGTTTTCTTCTTAAAATAAATTCCATGAACTCATAAAGCTCTCATCTGCAATCAAATGCAAAAGCAGAGCATCCTACTCAGAAGCTCTGAAACACACACATATTGGCCTGAAAGCAAATCAGCCTTCCAGTCTCAGGTAAGACTGGTTCAGTTCAAAGGCAAGGGAGAAGCTTCTCCTGAATCCATGAAGGCAAGACAGGATGGCTTCAGATGGGTTTGTACAGCAGCGTAGTGACATACTTCTTCTTGTAGCGATGGGTTGCACTAAGAACCATCACACTGTCCTGCAGAAAAAGAAGCACATGCAGTTAATTTCTTAGTTGCTGTGGGAGGCAGATTTTCCTAGTCAATAGTACTACACAGCCATTCACTGTTCACAGAGATAATTTGATGTAATAAAGAGGTTGATTTTAGAGTCAGATCAACTTCAGTTCCAAACTGGACTCCTATTATTACTGTATTTGTAGCCTTGGGTAATCTACTTAAAGTCTCTAAGTCGTTTTTTCCCTCATCATACAGAGAATAACACCTACCATTAAGGTGGTCCAGATGATTACACAATATCTGACACAGTACCCAAAACATGAAAGGTGCTAAAGAAACTACTAACTTCCTACTGTTCTTCCTTCCTCATTTCAAATTCTAATACTGAGCTTAAAACTAGCAAAGAAAAAAGAAATACACTGGCATTAATTTCTAGAAGGAAATCTTAAATGCAATGAGAAGGAAAATAATCCTTCTAAAAAAAACATTTCAAAGTCCCAAAGCAGGCCTAATTTCCATTTAATATCAGGGTTGTACTTGGGTTGTAGCTCAGTGGTAAAGCTCTTGACTGGCACTGGTTTGATCCTCAGCACCATATTAAAAAAAGAAAGAGAAGCATTAAAAAAAAAAAAAAAAAAAAAAAAAAAAAAAAAAAAACCTCGGTCTTCATTATTAAAAAAAAAAAAAAAAGAAAATCAGGGTTGAACAAAAGAAAATAAATCCTGATATAGAAGAAACTGAGGAATCCTCTTCTCTCTCCTTGAAAAAAAAAAATAGACAAAATTCTCCTTAGAAATACATTCAAGAAGAGTAAGAACTACCATTTCCCAGACTATGTTACAACATGTGGATAAACCATAGGAGGAGATGGCAGGCTTGTGACTTTAATTGACAGTCAACAAGCAGTTATAGGAGACAAAAATTCAATCAGAACCAAAAAACCCAAGCCAATCCAATTTAGAAACCAATATATCTTCCTACCTTCCCCCCATACTATATTATCCATAATGAATGCATCTTAGGTTAACACACTGACCAAAGTATACTAACATAGCCTAAATATGATAGAAGGCAGGTAAAAATCAACTAAAGTTAGGCATGCCTGTAATACTAGTTACTCAGGAGGCTGAGGCAAGTTCAAGGTGAACTTAGGCAACTTAGCAAGATCCTATCTCAAAATTAAAAAAAAAAAAATGCTAGAGTAGAGCTCAGAGGTAGAGTGCTTCCCTTGCATGCACAGGCCCTGGATTCAGGCCCTAGTAAAATACACATGCATACAATCCCAGTAAAGATTTTATAGAAATGAGAAGCAGGTCATAGAAAGACCTATTTGGTAAACCTGGCATGATGATACAGAGGAAATAACATGGAATTAACATAAGAAGATAGGACCTCAATCCTATTTGTTACTTACTGGCAATTTGACCTTCTCTGAGTCTTAGTTTATCTATAAAACGGGTTAAAAATAATACTTATCTCACAAGGTTATTATTATAAGTGAAATTCAACAATATATTTTTAAATTTTCTGTATTACCATATAATCTATTCATCTTGGCTCTACCAGTGATTTCCCTAATCTAGCTACACATCTAAGAAACAAAAGCAGCTTGCTGGGAGCAGTGGCACATGGCTATAATCCCAGTGACTTGGGAGGCTGAGGCAGGAGGATTGCAAGTTCAAAGTCAGCCTCAGCAACACAATGAGGACCTAAGCAATTTTGCAAAATCCTGTCTCAAAATAAAAATAATACAAAAATGGCTAGGGATGTGGCTCAGTGGTTAAGAATCTTAGGTTCATTCTCTGGAACCAAAAAAAAAAAAAAAAAAAAAAAAAAAAGGCAGTTAAAAGGAAAATCACTGTGGCCAGATCTCAATGCACTTTTTTGAAGACTTTGGATACGGAGCCACTGAATCTGTACGCTCACAAACTTCTCCAGGTCATTCTGATGATAACCAGCTTATTTTGACAGTCACAAAGCTATATAACTTTATTCTAATAGCCAAACCAGACATGACAAGACAGAACACAACAGATATTTTCATCCCAGATTCTAAAGCAACAGAAAAAGAAAGGAAGACTCTAGCACTAGAGGGAACAAGGCAAGTCTGGTCACTTTCTCATTTACCTACTATACAAGAAAGAAGCAAGCATTCGGATATATAACAGAGACACCTAAAAGTAGTTCAATTCCACATTTAAAAAACCAGAAAGAACTTTTACTATCACATTCAAGCATTCTTTGAACTAGAAACTAAACTTATTTTTCTGCAAATGAAATCTTACTGCCATGAACTCAAATAAGTAGGTGGTATAAAGATTCTACCCACCCAAAAGAAACTAGGAAACAAAAAAGATCATTTAATCACTGGACAATTCAGCTAGCTAGAATGCAGACACAGAAACTGAGATTTAAAACAAAGGATGCATTAGCTAAAAAAAAAAAAAAGTTTTTCTTACCACTGCTGTCACCTTCAGCTAGAAGTAGTTGAGCAAGTAACCACTGCACAGTATATGTTACCCTTATCCTCTCATATAGGGGAGATGTGAAGAATCAAGGACAACACTTACCTTAATAGACAATGCATAGAGATGGTTCAGCATAACATGGTTGGGCTCAGGAAGTAAGGCTGGGTCACACTTAGAGACACCAAAAAAAAAGAAAAGAAAATCATTAGTTGCATGGACAACAAAATAGCTTACTCTTTCTCAGAGCTCTTTGGCACTGTTAAGAACACCTTATCTCCTTTCAATAATGTATCCACTCCAGTGCGTATCATTAATACATTCTTATTACAGAAAATCTGGAAAATTCTCAGTTCAGTGCAGAAACCCTAAGCATCAAGATGTGCTATTCTTAATAGAGCTAAAACAAAAATCTTGCCTACAACAACTATGGGAGATTTGCACTAAATGACAAAAATAATTTTAGTGAGAATCAATGAGAATAAATACAGAAGTCAATTATATGCAAATAAAAATTATAACTCTTTTGTATACCCCCAAGTGATAAGTATTCCTTTATCTCATGATGGAAATCTCAGAAATTGGTTCTAGAATACAGTGTGGTCCTGATTTTTTCAGGAACAGAGACAACTATAAACTTTCATTTTAGTTCCTGAAGATACAACCCAGCCTTGGTAAAAGGAGTTTATAATGATATTCCTATATATATAATTTATAATCTCAGTATACTTTTATAATGATCCCAATTTCTAGGGTTACTGAACTTTGGCCCAATTAATCCTACAGTTCCCCAGATGCTCCAGAAATATTCTCAGGATACTTACAGAAATATTAGTGTCCTTGTTAAGAATAACTTGGAGTAGGTGAGGAGGAAGGATGGGTGGGGATTTGAATCTCTCTTCAGATCGAAATACATACATTTCTTGACCATAAGGCCCTGGGGGTGAACTGGAAAGGTCTAAAAGATATTTCCACAAATATTAGGCAAAGTAGGAAAATCAGGATAATGCATGAAAAAAATACATGGCCACTAATATTAAATATAGAAGTCATGGATCATAACTTGTGACCCATTGGGTCTACAAGTGTCAAGTAGCACAAGGAAAAAGTTACCCAACACAGAAACATGATTCCATGAAGAGGAGAGGGGTCCTAGGCCTGAGCTCAGAAAAGAGCTACCCCATTTGTCATCTACACAACCTTGGAAAATCCCTTTACCACAATCAGTTTCCTCATTCATAAAAATAAAAATAATCTTTGCCCTATTTCCCAATATTTCCAAGGAAAGCAAAAACATAATCAAAAATTTACAAAATTTGGGGGCAAGAGGTATATTGATCAGCAATCGAGTGCTTGCCTTGCATGTGTGATCCACTGGGTTCAATCCTCAGCACCACATAAAAATAAATCAATCAAAAATAAAGGTATTATGTGCATCTACAATTGAAAAAAAAATACTTAAACATTTACAAATTTTTGATTATATTCAAAAGAATTGCAAAGTATTATTTTTTTAGAGTATTTCTTTTTTTTTCTTTTAAAAATATTTTTGAGTTGACAATGGATTTTTAATTTTTATTTATTTATTTATATGCGGTGTTGAGGATCCAACCCAGGGCCTCACACACGCCAGGCAAGTGTTCTACCACCGAGCCACAACTATTCAGTCCTATTGTGTGTTTTTTTTTTTTTTTAAACTACTTTTCCCCAAGGACTACTAACTTGTAGGGCCTTATAAAACTATAGAATTGCAAACTGATTTATCAAAATAACAAGATTAAGCTGAGTAGTTTAATAAGACAAATGAAGCTCATCTAACCTCTGCTGGGTGATACCACCAAAAGTCAATGGAAAACTTGAAATATTATTAGAAAGAGTTTTCAAACATTAGGCTATAGCCCACTAGTGGGCTATAAAAAATACAATAGCAAACATGTGCTGTGGCATAAGCCTGTAATCCCAGTGATCCAAAAGGCTGAGGGAGGAGGATCTCAAGTTCATGGCCAGATGCAACAACTCAGTGAAGCCCTGTTTCAAAATAAAAGGGGTTTCCAGGCATGGTGGCACACACCTGTAATCCCAGTGGCTCAGGAAGCTGAGGCAGGAGGATCGTGAGTTCAAAACCAGCCTCAGCAAAAAAATCAAGGTACTGAGCAACTCACTGAGACCCTGACTCTAAATAAAATACAAAATAGGGCTGGGGATGCTGCTCAGGGGTCAAGTACACCTAAGTTCAATCTCTGGAAACCCCTCCCAAAATATAAAAAAAATAAAAGGGGTTGTGGTTGTGGTTCAGTTGGTAGAGGGTCTCTGAGTTCAATCCTCAGTACCAAAATTAATAACTAAATGAATATTTTTAAAAAACAGAAAAAATACATCACATGAAATAAAGGTAAATATTATACCATATATTATACTTCTGTATGTTTTTGTGTTTGTGTACTGGGTTGCAATGCAAAATAAATGTCTTACTGTAAATCCTGGTTAAAAAGTTAAAGTATACCAGACTGAGATGTTTTTTGCTATATATAAAGAAGGGGACCTAAATGTTTATATAAGAAATATGTGTGTATATATACATATGCACATATATACAGGATTCAGAAGATAGAATTCTGAGAAGATATGGAAATACAAAACAAAATTAAAAGACCACTTTCATGAAGGAAATTTAAAAACCACTTTTGGGTTACAAGAAATGTGGCAAGAGAGAGCAAATACTATAAAATTACCTCGACAAGATGTCTCAGAACTTTCCATAGAATCTAGTTTTAAAGCATCAAACACCTCAAAATCAGATTTCTTGACATGGATCAAATTGTTAATCGTGCCAAGCTGACTGGTAACCACAGGCTGAAATGATAAGCAGAAAAAAAAAATCTTGAATCCTCTTTTCAAATCCTTTTCTTCCATCCAACCTCCTCTCTGTTTCTACTAAAGGTGAAAAATGATCATAATCAGCACCTCCATCTTTTATTGCGAGAGGAATTCTGTAGTATAGGGGAACTGCTACCCATCAATTCAGACAGCAATGACAGTTAAAATGAGGCTACTAAGTCATGGGGATCTTTGTAGATCAAAGACTTACCTCTGATGGATCATGAACCCACTGTCCATCTACAAAAAACTTGTATTGATGCTCTCCCTCGGGGAGGTCCAGGATGGCAACAAAATCATTATGGCTATAGAAGAAAACAAGGTCAAACAATCAAGTTCCTTTTAGAGGACAGAATGTTAAACTATAAGTGGTATTTACAGTATCGTACCAATGGCCTCTCATATCCCTAAGCCACTATATCCCTCATGTAAAAAAAAAATAATGTATAAAATCAGGTCTTTTTTTCTATATCATCTTGGACATATATTTGCCAACCCTTCCAAAAATTCTAGTTCTTAAATCAATGTTTAGAAAAAAATAGTCAACGATCTCCCAAAATGGTTCACCTTAGTATAACTATTTTGCTCCTGTAGAACAGATCCATCACAAGTATAAAAACCATAACAATGAGGTCTGGAATATAAAAGTACTTAAAATACTTTCCGTATTTTGGTGAGCCATTACTAGAAAACCAATTGATTCACTATTGCTTTGCAAGCACCAAATAATACTACTATAGCAAACTTCATAGTGCATTTTGCTTTAGTGCAGAAGTCAGAGCAACAGATTACAGATTTACAGTTTTTACAGTTACAGATTTCCTCCAAGCATAGAGAAGACTTGTGTAAGGGCTGGGGTTGTAGCTCAGTGACAAGAGCACTTGCCTAGCATGTGTGAGGCACTGAGTTTGATCCTCAGCAGCACATAAAAATAAAAATAAATAAGGTATTGTGTTCATCTACAACTGGGGAAAAAGAAAAGACTGTGTAACATCATCCTAAAAAATACACCCACAAAACTGTTACAAATTCCCTTGAGGTAATGATATTTTAAGTGGTAAAGCATTCAACTCACAATGAGGTTAAAATACAATGCCATTGGGCTGGGGTTGTGCAAAGCGCTTGCTTTAGACGCATGAGGCCCTAGGTTCAATCCTCAGAACCACATAAAAAAAAAAAAAATGCCGTCGATACTAAGTGGTCACAGAAAGGGGCATATTCTAAAGAGAACATCTAGTGAGTGGAGATGGGAAGTCCAGCCTGTTCACTCTTATTAGAAAGGAAATTAGGTCTCTATTCCTGGACCCCTTATCCTCAATCAAGACACTTATCTTCTTCACCTCTTAATCAGTGGAATCTTGGTGCTCCAATTGTTGAAGGACCCAGAAATGAAGACCTCTTTGCCTCCTTCAGACCAGCGGATAACAGTAGGCCGGGCCTGCTGGGTGGGCTTTACAGAGTCGTCCAAATCTTGCTGCCATGATACAAACTCTTTGTCCCCAGGGAGCTGTAAGAAGGAGTAGGTCATCCCTAGAATAAATTGTGACCCAGGAATTCTTAAAAGATCATTCTTCTTTTTAGGGTAGAGAGGGGTGCTAGGCTTCAGCTATGAAGACATGCCTTAAAATTAGAAACTAATCAGATTTTTAACAAACCATAGGAAAAGAACCCATCTTGAACCAAAAATGGTCAAATGGCTTATGCTCAAGTGCTGCATGAATCAAGAGTCTAACTTTTGAGTCTGCATATATTACTTACCCTGTCAGAGCCTCAAGATTGCCCTTAAAAAAAGAAAAGAAAACCCTACTCTCCTACTGCCATTTAACTCATAGGCAGGCAATTATGACATGCTTCCGAGTACCTCTTAAGAGAGAAAAAAGAAAACAAAAGATAGCTATATTTTTAAAAATTGTCAGGTATATATCTTTCACAAGCAACTATAAATAGCTCTCAATTATCAGCTGTAATGAAAGTTACAGATACCAAACTTCATAAGTAATTTATAAACTCTATTTTAGCTAATAGGATACACAATGAAGAGACATTAAAAATTAATATCAAAAATTAACATCAAAAATTAATATCAAAGGTCTGGGGAAGCAGCTCAACGCCAGAGCACTTGCTTAGCCTGTGCAAGGCTCTGGGTTCAAACCCCAGAACCACAGATTAATCAGTTAATTAATAAAAAGAAAACTGGATCATTGATTTTTATAAAATGGAGAAATAGTGGGCTGAGGATGTAGCTTAGTGGTAGAGCACTTGGTCTAGCTGGTGAAAGGCAGTACTGCGAAAAAAAAAAAAAAAGTGGCTGTGAAATCTTACTTGCTCACCTATGCCAGGTTTATTCTATTTGAGGTATAGGAATGCAAATTTTGGCACCTCAAACAGCAAAATATAAAACAGTTTCCTTTAACAAAAACAATTATATAATCAAATAAGGTTTGTGTGATTCTGAATAACATTAACTCCTTAGTTTTTTTTTTTTCATTACCATTCTTTAGACCAGTAGTTGGCAAACTACAGCCAGTAAGCCAAGTGCTTTTATAAGGTTTTTACTGAAAAGCAGCTACATTCATTTGTATACCTTTTATCTACAACTGTTTTCATGCCACAGTGGCAGAACTGAGCAGTTGTGAAAGACTGAGCTACAAAAACTAAAATATTCACCATGTGGTCCTTTACAGAAAATGTTTGCTAAGCCCTGCCTTAAATTGGCTTAAACTTAAATTGGTAAACAGATAAATAAGATCATACAGTGTTAAGTAAAGATATTACCAAACAAAATAATGTGCATTAAAAAAAAAAAAAAAAACTAGCTTATTTACTTGGGCTTTTTTTTGGGGGGGGGGCAGTTGGGGGAAATGGAAAAGTCTATTTTTCCATACTTCTCTCACTATTTCTCAAAATTACAATATGAGAAACGAGGCACATAATCTAAAATAAAATCCAAGATCTGTGGATGTAGCAGACTTGAGGCCCTGGGTTCCAGCCCCAAAACAGCAGAGTAAGTACTTAATTAACTAAAAGGAAAAAAAAAAAAAAAGCTGAAAAAAGAAAACTGAAGGAGCTTTTACATTATTACAAGGAATTAGCTTAAGAGAAAACCTATCTCCATATTCTCAAAACAATGCATTCTGTCTGACTGGCTGCATTAGAATTACATGAATTTTTGCATATGCTTAAGAATAATCTAAGATTACAATTCAGATATAGGATCTGGAAATCTATTTTTAAAATCATCCCAGATAAGACTTTGATTATGTTAAAATAAAGAAAAAAACTCACCTTTTGGGGTACATTAAAAATACAGAAATTTGTTATGACACTTGGAATTTGCTTAAAAAAATTGGTGGAGAGACAGTAGAATTAGGGTATGGTTGATATACATTCATTTGTGCTTGATCAATGTCTAAACTTGGTGAGAGGTACACAGAATTCTTTATACTATTCTCCCTACTTTGTAAATGATTCAAATTTTCTATAAAGTATTTAAGCAAATCTCAGGTGATTCCAATACACAAATAAGATGAGAACCATTGAATTAGTCTGCTGAAAAAGGGTGGTATCTAATGTAGGCCGCATGGCTACTGTTTCTATCAATTATTTTACAACTTAGGATTTTTCGTTTAGAATCTGAAGCCACAAACTATTAATGCTCCAAATTTTGGAGCAAAGCCCTTCTGTTCAGGACGTGACATTTCTGTGGTAGGAATGAATGCTGCTGACTACCAGAAAAATTGATTACTTAAAGTAAAACAGCAGAACCACCAGGGAATAAAAGACAAAACAACAACTAAAATTATAATTTGAAGAGGTTTTAATAAAATATAGAGGCAAAGAAAAGGGTAGGGTAAAAACCCTTAGATTTGGATGGGATTAAGAATTATATGACCCATTTTCTTATTTCCCAAATGGAAAGACTGAAGTGAGGGAAAGAATGATCCAGAATAGGCCCCAATTCACACAGAACAACTTGGTTTTTATTCAGTACACCCATGACTTCAGTCATAGCTTGACAAAATACTTTGACAAATACAATGTACTTAAATCCTGAGTCATTGATGTAGAAAAGTGGTAAAAATACAATGAGGTCTATCACCTTGGGAAAACTTTAAAGAAGTAAATACATATGACTGGGTAGACAGACCAAATGAGGAGGAAGAAGTTCTGAAGTGGAAGGGAACAGAAAGGAATGGAGAAAAAGCCCCCAAGAAATGCTCCTTTCAATCACTCTCATCTCTCCTTCTATGATCAAGTTCTCAATTGGGATCCAAAAAAATTAAACCCTAGTATCCAAATTTCATGCACTACCACTATGGCAAATAAAACTAAATTCTCTCCAAAGCTTCCACACATACCCCCAATCACCTCAATCCCTCCATTTTTTTCTATTTCATCCCGGAATAGAAATAATTAAATGTATTTATGTTGACACTTCTAAGTGATTAGAAACATTAAGATAGTAATCACATTGCCATCAGCTCCATCTGTCTTTTCTGTTAGGGTGAACACAAGTGGCCTCTTCCTGTAAGTCCTTCAACTGAAAGCAAGGTCTTCAGATGAATGAATTGTTGCTTTTAGGCCAACGAAATATTTTGAAGGACTATTGCAGATTGGAGCTATCTGGGAATCACTGGCTCTCCCACTGGAGAAGCTGGCCTGAAAGCACATCCTGTCACCACAACTACAAAGTATAGGACAAAAACTGAACAGTCAACTAAATGATGCCCTTTATTGATCTTCAAGACTAGGCACAAATATTCAAGTAAATAAGTGGTGGCTGGTCACAACCAGGCCAAAAGGGATAAGGACCCAAAGTACAGAGTTCCTAAAATAGCAAAAGGGATCCAAACAAATAGAAAATTCCGGGGGTGGGGGTGGGGAATTCACTTAGCCATTTCAAGGAAAATGTAAGTTAAGGCCAGCGGTTCAAATAAATTACCCTCACAAGTTTTCCACCAGAGTCTACAACCTATAAATTCTCAGAAGAATCAAGGATGGTGCGGGCGGGGAAGGTGTCTATAGTCCCTGCCTTAAAAATGTGTCTCAAGGCTTAGTCAAAACACCAAGAAAACAAGAACTACACGTGTACCCTATTTTAAAGCGGCACCACAGGATTTACGACCGAACACCTCTGTCCTCGGGAAATCCCTTAAAAAAAAAAAAAAAAAAAAAAAATCCCGTAACTCAGTTCAATGCGATGAAAAGGAGCCAAGGAAACATGGAGCCCGGAAGCCAAGCAGCAGCTGCAAGGCCACGGTCGGGGACCTCGGAGAGGAGTACCTTGGAGTCCGGCAGGCTGAAAACGCTGGGGTCGTCGGTGCTCCCGACCATGATCTTGTGCTCCTTGCCCGGGGCATGGCCGCCGCCGCTCTCAGCGCGTGCAGCCTTGGCGCCGTGGCGCTCCCCGGACACCCGGTCACTGGTGGTGTTTCCCATGGCTGCAGCTCGAATCGGGGGCCACCTGGCGCGAAGAACTACACCTGGCGGGGAACACCCCAGCGGCCGCGTCAGGGGCACACCCGCCCCGCCTCTGCGCCTGGGGACCCGGGAAGGGAATCCCCGCTGCAGGAAACCACGCCCCGTTGTCCCCAACCTCCCGGCCTACAGGGACGCCCGCATGCCCCCGGGCCTCCCGTCACCCCAGCTCTGAAAACCCACCCTCGGGACTCCCCCGCAGTCCCGCGCCCACTCCCGCACCCCGATCACCTCCAGCGATGCGCTCCCTCTCCCCGGGACCACGGGCGCGATGGCCGCCCTGCGGACAAGGCCACCAATAAAGTTATTGAAATTGAAGCTGCACCCGGGGTGACGATTTGGGTTTCCTCCTAAAATGGCTACGAGGCCCGCGGCGCGGGGCCGCCCCTGCGCACTCCTGCGGCCCTCCGCTGCGGAGCCCGGGCCCGCCTCTCTAGCCACTGCCGCCGCCTCGATGGTGGGCGCGCACAGCCTCCAGCGCAGCGTGGGGGCGCCGGGCACGGACCGCTCCAGCGGCGACGTGGGAGCCCTGGGCTTCGCACTGCCTAGCGAGGAAACATCTCCGAGGACTCGAGGGGCTTGCTGCCACAGGACCGATGCTGCTTTCTTTTGTGGCGTCTCATGCGACCTCAGGTGCGCCAAAACATTTTATGAGCCGCGTTTCTCTGAGCGGTGGCCGGGAGAGGTGGGTTCCTATAGGGAATAATAAAATAGACTTCATCTCCGGAGGGAGTAGAGGTCAAGGCTAAAAGGTAAGACTGTGCCAAACCACAGGAAAGAGTAGTCAGCCCGAATTGGGGTCTGGGGAAGAATTCAAGATGCAGTGTCTAGTTGTAGATAGATCTTGTCAAATTAGTGAATGGTTAGAAGAAGAATTCTCTTATAAGCTAAGAAATAACGTTTGCAGTGATTAACTCCAGAAGAAATAAAATCCAAGAGAAACGTCCACATCAAAAACACCAGAAGGCACACAAAATGTATAAAAAGGTCACAGACGATTCTAGGGTTGCGTGGGGTCCAGGATTTTATGAAATGGAACTTATTGTTCCCAACAGAAACCTTTATTACTAAATATGTGTCACATATACAGACCAGCAGCATTCATGTATCACCTGGGTGCTTTTTAGAATCTATGCAAAATCCGGGGCCCCATCCCCATGTACAGAACCAGAATCTGCACTTAACAAGTGAGAAAATTGCTGCTTTAACAGCTGATAGAGAGCAGATCCAAATTTGATCCCTTTTCATATTCTGCACACACCTTTTACTGAGTAAGCTTTCAATAAACATTTGCAGAATGAAGGGTAAAGGAATACTGTTCACTACATTTCTAAGGAGATTAGGCATAGTGATGGGGAATGCAGCCAGGGCTGGGGAACTCCAAGTCACACAGGCCAGGGTTTCTGAGTGAGCATCCCTGTTTGTTGTAAAGTCTGTTCTTGTATTATGATTTTGAAAAGTCTACTTAAGTCAATATACTGCTACCCCATTCTTTGCTCTGTTCCTTATGAACTCATCTTCTTGCTATTGATCAAAAACAGTTTAAGGGAATAAAGTGCAATTTTACCACAACCCCTTGCTCACCTCTCCAAATTCTTGACTGTCTGAGCACCTCCTTTGGGTTATCCTTACTTTTTCCCTTTTCACCCTCAATTCCTTTCGTCCTTCCTTGTGGGACTCAGAATAATTCTGACTGGTTCTGTTCTCTTAGGGGAAAAAAAAAACAGCAAGGTGATTAGCTGACTGAAGAGAAGAGACAAAGTATTTGAGATTTGAGCAGGTAGGAGGTGAGAATCAACTAGAATAGTAGGACAGATAATTGACTAGAAAAATGAAGTGTGAGTAGCAGATTGTACTGAAGGTCTAGGTATGGTAGTTATGAGTATAAGACAAGCCAATCCACCATAGTATTGTTGTCATCATAATTAGCTGTTACTTGGAGAAGGGCAACAAAAGAGTTGTTAACAGGGTGAGAGTATAATGTTGGGCCATGGATTTTAAACCGGTTGGACTGGGAAATGAAGAGCAGATTGATGGAGGGCCTAGAGGAGTCAAAAATACCAGAGTGAATGAACTGAGTAGGTAAGAGATAGTTTGGAGTGTAGAATGTTTGACATTGAAATTTCAGTGCTATTGCAGTTATTCACATTGACTGTCTTAGATATGACCATAGGTGTAGGTAAGTGAGGTGAGATTGATCATAAAACATTCAGAGTAAGGTTACAGAACTGAAAAATGAGATGGCAGAGAGTATTAGAGGCCCATCTCAACATTTGTTTCCTCTTCCTTTTCAATAACCATGGTATAATAACCTTGGTGTGATAAAAGCATAACAACCATATGGTATGGCACATTTCTTAGCTTTCCTGGTAGCAAGATATATGTGATTACATTCTTCCAGCAAGATCTAAGAGGAAATTTTATATGGAACTTACATTAAATCTTAAAAGAAAGGGTATGCCCTTACATTTCTCCTCCCTTCTGTGTAGGATGTTCATAGAATGGCTGGAATCCAGCATGAGGTAGCTAGACCATGAGGTAGCTGAGAATCATAGAGCAGAAAAACAAACTACGGAGCTATTGTATATCAAGTCTGCCTACCTCTGGACTTTTTTATGTGAGAGGGAAATAAACTTCCGTTTTGTTTAAATCATTTTTTTTGGGGGGGGGGGTTTCTTTTATATATAGCCAAACCTAATCCCTAACTAATATTTTGAATAGGTGAAAGTATTACCTAGATATTAAAACTGCAGGGGTAGTTATGTTTATGGAGAAAGGAACAAAGCTTGATACTAAAATATTTACAGAATGAAGGGGAGTGAATGGGTCTGAAAATAACTACATCCAGGAGAGGTGGTGGCCAATACTTCAGTGGAATAGGAGGATTTGAGAAAGTAAAGAGAAATAGCAATGAGGAACTCTAGGCAGCTTGAGGATTGAATAAGACATACACCCCACTTTCTTTTTATGTTAAGATCCTGTGTGTGTGTGTGCGCGTGTGTGTGGTGCTTGGGATTGAACCCAGGGCCTTGTGCATGTGAGGCAAGCACTTTACCAGCTGAGAGGATCCTGACTTTTTAAAAGAACTATTTGCATAAATAAGTTATAGACAGACAGGTGTGTTTCAAATCACAACAGAATATTAGATATCATACTGACTCAGATCAGTGGGTCATTCCAGAATATCTCCTGAAAAAACATGTTTGCCCCACAGACATTTCAAAATGTTAAGCATCTTGATCTCCTTAATCATGTTTTCTAAAAGTGTTATTCACTATTTTTTAAAAATACCTTTATTTTATTTATTTATATCTTGTGCTGAGGATCGAGCCCAGTGCTCCACACGTGCTAGGCGAGTACTCTGCCACTGAGCCACAACCCCAGCCCCCCCACTATTTAATTTTTTAAAAACTCGGTCATATTTTTATCTCCCATATTATGTGTATTCATTTAATTAATTAATCTATGGAGGCTCCACTGTGTTCCAGGCACTACACTAGGAATTAAGAACACATAACTGCAAAGAAATCTGCCTCCCAAGAATGTACTAGTTCAAAGAGGAACCATGTGAGAGAGCCATTTGTTACCACATAGTTTTGTAAGGATATTCAACAGGTATGATAAAAGCACAAAGGAGCCCAGGTTCATATTGGGTATTAGGAAGCTCTTCACGGAAGAGAAAACAGATGAACTTAATCTTGAAGATGACAGAGGTGTTATTTAGCTGAAGAATTTATTGAAATTACAACAAAAGAATATACAGAAGCATAGAAAATTAGGCACTTTGGGAAATTCCAAGTTTATTACTACATTACGGTTAGCCAAAGTAACAAGGCAGGCCCAATATTAAGTAAACTTATGTACATACTACCCTTAGTATGAATCTTGTTTGAGGGGACTACCGGCTTCATGTTCTCAGATACAAGAAAACTTATCTAAGTGAATTAAAGAAATTGTCTTTTGACTTTATATCACCATTTCTCAGTCAATACAATTACAGTCAATACTTAGCAAAGGAGGTAAAATTTGCTGTAGTAAATTATATTATGTTTTATCAAATCAACTTAATTTGTGAGTAATCAGGTAAACACATAGTAATGTAGATGAATGGCATAAACAATGTTGTTCTTCTTCTAAGAAAATTCCTCTAGACTGTAGCTCTAGGTCAAATCCTGAATCAAATTAATACATTTCTTTTTTTTTACAGTAATTTTTAAATTTTGAAATAGTTTTTGATTTAAGAAAGTTTGCAAAAATATTAGAGTTCTTGGATACACCCACCTAGTTTTCCTTACTGTTGACACATTATTATGGTACATTTGTCACAACTCATAAACCAACATTGACAAATTATTATTAACTATAATGCCTACTTTATTTATATCCACCAATTTTTACTTACTATCGTTTCTTCATTCCAGAAAACCCCATTATATTTAGATGACAAGTTTCCTTAGGGTTCTCTATACTGTGTTCAAAACTGCCTTGTTTTTGATGACCTTGACACTTTTGAAGTGGTCAGGCAGTTTTTAGAATATTCCTCAAATTGAGATTGTTAGTACTTTTCTCATGGTTAAACGGGGTATGGTTTTAGGGGGCGAATTCCACAGTGGTAAAGTAACCTTCTCATCATATCATATCAAGGGTACATATTTTCAGTATGCCTTATCGCTGTTGATGTTAATCTTGATCACCTTGCTGAAGTGATATTTATTGAATTTTTCCACTGAAGTCACATTTCCCCCTTTCCATACTGTAATTTTTGAAAGGAAGTGAATCCATCTATGCAGCCCATTTAAGAAGTAGACAACTGTGCTCCATCTCCTTGACAAGAGAGTATTTTTATATAAATTATTTGGAATTCTTGTGTATGGGAGAGTTGTCTGTTCCATCTCATTTATTAATTTATTCAATCATTTACTTATATCACTATGGACTCATGTATTTTTATGTCTTATGTTCTAACTGTAGGTTATTTATTTTATTGCTCAGATTTGTTTATTATTTGATGGCTACTGTGTCCCCTTGACATACGCTTATTCAATTTCTGTTGTGAGTACTTCTTTACTCTCTGGCATTACGTGAATGCATTTTTCTTTGGCAACCAGATTTAATATAATTGGAGAATTTTTGTATAAATATATATACACATATGCATGATCTTAACAGAAGAGCAAAATATATAAATAGAATATTAATACATATTTATCAATAACTAAGGCTTTTAATCTTGAGTTGTTTTGAATGCAATATCCTATTCACATCTTACATTCAGCTTGGTTTAGAAATCAAGCAATGATTTTTTGGGGGGTAACCTAACATGTTATACATACAATGAGAGAGTCAAGTCAATTTAAAAATACACACTTTAAAGAGGAAACTGGGGTGTTTTTAGTGATAATTAGGAATTAGGGGATTATTAATTCAATACATTTACATTCTAAAAGAGGCAAGTTTATATTATGAAAGGAGAAAATTTAAAAAGCAAGAGACCTTCAATTTACCTTTTTAAAAATACCTTTATTTTATTTATTTAATTTTATGTGGTGCTGAGAATGTAACCCAGGGCCTCACACATGACAGGAAAGCACTGCACTGAGCCACAACCACATCCTTCAATTTGCTTTTTTTTGTGTGTGTGTGTGGTGGGTACCGGGGATTGAACTTAGGGTCACTCAACCACTGGGCCACATCCCCAGACCTCTTTTGTATTTTATTTAGAGGCAGGGTCTCACTGAGTTGCTTACTGCCTTGCTGTTGCTGGTGCTGGCTTTGAACTCGTGATCCTCCTTTCTCAGCCTCCCTAGCTGCTGGATTATAGGCAAGTACCACTGCACCCAGCTTAAATTTACTTTTGAACAAGAGTAATCTGTAGATTAAAAAATAGTAGATCTGGCGCTGTGGCTCAGTGGTAGCGCACTTGCTTGGCATGTGTGAGGCACTGGGTTCCATTCTCAGCATCGTGTGTAAATAAATAAAATAAAGGTCTATCAATAGCTAAAAAAAAAATCTTAAAAAAACACTAGATATACTTTCTTTTTAAAAAATTTATATTTGTTTTTTAGTTGTAGTTAGACACATTACCTTTATTTTATTTATTTATATGCGGTGCTGAGGATCGAACCCAGGGCCTCCATGTTCTAGGCTAGCACTCTACTGCTGAGCCACAACCCCAGCCTTAGATCTGCTTTCACAGATAACAAATACCCTATATCATAGGGATTCCAGAAGGAAAAAGACCTAAGGAATAATACCAACTTTCAGCTCTCTAGTTCTCGAAAAGTAAATTAGGTGAAATGATAGGCAGCTGTTCAAATAGTTATGTGATTAAGAAGTCTAAATCTCAAATATCTAATTTTTTAATGTATTAGTTGGATGTGCTTTTACTTGTTCAAATTTATCCTGTAGTTAAGAAATCGGCAGCAATCCAAATTTAAAAACATACTGCACAACAGCTATTTGTGAATAAACACTTGACTGGTACTTCCAATACCTTTCCCTATTGGAGTTCAGTGTGCTTGACATCTGACAATTTCTCACGAAACAAGAATAGCAAAACTTCAACAGATGAGAAAACAGAATCAGTGGCAGCACTGGGATGTAAACCCAAGTTCCTGCTTTCTATTTATTTGCTCTGTTTTTCAGAACTACGTTGTATGATTTAAGAAAAAGGGGTATTAGAATACTCCTACATTTTAGTCAAAACCTCTTTGAATTCTTATTACTTAGATTTTACTTGAAGGAGTGGAAGAAAGAGTAAGAGGAAACGAAACATCACATTTGTAGACTTGACTACAATAGTTGGCAGGTACTTATTTCCTAAACTAAAAATCTGATTAGATCCAATCTGGGAACTAAGAGATCAAAAAAGATAGGACAGCTACTTAAAAAATATCCCAGTTTTCTCAACCAAGTAGAACCCACGGGTAGATGTTAAATTATTAGACCAACCTATGAGCCTAAAAGATTGAAACTAATTTCTTTATTAAGAAAATAAAGTCATGTTGCTTAGGGAAAGGAATAAAAATGACCAATTATCAAGTACATTAGTGAATAGTAAGTAAAACAAAATGTTTTATGTATTTATATTTCTTATCATAGAAAAGCAACTATTTTAAGACCATTATTTCTCCTATCTCTCAGAAAATGTATATTTAATTATAATATTAAAAACAAAAATTGACCTTTTTAATAGAAAATTAAATCTTATCAGAAGAATTACATGAAGTCAGTCATTTTTTTAAATGTGTATTAGTTGTAGATGGACACAATACCTTAATTTTTATTTATTTATTTTTATGTGGTGCTGAGGATCGAACCCAGTGCCTCACCCATGCTAGGCAAGCACTGTACCACTGAGCTACAGCCCCAGCCTGAAGTCAGTCATTTTTTTGTAGATGCTGATTTAGGGTCCACACCATAATATTTGATAATCAACAAGGCCACATATCTGCCAAGGACATAATATAAAGATGACTAAAAGAGTACCTGAGCTCACAGTCTAGAAATTATTGAAAGGAAAAAGTGACAGATCACAAGAGGAAGGAGGATGAATCAACACAAATGAAAACACAGGATTTCATTATAGGGAAAAATGGAAAGAGGATCAATGCTTCTGAAAGAAACAAAAGTAGATTTCTAAGAAATGAAACTGAGAATTGTTCAATCTTGTTAGGTTTGGAAGCCATCTCTAGATTGAGCTTCCCAATGAAAGCCAGGTTTTTGACAATGGGACATCTAAAAATAAGCCATAATCACTGCAAAGAAAATAACAGCTAGCATAATCCTGCCCATTGTCTTTGTTAAAGCTATGGAATTACTCTTTTTAATTACTCTTGTCTTCATAGGCTTCCTGATACGATCATGTGTGGTAAAGATGGTTTTTCGAGCTCCATCCCACTTTCCAGGGCCTTGTAGACGAAACTGGGCTGGAGTACAAGGTCCCAAAAATAACTGTAATGCTAGCTTGGGATCAGTGAAGGCCAGAGACAGTAGATTAGGCTTGACTCCCACCAAATCAGCAATCTGATCCATGGTATCAATGTAGTCTCCCTGAATGGTATGGCGTTGGCTTTCCACGTACCTAAAATAGAGAAGAGAGAAGCCATGGTCTATCAAAAAAGGCAATCAACTAGTCAATCAGTCACCATACACATTGTATTGATTTGGGGCACATTATATTGATTTAAAAAAATTTTTTTTTAGTTGTTGATGGACTTTTACTTTATTCATTTATTTATATGTGGTGCTGAGAATTGAACCCAGTGCCTCACACATGCTTGGCAAGTGCTCTACTACTGAGCTACACCCTCAGCTTATATTGATTTTATATTGGGCTACATGCTGTAGTAAACAGTGAAGAAAGATGATATTTGTCACCATTCTTAGAAATCTTATAATACATTAGAAGAGAAAAGATCGTTGTGTACGTAACAGAACATAAAAGGGTATTATGAGTCGGACTGCTACATAGAAATGTAAAAAAAGGGTAGTTTAAAAAGGGCCATTGAATGTGAATGTGTAACCGCTGTGATTCTGCAATTTGTATTTGGGGTAAAAATGGGAGTTCATAACCCACTTGAATCAAATGTATGAAAGATGATATGTCATGAGCTTTGTAATGTTTTGAACAACCAATAAAAAAAATAAAATAAAATAAGGGCCATTGAAGAATTGAAAGATATAGGTGAGAACAAAGAAAAAGTATTTTAAATCAGGGAACAGCAGCAAAGTGAAGGAATAAAGCAAGAATGGACATAGAATATTTGTGGTTGTTGTCTAAATTAGTAGAAAACAAGAATGGACAGCATTCCAGATACCGAAGACTCTGATGAAAAAGAAAGAACTCACTCCAATCCTCAAGCATGGGATTCTCAATTACTTTGTGAGGGCAGTGGTCATGAGATGGGTGAGGGGTGTCCACAGATCAGAGCTTCCCAGTGAAAATGTTAATTTGGAATCCTGAAAGGTCCCTGGAGAGTGACTTATCCTACAAGAAGAAGTGGTCCTCCCAATGGAGCCAAGTTGAATGATTATACCAAGTGCAGATTTGGAGAGCTAAAAAGACTTTTTAGTGGGAAAATACAGTTACAGTAAAATATATGGAAGAAGTGTGACTAGGAGACTTTCACTTTTATTTTCTATAATGAAAAGAACAATGGAACACAAAGTAAGTAAAAGTTAAATTAAGCTAATTGAGGAATCCAAAAACAGAGACAGGAAAAAATGATTAGAAAATAAATTTTTGGTAGAATTCTTGAGATGGATTCTGGAAGAACTGATAGATGGTCAACTAGTACCTATCAAAATGGGGCTGGAGTTTTGAAGAGATGAAACAGGAAAGAATCTGAGAGCTTTCCTTTCTGGAGATTATATTAATTCAGGTGTTTTTACATGTGCATTTATTTATCTTATAGTAGTATGTCAAGAACTGGAGTTTTTATGAAGGTTTCACAGATTCACTAGTTCCAGCCTTGTGGGGTTGTTATGAGGATTAAATAAGCTTCAAGCACATGAAATACTGAATGTGTGTAAACTGTCAACCTTCAATAAAGTTTAAATTATATCCTTGGGGACCGCTCACAGTAAGAAGGTGGTTGGACAAGCATAAGTCAAAATAAAGAGAGCAGGAAAGTCCAAATAAGAGAATTTAGTGCCAGAAA
Organism: Callospermophilus lateralis; assembly: GCF_048772815.1. Taxonomy (NCBI): domain Eukaryota; kingdom Metazoa; phylum Chordata; class Mammalia; order Rodentia; family Sciuridae; genus Callospermophilus; species Callospermophilus lateralis. The sequence goes on along the minus strand of NC_135311.1, from coordinate 35,947,965 downwards.
AGAAAGGAAAGAAAGCCCTCTAAGAAGGGAAAATGCTTAAAAGTGCCAAGCTCAGTAGTAAGAGAAAGGAACCTGGTCATGGATGACCTTCAAGGGAACAATTTTAGGAGTAAGGAGGCAAGTTGAAAATACAGGGACTTGGGGAAGCAAAGGGAGAGGCCTGAGAGCACAGGATGTAGAAACTTTACTATAGACCTTTAGCAATGAAAGAGGGGAGGAAAATAGGAGAGCACCGGGTAAGGATAAGAAGATTAAATAAAAAGTTACTTTCTCTTCTTCTAAGATAGGGGAGAATCATGCTAGTATAGTCAATTGCAGAAAACCACCATTTTGGGGCCTGCAACAATCAATTTCCACATAAAAACAACCTTGGGATTTGAGCTCAAGTTCTAAAATTCAGACTGCCAAATCATTGTGTTCACCAAAGTACTAAAGCAGCCAGTTGACGTTACTACTTTACCAAATCACATGGAGTTTTTACGCTCAGCCACTGTAATCTGTGTGTGCTGTCTACCTGATGATAGCCAGCAAATTAGTCACTTCAGATTTGTGAATCTACTTAAAGATTTGAAATTATCATTAATTCAACATAGTTTTATAATACTTCAAGTAATCCTCCCCAAAATGATATACCTGATTTTTCTTCTCAATGAACTTTTTCCTATCTAACTTTTCTTTTAGATCCTAAACATAGCCTTTATACACTTTCTTGAATTTTCTCACCTTTCCCTCCACATTGAAACTGCTAGTACTATTTCCCCATTCTGTTGTCACAAACTATTATTCCCCTTTTCATCACAATATAATCAGAATTCTCAAATTAACAAGAGGAAACTAAATGTAGTAAAATATTGTTCTTATTAAGAAATTAGTAGGAAAAGTTACCAGACATCTTCTTGGGAGAATTTCTTACCTTTTTGCCATTTCCTCTTGAGTCTTAGATATATCTGCCATCATTTCACTTTGTGAGGGCAATTTCTTTAACCCTAAAGAGAAAATTTTTAAATATAAATTACCTCAGTAGAAACAATGATCCTATTAATAATTACTGTGCTATGGAGAATTCAAAGAAATATAGAATAATTTTCTATACTCAGAGAGATTACAGTTTGCTTGATCACTTGATCCTTCCATAACCAAAATATAATAAGTTGAACATAAATAATCTCAAAAAACAGAAATTTGAAATGCTCCAAAACCCAATATTCTTTGAACACTGACAGATACCATAAGAAGAAAATTCTACACATGACCTCATGATAGGTCATGTCCAAAACACAGGCACACTAAAACTATTGTATAAAATACCTTCTGGCTATGTTGTGTAAGGTGCATATGAAAACTAAGTAAATTTTATTTTTAGACTTGGGTTTTATCTCCAAGATAGGTCATTATGTATATGTAGATATTTCAAAATCTGAAAATATATGAAGTTCAAAACCTCTGGTCCTAAGGAATATTCACCTGTATCAATATGCATAGTTTATTCTGCTTTGTCTTTGGAATATATTTGCTGTACTCAGCCTCCTCCTTAACATCGTCTTTGAGTTGGTAAATTAAATATGGACACAAGGAAATGACAGATGGCCTTAAAATCACATGAAAACATGAGGTACAAAGTCAAAAGGCAAGTCAAGTGTGGTGATGCATGCCTATAATTCCAGCACTTTGAAGGCTGAAGTTGGAGGATAACTTGGGTCCAGGAGTTCAATCAGCCTGAGCCATGTAGTAAAACCCCATCTCAAAAAAGGAAGGGGAGTGGAGAAACACCTGTACAAATATCTTAATAACAAAAGTATTTTATACAAGAGAGAATGAAGGAAGTAAACGTAAACTCTCAATCACATTTTATGCTAAAATATTATGGAAGATAAGCCTCACGTTGGTTGAAAGGCCTCATGAGATCTTACTTTGACTGATCTACTTCCCATTTTACTCCCTCTAACTCTTTTATTGAATAAGAGTTTGTGGTGGTGGGGAGGGGAGTAAGGCCAAAGGCAACTCATATACCCAATCTTGACAAATAAATTTAAGCACTAATGTACATACAGTTCCTGTATTATGATTTAACACCAAGGATAATTTTCTATATCTAGACTAGACAAAGGCAGAATCACATTTAAGTCTGTATAAACAACTCTAGCTCAAACAATTAGCCTTTTGCCCTCATATATAGCATTATGCCCAGCCAGATATGTAGATACTATGCCTTGTACAAAATTTGAGCCACAATCCTAAAAAATGTTACTCTCTATATAAATTCTGGTATGTAGAATTTCAGAATGGGAATGTATCTTACTTAGTACAATCCGTCTCTCTACAATACAATATCAGGTGGTTATCTCATTCTTCTTTAAAAGTCTCTTGACTTGGAGATCTCACTACCTTCTAAGAAGATGATATAATTGACCAATGTAGTTGCTGGAACATTATTTTTTGTACTGACCCCCAAATCTACTTCTATACAACTTATACCACTGGACCTAGTTCTTTCTTCTGGAGCCACATAATTGAATTTTAATAATTGACAGGACTTAAAATGTGAAAAGCACCTGTCATAAGTACTTTTAAGTCTTCTTATTATCAGACTAACCTGCATAGGTTCCTTCTATAAAAGATTTCATGTTCTCTGCCATCTGGTTTCCCTATCCTGATATGCCCCTCTTGAAACACAGAAGTAAGAAATTCAACACTCAGAGCCTACTTTTTTTTTAATGTGTTTTCCTAATTTAGCTATATGACTTATAAATCAAAAAGGAAGCATGGGTATGTTTCCTTTGAAATTAATCACAGGTCTTTTAGGATGCTCAAGGAGTACATTTTGAGAACTGATTTCCAATTACTTCTTACAGGGTACAGGCACAAGTTTTGCATTTATTAGCTAGAAACTTTATGGAGGAGGAGGGGGCGGTGGTCTATTTCTTGGTGGTGAGAGGCAGTCAGTTCTTAAACTATTAAATTTGATGGACAGATAAAGATATTTACAACATTCTGTGATGCAGTTCTCTTTGAATTTATTAACTTTCAGTATTACCTTGTTTAGACACATATTGTATCATATTTCTTATCTCCCTCCTTCAAATCTTGCTCCCTACCCTTTTATATTCATAGTTTACATTAATGGCCACAGCACCTGGGCAGATTCTTTTCTCTCTTATTTCCAGCATGGATTCTGTCACCAAATCCTTTCAAAGGTATCTGTGAAGTTTCATCCAAGTTTGTCTCCTCCTATTCATTTAGATTGCTATTTCCTTGGTTTAAAGGCCTCATGCCGTCTTTAAACTGAACTACTTCCCATTTTACTCCCTCTGAAATGTATTATAAATTACAAATCTGATTTGAGTACTCCTCTCCCAGCTAGAATACTTCAGTGGTTCTCTGTTGCCTACATTAAATACAGACTTATTGCATGGCAACCAAGTTCTTGATATCACCTCTGTAAATACTCCTAGCTTCATTTCCCTTAATTCTTATAACATTATTTCCCAACATTCTCAGTTACTTACAATACCCAGAACTCAATTTCTTTGTCATTTTACCCTAACTTTATATAAATATTGGTGATTTTCCCACTCTTATTCTTCTCAATTTTTTTTCTTTTAGTATATATATAGTCATAGGAGCATTGGGTACTTGTTGTCCATTGTTCCCATAATAGCTCCTCTACATTGCTACTAAAACATCTGCTTAGGATGCAGTAAATATCTGTGAAGTGAATGAACACAGTAAATGTCTGTTTACTTGTTTGTCTTCCTTCTATGACTCTTAGTTCTATATATCCCACTCCTCAGTCTATACCCAATGGACTTAAAATCAGCACACTATAATGATATAGCCACATCAATGTTCATAGCAGCTCAGTTCACAATAGCTAAACTGTGGAACCAACCTAGATGCCTTTCAAGAGATGAATGGATAAAAAAAACTGTTACATATACACAATGAAATATTACTCAGCATTAAAAGAGAATAAAGTTATGGCATTTGCAGGTAAATGGATGGAGTTGGAGAATATCATGTTAAGTGAAATAAGCCAATCCCAAAAAACCAAAAGCCAAATGTTCTCTCTGATAATTGGATGCTGGCCTGTAACGGGAGTGGGTGTGTGTGGAGAATGGGGGAACTTTGATTGGGCAAAGGGGAGAGAGGGAAGGGGAGGGGGCATGGGGGTAGAAAAGATGGTGGAATGAGATGAACATCATTCCCTAGGTACATGTATAACTGCACATGTGGTGCAACACTACATTGTGTACAACCAGAGAAAGTTGTGCTCCATGAATTCTGCTATCATGTATAACTAATTAGAACAAATAAAAATAAAAAGGAAAAAAAATAGGGATTTTCTGTTTGGTCATGTTTGCATCTCCAGCACCTAGGAGATCATACATACTAAGAGATCAGTAAATGTTAGCTGAACAGTGTTATTGAAGAACAGTGAGGAATTGAAGTTTATTTTCCAAGGGTCTCAAGACAATGTGGGAACAAAGAGAGCCTAAATTAAGCTCTATGGTAATGGGCCTTTCAATCTATTCTCAGAGTAAGGCATGTTGTATTTGTGTAATCCTGACTTTCTGTAATCCTAACTTGCCCCTGCACATTTTTGTATAATGTTACAAGAGAAAAGAGATATGGCCACCATTCAGGCCTTCTGGACCAGTCCAGCCTTTTAACATGACTAGAAATTGGCCAAGGGAGTTGATAAGCTGCGCTCTTCAGAAGTTTCTACAACAGAATTTAGAACTTCATTTGCATGAAGGCCATACTGTATTCATTTGACCTGGCATTTATGAGATACCTCCTATATGCTAAGCATTGGTCTAGCCTTGGAATGGAAAGGCACATAAACATGATTATTTTATTTAAAGAGCTTTCAATATACTAAGAAAGGAGGGACAACATATGCATAAGTTTATCCTGTATAAACAGGAATTAAAGGGAGGGCATACCAAGAAAGAATATCAGGTACAAGGGTATCTCCTATATTTGCTGCTTAGTGGGTAAGTCATCTAGTGCTTCTAGAAAACTGGATGTGTGGTAAAGATTAGTGCAAGATGGACCTGAAAAAGCAGATTATAACAATCTGTGGCAGAACCTGAATGTCGTCCTATGATGTAATACCTTCTTGTGATATAACTTGTTATATCACAATTCTTGTGATATAACAAGAATTGATATAACTTGATATGGTTTCCAAGGAAAGAAAGTTGCTGAATGAGAGCTCTTGTGAGAACTGCAAAACAGGCAAAGAACAAAGAAACTTGATTTTATCCATGGTAAGGTTCCAGGTTCAGTGCTCTAGAAAAGGATGGAATATTTTTCTTTGCAAGAGGGCAATAATTGCAGAGAACAAAGAAAGAAGAAAAATGGGAGTTGGTAGGGAGAGGACAGACCAAAGAAGAGGACAGGCTGAGTTGGGCAGGCATGAAATACTGGGAGAAACTAGTTCATCTGAAAGGTTTGAAATTGGCACAGTGAAGATAGAATTCAGGGATAAGAAAGACAAGAATTTGGTAAGTAGACCCAGGTAAGCTGTAGCTAGAGTAAAAAACTCAGGGTTCATGTTGAAAGTTTGATAAAGTCATAGGGGTTCTTCTGAAGATTCCATCTTTGCAAAAGTTGGAAGAATGTGCGCTAGGTGTCCGCTACCATGAGAAGCTAAGATTTTTTTTTTTTTACATTTCCCTTCAGATCACCTACTCTCATATCTATAATGCAGATTCTTCCAAATACTCATGTTCCCAATTCCTCTTAGCAAGTCACTTGGGCCTGGAATAAGAGTCCCAGTTGCTTCAAGTATACTAAGATGCTCTGACCTATTTTAATGAAACTTTCTCCCCTTACATAATTGATCTAATTAAAATATCAATTTAATATGACTAGGATTAAGCCAACCTCATGGGTTACTTACATTTGATTGGTGGTCCATTGCTCTCAAATAGCACATGACCTACTGCATAGACTGTAAGGAATTAAGAAATGGCAGACATTTGGAAAGATGGTTTTTGCCTATCAACTATGATACTATTGCATTTTTCCCCCTCTGCTACCATGAAAATCTTCACTGGCAAAAGTCAGCTATAATTCCAACAAAAACACTACACTGAATAGTTTCAATTAAACACTAGTATTGACAGCAGATTTTATTATTATAGCATCAAAGAGTTTCTTCTTTAGAAAGAAACTACAAAGTCACATGGTTTCTCTCTATTATGAGGCTTAACTCTCCTCCATTAACCTCTGTTCTAATGGCCATCTAGCCATGTGACATTCTTTTCCTATGATGTTTGAATTCTTTACAATTTCAGAGGCAGCCCAATCCATCTTGAAAGGGCACTGGTTGATAGGAAAAGTTTTCGTTCACCTAGGCATTAGACCAGAGATCCTGCATCTACTAGAAGAAAAAGTAGGCTGAACTCTCCATCATGTCAGCTCAGGAAATGATTTAATAAAACTTATAAAGCTCAAGAAATAAGATCAAGAATCAATAAATGGGATGGTATTAAACTAAATAGCTTCTTCACAGCAAAGGAAACAATCAAGAACTTGAACAAAGAGCCTTTTTTTACCATCTGCACCTCAGAGAAAGCATTAATCTCCAGGATATACAAAGAACTCAAGAAACTTAACACACACACACACACACACACACACACACAGAAAAACCCAAATAACCCAATCAATGGGCAAAAAAACTGAACAGGCAACTCACAGAAGAAGAAATGCAAATGGTCAAAAATATACGGAAAAATGTTCAGTATCTCTAGCAATTAGAGAAATGCCACTTAAAACCACACTTGAGAGTTCATCTCACTTCAGTCAGAATGGCAGTTATCAAGAATACAAGTAACAATAAAAGTCAGCAAGAATGTGGGGAGAAATGTATATTCACATTGCTGGTGAAACTGCATACTGGTGCTAACCAATCTGAAAAGCAGTTATGGAGAGTCCTCAGAAAACTTGGAATGGAACCACCACTTGACCTAGTCATCCCACTCCTAGGCTTATAACCAATGGACTTAAAATCAGCACACTACAGTGACGCAGCCACATCAATATTTATAGCAGCTCAATTCACAATAGCAAAGCTATGGAACCAAACTATGTGCCATCAACAGATGAATGAACAAAGTGTGGAATATATACACAATGGAATATTACTCAGTCATAAAGACAAATCAAATTATGGCATTTGGCATTAAGTGAATGGAACTGGAGAATTTCATGCTAAATGAAATAAATAAATAAACCTGTCTCAAGAAACCAAAGGCTAAAGTACTCTCTGATATGTGGATGCTAACCCATAACAAGGTGGTATAGGGAGGAAAGTATAGAAGTTCACTGGATTAGACAAAGGGAAATGAAGGACTGAGAATAAGAAAGACAGTAGAATTAAATAGATGTAACTTTCCTATGCTTACATATAAATACACAACTAGTGTAACTGCATAGCATGTTCAACCACAAGAATGGGATCCAAATTGGAATGGGTTGCACTCCATTAATATATAATGTGTCAAGATACAGCCTATTGACATGTATATCTAAAAAAACAAATTAAAAAAAAATTTATATGGACAAAAAAAAGAAAAAATGTGTTTTTTTTAATGTTAAGCTGCTATTATGCAACCCTCAAAATTTCATTCCTTGGTTCTAGTTTGACTTTTTGCTCTACTAAGTAAATCTAAATCTTATCCAATGAGTATCCCTTCAAATATTTGAAGAGAACTCTCAGATATTAACTTCTTTAGCCTAAACTTCTCCAGTAACTTTATTTGTATTTCAAATGATATGTTTTCACATTCCTTAAACCATTCTTATCTTTCTCCTTATTCAGTGAATTACAGTTTCACTTTTACAATGTCTTTAGTTGGTAATCTGACCAGTTTAGAGAACAATTATGATGTTCTGGGATGACGCTAGATTTAAACAACCCTTATCATCTGCTGACTCATATTGAGCCTACTATTCCAAAGCTCAAAGTTTTTTTTTTCCTTATGTACTTCTGGCCAAAACTGAAAGAGGGGACATAAATGGGGGTGGGATGTAAGGATTTGAAAGTTGAATATTCTACATTCTGGATTAATCTCCTACCAAGTGTTAACTTATTGTATGAAATTAAGTCACACCATTTCTATATTTGACATTCTCCATAATGAAAGATGAAATTCTTTTACTTCACAAATATATCCAATTGTCTAAAATTTAGATGAGTGGATTCTAATCTGAAGTACACATTGGAATTAACTAGGGAACAATTTTGTCAAAAATTGTGCCTGCCCCACCCACATTTACTGAATAAGTATCACCAGGGGTGAGATCAAAGCATGCCTAAGCTGGGAAAATATCCCAGATGATTCTAAGATATGTCTATGGTTATAAATTAGTACATAAGATTCACTTAAAAATAAGTTTTCTAGTACTAACTTTGTGCTAGATATTATGCAGCCCTCAAGATTTGGGTCAAACATACTGCTTTTTAAAAGCAAGCACAGAAACATAATTAAACATCACCAAGTAATTAAGTAATGAATTTTTATTGTCTCTTACCTTTAAATACTTGAGTAGCCCAGCGTCCTTGGAGCTCTGCAATCGGCATAATGGCTCCTAAGGGTTGAATCAAGCCTATGATTGCAAGAGTTGGCTTTTCTAGGTTGGGGGGGAAAACTTTTTTATATAGGGATATCTTATTTTTGACCACTTTGATAGAATCTTCAAGAAAAGGAAAGGCAAAGCTATAGCCTGTTGCAAAGATAACAACATCAATGTCATCCTCTCTGGAGCCATCCTCAAATATGGCAGCTGTTTCTGTGAATTCCTTCACATTTCCTTTCACCTTCACCAAGCCAGAAATTATACGGTTAGGCAGATCATCATTTACTGTTGGATGCTGGCTCAGAGCTCTACATGTGACAATAAAGATGAAGAGAATGAGAAATGAGAGTGACCGAGAGATGGAAAGAAAGGGAAAGAGAGAAATAAATCATGTAAGTAAATTTTTGCTTTGGTGGAGGTGGTTAAACAATACATCAATGGTTTCCCCTCAGTTTACCTGTGAAATTTGGAAAAGTCCCACTTTACACCAGTTTTACTTTATATCAGCTTTTCAGGACACAAGACTGAAAAGGCTGAACCCTGGAAGTCACTGAAAGGGGAAGGCAATACCTTCAATCCCCAAAGTGAAGGAACAAGAGTCTTTTTTGAGGAGTGCATATGTGGTTTCTCAAGTTATAATAATGCTCTGTGGTATCTTAAGGCCATAGGCCAGTAGTTTCTGTTCATATATCAATTAATATGACAAAACTTGGCTGTTAATATTGTTTCATTTCTAATTCCAAAGGCCCAAGAGGTAGACTTAGACGTTCATTTTCCAAACTGTGTAATAAATTACATATGTACAGCAATTTAGAGTTTAAATTACATTTCCACGTATTAACTTATTTGACAGTCACACAAACTCTATGAAGCAGGTAGGATAGATGTCATTATCCAGGTTGTATGAATGAAGAAACTGAGGTCTAGAGAAATTAAATGACTTGACTGATGTTATGCAGCATAGGATTTTAGAATTTCTATCAAAATAGTTTCTATAAACTCTCTTGGAATACTTTGGACATGTTAAGTAGTGTTTTCTAGAGACAGCATGGAATAAGAGTATCAAAATAAATAAATCAGGTTTCCAGTATCTTGGGTCTTTAGAAAAAAAGTCTTGATTCAGTTTTTTTAAAAAATAATCTTTATTTTTTAGTTGTAGATGGTCAGTACCTTTATTTATTTATCTTTATGGGGTGCTGAGGCTCAAACCCAGTGCCCCACACATGCTGGGCGAGTGCTCTACCACTGAGCCACAGTCCTAGCCCCTTGATTCAGTTTTAAAACAGTCTTAATTCCTGAACTTAAGTCAGCAGGCTCTGAGAACCCTCATCCTATCATCTTCCTGGCCTAGCCTCAGGAATATTATACGTTTTACAACTTTACCTGATTTGTTGAATCAAATTTTGCTTTGATTCTTAACCTTTAGGAAGATTCTGTTCTGCATTCCAACCTCACGATTTCATCTTCCTCTCTAAGCCTATTCTTTTTCACTAGCAGTATCACCATCCATATAGTTGCCTAAGCCACAAAACTGACTCATATCTGCTCACCAAGCCTATGTTCTTTCTCTCTTAAAAAAGAATTCCTAGAATAGTTTTGTTTACTGTCTCTCCTGAACAATTACAGTTGTCTTTAAGGCTCCCTTCTCATCTCCCCTCTATACCATTTGCCTTGGAATAAGCAAGGCAAATAAACAAGATTTTAGGATCCTTTGATTTAGAAAAGAAAAAAATCTATAAAGAATATTATTCAGTCAGGTGCAGTGACACATGCCTGGTCATTCTAAAATAGATTATAGACTTATTATTAATATGTCACTCACTTGAATGGATTTGCTATCTTCATTCCAAACTTTTTTTTTTGTTCCCCTGCCTCAGGACTAAGGACCAAACTCAGAGCCTTGTGTGTTCTAGGCAAGCACTGAGCTAAATCCCCAGCCCTCATACTTTTTATTTAGCAGAGCATACAAAAGATTTCATGCCTGATAGACCTAGAGATGTATTCAACTACTCTTCTAGCTTTGCCATATAAGTCTAGGAATACCAGATTGTGTGCAACTCTCAGGGTATTATGTGCCTTTTGCTATTCTAAGCTATTACAATTAGAATGCTACATGCTGACCCTATTTGCCTATCTTTTATTATTCAATAAAACCTCAATTTGTTTTGCAACTACAAAAGATATTCATGCTTAAATAATTGAATGAAAAGTTATTAGGGAACACAGTGTCCCAGTATCATCCCACTAATTAATTTCAAGGGGAAAATATCTTTATACTGGAGAAACATGGAAGAGCCACTTTTTTAAACACAATCAAATTTAGCATCATTAATATGGAATAAACTGACATCATGTGGGTCCTGATGGGATTCACTAAGAAGACAATATCACTTATGTAGTATATATGCTAAGATACAATGCAACTCAAAATTTAGATATATTCTACAAAAACCATGCCTTGGAAAGAAGAAGGAGAAGAAAAAGAAATAAGAGTAGGAGGAAGAAGATGTGGGGAGAGGAGAGGAGGAAGAAGAGAAGGAGAAGGAGGAGGAAGAGAATAAAGTCCATATTAAAAAAAAATGAATGGCCAAGCATGGTGGTGCATGCCTATAAGCCCAGTGACTCTGGAGGCTGAGGCAGGAGGATTACAAGTTGGAAGATAGCTTTAGCAACTTACTGAGACCTGTCTCAAAAAAAAAAAATTAAAAGAATTGCAGATGTAGCTCAGTAGTAAAGCACTCCTAGTTTCAATACCTAGTATGAAAAAAAAGAAGGATAGAGAATTATTATTTCAAGTTAAAAAAGACATGACAACTAAATGAAATGCTGTGATTAACATTTTTTAGGATTCTGGATGTAGAAGAGAAAAAGAAAAGCTTATTATAAAGAAGATTATTGGGTTGATTGCAGTAATGCATGCCTGTAATCCCAGCAACTTGGGAGGCTGAGTCAGGAGGATTTTAAGTTTTGGCCAGCCTCAGCAATTTAGCAAGGCCCCAAGCAACTTAGTGAAACCCTATCTCAGAATAAAAAATAAATAGGGCTGGGGATATAACTCAGTGGTAAAGTGACTCTTGGGATTCAATCCCCAGTACCAAAAGAAAAAAAAAAAAGAAAAGAATATTATTGGGACATCTGTGGAACTCTGAATATGCCAACATTTTAGAAAATGTATTTTATCAATGTTAAATTTCTGAAATGTGATAATTGTATTCTGGTATATAGAGGAATGCCCTTTTGGGGGGGTATGTCTTAATGATTTTTACTTTCAGAAAAAAATGTGTACTTAAGTATGTATGTATACTACATATTGTTTGGATCTATCTTTCATGAGGGAAGAGAGAAAAGGCAAATATAGCAAACTATTATGATAGGTGAATCTAGGTAAAATATAAGGATGTTCAATGCATTTATTATTATGCTACTTTTCTGTAGATCTGAACATTTTCAAAAATAAAAAGTTGGACAGAAAAAAGTTATTTAAAGTCAGTATATAGAAATTCTTTCATAATGAACCTTTGGCTATATAAGAACTCATTCTTTAGACTCTTATTGCATTCTATTCATTTTTTGTCATATTCTGTTGTCTGTCTTTTCATTTGTATATTTAAGGTAAGATTCATTTCTGAAGTCTTCCATTTGTTACTCATGTTGCCTTTGGGCAAATTACTTAGTTTCTCTAAGTTTCAATATTTTATATGTGTAAAGTAGACATAAAAATGGCACTGACCCATAAGGCCATTTGTGAGGATTAAATGAGATAATATATATGCTCATCGCTGTGCTTCTATTTAAAAAGTCTTCAAAAAAAGGCAAGGTGTGGGGGCTAGGGTGGTGGCTCAGTGGTAGAGCACTTGCCTAGCATGTGCAAGGCACTGGGTTCGATTCTCAGCATCGCATATAAATAAATAAAAAAAGGTCCATTGACAACTAAAAAATATTTTTAAAAAAGTCTGAGTCCAGCCTGAGAACTTGGAGAGGTCCCATTTACAACTTAGCAAGATCCTGTCAAAATTTTTTTTTAAAAAAAGGGCAGGGTGTTATTTTTATTATTATGTCTTTTCTCTCTGTATTTTCATGCCCAATATAATGCCTTGCTCACAACAGATACCCCATATTTGTTGAATAACTAAATGAGGCATTGCCCTCTATTTCATGTTTATTAGTTGTTGGGCACTATATAAAAAGAACTGATACCTGACAGAATAAGAAAATGGCTAATGTCAATGAGAATGAGACCAGCAGATCTTGATCTTCTGTGGTTGATAGGTAAAAACCATTTTTTAAATGTTTTCTTAATGTATGGGTAGAGGTAGCTTTATTGCCTGTGTGAACAGTCCTTATTCTTATGCCTTGGCTATTACCAACCCCATTCCCATCCTGAGAACATACCTGTGTTTAGGCTTCAGGCCAAACATTTCATGATCAAATCTTTGATTCATACGTTTTTCCAAAAATGTACTTGTTAATGCTTGACCGCATATCTTTGATATAAGATGTTTAAGTCGAGAAAAGTGTACCACATCGAAAGGATATCCATAGTCCCCTACACGATTCAGGATCCAAGCCCCTCTCCTGGTGCTGAGGAATACCTAAGGCATGGGAAATATTGTTCACTTTTGTCATTCTGTCTCACTATCTGAAAGCACTCTCACTTTCTTCAAGATTTAAGTTCATACTTACTAGTGTGGCATTCAGTTCTGTACAATCTTTTAAAATTTTTCCTTCCCAAACACTGTCAAAGAATATGTCTTGTTGTGATCTGCCACTACATTTCTGTTTAAAGCCAATGTGCCTGAAAAGTCCTCCTCTTTTGAATTTTCTTCAGCCCATTCATTTTTAAGGTCCAGATCAAGTCTGCATCCTCCATGAGAATACCACTTACCTTTCAGGCTGATAATTCTCTCTCCTTTCTCTGAACTTCACTAGCATTTACCACCTATAGGACTCATTAAAAATCATACCCCATTTGATTCAAATGTATGATATGTCAAGATCATTGTATTGTCATAAGCAACTAATAAAAATAAATAAATAAATAAATATCATGGAATAGGGGCTGGGGTTGTGGCTCAGTGATAGAGCACTTGCCTAGCATGTGTGAGGCACTGGGTTTAATTCTCTGCACCATATACAAATAAATAAAATATCGGTCCATTGACAAATAAAAAATATTTTTTAAAAAAAGTCATGCAATAGACCAGGTGCAGCAGGGCACAAACCTTTAATCACAGTGGCTCTGGAGGCTGAGGCAAGAGGATCATGAGTTCAAAGCTAGCCTCAGCAACTTAGCAAGGTCCTAAGCAACTCAGTGAGACTGTATCTCTAAATAAAATATAAAAAGGTCCTGAGGGTGCTGGGGTTATAGCTCAGCAATAGAACACTTGCCTCGCACATGTGAGTCACTGGATTCGATTCTCATTACCACATAAAAATAAATAAATAAAGTAAAAAGATATTGTGTCCATCTTTAAAAAAAATATTTTTTAAAAAAGGGGTGAATAATACAAGGGGGAGATATGAACTGCAGTAGAGTGGGTAGAGAGAGAAGAGGGGAGAGGAGGGGAGGGGAGGGGGATAGTAAAGGATAGGAAAGGCAGCAGAATACAACAGACCCTAGTATGGCAATATATAAATCAATGGAAGTGTAACTGATGTGATTCTGCAATTTGTATACGGGGTAAAAATGGGAGTTCATAACCCACTTGAATCAAAGTGTGAAATATGATATATCAAGAACTATGTAATGTTTTGAACAACCAACAATAAAAAAAATTAATAAATTCTTTTATGTCAGCCCTCAAAAAAAAAGGGGGTGCTGAGGATGTGGCTCAGTGGATAAGTGCCCCTGGGTTCAATCCCGAGTACTAAAAAAAAAAAAAAAAAAAAAAAAATCATGTAATAATAAAACTGAAAACAACTGGATATCATTTAATCCCAAATCTCCAGTCTTTTGGTCATTGACATTGTTTGCATTATTAAGAACTATTATTTACCATTTATGTCATTTATATGATGTGAAACTTTCTATGCTCTTAATTTGTCTCTCCAATTGTGTCCAATTGTGTTTTCTTCACAGTGTGAGAGTTAGCCTGCACATCTCTTAGTCTCCTCAGCACATCATCGTTACTTTCATGTAATGAGACTTGTGACCTGTAACTCTGGATACTAAGTTCTTTGTATTCTTTTTTCTTTTTTGAGGTGCTGGGGATGAAACTCAGGGCCAAATGTATGCTCAGCAAAGGCACTACCACTGAGCTACATCCTTAGCCCTCTTTAAAAAATTATTACTTTACTTTGATATAGGGTCTCTCTAAGTTGTTCACGTTGGCCTCAAATTTGCAAAACTCCTGCCTTAGCTTCCTGAGTAGCTGAAATTATAGGCATGAGACACTGACTAACAGGTTTTACAACCTGTTAAACACAACAACCCCTTGAGGAAGCCACTGTTATCCTCATTTTATGGGTGAGGGACATCAAGAAGATGAAAAATTTGCCAGAGAACATATAGCTATTAAGAGACAAACTGAATTTTTAACCCACATCTGACTGACTCTAAATCCTATTAAGAAATGTTCTATTGATTATTGAATGGGGAAAAAATAAAGATTGCTAATAGAACTACAGGAAATTTTTCAGTAATTCTTTGTTCTTTTCTGGCTAAAAATACATGTTCAGAATGGATTAAGGTTGATATTCAATTACCTGACAGAGGTATCAGGACATTTTCAACATTATACTTTCAACTTTACCCCCTGGAAGACGTTTCTAGAATGTTACTGTAGATTAGTATATTGTTTCATAGTCTTTGTCTAAGCTCTCACGTAAAAAGATGCCTGTCTACAAAAGTATAATTCTTTACTTCACACATATATCCTCACAGAGAGTAATTTTAAGCTCTATCAGATTTAAGTGCTTTTACATTTCACAGTTGAAAGAGCCTGCATGGTCTTGGGATTCAAATGATTTAGTTTAATGCTTATAGCCTTAATTAAAGGGCTCCCTATTTATAAAATAGTTACAACAACACTTACATCACAAGACTGCTGTGAAAATTTATATAAAAAAAGTGTGGCATACAGTAAACACTGAATAAATGCTTAATGGCTGTCATACTTATGTCAACTTTTCCATCAATACTTTGTTTTAAGCAAATAATATATTTATAAATCTGGTTTATAAGGAAAATTGTTAAATCAGTATAATTGTGTATGAAATTAACCTGATGAGAAAGGGATGCTTTCACAAATCATTATACCACAGGGTTAAACCAAAATTTTGTTATGCACTGAAATTTATAGACCCATTTAAAAATTTTGACTTTACAAACAACTTCTCTTAAATATAAGTACATTTTAATATGTAAAGCAAAAAGCTAGAACTCAGCAATTAAATTTCTTCAGTTTGCATTAGTGCTGGGAGGATGTTGCCCCTGCTATGCAGATGTATTTGCTATGTGTTTTCCTAGGGCTTTCTCACAAATATGGCTACCTTATCTCCACACTCTGAACATTTTGTTCCTGGGAAATTTTAATTCCATAGTGCAGGTTAGGTCCAGCTTCCTTAGAAATGACCACTTGATATGAAAGAAGACTTTTGCATGGATCCCTACTACCTACATTGTACATCATTCTACCACATGTGTTTTTTACTCTTTCTTGTTTATATAATTACTTCCTAATAAATGTTTGTGGAATTAGTTCACAGAACAACATATGAGATCACTTATATATTGATAGATGAAAATAGTACTGAGAAATTATTGGAACCAAGTTGCTAGGTAAGGGTCATTTAACAAAATTGTGTCATTAAGCTTCTGTTTTAAAAAATAATTTGAAGCATATTTATAAAGAAGTATAGCATAATTAAAGTTACCGAAGAACAACCAAGCATTCACCTATTACTTATAAAGTTATGATTCAATGAAGACAAAAATATAATAGCATGCCTTTTCCTAGAAGTTTATAGTGAAGACACTTTCTTCAAAGCTCAAAATCTATGATACAGAAACCAAAGCAAACAAAACAAAAAACCAAGGAGATAGAAGTTGCTTTGAAGTGACTGCCATTCTGTGCTATCTAACTGCATGCAAAGGCTGACACAATCTGTTCACATATGCTACTATGCAGACACTCTTTATGCCGATATCCACATTGTTTTGGGAAATATTAGGTTGCTTCTTTTTTTCCCATTTGGGGGGCAAAAAGAAAATTCACCCACAAATTTTTAATGAAAAGTTTTCAATAACCACAGTGTGCTTTCCACATGTGTATATGAGAACATTGGCATTTCTTCTGGCCAATGGACAATTCACACTGTCAATGTTGCATTCTCCCAACCTCTTTCAGCAAATATTTGATCTTCATCAAAGCCAGGCTAGGATAACTGGGATCATGAGTGCAACCTGAAGCAGTGAAGTTATTCCTTAGTGTGAAGCCAATTGAGTAATGGAACTCTAACCATTATGGCATCTACCATAATGCCAGTTGAAGCAATGAAACCAAGCCGTATGTTTGCCAGTGGCACTAATGGGCAATGTGCAGCCATCTATACTCTGTTGGGTCTATCTCCACGGTGAGACTGAAGATAGAATGAAGCAAAGTAAATCACTGATTCAAACCTGCTTGGCTGTGTGGCTAATCTCTACAGCCAGATCCCCTCCAGAATTCCCGATGCCAATTATAATGACTCTTTTCCCAGCAAATGCCTCTGGGTTTTTATAGTCTCGACTGTGGAAATACTGTCCTCTGAACTTCTCAATTCCTGCAAGAGAACAGAAAATAATTATTGGATGATAGTTTATATAATGGATGTCATTTGTAAAATTCTTTTGTAGAATTTAAAGTTGAAGCACATATTCTCCACGTTCTTCCTTTATTCAGCTACTCTTGTCTTTCTAAATACTTTTGCTTATTTTTTTTTTCTTCCAGAGCCTTGGAATAGTAACTTGTTATCCCTTTATCATAAGTAGTTTGTATTTTGGATTTGTAGACTCATAAATCCAAACTGCCTCAGAAAACTGCCATTCTCTTTTTGTCATTCATTCCCTTAATTATATACTCCTGTTTTAATTACAGTATATATGTTTTCATATACTCTAGGATATACATGAAGTGAATTTTTTAAAAAAAGTTTAGGACCAAAATTGAAACTAAACTATTCAAGCTTTCATTTAAGCCTTAGAAATTCAACATTTGTTTGTTTCCTCTATTACTGAAAAATTTTATATCTGAACCAATACTAAGTAAGTGTTCCACAGTCTTCCTTTTTGATCCTTAGGAAAACCAAAGTTGGGGGTAGGAAAGATGGTGGAATGAGATGGACATCAGTAACCTATGTACATGTATGACAGCACATATGGTGTGACACTACGTCATGTGCAACCAGAGAAATGAAGAGTTGTGCTGCAAAAGTTGTGTTATACAATGAATCAAAATGCATTCTGCTGTATGTATACCTAATTAAAATAAATAAATTAATTAAAAAATAAAAAGGAAAATCAAAGTTATTGTAAAGCTAAATACAATCATGTGTCACTTGACAGATATACATACATTCTTAAAATTTTACTGTAAGTTGGTTTCATCATTGTTAAAAATCACAGAAGTACCTACATAAGCCTATATTGTATGGGCCAGCCACTCAATATGGCCTCTTGATGCAATCAAGATCCACAATAATCATGAGACATGTGAAGTTATTGCTGGTGTAACATGGCAGGCAGTTTTACAGTAAACTTTTCTATAAGTAGAAGGACTACACACCAAAACAAATATATAGCACAGTAAATACGTAAACCAGTAACATAGTTGTTTATTATTAAGTATTATGTACCACATACGTAATTGTATGGGTTATAATTTTATACAACTGACAGAACAGAAGGTTTTGTACATCAGTATCACCATGATGTTATAATGGTTATGATACTATTCAGCAATAGAAAATTTTCAGTCCCCTTATAATCTTATGGGATCGCCATTCTATATGTACTCCAGCCTTAACTGAAATGTCATTAATTGGTGGCATGATTGTTTACAGACCTCTAAACTCTAAAATTACCATTAACTCTATTCCCCAAATGGCAGTAATACAAATTATTCCATCTTCAAGGGAACATGCATAATTATGCTCTTATTTCACCCCAAGGTAAAAATCACTCAGACCATAACCCTTCTATTTCTCAGGGTCATAGGCATGGCTCAAATGTCAATCTCCTTCCTAGAAGGTCACTAACCTGAAAAACTTTCCAGGGGTAAGTGAGCATTAGTGTGATGGCCAGTGCAAACCATGACTCCATCAAAGACATTAACCTCCTTTTTTCCTTCACACTCAGTGACCACCTCCCATTGTCCTGAAGTAGAGAAATCAGGCTGCTTCTTCACACTGCACACAGTAGTCTGAAAGAAAAGTGACATACACAGAGCCTGTACAGTGGGTATCTTCCCTGACATGATCTTTCCTGCAAAATGTTACACAAAGGGCTGATACCATAGGCACTATCACATCACTGGGGTCCTTGCAAGAGTATTTGATTTTCATCCTCCACAAAGAACAGTTTTGTTTGGGCCTGTGGTCTGAGTGAGAAAACTATAAGGCAGACAAAGTAAAACAGAGTTGACAGACCAGTGTATTCTCCTCTGCTTCTAGAAAAGTAGAAATTGCTAGGACAATAAGTCTCTACCTTAAGGCATTGCAGCACCTGAATAAACCTTGGATTTCTCCTGTACTTCTGTGGCACTCAGCATTAAACACCTATTTCTCCACTAACCTCAGACATCCTTAAACTCTCTGATGTCTTCTTATTCCCAAGTCCTGTTCTCTTTGACTAGGCTTAAACATATGACTATGAGGCTACCTTTACTGTTAGAGCAGGAACATATGTCAGTGGCTCTTATTTTTTATAAAGAAATCTCTGTTTGCCTTCTACATATGCCCACTTTACAAGTAACTATAAAGAAATAGGTTGTGAGATAGGGTAGTCAGTGGCATAATTTTTAGCTTTTCCAAAAAAAAAAAAAAAAAAGAATAAATATGGGTTACTCTGCCCAGCCAAAGGAAACATCAAGAATGTATTCCAATGTGCTTCTAAGGTCTTGGCTATAATGTCTTTGTTGACTAATAGAGACACTGTCTATGCTTTAACCATCCTGTACTATTTATATTTCCTGTCATGTGTTTTTACACAAGCTGGCTTTTCTACTTGGAACACCCTTTTATTCCTTCTTCATTTGGAGGACTCCTTCCTACTGAGGCCTCACCTTGGACATTGTATTCTCCAAAAATCTTTCCTGGAACTTGATTCCACTGCCCTGATGAGTTAAACATCCCTCTTCTGAGCTGCAAATGTATAGCTCTCTATAGCGCTTGTCACTTGGTTTATTACTTATATGTATAATAATAATTTTCTTCATTTTTCTCTGTCCTTAACTTAGACTTTTAAGTTACTTATGGTTTTTTTTTTTTGTCTTTGCATCATCATTGCTTAGTACAGTAATAAACTTATTCAAAAAGTGTCACTTAAACAAGTGAAGAGATGCACCACTGGGCTATAAATAACTGGCTTTGGAAATTGTCACCAGATGTTGCCACTTTATTATTGTTGCTAAACATAAAAAGGTGGAAGGTTTGGACTTTATGCCAGGTGATTTAATATGGCCATGATTATAAATTATGGGAAAATCATGGCAGACTTTAGAAAAGGAAGGAACCAAAAGTTATACAGTACAATCATCTTCTTTTACAGAAAATAAAGTTTTCTGTAAAATTCAAGTTGAGAAACTTACTTGTCTTAGGTTACTAATTAGTGGTACGAACAAGGGCCAGAATTCAGGGTTTTGTTTCCCAGTTCAATGTTCTACACTCTCCACCTGATTCAACGTCTTTGCTTTCTCAATAACTTCCCAGTCACTAAGTACTTTGTGATGATTATATAAAATAATATATTCAAAAGTGCTTCAGAAAGTATAAAAGAATTAAGAAATAGTGGACAAGTTTGGGGAACAGAAGGATTCAAAGTTCCCATACGTATTCATTCCCCTCATCTCCTTGATTATAAGCAGGGAATGTGAAATGAAGGCAATGAAAATGCTCGGGCAGGTATCTTTCTGTATCAGCAGCCAAAATATATGAGAGAGAGCTTTCCATGAGTATTTTAGAGAGAATAAACAAAGAGTTAAGTTTTTGTACTTGAGTATATCGCTCTAATATTTACATTTACATACTGGTTAATGAAGCCACATTATTCATTTACTTGGTGAACAACTTCAAACACAAAGACACCCACAAAACTGCCTACCTTGAACTGGATATACTTTAAAAGGTTGAAATCTTTGGCATACATCCTGAAATATTCTAGGATCTGGGAATTGTGCATGAAGTTAGGATAATGATCCGGGATGGGGTAGTCACTGAAGCACATCATCTCCTTAGAAGTATTGATGATCACTGATTTGTAAATACTGGCTCTTCCTTCTTCAGGATTTTCCTACAGTAAATAAGAAACATTTATGGCAACTTGTGAGTTAATTTCATGATTTACAAATAGCCAATCAACAGTTGAAAAAATTTCCTGAAATAAATGTCAATTCATACACATACATGACCTCCACTCATCTCCCAGTACTTGTGCCCCTGTGTAGTTCCTTCTCCTTGAATCTCAGTTATGTTTATGACTTGTTTTTGACTAACAGTTGAAATGGCACTGAATGACTTTCAACAATAAGTCATAAGTAGCCTTGCAGCTTCCATCTAGGTCTCTTAAAAGGCTCACTGTGGTGCAAGCCAGCAGCCATATAAGAAGTTAGTTTCCATTGGTGACCCAAGTACCTGACAAGGAGAAAGAATTATTATGGCCCATGGATTCAGAGGTTTTGACTCCATTGTTTTTGGCTTTAGGCAAGGCAGAACATCATGATGGAAGGGCATGGCAGAGGAAATCTTCTCAGTTATGGCAGCCAGAAATCAGGGTTAAGGGAAGAGGCCCAGGACAAGATATAGTCCCAAAGGGCAACTCTCCTGTCCCCATGATCTGCTTCTGCCAACCATGTTCAACCTGTATACACTATCCACCACTGCCTAGTAGTCCATTCAGGTGCCAATGAATTAATTTATTGATGAGGTCAGAGCCCTCATGAACCAATCACTTTCCAAAAGACCCACCTTTAGACAATGCTGCATTGGATAACAAGACTTGAACACATGAGTGTGTGTGTGTGTATGTGTATGTGTGTGTGTGTGTATGTATGTGTATGTATGTGTGTGTATGTATGTGTGTGTGTGTGTGTATGTGTGTGTGTGTATATATGACAGCAGAATGTATTACACTTCTTATTAAACATATAGAGTACAATATTTCATATCTCTGGTTGTATACAATTGTTTCTTCCCCTACCTGTACTTTGGAAAATAATGATCATCACATTCCAAAATCATTAATAACCCCATGCCTCCTACCTTCCCCACCAACCCCTCTGCCCTATATAGAGTTCATGATTTCTCCCATGTTCCCACCCTATCCAACTATGAATCAGCCTCCTTATATTAAAAAAAAAAAAACTTTTGGCATTTGGTTTTTTGGGGACTGCCTAACTTCACTCAGCATTATCTTCTCTAACTTCATCCATTTACCTTCAAAAACCATGATTTTATTCTCTGTTATTGCTGAATAATATTCCATTGTGTACATATGCCACATTTTTTTTTTATCCGTTCATCTATTGATGGGCATCTAGGTTGGTTCCACAGTTTAGCTATTGTGAATTGTGCTGCTATAAACATTGATGTGTCTGTGTCCCTGTAGTATGCTATTTTTAAGTCCTTTGAGTATAGACCGAGGAGAGGGATAGCTGGGTCAAATGGTGGTTCCATTCCCAATTTTCCAAGAAATCTCCATACTGTTTTCCATATTGGCTGCACCAATTTGCAGTCCCACCAGCAGTGTATGAGTGTACCTTTTCCCCACATCCTTGCCAACACTTATTGTTGTTTGTCTTCATAATAGCTGCCATTCTGACTGGAGTGAGATGAAATCTTTATTGTGGTTTTGATTTGCATTTCTCTAATTGCTAGTGATGATGAACATTTTTTCATAGATTTGTTGATTGATTGTACATCATCTTCTGAGAAGTGTCTGTTCAGGTCCTTGGCCCATTTATTGATTGGGTTATTTGTGGTTTTTTGTTTTGTTTTGTTTTTGTTTGGTTGGTTTTGTTTTTTTTTGTTTTGTTTTGTTTTGGTGTTTAGCTTTTTGAGTTCTTTATATACCCTAGAGATTAGTACTCTATCTGATGTGTGAGGGGTAAATATTTGCTCCCAAGATGTAGGCTCTCTATTCACCTCACAGATTATTGGATAGGCTGAATTAATATTATCAAAATGACCCTAATTCCAAAAGCACTATACAGATTTAATGCAATTCTGATCAAAAATCCCAATGACATTCATGAAAATTCATGAAATTCATCTGGAAAAATAAGAGACCTAGAATAGCTAAAGCAATCTTTAGCAGGAAGAGTGAAGCAGGTGGCATCACTATACCAGACCTTAAACTATACTACAGAGCAATAGTAACAAAAACCACCTTGTTTTGGCACCAAAACAGACTAGTAGACCAATTTTATAGAATAGAGGACACAGAGACTAACCCACAAAACTACAATTATCTTATATTAGAAAAAGGTGCCAAGAACATGCATTGGAGAAAAGATAGCCTCTTCAACAAATGGTGCTGGGAAAACTGGAGATCCGTATGCAACAAAATGAAATTAAACCCCTCTCTCACCATGCACAAAACTCAACTCAAAATCGATCAAGGACTTAGGAATACAGCCAGAGACCTTGTAAATAGGAGAAAAAGTAGGTCATAATCTTCATCATGTGGGATTAGGCCCCAACTTCCTTAATATCTCCTGTGATGCAAGAATTAAAATCAAGAATCAATATATGGGATGGACTCACACACATGAGCTTTTTGAGGATAGTCTAGATCTAAACTATACCAAAGTCTAACTACACTAAAACCACAATACTGTTAGGAAGCCCAACCTAGGCATGTTGAAGAAAATATCTAGGGTAGAGAAATATTCAACTAGAATGTCTAGCTATCCCATCTGAAGTTCTAAACATGTGTAAATCCAATCTTAGCTGTCATCAGATGGCAATCACATGAGATTTCAAGTGAGAACTTACCAGTTGAAAGGATAAGTCTCAAGAATTTTCATTTATATTGAGACATTGCTCTCAAGAAAATGTACTAAGTCTCTTTTCAGTATAAGTTGTTATTTACCCCATTTTTACTATTGGTAAGTAATAGTTATTTAAATGAGTAAAAAATGGGTAAATCAAAACATACTAGGGAGAGTATAAGTTAATACAATATTTTTTGAGTAATTTTACAATGTATAGAAAAGTCCTTGAAATTTCATAGCCTTTTAAAGAAATATTCAGACTTCTAAACAAAGATTTTTGTTGAAGGATGATAGTGTCAGCATTATTCATAAAATTAAAAGGAAGCAAATTAAATGCTTAAGAAAAAATAACTGAAATTTGTGAACCATTGCTCTAGATCCTTGCTATGCAAACTACCGTCTGTGGACCAGCACAAAGGGGATCACTAGGGAGATTGTTAGAAATGCATCATTTTAAGCCCTGCTCTAGATTTACTGTATCAGAACTGACATATTATCAAAATCCTCAATTGATTCAGATGCATACAAAAACAGAGAAGCACTGCTTTAGATGACATTAATCCCTAATTCAGTGTCTTCCTACCACAAACTCTTTGCTTCCTCAAAAATTTCCAATTAATTATTTCATGGGTTGATGTGATGATCTAATAAAATAATGCAATATGAACCCAGCATATTATTCTGTCACAAAATTTCACAGATCACATGTTTTCAAATCTGTTATATTTAAATTCTTTTTGATTATAGAAAATCACCTTCACCAATTCGGACACTCTTCTTTTTTATTACAGAAATTAATAAATAAGAAGAGAGTGGATATTATGAAATATTAAATGTCCACAAAACAGAGCATTGTATTTGTCCACAATTAGGTTTATTTTCCTCCCAATTCTTATTAAAGAATTATGTAGTCTAGGAATTTGAAATTGATTACACTCATTTGTCTGTCCCATAATCATGTCTTTTTGACTGCTAATAAAGTTTTCATGAGTCTCCTTTCAAGTCTTATCTATCTTACTTATTTCAACAAAGTATACATTCTAAGGTGTGGTTGTGACTATATCTCTCCCCTAATTAACATTTTAGCTGTTCACATTTCCTATAAAGTTCCTGTTTCTTGCTTAGAACTCAAAAGCCTCTATAATGTCTAGTAGACTTTATCTCCCCTATTGGATTATAATTCCTTTAAATTGTAGTCGTGTTTTTATTTCTAGAGTATCTAGAATTATAAATAGCCCTTAATAAATGTTTAATAAATCTATGTCAAATTGAATTGCAAAAGGTATGTATAGAAAAAGCAATTTTCACATAATACATAACAAATTATGAAATAGATAAAAATTTCATTCAAAACAACGTGAATGAGACATATTTGTGTCATATCTGAAATTTTCTAAGGAAAATTGTGGAATAATATAAAAGTCAAATTCAAAAAGATACCACTTTTATATTATTTAAATTAATTATTATTTAATTAAGTTTGTGTTAGTTAATAATAACTTAAAATATCCTCCAAATCCATGAATGGTTTAGTTATGTTACAGTATCTCAATATGATGTACAATTTATCTTTGACACTATTCCACAGGTGTTCTGCTAAATACAAAGAACATTCTGTTACTCTACTGCTTTTTGGCTTCTAATTCCTTCTGGAAACTAACATATTTATTTTAAAATTTAGTACATTTCACAATCTAGCCCAATATAACTTTTAGTCATCATTCAGTGTTCCCCTTAACAAATCCCATATTCCTAAATCATTAAATTATTAGCTGAAATATTCTAGTAGGCTCTTTTACAACTTCAAACTTTTGTGCATATTACTACTTCTTGAAAAATTCCTATCATTTGAGTCATATCAAATGTTACTTTTCTGATGAAGACTTTCCCGAAGTTCCATTGATCCTCCAAGTCCCCCAAACCTTTCAATTCATATTGCTACAAAAGCAGTGTAAACATACTATATTATTTTGCATTTGTTTCCATGATTTTAAGGGACCTGAGAGTATTATTATTATTAGTAGTAGTAGTAGTAGTAGTCTTATTATTCTTTATATTTCTGTCATCAACACAGTACCTGATATATATAGTGAATGATTAATGTATGCTTAGGAATGAATTAGTTATATAATTATGAGAATGAATTTGTAGACACCAAACTATGATGTCATTTCTTCCTATCTTGATATATAGATGCAGTGCAATACATTTTAGACATCAACAAACTGATTCTAATGTTTGTGTGGGAAGACAGAAGGCTAAAAATAGCCAGCTTTGTCCTTAAGTGTAGGCTGTGCATAGTAATCTTTTTTCAAAGAATATAGTATAGCAAAGGAAGAGAGATAAAAGGGATAAAGTTTACTCTGGAAAAATCTGACAAATTCCACTTTAAGGAACATACCACCATTAACAAAATAATGATAAGGCTTACTGACAAAATGTATCTTTGATATGACATAGTGAAAATGGTACTTTCCATTTTCAGTATTACTTTCAAAAATCTATAACCTCAGTGACCATGAGAAAACAGCAGAAAAATATCAATTGAACCATAATCTAAATATATGATATTATACATTTACTCAAACTCATAGAATGTGCAAAGCCAATAGTGAACCTCATGTAAACCATGAGCTGTGAATGATGGATAATCTGTCATTGATTGTAATAAATGTAGCACACTAAGGGGGATGATGATAATGAGGAAAACTGTACACCTATAAAGGTAGAAGCTCAATTTGTATAAACTTAAAACTGCTCTCAAAATAAAGCCTATTAAAGAATTTTTTTTTAAAGCGGGGGGGAAAGAGGGGATATAATGGAGTAAGTTGGAAATGAATGGATTAAAGGAATAGAAGGACAAAACAAGGAGAAAAATGACTCCCTTTCGGTGGGAGGAATGATGACTTCACAGTCTACAAATCCCATGGATAAGAGCACTGTTTGAACTGTAATTCTCAGTTCTGTTATCTGTATATTGAAATCAGATAGAGAACTTTTCAAAAAATACCAGATCCAGGGTTTTACTCCTAGAGATTCTTTTAAGTGCTCCCTGTTAATGTGTAGACAAGTGTGAGGATTGCCAGTAAGAGGTAGTATGCTGGCCCTGGAGAGTTCACAGCACTAGTTTACTCCGTCAACTTCAAAAATCCTTTCTGCATATGTTATTAGCTAAACCGCAAAATGCCTGAGGGCAGTGGGAGGAAGCTATTTCTCTGTATCTCTGCATCCTCTAGAGAGAGTTTCAGGTTCAGAATGTCTCTGTCATAAACTATTACTGATCTTATTTTAAGGATGCAATGTCATCCTCATTTATGATCTGGGCAAGCTGGGGTAGAAGCTGTAAAACCTTGCTCCTTCACATCAATTGTGTATTAGAAATACCTAGCAGAGAGCTTTATTGGGACTCCAGAGCAACACAATCAGAATCTAATGAATGGACTGACATCATTTTTTGTTAATGTTACCCCAGTGCTTAATTCTTTAGTGTGCAGTAAAAGCTGATAGCTGTTCCCTTTTAAGTGTTTTTTAAATCCATTTATTGTCTTATTCTTTTTTTTTGAGAAAGGAGGAGTTATAAAATTTATAGTTTTTTAAAAAAACATTTCATTTAAGGGTGTTTATTAATTTTCTATTTTAAATTAAGATTAAACAGCAACATTTTATATTACATTATGTCCACATAGTATCTATTTGTCTATATAAATTTACTATGTGATGTAGTTATCTGATCAGCAGCATAAATATTACTTAGGGCTTGTTAGAAATGTAGACTCTTGGTATACCCTAAATTAATTCATCCGAATCTCCAGTAATTCATGTGTACATTGAATTTTGAAACGCATGGTCTAGCATGCTTTCATGATTTTTAACAATGCAGTTTGACCAAAAAGTAGCAAAGATTATTTTATAGCATTGAGTACTTATTTAATCCTCAGCATTTTGTAAGAAATTTATTACTTTTTGTTTTAATATGTATTTTTAGTGGTAGGTGGACACAATACCTTTATTTTTATGTGGTACTGAGGATTGAACCCAGTGCTTCACATGTGCCAGGCAAGCCCTCTACCACTGAGACACAGTCCCAGCCCAAATTTATTACTTTTTAATGCTATTGCATTCATAAGTTAACGTAAAATAAACTGATATATATCACATTAGCACCTACTTTCCAACATAAATCTTATTTAATGTTAATGAAGAGATCAAGAATTAATTGAAATTAATGTCTTGAGAACTTATATGATTATTATTAGAAAGTATTCAGCTATACAAAAAGGAGGCAATACCAGTTTGGCAGGTAGAACATAAAAGGAAAAGAGAGAAGAAAATACAAATGGTGGTATCTGAGAAAACACTTGTTTGGCAGATAGAAAAAAGAAAAAGGAATCATGATAGGTAAGTTTAAATGGTACTGAAAAGAAAATAAAAATATACTGAATCCCAGGAACCTGTCAAAGAAAGGAGAAAGTGAAAGCCCTGAATTCCCAGTGTTCTTACTGAACATCTGGCAGTGCAGGTGGAATTCCAAAGTGCTTAAGCCAGTTCCACACATGAAACCACTAACAAATTATAAAAAAAGCGTTTTTGTTTTTTTGGTTTTTTGTTTGTTTTGGTGTGTGTGGGGATGTGTGGAGAGACAACTAGACTCCAAAAACCAAGCAAGGAAATGATAGAGAGGCATGTCTCAGAAAAAATTCTCAAGGTAACCACCAACAGCACATAAAATATGTTCAGTCCAACATTAAATGTTGTTTATAATACCCTAGTCTCCATAGCTTTGTAACTGTGGAAAATGTGAGAAGGAAGGTCTCAGCTCCATAAACATTCTTAGCAGCCACTCAGGACAGTTTCCTTCTCAGGAATCTATACATTAAACATAAATATATTGGAAAGCTAATATGTGCCAGGCATCATTCTTGGTCTAGAATATAATGGTGAACCATATAAGTATGTCTGTGTTACAAGAAGTTAGAGCATTATGATGAAACAGTTTATTCTTTTCAAGGAAGCAGTTCATAAGGTGTTGAAATTTTGCCCAGATGCTGGGAGCCACAGCCAATTAATATGATGCATGGCATTTTTGATTGAAAGGTGATGCCAGCTAGCCATTGAGATGATACGATTATGTTAAAAAGTACATTCATATGGATACCGGACTCCTGCTGCGGGACTCCTGGAGAGTTCCCATTGGTTGGGAAAGTGCAGTAGGAGGGAATTCCGGGGAGGCGCTTGCGCTAGAGTTCCGGGAAGGAACCAGAGAACACCGCGTGGGTGGATCGGGAAGCTTCCCGGGCGGACGTGTTATTGGCGGTTCTTTCAAATAAAGTTTGTTCCTGTTTGAGTGGCTCGTGATCTTGTGCCCAGCCAGACAGCGGCAACTGGTGGCCCGTACGGGGAGCGCCTGAAGCTTGGAGGTGAGTAAAATTGCTCGCCCCTGAGGGAAGGCGACAGAATGGGTGACCATTTCAAAAAACAATGTGTTCTTCTTTTGATTTATTTTGTTTTTGTTTCAAGCTGCCTATCCCTAGAATTTTCTCAGGCAAACTGGGAAAAATGGTTGGCTCAAGGCTTGAAGTTGTTTGGCCCGGAGAAAGAGAAAATTGATACAACTATTCTTTGCTCCGTTTTTGTTTCATTCTGTTTCGGCTTTGTTTTATGCTACCTTACTGGGTTGCGTTACCTTTATAGTAGATTAGAAACTAGTAAAAAACAAACCGAAAAACTGTTAAGTAAATTGTTAGAGGTCCAAACTGTGGTAGAAAACATGTCAGGTCAAGCAAAAGAGAAGGTCTCTCCAGCTAGTCAGACAGAGGAAAATTTGAAAAAAGAAAGCTTAGAGGAAAAACGACCATCAGTTGGGGAGTTACAACAAGAGGCTGCTACTAACTCCGTTCTATCACCAGAGGGCGTAAGAGCTGAGCGGCCCTCAATTCCTGTAGTTAATGCACAAAATCCTAAGACAAGATCCCAAAGACTAGCATGCCCTGTACTTGAGCAGGCAGAAGGGCAACGAATTCATCGCGCTCTAGATTTCAAAACAGTAAAGCAATTAAAAGAGGCTGTAACAACCTATGGCCCGCAAGCACCCTTCACCATAAGCATGGTTGAATCTATTACCAACTTAGACATGACACCAGCAGATTGGGCTAACATGTGTCGATCTGTGCTAAATGGAGGACAATATTTGTTATGGAAGGTTGCCAATGAGGAATTCTGCATGGAGACAGCTAGGCGAAATACAGCAGCCGGTTACCCTCAAAGAAATCTGGAGATGTTGTTAGGAAAGGGACCTTATGAGGGTCAACGGCAACAAATTAAATATGATCCTGGTGTATACGCACAAATTGCTGCAGATGCAGTTAGGGCATGGAAAACTTTACAGGGGCATGGAGATTTACAAGGACAGTTATCTAAGGTAATACAAGGAACTAACGAACCTTACGCTGAATTTGTAGATAGGCTTATTCAGACAGCTTCTAGGATATTTGGAGATGTAGAACAAGCAATGCCATTTATAAAACAACTGGCTTATAACCAAGCAAATCGTTGCTGCAGAGAGGTCATTAGACCATGGAAACATAAAGATTTAAACACATATATTAAATTATGTAGAGACATTAATGAACAAGGACAAGTCTTAGCAGCAGTACAACAGGCTTTAGATGCCAGGCCAAAAACATGCTACAATTGTGATCAGACAGGACATTTTAAAAGGAATTGTCCCATAGGAGGAGGGTTTAACAAAGCTAGGTATCAAAGGAATAGAATACCAGGTATTTGCCCACGATGCCGTAGAGGGAGACATTGGGCTAATGAATGCCGTTCTCAAACTACCATAGAGGGCACTCCGTTATCAAAAAACGGACAAGGATCAAGTGTTTACCCACGATATCGTGGAGAAAGGCATCAGGCTCCATTGCCAAAAAACGGACTGGAGGGCCCAATGCTCCGGGGCCCAAAACCACAAATATACGGGGCAATGGAGGAACCCAACAGCACCATCAAGGTAGTGCCCAGGACACATTATCCATTAAATCCCTCATCAGACAAACTAGAGGGAGCGCAGGGCTGGACATCTGCGCCTCCGCAAGAGCAGTACTAACTCCAGAGATGGGAATTCAAATTATTCCCACAGGAGTAAAAGGACCTCTTCCCCAAGGAACGGTAGGCTTATTATTGGGACGCAGTTCTTCCACACTAAAAGGACTTATGATAAGTCCCGGGGTAATTGATCCCGATTATGAAGGTGAAATAAAAATTATAGCTAGTTCTCCAAGAGACATATCAGTTATCTCACCAGGGGATAGAATAGCACAGTTACTAATAATACCCAGCCTACATGATAAATTTTCTAGTCGTACTGTAGAAAGAGGTACCAGGGGATTGGGCTCCACAGGTGTAGATTGGGCTATGCTGTCTTTAAATTTAGATTCTCGCCCCATGCTAAAACTAAATATTCAAGGATACGACTTTAATGGGCTACTGGACACAGGTGCAGACCTTAGCATCATATCTAGTCAGGAATGGCCAAAACACTGGCCATTACAACAAGCCACTCAAACGCTTCGAGGCCTAGGAGTGGCTACTAATCCCCATAGAAGTGCAATGGTATTAGATTGGAAGGATCCTGAAGGATGTGAGGGAACTATACAGCCATATGTATTGGATCATCTTCCTATAAATTTATGGGGACGAGATGTCCTAGATCAATTAGGTTTAACGTTAACAAATAACATCAATCCTAATGCGCCCACTACTAGGGCTAAACAAGGTTTTAAAAAAGAAAAAAGATTAGGAAAACAAGGACAAAATATAGCAGCACCAATTCAAATAGATCAAGGAACAGACAGACATGGGTTGGATTTTCAGAAAGGGCCACTGAGACAATAAAAATTACTTGGAAATCAGAAAGACCAGTGTGGGTTCCTCAGTGGCCCCTGACTAAAGAAAAGATACAAGTAGCCCATGATCTGGTTAAACAACAATTAGCGAAAGGACATATACAACCTTCCATATCTCCCCATAATACTCCCATTTTTGTTATTAAAAAGAAATCTGGTAAATGGAGATTATTACAAGATTTAAGAGCCATTAATAATGAGATGGTTATTATGGGACCTGCTCAATCAGGGATTCCCCAATTGTCTGCTTTACCAAAAACCTGGTATGTTTTAGCTATAGATATTAAAGATTGTTTTTTTTCAATTCCTATTCATCCTGAGGATAGTCCACATTTTGCATTTACTATCCCTGCACTAAATCATGAAGGTCCTGATCAGAGATATGAATGGAAAGTACTCCCTCAGGGGATGGCTAATAGTCCAACTATGTGTCAAATTTATGTTAACAAAGCAATCCAACCACTTAGAAATCAAAATCCTGAACTACAAATATTTCACTATATGGATGATGTATTATTGGCACATAAAGATAAAAACATATTGCTGGAATGTTATGCCACACTTACAAACTTATTAAAAAATTATAATCTAGAGATAGCAATAGATAAAGTACAATTAAATCTTCCAATTAATTATCTAGGAGTCCTGTTATCCTCAACCATGGTCCGTCCACCAAAAATTCAAATACGAGTAGATCAACTCAAATCACTTAATGACTTTCAAAAGTTATTGGGAGACATAAATTGGATAAGGCCTTATCTAGGCATACCAACAGGAGAGCTAGGACCTTTATTTGATATCCTAAAAGGTCCATTAGATCCAAATTCACCCCGCATGCTAACGCCTGAAGCAAGAAAGGCATTAAAAATCATTGAAACATATATGGAAAATATGCACTTGGATAGAATTGATATAAGTTTGCCTTTATTATTTATTGTACTACCAACAAAAAATATTCCTACAGGAGTATTTTGGCAAGAAGGTCCATTATTGTGGATACATTTATCTTATTCTCCTAATACTATCCTTACTAGATATCCTGAGGCTGTAGGACAATTAATACTCAAAGGAATAAAAGCAGCAAAGGGAGTGTTTGGGATTTCTCCCAATAAAATTATTACTCCATATACTATGGATCAAATTGATGAGTTAGCCAATGAGTTAAATACTTGGGCAATAATCATGTGTAAATCTAATGTTTCATTTGATAATCACTTGCCATCTAATCCTTTGTTGTCTTTTTGGTCTAAGCATCCTGTAGTTTTTCCAAAAATGACAAGAAAGTCCCCTATCATGAATGCTCCAAATATATTCACTGATGGGTCAAATAATGGTACAGCAGCAGTAGTTACCCCTGATCAAACTTTTACATTTTTAGTACCCAAACAATCAGCTCAAAAGGTAGAGCTTAATGCAGTATTACAAGCTTTTATGATGTTTAAAGATTCTGTATTTAATTTATTTTCTGATAGTCAATATGTAGTTAATGCTATAGTATCCCTTGAAGATGCAGGTAGGATTTCCCCTTCTTCTACTGTTTTCTCTTTGTTTTCCACTATACAAAGTCTAATCTGGGACAGAAAAGATCCATTCTTTATAGGACATATCAGGGCACATACAGGATTGCCTGGAGCCCTTAGTTTAGGCAATGAATTAGCAGATAAATCTACACATGACATACATATTTTCTCCACAATAGAAGAAGCTATAAATTTTCATAAAAGGTTTCATGTCAATGCTAATACTTTACAAAAACGTTTTAAAATAACTAAAGAACAAGCCAGACATATAATAAAACAATGTCAAAATTGTGTGACATTTTTACCACAAGTTAATCTTGGAGTCAATCCTAGAGGACTGATACCTAACCATATTTGGCAGATGGACGTCACACACTTGCCAGAATTTGGAAAATTAAAATATTTGCATGTTACAGTTGATACTTCTTCTGGATTTTTGATGGGCTCCCTTCATGCCGGAGAAAAAACTAAAGATGTTATAGCTCATTGCTTACAAAATTTTGCCACTGTGGGCGTTCCAAAACAGTTAAAAACAGATAACGGTCCCGGTTATGCTTCTACCTCTTTTAAACAATTCTGCTCATCATTTGGCATTACTCACATAACAGGAATTCCATACAATCCACAGGGACAAGACATAGTTGAAAGAGCTCATCAAACTATTAAAATGTACTTATTAAAACAAAAGGAGGGAATTGGAAAGGGGTATATATCCCCCAAAGATAAACTTAAAATAACCCTCTTTACTCTAAACTTTTTAAATTTGGATTCATCAGGACTTAGTGCTGCGGAAAGGCATATGTATCCAAAAAATGTGCATAAGCCTAAAGTTCTTTGGAAAGATATTCTAACAGGACAATGGAAAGGTCCTGACCCAGTAATTGTCTGGAGTCGGGGCTCTGTTTGCGTGTTTCCACAGGGAGAACAGCAGCCGATTTGGATTCCAGAAAGACTAACTAAAACGATTTCTACAGATCAAAAAGAAGATAATTTGACTCAAATCCATAACAGCTGATATCCAGAACTCCAGCTTGGCCATTCTTACATCTGCGACTGATTAACCAGGATGCTTTTTTCAATATCTATTTTATTATTGCATTTTTCCATATCATAGGTTCTATTTTATTTTTGAGCTCATACAGACCTAGGTTGATGTTTTTCTGATCAGTTTTATTTTTTAACTGTGGAGTTTTTAACATTGCAATGGAGATTTCACCTAGGTGAAACTACAAGGCCTTTACTATTGTCTTATGTGTTGTATGTTATATGTGCACACTTCTGTTTTGTGTTATGTGTCTATATGTGCGTATGTCCATAGATCATATATGAGGAGTGCTCAAAAAAAAAAAAAAAAAAAAAAAATGGATCCAAGTACTTTTTATTATTCACGTCATTTTAATGGTTTAATTTAAATTGGGTAAACAGCTGTTAAAAATTATTTTAATATGTGTACAAATAAGCAGGTTAACAAATCTGTTTGTTTATTTTCATCTTTCCTTTTCATTATATTTAATAATTCTGTTCAAGATAATGTAAATTGTTCTAAAAAAAAAAAAAAAATGTTTTCTTAGTACCTGTTAAAATGTTACATTTTTTTTTTCTTTTTCTCTTTAACATCATTGTCAGAATTCTTATTTTTCATCCCAGTGCCGGTGAAGACAAAGATGAAACCAAACTACAACTTCTTCGATAATTATCACAACAAACTGTATAAACTGATACATCAATGATCTTGGGAGGAAATGGACATATTGATAGATTCCTCCACTTTGAACTGCTTACAAAACTTGCCTGGACTATGTATCACTTGTATGCACTGTGATCTATCCGTTGATACAACAAATTATGGTAATGCTGGCGTATCTTTGCTGATGTGTCACCAGTGATGCAATTTTCCCTAGGAGTCGTCAATTGATGTGGTGTTGTGGCATTTCTGTATCCTCCTCCCTTCTACTAGTGATGGTCTAATTTTGGGGGCCAACAGAGGTGAGGCAAACAACCTCACCCCCCCACTGGCACCAAGGCCAAATCTGGGGGCCAACAGAGGTGAGGCAAAGAACCTCACCCCCCCACTGGTACATAGGCCTATCCACAAGTATGGCTATATGCTGGATCGGTAGTCAGTGACGGGTATGATCCAATTGCAATGGTATCAACCTAAGACAGGAGGCTGACGCCTAAAGGTCAGTTTTCCAATGACGGGTAAGAACCATATGTTCAATTGGACAAACCTAACAGACACGGTCCCTAGCCACATTACTTGTTGCTTAATTAAACAGAAAGGGGGAGATGCTGGGAGCCACAGCCAATTAATATGATGCATGGCATTTTTGATTGAAAGGTGATGCCAGCTAGCCATTGAGATGATACGATTATGTTAAAAAGTACATTCATATGGATACCGGACTCCTGCTGCGGGACTCCTGGAGAGTTCCCATTGGTTGGGAAAGTGCAGTAGGAGGGAATTCCGGGGAGGCGCTTGCGCTAGAGTTCCGGGAAGGAACCAGAGAACACCGCGTGGGTGGATCGGGAAGCTTCCCGGGCGGACGTGTTATTGGCGGTTCTTTCAAATAAAGTTTGTTCCTGTTTGAGTGGCTCGTGATCTTGTGCCCAGCCAGACAGCGGCACCCAGAGGATAATTTTTTAAAAAATCCTCATGCTGTATTTTTAGCAGGTAATAACTTTAAATCACTTTATAGATAAAAACCAGAAATATGATAGTCAGACAGGATAATGGCTACCCTGCCAACATCATCCCTGCCTCAACTGATTTCATTCTTGTTCAATATTGCCAAACCTGGCTAGGATGCCTATGGAGACTCAAAATGTCAGTGGTCCCACTCTAGGCCTGAATAATAACTGACATGTAGCACTGTGCAGAGCTGGCACTTTTATAAGTGATTGACTCAATTATTTATTCACTTATTCCCCAGTATAACTGTAGAAAGTGGGTATTACTATTATCCCTTCTTAAAGATTAAAGATTAAAAAACAGTAGGCACAGAGAGGTTTCATGATTTGCCCAAGGCCATACTTCCTGTAAATGAGACAGTCTTTGAATCTAAAACA
Organism: Callospermophilus lateralis; assembly: GCF_048772815.1. Lineage (NCBI taxonomy): Eukaryota > Metazoa > Chordata > Mammalia > Rodentia > Sciuridae > Callospermophilus > Callospermophilus lateralis. Next base: position 35,911,692 of record NC_135311.1, on the reverse strand, counting down.
GTGTTCTTAACCTCTACACTAGGGTGTGACAGGATTCCAAGAGTAGAATTTTTTGTTACTAAAAATGAATTAACAGGTTTTTCAGCCCATGTCTGACTGATTCTGATAAAGACATAGGGATTTGCTAAGAAAATATAATTAGTTCTCAAAATGGAGCCAAGATATAATAATTATGTTCAACAAAGAAATATTATGATGCCACTTTTTTTAACTTGTTTTTTTTTTGGTAGTTCTAGATGGACAGAATTCACTGGTTCAGAAAATGAGTTTAAAAGCAATATGAATTAGAGATCAATGAAGGTGATTGATATTTTGGCACTTACTAAGCATATAATTTAAACAGTAATATTTTAAGTGGTTACTAACAAGTTGCAGCATTAGGTGCACATTAAACTTTAAACTTTAAAGCTGTATATAAGCAAGAACAAGAAAAATCCAGTTGCAGGTGTCCTCTGCACTCTGCCCTCTTCTGGAAAAAAGGACTTTGAACTTCTCAATGCAAGAAGCAAACAATACTATCAGATTTTATATTTTATTCAAGGACTAGAATTGTCAGAAATACCTGGGTTTTTTTTTAATAGGAAAAATAAGGTTAACGATTGAAGGCAGGAGGGGTGTTCCTAGAAGGAGTTGTTACCAGGTAATTCTAGCTCATTTACCTTTAGACATATCAGAAACAACAACTCTCCATTTTCTAATCCTTATGTGCTTTCTAATGTGTGTGGTTTTGATACTCATTCTCCCCTCCTCACCAGACTGTTTCCCTCTTCTGAAAAACAGCAAAACTAATGAAATAAAAATATTCTCTGTGGATTTCATAGACATTAGAAAAGGAAACAGAGTCATGTGTGACGAACTTTGCAGCCAACAGAGGGAAGAGAAACCTTCATAAAAGGTGGGGTGGGAGCATGTTAAGTCAACAGGCAGAATCAGGTTGGTCACTATTGAGCTCTCATATTACCTGACATGAGATAAAATATTGCATGCATCCAGTTGCAGGGAGGTACTCAAATATTAAGGGACAAGGAGACTTACCTGATACCTCCAGAGTCCTCCAATGTCATCAGTCCTTTCAAAGCAAACAGGTTCCAAGTCTTCATCCAGGCAACACTTGATAGAACAGAGCCCACAGACTCCAGCCCCAATCACACAGATTCTTTTCTTGGTCATGGTCTTTAGAGATCTCCACCTTGCTTGGGCAATGTCACTTGTCCTAAAGAAAGAACAAGAGACAGAAAGCACAAATCTGTCAACAGTTCTTAAGAAAGACAGCTGCCATGACACTAAAAAAAGAAAAAGAAAAATGCTGTTAACAATAAGTGATTTGGGGGAAGCCAGATTTGGTTGCCCTCTTTAGAAGGAATCTCCTGCACAGGATGGGGCAGCCCTGTGTCTACAAGAACCAGAGCTGAGAAGCTCTTCAGTGTCATCTTACTCTCTTTCCAGAAGCACCTGACTGATCCTTCAGCTGTGATCTGGAACTTCCTTGTTCTGCTGTTAGGAAAGAAATATAAATTAGGAAAGTACAAACAGCAGCAATAGCCCATGGGCTGGTGCTGTTTGGCCCCACCTCCTTTCAGACAACACCTCCAACCCCACTCATGAGCACCAATTCTCTCTCTCTTAATTGGAAGAAAACATGGTTTGAATCTGCTTTGGGCAGGAAAAAAAATCATCTACAACTTCTGTATTTTTCAGCTGCTATTGTTGGCAGTGCCTTTTTACTCCCTCTGGAGACAGAATAGTCTTCTAATCTCCTTTGCTTCCCTATCAGCTACAACCACTTTTTACTTCCTGCTTTTCCCTTAAAGTAATAAACTCCTACTACTGAAGTGAAACTATCAACAACTCCCAGTCAAGCTTGATACAAATGCCTAAGTGCAGAACACCTACATTTCAGGGGATCCATTCAAACAGGTGATTCTACCCCCTTCTCTGTGTCCTCCCCACCTCATATACTTGATCCTCAGACCTACACTACTGGGAGAAATTTACTTTAAAATCCCCATGCATGTTTTAAACTGCTTTTAGCTGAACTATAGCAGGCTTCATTTCAACACTTTTAAATATAGTAAAAAATAGATCTTTGACTCAGACAATCATTTTACTCCATCAGGAAGATGCCTGTCCAATATGTGGTCTGAATTATATTAAAATATAGTTAGCACAGAATGGGGAACACATGGTCTCCATATCACCTAATGGGAGAATGAAAGAAAAGAGGATCAAAGGTGGAGTCATATGTGAGTATATATTTGTATGTGTATGTGTATATAAACACACACACACACACACCAAGTAATAAAAAGGAATGTTTTCACTTGGGGGAGGGGGTGCACTAGGGATTGAACCCATGGGTACTTAACCATTGAGCCATGTTATTTTTATTTTGAGATAGGGCCTAATTTTCTTAGGGTCTCACTAAGTTGCTGAAGCTGGATATGAATCTGTGATCTTCCTGCTTCAACATCTTGAGCCACTGGGATTATAGATGAACACCACAGCACCAGGCAGAATGTTTTTACTTTTTTTAATATTTATTTTTTTTAGTTTTCACGGACACAACATCTTTGTTTTATATGTGCTGCTGAGGATCCAACCGGGCTTTTTGATATGGTTCTGTCAAAACAATTATTCATCAAAATATTCCTTATCTTTCAATGGATACATAAAGATGACTTAGTCGAATAGTTTTTATTTTAAAGACCTGCTATTGGGGCTGGGATTGTGGCTCAGCAGTGGAGTGCTCACCTAGCACGGGCGGGACCTGGGTTCGATCCTCAGCACCACATAAAAAAATAAAGGCATTGTGTTAAAATTTTTTTTGTAAAAAAGAAATGCTATTTAATTTTTCTCTAGATTGTCTTCTCACTTTGCTCCTGCAATATTTCACTAAAACCTTTATTTACTAGTATCTGTCCTGACAGATAATCATCAAAAAGAATGCTTTTTGTCACCAAGTAATTTTCCTTTTGTCTAATGCTACTTTCTCCTAGAAGAGAAAGTAATGTTCTTTTTTTCAGTACCTAAATGTATCTCCTTTCAGGTTTCAGAATTAGTTTCCTATTCCATCCCTCCCAAGACCTATGGTAACAGAAGGGCCCCTTGGTAGTTTATGCTTAAGCACAGGACATCTCATATACAACCATCCAGTTCTATTAAACCATGGTTTACTGGGTGTTGGAGAAGGAAGACTGGTGTTCTTTCAGTTAATGACTCACTGAACCACAAGGAGCTACATCTGAATCTGAGAGAGACAATTGCTAGGCAAGCAGACCTACAATTCAAGTTGAGTGCAGTAGCTGGATGGGTTTGGTGTTATCTTCCTTGGAGTGGGAATGAGCATATCAAGAGAAGAACTAACATAGAATTATAGTGGCTACATGAGTAGCAGAAACTACTAGATACTCATTAAAATGTTTTCCCCTCCTCTTACAATATCATATATTCCTTTGGAATGGGGCTGCCTAAAGGGGAACTATATTTTCTTGGTTCTCCTTGAAGCTATGTGTAAATTTATGATTAAGTTCTCACCAAGGAATATAAGAAGAGCAAATGAGAGCAACTACTACCTAAACGTTTTTAAAAAAATGGCTTGATCTAGTCTTGCACTCCTTCTCCTTTTTTTTAGTTTGGAATGTTAATAACCAGGTAGACTTCTGGAAGCCAGGAATTGAAGTTGGTAGGTTTGGAATAGTCAGGGACCTCCATCCATGTAAAACAAAGATGCTCTAGGACTAAGGGATAAATACCTTAGTGAAATAAGACAACCCAGGCAACTCTCAGTCTTATGGGGTTAACAGTTGTTCTAAAAAATTAGTAGTTAAAATTACACCAGTCTTCAAGACTATGGGAGTGAATAACATACCAGGAGACAGGCCTCCTGAGACTATGCGGTCAGCATATAGGCCAACTCAGGCCAGACAAACTAGGTCTGTACTATTCTGAAAATATTAATAGCAGACAAAAAACATGAAAAAATATTCAATATATCTAGCAATTACAGAAATGCCAATTAAAACTACAATGAGTTCATCTTACTCCAATCAGAATAGTAATTATCAAGAATATAAATAACAGTAAATGTTGGTGAGGATGTGGGGAAAAAAGGTTCACTGACCAATGCTGTTGGGACTGCAAATGGGTGCAACCACTCTGTAAAGCAGTATGGAGATTCCTAAGAAAACCTGGAAGGGAATCACCATTTGACCCAGTTGTCCAACTCTTCAGCTTATACTCAAAGGACTTAAAATTGGCACACTACAGTGATGCAGCCACATCAAAGTATGTAGCAGTTCAATTGAGAATAGCTAAGCTATAGTCTAACTAGGTGCCCTTTAACAGATGAAGAAGCTATGGTATATATACACAATGGAATATTACTCAGCCATAAAGAATGAAATTATGGCATTTGCTGGTAAATTAATGGAACTGGAAACTATCATGCTAAGTGAAATAAGCCAATCCCCCAAAATCAAAGGCTGAATGTTCTCTCTGATATGCAGATGCTAATACACAATAAGGCAGGGAGAGGGAAGATTAGAAGTACTTTTCATTAGAAAAAGGGAAATGAAGGGAAGGGAGAGGATGAGAATAGGAAAGACAGTAAAATGAATTGGACATAACTTTCCTGTGTTCATATATGAATATACAAGCAATTTAACTCCACATCATGAACAACCACAAGAATGGGGAGGTATAGTCCATGTATGTATAATATGCCAAAGTACATTCTACTGTCATGTATAACTGAAAAGAACAAATAAAAAATTAAAAAGAAAGAAACTATTAATAGCAGAGACTTTCCCAGATAGTAAGTGCAACTCTAGGTGTTAAGGGACAAATACATGTGCAGAATAGTCATTGAATTGACCAACAGTTACCTTTCCCTTATTTGTTTAGTAAAATGTATACACCCCAGCAGAAAAACTAAGGTGGAGATGTAAGCTGGAAATGAGATATGAGATATAACACACATAGCATGATGAAGGAGACAAAGGCCCAACTGAAGTTCCACCTCTACAGATAATGACATTAAGAGACACACATATATTGATACACATACAGAAGCATTTTGGAAATGATATGAATTAATACTTACATGAAAGTTTAGGAAATATTTTAACCACCATGGAACTTATTTGGTTTGTATAGTTTTCATGGCAGGGGCAGGAACAATCTGAGCAGGCATATTTAAAGCTTCAACTCATACATCACGTCCATTCACATTCCAAAACAAAGCACATGGGTTCTGCCCATTCACTGACACAGAAAGCCACATGACTAAGGGCCTGGATGCACAATAATCCTATAGGGGAGAAAGCGGATTGTTGGGAAAAGGAATAAAATCTACCTCAAAGTTGGCTATTCATGACCCATAATTGAGTAGGTATAGCACACTCTGTGTTTCTGTTTACCTTCAGAGATCATATCTATTGGATATGCAATTGGGGGAAAACACTATGCTTGCAGACTTCCCAAGCTAATGAGGTTAACATGGAACCTCAACCATTAAGGATAACTCCTAATCTCTGGAGTCTACTGGTGAGATATGGACAATTGGGTGATCTCCATGTTTATTTCCAGCTAAAGTGATTTGGTCCTTCACAATATCCTGGAAATTCAAATTTGTGTTTAATTTCTTATAAAAAAGGGTGGTTTTATTTAGTGTTCACAACAGTGTTATAGGACAGCTTCCATTGTCCTCACTGTGAATTACTATGCATTATGGGCCTTTCAGATGCACTCAGATTGTTTAAGCCTTCTGATGTTGAAGATTATTTTACATGCCTTTTTTTTTTTTTTTTTTTTTGGTGCTGGGGATAGAACCCAGGGCCTTGTGCATCCAAGGAAATCATTCTACCAAACTGAGCTATATTCCCAGCCCCTTACATGCCATTTTTGAGCATTTTGGGGTATCAAAATGGGGAACTTCCTTGGCTTAATGTTACACCTGTACCTCAGAAATATAGATATATATGTTCAACAGATATGTTCATTTTTCAAATGTAAGACCCAGGCTTTGTGAAGTTAGGGTATAAGATAGCTTTGGGCTCTTACCAACTAGAAGAAGAGGAAGGTCACAGAGAGTTCTTAGGAATTCAGTGTGGATTGAATCATGGGGAACATTTTGGCTTCATATAATTTTATTATTCATAACTTGCTCCTTATGTAAAAATTTGTCAGAAAAGTTAAATTCCAGCACTAGTAAACTCAAAAGTTACAGGGACTATCTAGGTAGATTGCATAAAAGTTTTCCTGCTGGACAGAGAAGAAAAAGAGTGAAATTGCTTGTGACTACTTTAAAATTTTTCGATTATAAAGGAAAAATAAAAGCTGGACATGATGGCACATGCTTGTTATCATAGCTACTCAGGAGGCTAATGCAGGAGGATCAAAAGTTCGAGGCCAATCTTGCAAATTTAGCTGGACTACCCAGCCACCCACCCAAATAAAATAAAATAAAATAAAAAGGGATGGAGGTGTAGCTCAGTAGGAAAGTGCTTATCTAACATAACCAAGACCTTGAATTCAGTCCCAGTATTGCACCAGTACTGCAAACAAACAAAAAAGAAAAACAGGAACTGTTCTGTCAAACAAAAGACACACAGGCAAACTTCAGTGCAGAGCTATCTACCATCTCTGACATGCGTCCTCACAAATTTACTTGATAATATCTTAGTGTGTTCCCTTACCTTTGGTATTGAAAGGGAGTAAAAATTCTCAGAGGTGACTGAACAAGAGTTCTGTAAAGCACTTCTTGCTATAGTTAAATGTACATTCTCCTTGGCATATCTTCTCAGGCTCTTAGGCTCTCTGGGTTTTATAATTATTATATAAATTTAATGCCTAAGGTATATAATTACATCAAAGTCAAATGTCATCTTTCCTTTATTTTTTACTATTGATTTTATTTTTTTAACTTCATGACAGCATTACAAATCTTATTACACAAATAGAGCATAATTTTTCATATCTTTGTATATAAAGTATGTTCACGTAAATTTATGCCTTTATACATGTACTTTGGTTTTTTTTTTGCATTACAACTCTTATTACACATATATACCACAATTTTTCATATCTCTGTTTGTATATAAAGTATGCTGACACACAATTAGTCTTCATACATGTACTTTGGATAATGATGTCTATCATATTCCACCATCCTTGCTAATCCCCTGCCCCTTCCCTTTCCCTCCCACCCCTCTGCCCTATCTAGAATTCATCTAATCCTCCCATACTCCTCCTCCCTACCCCACTGTGAGTCAGCCTCCTTATATCAGAGAAAACATTCAGCATTTGTTTTGGGGGGGATTAGCTAACTTCACTTAGCCTTATCTTCTCTAACGCCATCCATTTACCTGCAAATGCCATTATTTTATTCTCTTTTATTGCTGAGTAAAATTCCATGGTATATATATGCCACATTTTTTTTCTCCATTCATCCACTGAAGGGCATCTAGGTTGGCTCCACAGTTTAGCTATTGCGAATTGTGCTGCTATGAACATTGATGTGGCTGTGTGCCTGTAGTATGCTGTTCTTTGGGTATAGTCTGAGGAGAAGGATAGCTGGGTCAAATTGTTGTTCCATTCCCAGAATTCGAAAGCATTGCCATATGGCTTTCCATATTGGCTGCACCAATTTGCAGTCCCACCAGCAATATATGAGTGTACCCTTTTTCCCCACATCCTCAACAACACTTATTGTTGTTTGTCTTCATAATAGCTGCCATTCTGACTGGAGTGAGATGATATCTTAGAGTAGTTTTGATTTGCATTTCTCTGATTGCTAGAGATGATGAGCATTTTTTTCATATATTTGTTGATTGATTGATTGTATATCCTCTTCTGAAAAGTGTCTGTTCAGGTCCTTGGCCCATTTGTTGATTGGGTTATTTGGTTTTTTTTTTATGCTTAGCTTTTTGAGTTCTTTATAAACCCTAGAGATTAGTGCTCTATCTGATGTGTGAGGGGTAAAAATTTGCTCCCAGGATGTAGGTCTCTGTTTAACTCACAGTTTGTTTCTGTTGCTAAAAAGAATCTTTTTAGTTTGATTCCATCCCATTTATTAAATCTTGGTTTTAATTCTTGTGCTATAGGAGTCTTATCAAGGAAGTTGGGGCCTAATCCCACATGATGAAGATTAGGGCTTAGTTTTTCTTCTATTAGACGCAGAGTCTCTGGCTTAATTCCTAGGTTCTTGATCCATTTAGAGTTGAGTTTTGTGTGTGGTGAGACAGGGGTTTAATTTCATTTTGTTGCATATGGATTTCCAGTATTCCCAGCACCATTTGTTGAAGATACTATCTTTTTCTCCAATGCATGTTTTTGGCACCTTTGTCTAATATAAGATAATTATAATTTTGTCTCTGTGACCTCTATTCTGTACTATTGGTCTACCAGTCTGTTTTGGTGCCAATACTATGAGAAAAGAAAGACACATTACTTGCAACTCAGTGTAGGGCACTGACCTAATCCTAACCTTAGCTCAAAGGTCCAAGTTCATGTATGCAAGAAGAGGTGTGTACACATTTCCCCTATGGTTACATCTTTTTTTCAAGCTCCATATCTGACTCACTGGATGCTGCCAGCTAGTATCCTGTTGTAACCCAGTAAACCAAGGACATAGTGGAGAGCAAACATAACCTGTTCACTAACTGTGCTACAATCATGCTTGTTTTGGTTGGGTTTGAAGATGCTAAGATCTATAAAAGGCATGATTTGGTTACTGCTAATGTTATTGGGTTGCTGTTTTCAGAGGACATACCCTTTATGTGGAGAAATAAACATTATGATTATATAACCTGAGCAATGAATGAAAAAGGAGTTGAGGTAGATTTCATTCTGACAGTTAATAATGACTTGCTTGAAAATATTGAACAAGTTTCCTAAACTTTCTGTACCTTAGTTTGTCCACTTGTTAAATGTCCTCTCTTTACCTCAGATTATATCAATAATAGGTCCTAGATTTTTTAATTGCTCCACAGACCCCTCACTCAAACATTTAACAATACTTTGTGAATGCTTTCTAGAATCCAGACACTGTTGTAGGAGCAAATCCAGTATATCCTAAGGACAAATTTATTATGTTCTCTCCCTTAAACCGGTTTTATCTCTTGTAATTACTCAGTGGTGGTGTAAATATTCATATCCCAGGGCAGAAACCTGTGGGAGTACACAACTTTTCTCTCTCCTTCAGTGCTGTATTTATTAATAACAAAATCCCTTCAAGTGCATCTTCACTAATTTTTTTATCCTTTCAGCACTAGAGATAAAACCCAGGGCCCCACACATGCTAGGTAATTGTTTTACCTTTAAGCTACATACCTTTTTATTTTACATACTTTTATTTTATTTTATAATCTTTTTTTATTTTGAGAGGGTCTCACTAAATTGCCCAGGCTTACCTTGAACTTGCCATTCTCCTATCTCAGCCTCTTTAGTAGCTGGGATTACAGAAGTGCTCCATTGCACCCAGCCCTGTCACCAATTTTTAAAATATATTTATTATCTCTTACAAATCTTGATTCAATGTCTTTCCATTTGTCATCTGTCTACCTTAAACTTCTTCCTCTGGTTTTACAAAGCTGGCTTCTCATCATTCAGACCTTGATTTGAATGTCATCTTTTCAGCAATATCCTCTTCAACCCATTCTATCCAGAGATGCTCCCCAGCCCCATTCTGACTATCATTACCCTGTTTTACAGTTTTCTTAGCAAAATACTACCTGATACCTTATTTGTACCCCCCCTTTTTATTTGTCCACCACTAGAATCTAAGCTCCATAAGTGCAGACATCTTATCTAACGTGTTCCCTTCTCTTCTAGACATTGGGGACATGAACAATATAATCACTCTCTATTGTACTCATCTGGCAAATATCCATTTTGGTAAAACTGAATTCTCCAACTCTTCCCCATCTGCAGCCAACACACACCATGCTGCTTGGTCTCATGTCCATCAACTTCAAGTGGCCCTCACTGCTGCTTGGCAATGGTACCACATTCCTCTAGTCCATTCACTCTCTACTTCCTTAGACAACTATTTCACATCTTTCTGTCTTCAAACCTCCAACACTGTTCCCACACAAGCTCACCTGATAATATTGTTTCTTATTTCATTTAGACAATAGAGTCAAGAGACATCAGGTACTATCATGACCAAATCTGTTTTCATACTGTATCTTCTATTGTCTATGCCAACCCCTCTACTTGTGCATTAGATCCCACCTCCTCTCACACAAGAACATCACCCTGGTATGTATCACTAGATTTTATCTCCAATGGATCATTCCCATCAGCATTCAATATATTATAACATCACCTATCTTAAAAAAAAAAATAAATTGCCCTTGACCTGGTAGTTACTGCTGCCAATTTTCTGCTTCCTTTTACATCAAAACTCTTCAAAAGGAGTGAGGTGGTCTGTCTCCACCTTTATTCCTCTCATTCTGTTTCTTTAAATCACTCAAGTCAGGCCCTAGACTCCTTGCCAAGGCCACTGACACCCATAATGTTGCCCAATTTAGTGCTTATTTTCTATACTATCTTTACTTCACTCTTAACTGCATTTGATGAAGACCATCACCATGAATCTTCTAGGCATTACCTGTTCAATATATCTACTCACCACTCTACTGCTACCATACTGGCCCCCAGATTATCATCTTTTGCCCAGACTATTGCAATAGCCTCCTAACAACTCTCTGCTTCTTCCCTGCCTCTCTCTACAGGCTCATTTCCTACAGTATTCAGAGTAAAACTTTTAATGTATTACCTAACTTGAAGATCTGAAGTCTCTCAGCAACCTTTCTCAGTTATATTTTAGATGCCAAACTCAATATATCAACAGTCTACTTAGCTTTTAACTAGGACCCTATCTCTGAAATGCACTTTAAGTTAAAAAACAATAAGTATCTTTTGTTTAAGTGGAAGGTGTTTGATATCATTGCTTTAGCAGATAAATTTAGTGCATTGGAATCTGGAAGGGAGGAAACAAGTCAAAGAGAGAACAGGATGCAAACACTGAGAAGTAGTTTTGTAAGACAGAGGGTCTTCCAGAGAAGCAACCAAAGGATACAAATCTATGATAATGTTTTCAGTAAACACCCAAATAGGAAAGTAAAACAGGGACTTAGGCTGCCTTTGTTAAAAAGTTCTGTCTCTTCAGTTGGGTTTGCTGATGCCCAATGGGTAACTAAAAGCAGGATAAAGTTTGATACCTCTGCCTTCATTTTGTATTCACCTGTTTTATTACCTTATTAAACTTTGGGTCAGATTTCTGCACAACCCTGGATCTTATGGTAGTTCTATTTCTGGTTGTTTTTTTTTCTTTGAGGAACCCCACAACATTTCCATAATTGCTGTACTAATTTAAATGAGCATAAGCATATTAATCATTTGAAGAGTATTCATCTAAAGCTGATAATATGCTTCCTTCAAGGCTGAAGACATCAAGGTCAGAAAAACTAAGATATTTTCCAGACTTTTTGCTTTTACTATGTCCTGTTCCAGGGCCTTGGAGTGGTGCCTAGAAGTCTTCAGTCTTTACTCTTCTTTTCCACAAACAGTGAGTCTTATAGACAGATCAATGATGGAGAGGCTTCTTTCCCTCAGCATACCACTCACTTAGACCTCAGAAGTAAGCAGGGTTAGACATACTCATATCAAATAAAATTGACTTCAAGCCAAAGTTAATCAAAAGGGATAAAGAAAGACACTATATACTGCTCAAGGGAACCATTCACCAACAAGACATAACAATTATCAATATTTATGCCCCAAACAATGGTGTTGCTATGTTCATAAAAAAAAAAAAAACACCTCTCCTCAAGTTCAAGAAACAAAATAGACCACAACACAATAATTATGGTTGACTTCAACACACCTCTCTCACCACTGGACAGATCTTCCAAACAAAAGTTGAATAAAGAAACTATAGAATCAATAACACAATTAATAACCTAGACTTAACTGACATATATAGAATATATCAACCATCATCAGGCGGATATACTTTTTTTCTCAGCAGCACATGGATCCTTCTCAAACACCGACCATATATTATGCCATAAGGCAACTCTTAGAAAATATAAAGGAGTAGAGATAATACCATGCATTTTATCCAATCATAATGGAATGAAACTGGAAATCAACGATAAAAGAAGGAAGAAAAACTCCTACATCACTTGGAGAATGAACAATATGCTACTGAATGAACATTGGGTTACAGAAGACATCAAGGAAGAAATTTAAAAATTCTTAGAGATAAATGAAAACACAGACACAACATATCGGAATCTATGGGACACTATGAAAGCAGTACGAAGAGGAAAATTTATTGCTTGCAGTTCCTTCCTCAAAAAAAAAAAAAACAACAAATAAATGATCTCAAACTTCATCTCAAAGCCCTAGAAATATGAGCAAAACAATAGCAAATGCAATAGAAGGCAAGAAATAATTAAAATCAGAGCTAAAATCAATGAAATCAAAATAAAAGAAACAATTGAAAAAAAACTGACAAAACTAAAAGTTGGTTCTTTGAAAAAATAAATAAGATTGACAGACCCTTAGCCATGCTAATGAAGAGAAAAAGGCAATATCACAACAGACACTACAGAAATACAGAAGATAATTAGAAATTATTTTGAAACTTTGTACTCCAATAAAATAGAAGATAGTGAAGACATCAATAAATTTCTTTTTTTTAAAGAGAGAGTGAGAGAGGGAGAGAGAAAGAGAGAGAGAGAGAGAGAGAGAGAGAGAGAGAGAGAGAATTTTTAATATTTATTTTTCAGTATTTGGCGGACACAACATCTTTGTTTGTATGTGGTGCTGAGGATTGAACACGGGCCACACGCATGCCAGGCCAGCTCGCTACCGCTTGAGCCACATCCCCAGCCCATCAATAAATTTCTTAAGTCATATGATCTGCCCAGATTGAGTCAGGAGGATAGACACAACTTAAACAGACCAATATCAAGTGAGGAAATAGAAGAAGCCATCAAAAAACTACCAACAAAGAAAAGCCCAGGACTGGATGGATACATAGCAGAGTTTTACAAAACCTTTAAAGAAAAACTAATACCAATACTCTTCAAGCTATTTCAGGAAATAGAAAAAGAGGGAGTACTTCCAAATTCATTCTATGAGGCCAATATCACCCTGATTCTAAAACCAGACAAAGACATTTCAAAGAAAGAAAACTACAGACCAATATCTCTAATGAACATAGATGCAAAAATCCTCAATAAAATTCTGGCAAATCAGATAAAAAATATATCAAAAAGATCATGCACCATTATCAAGTAGCATTCATCCCTGGGATGCAAGGCTGGTTCAGTATATGGAAATCAATAAATGTAATTCACCACATCAATAGACTTAAAGATAAGAACCATATAATTATCTTGATAGATGCAGAAAAAGCATTCGACAAAATACAGCATCCTTTTATGTTCAAAACACTAGAAAAACGAGGGATAACAGGAACATACCTCAACATTGTAAAAGTTATTTATGCTAAGCCTCAGGCCAGCATCATTCTAAATGGAGAAAAATTGAAGGCATTCCCTCTAAAATCTGGAACAAGACAGGGATGCCCTCTCTCATGACTTCTATTCAACATAGTTCTCGAAACACTGGCCAGAGCAATTAGACAGATGAAAGAAATTAAAGGCATAAAGATAGGAAAAGAAGAACTTAAATTAGCACTATTTGCTGATGACATGATTCTATACCTAGCAGACCCAAAAGGTTCTACCAAAAAACTTCTAGAACTAGTAAATGGATTCAGCAAAGTGGCATGATATAAAAATTAACACGCATAAATCAAAGGCATTTCTGTATATCAGTGACAAATTCTCTGAAATGGAAATGAGGACAACTATCCCATTCACAATATCCTCAAAAAATAAAATAAAATACTTGGGAATGTACCTAACAAAAGAGGTGAAAGATCTATACAACGAAAACTACAGAACCCTAAAGAGAGAAATATAAGAAGAAATTAGAAGATGGAAAGATATACCTTGCTCATGGATAGGCAAAATTAATATCATTAAAATGGCGATATTACCAAAAGCACTTTACAGGTTTAATGCAATTCCGATTAAAATCTCAGGGGCATTCCTTGCAGAAATAAAAAAGCAATCATGAAATTCATCGGAAAAATAAGAGACCCAGAATAGCTAAAGCAATTCTAACCAGGAAGAGTGAAACAGGTGGTATAGCAATACCAGACTTTAAACTATACTACAGAGTAATAGTAACAAAAACAGCATGGTACTGGCACCAAAACTGGAGGATAGACCAATGGTACAGAATAGAGGTCACAGAGACCAATCCACAAAATTACAACTACCTTATACTAGACAAAGGTGCTAAAGGCATGCATTGGACAAAGGATAACATCTTCAACAAATGGTGCTGGGAGAACTGGAAATCCATATGCAACAAAATGAAATTAAACCCCTGTCTCTCACCATGCCCAAAAGTTAACTCAAGATGGATCAAGGAGCTAGGAATCAAACCAGGTACTCTGCATCTAATAGAAATAAAGTTGGTCTTAATCTTCATCATGTGGGGTCGGGCCCCAAATTCCTTAATAGGACACCTATAGCACAAGAGTTAAAACCAAGAATCAACAAATGGGACATTTTCAAACTAAAAATTTTTTTCTCAGCAAGAGAAATAATATGTGAGTTAAATAGGGAGCCTACATCCTGGGAACAAATTTTTACCCCTCACACTTCAGATAGAGCTCTAATCTCTAGAGTATACAAAGAACTCAAAAAGTTAAACAATAAAAAAATAAATAGCCCAATCAACAAATGGGCCAAGGACCTGAACAGACACTTCTCAGAAGAGGACATACAATCAATCAACAAATACACAAAAAAATGCTCACCATCTCTACCAATTAGAGAAATGCAAATTAAAACTACTCTAAGATACCATCTCATTCCAGTAAGAATGGCAGCCATTATGAAGTCAAACAATAACAAGTGCTGGCGAGGATTCAGGGAGAAAAGTACACTCGTACATTGCTGGTGGGACTGCAAATTGGTGCAGCCAGTTTGGAAAGCAGTAGGAGATTCCTTGGAAAGCTGGGAATGGAACCACCATTTGACCCAGCTATTCCCCTTCTCAGACTATACACAAAAGACCTAAAAAGAGCATACTACAGGGACACAGCCACATAAATGTTTATAGCAGCACAATTCACAATAGCTAGACTGTGGAACCAACCTAGATGCCCTTCAATAGATGAATGGACCAAAAAAATGTGGCATTTATACACAATGGAATATTATGCAGCACTAAAAATAACAAGATCATGGCATTTGCGGGGAAATGGATGGCATTGTAGCAGATTATGCTACGTGAAGTTAGCGAATCCCTAAAAAACAAATGCCGAATATCTTCTCTGATATAAGGGGTGACTCAAAATGGGGTAGGGAGGAAGAGCATGAGAAGAAGATTACCACTAAATAAGGAAGAGAGGTGGTAGGGAATAGGAGGGAGAAGGGGAATTGCACGGAAGATGGAAGGAGACCCTCGTCATTATACAGAATACATGTATGATGATGTGAGGGGGAAAAAAGAGAGAAACGTGTCATGTTAGATTGGGTAGAGAGAGGTGATGGGAGGGGAGGGGAGGAGGAGGGGGGATAGGAAGGGCAATAGAATAAAATAGACACTAGTATTGCTGTATGTATATATGTGGCCATATAACCAATGTGACTCTGCAACGTGTACACTTGGAAAAAAGAGAAATTATACCCCATTTGATTAAAATGTATGATATGTCAAGATCATTGTATTGTCATGAGCAACTAATAAAAAAAATGAAATTGAAGCACCAGGATTAACTTATGTGGAAATAATATTCTGATAACATTACTTAGGAAAATAATAGTTTCTGTTCCCTGTTTTGCTGATT
Source organism: Callospermophilus lateralis (assembly GCF_048772815.1). Taxonomy (NCBI): domain Eukaryota; kingdom Metazoa; phylum Chordata; class Mammalia; order Rodentia; family Sciuridae; genus Callospermophilus; species Callospermophilus lateralis. The sequence continues at coordinate 35,895,746 of NC_135311.1, read as the reverse complement.
CAAATTCCAAGTTACAATAAATAAGACCTATTAATAAAATTATTGTGTTAAAAAAGAAAATATGTGTAAACTCCTTAAGGTAGCAACTAGAAATACATAAACAGATGCAGTAATTTTGTTATTATTATAATCTTAGTATTAGTGGTATACTACATCATAAATCACTCAAAACTGATGTTGAGTTAAGTTAACCCTTAAGTTAACACATTGGTTCAATTTACTCTCAATAATTTTCTTGAAATATCCTTGGTAGCATAAGGTCTTTGGTGATTTCAATTCACTAATATTCATAGGCTTTCACTTGGCCTAAAACTAACAGGGAACAGGTCAGGGGATTCCAGGATTGAACCCAATTTATCACTTGAGTCAACAGAATTGAGCTCTATTCCTGAGAACAGTCCTCTTCTAGGACTCTACCCACGAATTCCCAGTCTAACCTTCAGGCTGACCCACAGCAGCAGCTCCCAGCAGATGTCCTCTCAGCATGCACATCCTGGCGCTTGTGTGGCACCTGCTGTGTCCTTCTTGGTGCACAGGAAAGACTATCCAATCTTTGACTTTTGACCTATTGTGTGTGTGTGTGTGTGTGTGTATATAAATATATACATATATATATATATATATATGTATGTATATATATATATATATATATATATATACATACATATATATATATATGTGTGTGTGTGTGTGTGTGTGTGTGTGTGTTTTATATATATATACATATATATATATATGTATATATAGGGAGAGATATCTACTCATAAATATTTTATACCTAAAATATTTATCAAGTATCTTGCCATCCTTGTACAGTGTTCAACACCCTTTATGGGGGCTGGGATTGTGGCTCAGCAGTAGAGCACTCCCCTAGCACGGGCAGGGCCCAGGTTCGATCCTCAGCACCACATAAAAATAAAGGCATTGTGTTGTGTCCATCTACACCTAAAAAATAAATAAATATATTTTTTAAAAAATCACCCTTTATGTAGCATCATTTTCATTCTTACCTCTGCTTCTCTATTGAAGCACAGTTTAGTCCTGTATTCATTTTGTTCTTTAGAGTATGTCACTCCATAGCCCAGTTGTGCTAGGTTGTGGAAAGGCTAAAGAAGGTGCTGGAGACAGCATGAGAGACATGATTTATTGGGGAAAGCTTCTAACAGGTCATTGACAGCTCTAGGAAGAGTTCTGTGTCAACAGATTGAACAGATAGCATCTGTGTCCCTTAAGGTGCTTCTCCAAGTAGTTCCTCTGATCCTTGTAGTATTTTCCCTACTGGCACTGGCCAAACAAGTGACATGTATCCTTTCCATAATGCCCTCAGTTCTCTGCTCATCTCCATTCAGGGAGGGGTCTTATGTTAGATGAAGAAGCAGTGACATCACATTAGTTTGCTTGTATGAACAGCATCCCAAGGAACAACTGTCAGAGCATACTTGAAAGCAAGAATTTTTTTTACAGATAACACTAACTTGCCCTAGTTCCCAGTGTGCATAGAGAAATCCAGTGTCCTTCAAGGTAATATGTATCTAGACTTTCCAGCCTAGGCTTGCTCTCATTGTTTCCTTATTTTTGATAGGTTTGGGGAATCAAAAGGCAGCATTCAGGTTTATGGTGTTTGTCCACTTTTTCTTTAGGAACAATACAGCATGAATGTCAAATTCAGATGGGTTCCATTAAGCAAGCACGTGAACAATCCATGTGTTATTTGTTAAGTTGCATCACTTCCAGGAATGCTTATTTCCAGGAAAGGACAATGGCCTGAGACTACGTATTTGATGAAAGACCTAGGTAATCAGAGGGCACTTGATCCAAAGAGAAACTAAATGACAATATGGTTTTTGTGCCAGGAAATATAATTACACTTACTTTGTATAGCAAGAATATAAGATAGAGTTTTGTATTCTGAATGATACCAGTTCAGCTACAGTGAGACAGTGGCAGTGTTAAGTGCAGTTCAGACTTGGCTGTTGCATGATGAAATTTCCCTTTTTCCTCTTGCCTGCTTTTTATTATTGCCTGCAATGGAATAAATACTTTTTGTTCCCACTCATGCCTTTTGTCCCCACTCATGCCTTTTGTCCTCTATTTGCTTTTTGACCCCTCTTAAAACCACAATAGCAGTTAAACAAGGAAATTTTAGAAATTTTTAATAATTATAACAAAACTCTCCTAAGTTCAATTTATGGACTTCCTCCTCAAAACAAAGTGATGGGTAAGAAAATTCCATATGAATATGTTTTTAATTCTCAGTGCAGCTGATTTCCACTTGAGAGGTTAGTATAAATTTGAGGAATATACTATGAAATGAGTAAAGTTATTGATGAAGAGTTGGATTTATTTTTTGTTTTAGTTTTCTATTTGTTAGTCCATTTTTCTCTCTTCAAAATTTCAGATGCATTTGAAAATGAAATGGTGAAAAAAGTTAAACTTCAGAATATCTTATTCCAGCTTTGAAAGTGTGTTATAGTTAAAGCAACGTCCCTGGGTTTCATAAATTGACTTCCAGACGACTCACATATAATCAAATCGAATCAAGCCTTTATTGAAGCACACCAGTGGCAGCTGACCAGAACATAAAGCTGTTCCCCTGATCAGCCCCAAACAATTGCAAGGGCACTCCTTATAAGCCTGAAAACCACAAAAAGGATGTTCGTGCGTCTAGCCAATGCAAGCAAGCCAGGTTACAGAAGCGGGAGAGTGCAGTCAAGCGGCGGGAACCCTAACCAATCATAGTTAGCCCAGTCACCCCAGTTACAGAAACAGAGCCCCATTACCCTAGTTACAAAAACAATACCCCTTTATGTAGTTTTGTGTTCTCAAAGTTTCTATAGCAAAAGGAAAAGAACATCTTGCCCCAGTCATGACTCTTCTACTTGGCATGGTTGTTTTACAAGTCATAAAACAAAATGGAGTCACATTTGCTCCACTGTCACAGTGCATGAATCACCCATGATTGTTTGATGGTGAGGCAATTTTCTTTTTCTCCACATTATTTTTTATTAGTAGTTCTGTAACCAAAATCATAGCAGAATTCTTCAAAAGAACTACCTGTATTTACTGTTGTCTATCTTGCATATTCTCATTTTCTCTATTTTAATGGTATCTAATGTTATTCATACTCAGATTTCTTCAGATTTCCCTCAATATCCCTTATGGCCATGCTTTTCTTTTTCTTTTAATTAAGATCCAGTCATATATTCTGCATTGCATTTGCCATGACTCTATTTTTCTACAATCTAGAAATGTTTTTAAGCTTTCTTGGAGAGTAGGGAGCTTTTCTGTCTTTCATGATATTGACAGTTGTGGAGAATAAAACCGGTAGTTTTACAGAATGTGTCATAATTTGGATTCATCTGACTCTTTCTTCATGATTAGATTTCCTTTTATCTTGAACCTACTCAGCTACTATGCCAAGTTCACCATAGATCTCTGTGATGCCCAGTGATTGTCAATTCACAATTCAGTTAACCTCTCAGAAACGCTTGACATAGTAGATGACTTCTTCCTTGAACTACTCTTCACTCAGCTTCTGGGGTAGCATTTTTTTCTGCTTTTCCTCCTGCCTGCATGCTCCTTCTCAGTGAACTTGGTATAGTAGCTGCTTCCCTTCATCTCACTGACTTCTATACATGTCCTTCTAAGCACTGGTTTCATTCCTGCCTATAAATTTGATGTATTTTCATTTTTATTCAAATTGTTTTTTTTATACACTCTGATGGGCAATCCTCTGGCAATAGAGGCTCTAATATAGAAAGAATGCAAAAGATCTGCTATACTTGTTTTAAAGAGTCTTTGCCAAGTAGCACTACGAATTAAAAGTTTAACAGAACTTTAATCAGATGCACATTAGAAATTTATTTTTCTTTTTAAGGGAGAAGGGGCATTAGGAATATATATTTTGAAGGAAATCTTCTAGAATATTCTGACTGCCACCTTATACCTTGAGAATCACTTTTATACACACCTAAGCCTACTTCTTGTTTTTTTTATCTAGAGTGAAAGTCTTAGGATTTCATTTTTGGATTTTCTTAACCTTTGGAATTTCCCTTTTCCTCAGTTTCCTAAAGAGTGGTTTTGTTTCTCAGATAAGTATTTATTAGGCTTTTGGGATGTGCCAAGCTCTGCAATTGGTGTAAGCAGCACTGAGATAGTCATGCAAGCAAATAAGTATAAAATGCCTCAAATAGATGACTGAGGGACATAATGCATTAGAAAGAGCTTGGTTCCTTTTGCTATTATTGCCTAGCTGTTGGCTTTTCTATTCAAGAAGTTTGCCCTGACTCAGGGCACATGATTAGGGTTGGGCTCTTTATTTTCCAGATGTTGAGCTAGAGCCTTTGAAGTTGGAGACCACCTGATTGAGGCTAATGGGAGACTTCACCTGCTATATAAGCTACTGGCATTCCTGCATTCCAGGTAGGTAATAGGCTTACATTCACTGCTCAGGGGGAGTGACTGGTTCAAACCTGAATAATGAGGAACTTAGTGATTTCTTGAGACTGATTCAATTTTTCTTTTTTACAAGACTCTAATTCAGGGTCTACTTTTTCTGCAAGTATATACCTACCCCATTTCATCTTATCAAACCCGACTTCTTCACCATTATCTTTTCTTTCCTGAATTCCTACAGCATTCAGGATCTTGCTTCAGGACTTGGCAAGCCCTATCTTAATCTACTACCTGGTTGGTTAGTGTATGTTCACCTCATCAATTCAGCTATATTGTTTACATCCACAATGATGAGTCAACACTGAGCATTTCTTTTACAATTGCCTGCTGGTACCTTGTGTTGAATTGACACATAATAAAGGTTGAATAAACACTGGTTCTTGTTAACCTGTGGGGTTTGATTTAAACTTAAGGGGAACTTGGGGTACTTTTTCCCAGAAATGTGAGTTGGGTATCAGAAGACCAAGTTCGACAGCCTGGTATTCAGCATATACATCTTCATCACCACAGGAAAGGGGGAGTCTAGGAAAAGACCAGATACTCAAGAATTTCAAAATTGTCCCTTTAGGATGACTGTCCCAGGTATGGCCTGAACTAACCTAAAACTGGGCAAAATTGCCCAGTCTTTTGCAAATTGAATAATTTCATGTCTTACAGTATTTTATTGCCTTTGACATGTCTACCATAAGTGTTTTAGAGATGAAGAAGAACATATAAATACCTTCCATCCAAGTTTTTTATGTCACAGACCTAGAAAGGTCATGTCCAATGTCATATATCCAGCAAATAGTAGAGAGAGATAAGAATTAAGATACTCACCTTCAAGCTCAATGCTATTTCTAACAATTTGGGGCTAGAGTCTGGAAGATATTCTCCCTAACTCTTGATCTTACTCTTGTGGCAACCTTAAATTAAGTTCGTTTCTTAATAAGTATATTATTTTGACAGCATTGTACCTCTTTATTTAGGCAAATTTAAAACAATGTCTGATAACAAAGGGCTGTCACTTTGACTTTGTTCTCACTGCATTATTTTAAATTTTTCTTTCCTTTCTTCACTCTCTAAATGTAAGTTTTCTCATGTACCATGGGGGATTGCTTCTCTACAGTGATGCTTCTCAGATTTTTTTGGATGATAATGCTTATATTCACAAGTAGGGAATTGCAGTAAATAGCCTACCATAGCTTTATTCAGAATCAAAAGAAGGTGAAAAATTTGAGGATAGTGGACAGTGATGTGTGAAGCAAGGATTGATAGCAGTGTAGAGATGCATGGGCAGAAATAAACACCCACATTCTCATCAGGTGATGTAAATGATAGGTACTGGAGCAAATGTTGTGAAAATGTTGAGTATCTTCAAAAAAATGTATGATAAGTCGAGTTTCCGTGTCAAAAGCTTTCAGTGTCTTTCAACAACTCAACAGTTGTGTACTTATTCAGCATTAGCAAGAAAATAAATATTGATAGTATAGAGATCCCACAAATCAAGCAGGGGGAAGGTAAGATCAATTATTTCTATGGACAATAGGGAATGTGGGCAATTACTTGAGAACTCTGTTTAATATATAATAAAATTGATATGGGACAATGGGGAAACGCTTGAACAATCATTGGGTTTTGAGTCTGTGGGAGAGTATTAGCTGTATAACTAACAGCTTTAAAATTCAGTTCATAGTAGACTCTCAGATCCACTTGATGCCCCCCAAGTACTGCAATAACCTGGACACTTATGCCATTGATAGGACTCTCCAGTGCCAAAACATGACTTGAGTTTATAATTTTCCTTCCTGATAGGTGGTGATAGGTGGAAAGCCCTAAAGCTTTATTGAAAAGCAGATGCTGAGTCATCAGGCAGGCTCCCAAGGGCTTGATTTATGGCTTGCCTAAGTAAAACTTGTGTCTCAGCAAATACAAACTGCCATAGAGTATGGATATTTATATTTGCCTGGGAGTAGTCACAACCAAATATTAACTCTGTAAATCCCCAAAACTTTGGCTCATGTGTTTTAAAAACTGAGGCTAGCATGCTATGGTGAAATTTTTTGTAAAGTGATGAATTGTCCCTCTAAATTTAGGTCTTTCCCCTGGGCTTTATTTAAAGTAGGAGCATGCCTGAATATGGAAAGAACAAAATAGGCATTTGGTTTAGGAATGACTTGATTTTTTAATTTCCTGAAGAGTCCTTGAAAAGAGTTTGTTTGTCTTCTTCATGTAAAGGCTACAGCTATGAGCATGTGGATGGTTCTGTGAGAGGAGAAGAGAGACACCTGTGTATAAAATACTTTGGACAGCAACCCATTTTTATTTTTCTCCTGAGTACCAGGGCAGGTAAACCACATAGGTATTGATGAAAGCAGACAAATAAAGAGTGGTGTGGTACTTTTACATCCCACCCATTGGTACATTTTTCCATAATTCTCTGATAGGTAAGGTTATTACCAAGGAGTATAAAAAAAGGAGAGAATCAAGGCAGTTGACATAACATAGTACTGGACTTCTAGAGTGAAGCTCTTTTCTGTTCAACCTATGCAAGCTGTGATCTCAACAAAGAAGTAAGCCTAAAACTTAGGCTTGTTTAAACACATTTAAAAAAGTAACTCTGATCCGGTTAGATCACTCACCTGGGAATGTCTTGATTTTATTTTATTTTATTTTATTTTATTTGTAATTTGGGGGAAAATTTTATTGACATTTAGCTTTCCTTCCCAGACATGAATTTGGAAAATAAAATAATTTCTTTGGTAATTGCCCCTCTTCCAGGAGTATCTCTGGAATAATGCTGTAAAATTTAACAAACATTTTGTTGTTTAAAATGTGATTATAGTGAAACTGCCAGCTCTGTATAATTATTATGGCATTGTTATATGACTCAAATAAAAAATACTATATGACATTTGTGGTGCTTTGCCAGTTGCAGAGTGCTTTCACTATTAAATAATTTGAAATCAGTTTTAGGAGATGGAATTTTTCCTATATCCAAATCAATAAGAACTTGAATTAATTTTGAATTCATAATCTGAGTTTCATTATCTTATTTTTTGTAGACCTTAATTCTGATGGAATAGATATAGGAACGCAAAAAGGATGTTTGTCTTTGATGAAAGAGATTAAGGTCTTTATGAAAAGAAAGTTCATCCTTATTTAGAAAGCATTTAGTAAGTGCTTTGTATTATATGGGTACATAAAAGAAGTGTTAGATTCAATCCTTGAGTACAAGGAGATCATTTCTCAGTATATGTCTTATCTCTCTAATAAAGACAATAATAAGATACAATTAGATTTCTTTGGACTCAGTCTCTTCCAAGGTCATGGACCACAACCTGCATCAGAGCCATTCATTCATGTCTCATGGTTAATCTTAGGGGAAACTTGAAGGATCTAGTCAAATGCATCGTCAGTGTTGGGAGAGGAATTCTATTTTTGTTTTTAAGATTTTTATTATTCATATTTAGAGAGCAGATAATGTTTAAAACATCTAAAATTTGGAAGAAAGAAACCTCTGATTTTTAGTTAGTCTTCTTGGAGGCCTCAGAGTAGATTATCTAGGAGCTGAAGCAGTCCTGGGATTAACATTTTCCAAACACTGTTATATTTACTATCACATTTTTGCTATAGTTCTGTAGCATTTTCATTTAATGGGTTTCCTTCTGGTTTTTAAGAGGTGAAGTTATTTCCACATATTGCCAGCAAGTAACAATGAGATTTTATGAATATGTCCCAAACAACTAAATACAGCTTAAAATATCCTCCCTAAAGTATCCTCCCTAGTGAAAAAATGCTGCACTAGCCAATATTAACCCATGAGGAAGAGAATTTTTATGGAACACAAACACATTTTTTTAAATGAAATGACTGCCTAGATAGTATTAGCATACGGTGGATAAAAAGGTTCTGGAGACAGGTGCAATAGTGCATGCCTACAGTCCCAGCTACTCAGAAGCTAAGGCAGGAGAATGGAGTAAGTCCAGGAGTTCAAAGCCAGCCTGGGCAACCCTGCAAGACCCTGTCTCTGTCCCAGGAGTAATAACCACAGATTCTGAAATATGGAATGGAATCCTGGCTCTTTCATCTTCTAGTGGTGTAACTTCAAATAAGTCCTTTAACTGTTTCCATTTCAGCATCTACAAAATGAGAATACTAGCAACGATGCTAGGTTGTTGTGAGGGTTAAAAGAGTTAATATATACATAAAGTGCTTTGAACAACTCTTGGTGAGTAGTAAAGGAGAAGTATAGCTCTCATTATTGGGTATAATTTAGCATCTCTCAGTAATCAGTCATTATTATTTCTTTATTCCAACTTCAATTTTATATGAAGACTTTAATAAGAATGTTTCTGCCTGACTTGTCTTGATATCCACCTGGGAATCAGTAGTCCTTGTGAAAAGGAAACCTTCATTCAATTCGTGGAACCCTTTTAGGCTTGTTTTAGCAAAGAACTCTAATGACCCTGGCAAGAATGAGTCTGCTCTGTACTAGTTTTCATATTAATCAAAGAGAAGGCTATAATTTGCTTCATAGTATACTCTAAATTCCTGTAAACCCCCCCCCCCCCGAATGTACTTCCTTGGCCCTTTTCCTGCACTACCAGAGAAAGACCAGAAAGTTGTTGTATTGAGTGTTCTTGCTTAAATTGATTTTATGACATTATCATTGATTAATGTGGAAACTGATACAGGAAGTTTTCTCTAGTCAGAAGCATGTAGCATCCCCTATTCTCATTAACTAGTGTCAGGGTCTTCCTACCTTGATGTAGCTTGTGCTTTTTTTTTTTTTACTGCTGACTGCACACCTCTCATTTGTTAAAATTTATTTTTAGTTGTAGATGGACACTGTTTTAGACAGCTTTTTCACCACTGTGACTAAAAGACCTGACTAGAACAACTGTAGAGGAGGAAAGTTTATTTGAGGGCTCATGGTTTCAGAGGTCTTAGTCCATAGAAGGCCAGCTCCATTCCTTGGGGCTCAAGGAGGCTGAACATCATGGTGGGAGAGTGTCGCTGAGGGAGGCAGTTCACATCATGATCAGAAGCAGAGAGAGAGAGAGAGACGCCACTCTCCAGATACAAAATATATATCCCATAGCCACACTCCCAATGAACTACTTTTTCCAGCCACAGCTCATCTATCTCTAGATACTACTCAGTTAATCCCATCAGGAATTTATTCACTGATTAGGTTAAGGCTATGACCCAATCATTTCTCCTTCAAAACTTGCATTGTCTCAAATGAGAGCTTTTGGGGGACACCACATCTAAACCATAAAAGACAATACCTTTATTTTATTTTTTTAATGTGGTGCTGAGGATTGAACCCAGTGCATCACACATGCTAGGGGAGCTCTCTAAAAAATTATATACTGGGGAATCTGGCTCTTAAAGATATTTTGCTGTCAACTTTTAAAAAATTATTAATTCAAAGATCTATTTTCTACAATCTCAAAGGGTGAGATACAATAGCTTTTAAAATTTTTCCTCAAAATTAACATGGGAATATATTCACCAGTTCTCAGACTTATATCATGTAATATGTTGTTATCCTTGTCATAAAATTGCTAGTTAGTAAGCCTACTTACTAAGTATTAGTATTTGAGTTGTCCCATGATCATTGATTATTTTATCATTGTTACCATCCCTGGGACCACAGAAATAGAGAAAGGAAACTTGTAGGCTGCTGTAATAGCCTCACATCCAGAGGTCCTTACCATTGGCTGCTTTATGTTTAAATGATTTATATTTGAATGGGTTTGAGGACTTTTCAAACATTCAGCTAATTCTGCCAGAAAATTTCTCTGTATTTCAAGTCAGAAGCACTCATGCAAATTCCTCTGTATTTCAAGTCAAAAGCACTCATGCAAATACTGAAACACCTGAGTATAAGGCATAGGTTGAGTTCATATCTTCTTTTAGGGGTAGTCCTGTCTCTACACAGGGAGGTCTCTTGAAGGATCTTTGTTATTGCTGCTGGTAATGGTAGTAGTTATGTTGATAATGTGGTGAAGGTGATCCCCCACTCACTATCTTGACAGGGTCACAGTGAGAAAAAGTGTTGGCAAAGCCGCTCTCCCACTGTCTTGACAGGGTCACAGTGAGGATGAATGCTGGCAAAGCCACGCTGGTTGGTGGGCAACCGAACCCATGAGACCCTTTTTTATGTAATTGGGACTTTGCATTTTCATGCTTATGTTTCTGACAGGAGGCATGAGTATGTTAAATGCCAAACAAATTAAATTTTAGATGGCTAGAACATAACAGGTAGTTCATGCCTTGGAGGCTGTTCTACTACCCCTCAGCATATCAAGGACAAAGTAGAAGGCTGTTCTTCTATCTCAGTACATTGTGGACAAACCTGATAATGGACAACAATCATCCTTTGAAAGGCCATGAAAATTTTAGGCACCACATTGATTATATCAACTAGAACCCAAGCCCATATTTCCGGCCTCTTAGAAAACCTAATCAGTATGCTTATTTTACAAAGTTCACCACATGTAGTCTCATTTTTACATTTAGGAAAGTTAAAACATATAAAGATATATTCTTCTATTTTTATAAACTGTTTCCTACTTTACATAGGGATATATGATGAGCATAGTTAATATTGGTGGAAAGTGGATTGATGTTTAGAACTTACTTTCTATTGAGAAAGATTATAAAGATATGAGAACTAGTGCACCTTGACTGAGAAACAAAGAAACTCTTTGAGAAAGCAGCTCAACCAGTTTTATAAGAATAAATTTAGGAATTAATTAAAATAGCTTTATAAGACACAGTTTTAGAATAATGTTAGAAATATTATTTTATTTAGATTCTTAAGTTTAGAAATTCTTAAGTTTTTAGTTGTATAGGTTTCTGATATGTTTTAAGAATGATTCATAAACTTTAGGATATTTTAAATATAAGATTTAAAGGGACTTTTTTAGATGGGAATTTTAGATTAGAAATAAAGTACAAGTGTACTTTAGGTTAATGATTGGTTAGGAGACTTAGAGTCTGGTTACGTAGTTTGGCATTAGTTAATAAGAAAATAACATATCTTGGGAAAAATAGTAAATCTTGGGAAAATCTGAAAAATGTAAATTAGTGACGTATTTTATTAATGATTCTGTACTTTTAATAATTATATAACTGAAGGACATATCCTGGAAAAATGTAAATTAATGTTACATTTTTTGTACCCCTAATCATGGTTAAGGAAATATCATGTCTTGGCAAAGTTATAAATTATATAATCAATGACGTATTCTGAATCTATAATGATAAGAAAAATTGTAATAAAAGATGACCCAGAGAAAGCTGCATTAGCTCTCTCTCTGGAGATTGCTCGAATGGAATGACTCCTGTCTCATCTTTTCGCCGAAGCTACTCATCCTTCAGGACTCCCTGGACCCCACTAGGGCAGGACCCCAGCAATAATGATTGGTTTTGTTCTAGCTGTCATTGTTTGTTTTCATTTTTAACAGTTTCTAGGGTATAACTGTAGAGAAGTGAGTTTATTTTAATTGCAGAAGGCATAAGGATACAAGTATTTTTCTGAAGGATTCTTTCAAGGTTTTTATTTCAAAATTTATGGACTGACATGATTTTCAACTAAGGTACTTAAATTATTTATTGTTGTGACTCAGTGATATAGAACAATGTGTGTTAAACTGTGGTCTGTAGCCCACCTGCATCAGAATCACCTGGGATTGATTATAAAGATGCAGATCCTAGATTAGAGTCCCACACCCACTAAAGTGCTTGGTATTACAGGCCAGGGAGTTGCTTCCACAAACTCCACAGCTGATTGTGAAATAGACCTCCCCTTGAAATAAAAAAAACTTCAAATTCTAAACTTCTTAATACCTAGGATGGAGGCTGATGGATTGCCCCTGGCCCTGCTAGTCATCGAATAGGAGAACCTGAGACTGAGGCATGTTTCTGATTAACACTGTCTAGCTAAATGTATACTTGGGAACTTCATACCTTGTATCCCACTGTATACCCTCTGTTCTTATAAAAGCTTTCCATGCCATTGAGTCACCAAAGATGGAGATTTGTGAAAGAAATCATTCTCCTCTATCTTGCTTAAACTTAGGATGGAAACAAACCTATGTTTCCTCTGCTATCCTAACAAAAGATGACAGTCATCTGAGATACCTTCTCACCCTTCACAAAACACTCTGTTCCACTTTTTGGGTGTTCTTTTGTTGATGATCATAAAATTAAATTTCAGACTTCACTAGTTCTGCATAACTCCACAGTTTGCCTGAGCAACATCAGCTCTACAGGAAAGGAAGCATGGAAGCAACTGTGATCCTGTGAGGGGCTGGTGGACTCACTGTTGCACAGGATTCACACATGTGTAAACACATCTGAATATGAAAGCAAGATGAAGGAGAAACTATGTACACCCTGAGGAACTTGTGCTATCAGCTGGAACTGGATGTCTCTGAGGCCTGGCTACCTAGACTGAATGAGTTGGATGACTTACTAGGAAAAGAGTCTCCCTGCAAAGGCTCCAAGTCAAGTTGCTGGAAGAAGAAGAAAAAGGAAAAGAGAGCACCCAAAGAGGATCAATGGTATGGAGTTGGCCCTATCCCAGCACTATCCCAAAGGAGCTGATATGCTCCGGCATCTGTCAGTGCTAAAACCATATCTGACTCTTAGCAGAAAATTTCAACCCAGCCACCTTGGAAGGCTCTGTTGAATCTCCAGAATCTCTCTGCTAGCAACTGAAAGTTTGCAGCATATATATGGGCACCTTTCCAAAAACAAAAAGGGCTCCCATCCTTGAAGAATTTCTGAGGATGGATAATGATAGTTGACCACTGCTTTGAGGAATATGGAACTCAACATACACAACAAAGAGGTTATAGGTGAATGCGCCATGTGAGTCCTGCTCAACAGGCTTCCAGGTGGCCATGGCCCCAGCATTGTCCAAGAAGACCATGGCAGCCATGTGCTACTCTGCCCAAGTTTACCAGGAAAATCATGGAGAATGCCAAAGCCTTGTCCAACTCTGGAGACATACAAAAGTGGGTGAACATAATCAAAGGCAGAGGAGACAGGTCTTCTAAGGCAGCATCCCAGGTCTTCAATACATTATGGTAATATCAGGACCTCTGAAGCATTTATAAAAAGGATATGTGGAGGGAGAAGTGCTCTGGCCACAATCTGGCATGCTGGGAACTGTAGTTGTCATGCAACACCCTGCATCTGAAGAAATGTGGGCAATAAAAGCAGCTAAGTCTGGCTTCCTTTTTAGAGTGACTTGTCGCCCGGTGTTTAGAACTACTAGTGAGTGGTGAAAGAGGGTCATCCCAGGAACCATCCAGGAGTGTCTCCAGGCTGGTCATCTTTATGTGTCCATCGTTTCCCTAAGTGAGCACTACTCCTCAATCCCGTTCCACTCACCTGGCCCAGCCAGGTCTCTGCTATAGCCACCCAGGTGCTGTTGCCACCTTATGCTTGGAGGCATCAGGTAACATGCTCTCCTCTCCCCGACTCTTCCCCTCCCTACCTCCCTGGCCTCTCCCTCTGGCACCTAGACTTGCAGCAGCCATGGCAGCCACAAGAGTAGCTGTCGCTGGCACCTCACACAGCCATGGTCAAAAACCCCCTCTTGGAGAACCACTGCATCAAGAGCTTCAAGAACAAGGCCCGCAATGTGGAAACAATGTGAAGACACAGAAATGAAGTGACAGTTGAACTTCTGAAGAACAAAAGAGTAGAACATTTATTGAAAAAGATAAGTATTCCCCAAGAAGAAAGTTTAGAAAACTCAGATGTTGATGCTGATTTTAAAGCACAAAATACAACACTAGAAGCTATACTGTAGAATGCCACAAGTGATAACCCATTGCTATGAGTCCTGCCCAGGCAGCAAGAAAACTATTATCCACTGACAGAAACCCACCAATTGATGACCTCATAAAACCTGGAATTTTAACAATTTTAGTCAAATGTCTAGAAAGAGATGATAATCCTTCGTTACAGTTTGAAGCTGCTTGGGCACTAATATAGCATCAGGAGCTTCTGCAGACCCAAGTGTTGTACAGTCTAATGCAGTACCTCTTTTTCTGAGACTTCTTCATTCACCACATCAGAATGTTTGTGAACAAGCAGTGTGGGCTTTGGGAAACATAGGTGATTGTCCTCAGTGTAGAGATTATGTCATCACTGGGACTTATCAAACCTCTTCTGTCCTTCATCAATCCCTCCATTCCCATTACCTTCCTTCAGAATGTCACATGGATCATTGCCAATCTCTACAGGAATAAGGACCCCCTACCACCTATGGAGACAATTCAGGAGATTTTGCCAGCTTTATGTGTCCTCATATACTCCATGGACATAAATATTCTTGTAGGCACTGTTTGGGCTCTGTCATACTTGACAGATGGAGCTAATGAACAGATACAGATGGTTATTGATTCAGGGGTTGTGCCATTTCTTGTGTTCATTCTGCACCACCAGGAAGTGAAAGTTCAAACTGCAGCCCTCAGAGCAGTTGGCAACATAGTGACAGGCACTGATGAGCAGACTCAGGTTATTCTCAATTGTGATGTCCAATCACACTCCCCAAATCTCTTATCACTTCCAAAAGAGAAGATAAATAAGGAAGCACTATGGTTCCTTTCCAACATTACAGCAGGCAACAAGCAACAAGTTCAAGCTGTAATAGATGCTGAATTAATCCCTATAATTATTCATCAACTTGCTAAGGAAGACTTTGGAACACAAAAAGAAGCTGCTTGAACATTGGGAAGTTAACAATTAGTGGCAGAAAAGATCAGGTTGAGTACCTTGTACAATAGAATGTAATACCATCATTCTGGAATTTATTGTCAGTAAAAGATTCTCAAGTAGTTCAGGTAATTCTGGATGGTCTAAAAAACATTCTGATAGTGTCTGGTGATGAAGCAAGCACAATAGCTGAAATAGTTGAAGAATGTGGAGGTTTAGAGAAAGTTAAGGTTTTGCAACAATAAGAAAATAAAGACATATAAATTAGCATTTGAAATCATAGATCAGTACTTCTTTGGTGATGATATCAATGAAGATTTTAGCCTCATTCCTGAAGCAACACAAGGAGGTACTTACAATTTCCATCCAACAGCCAACCTTTAAACAAAAGAGTATATTTTTTAAGTTCAATCGAGTGCAGCATCTTTCTCATGTTCAATATAAAGCACCACCAGATGGCTACCAAATGATAAGAACAACAGCAACAAAAGGTTCCAAAACACATGCTTTATACTCATGCATTACTGGTGGGACTGAAAATTAGTGCAACCAATCTGGAAAGCAGTATGCAGATTCCTAAGAAAACTTGGAATGGAGCTACCATTTGACCCAGCTATTCCACTTCTTGTCAATAAAACATCATACTACAGTAACACAGCCAATTCAATGTTTATAGCAGCACAATTCACAATTGCCAAACTGTGGGAGCAACCTAGATGCCCTTCAATAGATGAATGGATAAAGAAACTGTGGAACATATACACAATGGAGTATTACTCAGCATTAAGAGAATAAATTATGGCATTTGCAGGTAAATGGATGGAGTTGGAGAATATCATGCTAAGTGAAATAAGCAAATCTCAAAAAAACAGGGACCAGATGTTTTCCCTGATAAGTGGATGCTAATTCATGTGGAGAGGGGGCATGCATGGGTTAAGTAGAGGAAATCTGGATGGGGAAAAAGGGAGGGAGTGGGGGGAAAGGAATAGGAAAGACAGTGGAATAAGACATCATTACCTAGCTACATGTATGATTTCATGAATGATGTGTCTCTATTTCATGCACAATCAGAGAAGTGAAAATTTTTGCTCCATTTGTGTACAATGAATCGAAGGGCTTTCTACTTTCATGTGTAACTTATTAAAACTAATAAATAAATAAGATTTAAAAAATAAATGTCTCTTTGCTTTGATGCTTCTAAACCAAGTCATGTCTCAGTCACTTTGCAGTTACCAAAAGTCACTTTTACATGGACTGTAAATGCATATTCATGATTTCCTAAACTGTTGTAGAATTCTTAAAGATCTCAACTACCCTATTTTCCCCAGTCCCTGGGGCCACTTACTGACAATTGCAGTCTCTAGTTTAAACTATTCCATAGTGGAGATAGGTCAGCTACCTGTTGGTATTCCTTTGGAAAATGGTGCTCTGTAAATCAAGAAACTTTGGTATGATGCATATTCACATTGTAAGACTGAAGAGCTGCAGTATGATCTAAGCTCCATAATTGTCCTCCAGAAACATATTTTCATATTCTTTATGTGGAAGAATAGATTTTAAAGTACAAGCCAAATGATTTTCATTGGTGGAACTGATTCAAAAAAAGTAAACTTAAAAACAAAAAAAAACTTGGTATTGATTAAACAGATAAGTTTTTTTTAAAAAAACTGTACTTCATCTACCAGTAATTGATATGTTTATTATCTGCCTCAGAAGCCAGGGTTGGAGGAAGAACTTTATATATGGATGGTAATGCTTTCACTGTTGTATCTATAACAAGCCCTATTTGACAACTCACTTCAGCCTGTGTGTTCCTACTGTTTTGAAATAATCAAATGCTGTGCATAGTATTTTACCTGAGCTACAACCTGTTACAGACTTGAACTTCTGCTTAAGTTGAAAGCAAGAGTCCCTGTCTATAAAGGGAAACAAACAAACAACAAAAACTGCAAACGTCAAAAATATTCATCGGTCGTGTTTTTAAAAAAATCTTGCTTCCAGCTTTCAGGAGTTAATATTTTTGTTTTAATCTGATAATTAGATATGGTTGATTTATGCTAGGTTTAAACTGTGGAGCTTTCATGTTTACTGTAATTTAGTCTTAAAACATTTTTTTTTTACTTTGTAACCAGTGCTTTTGATAATGTAGTTGGCAACAAACCAGAAAGTATTTAGAAGTGTTATAAGACTTCATTTTTTGAGTATTGGGACAATTCATTCAGATCCTACTCTAAAAGCATCTATGCATATTAAAAGATTCAAACAGTGATCTGTGTGGATGAATACTCTGTAATTTTTAAATTTTATTTAACATAAGCCTGATTTTCAGTGATCTTGAAGTAATTCTGCAAAATCTGTTATTATTATGTAAAGTTATTGCTTTTGGTAAATTGTCTGACCCAGTCATTAATGAACAAATATGGATTTGAAAATTTTATTAATGAACAAATATGGATTTGAAAAATTTTATTAATGAACAAATATGGATTTGAAAATTTTATTAATGAACAAATATGGATTTGAAAAATTTTAAACTAAATAATTTGTGCTGTCACAGAAACTTGCTCTTATTTACTGAATATGATTTCCCAATGATTGATGTGAAGGAATAGAAAACCTAAACTCATTTAGTTATTAGGAGGGTATATTTACTGTGATGAAGATAATACAGATTCCATCAGAGTTTTGTGAATCAACTGGGGTGTTTTCACTGATAAACTATACATGGCAGGTATGCATTCTTTAAAAAAATTATATCTGCCAAGGTGGAGCCACTTTAAAGTGTGAGTTTTGTCTTCTATTTAAATTGGCAGCCATTATGAAGTCAAACAACAACAAGTGCTGGCGAGGATGTGGGGAAAAGGGTACACTTGAACATTGCTGGTGGGACTGTAAATTGGTGTGGCCAATTTGGAAAGCAGTATGGAGATTCCTGGGAAAGCTGGGAATGGAACCACCATTTGACCCAGCTATTGCCCTTCTTGGACTATTCCCTGAAGACCTTAAAAGAGCGTACTCTAGGGATACTGCTACATCGATGTTCATAGCAGCACAATTCACAATAGCTAGACTGTGGAACCAACCTAGATGCCCTTCAATAGATGAATGGATAAAAAAAGTGGCATTTATACACAATGGAGTATTACTCTGCTCTAAAAAATGACAAAATCATGGAATTTGCAGGGAAATGGATGGCACTAGAGCAGATTATGCTAAGTGAAGCTAGCCAATCCCTAAAAAACAAATGCCAAATGTCATCTTTGACATAAGGAGAACAACTAAGAACAGAGCAGGGAGGAAGAGCATGAGAAGAAGATCACCATTAACAGGGTCGAGAGGGGGGAGGGAAAGAGTGAGAGAAGGGAAATTTCATGGTAAAGGAAGGAGTCCCTCATTGTTATACAAAATTACATACAAGAGGAAGTGAGGGGAAAGGGGAAAAAACAAGAGAGAGAAATGAACAGTAGATGGGGTAGAGAGAGAAGATGGAAGGAGAGGGGAGGGGAGGGGAGGGGGGATAGTAGAGGATAGGAATGGCAGCAGAATACAACAGACACTAGTATGGCAGTATGTAAAAAAGTGGATGTGGAACTGATGTGAATCTGCAATATGTATATGGGGTAAAAATGGGAGTTCATAATCTGCTTGAATCAAATGTATGAAATATGATATGTCAAGAGGTTTGTAATGTTTTGAACAACTAGTAAAAAAAATAAGTTACTTAAAAAAAACTAAAGTGAATACAAGCATATGTTCACACTACAAGATTTTTACCTGCTAGAGAATCTGTTTTAATATAGTGGTTTGGCCTCTGATTATTTATAGGTTATATAAATTTTAGAATCAATTTCTCTTTAAGGTGGCTCAGATTTTTCAACTTGTACACATAAAATTGACTTGAATTTTACTGTTCCTTTTTTTCTTTATTCAAATTTTGAGTTAAAGCTTCATATGGTAACTGCATCCTGTTGACACTAACATCTACATTTTTTAGACTGTGTGGTATTCACTAAAAATAGAAATAACAAAATCAAATCAAATTAAGGTCACAATGTTGGTGAAACACTTAAAGTACAAATTGTCTGGATATTGTGAGTTGTTCCCCTTCCAACTTAGTTTCTTCCAGACTTTCATACTTAATTGACAGTAACCTTTCAAATTTATTGTACACAGAGATTAAAATTGGGCTTTACTATGATGATTTCTATTTCCTCTTATGCTTTAATTGCAAACTAACATTTAAGAGAACATTAACATCAAGTATTGCAGACATACATGTGCATTTGCTTGGTTCAGTTTATTGTAATCTTACCAGTTTTGAATTGGAATTTCACCATCTCATAAACAAAGGAAAGTAAATATACTGCTGCACTTTCAAGTTTTCAAAACAGTGTTTAAAAATTGCATCATTTCTATTTTCTTAAACTCAGTTAAAATAGACTAAAATGTTCTTCTAAACAATTAATTACATGAGGAGAGAGCCTACAGATTGAGAGAAAATCTTTACCACATGCACTTCTGATATAGCATTAATGTCTAGATTATATAAAGAACTCAAAAAACTTAATACCAAAAATTCAAATAACTCAATCAATAAATGGACTAAAGAACTGAACAGACACTTCACAGAAGAAGAAATACAATTGATCAACAAATATATGAAAAAGTGTTCAACATCTCTAGCAATTAGAGAAATGCAAATCAAAACTACTCTAAGATTTCATCTCACTGCTGCCAGAGTGGCAATCATCAAGAATACAGGCAATAGTAAATTTTGGTGAGGATGTAGTGGAAAAGGTACACTCATACATTGCTGGTGGGACTGCAAATTGGTGCAACCACTATGGAAAGCTGTATGGAGTTTCCTCAGAAAATTGAGAATGGAACCACCATTTGACCCAGCTATCTCACTCCTTGGTTTATACCCAAAGGACTTAAAATCAGCATACTATAGTGACGCAGCCACATCAAGGTTTATAGCTCTCAATTCACAATAGCTAGACTTTGGAACCAATCTAGGTGTCCCTCAATAGATGAATGGATAAAGAAAGTGGATAAAGAAAGTACTCAATAGAATATTACTCAGCTTTAAAGAAGAGTGAAATTGTGGCATTTGCCAGTAAACTGTTGGAGTTGGAGAATATATGCTAAGCGAAATAAGCCAATCCCACAAAACCAAGGCTGAATGTTTTCTCTCATATGCGGATGCTAATTCATAATAAGGAGGAGGGAGCACTAGGGAAGAATAACTTACCTTAGATTAGGTAGAGGAAAGTGATGGGGGAGAGGAGATGTAAGGATAAGAAAGACAGTAGAATAAAACAGACATTATTACTTTATGTATATATGTGACTACATGACCAATATGATTCTGCAACATGTACACTCAGAAAAATGATAAATTATATCCCATCTATGTATGATATATCAAAGTGCATAAATGCATTCTATTGTCATGTATAATTAATTAAAACAAATACAATTAAAAAAACGGGGCATCTAAATGTGTTCTTAATTTTGTATATGGGTTTAGGTTATGTAACCAATAAAAAAGCTGCTATCAACTAAAAAATATGATATATGGAATGAGAACCATTTTATTATACCTATGACAACATTATACCAAGACCAGTTCAAAAAAACAAAAGGATATATGGAATGAGAACCATTTTATTATACCTATGATAACATTATACCAAGACCAGTTCAAATCACATTCTTCCTTGTCCACCACTGACTAACAGGTCACCCATCATATATATATAAAGGACTGAGGATGTAGCTCAGTGGTAGCACACTTGCCTAGCATGATTAAGGAACTGGATCAAAGTCTTGGTAATGTCTTCCAACTAAACTTTCTGAATATTATTTTATAAATAAATTTTGTTTTATTTTGTATTTATCTGGTCCATAGCTAATGATGGAATAATAAACTTTGGGGGAACTTCTTTTCTGTTTGTAGTAGCTATTATTAACTATGGGAGAAATAAGTAGTTGAAAACTAAGGGGGAGACTGGGGTTGTAACTTAGCAGTAGATCACTTGCCTTGCATGCATGAGGCACTGTTCTAATCTCAGCACCACATAAAAATAAATAAATAAAGATATGTGACCATCTACAACTAAAAAAAAATATGTAAAAAAAAAGAAAAGAAAAAAAAAGGGGTACCTATTCTGAGAATCCCACTAATATGATCATGTTTGTGAATTAATCCATGGAAACACAGGAATTTCTGTAGTCTCTACAGTTCTCTCATCCTTTGTTATTTAATAAGTGGTAGTACTCTTATTAATTAATTAATCATAATTAATAGCAGTTAATCTATTGATTAATAAAGGGTTGCTCCCAGTTAAGGCAAAAGTAGTTTTCAGCTGAACCACTTTTCTTTAATTTTTTGTCATTCAGAAAGCAGTAGAAACTAATGACACCCCTATTGCATCCTCATCAGATTACTCAAATTGCTCAGAATATCAAAGATACCTGGAGTAAAAGAAAGTTTGCCCAAAATCCTCTAAGCAAGTGTCTTTGCTGTGGCTGGGAGGTGTGCAGGCTGCAAGCCAGCATCCTTTGCCTCCCCCCACAGGCTCCTAAGAGTTCAAATGAATTGTCCCCAGAATCCAGCCCCACCCACAGCCCCAGGGACTTGTGGGTGTAGAAGGAAGCAGCCCCACATTTGCCTGGAGAGCTGTTAGGTCTCTCTGCAAAAACTTGGCATCCCAGAGTCTGCAGGGATGATCTGGTCAGATGTTACTGGTTGGGTTAGATATCCAGATGAAAAGGTGTGCCACTCCTTCTCCTTTTGTATACTTGAATTAGGAGGAAAAAAATGATATCACTTTAAACACCATCATCTCTCTTAGAAAGTTCTGCTTCCACATCATTTCTTGGGCCTTGTGTAATTTCTCCTGAAGATCTAACATGTCTTCTATTTTTTGTTTACCAAATAGAAGTTTCCCACCAGGTAAGATAGACAGGAGACAGGTAGCTGACACCCCATATTGTCCATCTAGGAATGTACTTAGAGTTGAGCAAAACAATCAAATGAACAAACAAAACTTCCAACTCTGAGCAAATAAGATGCAGTTCTATATTCCTGCAAGTCATCACATGAGATAGTGACGAAGATCAAGAGGTAGACTGCAATCAGTATTCAGGTATATGTATAGATAAGAAGATGGGTATATTTGGCACATTTTTTAATCCATTCATCTATTGAAGGGTCTTCCATTAACACAAGAAAATGTGTTTATGATCCCAACATATGAAGATCAGAACACAGTGTTTGTTAACCACTGGAGCAAGACAAAGATGATAACAACCTCTAACTCCTTGCCAGTTTCATTTCTCATCTCCAGTTGGCTGCCTTTCATTTGATGCTCAGGGATTTTAGTGCAGCATATTATATTTAACTCATTATTTTGCTATTATGTAGATTTTTTTCAAAGAATCTAAGAGTTTTTTCAATCATAGCATTTAGGCCTGTGCTGAGACAGAACATCATGGCAGAGAGTATGAGAGCAAAGCTACTTACCTCATGGCAGCCAAGAAGGGAGACAGAGAGAAAGAGGGAGAAAGGGGCTGGGAACACATAGTCTTAAAGGACACAGCCCAGGAGCCTACTTCCTCCCACCAGGTGCCACCCCTAAAGTCTTCACCACATTCCAATTTGATCAAGTCATCCCCCCAATGGTCCTCCCTCTGCACACTGCTGCACAGGGACCAAGCCCTCAACACATGAGCTGTTAGGGGATGTATAAGGGTTAAACCATAACACATGGAAAGTTGAAGAGGTAGAGACAAATGTGTAGATTATTGAAATATTTTTATTTGTCCATTATCTATTTGCCAACTGATTAAAATAACTTATGGATTAGCATCTATAATTTCATTTAAAAAGAGATACTATCAGCCATAGGGGGAAGATAAAAGTAAAAGCAAAGACATCAAGACCTGTTGTGGAGCTTCATATCTTCCTCATTACCCATGCATGTAATGTTGACACACCAATCTCCAGGGAGCAGTTAAAAGGGTAGTGTTGTTCTTATTCTTGGAGTTATCTAGAGTCTAGCATTTATAAAGGACTTTATCCTAAGATTTGGGAGCTGGTTAAAAAGAGACACATTGAGATTGTTTTTTCCCACATTCTAATAAGAGACAGCAAAACCGAAAGATTTGTAAAAACATCATTCCCTTCAGGAACCAAACTCAAGAAGGAATTTATCATGTGGACTTGGTTTGAACTGGACATCACCAAGTAATATCTTATAAAGGATATGAAGCTCCTATTTGAACTTGATATTTTTATGACAAATGTGCAAAAATAAGAGGTCTGTATGATGAGATGTAACATTTTATTTATGAAAAACTAACTTTACACAAAAAACAAAATCTGAAACACTTAGATGTCTACCATGCAATTTATTGATGTATCACTTGACAATTCCTAAAACATAGTCAATAACCATTCAAACTACTTCTGATTAGTAAATGTTATAGACTAAGTATTTGTATTTCCACAAAGTTCACATACTAAACTCTAACCTCTAAGTATGGCAGTATTTGGAGATGGAGTCAACAAAGAATTAATTAAGAACAAACCAGGTCATGTATATGGGATCCTGATCCAATCGAATTAATGTGCAGCAGAGGCACCAGAAACATCATCTCTCTTTCCTCCTCTCTCTGTACACACCAATGGGAGGACGTGATAAGAAGGTGACCATCTATGTTATGGTCTGGACACAAGGCATGCCCCAAAGCATTTGTGTTTCTGAATGAATGTTCAGAAGTGACTGCAGTCTGAGAGCTGTAACCTAATCAGTCCATCCTACTTTAAATAAACTAACTGGGTGATAACTGTAGGAGGTGGGGCAGGCCGGAGGAGGTGGGTCACTGGGTAAGTGTCCTGGAAGGATTGTTTTCCAGTGGCCTCTCTCTCTTGTGCTCCTCTCTCTATTCCTGACCCTGCCATGAGGAAGTAGTTGTCCTCCAACACACCCTGTCCCCATGATATTCTGCCTCAAGCTCAGAGCTATGGAGTCAGCTCACTATGGACTGAGACCTCTGAAATCATGAGCCCCAAATCAATTTTTCTCCTAAAACTGTTCTTGTCAGTTCTTTTGGTTCTAGAAGTGAAAAAGCTGACAAACACACTGTTAATTTGGCTGACCAATCCATAGTATTTTGTTGTGTCAGCCTGAGCAATCAAATACATCTAATGAATAGATTCTTGTTCCATATGTTTTGATGCTTGTCTGTCTCTCTCAACGGATTGTAAGACTCATGTGGAAAGAGATTTCTGTCTTCTTTGCTAACTGATTTCCCAATGTCAAGAAAATGACTTACATATGGATGATACCCTACAAATGTCTGTTAAATCAATGAGTGTTTTGGAATCACATTATCATTCTTTCCTAACTGTGATCCATTTGCTACTTACTTCTTTGATACCTGTCTTCACTGCATCCCTAGCCTTCTTTTTCTTTAGAGGCTGCCCCTTGGTTTTTTTCACTGGATTGCTACAAGGTGAATTTTTCAATTCTACTTCTATTAGATTATTATTATTAGATATGACCTTTTCATTACTGATAAATTGCAGAGATGATTGACACACATCTTAGACACACATCTACTGTATTTATACAGTCCTTGAAAAGTCAAGAAGAGTGGACCTGTTCTTACACTTGTCTCTTCTCCTAGTACCAGTCACACAAGTGGAATTTCTTAGTTTCTCTGCACATTTTATAACATTGAAGTGAGCATGAGAGCCCCTCTGTCACATCAAGGCTGGAAGTATAATATGGGGTCACAAACCCATAGCCTGAAGCTATGTGCAACACGTAGGGGAGGGACAAAGCACCTGAATTTTCCCACTTTTTCTTAAGTCTCACCCTCGCTTTCTGCCATTTCTTTGTCTTCTCTTAATAAGTCTCAGGTCCTCAATGTCCAAGTTGAAATATCGAAAGTGGAGCACTGTTGGTATTCCACTGGTTGGAACTTCTGCAGCAAAACACCTTGCCTTGAATGTGTTCTAGGATTTTCTAAGCAAATGCTTACCACCAGGAAATAATGATGAAAAATTTAGTTTATTATCCAGGTTGAGGTGACATCACTTATCTTACATGTGCTGTTTGTGACTGCTTGGTACTTGGTGTAGAGCTGCACAACTAAAGTGAAGTCAGCAGCAAGGCTCTGGCTCTGACTAGGAAACGCAATGGTGGATGCCAGTAATGTCTTGCTGTTTGACTCTCTTTTTGCTCTTTCCTCATCACAATCTTTAACACTATTTTGCTTGCCAGAGAAGAAGTCCAAAAATGGAAAAGAAATAGTTCCTCTTCACTTTTCACTTTCACAATAATTTCACAATAAATGTGGGTGACTTTGACTCACAGAAAGCCAAGAATGGAAATTTCTCATGAAGTCTAGTGAGAAGAAATGACCAGGAGACCCTCCACCACCTCCAGTCTGACCCCTAAGGACTCTGTGGAGGGGGGGGGTGGCTAATCTCACTGTTGGCACCCCACACCAAGAGCGAGGACCTTTAGCAGCCCAGAGTGATCTGCAGACTTCTCCAGAGAGAATCCTGAGCATGTATGCTGACAAGGGAAGTCACTGCTCCTCTGAGGATACATGAAAGCCTGAGTGATGGGCAGCAAGACTGCACAGAGCTCAGGTTGACCATTTAGAGGTCACATACAGGAATAAAAATCACAAGAGCAAGGGTCAAGCCATGTGCTGCAGTATGCAGGCTGCAGAACAGTGGAAACTGGCCAACTGGTCCTCTGGGGGAAGCTTTGCTCCATTCTGAGGTTGGATCATAGTCAACAGTTGGGATTTCCCAAAGCCGTACTCAAGTCCATGCTAGAAGCTAAAGTCAGTCACAGTTCCCCCTTAGCCAGGAGCTGGCAACATCTCAGCAAGTGGCTCTGTTTCCACACTACAGGCATTATGACAGTGATCATTTCTTTAGCCAGCCCACTGATGTTTTCATCTGAGGGCTTGTTGGTCCTTATTTGAATGAATACCATGTGGCCATCCAACCACAACAATATGCCATGTGGTCTTCCAGTTGTCACAGTTCTGCAGCTATTAGTTTTCTAGCTGGATTACAGAGAGGGAAGTACAGTGTGTATGTTTTACCGACTGTGAACATGTTGCTATTTTATATTTGTCAACAACTTTGGACTTCAGGTCAGCTGCACCAGGTCACTTTCCTTGCAAATTTTGAGAGCACTCAGATCTGTGTCCAAATCCCATGATTGCAGCATGATGTTGTGTGCCCACCCTTGGCTTGGGTGGCTTGGAGGTGGAGGGAGTGGGTGTCTTAGAGTAAGCAGGGATTTCAGTTCTCATAGGGTAGTGTAGCACAGTGCCAGGACACAGTGGCAGCTCAAGGGAGGAAGCAATTATGACTTCTGGCCATTTGGGGACCAGACCTCATGAGTGGAAGCTTCAGTGAGCATTCATCCCTCTTCCCCTTTCATCTGAGAATCTACCTGCCTTGCCAGGCTTTGAAGGTGGGCTTCCACAGAAGGTACTGCAGCATTAGAGTTTGTTTCAAACTGCCCTAAGCACAAACATAGAAATGATGGTAGTAGCAACACAGGTCATGAATCTATATTCTTTGTATGTTTACCTTTGCCATTTAAGGCACATCCCACAATTACAGGATCATTGTGTCCCAGCTGCTCAGAGAGAGAAGAAGTGGGCCAACTGGTGATGGAGAGTGGACACATAAAGTTCTCCTCTCTACTCTCCATCTTGCACTGGAACAAAGAGGGCCTTGAAGCACAGGGTGGGGACTCCATAGGGCATAGGGCAATGGGGAGCACAGAGCCCTGGAGAGGAGGCTGAAGAGATGCTGCAGCATTCCTGCACCAGCTCTTCCAAGCTGAGCTTTTGAACCGACCTTGTTATGGGTGCCCCAGGCCTTTCCACATGCACAACTGAGTTAACTGAAAATAACTATCTAAATTCAGGGAGAGGCAGCTCACTTACTCAAGTGGGGAAATCTCTACCCTTTCTGCAAGTAAGACTGGGTTCCTTGAGTATCAACCTGACCCTCATGCTATTCTGACCTATGCTTAGAGACATCAAGAGCAATTCAAAGAGCATCTTTGGTAACATCCTGATGTCTCTGTGATTATAATACTCAGTTTCAGAAGTGTGGTATGTAGATTTTATCTTTCACTTGACATTAAGTGTACCACATGTGAGAGTGACATTGTCCCCCTTTGGGAAGAAGAATGTCTGCATCAAAGTAAAATGCATGGGCATGGGATGCACATGAAATGAAACCAGGCCTGGGAAGACTGAGTCATGGAAAATGATTTCTAGCTAGAAGGATGTTTGAAGCTACATAAAGGGAATTAAATGTGGATGTTGAAATCAGGTCACTTCTTTAGTGGATTTATATCATGCTTAATAAAATAAACCCTATTTACTGTAAAAATGAGAACTGTTACAAATAAAAGAAGTTCAAACCTGCTCCCTGAGTTCTAAGTGTGCAGAGAAGCCCACTGTCAGAAAGCCCACTGAACTGAAGAACACAACCCTGAGGTCCTGGGCAAATTCTCTCAATGGTTACTGATTTACTTCTAGACAGAATGTCTACACTGAGAGATTCAGAAGCAGTCAGGGACTCAGAGGAATGCTATTGCTCACCATCACAAGAATCCAGTGAGGACAACCGCTTGGAAATATCTTGACTGCAGCCAGGCCTGCACTTTGCCTCAGATGCTTCATTGGTGACAAGTTCAAGATCCTTCAAACCAGTCTTCTCCAATACTCTGATAT
Organism: Callospermophilus lateralis; assembly: GCF_048772815.1. NCBI lineage: Eukaryota > Metazoa > Chordata > Mammalia > Rodentia > Sciuridae > Callospermophilus > Callospermophilus lateralis. Next base: position 35,867,771 of record NC_135311.1, on the reverse strand, counting down.
ATTTGGTGTCTTGTGACAGCATGAAGGCCAAGTTGATACACAAGGTTCCAGGGCTATACCTGAGTGCCCAGTGCACTTATATACCTACTGTGTTCACTTCATATTTCTCTGCTTTGCACAGGGCGGTGTTTGGAAGCAGTAAGCATACTGACATATAGAATGCACTGGGCAAACTTGGGCGGCTTTGCATAATAGTAATGCTGAATGTCTTTGTATTGCTTTCTTAGCAAACAAATGCACACATACATGTAATTTTTAACTTTAGTATCTTGCTTCTGAAAACAAGACATATTTTCCCTCAGCAGTTTCATTACAGAGAATGATTTGTTTCCTCGGGCTTTAGGGTCATTATCTTTCACTGATGACCAGATACACCCTGTCAGTCCTGCTCTAAGGAAAATGATAAAATGATGATTTGTAAACCTTCACTAATGCGTTTCTAAACTTTGTCTTTGTTTTCTGTCCATTCATATTTTATTCAACAGGATGTGTTTACATGTGTAAATCATCTTGTAGATAAATGCATTCTCTTAGAGGATAACCGGCCCTTCCCACACCAGGATAGAATCACAAGGTCAGTGAATGTCAAATGAGGAAGAATTTAGTTTTTAGCTGCTCAAATTTTTGCAAATAGTGATCATTTAGAGGGTGTCACCAAGACTGCATCTGAGCCACCAATCTTCTTGATCACCTCATGTGTCACTGTGGATGCCAACACTCTGCTTCCATTTGATTTTCAACATTTGCTTTTTCAAGATCTTTTTTAAGATCATCTGAGCCAGCAAGAAAAAAAAATGAACAAAATGAAAGTATGTAGCAGTGGATTTATATAATGTGTGTGTGTGTGTATGTGTGTACTGGGGATTGAACTCAGGGGCACTGGATTACTGAGCCACATCCCCAATCCTATTTTGTATTCTATTTAGAGGCAGGTTCTCACTGAGTTGCTTAGCATCTCGCTGTTGCTGAGGCTGGCTTTGAACTTGTGATCCTCCTACCTCAGCCTCCCCAGTCACTAGGATTACAGGTGTAATTACCACCATGCCTGTCTTACTTGGTATTTTGTTCACACATCATATGGAGGCCTCTGAGATAATGTGAAATGAAGACTGAAAATTATTGAATAATAGCACATTTTCCACAGAACTCTTAAAAAAATTTCCAACACCCTATAATTGAAAAATAAAGAAGTCATCTGTCACCATGTTTTTAACTCCACTAGGTCTACAGGAACACTCTTCAATTAGAGAGAAGCCGGGAATAGCAGTCTCTATACTGAAAGAGCTGAGTCTCAGAGCTGTCTCTTGGCACATGACCTTGGTAAACTTTGCCCCTTGTACATCTTCCTTTGCATAGGAAGGCAGGGGAGCAGCAATCAGATTAAGCCTGTAAGCTGCTGGGCACACAGTCTGCCTACTTATTTCAGTGGATCTTTTAAAGGGATTTCAGATTTCAGTTGACTCCCCAAAGAGAGTCCTTACTCCTGGTACCTGTGACTGCAGTCTTACTTGGGAAGTTGGGCCTGTGGTAAATGATGAAGTTAAGATGAGATCATCAGGGAAAATCCTAATCCAATACTACCTTATCCTTACAAAGGGGGGAATTTTGAATATTCACACACACACACACACACACACACACACACACACACACCACTGGAAATGCCATGTGAATGCTGGAGCAAAGCTGTCAAAAGCCAAGGAGTACCAAAAGCAGGAGAGGGACCAGGGTTCAGGAGAAGACATCCCCGGGAGCCCATGGAGGGAGGCTGACCCTGTCATCACCTGCATCTGGGATCTCTGTCTCCAGCACTATGAGAGAACAAGGTATGTCTTTAGAGCAGCAGTCCTGTTACAGCTAGCTAGGCAGACAAATGCCCATGTCATCTGAGGAAACCCAACTTTGAGCATCTGAAGGCACCATTTTGATGAGAAATATAGATGTGAAAAGTGTTTTCATAGGGGAGGAGGATTGGCTAACTTGGACAGTGGTGAGGCCACCTCAGCCCATACAAAACAGGTTGATTCTGTGACATTCAAGAAGAAGAGAGGGCTGAACACTCACACCTGGGGGAAATCTCTGCTGTAGACTTGATCACAAGAGTGCTGCCCTCTTTCTGGTTCACCTTGTTCATCCTTGTTACGTGGACAGAATCCCAAAGCCCTGCACTCTAATCTGCCCTCTGCTGTGGTGCACAACAGGGGAAAGGTGCCTGATAATACAGGTTAAAAGTACATGTTGGCCTCAGGAGAGATTCATGTCTCTCCATTTAATTTTACAAGATTATCATGTTAGCTCACACAGTTTTGAGTTTATTAGAGTCCTTTCCATCTCAGACATTGTCAACATGTGCTCCCTTAAAAAGCATTAAAACTCAGATTTTCTGTGCTACAGGGTTTCTTGGCCAACTTACCAATAAGCTGCAGGGACAATGTGGTCTGTGCTCTATGAAGTACAAGACACATTCCTTGTGTTCCCAGAATTTGTTCAAGAGGAAGTGACAAGCCAGCACTGATGCATGCCTGATTTAAAGTCGTGTTTCTTAATGTACATGTGCAAACTTGCATGTGAAGGAGAGTGGGTGTCACATGCCAGGAAGGGCACTAGTATGAAGGCCACAGTGCTGCCCTGAGCCTGGATGCTGTGCTGAACATTGTGTAGGTTAGACACCAAGGGTATGTGCTTACTTTTCTCTGCCCCTGTAGTTTTGATTTACAGGAATTGTTAGGGAAGAATGTCTACTGATTTCTGGGTCATCTGGAACTTGAACCTGGAGGTAGGGTTGGGAGACAGAACTAAGGTGCCTTGGCCCAAGCACTTTCTTGGCAAAGCAGAAAATGTTTTTAAAAACCACATTTGTAGACAGAAAATCCATACCACTTTGCAATACTGAATTTCCAGGCTAGTGTAGCAGCTCCCACAGGGCCATAACAGGTCAGTTTGCATGAAGAATAAACAATGGATTGCTTTTGCATTCACCTAATCAGAGTAACTAGGTCCAATTTTCCTTAAAAACACTGTGATTAATTGATCATTTGTTTTTTGTGTTTTGACAGCATTCACAACTCCAGCACTGGGTAAAAGCCAATTTGATCTGGTGGGAGAACCTGGGGTTGGTTGAGAAACTACAGTGAAAATACTAGGTTCCCACATTTCAGCTGAAGCCTTGACAACAAACTGTAATGGCTTTGGGGTAATGGGTCACCCCCAGATCCTGGCTATTCCAGCCCAACACCCTCCTTCTCTCTAACTGCAACAATTCCTTTCTCTCTCTTCTGTTATTTATCTCTGTATCTTCCTGGATTACCTACATTATACCTGAACACCTGGTCAATTCCTAGGCTGCTGGACGAGGAGGAAGGCTTCTGGCAGTGTTCAGCTGGCTGCTTTGGCAAGGCATGGCCTAGTCTAAGCACTTCAGGCACTGCAAGATGCAGTCCCTCATGCTTTCTATGTGGGAATGGCCATTTTGTGGCTTTATTTCACTTCACATATGCACCCAGACATCTGATGCTTCTGCAGAAGCAGACAGTGAACAGAAATTCAGGCAGGCACACCTCTAGCAGATGCAGTTTCTGCAGGACATGGTTCAGATACAGTACAACTGTATATGAAGAGTAGTGCATGTGTAGTCTGTGTCCATAAGATGATGCACACTGGAACATACAGCATGGGAGCTTCTAGAAAGCCAGGTGGGTGTTCTTCTGCCTTCCAATCTTCAACTCACCATGCTCTGTATTTGTTCCTTTTCAGTGAATACAAGAGTACTCTGCTCAATATGTTTATAAATTTGCTCTTATTTGACACATCTCTAGTGGTACCCAGCTAAGGTTTTACACTGGTAAATCATTTTCCAATTTTATTTTAAATTTTAATGCATATTTAAATATGTGTTTTACTGAATAAATACAAAAATGCATTTTTCTTATCTTTCACTTCTCTCCATCTGTATAAATTCATCTCCCTTAATACAAAATTAATGTTCTGTGTTACTTACCTGTGTTATGTAACAAAGGAACACATTTTTTCACCTCAGCTTTTGCAGGTCAGGGCTTTGGGCATGGCTTAGCTGCTAAGGTCTGCTAAATTCTCACAAGACTGACATCTAGCTGTGGCTGGCCTGTTCTCATCTGGAAGGACAAGTGGGCAAGGATTCACTTCTAGGTTTTTCAGGTTGTTGGCAGAATTCACTTCACTTGGGCTATAGAACTTGTGGCACCTTGCCTTTTCAAAGCCATCAAAGCAGAAAATCCCTTCTTCTTCACTTTTCTCCCTGCTTACTGGCATTCAAATGATGTACCCGATGAAGTCAGGTCCATCTAGGATGATCACCTTCTGATGAACTTGAACTCAGTCAAGTAGGAAATTGTCTTAGTATGTTTGTGCAGTTGTAACAAAATATCTGACTGGGAAATTTATAGACAAAATAGGTTAAATCTTTTCAGCTCTGGAGCCTAGAAAGCCAAGGTCAAAGTCCCAGGACGTCAGCTTCTGGTGAGGGCAGCTCCTCATAGAAGGCCCAGGTGTTCCCACATGGCAGAAAAAAAATGGGGATCCAAGCAGCCCTTGAAGGTCGTTGATGAGAGCATTAATTCCATTTATCAGGATGGAGCCCTCAGAGCTTTCACTTCCAAAGGCCCCACCTCTTGATGCCTCTACAGTGGGGGTACAGTTTCATCAGGAATTTAGAAGGGACACAGATGTTCTCACCACAGTGGAGCTTTATTATATCTGCAAATCCCTTCACTTGTCTGCATACAGAACAGAATCCCAGGTGAGGTGGCCCAGCACACTGGCTATTCTTCCTTGGTGAGAACCAGTTCAGGACCCACATTCACAGAGGAAGGGATTGCACAAAGGCCAGAGCTCTACCCATCTGTGTCTTCTGCCTTTGCCTGTGTGCTGATGGACCCAGGATTGACATGTGTAAACACTGGCTCATGCAGCGGTGGGACCATGCAGTTGCCCTTGCCATTCACAGGACAGTATGAAGATGCATTATCCTGGAATGAGAATCTCTGACGGAAGAACTATAACCCTCTACCCCATGGAAGCAGGCCTGAGAGGGGGACTGACATGAACTGGTGGACCAATATCCTAGGGACCCTGATCCTTGTCCATGGTCCTTGGGGGCTTTCTCCTCTGTCCTCTAGGACAGGGTCCTGGATTTTCCTGAAGATGGCATGTGGGGCAGTGCCCTGTACCTGACACTTTCCTACCTTGTCTCTCTTTCTAGATCACCCACCAGGCCTTCCTGAGGTCACCTCCCAAATAATGTGCTTGACCTCTGGTTCCTGACTCAGCTCCAGGCCTGCAATAAAACTCAGGTTACTTGGACTAACAGTGTCTGGGGGTATACTTCAGCATGGGAGAGTGAGTTTCCTTGACCACCCCAAGAAAAAATCCCAGCCAGGCAACTATGTTCTCTCCTAGATCTGGAGACCAGAATTGTGCGGCCAAGGCTTCAGCAGGGTGGGAAGAAGAGCGTGCTCCACATCTCTCCCACTTTTCAAGACAGCTGCCATGTCAGGTGTCTTTTGGTTTGAAGAAGTGTCATCTGGAACTCTACCTTTGTCTTCACGTGACATTCTCCCTGGTTTCAGTGCCTGTCCAAATCTATCCTTTTAATAAACAAAGAAATGTTAACAAATAAGTTGAGAGAAACTAGAAAAAACATGAAGTCTTCTATTCTTGGTTGATGAAAAAGCTAGACTTCAGAACAGGCTTTCCTTCTGCAAAGGAGCAGAATGCTAGATAAAACACTGCTGTGCCCTCTTGCCAAGTAAAAAATCCTGCTCTCATGGTCGATCACCAACAAAATCACACCTCTACATTTTCCAAACACTACTTCACCCACCCTAGAGCAATGTCATCAGTACCCCAATCAGTAGGATTACCAAGACACTCAAAGAAAAATTTCCAAGTTTTGCACAAAGCATCAAATTACTGTGTTTTACAATCTCTCAGTATTGTTTCTCTCTTTGTTTCTATGCCACTAACTTTACCCTTGTTTGGTTTTTTTTTCCTATCATCTTGTTTTTTATTTTTTTATTTTTAGGGATTGCTTTTTAAAATTCAATTATCTTCCTAATTTTGTAAAATATTTCCATGGTTGCAAATTTAAATCTCCAAAACAAGTTGTATGCTTGTTCAATCTGTGTCATTTCTTCACCCATTTAAAAATGATTACATTTTTAACATTTTTTAAAATTATAAATTGACAAACTATAATTGCACATATTTATAAGTCAAAGTTAATTTACAGATTATAAATACAATGTGGAGTAATAATCAAAATCAAGTTAATTCCCTTGTTCACTACCTCAAATACTCATATTTTTTGTGGCAAGAACTTTTGAAATTTAATCTGTTAGAAATTTTGAAATGCAAGGTGCATTACGATTCAGTATGTTTATAATATTGTTCAATGTATCTGAATAAAAATCATTCATTCTCCCTGTGTAACTGAGGCTTTGTACTCTCTGACCACAATCTTCTCATTTCAGCCATACCCCTGCCTCTGATAACCATCATTCTGCTCTGTTCTTTGAGTTCAGTTTTTGACTATATGTTTATTTGTTTTGGTTTTCATGTCAATGAGAAATGGTGATACTGGTATTTTGGGGCCTGGCTAATTTCACTTAGCATTTCAGAACACTGGAAATGTCCTCCATTTCCAACCACACTGACACAAATTTCAGGAGTTCACCCTTTTGTATGGCTGAGTAGTATTCCCCAAGTACATACACCATTTTCTTATCCATATACCAGCTAATAGACATTAAGGTAGATTTATGTGAATAGTGCTGTGATGAATACAGGGGTGAAGATGTCTTTTTGACAGGATGGTCTGTCATCTCTTGGATAAATACATGGAAGAGGGGTTCCTGACCCATGTGGCATTCCATTTTTAGTTTTGTGAGCAATTGTATGTAGTTGTCCATGTGACCGACTAAATTAGTTTCCATCACCAATGTACAAGAGCTCCCTTTCCTGCACACCTTTCTGAGACTAACCATTCTGACAGTTGTAGGTGGTACTGCATTGTGGATTTCATCTGTGTGTACCTAGCAATTAGTGATGCTAAGCATGGTCTCCCATATCTATCCACCATCTGTATGTCTTCCCTTTTAGAAGTGTCTATTTAGGGCCCTTTCCCAATATTTAGCCAGGGGGCTTGTTTTCTTTCTATGTGGTTGTATGAGTTGCCCATATATTTTGGATGTATATGTATGATTTGCAGGTGTTTTCTCCAGTCAGCTTGTCATTTTTTCTCTGTTTTCTTTGTAGTGCAGAAGATTTTATTTTGATGCAATCACATTTTCCATTTTTTCCTAGGCTTTGAGGTGTAAAACATCATGGCCTAGGTCACTATCAAGCTCTCAGGTGTTTCCCTTCAAATACACTTTGAGTTGATTTTGGCCTATAGTGTGAGATAGAGGTCCAACTTTATCCTTACTGCATATAAATACACAGTTTTCTCAACATTTAACAAAGAGACTGTTCTTTTCCAAATTGTATTCTTGGCATCTTTATCAAAACTCAAATGGATCATACATGTGTGATATCACTTCTGAAATCTCAGCTGTCTTCCATAGGCCTATGAATATTTTTATGCCAGTACCATGCCCTTTTAATTGCTTAAAATCTGATATTGTGAAGTCTCCATCTTTTTCTTTTTGCTTACAATTGACCTGGTTATTTATCTATTTACTTATCCATTTTTTGTACTTCCATGTGAATTTTAGCATTTTTTCTACAAAAAAAATGGAATTGGAATTTGGATAGAGATTACATTGAATATATAGATCTCTTTATGTAGTGTAGACATTTAACATTAATTTTTTCAATACATGAATATGAGCTATATTTTCATTCATCATTTTTTTTCAATTTCTCTTACTAATGCTTTATAGTTTTCAGTTTATAAATCTTTCACCTCCTTGGTTAAATTTATCCTTAAGCTCTTTCTAACGCTATTTTAAATAGGATCATCCTCTTGATTTTGTTTTCAGATTGTTCATTGCTAGTTTGCAGAAATGCCACTGATTTTTATGTGCTGATTTTGTAACCTGCAACTGTACTGCATTTCCTTATTAGTTCTTATAGTTATTTTGTGACATATTCTATGTTCAAAAGGATTTTCTATGTTCAAAGATAATGTTCTCAGAAAAGAGTAAATATTTCGCATTATCACTTCCTATACAAATGTCTTCTTTTTTCCTCCTGTCTAATTGCTCTGGCAATGACTTCTGAAACTATGGGGAATAGAAGTGACAAGATGGGCTTGTCTTATTCTGAATCTGAGGGAGAAAGATGTTTTGATCTTTCACTATTGAGTGTAATGCTCGATATGTACATATCATGCATGGCTTTTATTACATTGAGATGCATATCTCTAATCATTAAATGTTTTTAGCAAAATAGGATTTTGAGGTTCATCAAATGTGTTTTCTGCATATAAGGAAATGATCCTAATGATTTTCTTCCCTTCTTCTGTTAATGTGATACATTGTATCTACTAGTTCACATGTGTTGAACCCCAACCCTGTATCACAGTAATAATTCCCACTTGACTGTGGTCAGTTGTCCTTTTGATATACTGCTGAATTTGGTTTGCTAGTACTTTTCAAAGATATTTGCATCCAGAATATTTGCCTGTTATTTTCTTGTGAACGTTCCTGTGAGGTTTTGGAATAAACCTAGCATGGGCCTCAAAGAAACTGAGAAACTTCTCTCCTCTTCAATATTTTTGGAAGAGTTTCTAAAACGTTAGTCTAAGTTCTTTAAATGATTAATAAAACTGGGTAGTGAAGTCATCAGCTCCTGGGCTTTTCTCTGATTTCATATTTTTTATTCAATCTTATCGAGTTTTGGTCTGTTCACATTTTCCATCTCTTCACAATTCAATCTTAGTAGAATGTAAGTGTGCAGGAATGTATCCATTTATTCTAACTATCCATTTTTGATATGTGATTGTTTGTAACAGTTTCTCGTGATACGCCATATTTTTATAGCACATTCCCTGTGTTGTCGCGTTCCTGTGACTTAAACACTCAGGGGTCACTCCAGGGGAACTGGGTCACGTGAAATAACCATACAAGAGACAGAAATACCTTTTTCTTTGGGGGTGCTGTGATGGCTCCTCTGACCTTAAGGGTCCGCAGAAAGAGAGAGAGCCCACATATGTTGACCCCTTTTATTGAGGAGAAGGCATTCAAATGAGGCAAGAGGTCATGTTTCAGGAGGCTGAGTCTAGCTTCATGATGTCTGTTATCAGCAGGTTGACTGACATCTAGATAGGCCACACCCAAGGGCAGAGTAAGAGGTTTGAGGTGTAAAACATCACTGCTTGCACTTTCGTTCCTCACATTTCATGTTTTAATGCCAAAATGCACCTCATTTGGTAATACATGTCATGATAATTTGTTTTAGCTACAGTTGTTATTAGAAGTTCTGTCTCTTAACCTTCATAGCAGGTATGAAATATCCTCATACATGGTCATTACAGCCCTAGCATATTCAGAGTAGGACTTTGTAGTACTCAAGCCATTGAGTGTTGTGCTTTTGTAAATCTTAGGTAGTTAATGAGAGGCCCTTTGCTGTACCTTAGAAAACTCCTTTCAGCAACTCCTGCAAGAAGAACTACTGGCAATAGCTCTCTTTCACTTTCATTTCTCTGGGGATGTTTTTTATTTTTTCATCATTTTGGAAAGATGACTCTGTGGGTAAAGCATTCTTATTTGCAAGTTTTGCCCCCTTCAGTTCTCAGAATATGCCATCTCACTGAGTCCTGGCTTATAGAGTTTGTCTGAGAAATCCCATTGTCCCATTATCAATGATGTGTTTTGGGGTCCCTACAACCCTCAGAATTGTTTCTCTCTTGGAGTTTTAATATTTTATTATATGTTTTGTCAAACTCTGCTTTGAGTTAAATTTTATTGGTGACCTCTCTATTTCCAATACTTGGGTATTGATAATTTTTCCTATATCAGAAAATATTTTAGTGATTATTAGATTTAATTTTTTTTCTGTTCCTTTTACTGTTACTCTCCTTCTTACATTCCATCTTACACTTAAGTTAGGCTTTTTAATGGGGTTTTATACTTTCTATGATCTTTCTTCATTCTTTGTTATTGTTCTTTGCTCCTCTGCATGGTTAATTTCAAATGTTGATTTGGAGCTCAATGAATCTTTTTTTCAGCTTGATTAAAACTGTTGTTGAAGCATTTTATTGTTGTAATTCAGTCATTGTATTCTTCATCTTTTGGATTTCTGTTTTTTCTTTTTTTTTTTGGTCAAACTTGTCATTTTGTTTTCAAAGTTCCACTTAATTTTTTATCCATATATTCTTGTAATTCGCTGAAGTTTAAGAGGATTATTCTTAATTCTTAACCTGACATTTCACAGATTCCTCTTGCTTGCAGATCCACATTTGAAGTGTTGTTGGCTCCTTTGGAAGGAGTCATGATGACTTGAGTCTTTGTAATTCTTTGGATTTTTTGTGGGTATTTAGCATTGAAGAGGCAGCTACCATTTCCTTACACAAGTATTCGTTGGCATGATAGACCTCTACTATTTGGTGTAGACTGTGATTCTAGATGGTTCTTCTGGTCACAATTTTGAGACCAAAATTTATTGCAGTACTATAGATGGCCTGTCTGCTCCCTTGGTTCTGACTAAGGCAGGACATGAGATTGGATGCTTGCTGTTCTCTCTGAAGACCACTGGCAGTGATCTCTCACCATGCTGGATGGGTTCTGCAGCCACCTCAGAGAGTCCTGATATGTTCTTCAGTAAGTTGGAAGCAGTGTTGAGCTCAGCAGGTGAACAGGGTTGCAGGAGGAGCTCTGAAATGAGCTAAAGATTGCTGATTGGGATGGATATGACTTCCTGCTTTGCTTAGTAAAAATGCTTGGCTGGGGTTTGCCTCCTTGCCTATGCAGGGCTTTAGAATCAGCTTTGAGGCTGGGGCTGAGCACTGTTTAGACTTCTAGGGATAGCATGTCTAGACCCTCCTCAGCCAAATTTGTTGTGACCATCGTCTTCCCTGGGAAAGGTTTCAGAGTAGAGTCTGACGTTAGTTCTGGAGGCTGGTTCTCTATGATTCAAAGCAGGTAAATATTACCACCACTTCTGAGAGTGAACAGCTCAGTTTTGAAAGTGGGCTATGCAGTGATCCAGTGCTCCTGATTATGCATTACGACTGGCAGGTCCAAAGAACTAGCACTAAGACCTGCATGATGGTCACGATGAGCTTTACCTTTGTGTTTTGTTTCCACATGAGCCCAGGTGGTGCAGCCTTGCCATTTCTCCTTGATCTTCCTAAGAGGTGACCCCAGAATGGGTTTTCTAGGAAGTGTCTCTGGGTGATAGCAAGCCAGATAACTGCCACCTTTCTTTTATGGAGATACTGTGACTTCTAGAGGATCTTCTCTATGTAATAAGGTGCCTACTTGGGGCAGGGGAGTTGATCAATGGGGACCAGTTCTTTCCCCTTTCCATGAAAATTTTAGCCCATTCTATGGCCACATAAGTAACTCAGACTTATTCCTAATTGGTTGGTTTGGGAAGGCCATTCAACAGTGTTTTCTTGTCTGTGGAGCATTCTGTGGGGGTGAGTGAAGCCTCGGACCTCTTATTCCACTATGCTGTTGACATTTCTCTTTGGAATAGTCCTGGTTAGTTGTGATGATTTAATTACTCATAATTTGGAGGACAAATGCAGTATGTGTTTATCTTACTATGAATCTGCTACCTATCAGACATCTCTTTATATTTCTGTCTACCTATGCCTCTGTCAGTCATCTAACTGCTCTTAGATTCTGAACTGAAGACAGTCAGTGACTGTAATCACCAAGGTAATGAAGGTAATAGTAACACAGAAAATAGACCTTCCTTTAGGAGACACTTCCCTGTGATGGAGTTAGGGTAGCAGGAGCAGAACATGGTCTTCCCACAGAGCTGAGATGAAAAAAATCAGGGCCCAGAGGCTGAGTTGCTCAGAATTTGCAGGTCAGCACACTAGAGAAAATGTAGCAACAGAGAGAGCCACAGAAACCTGCTTGGGTCCCTGAGTGTTCAATTGGATTTCAGCCTACAGCCTGCATATCAGGTAAGGCCCAAGGCTGGAACCAGGAGAGTCTGTGGATGGGTTCTGTGACATGGGTGCTCCCAATAGCCAGAGTGGAGACCAAGCCCCAAGCCCCTGCTCTCAGGACTTTGATGGACTTTGATTGACTCAGGTCTTCTTTTCTTTCTTTGTTTGTTTGTTTTGTTTGTTTGTTTTTTAATAGTACAGTTCCTATTATCTACTTTAAACAGAATACCAAATGACTCTTTTAAATGTAAACCACATCATGCCATTTCTTTGCTTGAAAGCTTCCAAAAATACCCAGTCTCACTTAGAATAGAAGTCAAACTCTTACAGGGGCTGCAGGCCCTGGGTGGTCACCCTGGCCCATTGTGGCAATAGCCTCATGCTCTCCTGATCCTTTCCTTGCCCTCATTCTTCTTTGGTGGCCTCCTATTCCCACCTCAGAGCCTTGTGCTGAAAATTCTTCTTCTGGGAACAACTCTCGGTGGGATTTTACTCCCTACTTGAGCCTTTGTTTGGGTGCCCTTTGTTGACTGGTGACTTTGCTGATGATCTGTTGAAGATTCAAGGCCCTCTTCCCCCTCTCTGCCCTTCCTCCAGGCTTTGCTGTTTTCCAGAACTCTTGACTTTCTGTAGTCCACCTGACAATTCTTATATTTATTGTTCAAGTACAGCCACACCCCCAAGAAAGCAATTTTGATGAGGTAGTAATGCAGGTTGAACAAGGTCATCCCTACGCCCACACTACTTCATTATACATAGGAGCTGCTCAACAAATGTTTTCTAAACCACTGAACAAATGATTAACACTGAAAGCCACCACTCTTTTTTGTATATTAAATGTGTTCATAATTTCCAGGTATACAAGTCTTTAAAGGAGAAACTTTGAAAGAGCATTATATCAAGCTGGTGTTTTCCAAAAAGTTATATGGTAATTTTAGATTTATAAGAACAACATATTGGTTATTTATTTATATCATTTAACATTCTATAACTGGACCTGTTAATTTATGTTTTAAATGTAATATCATATTGTGATAGCTAATATTCATGTGACCTCAAGCAACAATATATGATAATTTTATAAAATGATATTTGAAAAGCAAAGATCGGCTTCAGTACTAGAACACTTTACCTAAGATTTATAAAGAACCCCGCCTTACCTGAGATAAGGCTCTGCCTTACATCTTACTACATGTCAGAATGACTTCAAAGTAGGCTTCAGTTAAAGCCCAGTACTGTTAATTTAAGACTGGTGAGATGGAATCACTAGATCCATCTAGTTTAAGATCAAGACTTAAAATTAAAGTTAAATATTTGGCTCTGGCCCTCTGAGTCAGTCTGAATCCAGGGAACAGGGAATTTCTCTAAAGAGCTTTGCAACTCTGGGCCATATCACCTCTTGATTAATGAGACCATTGGATAATGAAAAGCCAATCAGTGCACTTGCTATGAAAAGAGGGTCATTGGAGAAGGGAGACATCCCTGAAGCTTCCAAGGGAAGCCACATGGTCAAGCAAGACCTGGGCCCATCCTAGCACAAATGGCATTAGCAGAACTAAGAAGCTGCTCTCAAGTTCCCCCTATGAGTAACCCCTGTGGGAACTCAGCTGACTCTTAACAGTAGATAGAAACAAAGTCAATTTTGACCAGTTTGATCTTAAACACCTAGCAAAAACAGTCAAACCAAAACACAGTTATTCCTGGGGGTAGTGAAGGACAAGATCAAACAACTACAAGGACAGCTAGAAAAGAGGAGACAGCAACTAGGTCAACAGTCTCTATGAGGTTTGTTCAGTCAAGTATGGCCTTGGCTCCTCCCCCTTGTAAGACCCCTATTAGTCCTCTTTATGTTTCTCCTAATAGGACCATGTCTGTTAAATTGCCTACAGAAGTTCCTGCAAGATCAGATACACAAATTCATCAACTACTTCTTCAAGAATACCAGCCCCCGATACCCAAGACAGAAACCTACTCCTCCTCATGACCAATTCCTCTAGCTCCAGAGACTCAGCCTTCACCTAAAACCCTCCCTGACCCCTTTACAGGAATGAGATTCTTTGCCCCTAGCCAGCAGGAAGTATTCAGATGGAAATTGGAGCCCTATATCATCAAAAAGGCCAGAATGTTAGGTTGGTTTGAAGTGGGCAAGGGAACAAAGCACCAGGCAACCTCCATGCATAAAAAAACAACCAATAAGTCACCCTGCCTCATAACCACCTGTCAATCAGCAGGGTCTCCTGACCAATCCTGGAAGGACACACAGATCTCAGCAAGCTCCCCCTGACCAACCCCTGGAGGACAGGGGACTCTAAAAACCTTCCTTTCCTGTCCCAAGTCCTCCCTTCCTTCCCTAAGCACAATAAATTTCCAATCTAGCTGATCCTGGGTGCAATTCCCCCTGACCCTCTCTGTTGGACTGGAGAGTCTCACCCAGGAGAAAATCTCAATAAAGCCTTGTTCAGCAGTTTTAAATCTGCTTCCTTTTGGTCACCAATGCCTGACCTTAGAAGTTCAATCCCCAATACCAAAACAACAACAAAAAAACCCTATGCTTCCATCTCTAAGTCCATTCCACTCTACAATTGCCACATTTCAGTAGAGCACCTCAGATGGAAAGCCAACCTTTCAAATACCCAGTTCATGGCCCTGGGAAACGTTTGCACAGCAGGTCAGTGATTAAGGTATCTTCATCAGGTCTGTTGCTAACAGTCAACTGAGATACTGCTGCCGTGAGAATCACAAGCTCAAAAGTATGTGTTGGGTGTGTGGGAGACTCCCCACCAAAGTTAAGTTTCAGTCTTGTGAGAACATCACGGAATCCCTTACCCCTCCCCCTCCTCTCTGAAGAGTGCCAAGATGAAGAACGCCAAATTCAAAGGTTTTCTCAACCAATCCCCACGGAACAAAGTGTCTGCATGCTGTTCCTAAGTCACCCTGCCAGTCAGCACCTGCCACATCACCTATGCAACCCTTCTTAAGCCAAAGCTTGCAAGCTCACGCTCTCTGCCTTCTTCCTTTCTGCTTTCTTCTTATTATTTCTCTCCTCTTCTGCTCTCTTTCTCTTTCTCTCTGCTCTCTTTCTCTGCTTTCTTTCTCTCTGCCCTCCTCCTGTCCTCTCTCTGCTCTCTGCCTCTCCTTTTCTTCCCCTTCAAGCAGCCCCCCAATAAAATCTCTTGGTTGAATTTCCGTCTCAGGTGCATCACTAGCCTTTCACTATGCCTTAAATATAATTGTATTTTTCCTTTGCTTTTATTAAAAAAATAAATATTGATCAAATTGGAATTATTTAATGGCCACAGAGGTAAAATTCCCAGATGACATACAGATATACAGTTGGGGTGTGTGTGTGTGTGTGTGTGTGTGTGTGTGTGTCATCTGTATATATCAAGTGCCTAGCATGAAAAACTTTGCTATTCTCATTATTGATTAAAGAAGGATCAAATTTCCACTTAGAATCACATGGTCTTTGGAGGAGTCAGCTTGTTTTGAGAAGTTCTGCTTGGAGGCTCCTCTTCCTCTTAGCCCACAGCCCTGCTATCTGACAGTGAATCCAGAATTAAACAGGCAGTCAGTATAGATAGGTAAAGCGAGTCAGGTCAGATCAAGGAGGCCAATTTTTGAGTAAGTTGGAGACAGTCCCCTGAGGGATTGAAATGTTAATTTCTTTGGAGCCCTTCCTTCACCCTTATAAAGCTCCAACCTGTTGCTAAGGTAACCTGTCCCAGGAATTGCCCTGCCTCTCCCTACAGGGAGCTATAAAGTTGTTGATTAATGTGTCCTGGGCTGCATAATCCTGCCCTTCCTCTTCAGCCCACCTGTTTTCCACCTTTTGGTCATTCCAGAGCATTCCTGGGCCTAGTCATGTATTCAGGAAGGAGAAAGATAAGGGGGAAGAAGGCAGGAGAACAAAGGAAGCCTAGGACCTATAAAAGGGGCAGAACACCTCGATTCTTGGGATACCAGGATACCAGTTATGGCCCCTCCTCCCTCACAGGAGAAGTCTATGTTACCGCTTTTTAAATAAACCCTGCTTGCCTTGGCATGCTTCTCTAATGTTCAAACTTCAACATGTGAGTAAGCAGAACTCACAAATATACACCAATAACCAGCAGTATCAACAGGAACTTCCCATGTGGCTCCACCAGCTCCCTTCCTCAGAACACATACTGCTTGCCAGTAGGGACCCAGGTGCTACCCCGGGAGAAAGCAACCCATGCCTCTCCTCACTGCCTTCCTGGCTGGTGCGCTATGAGGAGGATGGGGGCTGCTCTGAGGAGAGTCCTCAACCCATAGGGCAGGAAAAGTGTATCGTGAGGAGGTGGGTGTGTTGGATGTGGGGGAGGCTCATCCTTCTCATGAGAACATCATATAATCCTTTACCCCTCCTCCTCTCTGAAGGGCATAAAGTTGAAGAGCGCCAAATTCAAAGATTTTACAAACAATCGCTGCTGGACACAGTGTCCGTGCTCGCTGTTCCTGAGTCACCCTGCCAATTACCACCCACCACATCACCTATGCAACCCTTCTTAAGCCAAAGATTGCAAACTCACACTCTCTGCCCTCTTCCTCTCTGCCCTCTTCCCCTCTTCCTCTCTTCCCTCTTCCTCTTATTTCTCTCCTCTCTCTGCTCTCTTTCTCTTTCTCTCTGTCCTCTTCCTCTCCTCTCTCTGCTCTCTGCCTCTCCTTTTCTTCCCTTTCAGGCAGCCCCCTGATAGACCCAACCTGATCTTTTATTAAAATTGGGAGCCATCTTGCCACAAAGCCATGAAAAGATAATTTCTGCTTTACTATAAATTACTGCAAATTCTGAACCTGCTTGGAATGCCTGCCTGTGCCTTGAACTCACCCATGCCTGGCTCTCTGACCTGATAGCAGCCCTCTCTGAAACTAGTGACACCTCATAAATATTGGCCTTCCCTGGCCAGACAACGACCCTCTCTGAGGCTCTAATGGTGAAACCGCTGTTGACCGGTGACGAGTTCTTGCTTCCCCAATGTTGAAGAATAACACCAAAGAAGCATGCCGAGGCAAGGTCAGAATAGAAATTAGAAGTTTATTGAAGGACAGCAGAAAAGACTTCTCCCGGAGGAAGAAGGGGACCCAAGAGGTGGGAATCCGTGGAAGTGCGGTTGTTTCCCCTTTTTATAGTTTTGGTGATGGAATGTAGGTTGGAGGCCCGAGGGGTGGGACACAGGTGGGCCAAAGAAGTAATCTGGTCAGGAAGGACTTCTGAGTCAGCACCTTCAAGTTTGCTGGGGGCTGTTTCCTGGGCTCCATTAACATTTCTTTGAGGTGGACTTTGGCCTAGGGCCTTTTCAGGACTTCATTAACATTCCATGAGTTGTCCTGTGTTTTCCCTGAGTCATTCCCAGCATGGCCTCCATTTTAGATTTCACTCGATATTAGACCCGATTTACCTAACTACACTGACTACCTAATTTTAAATCTGGCTTCAATGGTCCTCATAAATTCTGATGTTGGGGCCAGCAAAAAATGTAAACTACCATTAGTGTGATGCTTGTCAGAGTTCTGTTATCTGTAAACCCCCTTTGTGTAACTTTCTGGGCTATAAAGCTGGGCTGTAGGAAAGGTGGGGTTGCTGTCTTGTTCCCGCCGTTTTGGGAGGGAGAAGCAGCCCGGCCGGTAGAAATAATAAGCTTGCTTTAATTTGATTTTAATTGGAGTCAGTGGTCTTTTCTTGCATCCTGGTCTAACACCCCCAATAAAATCTCTTGGTTGAATCTCCATCTTGGGTGAGTCACTCACCTTTCATTGGTGCGGTGACTCAGATGGGACTCCCCTGCTTTTAAAAGCAGGACTCTCATCCTGCTGGAGATCACCACCTGAGCAGAGACTAACCTGTACCCATCTTCTCGATCGCCTGCTTCGCATCTACCATCTGCTTACAAATTGATGAATTCTGCTCTCCAGACTCCTAAGCCCACTGAGGCAAAGTAACAGGGAACTGGCCGTTGATCGTCCAGCAGCCCCTGTGGTGTCTCGTGGGGAGGAATACACCCCACCCAGACCTTCATGGTCGCAGTGGTCCTCGAGTCTTCCCCTTCCAACAGACCTCAGCCAGCTTGAGAACTGGCAAGTTCCCTCCCCTCCTCAAGCTTGGGTCTCCTCCTCTCCCCTCTTGTTCATAAACTCTGGTGCCAGGTGACCCAGAGCTCCCAGGGCTCATCAGAGGATTTTGGTGACAACTGTATAATAGGCCTGAGGTCTCATTCTGATATTTGGCTGGAGTGGGATGCCTCTCCAGTCAACATATCATTCCCTTCCTCATAGCCCCATGGGGGTTGCCTCCTCTCTGCCTGCCCACTCCCCTCTCAAATGCCTCCTCAAAAATTTGGACACCCTCAGCCTAACCCCCAAGAGCAATCCCAAGAAGTTGATAAAATTCTCTACTCATGATTGGCTCAATTATCCCTTAGATAACCAAAACCATTGCCCCCCTTTTGGATCCTTAGACCCTGCCATTTTGCGGGATCTCTACAATTATTGTGTGTGATTGAAAAAATGGGCAGAGCTTTTATATATTCAGGTTTTCTTCCTCCTTCGCTTGAATCTGTCTCTCTGTACCTCTTGCAACCCAAAGCATGTCCTCTTGGTTTATAAACCCTTCTCTCTTTCTGCCTCATCCATCCAAAAAGCCACCACCATATGGTCACCCAAATCCCTCCCCCCACTCTCCTCTTCCCTCATCCATGCCAGTCCCTGCCCCTCCGGCTCCTTTTTTGGGTCCTGCCCCCACTTCCTCCTTCAGTTCTCCTGTCACCCATTCCTGTGCACAGTCTTGCCCAGCCACACCCTATTTCAATTATGGCTCCTTTGAGAGAGGTTGCTGGGACAAAAGGGATCATTGGGGTCCACGTGCCCTTCTCCATAGCAGACCTTTCACAGATTGAAAATGCTTGGGTTCTTACACCACCAACTCTGCCTCATACATAAAGGAATTACAGAATCCAAGCCTATAGTCTCACTTTTCATGACATTTACATGATCCTGGCCAATACCCTTCTCCCAGAGGAAGGGAACAAACCTGTAATTATGCTGATGAGGGCCATCAAACCACCCTGACCTGCTGCAGGATTAGCCCTGAGGGACCAATTTCCCTGTCTAGTTGCAGGACTCAGATGGGCAGCTCAGTAAACTTTGAAAAACTCCAAGAAATCAATCAGGACCAAAAAAAACCACTTCCACCTTCCTAGATAGACTGACTAAGTGACTAAGGCTCTCCAGCAATACACTAATTTAGACTCTGAAACCCCCAATGGGAGACAGCTCCTAATGACTTACTTCCTCTCCCAGAGATTCAGGCAAAACTAGAACTGGGACCCTTGACCACTCAGACTGAAGTCCTGGCCACAGCCTTTAAGGTGTACCATAACCGGGATGAGAAGGCCAGAAAACAAAAAACCCAGATGCTGGCACAGGCTCTATGGGGACCTGCCCCGTGGACCCCTTTGTTTCCAGCCAAATGCCCACCACCCAACATGGCCCCTAGGCCATAAGTGTGGGACAGAGGGACACTGGGCATGGGAGTGCCCTAATCCCAGGCCACCTACACATCCATGTCCTAAATGCCAATTAAGGGGTCACTGGGCTGTGGACTGCCCCAGCCCCTGAAGGGCAGTCAGATCCACCCCAAGCCCAAATTCGGATCTTTTGGGGCTGGCAATGGATGACTGAAGGGACCTTGGGGCTCCCTCCCCCACAACCACCATCACCTTTCAGGAGCCCAGGGTCACTATTATGGTGGATGGACGCCTGATTAACTTCCTTTTAGACACAGAGGCCACTTATTCAGTCTTAGGGGGTTTTGAAGACCCACTGTTTCATCCTGTTCCCTCATTTTCAGGGTAGGGGTGATACTGCTGTTGACCGGTGACGAGTCCTTGCTTCCCCAGTGTTGAAGAATAACACCAAAGAAGCACGCCGAGGCAAGGTCAGAGTAGAAATTAGAAGTTTATTAAAGGACAGCAGAAAAGACTTCTCCCGGAGGAAGAAGGGGACCCAAGAGGTGGAATCCGTGGAAGTGCGGTTGTTTCCCCTTTTTATAGTTTTGGTGATGGAATGTAGGTTGGAAGGCCCGAGGGGTGGGACACAGGAGGGCCAAAGAAGTAATCTGGGCAGGAAGGACTTCATTAACACTTCTTTGGGGTGGACTTTGGCCTAGGGCCTTTTCAGGACTTCATTAACATTCCATGAGTTGTACTGTGTTTTCCCTGAGTCATTCTCAGCATGGCCTCCATTTTAGATTTCACTGGATATTAGACCCGATTTACCTAACTACACTGACTACCTAACTTTAAATCTGGCTTCAGGGGGACAAACAATCCTTCCCCTTAAAACCCCCCTGCTCTCTTGTAGGTTTTACCACCATCCTTTCTCCCACCAGTTTTTGGTATTGCCTCAATGCCCCATTTCCCTATTAAGAAGGGACATCTTAGCCAAATTCCATGCCTCCATCACATTCCATCCCAGCTTTTCTTTTATTCTTGTCCTTGCAGAAGCAACCCACACGTCCATAGGCTTCCCCCCTTTTCTCCCTCTAGAGGTAAACCCTCAAGTTTGAGACAATTTCACCCCCTCTCTGGCTTACTATGTCCTTGTCAGAACTCATTTTAAGAACCCTCACCATTTCCCTTGTCAACCTCAATATCATCTTCCAACTAGCAGTCTTCAGGGCCTACAGCCCATTATTAAGGACCTATGGCACAAAGGCTTAATAAGACCTACCCACTCCCCTTACAACACTCCAATTTTGGCCATAAAGAACAGTACCAAATAGCCCTCTCAAGCCAGGCTGCTGAGAGCCATAGCCAAGTAGGAATGATGCATGGCATTTTTGGTTGAAAGGTGACACCAGAAAGCCATTGAGATGATATGATTATGTTAAGGTCTGCATTCAAATGGATATTAGACCCCTGCTGTCCGCCTTGGCCTGCTACTTTGGAGTTCTAGTGGGACCCCCGGAGAGTTCCCATTGGTTGGGGAAGTGCAGTTGGAGGGATTTCCGGAGGAGGGATTTGTCTGTTGGAGTAGGGTGGCCCGGGAGAATGCCGCGTGTGTGGTTTGGCATATTTCCCAGGAGAGTGTGTGGCATTGGCGGGAGTTTCAGAAATAAAGTTTGTTCCTGCTTGAGTGGCTCACGATTTTGTGCCCAGCCAGACTGCGGCACCAGGCTCCTTTTCTACCCACCAGGCAATTCCAGGACAATTCCCAGCAGCCAACTGGTAATTGGATTTCACACACATGCCCAGTGTCAAGAAGTATCTCTATCTCCTCGTCCTTGTAGACACCTTCTCAGGATGGGTGGAAGCTTTTCCAACCACCAACAAAAGGGCATCCACGGTCGCCTCTATTTTGTTCTCATATATCATCCTGAGATTCGGGGTCCTTACCTTCATGCAATCAGATAACGGCCCCAAGTTTGCCTCACAAATCACACAATGCATTGCTGAGTCTCTCCATATTCCCTGGAATCTACACATCCCCTAACACCCCATCTCTTCAGGCAAGGTAGAATGTGTTAACTTCACCCTAAAGGAGACCCTCACCAAGCTCTCCCTTGAACCACATCTCAACTGGATCAGTCTTCTCCCAGTCGCCCTGTTTTGCCTTTGAGTGCTCCCCAAAAGGTCAACTCAAACATCCCCTTTTGAGGTGATGTATGGACGCCCACACCTGCCACCTGGGATGACTCCTTCACCCTACATTCTTCCATAACATCTCAGTCATCCCCTTCTTAGTTTCATCCAATCACAGATTTGGAAACACCAGGAAACTCTATTACCTGATCCCTCCCGGTCACATGTCTCTTTCCCCTTAACCCAGGTGACTAGGTATATTTCTCTCCTTCTTCTTGTGACATGCCTACCCTGAGATCTAGATGGAAGGGCCCCCTAAGGGTTATCTTGTGCACTCCCACCACTGCCCACCTACAGGAATCCCCAGGCAAACTGACTTCATAGATTCATATTTTCAGGCTGGAACTGGCTCCTCCTCCAACTGAGGGAGTCCAGACTGACCATCCACTGTCCTCCTCCAACAAATTTGTCTGCTCCATCACTCCTGAGAATCATTTAAAGCTCCACATCTCTCACCTGAGGGTTCCTTCCCCCACTTCCTGAGGAGGACCTTCCTCAACCCAAGAAACCCTCACAACAGCATGCCTCACTCTAGTTCCACCCTTCTCTTTGACACCCTCCTGGCATCCACTTCCCTCACACCTACTTCGTCTGCTTTATCGGACATCCCAGATTGCCCTCTTTCTTGTTTTGTGCCTTTCTACCATGTATTATAAATTCCTGCAGACTCAAATAGGCAAAATGTCTAATCAGACCTTTAACCAGCTTCTCCTCAGGGATTATCAGCTACTTGCTACCTCAAAGGAAACCTATCCCTTACATGAAGGCCTCACCAATGACTAATGGAACTTCACTATCGTGGATATGGAGCTACAAAATGGAAACACGACTGGGGAACTTCACTAGCCTGTCACCCAGTGTTTCTAGGCCCATTTGCTTTCGTATGCCTCCTCCTGACCACTGGGCTTTTCTAAGCCAGTCCCTCTCACTAGACCTCCAGCCAGAATTGTGGTGTCTCCTCTTCCCTATTCTTTTCCTTGCCTTCAGGTATCTTTGGTGTTTTTAGGCTAATCATGTGGTGCACCTGGTTCATGGAGTTCTTGGAGGTCCTCCAACAGGACAGCTGGCTGATTCCCCAGTTTGCAGGTATAAAGATTGGATCGAGACTATCCATGACCTATGGCTTCAAGGAATTTTCATCAATTTCAGCCACAAGGAAATTCATATCTTCAGTGCCCTGGCCTTTACAGCTATACTTCTCTTGTCCCCACACCCTGACCATTCCTCCCTTCCTTCACACACATCATCCCTCTCCAGCAGGAAGTAGCCAGATGATCTCATTGCCCTGCTCCAACACAAAAACAAAAAGGGAGAATGTTGGGTGTGTGAAAGACTCCCCCTTCTTGCAAGAACATAACGTAATCCCCTACCCCTCCCTCTCCTCTCTGAAGGGTGCCAGTGCCAAGCTGAAGAACGCCAAATTCAAAGATTTTCTCAACTAATCCCCAGTGGACACAGTGTCTGCTCACTGTTCCTGAGTCACCCTAGCAATCAGCACCTGCCACATTGCCTACACAACCCTTCTTAAGCCAAAGATTGCAAACTCAAACTCTCTGCCCTCTTCCCCTCTTCCTCTCTTCTCTCTTCCTCTTCTTTCTATCCTCTCTCTCTCTCTCTCTTTATCTCTCTGCCTTCCGCCCCTCCTCTCTCTGCTCTCTCCCTCTCCTTTTCTTCCCCTTCAGGCAGCCCCACAATAAAATCTCTCTATTGAATCTCCGTCTTGAATGAGTCACTTGCCTTTCAAGGTGGACTCCTGAACCAGCCATGACTCAGGACTCAGCACCATCCTCTTCACCCACCATTACCCTGGCATCTGTGGTGAGCACACAGGCTGTGTCTGGAGGCTGAGTGTGGGGCCACCAGAACCCCTGTCCTGGAGACCTGCAATGCCAGCATGGGCTCCTCTCCAGTGGAGGCAAGTGCAGAGTCATCAGAACCTGCCCTAAAGGCCATTGTCTGCACAAAATCCCCAGGTGGTTTGTTCCTTTAGGCTGAGTAGATTCTCCAGAGCACAGCTGGTCTAGCCCTTCCCCCAATTTAAGCAGGAACATCAGGCCTCCTGTTCACTATGCAGATGTGGGCATGTCCTGTGCTTTGAGTTCATAATGGGAATCATGCTTTCATAAACTCCCCTCCAATGGCTCCTTCCTTAGTTCACACAAAGTGGTCTCAGCCCCACGTGTCTCCCATTTCCAGTTTGCATCTCTGACACATCCATTTTGATGTGCACTGAGCCTCAATGAGAATCACATAGGTTGCCATTTGTTTGAGATTGCAAACTCAAACTCTCTGCCCTCTTCCCCTCTTTCTCTCTTCCCTCTTCCTCTTCTCTCTCTCTCTCTCTCTCTCTCTCTCTCTCTCTCTCTCTCTCTGCCTTCTTTCCCTCCTCTCTCTGCTCTGTGCATCTCCTTTTCTTCCCCTTCAGGCAGCCCCACAATAATCTCTCGGTTGAATCTCTGTCTTGGGTGAGTAACTCCCCTGGGGTTATGTATGTGAGCTCTCAGAGCAGAGCTCCACATGAGTGGGTGATCCCCATAGAGTACTTCTAATTGATCTTTTGCTCAACAGTAGATCTATATTAGGATGCTAAATCTGTCTTGAGAACCTAACATCAGTGAGAGCATCTTCTCATCACTCCCTAATAGTGATACCTCCAGTTACCAGGGACAAATCCAGCTTATTCACATGTTGAAGTATAACATTAGAAAAGCACACTGAGGAAAGCACATAAAACAGAGTTTATTTTAAAAGGGGTAACTTTTCCTGGAAGGAAGAAGGGGGCTATAGCTGGTATCCTGAGAAGCAAGGGTGTTTTGCCTTTTTGTATGCCTTAGGCTTCTTTGTTCTCCAGCTCTTTTCCTTTTATCTTTCTCCTTCCTGCATACATGACTAGGCCCAGGAGACTCTCAGTGGGATGGCCAAAAGATGAGAAGCAGATGGGCTGTAGAAGCCAAGTTGGAGGGATCTGGCAGATAGGGGAGATAATTAATAACTCCCTGTAGGGAGGGACAATCCCTAACACAGATTACCCTAGCCAACAGGTTGGAGCAGGGGCAGGTTATTTTGATAAAGGTGGAGGAGGGGCTCTGAATGAATTAACATTTCAATTCCTCCATCCTCTTGCCTATCTGCCTGTCTAATTCTGGCTTCAGTAGAAAGCCCAGTGATTCTGCACTGCACATCCCTGACACAGCAGCTTGGACTTGACATGCTGTCTTGCCAACAAATGGCTTTTATGAGGGGAGATTCATACTAGAGCTCAGTAAAGCTGGTAAGGCTGGGCTTGCTCTGCCTGCCTCCTGAGTATGTTTCCTGTTTGGAGGTAGGAATCCTGCACTTTGGGGTCATCCTGAATTATAGTCCAGACCTGGTTTGTGTCCCAAAGTGCTGCCTTTAATCAGATTATTTAGCCTTTAAAAGTCCCCAAATGGAAGGCTTCTTAGAGCCAGGGCTCTCTAGGTCACTGTTGTTTCTCCAGGGATGGAGATAGCTCTAAAGAACTCAGGAGTCTGTTGTAGATGCCATCCTGCCTCCACTAGGGCAGTGAGTCTCAAACAGACTCAGGAACATTCTCTTCTGTAGTGTAGTTACTGTTTGTATAGGTGTCATGGTCCAGTTGGGTGTAGATAATTTTTTAAAAATCACATTTTACACCATTTAAAAATAGCACAAATACAGAAAGCTTCAACTTTTTCTTAGTTAACAGTGGAAGATCCCATCATTTCAAGGTAACAAAACTGCTGGTAATGTTGCTGGCACAAAACAGGTAGCAACGGTGCCCCTTGGGGCAGAGTAGATTTGTGATTTGCTCTTAGCTAATGTTCAGTC
The DNA here is from genome assembly GCF_048772815.1 of Callospermophilus lateralis. Lineage (NCBI taxonomy): Eukaryota > Metazoa > Chordata > Mammalia > Rodentia > Sciuridae > Callospermophilus > Callospermophilus lateralis. The sequence goes on along the minus strand of NC_135311.1, from coordinate 35,842,187 downwards.
ATATCAGTAATAATCCATCTGGGCTCAACCTCAGTGCTGTGCATCCCAGTCCCACACAAGAGCAGGAGGCCCAAGGACAAAATTACTGCAGCAGATGACAGCTGGGCACAGCCACAACTGCTCTTCTCCAGAGCCTACTTCTTCTAGTTGATCTCTTACAGTAAACTACCTCTTTTCTCAGTGCTACTTTTTGTGTTTTCTATTTTATCAATATTTCCTAGTGCTGTTGAAGAGACACTCATTTTTTTAACCAAAATAGTTGGATCTTTCATAAATCCACAGGTTATTTCTCTCATCCAGTCACTTTTTTGTGTGTGTGAAACATCTTTTCATCTGAAACTCACATCTAATGGAACTGCTCCTCTCAACATAGGGCCATGTGTGTCCTCAAAGGACTTCTCGGCATTCTGGGGCACCCACTGCTCTTCAGGCAGGTGGGACACACAAAATATAATTTTCTCAGAGAAGAGAACACCACCTCTAGATTAACAAATTTTATTTTTTCCTATTTAGGCTGTCATTTGCTGTTTTTCTAGAATCCTGTCACTGTTTCATGTTCTCTTTGTACATCCTCTGGGATACCTTACATCTAGAATCTCTTCCTACTTCATAGGTGAGATGCCAGCCAGAAAGACTGGAGTCTTCCTTTGTAATAAGGAGAGTGATGGCTGTGGAGACCTTCCCTTGTGTTTCCTTAGAGCTCCCCTTCAACACAAGCCTGTGAGCACCCTGCTTGCCACTCTTCAGACCTCACCCATGGTCCCAGACTAGAACACAGCCTCCTGAGGACCTTGAGGCCTCATCCGTGTGTATCTGTATAGCACCCTTTGTGCCTCCCAGGGTGCTCCCCAGGCAGATCCAGCAAAGAAATGTGAAATGCCCTTTGAGCTTTTTGTCATTTGGGTACTTGAGCTGCCGATGATTCTCAGAATTGGTAAAAGAAATTTTCTGTCACCCTGGAAAATCATCAAAACAATGGTCAATAGAAAAATGTCAAGTACATTAAAATAATTGCTAAGATACTTTAGAGAGATCAATACCTTTGAACCAAAAAGACAATGACAGAAGGACAAACTGGTGCCGTATTTGTACCCACTCCCATCCTCTGGTGTGATTATCAGTCATTGATAACTGCTCAGCAGAAAAACCATCAGAGCCGGGCCCCAATTTCTCTTAAATCAGAGGAACTAAAAGCTGTACTCTCAGAGCCTTCACCTGAGGACCTGAACTCTGAAAGGGCAGAGCAGTGTGCTCTGAACAGAACCCAGTTATACTAATGCCACAAACACTCATGAGGTGTCCTGGCATCTCTTCAGAGTAGCCTACAAGCAATAGCAGTCTTGGCACAGTTTTTCTGGACAGCTGTGCCCAGAAGGGAAGCTAGTGACCACAGGGAAGCTAGCAAGTCATCTAGGAAACCCTGGGCCTGGCTAGTGAGTGGGGGACACTTTGTCTTTATTGTGGATCTGCATTTGCCACTAGAAAAACAGGCATAGCCACTTGGGCAGGCTGGCACACCTGAAGCACCCTGTACAGCTGCAAATCAACGTGCTTGTCTTTATGGTTAGTGGCCAGCCTGTGATAAAATGGACAGGTATAGATGTCCCTTATGTGCAAACACAGGATCAGACACAGGATGGTTCACTGTGGCTTCTTGCCTGACAGTTGGCATATACAAAAATCTAAATCTTTGTGAAGCAGCTTGTTGGGCCATGTTCTGCCCTCCTGTGCATTTGTCTGTTGGTGTTTGCTTATGTAAAGAATTTGTCTGGCTTCAGCTCAAATAGGCAAGAAAAATTCAAAGTGAGAGAAGGCCATGGGGGACCCTGGATCACTTCCTATAACACTCTGCCTTTCTGAATGATGGCATTTTAACTGGTCAGCTTTTGAACATCCACAAAGACCCCTGCACTTGACAGCATCCTCTCTTCCTCCTTCCTGTTGCACTGGCATTTCCTTCCAGGTGGTGGTGGAGGACCAGATACCACCCTGGACTTCCCTGGATGAGCTGTGAGAGAGCCATCTCTTGTGAGCTCATGCTGCACATGGCCAAGAGAATTGTTCCCCAGAGTCCATGGAGCTCTTCAGCTGTTTTAAGTTGCACACCACCCTTTGATTCCCTATTCTTTCTGAAATGCTAGTTTATTATTAGAATGAAAATAAAATCATCACTTTCCTATTTTTTGATGGACTCAGAAACTAAAAATATCTCCTGGCTTCAATTGCTGGGAAAGTGTACATGCTGATGTCTTCAAGGGGTCTGCATGTGGGACCAGCTTCTCTCAATAAATTCTTTTTGCATGGGTTTAAGACTCAAAGTCCTACCTTCAAATCTCAATTGTGGAAACCAGGATGATAATAATTTAATAATCACCACAATAACCATCTTACGGGGTTTCTTGTAGAGCTAAGCAAAATGGCCTATCTAATTTGCTGAGCTGACCTGGCTCATAGAGAACAGTTTAAAGATAGGGGAGATATCATTATGTTAGGTACATGTATGACTGCACATGTGGTGCGACTCTACATCATGTACAACCAAAGAAATAAAAAGTTGTACTCCATTTGTGTACAATAAATCAAAATGAATTCTGCTACATGTATAACTAATTAGAACAAAAAAGATAGGGGGAAATACAACAAGTGCCAAAAGTTATGACTCAGGACTTCTCACCCTGGTGGAATGTGCCTGAAGCTCCATTCTCAAGGGCATGTGAGGTCCAGTTTGAATTCCCTGTGCGACCAGACTTCACTCTCTTCGGGTGATATGAGTTTTCTGAGGCTCATGGTGTTTCCTAGAAGGGAGCCTTTCCATGATTTTGGAAGGCTTAAGGATCTGTCAGAAAGTAGATACTGCTGAGCAAGAGATGGCTAGTCTCCCTTGCCTGAGAATCTGCCAGGATTCTGGGCCCTGAGGTCCAACAGGTACAGATTGGTCAATGGTCACTGGTCAAAATTGAATTGACAAATATATTCATGCATTTATAGGTATGTTTTTTAAATAAACAAGGTGGAATATTACACAATATTCTTTGATTAGAGAAATAAAAATATTAAGGGCCTAGTGTGCTTGAACAGGGCCTGACAGCTCAGGGCCTGTCTCCATCCCACAGAACAAAACTGAGATCCACTGAGGTATGGGCAGGAGCAGAGTGGCATCCCTATTCTGCATACCAACTATGAGCTTGGCACACTTGCTCTCCAAAAGCTAATTTGATATTTGCATTGAAACTTGGGGGCAATGAGCAAGGGACACTTGGCTGGTGAGAGCTAGGACTGCTGAGAAGTGGATGAGTAGGGGGCAGGGAGGGGTATGACCCTGCAAGAAAAGGAAGCATCATTGGTCAAAATTTGGCATTTGGCAAGAAAGCCACTCCCTCCTGGTCTGAATCTGGAAGCACATACTTCTCCAGCAACCTTTAGAGGGACTGTAAAGCCTCACTCAGAAACAAGAGCTTAGTGGCCCCCAGCAGTGTGGCAAGAACTCCAAAAGGAAGAGAGCAGCCATCTCCCCCATAGAATGAGGTTGGCTGCCTTGAAAAAGAGAAAACAGCTGGTCGTGGCTGGGCTGTGTGCTGGCAGCTCTACCTGCAGTACCTGCAGAAAAAATCACACATGCATGAAGCCAGAGCCTCACTTTGGAAAGACTTTGTATATGAAGAGCAAATATTATATTGGGTGAGTCCAGTGAGACTGAAGGCTCAGCCATCCCAGGAGGGAACCACAGGTGGAAGCAGAACAGCAATAGGTGTTCATGAGACAGGACAGGTAATGAAATATGAGGAATCAGAATAAGGACACAAATACTTGGCACCCCTGATCAGTGCTGTGCTGGGGGTCTTGCTCACTTTCCAGAGAGAAGGTGCTTGCACTCTGCCCTGCTGCTTCTTCACCCAGGAGGGAAGAGCATGTTGGCGTGGACACAACTGAACCCTGCAGCAGGCTTTACTAAACTGGTTGAAACTCTTCCTGTGGACAAATCCAGGCATTCTCACACTGCTTTTTACTGTTGATACATGCTTTCTGCTTAAGGACCTGCTTTAAATTACCCTCACTGACATCTACTATCACCAAGCAGTAGGTGTGACCCTGACCCTGAAGCAAACAGAGCAGATGTGGCTCTTGGAAGTGCCTCCTGCTCTGCAGACTGGACTCCCCTGCAGCCTGAACTGAATCACTAGGGGTGGAAACTCATCACCAGTCTGTGGCAGACCTCTCTGTGAACCATCCCATCCCTATTATTCAATTAAGGGACTCTTTCACATGCTTCCATTTAAAAAAAAAATCTCACCTTTTTAGAGTTGAAATATAAGATATTTGGGGAAAATAACTATGAAAAATCAGAATTGGAAGCCAGGGTGCCAAAAGCAGAAGCCTGAAGAATGGATGCCCTGGGTGGAAAGTTGATGCATGTCCACTAAATGTGTGAAAGTGCTGGAGACACTCTTGAATGAGAAGTCAGGAGGGACAGTGTGGTGTAAGAGCAGCAGGCAGGTCAACAAGGTCACATGTAGGCACCAGTACGCAAGAATGATTTTCACACTTGTTAGTTCTTGGCCTAGGAGCCCCTGGTTTCCAATTGATGACACATGGGCATCTGGGAAGCAGTGGCCCATGCTCATTCACAGCCTCCAACTAAATCATTTCCAAGAGCCCCGACCCAGTTGCCAAGTGCTGTCAGGTCATGTCTCCTTTTGTCTCTACCCCTCATGCCAGTCCAGGCTCCTGCCAGCCTTTCCAGCTTCACAAGACCAGGATCCTGACTGGCTCCCTGACTCCAGCCTGGCACACCTGCCTTTCCCCATGACATCAGGCATGCTGTTTCTCAGCTGCAATGACATTCTTACCCTGGCCATAGTCTGTGACCCTCCTACCCCATCTGGAGGTTGAAGGTGAAATGCTGTCAGAGGCTCCTCACCCACTGAACTGCACACTTTCAGCCTCAGTCCTGACCTTTCTCTGATGTGCTGAGTTCCTCCTCCCCACGTGACCCTCTCCTTGCACCCCTAGTTTCAGCTCAGTTCTTCTTACTAACACAATCCTCCTGGGTGCTCAGTGAGCTCACAGGCCACTTGGCTTCTCATATCTACCATGCCATGGCTTTCTTGTCCTTTCCAACCCCATCACCAAGTCCCTGAGGACAGATGCTATATGTTGCTGATGACTTGATTTCTGGGGCCTTCCATGGAGTGGTCTAAGGACTGTCACTAAAGAGATAGAGTGCAGGACAGTGGTCCCTGCAAGTGGCTCAGAGGTGGCAGAGGTAGGAAGCCACAGAGAAAGCCAGTGCAGGCTGTCCTGTTGGATGGGAATCAGAAGGTTGGAGAGTCTAGAAAACAGGAGAAACCCAAAATGAACACCAATGAGAAGACAAGTCACATGTTTTTTACTTCCCCAAGCATTCCCAAATTGCAGGCAGTGTGGTCTTTCTACGGGAAGTATCTGAATCAAATAGACCTCTCGCCTGGTAAGTCAGGCTCCTGGTTGGAATTCCTGAGAGGTGTGTGCAGAGTTTTTCTTCTCCCCAGGGATTGTGCCCATGAGTGACTCCCCAAGTACACACAGACACACATTAACACAATACCATGTCCTACACATTCATGCGCACACACACACACACACACACACAAATACCACCCACACCCACAAGGACATGTTCGCATAGACATGCAAACACACACTAGCACACAATGCTTTCACAAGTACTAAATAAGTATTGGATACGAAAGCTTTTGAGTAGACTGTAGTAGTCTAAAGAGACATCTCCAACATTTCAGATTAGAGATCAGTTGCCAGTTGCTCCCTGGCTAATGGAAACTCACCTCTGCACTGAACTCAGTTTAGAAGCTCTCCTAGTGATTCCACCTGATACAGCAGCGAACTCATGTCTTATTATTATTGTCCCCTTGCCAAATGATCTGCCCAGACCGGATGACACATGATACCCTACACAATAATCGTCAACCCTAAAATTGCCACTGATCTATGAAAATACATGCTCTAGAGGAGCTGGATGTTGGAGCAGCTCACAGTAAGATTGTGTCACTGTGTGGCACTATGGAGACCTGGCATATGTAAGGCAATGGGCTGCAGAAAACCACAGGCAGGATCACAGAAGCACAATGCCCTCCCTTGTGTATGGAACCCAGGGTCTCCCTAAGCCCTGTGCTCAGTTTTGTGCAGGGAACATGAACATCGATTAATGGCTTGGCAAGAATTTGGGAAGGCTATTGGCCTTGCACGGCAGTAGATTACAGATGAGATGGCTGACAGCCAACCTGTGTGGAACATTCAGAAACACCAACAGGTATCATCAGGGAACAGTGGATGTCTGCTTTTTGCCTTCAGCAGGCAAACATGAGATATGAGGGAGATGAGCTCCAAGGGCATCATGCGGGAATAATTTAGGACATAGAGAACTTCCTGAGGCCAGTCTGGGTCACTGCAGGAAGGGGTTGAAGCTCCTTTCCACAAGGTCTTTAGAAGCAAGTTCTGAACAGCTTTGTGGAGGTTAGGGTACTCCTTCAAATCCAAGGCAGGATCTGCCCAGGCATTCACTCTACCCAAGGAAGGCTATTTGAGCTTTCAGTGGCTTCTCCCCTCTCTGCCACCTCATATCTTTCCTTTATTGTTCACTTTTTGAAAATCCAAACACTGAAATGCTTCTTTTGGTAAACAGTTTATTAGCTTTCACACACACACACACACACACACACACACACACACACACACACACACACATATAGTCCTGTGACTACCACCACGATCCAAGAAAGAAGAATGATTTTTTTTCTGATTTTTACATTTCCCCCCACCAATACTAATTTTTCTCTCGCAATAAGCACATGGTAAGCTTTAAAATCTGTTAGAGAATCACACCAATTGGCCTCCCCGGCCTACTTCTCCTGCAGGAACAAAAGGAGAGAGGGAAGGGAGAGGGGAGAACAGGGGATGTTTTCGATTTTCTATGCTCTTGATTTCTTTGTTAGACTTGGGACAAGAAGGTGATGGTGGCTAAGAACTGTGGCTTGAGTCCACTTCTCTGGTGCTCTGTGATAGGAAACAGAAATCCTAGTGGAATGGCTAGGAAGGAATGTGCATAGAAAATGGAGAAGAAAATTGGGAAAGCCGTCTTCCGAATAGAATGAATTAGCCTAGAATTTCCTTAGATTATAGGGCAGAGAGACACAGAAGGGCAGAGCAGCACTGTATCTAGAGACACAAAGGTGTGTCTCCTTTTCTGTGCCCTTTTGAGCTGTATTATCTTCACTCTTGAATGAGAGGCATCCCTTAATTTAAGAGAACAGAGGATACAACCTGACATCTAGATATTACCTGGCCTTAGAAATAGACTTATAGTTAAGGATTTTTAAAGGTGAAGCTTTGAGTCCTAGAATCAGGAACTCAGACTGAATTTCAAGGAGCCAAGAGGGTAGAGACCACACTTCTGGTCAAAGAGAGATGGAAGTGAGGGTTCAGACTGGGTGAGGGTTGCTGCTCTGGCCCTCCTATACAGAATCCAGAGCACTAATGGAGAGAAAGCTACGGGGAAAAAATCTACAGAAACAGGACTGATTGCAGATGATACCATGCCTTGGGCACAGAGGTAGCTCTGGAGATTAAAAGATGTCTTGAGTATATCCTTGGCAAAGTGGCCCTGTCAGGCAGGGACAGTGAGCTGGTAGGCAGCACTGGCTGAGGCCTTCTGGAGATGCAGATTCCCTAAATCCACAGAAGGCAGACAGCCCACTCACTAGAGGGCCCTTGGCCCCAAGAGGGTCTTGAGAAGGCTCAGATTGCAGAAGTCTGGAGACATCTGACCATGCAGAGTTGTCCCTGTCAGCAGACACCAAGCAAGGCTGGGGAGACCCTGGGAGTCTGTGCAGAGAGGGGCCACAAACAAAGGCTGCCACAGAGGGCCCTGGATGCAGAGCCCTCATCTCTGTGGGAAGGTGCACATCCTAAAGAGCATGGCCTTCCTGCAGCATAGGGTCAGAGGTGGCATGCAAATCAATACATTGCAGCTTGGCTTGCTTCTGGGCTATGGGGTTGCACACTTGACCTTTAAAACAGTGATATTCATGCACCCCAGATATAGCTAGATTAACATGGAACACAGTGCTGTTCAGACAAGGACATTTTCTTAGAATCACATGGTTGGGCGATTTCTTCATTGCACAAACATTACAGAGCATGTTTACAGAGGCTAACAGATCTCGCCATTGCTTGGCTGTGGGACTTGATGAGGCCACCTTTACACATGTGGTTCCTTATGGGTCAACATGTGTGCACATGACTGTGTGTCTGTGTGTGTGTGTGTGTGTATATATGTGAGCAAGAAGTTTCTGAGAGGTGTTTCTGGCTTGACTTTGATGCACTGGCAGAGACTCCTTGATGTAATCACCGATGATAAAATTTTACTATCTAACTCCTTCTCTTCTTCCTTCCCCCATTATTACTATCTTTCCTTCCATTCTTCCCTCTACTTTTTCTTTCTTCTGTCCTCCTTCTTTGTTTCTTCTTCCTTCCCTTCTTTCTTTTCAGAAAGATTATTTATGAGTTTTATAAGAAGGATAACTGATCTCTCCTCTTCTCTATCTGATTACTTTTCCTTGATCCTCTCATTCCTACATTAAATGTTCTCATCTTTCCTTTACTGTACATATTATGACCCATTTTTTCAAGTTCAGAAGAAAAATTTGAATACATGCATGCTCACATTTATCTGAAATATACCAACAAGCACAGACACATGTCATATGTGTTACTTTATGGATTTAATTTTTGTAGCCAGGAAGCAGATAGTTTGGATGACATTTCTGGGAAAACACACTTTCTCAAAGTGTTATTGTAGTCATCATTTAAATCACCAAGACTCTAAGCCCTGCCAAGTCCATGCACTTCAGAAGGGTCAGGAGCATGCATAGGGCACACTTACCTTCCCCTTAGGATAGGCCCCTGCTCAGGATTCTGTGTCCTCACATGTGCTCCTCACACTGAGGAGCCCAAGGGCCACACTGCAGAGTCCTGTTATCTTATTCCTGGTGACATTGACTGAAGAAGATACGTCAGCTGTCTTTTTCAGTGGTCTACATTTTGCAGTTGTCAGATAATTTCCTTGTGCTTGAATTCAGGCTAAACATTCAGCAAAAAATATGAATTACTAATAATAAATGCTAATAATATCTGCACCTATCTGGAGGCCGAGTACTCATGTTGACATATGGTCTCCTTTCACTTGATCATGTCATTGATTTTATGCAGGTTGAGATTGGAGACAACCAGAATTAAGATTGGTCAATAGAGTATGTAGATCTAGGCTTTGGAATTCTTATTTGTCACAATTTGTGGCTAAGTTATTTATCACAATTAGTAGCTAAGGGAATGGAATAACAGTAAACCTGGACATTTGGAGGGGAAGCAAAAGCTATATACATCTGTAAAATTCTTTGTTCATAAATGATCTCTCCAGTGTTCACTTTGGCCTTTAACTTGGTTTGCTGTCTTGTCTTTTTCATCAAGTGGAAAACTACATTTGGCAATGCAGTTTTATTCAAATCAGTAATATCTTAGTTCCAGTAGTACTTGGCCTCTGAGAGAGCAAAAGAGTAATCAAATGAGAGACTTGGTCAGGTCAGCTGACAGTTACCCAGGAGGTATGACTCAGTGATAACAATGGTCAGAGGCCCTCTAAACTCCTATGGAAAGATGCACTAAAGGGCTGGGCCACAGACTGGCTGATGGGAATGTGACATCTACGAGGTACAGAAAACCCTCCTGAACTTGCACTTTAGCATGGGCTGCAGGACATTGGGCACTTGCACTGCCCCACCCATCAGCAGTGATACCAAACATCTTCTTCCTGTTCCTCTTTCTCTTGACCAAACTGAGGGCTTTTCCCACCTCCTAGGTAAAGAGGCTGTTAGCACCAGTGTTGCATGTCCAAAAGTAGGCTGATATAGGAGGACAAGGAGAAGTGCTCACTCTTAGAACTCTGTGCTCCAGGCTATAATGGCAATGATGGGGGTAGGGGATAGGAAAAATTCTAGAAGGATGAGCCAGTGGGGACCACAGACAACATCCAAGTCTGCTACCACATTTCACTAATGAGAAAAAAGTGATGCCACAGGGATCACAGGGATTGAACTTTAAATAAAGCCACATAACCTGTCTTAAGAAGCCTGGATCCAAAACTGAGGCCTCAGGACCTTTCCATAAATATTGGAGAAGGAATGGAAAGGCTGCAATCTGGATGCCTCCCCAGGCACTGTGGACTTTTGGGTCACCTTGGTTAGAGAGAAAGAAGAATCCATGGGAAACATTAGCAGTTCTTCCAAAGAAGATCAGGAGTTAAGAGAAAAAGAAGTCATTCAAAGTGCCATGAGCCATGGGAGAGCAGTGAGTTTAACCACAGCCCAAATCCTTTTCTCTAATTCCCTGTAGGTGACTCTGCACCTTGTCAGAAGGTGGATTATTTCCAAGACATTCTGTTTATTTTCTGGGGGGTGGGGGGGTGGGATAGGTAACAAAGGATTGAACTCAGAGGCACTTGACCTCTGAGTCACATCCCCAGCCCTATTTTGTATTTTATTTAGAGATAGAGACTCACTGAGTTGCTTAGTGCTTAAGTTTAATTGAGGCTGGCTTTGAACTCCAGATCCTCCTGCCTCAGCCTCCTGAGTCTCTGGGATTAAAGGCATGTAGCACTGAGCAGGGCTGAGGACATTCTCTATGGACAGTTCAACACCTCTCTCAAGTGGAAGGATGACATTGTGTATTACTGTACTCTCCTCCCTTCATTTTCTTCCTTCCCAAAGTGTTCCTTTGGGAAAGATTTCTTGATAGTATTTCATACCGATGTCAAGAATCACATAATAAAGTCTAAATAACCACATTTTCTGTTTTTCCATTGAGATATGCCATTCTGTAGCATTCAAGGGAGTGAGACTGAAGAGATTTATTGGGGGATGTAAAACTCTCAGTTGTGGTGCTGATCTCATTAAAATGCTGTAAGGTCATGTGATAGCATGTAAACTACAGGTTTTATTTTAAAAATCAAAAAGAAAATACTCATTTTGATTATTTATAATGACAGAACATATTGTTTTTTGTGCACTGAGTTTCAATGAAGCTATTACTTCTTACTTTATCTTCTATTCTAAATGAGTTGCACACATGTGCTTCAACAGAGAGGCTACAGGCATAAGGCATGAATCTGCATGTTTTCTTTTGAAAATTTTTTTCTGTGATATAAAATGAGTTGTCCTGAGAGGCAAATCAACATTTTCTCAGTGGCTGATGGATGCTCAGCCTTTTCTATGAAGTAAACCACATGTTTGGAGCATTTTCATGTTGGTAATCTGAGGTCATAGTGCACCCCCATGCTCCTTCTCATTGCTAAAAAATTATCTGAGAGCTTTTAAAAATGCTGATGCCCAAATTATATCCCAGATCATTTGTGTGAGAATCTCAGATGTGCTCTCACATTCATCTTAAGGAACATCTCCCCAGGTACCTGTTGCCTGACAACATCATTTACATATAGTGAATGAACCCCTGAGTCCCATCATCTTCTTTTATCTCCCCATCTTCTTCATGGTTGGCGCTATAGGTGGAACTCTTTTATCTGAAAATTGCACATAAATCCCTTTCTTGTCATTTGGACTGGTCTGAGGCAAAAGGTGTCCTATGTTCTTATCAATAACATTGGGTTTTGATAGAGCTGGTCTCCAGACTTACTTTTGTCAAGTTAGTCAAGAAAAATGCTCTCTGATATTCTCAGACTTCAAGATTCAATAAAGTTGCATTTTTTAACTCTTAATGGGACATTTAGAAGTGGAAACAGGAATAAAAAGGGAGAACACAGAGCCTAAGGTGCTCAGGATCTGCGCTGTTTGAAGCACTGCTCTGGGGTTTGTTATTAGACTGATATTCATCTACAGTGCCATCTAATGTCCTCTAGTTAATGTCAGCTTAAATAAGTCCATGATCACTAGACACTGAGTCCTGGAAAACCCACATTCATTGGCATAGGGCTGAGCATGTGGTGTTGAAGACAAATGTGCCTCAGGCCAGCATGCTTCTCCCATCTAGAGCCCAGTTTGCAATTTAGTGTTTGTAATCAGGGCTCTTTCTCATCAATTCTAACACTTTTCATTTGCATATCCAAGAGAATAGTCCAGCACTGACTCAGTCTTTTTTTTTTTTTCTCAAGGCAGGCCCAAGAGAAGGAGCCTTGTGCCAGTGACTTATGAAGGCCATGCTCCCAGACAAAAGAGACAGTGAAGTCGAGAAAGTTGGGAAAGAAGGCAAAAAAAAAAAAAAAAAAAAGGCCTAGAAAATGTGTGATTTGGGGGAGAGTAGCACATGTTTAGAGGATGCCCTTTATGGGAAAAGGACCCCTATCTGACCCCTCTGGCTGTTACAGAATAGATCAGGACATGGACATGAAGCAGAGACACAAGTGCAAAAGAGAGATGCAGATTAAATGGCATGGCAGAGCAGAAACTCAAGGAAGACAGAGGTAAGACCAGACAGAAGCTCCATCAGCTGTTAGAGAAAATGAAGAAAAGTCACAGCTATGAGAAGGAATTATAATCTTAAAGAGAGAGTTAAAAAGAATAAGTGCATCCCAGAGCCACATACATGATCACCACTATACCCAAAGCTTGAAGGCCAGGCCAAATTCACTACCCAGAGAAATTCTGTTACCCCCTTAAAGGAGCCCTGCCTTTGATGAATCAGTGTTTGACCTTTAGCTCTTGGATCCCTCACAAATTATTAGTGGTTGATCTCACGAGTGAGTGCTGCTCTTGTCTGCCTTGCTCACATTCTGGTGGTTGTGGAACTCCTCGCTTCCTAGTATTCACCGTCAGACTAATAATTTATTTCTGTAAAACTTTTTGAATTACCTAATGATCTTTCATGGACAGAAGTCTATTCTGGTGAATAGAGGGCCCCTTGTTATAGTTCTGTCCTGATGAGATAGTTGTTGGGTTAGACAGCACTAGAAACTCCAGATTTGCTTGGATGTGTCCAGTAGATGGCTCATCTGGTGAATTTCATTGAAATGACTTCTCAGTTGAGCTTATGGTAGGGTGCTTGGTGATTCTCTTCCAAGCATGCATCTCTCTAGTTGACTGGCAACAATCTGCCTTTCCACTTCCAATTCTCTGGAGAGTGGTTGAAACTAAAACTTTTTCTTCTTTTCCTTCAAGCAAGGCGAAATAGTGATGGCTGTAGTGTTTGGTTTTATGCCTCTGCCAGTGGAGGTAGCTTCTTGGCAGACCTGTGGTTGCCCCTCCTCCACAAATGAGGCCTGCTCAGGGGAGGGGATTTCTCTTTCCAGGTCAAGCAGCAGAGATTAGGGATTAGGAACTATCTTGCTTCAGGGTCATTGCTGCAGCATCCAATTTTTTTTTAAGTGCCACATGCTGCCTAGTGGCTGCCACACTGACCTCCCATACTGTACCTCACCCCCTTCCCAGAGGCTCTCCCACCATCTGCGCTGGCAGTGATAGACAACTCAATCCTCTCCCAGATGCCCAAGGTGCCTCTTCCATGGCCAGCATAGATGTGGATGCAGCCCCGGAGCTCCCCTCTGCTGCCCATAAGCTGCAGCTGCTGCCTGCCCAGCCCACCTCTTTTTTTGTGCCTTACACATACATTAGAGTTAGTAGTCCCAGGGGCGTGCTCTCTGTGGTCACCAGTTCTTGCTCAAAGCCTATCTGCTGGCACTTTCTCCTGAGTTCTGGGGTGAACAAGACTATTCTGCAAACCTGTGTTCTTGGGCAGTTTCGCACACATTAGGCAGGTCTCCACTTCCTTCCAGGAACATGGACTGCAGTCCCCAGCACACCACCATGTAGGATAGAGGGTCCTTCACCCTATTCCTGGTATTTCCAGGACAAAGAGAGAAGTCCCATGATATTGTTTGTTTTAATCAGAGTTTTTTGCTGTTTTTATTGTTGTGTGTGTTGTTTTTTAGAAGAAACTGGCAGCTGTTTAGTTAATTGCATTAAATGGGATTCAAGCCAAGGCCACAACTAACCCATTCATGACACCTGTATGTAGTGGTCAACCTGCTGTGCTCTACACTGGCAACTTAAGAGAATCTACCCTTCCCAGCTTGGGGAGACTGGTGAAGGGACTGTTCTGGTCACCAGGCTAAGGTGCTTTGGCTAGGGCAGTTCTGATGAGAAAAGAGGGGGGGGGGAGCCTTTTCTCTCAGAGGCCAAGCAAAGTTCTGGATTCCAGAGTTCTGGAAAGGAAGTGACCCTTACCTGGCCATTAGCAGCTGAGGAAGGTTGGCCATAGAAGTGTCTAAAGTCTATGAAAAAACTTGCAGATCCACTGGAAGAATAGCTCTGATGGTAAAGAGTTCTTAGGGGGAGCTGGAAGACCTGATCTGGAGTCTTCAAAAATGAAAGTCTGCATCGTGGTTCAGAAACCCAGAGTTAACCTAATGACCCCCAGTGTGCCTGCCCTAAAAGCCCACATTTTGAGCTTCTCCTAGCATTTCCATCTAGGCTAGTCCCTGAAGTTCTTCAGAGCTTTGTGTGCCCTGGCCCTCTCCAGGCTCTGCCCTGCAAAAAGTTGTCGTGGAAGGAGAGAAATGGGGAAGGGGTAACTCCAAGAAATTAAGCAACATCCTGACTTGGCTCCCAGTCACTAATGACCTTATTCCATTCCATGACAAGAATCATCACAAGGACAAATGCCTGAGGATTAGATTTGGACCCTCCTTGTTGAGCCAGCTTACCTTGCATGCTCAGGGCATGGGTTCCATCCCTAGTATCACAAATTGGAGTGGGAAAGAAAAGAGAGAGAGAGAGAGAGAGAGAGAGAAAGAGAGAGAGAGAGAGAGAGAGAGAGAGAGAGAGAGAGAGAGAGAGAGAGAATGAATATGAGGGAAGAAGGGAGGGAGGAAAAGAGAGGGGAGAGAGAGGGGGAGGAGGAGGAGAGAGAGATTCAAGCCATGAATAGAAATACACCAGAATTAGGATCCTAGGTGGCAAAAAGTGACAGTCATTCTGTTTTATGAATGCCTGTTCCCCTGTACTTCCTTCTCTCCCTGCTCCCCTTTGCTCATCCCCTAGTTCTTCTTCCCTAAACTGCTTCCTTGGGTCCTCAGCCCCATTTCAGACCTTCCAAAGTGAGTCTTGAAAACCCCTTCATTTTACAGTGCTATAAGCACTGAAAGTTTCATAATGAGAGAGATTTTGTGGTGATTGTTTTAAGAAATATGAAAAGGTCTTTCAGAACTATTGACTAAATTGTTGTTTTTAA
Organism: Callospermophilus lateralis; assembly: GCF_048772815.1. Classification (NCBI taxonomy): domain Eukaryota; kingdom Metazoa; phylum Chordata; class Mammalia; order Rodentia; family Sciuridae; genus Callospermophilus; species Callospermophilus lateralis. The sequence goes on along the minus strand of NC_135311.1, from coordinate 35,826,899 downwards.
TTTTTTTAGTTGTAGATGGACATTCTCTCTCTCTCTCTCTCTCTCTCTCTCTAGCTAGCTAGCTAACTACCTACTTATTTATATGGGGTGCTCAGGATCAAACCCAGGGCCTCACACCTGCAAAGCAAGCACTCTACCACTGAGCTAGAGCCCCAGCTCCAACTGAATTGTTTTTTAATCAAGCAGAAGAGGATGAAATATTTCCACCTGTTCATATACGGGGGTATCTTTTCCTTGGAGCAGAGTCACTGCAAGAGAGAGGGCCCTGAGATCCAGTTTACCCCTGGCAACTGTACAACTCATCTTACTCTCACCCCTGGTGGAGTCTGGCGGGGTCTTGGAGTCCCTGGCCGGATTCTAATGGTTGATGAGGAGACTGAGGTATTTTCCCAGAGATAGTTATCAGGATTTGGGATCACAACAATCTGTAGTTGGTATTCACAAAGACAAGAAATTAGGGGATCCTCCAGTAGCTGGCTGGAGAGGATCCAGTAAAAACAAAATTAAATGCACCTAATGAAATGCTCCTAACCCATGATCAGGAGATGAAAAGCAGCACCACACTAACGTATGAAGGGATTAAGAAAACATGAAATAGAGTTGCTCAATGAATCATTTACTGTACAGAAAAATCACAGGAAAACTGTTCAATTATGAGGAGTGTGTGGGGTGCTGGACAGAGTGTGAGGTAAATCTCTGCCAGTAGGATTTAGTAGGAACAGCCTTTTCAATGCTGGCTACCTGCCACCCTGGATATTTGAGGAAAACCTTTGTATGAGACAGGTGGTGGTTGTGGATGGACTTAACCTGGTCACTGAACAGGGATGCCACCTCCTGTGCCAGTTACAGGGAGAGCTGCAAGTAGCCAGGCAGGCTCCCTGAGGAAAGGTCACCTCAGGCATGCTCACCCTGATTGGATTAGCCCGTGATCCTCTGTGGACGGGGCCTCATTGACAACAGATTACCTGCACTAAGACTCCTGAGGAGCCAGTAGGAAAACACATGGGACACATTTGCATCAGTGGAAATGGCAGCAGGGAGCATCAGGGACCCAGGACCTGGAGCAGCCCTTACCCTTCACAACTTCCTTCCCTATTCTAAGCTTTTCTATTCCCTATCCCAGACTGTGGGGGGGACATGGAAGGAGATACTAAAGTCCCACCCACTCTGCTGAAGTAATAAGATTGCTTGGGGAACCAGTTCTAACCACCGAGAAAAAGATAGCTTTGGTTTTCATTAAATAGAAAGTTTTCCCTGAGACTCGCTCTCAGGATGGCTGGATTCAGAGTCCAGAGTTTGCACAATTAATCACAGCAACCTAAGAACAAAGTGGTTTGGCCTCACTATAGATGTCAAGTCCTCTCTGCCTCCACTCTGCCCCAGAATTTCATCCAGGCACTTCTCCTTGCCAGACATGATCCGAGTATCATCAGTCTACAACCAGAGGTGTCACCACCACTCTCATTTGTGTTCTCTCTGGATTTTCTCTAGGTTTGTATGTCTGAGAATAAAATTAAGGCATCCATTCTGGAGTTAGCAAGAATAAAGTGTGTTTTAGGCCTCCATCAAATCCCTCTGTTGCATTGGAATTACTAGCATTTTCTGTCCAGTGCAAAATCTTGCCCTCCCAAGGGTTCCTTTCTTTTTCTTTGCAGTTGGCCTCTGCCCATAGTTCATGGAGCACTGATGACTCTTTTTTTTTGTTTAAATCAGAAACATATTGAAAACTTTTCTAGAAATATAGAGAAAAAATATAACTGCCTCAGAGAGGTTTCTCCTTCCTCCAGATGGATGGACTGACAAAGAGAATTTCTAGGGTTTATGGAGCTGCTCTCCCCTATATCTTTCTCCTCAAAGAACAAGACATCTAGCTCCTCCAGCCTCTTCTGCAGTAGGGATCTCACATCTGGGCTGGTAGCAGGTTGGGAGTAAGGGTCCTGCTAGGTGTTGCCTGGACACCACAGGATGGCCACCAGGATCTGGGAAGGCTGCTGTCCTGAATTTCTATAGCCTTCTGGAGCTTCCTTGAGCTGGTGAATATGAGAGTCCTATGGTGCTCCCAGTTTCCTCAAAGATGGTCTCAAAGGTCCTCCTGGTTGTGGGATAATTCTTGTTGTTATACATTTCTTCCAAGCTGAACTCCTTCTCATTTAACCTGACCAATCGAGGCAGCCCCATTGGTATGGGGTTGAGTTGAAGACAGATTGGTGTCTTGAATATACTGAATTGAGATACCTTTCCCATAGTCTTGGTCTCAGGATCTGAAAGCACCTGGTTCTTTGTGGGTCTTGGTTCCTTCCCCTTGGTTGAGCCCAATCAGGGTTCTACTCAGTCAGAGAAGAAATAAGTATATTCAGTGGATGAGCAAGATGTAGCAAGAGAAGGGGAGGATACTACTCCTCCAAGAGGGAAGATTTCTTTCCATAGATAGGGCCAAGGGGGTGATGGGGCTTGGACCATCTCACAGTATGCCACTGGGGCCTGGACCAGGTTGTTTGGGGTGTAACAGTGGGCCAAATGCAGATACCTGGGCCGGGGGGCCCCAGATCAGGGCAGAAGAGGCCTTGGCCTAGAGAAAGCTTAGGAAGAGGGATATTATGGTCTTAAGCTGGCCACTGGCGGATGGGAGGTCGGGGACTAACAGATCCAGTGCCCTCAGCCCAGGACTGCTCAGTCTGTGAGATAGCAATCTTCAGCTCTAGCTTCATGATAAATAATGGGGGCAGGGCCCGCAGGGTCTTGTTGGACGTGTGGAATATGTCAGCAAAACTCTCCAACTTGAAGCAGACAGAACAGAAGAGGGGGGGCAAGCCCCAGGGACTGATATTGGGGTATAAAAGACTGGATGGTGATAGGGTGGGTGGGGGCTCCAGAGCAGAATCTGGGGCTGATGGTGGGCTCTCTGGAAAGTTTGCAGGAAAGGTGGATGGCTGGAATGGAGGTTGTAGGTCCTTAGATGTAGGCATTGGCCAGTGAACCATCACGGTAGGCACAACTCTTTGTGATGGGATAGCAAATGTGCAGCTTTCATCTGTAAAGTCCTCAGTTGGGAGTCTGGGACCAGCAATCTCTTCCAACATCACCACCAGGGTAGGTTGGGGGGCCGGCTCACCTTTGGGAAAGGGCTGTCCTCTGGGACAGGGGTTGTCCTTCATTGCTGCCTCAGAGTGGATGAAGGCCAATGGATGGGAATCAAGTGTTCTCTGCACAAATACAGTGGGTCAGGAGGCCTGGCCTGTGAAAGCCACTTGACCTGTTGGGGTGGTGGGGCATGTGACTGGCTGCAGTCAGAATCTTGAAGGTTTCTATGTTGCTGTGGAATGGAGGACTCAGGGGACCAGGGGGACCATGTGGGCAGCCATAACATCTTGCAGCACCATGGCCAAGACCTGCTAAGAGGCCTTTTCCGGGCCAAATGGGTCCCCAACAGGCTGCTACCTCTGTCCTTTTGGACTTCTTGTCTCCCACAATGACCAAGCTAGGGGCTAATGGCACAGCCTTGGTCAGCTAGATAAGCACCGCCTCCTGAGGATCCCAGGTCCACACTGATGGCTTTTGTAAAAAAGATTTCTATTAACTGGAATTCCTCTTCCTCCTCTTGCCCATTTTCAATTCCTGATTCCCTGTCTCTGCTTCTGCCATCTTTCTGACTTCCCCCTCACCCATTTTTCCCAGATTGCTCTAACTTTTTTTACATCTATTCTTCTTTAGCTCTTGCTCTTCCTCTCTTTGGCTCCTGCCCGCTTTTCTTCTCCTTCCTGGCATGCTTGCCCACCATTAGCACACCTACAGTCCATCATAGGAACAGCTACCACACTCTGAGAGGACAAAGAGGCATGGATTTTTCTCCTGTCAGAATCCTCTGAGGGTTTCTTCTGGGGAGGCCAAGTGAAGTAGTACTTCTAACTTAATTTCTGAATGTCTAGGGCTATTCCTGCAGACCTGGGATTAGACTGGTTGATCCAAAACCACTCTATAACTGGAGTGATCCCATATCAGCAAACTTGGGTTATGAAATACTAAAGGTACTGCCGAAGTCGAAGGAATATGAGATCAGCATTATGCTGCTTACACTGGGAGATGCAGAGGAAAGATATACCAGTCCTCACTGAAAGCAGCTTAAAATCTCAGCTGCAAATTCATCCAGGGTTCTCAGTAGGTGAGAACATCGATAGTAGATAACAATATGCAACCTGGTGATAGGAGACTGCAATGAATAGAAGAGTCCACTGGACTCTATCACATGAGGATTTAGGTCAAGAGGAATCTGGAAAACCTCTTCCATGAGTGTCTCACAATTGAGAGTTCACAAATAATTAGCATAGGTCCCCTCTACATTTTCCATTCACAGCTTATATTTAGATAGTAACAAAATCAAGAGAAGCCACACAGGAGTCGTCTGGAAAAGTCTGAATACCGGTTTGTGCAGTATCAATCCAACCATGTCTAATCCTACTCAAAAAGGGAAGTCAGAGAAATTCCATGTATTAGTGGGGTTTAATTATCCCCTAATGAAAAAAATATTTACTGCACTTAGTAGCTCCTAATGACTTCTGGAACAAATACATTCCCAAGTGACCCAATTAGTGTCACTCTACGAAATAGCAGAGACTTCAGCTGACCTCACAGAAACCTGAGGCCCCTCATGCACTTAAACAAGTTAGAAGAATGGCTGGGGCTCTAGGGCCAGGAAAGGAAAGGCATCCCAGGTTAGGAGACATAGGAGGAAAGAAACTTTTGACTCAATGGACACTAAATTTTTAACCTCTTCTCTATAACCATTCTCTGCCAAATTTATCCTATATTTTCCTGGTCCAATAGCAAATTTTCTTCTTGAAATCAGGAATTTCTTTCAAGATTTCAATAATTCTCAGCAGGAATATCCTTACACAGAGTAATTTGAAGATGATAAGGGGTGAGAAAAGCCACACAGATTTTTTGATCAACATCCACAAAAATTTCTGATAGACCCTCTGTTTTTCAACATGTGACAACATGTTTACGTGTACTCAAAGTTACATACATAAAGTTTTAATCACATTGACCTACTCAGAGCTCTCTTAGGGATAGAATAAAATCCTTAATTAACAAATATGAAGTTCAGTGTTTAAGTGACATTAAGAAACAAAAGCCAAGCAACCAGACACAGAGGAGGAGGTTAAGAAGTAGTAATGTCAAACTTGATGTAGGCTTAATGAAACTCCAACATATGTCCCAGTTAGAGAAAAGAGGCCAACATAAAAATTGATTTTAACAAAAATAATATTGATATAGGCAGAAAACAACTTCAAACACTCAGTTTTTTTCCCTAGTGTTACACAGTGCTCTTTGTATTATATTTTTTAATGGATTTAAAGATGGTAGGTGGATATTCAGAGGAAAAACATCATGCCAGTTTTACATTGACAGTTTTGCATTTTTCACTTGAGAAAAAGCCTTAAGTTTGACTTTTAATCTTAAGGAAAGGATAAGGACACTTCTGGGTAGTCCTGAAGAATATATAACTTATTGGGAAACCATTTGTGCCTTGAGGAATCTCAGCATCCCCATGTAGAAGAAAGGTAAAATAAGACTAGTTTAGGGGGGTGGTATAAAAGGGAAGTTGGTGGTATTGGCATGAAGTATACAACTGTGAAGTATTCATCCTTGCAAATGAATGAGAGGTCCATATCTGTGGAGACATTCTGAAGACAGCAGGTGTCCTGTGGATCAGGCTGGATGAGGCAATTGGAAAGCAGGAGCTCTGCACATTCCATGACATCTCCCACCTTCTAATCTGTTAAACTTCTTGCTACCAAGAACACTCGGCCCTACCTCTTCACTATCTGAGTCTACACTACATACAGAGGCTTTTCAGGTCTGATATCTGGCATCTGGATCCTTGTTTTGGGGAGTTGAGGACTCTCAAGTGTTTCGGGTGTTGATTAACATTTTCTCATCAGTAAGTTAATCATTACAGCACACTACTTGATTTAATTTGTTTTAAACCTATTACATGTTTGGGCTTCTTCTTTTCAGTCCCTGTCTGCATCTCCTCTGCCACAAATGTCATCATGGTCATGTCTGTCAGTTCTTCACCTGATCCAGGGGCAGAATGAACCTCCTAGAAAACAACAAGGAATTTCACTCTCAACTGGAAGAGAGAAAACAGTAGTTCTAAGACCTCAAAGAGAAATTTCCTTATGTCTAATTTCACAGCCTACTCCCTGGCCAACCAACTGCAGAAATACCATATGTTGCAGATAGTTTTTCAGTCACCAACGTGAGGTATGATCATCTGTTTCCTCTCTTGAGAAACAAGATTTTAAATTAAATCTCCTTTTTTTTCTTCAAAATAAATCCCATCATTAACACAATTTTTAGAAGTATAGGTTGATATTTTGCCTTTATTTTACTGACAGTGGCATAATGAGGCAACAACAGCACAGCAACTTCTAATTTAAGTGAGGTGTAGGGTGGGAATAGGGTTAATTCCCAGCTACCGATTTCTGCTGGAGGTATGGAAATGCCTTTTAATCTTCAAGAATAGCCACTCCATTTGTAGCAGGGTCATCTCTATACCATTTCAGATTCTAAAGACATATAATAATGTGTTTGTCTAATGGACTGCAACTAATGATCATCCATTCAGTTCAAACTTCTGTTGAGTAGTAACTGGACAGCATTATCTGGTTATGGTGGGAAACAATGTGACAGTGCACAGTACCTTTTTTAAAGGAGCTGAAGAGCAGTCTGCTGTTAACAGAAACTGTGGTATCCAGAAGTGACGCCATGAAGATCAGGAATGCTATTGGTGAGGGGAAATCCCTGCTTCCTGGGATACAGGCTCTTCTTATGAATGCAGAAGTACCTTCTCCCTGTAGTGCAGATGCAGGTGTTTCTGGAACATTAAAAAATATTTAGCACCCTCTATGTCTGTTCTTGAGCTGGGGAACTTTCAGGGATGGAGGATGGCCAGCAGGTCCAGAGCTGCTGTATGTTCTGAACTATGGTACATAAGGTCAAGATGAGAATGAGGGTAGGTGGAGAAGACCATCATCCCCAGGGAAACACAAGCTGTGCTGAAGGTCAGGGCCTTCCCTCCCACTGTCAGCCCAGCAATAGAAGCCCATTTGCCTGTTCAGTACAGTGGGCTGGTGGGACTAAAGGAATCATGGAAATAAGGACCTGTGCTAATTACTATGGTTAGAAAGAACCTTACCACCTCTGAGCTCAAAATGCCTCCTTCACCAACTTTTTTTTTCAGAAATTAGTGGTATGATTTTTAATAGGGAAGGAATACCCAAAAAAGTAAGTATAGAAGCATTCTAAAGAATTCAAGAAATGAGGTTTGGAATAAGGAAGACTATATTTTATTAATTGCCTCCACCCACACAAACATTTATAGAGACAGCTGGGACCAAATGGGACACCAACCTCTGATGGAGGAATCATGACCCAGAGCTAGGACAGCTCATTTTTATATAGGTTTTATCATCAAAAGGTTATTTGTAGGGAAGTTTCTGCAAAGCAAGACGGCTTGAAGTTTGCAGCACTCACAAAAAATTGTTATTATCTTTTTATGCTCAGAATTCTCTATCCCCTGCAGCTGGTGTCTGAGCTCAAGTTCAAAACTGATATAGTTTCATGCCTTTGCACAGAACTTCCTAAGCAGGGCTTTACCATAACTTCTGGGCAATCTTGTCCTCAACCTTTGCATAGAAAGTTCCCAGGGCAAAGTGCAGCCACAGCTCTGAGGCAATCAAAGACCATGGTCCAAGTCACCACTCTCCACAATTAATGTATTTCCTCAGAATCATATTATAAATATAGAGAAGAAATTTGAAATTGAAAAAGAAAAATATCCCAAATAATCTGTTTGGTTAACTATGTATAGCATATGAGCACAGGCCAATCTCCTGAGTGCTAATAAAGGGTTTTGTGTTTGCTGCTCCTCAATTTCCTACTCTGCCCATATGGTATATAATGATACTTACATCTTTGAGTTGCAATGTGCTTATGTGTTAATTATCTTAAAGATCTTACTTACATCAGTACCTGTCATAGAGTAAACACCAATAGTGCCTTGTTCTAGTACTTCTCATTTAACACAAATTTTATTAATGTTGGACATAGTTCTTTCAAAGTACTTATAGTCATAAGATTATACTTCACCCAAGAGCATCCAGATGCAATTTTTTATCTTGGAGAGGTTTGCTTTTTTCTTGAAATTCTGAGCACAAGGAAACCTTCAGCCCTGTGGTCCTTGGGGGCCTTCCTGAGTGTACAAGGAATCATTGCTTCATGTCCAGCTTAGTATCTCACTTAAGCAGCTGTAGCTACAGTAATTAAAGTGGTCTAAGATTTAGAGATAGAAGTGATTCTGAATGCCAAATTCATTTAATTGCTCTTCCATGATATTTCCTACATCTTTGAACTTCTCTTTCATCATTTATAAATTGAGGATAATAAAATGTCATGTATTTGGGGAGATTTCAAGAGGTGAAGGTCCCTGCATAGAGCCTAGGACTGAAGTTTCTGTTATCCTTGGTGTAGGCCTGCCTACTCTTCTGAAGGCAGGGCCCACAACAGCATGTCCAGCTGACCACTGAGGAAGGCACATCTGTCTCTTGTCAGAATGTGAAGAGGGTAATGATATCATTAATTTTGTGCTTGGGAAGAAATTCTGTAAGGACGGGGAGCTGGCAGACAGGCTGATATTAACTGAGAAGCTTAGGTAAGGGAGTTGTGCACAGTGAAGGCAGGTGGGAAGTTGTGTGAGTCTCTCAAGTGGGGCAGCTCAGCTGGGGGAGCTAAGAGCTCATTTGAGCAAGAAGAGCGTGAAGTCCTATGGCAGGCACATGTCTCACAAATATTTACAAACATATTAGACAACAAATAATATTGTACATGATGATCTAAAAATGTTATGAAAGCTCATTTCCACTTTAAAAATTCATTTAGCTAAAATAATCACAAAAATAAGATTAGGCAAGTTTTTATGTGAGCAAGTTAGTTGTGTGAACTTTGATGTAGCCACAATGTTGTGTAAGTGCTGCCTCATTTACTCTAGGTCCCCATTATCTTTTCACTGAGCAAGATTCAGTAACCTTTCACTCAGAAGATTGATGACTTCTTGATCTGTTGATCTCTTCTTCCTTTCATTGTTCCCGTTAACTCCAGCTGTGTGAATCACATTTATGTGTGTGGCTAATATTCCATCCAGGCACAATGCACTATGTGGATTTCCACATGGAAATATCCTTGGCCAAATGAGAACTGAAGGGGCATCTTTATGAAGGAGATTCAGGAAGTCACCTAATTCATAATTAGAGAATGTCTAGGGAGATGTCTAGGAATCTTACTCAGCACTATCTCATATAGGGGAGGCCTTTGTTTTATCTCCCCCCACCATTTTCCCATAGGCAATGGGAATTCTCCTTTGAAAGATCCTTGGGCATGTTCTCACCAAAATCTTTCTCAAAGCCCAGATAATCTACTGTGCAACTCTGCAGTCTTAAATTTCTCTCTATTCCACTTCAGGGAATCCAGTATGCTCATTCAAGAAGAAACCCAGGAGCTGTCCCAGAGTTAAGGAGGAAATTACAACAGTGGAGAGATGTGTCATTTATACTCAACCAGTATCTGAAGGACTTTCTCACCCAGGAAGACTCTGACAGCCACCAGGGGCAGGACCTCCATGAGATACTGGCTGAGGGGCATAGGTTGGCAGAGTGGCTTGTCCTCAAACAGCCCATGTAAAGTTGCCAGAAACTTTTATTACAATGAGATGCTGCTCCAAGGTTCCTGGATCTTAGGATGCTCCACTTACCAAGTGAACTTTTGACCAGCTCCTCTGTTTTCCATGTCAGATTTAGGGTATGGCAATATCAGGACTTCCTGAGTGGGGACACAGAAGATACACAGGATGAAAAGTCATAGCAGTCCAACAGCCCTTTCCTCCTGATTGAAAATAACCTCAGGATGAAGGGGAAGCATCTATCTGAGAAGGAGAATGTGACAGAAGGCCCCATGTTAAACGACATCACTCTGAACTGGGAATGAGAGTGTCCCAGACTCCACCCTGACTGCTTTACTTACTAACTATGGGCCAGGGATCTCTTTTTTTTCAAGAACATTTATATATCTTTTAAATTAGCTTAACTTCACAAGCAACTTGAGTGTTTTTTCATAACCAAACACTGCTTTTCAAAATACATGACTTTACAGTCTATCCTGAAATTTGTGGCCTGGTATTACTAAAGGTCTGTGTTTCACAGCTGGTTAATGTGTTCAATAATTAAAAAAAAACATCATTATGAAGCTTTATGTTTTTCTGGGGGAGGGGGTTACTAGGGATTGAACTCAGGGGCACTTGACCACTGAGCCACATCTTCAGCCCTATTTTGTATTTTATTTAGAGACAGGGTCTCACTGAGTTGCTTAGCACCTTGCCCTTGCTGAGGCTGGCTTTGAACTTTCCATCCTCTTGCCTCAGCCATCTGAGCATCTGGGATTACAGGTATGCACCACCATGCCCAGCCTACACATACAAGCCACAAAAAGTTTTAAATTTTGTTTTAAATCAAGTCCTGTGTGGTGACAAGTTAACACTCCTACTAACATAAAATGAATAGATTTTAAATGGATATTAAAGAAATGGCTAACCTGTCTCCAAGAAAGTATATGAAGTTCTTCAAAAATCATACAATTTAAGATCTGTCTGGCAAGTACAACCCACAGACAGTAGAATCTGATCCTCTGTACACCTGCAGAGGTACACATCTGAATGACAACAAGGCTCCCAAATTAGAAGGCTGTTGTATATCCTGAGTATTCAACAAGCCTTCCACCACCACAAAACAATTCCTGCCAAGGCTGCACAACAGTATGTGTGAGCTGGGACTGGATGTGGAGCAGGGCGCTACAGGCCATGTGCCAAGACTTGCATGCCCAGGAGGCATGGGCACTTGCTGAACAGGCATCACTGATCATCTGGAGTGGAAGAGAGGGTTGGACAGAACTGAGTCAAGGACAGGAGAGCCCTACCGTTTCTCCCACTGCATGAGGCCACAGCTCTAAGCATCTAGTCCTCCAAGTTCACACTATCAGTTTCACTGAATTTTTTTCATGTTTTACATGAACCTTAGCAATATTTTAGTAAAAATTAGTGAGGTGTCCATAAAAAGGGCTCTAATTGAATGCAATCTATACAGATGCTAAATTGTCATGTTTCGATATACATAAATATTTCTATATACCCACATTTTGGCAAAGAAGATCAAGGACAGAGATAGAAAACCCAAGGGGACAAGGTCTTACCTAATTCATGCAAAATAGAGATACCATCCTGTGGGCTTTGCTGAAGACCAGGGAGGTGATGCCTATGACATCCATCCCAACTCAGTCTTTAAGAGATCAGGGAGGCCTGTGTAATAATGTGATATTCCCTCCTTTTCTAAAAAGTAAAAAAGAAAATCCATGAAACATAAAAAAATATCTGATTTTGTGTGTTCTTTGTTTTTCTAAACTAAGTATACATCTTTCAGTATTTCTAGGAAGGCCTCATCGTGTTTGACCCAAAACATGAAAACACTTTTTTTTCCATATAAAATAAATGAATTTGTTTCTTTTACATTGAATTACAATACTTTGGACATGACTTACATGCCCATTTAATGTCTATTTAATGAAATTGTAAACTTCTCAGTAGAAACATTTCTGCCTATATGATTGACACTTCAATCTTTATTATTATTATATTTTAGTTGTAGGTGGACACAATATCTTTCTTTCTTTCTTTCTTTCTTTCTTTATTTATTTATTTATTTATTATTTTTTTTATGTGGTGCTGAGGATAGAACCCACATGTGTGAGGCAAGTGTTCTATCACTGAGCTACAACCTCAGCCTGGCACTTTAATCTTTATCTTTTTTTGTACAAATACTCAGTTTATCCTTATTTGGCTAATTTCTATTCCACTGCTAATCTTCTAGCCAAAAATTCTTGTCATTTGAAGAAAATAATTTTTTAATACATTCATTTACCTTTGATTCTTTCATTCATCATTTATTCAGATCTTACTGTATTCTTGGATATATATATGGTATATTCTCCTTGTTTTCCTCCTGCAAGAGAGAAAACCATCTTAAATTTTGTATACAAGAAAAAAAAATGTTTATTGGCAGAAGAAGTAGATAAATGTCCCAAGAAAATTTACAAGAGTGAAGCTATAAATTCTCTCCAACAGACTGGAGAAGACTTTTAGCAGATCTTGAAAGAAATGGTAGTATTTGGTCATGCAAAAGGGAAATTCTAGCTAAAGAGAACTATAAGAAATAAGTTCAAGGAATGCATCTTAGTATATGATGAACCTCTTACATGCAACTGAAATACGTAAGGTAGATAAAGAAGAGCTGTGAGTAAAAAAATTGGAAATAGTTTATACCAGATCCTCCAAATTTTGAATACAAGTGAAGATTTTAGTCAATTCATAGGACAGAAAGAGACCTTAATAGGATTGTGCACTCAAATCTGAGAAAAAGTAGATGAGCTCAGATGATTTAGTGAAATAAACCTGGCCAGTATTTAGGGCTTGAAGGAGGCAGAAAACTATTTTTTACCTCCTAATTTTCAGTTCTCTAAAATTTTAATTCTGAGAGGTTCTAGAATATTATTTTCCTTGGGAAGTTGTTCTATGTTGATTGCCTGGTAGCTTACTCCTTATCAAGGATTTATTTTAATGACATTGACTTTGAAACTGCAGCAAAACTCTTCTGTGGATGCTGGGAGACCAGATTTCTTGAGTTTGCTGAGCCTCAGCTTTAGTACTCTGTCAGCCAAACATAGAGAAATAATTAGAAAGCTTTAAATGAATTCCATGTAGTCTTTTACATTTTCATGCATATCTATAGTGGGTGGGGGAAAGGGCAGGAGCCATTCAGACTCCTTTATAATAATTCCTATAGTTATAGTTTGATTTATTTTGCCACTTGCTTTGTGAAACTAATTTTTTAAAATGACCAAGCTCTTACTATGTTTGTTAAAAGTTCTAACAAAAACTCAATTATTTAAGTAAAAATAAGGGAAAGTAAAAAAAAGTTTTAAACTAAGCAAATAATTAGATTAGGTTAAATATATTACAACCCATTTGAATCTATTTAAAGGTATGTATTAGGTGTAAAAAAACTCTAAAATGCATTTACCAACACCTAGACAAAAAATTGAAGGAGAATTACAAATATTTAATATACAATTATCATATGCAAATTAAATGTATTATTTTAATTAATTTATAACTTTTAAATGTTTTCCTTAAATTTTACATGTTTTGAAGAAAGAACTATTCCAGTTTAGTTTTTTGATTTTTTAAATGTGTTTATAGGGAAACAATGTTTTCAACATAGAATGTACCATCTTATGCATTTAATATTGTTGTGTGTTCATTTTGTAAACTTTTTAAACAATGTCCTTTGATTTGTAATAGGTTAATACTAGAAAATCAGAACACTTACTTCACTTGAAGTGTTATTTGAAGAATTGAAATATTCATACATTTATAGGCCTTTGACCAATAATTATCTAACTCACATTTGTGGTCCTGGTCTACCATATGAAATATGTACATTATACAAATTAATACCTTTTATTTGTTTGTATTATTACTATAAATAGTATTTTAAGTACCATTATCATTACTAAACATAATTAATATTAATTTTAAACATCTCTACCATTTTTTTCAAGGGAAAAATGGATTTTTTTTTTAGTTGTTGATAGACCTTTATTTTCTTTATTTATATTTATGTGGTGCTGAGAATTGAACCCAGTGCCTCACATGTGCCAGGTAAGTGCACTACCGCTAAGCCCCAGGCCCAGCCCCTGGAATTATTACAACCTCAAAATATAGTAAGTAAAAATTTATGAACACATTGTGGAGTGCTACAGAAAATTCTCTAGCTCTTTAAAGCATCGTATATGTGGAATAAATTTTAATGGAATTTCAAGCACATTGGTATCTAAGAAACATATTTATAATTATAGTATGCAGTAGTCTTTGGGGTTTATCTCAATGAAGTCCTAAAGGTTAAAAGTCTAGTTTTATGGGCTTGTAAATCTTTGTCCCTGCAAGTGTACCTCTCATAAGTGTTTCTGTTAAGAAACTTGGGTTTCTCAGGGCTGAGGATATATCTCAGTTAGTAGATTGCTTACTTTGCATGTACAAGGCCCTGGGTTTGATCCCCAGCACCATTACACATAAAAAGAAACTTGGGTTTTTCAAACTATCTGTTTTCATTTAGATTCTTGGTGTGGTGACTGTGGAGTATACTGTACTTTAACATTTATTGCTTTGACATAAGGAAACAAAAAATTCACAGATAAGAGTTTAGACAAATTAGAAAATTTTCTAATGTAAAACTTCTCAGGGCAAACAGCTATAGCTCAGTAAAGGGCTAGAAAGATGGAAATATCTGTTTAAGTATACACTAAAGTAAAAAAATATTAGTTTATTTTCTTTTTGTGAGGATTGTGAATTATGAGAGATTATTAGCAGGTTCAATAGAAAATTAGTGTTAAAAATAATTTCTGGTAAAAAAAAATTATTTTTAATACCCAAAGAAGTCATTGAAGATATGGTTTCCAGACTTTTAAAATCTTATTATGATTTCCATTGTCACATTAGTTTAGATTTTATTTAAGACCATTGCATTAATGAATGAACTCTTTTGAGATATCGTATTAGTTGGCATAGTCTAGGATGAATGCATGATATATAAAAGTACTACTTAGTCACAGAATTGCAAATTAGAAATTTTTCTATTTGGCATTAATGTTACTAAATGGCATTCATTGAATGAATATTTAAATTATTTCTCTGTATCAGGGAAAATGGTGAATGACCATTGATACAGCTCCTGAATTCATGTTACTCCAAAAGGTCATCTCTCCATTGAATTCAAGAGAGAAAGAATTGAAAGGGTAGTGATTTGATGATATGGGAAAATATGAAGCATAAAATATTTCTCCTTTCTTGACTTTGATCGTGACGTGAAAGTGATGCAGGTTTTCCACAAAAGAATCAAGAACTGTGGGCGGGGGGTGGGGGTGGAAGCGTTATGGTTAGATTGGTCTTTTATAGAACATGAGCACTATCTAGGAAATGATTTACTGCGATTTCCCATGACATACACAATGAATTGGATATATAAATAAGATTATATTAATCTCACATTTTAATTTGCATAGTCTTTGACATCCCATCTAGGTAAAAAACTTTGACTGCCACATGCCTTTCTTATTCCAACTTACAATATGGAATGTACCAGCCTTGTATGTCTCCCCTCTATACTAACTCCTTTTTGGAGTAACAGAGAGAGCAAGCAAGCAAGCAAATAAACTAAAAGACCCAAACAAACAAAACCTGGTAATAACAGAAATCATATTTATATACCCACACAATTCTTGTTGTTGTTCTACTTAGTTATACATGACAGCAGAGTGCATTTCAATTCATTGTACACAAATAGAGCACATTTCAGTTCTGTGTACATGATGTAAAGTTGCACCATTCATGCAATCACATATGTACCTAAGGTAATGATATCCATCTAATTTCACCATCTTTTCTGCCCCTCATCCTGCTTTGCCCAATCCAAAGTTTCTCCATTTTTCCCATGTCCCCCCATTATGGATCAAGGACTTAAAATCAGCATACTATAGTGATGCAGCCATATCAATGTTTATAGCAGCTCACTTCACAATAGCTAAACTGTGGAACCAACCTAGATGACCATCAATAGATGAATGGATAAAGAAACTGTTGGGGGGCTGAGATTGTGTGGTTTAGTGGCAGAGCGCTTGCCTCACACCTATGAGGCACTGGGTTCTATCCTTAGCATTACATAAAAATAAGTAAATAAAATAAAGGTATTGTGTCCATCTACAATTAAAAATATTTTAAAAGAAACTGGTATATATATACAATCGAATATTACTCAGCATTAAAAGAGAACAAAATTATGGCATTTGCAGTTAAGTGGATGGAGTTGGAGAATATCATGCTAAGCAAATGAGTCAATCCGAAAAAACCAAAGGCTGAATGTTTCATCTGATTAGTGGATGCTGATCCCACACATTTCTGATTCTGAAAAACAGCTATAAAAATATGCCCAACGTAAACTTAATAATCTTTGTCGTAATTAGTTTCCTCTGCACTGACTGATGACATTAACTGAAGAGCTAATGCAATAATATTCATTGAAAATGGTTCAAAATAAATAGAAATGTCTGTAACTCTTTAAAGTGTTTTTGTATCACTTTCATGATTAGTATCATCTGGGCTTACAAACCTTTGAATGTATTTACTACAGATATGCATGTTTTGTTGTTGTAGATGATTATCATGAATAGTAGAAATGGAGTTTTGTAGGTAACAAAGGTCTAGAAGTCTGGGTCAAAGCAGGACAAAATGGACAACCAGAGTTTGAGAACAAGTCAACTTTAAGAGGTTGTTTGTTACTGTCTTAAATTATATTTTTATAAATTTCATTTTTAGTTGTTTACACTATTATTTAGAAATACAGTTTCCTTTAATATTTTGACTTTAAATTATATCACATTATACAGTTCAAGTGTTAGATTTTGAGATTTGGTGTAGAATTCATAAAGATATCTTCCAGAAACAGTATGTGGTCTATGAATGATGCCCACTATCTTTCTTCCTTTTCAATTTTTATGCCTCTTATTTCTTTTTCTTGTAGTATTACATTTACTAAGGTTTTCATTCAGTGTTGGAACAGAAATGTGTGGTGAGCCGCTTCTGCAGATTATGGTCGCCATTGCAGGATGGCGCTGGCTCCACTGTGGTCTGAGACAAACAACTCCTTGTTTGGGAGAGTTGGTGCATGGTTTTTCAGCACCCTATGAGAAAGTTCCACGTGGCAGCTTCGCATTGGGGCTTGGGATGCTTTATTAAGGCTGGGAGGGGCATCTGACCAGGAATTAGAAGAAATATCAAGGGCCTGAATAAACTGCTGAAAGAAGATTCCTGAGTTGCGTCTTCCTTGTGGGCAAGGGGTCGCGACAAGTGGTGCTGAAAACCCGGGAACCAGAACTTTCAGCAGTCAGGGGTGGTGCACCGGTTAGTCCCAGGTAAGTGGGATCCGCGATCAAAGCGGGGGTTAGTCCTAGGTAATTGGGACCCGCTATCAAAGCGGCAGCTCCTCTGTAAAGCCAGAGAGAGCACTACATCTTATTGCAGCTGCACTGTGTACTTTCGCTTTTACTTTCACTTTTGTTTTTTGTGCGTCTTTTGTTGTGTCATGGGTGCCGTATCTTCAAGTCCGCTTCTCCTGGCCCTAGATGACCTGTTACGTTCCAAGGGCCTAGAAGTGAAACGTAGTACTTTACAGAGATTTTTACAGAAGACAGATATTGCTGCACCGTGGTTTGCGTTCTCAGGCAGCCTTACTATACCTAGCTGGGATAAGTTAGGCACAGATCTTGACTTTGCTTCTGAGCAGGGCATATTAGAGGGTGGGGTGATACCCCTTTGGAAGATGATCCGTAGTTGCCTCGCAGATGGCAGATGTCAAGAAGCACTTACTAAAGGACAAGAAGTTTTAGAGCAATTACATGAGGAAAGATCAGAAACGGCAGGCAGTGAGGTATTTCAGGAGGGTGGGAGTGTGCGGAGCAAGACACAGGGGAGGAGGCGATTGTCTCCGGCATGAAGTGAGGTATTTCAGGAGGAAGGGAGTGTGCGGAGCGAGAAACGGGGGAGGAAACGATTGTATCCAGATCTCAGTACGCTGCGCACACTCCCATGCAAAAGTGGGTCAGAAGAGGAGGAGGATGAGGAGGAGGAGCTCGGGAGACTGTCTCGTCAGCTAGGGAGTCTAACTATAGGAGAAGGGAACAAAAATAAACAGGAGCTCAAGAAAAATGATCCTCTGGATCCACCGTACGGTGGGGGTGTTTCGAGGAGAGCTTTCCATGCCCAAACATGGAGGGCTGTTAACGCTGAGATGGGTCTTGCTTATCCAGTTTTCCAGGATGACAATAGGGGAAGATTCCATGAGCCCTTAGATTTCAAAATTGTGAAGACCCTGGCGGAGTCTGTGCGCACTTATGGGGTGGATGCCGCCTTCACACTAACTCAGGTGGAGAGTCTGTCTAGATACTGTATGAGTCCCTCTGATTGGGCTAGCCTTGTTCGGGCTTGTGTTTCTCCAGGTAAATATTTGGACTGGAGAGCCTTTGTGCTAGAGGGCGCGGTAGAGCAGGCCACCCAAAACTATGTGGCGGGACACCCCCATTGGGACAAGGATATGCTTTTGGGACAAGGCAGATTTGCTAATCAACAGACAGGATTCCCTCCTGAGGCATATGATCAAATTAACAACATTTGCATTCGGGCATGGAAGTCACTTCCAAATAGAGGAGAGGTGTCTGGTAACTTGACTAAGATTCTGCAGGGCCCTACAGAACCCTTTTCAGATTTTGTAGCAAGGATGGTGGATGCTGCTGGAAAGATTTTTGGGGACCCTAATAGGCACCTACAGGGGCGTAAGCATCCTGTGCAAGGTCATCAAAAGCTTAACAGGTTTGGTCTGGGTTTTTCCTAGGGGCCACTGGGGCTCAAATACCCATAACATGGCTCACCGAGGAGCCTGTTTGGGTGCCTCAGTGGCCTCTTCCCTCGGCTAAACTGGCAGCAGCCCATGATCTAGTCAAAGAACAACTTGATTTGGGTCACATCCAACCTTCTACTTCTCCATGGAATACTCCCATATTTGTCATTAAGAAAAAATCAGGGAAATGGCGCCTACTGCATGATCTACGAGCAGTTAATGCTCAGATGCAACTTATGGGGCCCATTCATAGAGGGCTGCCTCTGCTCTCCTCTGTTCCTCAAGGCTGGCATATAATTGTTATTGACATTAAAGACTGTTTCTTTTCCATTCCTTTGCATCCTAAAGATTCACAACGTTTTGCTTTCACCCTTCCCTCGTGTAATCATGAGGAACCAGATCAAAGGTTTGAGTGGGTGGTGTTGCCGCAGGGGATGGCTAACAGTCCCACAATGTGCCAGATGTATGTGGGGAAGGCACTCGCACCTCTCAGATATAAGTATTCCTCCACCAAGATCATTCATTATATGGATGATGTGTTATTGGCCGCAAAATTAGAACAGACAGTAAATGAGGCTTATAAAGAACTCGTGATGCTGTTGGCTCAACATGGACTGCACATCACACCTGAAAAGGTTCAAACGGGGGATTCTATCAGGTATTTGGGAGCGACAATTGGGTATGACAAATTAAAACCGCAAAAAATTACCATCAGGACTCAAGATTTCCAAACTCTAAATGACTTTCAAAAATTGCTGGGAGATATTAATTGGATAAGAGGATATTTACATATTCCTAATATTGTGCTCCAGCCTTTGTATGCTACTCTCAAGGGTGATCCAGATCTTGCTTCCCCTCGTAGCCTCACTACTGAGGCTAGAGCGGCCCTTATAAAAGTAGAACAAGCTATACAGCATGCCACTCTATGCAGGCTCCAGAGTGATAAACCTTTCCAGTTATGTGTGCTTGCCACTATGCGGCAGCCTACTGGAGTACTGTGGCAAGATGGGCCTTTACTATGGATCCACCCACATGTATCCCCAGGAAAATCCTTAGAATATTATCCTGATGCTGTTGCAGCGTTGGCACTTAAAGGGATTCAACAAAGCATTCAATTTTTCGGCCAATCACCTTCTTCTCTTATCATACCCTACACTAAAGCTCAACTTAATGTTTTATGTGCTACTCTAGACAACTGGGCTATTCTGTGTTGCTCGTTTCAAGGGGGTATTGATAATCACTACCCTTCTCATCCATTACTCCATTTTGTTAAAGAACATCCCATCATTTTCCCTAAGGTAACTTCATCCAGTCCAATTCCGGGGGCTGTTAACATTTTTACTGATGGTTCCAAGTCTGGAATGGGAGCTTATGTAATTAATGACTCTCCCCCTATCCAGCATCAATTTGCTCCTGGAAATCCACAATGGGTAGAACTACAAATTGTTATTGAAGTTTTTAAACAGTGTTCTTTTCCTTTTAATCTTATTTCGGACTCCAGCTATGTGGTACAAGCACTAAAAGTCCTGGAGGCCGTGGGAGCTATTAGTGATGCCCACAATGTGTCTGCTTACTTTACTCAGCTTCAACAGCTTATCTCTAACCTCACTGCTTCTTTTTATCCAATGCACATCAGGGCTCACACCTCTCTTCCTGGTCCGTTATCCCAGGGTAATGCCTGTGCGGACTTAGCCACTAGAGGTCAATTGATATACTTGGCTTCCTCCTTAGAGGGGGCTAAGTTGTTTCACCAAAACTTCCATGTTAATGCATTAACGCTGCGCAGGCGTTTTTCCATTTCAAGAGCGGATGCTCGGCAGATAGTATTGCAATGTCCCCATTGTGTCACATTTCTTCATCCCCCTAATTATGGAGTAAACCCACGGGGATTAAAGCCATTGGTTGTTTGGCAAATGGATGTGACACATATACCTGACTTTGGTAACCTTAAGTATGTGCATGTTTCCGTTGGTACGTGCTCTGGAATTATCCATGCTTCTGGTTTATCGGGAGAAAAGGCACGTAATGTCATTACTCACTGTTTAGAGGCATGGGCAGCATGGGGTGCACCTGCATCCCTTAAGACTGATAATGGACCTGCTTATACTGGCAGACAATTTACAGCTTTTTGTTCTACTATGGGAGTGCAGCTTACTCATGGTTTGCCTTATAATCCTCAAGGACAAGGCATTGTTGAGCGTGCTCATCGCACCTTAAAGGAAACTTTACAAAAACAAAAAGGGGAAATAGGAGCTGAACACACTCCTAAAGAACGCCTGTCCTTAGCTCTCTTTACCATTAATTTTTTGAATTTGGATATTCATGGTCGCTCTGCGGCCGATAGACATGTGTCCCCTCAGCCCTCTGTGATTGGCTATGTTAAGTGGAAGGATGTTCTTACGGGCCAATGGAACGGCCCTGACCCCGTGCTGACATGGGCACGAGGATCTATATGTGTTTTTCCCCAGGATCGTACGGAACCGTTGTGGGTCCCTGAACGCTTGACAAGAAGAGTCTCGACATCAACTGACCAGCAACAAGAGATACCACAGCAATCCTGTGATGAGGATCTTCATTCTGCTAAGTGCTCTGGCTCTGGTGCTGGTGCCGATGGCACAGGCGACACCAATGCGGTGGTGGGCAGTGGCACGGGCATGGCCAATGCCGATGCCGGTTCATGGTAATTCTAGTGTCCTCCCCACTCTTTTTTCTACCTCATGTGAGATGTCTGCTCCCTGTGCCTCTCCTAGAGGGGACATGGAGAGAATTTTTAATCAATCTCAAGTTAATCTCACAGGAGTTTTTTGTTTCAGCCTTAGAAACGCTAATTGCATTAGCCTTAAGACCAAAAATTTGACTAACTGGGAGGACCCATTACGGTCCAATCAGGTCTCAGGGAGCATTATCAGTGCTGTATTGAGCAAGGGAGTTTCAGGGAAGCAATCAGGCTCAGAGACCCCCGCAAACAGCAGCTCTGCTCTTAACATAACTACCTTGGCTATTATCTCCGAGGTACTAATCCCAGTGCCTCCTTCTTCTAGTAGTATTCATGATGCCACTCATTTCAACGCCTCTCCTTACTGTTCCCCTAATCTTGGTTTCCCCCCAACACTTACGCCTTGTCAGGATCATTCTTGGGAGAAACATCAAGTTGCTAAAGGTTTCTCCCTTTCCCCCTCTCTTAAGAGGTATGTTTATAACTTTAACAATAGTGCCAGCTCCTCTACAGGAGTAGGTTGGTCCTGGTTTCAATGGCTGATTTCCAATGAAAAGGGGGCTTCAGCCGATATTTCTGCACTGGCTCAGTTGGTAGGAGCCAAAAGTTGGCTGGCTAATGTTTCTGGTACTGTTAGGGAAAGTGAACGAGGTAATAGACTTACATCTGTTTCATTCAACTCTCTGTTGTATAATGCCACATTGCCTCCTGCAATGGTCTGTGTCCAATCCCCCTTCTTATTCCTTTTGGCTAAGGCCACCTCGTCGGGGATGCTGGATTGTTCTCATACTACCTGTCTCTTATCTGAGTGTTGGAATGGTTCCTGGACTGTAGCAGTGGTTATGAAAATTCCAACTTTTGTCCCAATCCCGGTCACTGCGGATCCTGATAAATTCCCTATTGTTGAGCTACTTAGAGTCCGCAGAGATTTTGGAATCACAGCGGCTATAGTGACAGCCGTGGCGGTATCTGCTGCTGCAGCGGTTACGGCCGGAGTGGCTATGGCCAATCAAGTACAAACTGCTGCCACCATTAATCAAGTTGTCCAACAAACTTCCACCATACTTGAATCCCAAAATACAATTAATCAACATATTTTGTCAGGGATTTTAGCTGCCAACCAAAGAATAGATTTACTCCAAGCTCAGGTAGAAGAATTGGCTGACTTAGTGCTTTTGGGTTGTGTTGACCAACGTGCACATTTATGCATAACCTCTGTCAGATTTAATGATTCCAGGAATGCTTCCCGCATCATTGGCGAATATTTGGCTGGAAATTGGTCCATGGAAGCGGAAGACATGATCCAGTCTCAACTAACCCAGATAGCTGTCTTGAATAACACCCGTGTTGATCCCGTGACTTTGGGTCAATTCACCGATTGGATATCTTCTGCTTTTTCCTTTTTTAAAGAGTGGGTGGGGGTAGGCATTTTTGGTGCAATGTGTTGCTTTGGTATGTTTCTCTGTTTGTGGTTTCTCTGTCACCTCAAGGCCCGCAATGCTCACGATAAGGCTATGATCATCCAAGCTCTTGCAGCTTTAGAAAATGGCAATTCACCTCACGTCTGGCTTGCGCATCTTAAACAGTAAATCTTTGACATGGTCGTTGCACCCCAAGTTATTATAACATTGCACTGGGATCGGCATGTCTTTCCTCGTTATTCTCTTAGTGTTGGAAAGCCCTTGCACTCTGCCGGTCTCGCTGCCATTGCACGCAGGTGGGTTTCCACACTAATGCTTCTCTATCGCCTTAAAGTCCGTGCCTTTCTTTCAGGGTGCTGTCAACTCGTTTGTCGTTGTGTACAGCCACAGTTCAGCCTCAGCTGTCCCCCTTCGTCCACCTTCGTCACGATACAGGATGCGAGGCAAGGCACTGCACTTGAGTGATCCTTGAAGTGGACCTCAAGGAGAGCATGTCCTATTGCATGCGGGTTTGATGTCCACGCCCCGCCCCACGAAAAAGGCGTCGGCTGATATGGCTTCAGATCTGGGGAAGGGCCCTCCTTAGGAATGAGCCATACTATGCAGCCACTTCTGCACAGTGGGATAGGACCTCTACTCTCGCCTGTATTGTTTTCAGAAAACAGAAGGGGGGAACTGTGGTGAGCCATTTCTGCAGATTATGGTCGCCATTGCAGGATGGCGCTGGCTCCACTGTGGTCTGTGACAAACAACTCCTTGTTTGGGAGAGTTGGTGCATGGTTTTTCAGCACCCTATGAGAAAGTTCCACGTGGCAGCTTCGCATTGGGGCTTGGGATGCTTTATTAAGGCTGGGAGGGGCATCCGACCAGGAATTAGAAGAAATATCAAGGGCCTGAATAAACTGCTGAAAGAAGATTCCTGAGTTGCGTCTTCCTTGCGGGCAAGGGGTCGCGACAGAAATGCTAAGATTAACCATCCTTTACTGGTTCTTTACCTCAGGAGAAAAAGAATTGATATTTCCCCATTATGTGTGAGGTTAGCTGTAGATTTTTCATGGGAACCATTATCACATTGAAAAAGTTCCCTTCTAGTCCTATCTTAATTTTTTTTTCTTTTTTTTTTTTGTACTGGGAAGCTAACCCAGATATATTCTATACCACTGAACTACCTCCCCAGTCCTTTTTTTTTATTTTGAGCCTGGGTCTCACTAATGTCCAAGCTGGCTTTGAATAGCAATTCTCCTGTTTTAGCATCCTGAGTCACTGAGATTACAGCCATGCACCATCGTACCAGGGCCCTATCTTGAATTTTTTTTTGTGTGTGTGTAGTTGGACAGGATACCTTGATTTTATTTGTTTATTTTTATTGGTGCTGAGGATAGAACCCAGCACCTCCCACATGCTAAGCAAGTGCTCTATTGCTGAGCCACAACCTCAGCCCCTATCTTGAATTTTAATAAAAGGATTTTATCATAAATGTTCATAGAAGTTTTATTTATACTAATCAAAACCTGGAAAAAAATCTGAATATCCATCCATGGGATAATGTATGAAAAAATTGCATAAAACAGAGTAGTATATTCACATAACAGAGTATTCAGCAATAATAGATGAAAGAAACTGCTGAAACATGCATGTAGCACACATATTATGCAAAGCATAGCTAGTCACAAAAGAGTTCATACTACATTCCATTTGTTTTACTAGAAAAGTAAAATTAATTTATGGAGATAGAAATTAAAAAGATGATTGAAGATGGCCGTTGATTGAAAATTGAAAAGAAAATATTCTGGGTAATAGAAATGTCATATATCTTGCTTGGGTGGTGATTTACAGGATATAAAATTATCAACTGTCATAAAATTGAGTATTTAAGTTCTATATATTTTAAAATATGTAAATGATAATTTTACCTAAAATTACATTATAATTAATATATATATATATATATATATACAGTATAATTATACATAATAGTGAGATTCATTGTGATATAGTGATATATTTATTTTCTTAAATGTGTATACAAACATTTTTATTACTTTTTTTAAACTATTTTTATTGTTGATGGACCTGTATTTTATTTATTTATGTGCAGTGCTGAGAATTGAACCCAGTGCCTCACACATGCTAGGCAAGTGCTTTATCACAGACCCACAACCCCAGCCCCTATTACTTGATTTTAAATACCTTATAAGTAATGCTTATATAGCAAGTCAAAGTTATTAAAAGTAATGTGAGCTTTTCTGGTGTATTAAATATGAAAGTTAAAAAAATAACAAAGTTCACGGCATTTAGTTGGTGATCAATAAATACTAGTTTATCTTCCCTAGTGACAGAAGTATTCAAGCACAATTTAGAAAATGGCAGATCTGGAATGTAGTTGGAAGTTTTAAGGCAACAGGTTTGCAGCTGATAACCCTTAAAACTTTTAACTCTGACATTTCACGATTAACACATTTTTTTTTTTTTTCCTATTTACTTCTTACATACTCAACCAGGATAATACAAGAATTCAGTGTATTGATACCTGGTAGTTATGCGAGTAGCATCATATATTTTGAACAGCGGACGGTGGCGGTGGTGTTTGTAAAAGTTATAAATAAATAAACAAACAAATAAATAAATAAAAGGGGGTGGGGGGGGACAAAGGCAAACCCTAGCTCGCTGCCCCACTGACAGCTCTGTGATTCCCCTTTCTGTGACAAGCGGTGGTCCTTAGGCCCGAGAACAAACATTATAGGTGAGAAATAGAAAAGGAAAACTTTGCACAGAGCCGCCAGTGGAACCAAAGCAGAAAAGCAGAGCGCCCTTTTCACTGCCCGACGCGCAGGATGTGGGAACCTGCAGAGCTCTGGAGTCTTGGTCACTAAGGACGTCTGGGCATGTGACTTCCAAAGCACCAGAGGGCACGGCGTACCCCCTTCTCGCTGACCCCGACTGGCCTTCACCGCCCTGAGCCACGAGCTCGCAAGAGCTGCGTGCGGACACAAAACTGCGCCCAACTGGCGGAAAAGGAGGCAAGACTCCTCTAGTACCCGGCCCTGTGCTGCGCCAGGAAGCCGAGGTGGCGGGGGTGGGCGGGGGAAGGCGCTCGCGGACGAGGGCGGGGCGCGCAGCGTGGGCCTGGCCGGGCTTCCGCCTTTCCCCCTTCCGCTCCCAGACTCATCGCGGCGACGCTGTTTTCTCGGCTCGGTCGCTTATTTTTCCCCTTCGCGCTGCCATTCCCCCTTCCTTCCCACCTCTTCCCCGGTGTGGCGCTCCCCCGCCGGCAGGCTGGCGGGCAGCACGGCGGCGCGGGTGTGCGAGGTGGACGGCTGCCGCAGCGAGACCAAGCTCCAGTGTCGTAGGTGCATCCAGCTGGGCATCCGGGGCGCGTACCTCTGCTCCAAGGTAGAGCCCGCTCCCCCGAGCGCTGCCTCCTCTGCGGACCCTGCCTCCTCTTCTTGGTGATATGTGTATACCTGCACATAACACAGGTTGGTCAATTTCATTCCCCAGTACTTGTGCACTCTCTCCCATCCTCCCGCCCCTTGACCCCATCCTTTAAACTACTGTTCTCTCCTCTATTTTTATGAGATATTTCAGACCCTCGGTGGAATTTTAAATTCCTTTTTCTCTCTATCCCTTTTTCTCTCTACCTTCCACATAGAATGGAAACAGATGACCCTTCACTCTCTTGAGTCTAGCTTATTTCACATTACAGGATGTTCTCTAGTTTCATGTATTTTCCTACAAGTGACATAATTTTGTTTTTCTTTAGGGCTGAGTAAAACTCTGGGGTGTGTGTGTGTGTGTGTGTGTGTGTGTATCACATTTTCTTTATTCATCTAGTGACAGACATCTAGGCTGGTTGCATGACTTGGTTATTGTTAACTGTTTCACTATAAACATGATTATGCATGTCTTCATGTTTATAAACATGATTACGCATCTCTATAGTATGCTAACTGTAGTTCTTTGGATAAATACTATGGAGTGGTGTGGCTGGGTCCTATACTCTTGAGGAACCTCCATACTGATATCGATGGTGATTGTATTAATTTAAAATTCCACCGAGGGTCTGTAAGTGTTCCCTTTTCCCTTCATTCTTGCCAGCAGTTATTACTATTTGTATTCTTGATGGGTGGTATTCTAACTGAAGCGAGATAAAATCTCAGTGTAGTTTTGATAAATCATTTTTTTAAAGAGAGAAAAAAACTGTAAATTAAGAAAGGAACTTTTGGATGACCATGTATGTGGTTCTAATATTATTCTGTGTTGTTATATGCAAATTTATGTCAAGAAAATTGTAATTCCATAGTGAATTTTCTTAAGTTAGAAAGCTTATGCTGGGCTGGGATTGTGGCTCAGTGGCAGAGCACTTGCCTCGCATTGTGATGTAGCTGATGTGAGGCACTGGGTTCAATCCTTAGCACCACATAAAAATAAATAAACAAAATAAAGATATTGTTTTTATGTATAACTAAAAATATTTTAAAAATAAGCTTATGCTTTACATTAATACTTAAGAAAACCAGAAAAAGTTTAAAATAATAATCTTCCTAGTAGAACCACATTAAAGGAGAACAGCAATTACAGCTTTTTTCCTTGTTTTAGTTTTTCAAATGAGGATAAGTATCGATACTCATAATAGATATCTCACTTGAAAAAGTGTCCTGTGTAACAGGTTATTTTCTTATTAATCATATGGGTGTCTGGTAAAAAGTTCTTTGCTTGTCTAGTTATAATGAATATTGAGCATAATCAGTTTCATTTGTGGATTTTTTTTTTGGTGTGTGCTGATTTATGCTCAATAGTTTTGTGTTCTTTTAGCTATTAAATAATTACACCTTTTATATATGCTTTTTTTGCAGTCAAATAACCACTCAAATTCCATTCATTTAGCAACCTTAAAAATCTCCATTTGTCTGTAACTGGACACAAGTTGCATAAAATGGTCATGAAGCAAGACCTACAGAAAACAGACACACACAATAAGGAACTGTGTATCTGGGAGCATATTTTTTAAAAAATAGTGATTCACTGTTCTTGGTTTTGTTTATACATTGTTCTAGGGAATTGTGTGTCTAATCTTTTTCTTATAAAATGATCTCCTTAATATACCCCTCATTGAAAAAATTATAAATGAACCAAATAATTTATTGTGCTATGGCATAAGTATAATAGTCTGTGATAAGAATAATGACACTCATACAGGTAACTGATTCTCTGTTGACTAATATTTCCCTAATAGCGACAGGGTGAAAATAGCATTTTGATTTTTATGCCTAGATTTGGAGGATGTTTAATATAAGAGTTATGTTATTGTATATTGTGTCTAAGTTAACGTCTTTATGTTAAAGATAATAATTTTGTGATCCTTTTAGTATACTTTGAAAAAATTTTGAAGATATAAAAATTGGAGAATTAAAATTTAATCAAAGTGAAATTAAGTGTGTGGATATTTAGCATTGAAAATAAATATAAAATTATTTCAATTTTTAGTCGAGGATTGCAGTGTTATCATTAAATGTAATTTTATTTTTTCCTAATTTACATGGGTATATAACATGGTACAATGCTAATACTCTAAAAACAGTAGATCTTAAATTACTTTTTTCCTCTGCAGATTAGACATAAATTTTCAAACACCAGACTAGGCACATAATTTCCTCCTTCACCCTCTAGAGACAGAGTATTAGTTGTTGTGGCAGTGTAGACCTTGTGACATAATTGAAGTCCTCTGAGTTCTTACGGTCAATCAGGCAGGCCATTGTGATGTAGCTGATTAATAACTTTCACAGGATGGTAAACTCCAGAAATTTCAACTTCACCTTAGTGATCTTTTGCCCTCCATTTATTAATAATATGAATGATTGCAATTCACTTAAATAATGTGCATTTGTCCTTAACCTTAATTCTACCTATATGCAACCAAGCAAAGGCATCATTAACTCATGGGGTGGGAAATGTAATAATTGATGAAAAGATAAGTACTTGGGAGTGCAGTTAGCATCACAAAAGAACCAAGAGATAGAAGCTGTTATATTTTTTTTGCAAAACTGTGTAGAGACAAAACATACTGGGTTAGAATTAAAAGCCATTTTTTGAACAAAAGCAACATATTTACATGCAGTGCTGTTTTCTAAAACAGAAGATGCAGTTTTACTTTGGAATATTTTGTATTTTTTATTAATTCATTTTATGCACATGCTTTATTTATTTTAATATATGTAGGTCTCCTTTCTAAACATTGTTGGGTTACATCAATTCAGATAAGTAAATACTTTTTCCATTTTAATATTTCTTAAAGTAAGATGCATTTTTAAATTGTTAGGTTTTCTTTTCTGAAAAACTTGTCAATTTGAAAGATAGTATTGTAATAGATAGCACCTTAGAAATCAAGACAGACAGACTTTTCAATAAACTCAAGTCATTTAACGAACATTTAGTGATGTGTATCTTCTGTGAGAGATAAGACTAAGTGGTAGGAAATCCAGTGCAAGGACAGAAAAGGTCTTAATCTGCTTAATTTTGAAAGTAAAATACATATGTAAAAACTTAGTCTAGGGTCTGGGGTTGTGGCTCAGCTGTAGAGTGCTCACCTAGCACGGGCAGAGCCCTGGGTTCAATCCCTGGCACCCCACATAAAACTAAATAAATAAAATCAAGGTATTGTGTCCAACTACAACTAAAAAATAAATATTAAAAAAACTTAGTCTATAATCTAGTAAATTATCAATGCAGAATAATACAGATACATTTAAAATGCTATAGGGTATCCAAAGAGAGTGTGAATAGTTCGGAATGTGATTTTCAGAGGAGAAAGAACTCATCAAGTGGAAGGATACTTGGCAGGGAACAGAACAGAAGCAAAGGCAGGGAGGTGTGAAATGTCAGGGTGTACTGGAATGATGAAGGCTCTAGTAGAACAGTAGTAAAAGGCAGTTTCTCTCAAGTTTGAATAACAGAACATTTTAAAAAGAAAAATCAATTTGAGAGATACATAAAAATCTCATTTTGCTTTTTTATTTATATATGACAGTGGAATGCATTACAAGTCTTATTACATATATAGAGCACAATTTTTCATATTTCTGGTTATAATTCACACCAATTCGTGTCTTCATACCTGTACTTTGGCTAATAATGATCATCACATTCCATCATCATTAATTACCCCATGCCTTCTCCCTTCTCCTCCAACCCCTCTGCCCTATCTAGAGTTTATCTATTCCTCTCATGCTCCCTTTCCCTATCCCACTATGAATCAGCCTCCTTATATTGAAGAAAACATTTGGCATTTGTTTTTTTTGGCGGGGGGGGGGGGGATTGGCTAACTTCACTTAGCATTATCTTCTCTAACTCCATCCATTTACCTGCAAATGCTATAATTTTATTCTCTTTTATTGCTGGGTAATATTCCATTGTGTATATATGCCACATTTTCAATCCATTCATCTATTGAAGGGCACCTAGGTTTGTTCTACAGTTTAGCTATCGTGAATTGTGCTGCTATAAACATTGATGTGTCTGTGTCCCTGTAGTCTGCTGTTTTTTAAGTCCTTTGGGTATACACCAAGGAGAGGGACAGCTGGGTCAAATTGTGGTTTCATTCATGTCCATACTGTTTTTCATATTGGCTGCTCCAATTTGCAGTCCCACCAGCAGTGTATGAGTGTACCTTTTCCCCACATCCTTGTCAATTCTTATTGTTGTTTGTCTTCATAACAGCTACCATCTAACTGGAGTGAGGTGAAATCTTAGAGTGGTTTTGATTTGCATTTTTCTAATTGCTAGTGATGATGAACATTATTTCATGTATCTGTTGATTAATTGTACATCATCTTCTGAGAAGTGTCTGTTCAGGTCCTTGACCCATTTATGGATTTAGTTATTATTATTATTATTTTTTTTTTTTTGGTGCTTAGCTTTTTGAGTTCTTAATATACCCTAATGATTAGTGCTCTATCTTATGTGTGAGGAGTAAAGATTTGCTCCTAAGATGTAGGTTCTCTATTCACCTCACAGATTGTTTCTTTTGCTGAGAAGAAACTTTTTAGTTTGAGTCCAGCTGATTTATTGATTGTTGATTTTAATTTTTGTGCCACAGGAGTCTTATTAAGAAAGTTGGGGCCTAATCCCACATGATGGAGATTAGGGCCTACTTTTTCTTCCGTTAGATGCAGGATCTCTGGTTGTATTCCTAAGTCCTTGATCCATTTTGAGTTGAGTTTTGAGCATGGTGAGAGATACGGGTTTAATTTTATTTTGTTGCATATGGATTCCAGTTTTCCCAGCACCACTTATTGAAGAGGCTATCTTTTCTCCAATGCATGTTCCTGGTACCTTTTTCTAATATAAGATGATTGTAGTTTTGTGGGTTAGTCTCTGTGTCCTCTATTCTGTACCATGGGTCTACCACTCTGTTTTGGTGCCAAGACCAGACTGTTTTTGTTACTATTGCTCTGTATTACTGTTTAAGGTCTGGTATAGTGATACCACCTGCTTCACTCTTCCTACTAAGGATTGCTTTAGCTATTCTGGGTCTCTTATTTTTCCAGATGAATTTCATGATTGCTTTTTTATTTCTTTGGGGAATTTCATTGGAATTTTTTATCGGAATTGCATTAAATCTGTATAGTGCTTTTGGTAGTATGGTTATTTTGATAATATTAATTCTGCCTATCCAAGAGCAAGGTAGATCTTTTCATCTTCTAAGGTCTTCTTTGATTTCTTTCTTTAGGGTTCTGTAATTTTCATTATACAGATGTTTTACCTCTTTCATTAAATTGATTCCCAAGTATTTTATTTTTTTTAAGCTAGTGAGAATGGGGTAGTTTTCCTTGTTTCCCTTTCTGAGGATTTGTCACTGATGACAGAAATGCCTTTGATTTCTGGGTGTTGATTTTATATCCTGCTACTTTGCTGAATTCATTTACTAGTTCTAGAAGTTTTCTGGCAGAACTTTTAGGGTCTTCCAGGTATATAATCATATCATTAGCAAATAGTGCCAGTTTGAGTTCTTCTTTACCTATGTATATCCTTTTAATTTCTTATGTCTGTCTAATTACTCTGGCCAGTGTTTCAAGAACTGTGTCAAATAGATGTGGCAAAAGAGGGCATCCCTGTCTTGTTCCAGGTTTTAGAGGGAATGTCTTAAAATTTTCTCCATTTACAATGATGTTGGCCTGGGCCTTAGCATAGACAGCCTTTATGATATTGAGATATGTTCCTATTATCCCTAGTTTTTCTAGCACTTTGAACATAAAGGGGTGCTATATTTTGTCAAATGCTTTTTCTGTGTCTGTTGAGATGTTCATATGATTCTTATATTTAAGTCTAGTGATGTGATGAATTACATTTATTGATTTCCTTATGTTGAACCAGCCTCACAACCCTGGGATAAATCCTACTTGATCACGGTGCATGATCTTTTTGATATGTTTTTGTATTCGATTTGCCAGAATTTTGTTGAAAATTTTTGCATCTATGTTCATTAGAGATATTGGTCTGAAGTTTTCTTTCTTTGATGTGTCTTTGCCTGGTTTTGGAATCAGAGTAATATTGGCTTCATAGAATGAATTTGGAAGTGCTGCCTCTTTTTCTATTTCCTGAAATTGAAGAGTATTGGTATTAGTTCTTCTTTAAAGGTCTTGTAGAACTCGGCTGTGTATCCCTCTGGTCCTGGGCTTTTCTTGTTGGTAGACATTTGATGGCGTCTGCTATTTTATCACTTGAAATAGATCTGTTTCAATTGTGTATATCATCCTGATTCAATTTGGGCAAATTATATGACTTTAGAAATTCGTTGATGCCTTTGATATTTTCTATTTTATTGGAGTACAGATTTTCAAAATAATTTCTAATTATTTTCTGTATTTTTGTAGTGTCTGTTGTGATATTTCCTTTTTTATCATGTTAGTGATTTGAGTTTTCTCTCTCCTCTTCGTCAGCATGGCTAAGGGTCTGTCAGTTTTATTTATTTTTTCAAAGAACCAACTTTTTATTCTGTCAATTTTTTCGATTGTTTTCTTTTGTTTCCATTTCATTGATTTCAGCTTTGATTTTAATTATTTCCTGTCTTCTGCTGCCTTTGGTGTTGATTTGTTCTTCTTATTCTAGGGCTCTGAGATGTAGTGTTAAGTCATTTATTTGTTGACTTTTTCTTCTTTTAAGGAATGAATTCCATGCAATGAACTTTCCTCTTGGAACTGCTTTCATAGTGTCCCAGAGATTTTGATATGTTGTATCTCTTTTCTCATTTACCTCTAAAAGTTTTTTAATCTTCTCCTTGATGTCTTGGGTAACCCATTGTTTATTCAGTAGCATATTATTTAGTCTCCAGGTGTTGGGAGTGGATTTTATTTCTTATTTTATCATTGATTTCTAATTTCCTTCCATTATGATCTGATAGAATGCAGGGTAGCCTCTCTATTTTTTTTTTATATTTGCTAAGAGTTGCTTTGTGGCATAGAATATGGTCTATTTTAGAGAAGGATCCATATGCTTCTGAGAACAAAGTATATTCTTTCATTGAAGGATGAAATATTCTATATATGTCAGTTAAGTCTAAGTTATTGATTGTATTATTGAGTTCTATGGTTTCTGTGTTTGAAAATCAGTAATACTTTGGGATTTGAACTTTCCTGAGTATAATATTGAAAATATTGAATAATATTGAAGGTAATCCAGTGACACCTATGGATCTAATTGTTTACTTTATGACTGTTATATTTTGTTTCTTTGTTTAAGGATTAAAACTAGGTGAGCCAGCCATGACTGGCAACACACAGGCCATTAGCATCACCAACAAGAATGACCTCACACATGCATCAATTCCCATGTTTCATCGGCAATTTAAACAGCCATTGTCAAGACGGTTCACCTTTAAGCCATTCCATTCATCCACTCGAAGTATGGGAAAATAGTTGGATGCTCAGTTCACAGAAATTATGCATTTGTAGAGTACATGAGTGAGCGGCACACAAGAGTTGCATTGGCTGGGGAAAATGCCAGGATCATCTCAGGTCAACCACTAGGTAAGCCATGTTCACTTTTAGCTTGCACAGTATGTTTTCTCTGCACACATCTGCATATGGTTTTCTCTTTGAAAAGCCAGCACGGCTATAATATCTTTTTCTTTTTTAACCAGTTATGGTGCTTGAGTATATATAGCAATGTTGTTTCTTTATTCTCATTGTTTTGCAAGTAGGTAGCATATTTTCTGTGCAAATTTAAAAACTGGAGATCAAGGCTGCTTTGAAATATGTGTACTTGTACCAATT
Organism: Callospermophilus lateralis; assembly: GCF_048772815.1. Classification (NCBI taxonomy): domain Eukaryota; kingdom Metazoa; phylum Chordata; class Mammalia; order Rodentia; family Sciuridae; genus Callospermophilus; species Callospermophilus lateralis. Next base: position 35,792,881 of record NC_135311.1, on the reverse strand, counting down.
TTAACAGAACCACATGGGCTCTCTCTCATCCAGTGAGGATGTCCAGAGAACAAGGTAGAAGAGAGTGTAGCTGCGGAGTTGCCAATCAAGACCTCTGGAGACGAAACAGGAAACAGGTCTGATTTTATTGCGCAGTTACCATGTATATATGCTCAGGCAGTAGCTAAGCAGATTACAGGCAGCCACCATGCTAACTGCCTTTGCTAACTGCCACCATGCTAACTGCTAACTGCCCTTGCAGTGACTAATCAAGGAGTGGGCCATGAAGCAAGCACAGGAACTACAACATATGACCTCATGCCCAGGGCTGTGTCTACAGGGTACAGGGTTTGCCACCCACTCACAGGCCTAGCATGGGGGAGTGGTTTGCCACTCAGACGCCCTTAAATTATGCCATGTATGCAGTACTCCATGCACTTGTTCCCACATCTCCCCCCTCTGACTGTACTGCAAGGACTTCAGCCAGCATTATTGTTCTCTGTTCGGTGGTCTTTCCATGGTTACATAAGCATCTCATAATACAAGAAATGGTAGGGCCAGGGTAATAGCATTATAAGAATTAGTTAATTTGGCTCTCAGGTTTTCCCAGTGTTCACTCAATCCTTGGAAGAAAGAAGAGGTTTTCAAAATAGACACCTTTGTCTCGTTGATTTTGACAATTGCCTTGGTAAGGTTATGCATAATCATAACATAGTTTATATCCCAAGCACCCTTACTATACTGAGAAAAATTGGAAAAGTGTAAGGTTACATTTTCAGAGACAGCATATTGGGTGACACAAATACTATGGAATTCAGGTTCACAAATGAGCCTCTGCAACATAAACAGAATATCTAGTTCTTCCTGGTGGAGGTCTAGTTTTTGCCGAATGACTAAAATAGTGGCTTGGGACAGTTTATTTAAGTCATTTTGAAGGGCAAAAGCTTATGCCATCGTAGTAGACAAATTGAGTACAGTCTGAGCAGTCTGAATACTCTGAGTGAGTAAAACAGTGGCAGTGGCTGTGGCAGTGATAATAATTCCAGTGATGATGAGGCTAATTGTGTGCCTTGTCCGATATAGGATCTCATTCAGAAGAATCATCTCTATGTCCCATGGACTCCTCCACTCCCTGGACAGGTTCACTGGAAGCCAGATTGCTAGAGGTACTCCGAGGATAAATGTATGTTTAGCTTTCATAGCAGGGGTTAGACATTATGTGAGCCAGCAGGATGTATTGACTGTACACAGGTCTCTGTATGAGTAATATTTATGCCATCAGTATCATTGATTATTAGCGTGGCAAAGAGTGGCATAACACCAGCTTTTGCTTAGTGGGTATGAGTATAATTTGGCACAAAGGCAAATCCATGGTCGGGGTCTGGACTCAATATCAACCCATTCAGCTGTCTGCTGCCCATTTGATGGGTCTATCAGCTAGTAATATTGGCATGATATCCGTCAAGCCATACTGATTTTCTGCATACCAGTTGGTAGCGGCTTGTCCTGTGTAGCATTTACTACAATAGCCCATATTGTTTCAGGACACCTCAATTACATTCCAGGGAGCTGTGCCCACCTAGGCTCATAGATGTTGTTCTTCCCCAGAGTAATTCCTCTTATCAAAGAGATAAGGTATGGCAGTGACACATTGATTTCATGGGATGCTACCATTATTCGAGGGGGGCTTTCCAAAAAGCATTGTTGGGTATGTTGGCAGCAAGAATATCTTGCATTTGCCATGGGGGAGCCTCTGGCTATAGGTAGCATTAACTATAATTCTAAGGTCAGTGAGAGATAGCCCAATTATATAGTTATCTACAATAGTTTTATTGGCAAGAGCAAAACAGAGAGGACTGCCTGGATTATAGGTTTCATTATTTACTATGGAGAAACAAATGAGCCGAGTAATGCTGGTGTTCCAGGATACGGTTACCTCCTGGATGGATAATTCAGAATCAATAAGGCTGGAATTATTAGAGAAGAGCTTGGGTAAAGCCCCTTCCCAATTAGCCACTGCTAAAGGTGGTGGCCTAGTGACCAAAACTCAGTTTAACTCATGGGAGGTTTCAGTGTTAGCAGTGAGCATTGCACACACTAGGACCATCATCATAGGCCCAGGGATGGTATTGCCACCAAGCAAAGGGGCCAGTCTCGTGTCTTGTTCAACAACACCTTTAATATCATCCCAGGTTACTTTATGTGAGGTCCGTTTGTGTTATTGAGTCCTTTGTTTGTGAGGTTTCTCCTCCAGAGTTACTTCCTTCATCTTCTTGGATGGTGGTTCTCGGGGTCCAGGGCTTGATTTTCTGGCAGGCACTCAGATGGAGTGAGGCTACTGTTAACATGTAAACCCTCCACCCATGGTTAGGCGGGCCCCCATACCATCCCATTCATTTGCTATGGGATCCTTCCATGAGACCATAGGTAGATGGGAGTGCCTGTGAGAGGGGACCAATGTTTATGGGCTGCTATTTCTGTTGAAAAGTTTGAAATTGAAAGAAAATTTAAACTAAATAAGATTCTTTTCAAGGCATCATGAGGGGACTTGGTATAGTCCCCCCCCCCCTTTTTATTGTTTGTAGCATGGTCTTTTATTCCTTGTGTGTTCTTTCTGTGGTGCCTTGAGTCTAAGGGAATCCCAGTTAAGTGCTGTATATGCCAACCATTGCAAACCACTTGAAATGTCTTGCTAGTATAGGCTGGCCCATTGTCAGTTTTCATAGACATGGGAACATTCATAATTCCAAAACATTAATTGGGAGATGATCTTTTTTTTGTGGTTTCTCCTATGGATGTTGTGGCCATTACATACCCTGAATAGATATCAATGATTATATGAATGTATTTTAAATTTTCAGAAATGTGCATAATGAGTGACATCCATTTGCCATAAAGCATTAGATTTTAACTCTTGGAGATTTACTCAAGCAGGTTGTAAAGGACCAATAGGAAAAAAGGGTGCACATTTTTTGCAGACTCTGACTAGCTTTTTGCAAGCCTCTGTAGTCCTTCTTTTATGCAGTTACCATGGCTGAGGCCAGCAGAGAGGCTTGAGCTGCTTGTGTCCCTATATTCTGGGTGGCCAAAATCCAGTCATCCAGCGTGCTATTGTGTACTGGCACCACTGCTGCTTTATGTTTGTTATTTAGTCCATCCAAGATCAATTCCTTGGCTAAGACCACCCTCGCTCCTTCGTGAGACACCTTCCCTTTTATCGCCTTGTTTACTCTGTCCGTAAACTGTGGCAAGTCCTCAGTGGCTTTCTGCCTTAAGCCCTGTATAGAAAGTGTACCCCCTGCCAGCTGGCAACTTCCTCCAGGCTCTCAGAGCACAGAGCCACACCTGATTGAAATAATTTGGTGGGCCTGTGACTTGTACCATAGGAGAACTGTAGATTCCCTCTCCCTGCAAGCATTCAGCTGGGAGGTTAACATTTGTAGTGTGGTTACGATCCCTCTGTTGTTCACATTCATCATAGAAGAATGCCTTCCACTTCAAAAATGTTGCAGGCTCAAGAGCTATTCTTGCAAGGTCCTTCCAGTCTTGAGGGCAATTAAGTTCAAGACGGAGTGATTCGAGCATTTGCTCTGCAAATGGCCCCTGGGGCCCATCCTCTTTTACTGCCTTCTTTAACTCTTTCAGGGTACCCAATGCATGTGGATACCAAGTGGCAGGGCACTGTGGTGTGGGGACCGTGTTGACAGGAAGGCTTGTACTCCCTTACCTCACTTTTTATCTCTTATCTTACGTAGATCTTCAAAAGGATCTTTGGCCTCCTGGAATGGGTTTCTGGGAGACCATGGCTTGGGCCTGTTCAGCAGCCTAGTCATTTCTAAGCTGTCATAGTCCCTTGCTGGCTTTGGTGTTGCCTCATAAGGAGGCCATTGCCATTGACTCAGGGAAAGATGTAACCTTTGACTGTCAGTAGAAGGTGGGACACTTGCACCATTTATGGTCACCTCTTTTTGTACTATGCATGCTAGCAGTATAATTTTCTGCCTCTCTCCCTCCTGCACCTGTTGTGGTTGCTTGCTTAGAATTAGATTTTTGCCCTCATTTTCCTTTGTGTACTGTGGTTGCTTGCTCTGAAGTAGATTTTGCCCCTGCTTTTTTCCCCTTTTCTGTCTCTCACAGCTTCATCTTCCCTCACGGCCATCATTGTATGGCAAGAGTCTATAGCAGGGCTCCCTAAACTTTGCTGAATGGCTGTCACAATAGGAAAAAGAATGTAGTGGTAAAGCATACCCCTATTTCACTTCAGATTATCGCTCATTTGCGATTATCTTGTCCCATATCCTAGAATCAGAAACATCAGTAGCACTGATGCATGGATTAGTGTTTATATCCCAGAACTTCTGGGTTTCTCTTGTATTCAAGGTTAAACCTCTAGTATCTAAGAGAGTGTGCAGCATTTGCAGCTGTGAGTTTGTGGTGGAACTCTGTAGATTCCCCATTTCCCCTTCCTCACCACTCCGTGAGGAGGCACACCCTGTTTTATAGGCTGTTTGGGTGCCAGCTGTGTGGGCTCTCACTCGTCCAGGGAGGCGGTCCACAAAACAGGGTAGAGTGTGGCTGCGGAGTTGCTAATCAAGACCTCTAGAGACAAGCAGGAAGCAGATCTGATTTTATTGCGCGGTTACCATGTATATATACTCAGGCAGTAGCTAAGCAATTATAGGCAGCCACCAATGCAATTTCTGCTAACTCTCCTTGCAGCGACCAATCAAGGAGTGGGCTGTAGGCAAGCACAGGGACTGTAACACACGGCCTCAGGCCGAGGACTGTGCCTACGGGGTAAGCTGTTTGCCACTCACACACCTAGCACGGAGGAGTGGTTTGCCACTCAGACACCCTTAACATATGCCTTATATGCAATACTCCATGCACTTGTCCCCACAGAATCAGGCAAATAATAAATTTGCATTACATTTAACTTTATTTTTCTTGAAATGTTGTGTATTTTCCAGGAAACAATAGACTAAGTAAAACAACTTTGCTTATTGTAATATTTGCTCAGAGTAACTAATTATTTTTCTTATCTCCAATTTTTATTTTGGGGAAAGAAGAAGTAGAATCTAGTGAAAGGAAGCAAAGTTTGTAGAACTGAAAAAGGCACGTAACTCATTCATTTCTATCTATTTAGAAATCTTACATATCACAAGTGTTCAATCATGTACAGTAATCATATATGTGCCTAAGGTCCAAAGAATAATATTGTATTTTTTCAGAGAGAATAATGTAGTGTGAAGTAAAACTCCAAGACAGGAGAAAATATTTCATAATTAATGTACAGTTAAAAAGTAAAAATTAGATAATCGTTAGGTGTTTTCCAACATGTGGAAAAAATACAATCAATATATCAGTGATTTCCACACATCTCTTCCTGTCCAGATTCACATCTCAAACTGACTATTACACAACGTCTACTCTTGATATCCAGCAGGAATCTCAGAACAAAATTCCCAATTTCCACACCCCAACCCTGTTTAACCCCAAACTTCTCTCTCATAATAAATGGGATCCTTATTAATTCACTGTTATAATAAAAACCTAGCTTTTAACCCTGATTCTTCCCTTCCCCCTACATTCCAAATATAATCCATCATCAAATTTGCTTGCCAACATATCCCAAACCTAGTCCCCATTTAAGTCTGTATTACAGGCCAGCTCATGCAGGCCTCCATCTTACATCAGTGAACTATGGGGAGAAGATCTGTTCAAGTGTTTTAGTCAGCTTTTTCACTGCTGTGACTAAAGGACCTGGCCAGAACAATTGTAGAGGAGAAAATGTTTATTTGAGTGCTCACGGTTTCAGAGGTCTCAATCCATAGGCAGGAGGCTCCCTTTCTCAGGGCTTGAGGTGAGGCAAAACATCATAATCAAAGAGTGTGGCAGAGGGAAGTAGCTCACATGATGACCAGGAAGCAGAGTCTCCACTCTTGGATACAAAATATATACCTTGTAGCCATGCCCCCAGTGAACTACTTCCTCCAGCAACACCCCACCAGTTAATCCCATCAGGGAGTAATTCACTGATTAGGTTAAGGCTAGAGCCCAGTCATTTCTTCTCCAAATTTTCTTGCATTGTCTCACACGTTAGCTTTTGGGAAATACCTCATGACAAAACCATAACATTAAGTTTCAAATTAAGAAGATAGAAAAGGTGAGGAAAAGGAGGTAAGATCCATAAATCAAAAATAACTTGTTGGCACAGTGAGTGAGAAGGAATGAGGGAAGAATCCAGCATGAGCTCAATATTTCTGTATTGAGCTCTTGCTGGTCTCTAGGATGGATAGTCTTAGAAATCTCTAGGCTGATGGAGAATGATTTCTAAGGGAAGGGAGTTTGGTATAGAACGGTGAGTTCATGAGTGAATGTGCACGGTTAAGTTTGATGGGCATGCCTGAGGGAATCCACATACGTGTGGTAGCAAAATCTTGTATTTATGGACCCAAATTGGCAAATTTGAACCAAGGGTATACATTATGAGTCAACACAAGTAGTGTTAAATCTCTGGAGATGGTAAACTTATAATGAATCTGTGGAAAAATCTTTGCGTGCCTAAAAAAAAAGAATCTGTCATAACTTTCCTATGTTCATATATGAATACACTAACATTCAAACTCCACATCATGAACCACCACAAGAATGTGATCCTAATTAGAATAAGTTACACTCCATGTATGAATAGCATGTCAAACTACACTCTTCTGTCATGTATACCTAAAAAGAACAAATAAAAACTAAAAGAAGACCCTTTCTGGTAAACCCTCTGCAAAGATCTAAATCCTAACTGTTTTCAGAGTTTGTACATGCATGCTTGCAGGGACTTCTCACATGATCTGTTCCTGCCTGTTCTCCTTGTCTTCCTGTTTCTGCTTCCAGTCAGTGTCCACTGTCCACCTGCTAAAGGTGAAGAGAAAATTTACAATTTTTAAAGACTACTTTTTGAAGCAGAGGTCTCACAAAGTATCTTTTTAAAGGAAAACATCATGTAGAGGTTAGAGACTCAGTTTAGATTAATGCCATTTTTAAAAATTTTTTTAGTTGTAGTTGGACACAATACCTTTGTTTTATTTATTTATTTTTATGTGGTACTGAGAATCGAACCAGGCGAGCACTCTACCGCTGATCCACAACCCTGGCCCATAGATTAATGCCGATTTTATGTATCCCCTGATTACAAGGACCTTATTACACGTGCTTTAGAAATAAACATTCATAATGTCTTTATTTTCAGATTATTTCATTGCTCCAATTATAAGTTCCAAAAAGCACAATTTATGATCTTTAGAAGATATCTGTTAAGAGTGGAAGGAACAAAACACTCAAAATAATTTATTTGTAGAAATCATTCTTTTTCTATAATCTGTAAACAGGTCCCTGTCTTAACAAAATCTGGTTAAGAAAAAGAATGCAGAAAATAGAGAATGAGGTTAATTTCATTCACATTTTAAAAGTCTTGCAAATGTGCATGGAATTCCAAGTAGGAGCAAAATTAATAATCATTATTAATTTTAAAGTAAGTGTGATCAATGCACTATTTAACACTGATGTGCACTCCTGTAATCCCAGTGGTTCTACAACTCAGACCCTGTCTCTAAATAAAATACAAAATAGGGCTGGGGATGTGGCTCTGTGGTCAAGTGCCCAGTACCCTCCCCCCCAAAAAAAGTAAAAACAAATAAAAATAAAATGAAATCATGTCATAGTCATAAAAGTACTTTGATATGATTATAAGAAAAGATGATCATTCATTAGGATCTCTAGAAAGTAGGTTAGGAAGTACTCTTTTCATAGTCTATTGTGTCCCATCTTTGGAGGATCAGAAAGCAACTTTTTTTTCTCTGCATATTTTCATTGTTCTCTGTTTTCTTTTTTTTCTAATTTGTAATATATAACAGCAGAATGCATTATAGTTCATATTACACATATATAGCACATTTTTTTCATATCTCTGGTTTTATACAAAGTATATTCACACCATTTGTGTATTCATACATGTACTTAGGGTAATGATGTCCATCTCATTCCACCACCTTTCCTACCCCTCCGCCCCCTCCCTTCCCCTCCCATCCTTTGCCCTATCTAAAGTTCATCTAATCCTCCCAACCCCACTATGAATTAGTCTCCTTATATCTGAGAAAACATTCGGCATTTGGTTTTTTGAGATTAGCTAACTTTACTTAGCACTATATACTTCCACTTCATTCGTTTACCTGCAAATGACATGATTTTATTCTCTTTTATTGCTGAATAAAATTCCATTGTGTATATATACCACATTTTCTTTATCCATTCATCTACTGAAGGGCATCTGGATTGGTTCCACAGTTTAGCTATTGAGAATTGTGCTGCTATAAACATTGATGTGTCTGTGTCCCTGTAGTTTGCTGTTTTTAAGTCCTTTGGCTATAAACTGAGCAGTGGGATACCTAGGTTAAAAGGTGGTTCCATTCTCTGTTTTCCAAAGAATCTCCTTACTGCTTTCCATATCAACTGCACCATTTTGCAGTCCCACCAGCAATGTTTGATTGTGCCTTTTTCCCCACATCTTTGCCAACACTTATTGTTGTTTGTCTTCATAATAGCTGCTATTCTGACTGGAGTGAGATGAAATCTTAGAGTAGTTTTGATTTGCATTTCTCTAATTGCTAGAGATGATGAACATTTTTTCATACATTTATTGATTGATTGTACATCATCTTCTAGGAAGTGTCTGTGCAGTTCCTTGGCCCATTTATTGATTAGGTTATTTGATTTTTTTTTTTTTTTTGGTACTTAGCCTTTTGAGTTTTTTATATATCCTAAAGATTAGTACTCTATCTGATGTGCAAGTGGTAAAAATTTGCTCCCAAGCTGTAGGCTCTCTGTTCACCTCACTGATCGTTTCTTTTGCTGAGAAGAAGCTTTTTCATTTGTGTCCATCCCATTTATTAATTCTTGCACTATGAGAGTCTTAGGAAGGAAGTAGGGGTCTAATCTGACATGATGGAGGTTTGGGCCTACTTTTTCTTCTATGAGTTGCTGGGTCTCTGATTTAATTCCTAAGTCCTTGATCCACTTTGAATTTTGTACATGGTAAGAGATAGGGGTTTAATTGGGGTCTGAAGAAAAATTCATTTACCTTATCACATTCTTAATTTTGCTACAATAACAAAGGGGTAATGGTTTACTTGAATTTTGAAAGTGGTCAGAAAATTTTTCATGCCGCTGAATATGTTCTCATGGAATTATTTATATGAAACTAGTCTTTTTCTAATAATCATTTATAAAACAAATAATACATTCAAGATTGTTAAATGAGTAGAATCTCCAAAAGAACCTGTAGCCATGATATTCCATGGAGCTTTGTAGAAGTGGTTTGTATGTTCATTGTCTAGACAGAAATATTTTGCAGATTATTCAACATCCCAGTTTTCTTGGCCCCTAATGTTGGAAAGATTGTATTTGAGTGGACATAAAAAGTATTTGATTTTGAAAGAATGATTATCTAATATTCTAGTTTAAAAATATTTTGGATATTTAAGAAAGAAGTTAGTAAACAGAAGAATGAAATTTAAGAAATTAGGGCATGAAGTCACTGATATGTTTGTTATTGAGCCTTTCTTTCAGGCCTGTGAAAATTGGTCTCTGGAAATCAGAATCAGGCTAGCCAGCAGCTAATTCCTGTGTCTCCTTCAGGAACCAGCTTAGAAAGTCACTTCCTACCATGGTTGGTGAAGTTGATCATTTTGTGTGTTCCTTTATAACCTGTATGCAAATTATATTTTATCTAGATATTTATCCTATATGCAAATTATAATTTAGATATTTGGCTGTAACTCCAAAACAAGGAAAGTATATTATTTTGTTTATTGCTCCATCCCCAGCATGGCTGAACAAGCCTAAAGCATCCCAGGAGCCCAACATCAGTAATTATGAAGGGTAAAAGAAATAGAGTGCCTTACTTATATACCTATTTCAGCAAGTAGAAATCTCAAATCATTTGTATCCAATAATTCCCTATGATATAGTTCATTGGTTAAAAAATATCTTTTGCCTTCTTGTACTCTGTTTTAGTCAGCTTTGTGCCACTGTGACCTGACAAAAACAGAACAGAGTTGAAAAAGTTTATTTTAGCTAGTGGTTTCAGAGATTCAGTCCAAGGTCAGCTGACTCCATACCTCTGGTACTGAGCCGAAACAAATATTATGGTGGAAGGGTATGGTGGAGAGAAACAGCTCAGGACATGCCAGTCAGGGAGCTGAGCTCTCCAGGGACAAAACATAATTCCTAAAGGCACACCCCAATTCCAGGAACACCCTATCTGCCTATAGTTGTCACCTAATTAATCCATATCAGTAGAGTAATCCACTGATTAGGAAGAAGCTCTCAATTAAATCATCTCACCTTTGAAAATGCTTGCATTGTCTTGCACATGAGCTTTTGAGGGACACCACTTATGTAAACCATAGCATAATCACAAGTGTTTACAGGTGATATTCATCTGGAAAGGCCTTTTCTCAGTTTCTGGAGTTATTTTGTTCCCTGACAGCCTTAGTTTTCTTATTTCATAAGAATTGTTCAAAAGAATCTAAGAATACTGGAATTGTGTCCTGTTTAATTTAGCAGTATTTACCCCAAACATCAGGCACACTTTGGAAGTGATACGAAATGTGCACTCATGGTGGCTTTCTCCCAGGATCAGTTGTTGCCCTAGTCATTAAGCAACTATACTTGTTTCTGGTTAATTGAAAGCTTCCAGATTCTAGTGTCATTGTGTTTCAAGAATTGGAGACTGGGAACACATTTAGAATTAAAGTTCGCTTTTCTGCATTCTGTTTTTGCCCCTTATCCAGAGTTGCTCTGCTGCTAAGTTTCATTATTCCCTAAATCAATTTTGTATCATCTAAAGGAACAAATAGTTTATTTCTCCACATATTTGTAGCTATCAGTCTCAGCAGTAACTCAGTAGTCAAGTCTAGGGTGTACTTGTAGAAGTATGAAATTGAAGACTTCATGCCATACAACAGTAAATCTTTGTCATGAATTTCTTAAACCACTTTTTAATTGGGAGATATAATTGGAATGGTCATAAAGTAATTTTATTTACCACTTTCTGATTCTGTTCCTTCATTGTCTTTTCCATATTCTTGCTTCTCAGTAAGGGTATCAACTAAAAATTCTTAAATTATGATTCAAAGGGACCTCACTTTTAAAGCATTTAACGTAATCACAGGTGAAAGCTTTCTCAAGAGCTTTCAGTCTTTCAAATACATGAATATATAACCTATGTCAGTAATGAATACTGAACATTAAATTGACCTGAAAGATTGGAGCCCAAACTTTTTTCTTAATTTTGGCAAATTTCTGATATAAAATTTAGAATGTAAGAGTTGAAAAAAGTTATTAGAATAATGTATAGACTCTGAAAGGATTTCCAGGTAGCTACATTTTTTTTCTTTTGTAAATATAATGGAAATTGCCAATATTTTTTTACTGAAGAATAATTTCAGTTTCTGAATTTGGTAGTTTAAAAAAAGATAAAATTGTTAGAGGAGCTGTAAGTAATTCAGTAAAGGATTTTAGGAAAAATATCATGTACTTGATAAATTTACATAAAGGTTCTTCTCTGAGTTCATTCCAGCACCAAGATAAAATCATCAGTGTCATAAGATTGCATTCTTTGTGATTCAGGTAATTTACTTTGACTCTCTTCCTGACAACCATTGGAGTAATCTTGCCCAGATATCCTGTACATCTCAATACAACAGTGAATGAAAGATGAAAGACAGACCAGAGCCTGTGCAGAGCCATCACAGATACAAAATCTATAAGTGAATATATTACTAGTGTGCTAATATAAATACATGTTTATATATGCCTATAAGTAGTGTCATAGGCATACACATCTATGCATATATTAAAACAATCCTTTACAAAAAGAAGCAAATCTCTGAATGACAATTATTTGTTTTCATTCTAGTTTTTAAAGCAGTAAAATGAAACCAAATTAACTTTCTGTTGATCAAGTGTCAAGTTCATGCATTTGTAATTTTACAGGACAGAAAATATCTACAAAAATGTTTGTTTCAGAGACAGCAATAGTTTTTGGCAGTTTCCTAAAATGGGCAACAGTTAAACCTAAACTTCTCTTACTATTTGGCAACTTAAGGAGTGTTCTAAATTCATAATTTAAAATCTTTATGCTGTTTCTCTCTTAGTAACAACATAAATGACAGGATTCCTATCTGAAATGTAAATAATTTACCATCATTCATTCTCCTCTTTGTACTCCCAAGCATAATGCCCTGCCCAAAGCATTCATTGCAAAATGTTTGTTAAAGATATTTAGTCAGTTGTCTGTGGTAGAGGAAAAATGTCCAAAACTCTTGATCTACAATTACAGTTTCTGGCGACCTTAAAATGAACCATCTTGACATTTATTTAGAATTTATCTCCTTGACTTCTTTTGGCTCAGAGTCACAAACATTGGTTGAGGACTTGTAAAGCAACTTGTTTTGACCTCTGTTCTATTATTTGCCGAATTATTTTAAATTGAGCCCAAAATTCCTATGTATTTTATCAGTGCAATAACCAAACTTCTCAATTAGCCCATTAGATTATATTTCATCATTTCTCCACATTGTGTATATTAAGTTGTTTAGTATTTTATTGTCATATTCCTCTTTTTTCCTGGAGTTTGTACTTTTAAGTTCACCAGGAAAACATCAAATCAATAATACTAAATTAAAGCTCTAAGTATAGGCGCTCTATATATTTTGCAATGTTTAACTAATGTCCCCCTATACAATCGTTCAATTCTATTTTCAAAACGAGAATAGTAAGAGCTCTAAAAATATCTTATGTTACTGTCATTTATTTTTAAAAAACCAATTAAAAAATTTTAAAAAAATCTTCTGTTTCAGTCAGTTATTATGAAGTAAAATTTCATTCCTATTTCCTCCTTGGTATGCAATCATACTACTTACTGTTTATTATGTCCTGAATTTTATGCCAGATAAATTGGTTATATATACTATAATTGCATATAGTTCATGAATATTCTATAATTTTTCTACTGCTTAAGATCTGCCTACACTATATTTTTATTATCTCAGTACCCATTTTATTCAAGTTACTATGTTAAAAATGTCTTTTTAACCTTCATGAAGTGGCTTAAGCCCAGACTGTTTCTTTCTAGATATAATATGATTGCTAATATCATTAAATAATATACAAAGACACATTGTCAAGAAAAGACAAAAAAAAAAAAAAAAAAGGATACAGTCCACACTTAATTCTTTTCACATTACTATAAAAATTTGATTTGTCATAATGTGAGTTGATTATTTGGAACACTGAATCCAATCAATCTAGTCAGTTTACCAAGGGAAGAAGATAGTGTTAAACTAGGACTTTGGTAAGATTGGTATGCAGTACTAAAATAGATTAAATAGTTTGGGGCATGTTTTAATAAAAACAGTGCTGTGTACTTTCATAGATTATATGTATGTTTACACATAGCACAATGTTTTGTTGACAAACTTTATTTTCACTTCTTCTAAAAACTGTCATCATTGCATTCAGTGCAGTGTGAATATTATGTAGTATATGTCTATGAATCCTTCAAAGAAATATAAGAGATTATGAAACTGCCAGAAACTGAATATAGGCAACTGATATTAAATCTTACAGATTCCTATATATCTCACCTTGTAAACATTAGAAATAATAGAAGTTTTAATGTAGCTGATAAACATATTTTACATAAACATATTTTATGGATTTTTTCATGGATGCATATAGGGATAGCAAACTTAGTTAATAACTGTAGAGAATCAGACGTAACGTAACTGCATGTGTGCTTGCAAACGAGACGATTTGCAGTCTTTGGTGGAGCTTGCCAAGTAACTATTTTGGTTACCAGAAGTGTTCTGAAGTGTGACTGGAATTCTTCTCATATTTGTGTGACTCCTGAACCATATAGTACCAGTGATTCATGGAAATCCATTGGGGTTTCCCCTCGCAGGTTCATATCCTGCCAACTATGCCAATTGTCGTAAATAACTCAAATGCAGGTCAGCATGAGCAAGGAAGAAGAAGCAGAAGAAGCCCCTTTATTGAATACAGCTGTCTTTTTATAGTATTATGAACAAAGAAGGCAGCAATCCAATAGCAATGACTCAGGTCTATAAGCTTGCAAAATATTGTATGTAGAAGTAACTTGCTGATCATGTCTTAATCTACTCTTGGGCTGGAGCATTCTGAGCTCTGTTTCTTTTTAAGAACACATAAACATTCTTGTTTGCAAATAATGTTCTTTTCTCAGAGTCCTCCTAGCCCACTTGGCAGAACATCCTGTTTGCAGGCAAGCTCCACCAAGGACTGCAAAGCATCTCCTTTGCAAGCACACATGCAGTCACCCTATCTAATTCTGTGCATTCTTGGCAGAACATCCTGTTTTCAGGCAAGCTCCACCAAAGACTATAAAACGTCTCCTTTGCAATCACGCATGCAGTCATGTCTGATTCTCTACATCAACATTAAGCAATCTTAGTGTAAAATCATCAATTTCTTTTGATTTTAAAGTGAGGATTATGAAAACAATAGTACTTTCCAAGCAACTAGGTTTCCATTTTCATTGGACATAAAACAATTAAATAGTAACGCTTCCCCCAAATCTTAAAACTAAAGCTTTTTTTTTTTTTTTAATGAAAGCAAATGCAGATACATAAAATGGTCTTAAAGCAACTTTGAGTCCTCCTTTGTATCTGCAGTTTTCACATCTGTGGCTTCAATCAACTGCAGATCATTTACTGTGTTTGTAGTCGGGCCTCTCATGGCTGCAGCTGTACTAAATATTTACAGGCTTAATTTTCATTCCATAAACAATACAGTATGCAATCTATTTAGATACTGTTTGCATTGGATTAGGTTTATGCAGAATCTATAGATGACTGAAAGTACCAAGAAGTGTGTGTGTCTATTTTATGGAAATATATACCATGTAATGTAAGGGATTGGAGCATCCATGCACTTTAGTACATGAAGAAAATTCCAGGAACCATTCTGTACACATTAAGGACAACCATATATAAAATGAAGAAATTATTAAACAGTTGTTTTGAATAACTGTATACATAGATAAATTTGCTCATTTTAATATAATTAATCAAGATTTCACTTATATACGTTCCTTTTTGTGGCTATGTTCTATGTAATATCTTTTTTACAGATAATGGTTGAAAAATTAGGAAAGTGTAATAGAGATGTTTTGGTTACTACCTCATAGTGCACTTGGTGTTGGCAGATTGTAAGTAGAGGATAATGTGTAAACTAATATGATTTAAATTCTCTTTATTCTTTCAAATGAGAAATAAAGAGTACAATTCTACTTTTAACAACAAAATGTATAAAACAGAATTTGGCTTCAATTCAAGTTTGAAAACCAATTATATAATATCATATAAAAATAATACTTGTATTTGTGTGTGTGTATGTATACATTCACACACATGTATAAAGATAGGTATACTGATTGACTGACAGATGTAGGAAAGATACCACATTATTACTTCTAATTTAAGAGCTAATTTCCAAAAATTTGCTATATTTTCCCTGCTCTTTTTAGTTTCACCAAGTCTTTTTTATGGCTACAGCCTAAGTTGTTCTCTTCAGCTTTAAAGTAACAGTAACACTAAATTTACCCATTTATTTGACAAGCATTTCTTTTCGGGAACTGTCCTATGCTGGGCTTCATGAAGGTAGAAATAATCAGCTTCACTAAAGATTTAAACTTAGAATCTACATCCACACTCTTGTATGGAGAAATTGAGGATGAAAGGTATATCTGGTTTATGCATGATTTACTTTAGCATATTGGGAGGGACTTCATACCAAGGAACCAGAAAAAAAATAATATCTATTCACAATATATAGAGAAAGAATCCTAGAATGCACAAAATCTCTAGGATTCTGGAATGTCTTAGAAGCATTGACTTCCAATGTATATAAAAATTGATGCAATTTATAGAAAAGTTTGAGCCACTGTTGTGTTCTCTGTGGGTGCTGTGGGCCATGCTTGTATCAAACGGGGAGCATTGGGAATCCATCATCCTCAGCTCATTTTCTAGTCAGTGCATCTTCTTTTATGTCCTGCCATGAAAACAGCAGCACTCTGCCATTATCCTAGGTGGACCAGTTTCTTTCTCTTAGAAGGTAGTTCCCCTGACCTTCTGTGACCATTCCCTTAAACCTCTTTCAGGACCACCTGGGACTCTTGCATCCAGTCTGTCTTGGTTTAATCATCCACTTCATATCATCAGGCTGAACAAAGAGGGACAGAAGGAAAAGGAGGAAGTGGAAGAAGCCCTGACGGACTCATTGATGAGGACCATAAGACATCTTCCAGTTACTATGAATTGCCTGATATTCAACAACCTCCCTGCTGCAGTGTTGACTGTTGGGTGAGTATGAAGTCTTTTCTCTGGGATGCAGCTTTGTAGTAGTCCATTAAAAGAGTATTATACTTGTATCAGTCATTATTTCTGGGCAGTTCAGTGAAAATTCAGGATGATGAACACAGGAATAACCAGAGTGGGGTGGTTGTGGAGCCTGCAACAGCTCTACAAGCACCACTTATGCATGTGTGGAGCAGAGATCTGCATGGTCTCTTTCCTCCAAGCTGTAACAGTTGATCTCTCCTATAATGTTCTTGCTAATTTTTGATCCTGAACAACAAAGTAAGTCTACTTTGAGAATTGGTGAGTGGACAAATAGGTTAATACTCTTGTGTGGGAAGCCATTCTCGCACGTGATTGGGCACCTCCCTGATTGGGTGTGAGGCGTTCTGGCCAAACTGTGTCGGAACAATCCCCACCCTCTCCAGGCTGTCCGTGTGGGGGTGTGACTGACCATTGACCCTGAGACCAATCACCAACCCTGACCTTGGAATGCTATTCCCCTCCACCTTCATTGGATGGAATTTTCCCCGAATTTCTTGTTCCCCAATAAAAGGCCATCCTCTGGTGTGCTCTCTCTCTCTCTCTCTCTCTCCTGTTATTCCTGAGTAAGCCTTGTTGCCTCACTGGGTGGTTTGAGGCAGGAGCCAGAGGGAGCGCCGTCTCAGACCTGGTCAAAGAAAAAGGTAATTGAGTCTTGTGTGTTCATTTTGATCTCACTAGTTAACTTCTGTGCTACGAATCTCTTGTATGAAGCCAGCGTGCAGGTTGCGTGGCAGACTCTTGATTGCATTACGGGAGATATTGTTTGTATGGATCCTCATGAATGTGTTAGAATCATACCAGAAGGCCTGGACTGGACCCTGCCACACTCCACTCCCTTTAATAGACATTATCCTGCTGTCTCAGTTGCACGAAAGATCTCTCCTCATTGGAAGGTCTATAGATCCCACACATCATTTTAGTCCCCGTATATAATCTCAAATCTACCAAGAAGCACCAGCTTCTGGAATAAGGTCTGAGTCTTGAAGAAAGTTTTCTAGAAGCTAGTCTTCAAGTTTGTGTTCTTGATCACTGGGATAATGAATAGATTTAACCAATCGCAAGATTTAGAAAATAGAATATGATGCTATTAATTGACCAAATAAAAGATATCTGACCAGTGACTAAGGAAAGGGATACCTTTCTAGTCTCAGAAGATACAACCTAGGAGTTCCTTGAGTGTCCTCCTCTGAGTTTCCTTTCATCACATAAAGAATACACTCACCCTGTGAATAAATTGGTACAGGGTTGGTGATAAGGCAGTAGATTAAGCTTTTGTTGGGATTGTTTCTGTCTGAATATATTTGCAGAAACTCAAGGCAATCTGAAGCAAAAGAGACAGTGGACTCCAAGTAAATGTGAAAATCATGGATAATGAATGTAATGGTGACATCTTGAGATCTCAGGTCCCAAGGAAGAGCAAAAGCGCAGAATGTATTCATTTCATCCATTCTGATAACCAGGAGGGGGATCCATTGTTTTCCCCTGGTGGTTCTTTTCTTGGTTTCTATCTTCCTTTAGTTTTTATGTGTAATAACCTAGAGACAGTCTTTCCCATGGTGTTAAACTTAAAGTCAGGGGGCTGGGGATGTGGCTCAAGCGGTAGCGCGCTCGCCTGGCATGCGTGCGGCCCAGGTTCAATCCTCAGCACCACATACAAACTAAGATGTTGTGTCCGCCAATAACTAAAATAAATAAATAAATAAATAAATATTAAAAGAATTCTCTCTCTCTCTCTCTCTCTCTAAAAAAAAAAAAAAAAAAAAACTTAAAGTCAGATTTCCTTCACTCACAATGAACCACTGCGCACTCTTGTTCAAGGTAGTTAGGAGAAGACACACATCAATTTTGTGGGCTTGGCTTTCTTGAATTCCATAGCAAGAAATGTGACCAAACCAAACCAAAATCATATTAATTCAAAATATTAAAGAACAAGGCCTGAATGCCCAACATCTTTTGGAATCATTAATGCCTCAGGAACTTTGATTTACCAGAACCATTCAAGAAACATGGACCAAAAGTCACTGGGGTTGTACCATCTGTTATGGCTGTCATTTGGTATGACATGCCTGAACCACACAGGGAAAGATGAGTCTCCTTCCTCATCAGCAGTGTTACCTAACCAGTGAACTGAGCACCTGAAACCCTCTCTCACACTCCACCCTCCTTCTTAAACTCCCACGGAAGTCACACTCTATAATCAAAGGGGTTTGATTTGTTCCTCTGCTTTGGAGGGATAACCACTCTGCCTTCTGAAGATTTTCTTCAAAGGTTTTAATCAAGACCAGGTGAGTAGTTGTGAAGTCCAATTTTTCATATTTTAGCATTCTGTTCTCCTTACACACAGGTCTCAGTATGGAGCTGCAAGTGGAGGAGGACATGAATGAAGTACTGATGGACTCATTGAATGAAGTGCTTTTGACTCATTCCAGCTATCATGACTTGTCTCACTCTGCAGGCCTCCCAAGACTCCAGCCTCCCTCTCTGAGGAACATGTGGTTTACTATACTCTGGATGTGGCCAGTGAGTACACAGTATACAAGAAAAAGTCAGTGGACTGGGGCTATAGCTCAGTGACAGAGTGTTTGCTTGGCATGTATAAGTCACTGGGTTCAGTCCTTAAAGCTGCTTGAAAAAAGTAAACAAAGCCATAAAAATAAATAAATAAATAAATAAAGCTATCTGTCTACAACTGTTAAAAAAAAATTAAAAAGAAAAGAAAAAGGTGGCTCCTGGTGGCTTCCCAGGTTGGTTCCCTATTATTTAACTTCAGCCCTGTAGGTGGGTAGAGATCTCCCTGCAGGCAGGTCCCATGGTTACTCATTGGTTGAAGCAAACACTAGGACCAGGTCTGAAGCACAGTCATTGGTTGGGTCCGGTAGCTTGCACTCTTCCTACTTTTAGCCCCACCTGTCCCACCTGGCACTCACTGGCAAATGCAAGTTATGGAACATTGTGGGCAGGGGTGAGGAGAGTGAATGTATCCAAACAGACAGTTCTTCAACATGCATATGCCTCATCATCTATCCAGAAAATTCTTTTGCAGTTGGTCCTCTTATCTCTCCTCTACTTGTCTTGTTAAATGTCGATTCTCAACAGTGTTTTTTGAGCATTTGTGGTTATCCAAGAAGGACAACAAAATTGATCATATTTTTAGAGATGGTACCATGTTTGCTTGGCTCTAAGCTCCTGTCCCAAATTCTCATGCCCATGTATGGCATATTCCCTGAAAAAAAGGCTTCACCCTGTCACCTGCAAAATCTCCTGTGTCCTTGGAGCATCAATAATTTTTTCCCTTGTGTGAGTTTGCATATTCCATCTAAATCTACTTTCAGTGTCTTCTAATCTGAACCAACATCAAGCAAAGTGTCTGCTGAGGCAAGTTACCTATGTGTTTTAGTAGGCAGCTAGGCATTTTTACCAGGATCTCTGGGGAAAAAAGTGCATGCTTGACTTTTTTCCAGAGTTCAGACAGTGGATCTAGGTCAACAATTTATCAGAACAGGACTGCCTACTCATTTGGTCCCCAAACAAGGCCAATTTTTCTCATAAGTGCAAGGGTATGTAGGCACGTTTAGGTTCTCCTTCAGTAATCTTCTTAGGATATCCCATTGTACCCAGAGAACGTTTATATACTTGTGTTTGCAATGTGTAAAGCAGGAGTGGTGTAATGTGACTGGTCCACTCTTGTTTTATTGGCAGAAAACAAACAAGATAGTAAGGATGAAGGACAAGAGCCAAATGCCCCCAGGTAATTTTGATCATCCAGGGGTTCTAAGCTAACTAATGTGATATGTTGATTGTATATCATCTTCCCTCTAGATCCAGGGAAAAATTGGTCTGCTGTATTTATGTACCTATAGAACATAATTTCAAAGTGTGTTTGCAAAGGACTTCGCTTGCTTTCTTCAATATTCCTGTATTAAATGCCAAAACTTATTAGTTTCTTTTTTTTCTTCTTTTTTTTAATTGGTTGTTCAAAACATTACAAAGCTCATGACATATCATCTTCCATACATTTGATTCAAGTGGGTTATGAACTCCCATTTTTTACCCCAAATACAAGTTGCAGAATCACATCAGTTACACATCCACATTTTTACATAATACCATATTAATGACTGTTGTATTCTGCTACCTTTCCTATCCCCTACTATCCCCCCTCCCCTTCCCTCTCATCTTCCCTCTCTACCCCATCTGCTGTTGCTTAATTCTCTCCCATGTTTTTTTCCCCCTTTCCCCTCACAAACTCCATACAGTTTCCCTTCTCTCTCCCTCTTTCCCACCCCACTCGTCTCTGTTTAATGTTAATCTTTTCCTCATGCTCTTCTTCCCTGTTCTGATCTTAGTTGCTCTCTTTATATCAAAGAAGACATTTGGCATTTGTTTTTTAAGGATTGGCTAGCTTCACTTAGCATTATCTGCTCTAATGCCATCCATTTTCCTGCAAAATCCATGATTTTGTCGTTTTTTAGTGCTGCGTAATACTCCATTGTGTATAGATGCCACAGTTTTTTAATCCATTCATCTATTGAAGGGCATCTAGGTTGATTCCAAAGTCTAGCTATTGTGAATTGTGCTGCTATGGATCATTGATGTGGCAGTATCCCTATAGTATGCTCTTTTAAGGTCCTCAGGGAATAGACTGAGAAGGGCGATAGCTGGGTCAAATGGTGGTTCCATTCCCAGCTTTCCTAGGAATCTCCATACTGCTTTCCATATTGGCCACACCAATTTACAGTCCCACCAGCAATGTACAAGTGTACCCTTTTCCCCACATCCTCGCCAGCACTTATTGTTACTTGACTTCATAATGGCTGCCAATCTTACTGGAGTGAGATGGTATCTTAGGGTGGTTTTGATTTGCATTTCTCTGACTGCTAGAGATGGTGAGCATTTTTTCATGTACTTATTGATTGATTGTATGTCCTCCTCTGAGAAGTGTCTGTTCAGGTCCTTGGCCCATTTGTTGATAGGGTTGTTTGTTATCTTATTGTTTAATTTTTTGAGTTCTTTGTATATTCTGGATATTAGGGCTTTATCTGAAGTGAGAGGAGTAAAAATTTGTTCCCAGGATGTAGGTTCCCTGTTTACCTCTCTTATTGTTTCTCTTGCTGAGAAAAAAACTTTTTAGTTTAAGTAAGTCCCATTTGTTGATTCTTGTTATTAACTCTTGTGCTATGGGCGTCCTATTAAGGAATTTGGAGCCCGACCCCACAATATGTAGATCGGAGCCAACTTTTTCTTCTATCAGGTGCAGAGTCTCTGATTTGATATCTAGCTCCTTGATCCATTTTGAATTAACTTTTGTGCATGGCGAGAGAAAGGGGTTCAGCTTCATTTTGTTGCATATGGATTTCCAGTTTTCCCAGCACCATTTGTTGAAGATGCTATCCTTTCTCCATTGCTTTTAGCGCCTTTATCAAATATAAGAAAGTTGTAATTTTGTGGATTGGTCTCTGTGTCCTCTATTCTGTACCATTGGTCCACCTGCCTGTTTTGGTACCAGTACCATGCTGTTTTTGTTACTATTGCTCTGTAATACAGTTTGAAATCTGGTATCGCTATACCGCCTGATTCACACTTCCTGCTTAGAATTGCTTTTGCTATTCTGGGTCTTTTGTTTTTTCATATGAATTTCATGATAACTTTATCTATTTCTACTAGAAATGCTGTTGGGATTTTGATTGGCATTGCATTGAACCTGTAGAGAACTTTGGGTAATATTGCCATTTTGGTGATGTTGGTTCTGCCTATCCATGAACAGGGTACATTTTTCCATCTTCTAAGATCTTCTTCTGTCTCTCTCTTTAGGGTTCTGTAGTTTTCATTGTATAAATCTTTCACCTCTTTTGTTAGGTTGATTCCCAAGTATTTTATTTTTTTTGAGGATATTGTGAATGGGGTGGTTTTCCTCATTTCCATTTCAGAAGTTTTGTTGCTGATATACAGGAATGCCTTTGATTTATGCGTGTTGATTTTATATCTGCCACTTTGCTGAATTCATTTATTAGTTCTAGTAGTTTTGTAGACCCTTTTGGGTCTTCTAGGTATAGGATCATATCGTCCGCAAATAGTGATATTTTAAGTTCTTCTTTTCCTATTTTTATGCCTTTAATTTCTTTTGTCTAATTGCTCTGGCTAGTATTTCAAGGACTAAATGAAGTAGAAGTGGTGAGATAGGGCATCCCTGTCTTGTTCCAGATTTTAGTGGGAATGCCTTCAGTTTTTCTCCATTTAGAATGATGCTAGCCTGAGGCTTAGCATATATAGCTTTTACAATGTTGAGGTAAGTTCCTGTTATCCCCACTTTTTCTAGTGTTATTGAACATAAAAACATAGTGTTTTGTCAAATGCTTTTTATGCATCTATTGAGACGATCATATGGTTCTTATCTTTAAGTCTATTGATGTGGTGAATAATATTTATTGTTTTCTGTATATTGAACCAACCTTACATCCCAGGGATGAATCCTACTTGATCATGGTGCACAATTTTTTTGATATGCTTTTGTATTTGATTCGCCAGGATTTTATTGAGGATTTTTGCATCTATGTTCATTAGAGATATTGGTCTATAGTTTTCTTTCTTTGAAGTGTCTTTGTCTGGTTTTGGGATCAGGGTGATGTTGGCCTCATAGAATGAATTTGGAAGAGCTCCTTCTTTTTCTATTTCTTGAAATAGCTTGAAAAGTATTGGTATTAATTCTTCTTTGAAGGTTTTGTAAAAGTCCGCTGTATACCCATCCGGTCCAGGGCTTTTCTTGGTTGGTCATCTTTTGATGGCTTCTTCTATTTCTTCCTTTGTTATTGGTCTGTTTAAATTGTGTGTATCTTCCTGTCTCAATCTGGGGGATCCAACATGGCGGCCGGCGAGGAAGCAGCTCTTTCAATATCTCCACATTAACGGGATCAGAAAGACCCATTAAAACAGATACATTCTACCTACTGAGGAACTTCTAGCAAAATTCTGTTGAAAGGAGACCTGCCGGGAATTAGTAAGTTTATTAGAGGTGACAGTTTGCCTCAGACAAGTGAATCTTGGCCGGCCACCCGGGTGCAGAGGTCCAATCCCGCGGCCACAGGCCGCTTCTGCAAGCGCAGTGAGAAGGGTCTCCGCCCGACCCGGTAGATGGCCGCCACCATCCCGCTCTCGCTCTGCGAACGGCCACCCTGCCCGCCCGGCTCTACAAGCGGCCCACCCCGCCCGCCTGGCTCTACAATCGGCCCGGCGGCCTGGCTCAGCAAGAAGGGTCCCCGCCCGGCCGGCAGACCGCCCCCGCCATCCTGGCTCTCCTGGCGGCCCCGCCCACTCTGCGAATGGCCACCCTGCCTGCCCGGCTCTTAGCCACGCGGGCGCTGCCTGCCCGACTCTGCAGGCGGCCCCCGGAGGCCCGGCGCAGCGAGAAGGGTCCCAGCCTGGCCCAGCAGACAGCCAGCGCCCTCCCGGCTCTGCTAACGGCCCTGCCCACCAGGCAAACGGCTCCCTCCCCACCCCAGACGACGTGAAAGGAATCTAACCAAGCCTTTATGAAATAGCGAACTGGGAACTAAAACTAGAGATTGTGTCAGACCAGAGACAAGCCAGTTCCACCCCTCCCTTCGGACACTCCGGCAAGGAGCCAGGGGCCCACCATAACAGAGAGGGGAAGTTACCAAAGTTCGGCCAAAGAGATTTTTTCCCAGCGGAATCTACTTTAGCAGGTGTGTGACTCCCACCCACATCAGATACAAACAACCGGTAAACTTCAAAATCTCTCCGTGGGCGTGACCGTAAGGGCCAAAGGACTCTCGATCCCCAACTCCCCATACTGCCAGTGACGTGGGCGTGACTGTAGGGGCAGAGGGAAGCAGAGAAGACTCCCTGCCCCCAACTCCCTCAACCGCCAACTGAGAGGGCGTGACGGTAGGGGAGGAGGGAAACAGAGGACACTCCAGACCCCCAACTCCTCCTACCGCCAGCGGAGTGGTCGTGATTGTAGGGGCTGAGGGAAGCAGAGGGGATCCTCGACCCCCAACTCCCATTACCACCAGCGGCCACACCAATGGTCTTAGCCGCCAGATTCCGAAGGTGTGCCCCCCAAAGGGGTCCGGAAAAATTAAACTATTGATTCCCAGACCACAGCTCCACAGCTCTGGGGCTTAGATGAATGACTGAGAGAGTGCTCAGTCGTTAGGGAAATGGAGCGCTCCATGGGGCTGAAAGTGTAACCAAATCCTTTGGGAACTGCCTCCAGTGAGCAGGACCTGGGGCTGGCTGGCAGGAGGAAGGGGAGGAGGGGCCATAGAAGTGAAACGGCTCCGGACCTACAGGATTGAGAGACTCCCAGGAGCCGCCTTACAGGGATTGCTGTTGACACATTGAGGGCAAATCTCAGCCCGGAGGGCACAGCTTTGCCTACGGGAAGAGAAGAAAATGGATCTCTAAGGCCTAATTTTATTTCTTATTTCATTTTATTTTTTTCTCTCCCTTTTTCCCTCTTTCTCTCCCCTTCCAAGTTTTATTGTTCTTTCCATTCTCCTCTATGCTATCTATCTCCCTCTCCTTCTTTCTTTTCAAGAGCACCTTCCTTCCCCCCAACTTTCATCCCAAGCATTATGTCCTCCATTTCGTGTAACTGTCTAAATGCAAATAGGTGAATGTTTTGAAGCCGTCTATAGTGCTCCTAAATACCTAGCTACTACCAACACCCTGATCCAATCGACGGTTAGTACCCCCCTTCAGTAGAGCAATCTTCTAAAGTAGCCTAGACATACTAATCCTTATACCTGCAGTGCACCTAACCTAAAGTCCTAAGAACAAAAAACAAACCACTATATGCATACAAAATCCAGAAGACCTTTATAAATTGAATGAATCAGCTCTAAAGTACAATAAAGCCCAACATCTATAGGCATAATCTCCCACCACAAAGGAGAGACAACAGAGATAAACAAAGCCAAAACAAATGTATAGGAGAAAGCAGTTACAAAGCAGTCAAACAGAGCTGGAAAGTAACGTGAACAACATGAAAAAACAAGGGAAAAAAGGATTACAGATAATGCAGGACTTATTAGTTTCTTAACTTACTAAAAGAGAGGTCAAGTAAACTATAAATGCTCATGGACTTTTGGCATTAAATGAGTCAGAATTGTACTGAAGGACTCCCCATGATACCTTCAGAAACACCTCCCTCAAATCATTATCACTTATCAATACTGTATGTATGCTGATGTGTTCCCTTGTCCCTGCATCAGGAAATTGTTTGTTCTAAGTCATGCTCAGGCTTGAGAGCTGGCACCCCGTTACCCCAGCAATCACTGGAAGGGAGAGATACCTCCTCCTCCCTCAGCATCTCAAGGACTTCCTCACCAAGAAAACTCTGACAGTCACCTGGAGCAGGTCCTCTGATAGCAGTTGCTGAAAGGAGTAGGCTGGCACAGCACTTTGTCTCCAAGCTCAATCCAGGTGGAAGGACAAAGAGATGCGTGCTCACATCCATGACAGAGATACTCACAAACTGCTGATTTTTACCATTTCCATTCACCCAAATATCAATGCCATTGCCCACATAAGTTTGTATGTTTTCCTTTTGGTACTTGTAGAATTACTCTGAATGAATCAGTCTCAGGATTTCCTGTACCCAGGTCCCATCCACCTTCTCATTTATGGTCTAAAGGCAGGGTTAAATTCAGACCTCCTCTCACATACTTCATCTTTTGTAGTAGGGATCTCACAGCAAGGAATGCAGTTATATACATATCTTTACTAACGTATGTTTTTATTTATACATACATATGTGTCTGCATATATGTGTATGTATGTGTGTGTGTATATATATATGTGTGTGTATATATATATGCTTAAATGAATAGGTAGACACATGCACAAATATATTCTTTTATAGTATCAACAGGAAAGGACCCAGAAAGTACATGAAGTACCAACATTGGGTGCTTACCAATCTACAGGAAGTAAGTTGGCACTTGCAAAAATGTATGCACAATTGCTCAAAGTGTACCAGAATTCTGATTTGAAAGCTTCAAATGGATATTGATATTAATATCAATTAATCTCAGTCAAAATCCTGATATCCCATCATTCGTTGAATTCTAGTTATAAATTTTCTTTTGTATTCTACCTTAGGTATTTTAATTTTCTCATTGAAGTTCAGCCACCAGAATTGGCCCATTTAAGGCAAAAGCTGCAGGAAGGGAAAGATGCTTCTTTTCTTCCTCAATAGGCATATCAAGTACCTTCTCACACAGCATGAACCTGAGGGCCACTGAAAGCAACTGGCTGATGAGTGCAAGCTGGCAGAGCACTTTGTCAACAAGCTGAGCCAGGTAAGGTGCCCAGAGGCCCTGCTCAGAGGAAACTGCTCCAAAGTGTCCAGCTTGTGGGAGATTCCATTAGGCAAGTGATAGTTGTTCCTGCTCTCCTGGTGTCTGCATTTTGTTTGTATTCTTGAATGATGAGGGCTGCCTCAGTGGGAGGACAGTAGATACATCCACCAGGTAGAGGTCAAACTGTCCCAACACTGTTTCTACCCGAACACATGTGCCATTTAAATGGCAGGCAGCATGTACCCAGCATACTTTCAGGAAGGAGAGTGTGACTGGTGCAAGTTTGTGAGAATGGAATATTACTCAGCAATTAAAGAGAATAAAATCATGGCATTTGCAGGTAAATGGATGGAATTAGAAAAGATAATGCTAAGTGAAGTTAGCCAAATGCCGATGTTTTCTTTGATATAAGAAGGCTGACTCATAGTGGGATAGGGAGAGGGAGCATGGGAGGAATAGACAAACTCTAGATAGGGCAGAGGGGTGGGAGGGGAAGGGAGGGGGCATGGGGTAATTAATGATGGTTGAATGTGATGATCATTACTATCCAGACTACAGGTATCCACACGAATTGGTGTGAATATACTATATATTCAACCAGAGATATGAAAAATTGTGCTCTCTATATGTAATAAGAATTGTAATGCATTCTGCTGTCATATATAAATAAATTTTTTAAAAAAGAATAAAAAAAAAAGAAAAAAGAGCCATGCCCAAGGAAACTTTTCAGATATCTGTTGTGGGCCTATGGGTGATTTATCCTTTCTGGTTTATGTGTTCTCTTCTCAAAAATAATATTGAAAATGCATATGGCATGATAACTATAGCATTCAAACAGGGAATGTTTATGCGTGTACTTTCTAAAGAATAAAGGCACTCCCAGGGTTTAGTTTAGAGAGTTGTATAGTAGAATCTGGGGGTGGGATGTAGGTTACACTGGAATACTTAAAGAGGTGACATGGAGAGAATTTTCCCTGGTTAAGTGATAGAAGCAGGCATCGAGCATCCTGTGAAGTTCCCAGATGTATGGAGTGTCTTGGGACAGGGTTATTTTTCTTCCCTAAAGAGGAATGAGTAGGTTTTCTATGAAAGTCATATTGGGAGGTAAATCACTGAGCCTGGGAAGCAGCCCTGTGGCAGGAGGTAGCTACAGCTGGAGTTTCCCAGTGTTCACTGGTTGTCTCCAGTTTCTGTTGTGGGGGAAAAAAAAAAAACATTTTTCCCTTTGCCCATTTAAACAAATAGCATGATGCCGCTAAGGAGGTTCATTTAATGGGGGCCACATTGATTCATGGATACCTGGGCAGGCTATTTGTTTAAAGAACTGCATGAATCCTTTCTAAATTCATACTGTTAATTTCTTTGTGCCATGATAGGCCACTGTGTTTTTAACAGATGAGGTAGAACTGCCTAATATCTAAAGGGGCTTTTATAAATTTGGTTGTAGGAAATAGTGAAGAGCATCATGATGAAGAAAAGGCATCACTCGAATCACTGGCCCCCAGGGAATCTTCAGGGGAGGGTAGTTATCTGCTAAAAAGGAGCATACAAACAGGCCCAAATAGCTGCCAGGGTAAAAACCATCTGCTGGTGTCACTGGTTTATTTTGCTTAAACCCATGTCTGTATTGCCTGTTTTCTGTTGGACATTTTTATCATTTGTCTAAGTCTTATGGACTTTTTCCCTTAAAAAAGTGACTTGTTCCTTTGTAAGCACTAAAATGAGAATGACATGAATAACTTCTCTCTGCAGTGTTATACCAAGATTATGGACAATTCTGTCATAGCAAAAACAGCAGCTACACAAACAACAACAACATATCATATGATGTGAAAATATTGATAGGAAGAGGCCTAGAAGGCACAATTCTCTGGAACTTTCCAAATGCAGGAGGCTATATTCACTGGATAGGTGAGTGTATGGTTATGCATAAAGTTGACCTGCTCCTATGGTTTTCACTCTGATCTCTTTTCTGTACCCAAAGCTGTTGTCCTGCTCTTCTCTGTAAGCACCACACTGAAGCAGAGCCAATTCGGTGTTCAAATATTATGAAAATTATCTGTTAAACACATGGTGCTGTCCCTGAAATCACACACTTTGTAGGCTGTTTTGCCTTCTCTTCCCAGCTCTCTCAGCTCCACTGTGTCTTTCTTCTGGAAGGTATGGTCTTGATAAATCATTGGCACATGGACACTTTTCTAGGACCTATCTATTAGAACAAGAGTAATTCAACGTGTAACCTTTTCTTCAGTCAACCTTTAACTTTTATACAAAATAAAAATTTAAATCTGACAAGAGCCCTGATTACAAACCCTAAAGTGCAATGTGGATTATAGGTGGGAAACAAACTGTTCTGAGGACAGTTTTCTCTTGGTCACATAATGCAGAGTCATGTGGAGAACACTGTATGTGGCATTCATAGTCGAATTGAAGGGGACAGTAACTGGAAGGCTTTAGATGACATTGTAAAGGGACTTCATTCTAATAACTGTGGTATGCAACCATTTTTATGCATTCATTGAGTATGACTTGGCAAGAAAGAATGGGCAAAATAAAGGGGGTACAGGGATTCTAAAAGAACAGAGCATGAGGTCTAATGTAGTCACAGGTTTCTTAAAGGCATAGCAGGAATGCTGAGTGCAGTGAAGTTGTTGATTCAACCCAAGATGATGGAAGCCTTTGAAAAAGTTCTCTGTTTTCTTTATGGTATTGTAAGAGTGAGTCTGTTAATGGAGAACTGAACAGCCTTGGGCACTTCTAGCTCTTAAAATAATCATATATTCCCTTGGTAAAGGCTAAACTCAGGATGAGACCCAAAAATCATTTCTGTACTGTTAGCTTGGGCTCATGGACAAGTATGCCATAGCAATAAAAGTAGATAGAATAAAAATGATATCATGTCATAGTATGGATGTGCAAAGAAGGCAAAATGTCTCTGAGACTCTTCAATTCAGGAGACTATTGATCAGACAGTTGTGTCTAAAATTCACCATGTTTTATGCACAAGGTCGACTCCCGTTCTGCTTCTCATTGTGTGATCCTTCTGTGGCTGTACCTTATAGGTAGAGTTGAGCCTCCTTCCTCATGAGTTTGTTATCTGGCAAGTACACTGGACACTGGTGGCTCTTGGTCTGTCTCTCATACCGTAGGACCTAAACTATGTCCATCAGATGATTCTGGATCATTTTTGAAGGGAGGCACCTTCAGCTTTGAATCAGGACCAGTTGCGAGGCTGTAACTTCTAAACCACTGTGATTTCATCTTTTATTCTTCCCTGCCTCAGCTGTCTCAGCAGTCTCAACAGTGAACTGCAGGAAGAGGAAGAGAATGATCTCCTGTTGGACGGAAAGTATTTTCTACCCTCTGGTCATCCTGATTCATCAGACACACAAGAACTCAGAAGCTCTGTGTTCCCATCAGATGAGCCTAAAGTCAGCTGAGTTATGGATTAAGCCAGTGAGTATTCTTATCATAATTTAGATGAATTCAATTTCTCTCCCTGGTAAAGCCCAAATTCTCTGCACGCAACTCCACTGTCTAGGCTGAGACATATGCATACAGAGCCAGGCAACCCATTTTGTTTCAGAGTAGGTGCAGAGGTCAGGTGGATCTGGGGCTTTGTTATTTTCCTTGCCTGATCAGGTTTTTTTTTTTTTTTTGGTCCTGGTCTGTAGTCATGCCAGCTATAGATTTGCAGGTCGACTGGAGTCAGGAGGAAGGGATTATAAGCACCTCACAGACATTACTACAGCCTGTTCCAACAGGGATTGGTCAGACCTCAGTCTTTTTTTGTTTGTTTAATATTTATTTTTTAGTTGTAGTTAGAATACCTTTATTTATATATAGTGTTGATAATTGAACCAACCCCTTGCACATGCTAGGCGAGCACTTTTACTGGTGATCCACAACCCCAAGCCCCAGACCTCAGTCTTTAAAGGGGTCATGTCATTCCTTCTGCATTGTCCTCGCAAATTGCATTTGTTGACCAGTGCTTTCCTCTCTTCTTTGCATGTGACAGAAGATCTAGAAAATCATTGTGAAATCACTTATAGTTCTTGAGTCCCGACTTAGTTTCTCGACTTCCTCTGAAAAGGCTTTCCTTCAGTTAATCATTCCCATTTGTGTTTCTCTGGAGATTGCTGCAGTTTTCAACCCTAAGGAGCACAAGTGTTTTTTTTTCCTCCAGAGATTATATGTTGAATCATATTTAAGTCTGAGAGTTATGTTCTCATGTAAATTGTCAATGGTCAGTGTACATGATAAGGAACTTGACCCAGTTATTCAGACAGCACAGAGCATTTTTTCTTCCTAATTTCCAGAAATGTCACTCTTATTGAACAAGAGCCCTGTAAGGTAGCAGCTTCATAGAGTATGTAGAGAAAAAAAAAAAAATGAATTCTTCTTTCCTCTCACTCAAGATGGAGTTTATCTTTTCCGCAGGTAAACCTTTGAAATTCTTGGGAGTCTTTACTCATTGGTTAATGTGTAGGAAAAGCAGAAGTCTGTGATGTTTCACTATATCAGAATGTTTTATAGAAAAATTAACTGAGAAAACCTATTTTCCAGCCCTTGCTTCAGTAAGTGCCTTCATGGTGTGACCATCTTCTTTCTTTTTCCCATTTCCACTGAGGTGCAGTAATGCAAAGATTTATTCTCAGTGTCATAGCATTTCAGAAACAGAAATAAAATACATGTTGTGAACTGTGGTACTGCCAAGTAAGCTCTGTGTATAGTCTACTCCACTAAATCCTCAAGAGAAACTATCCAATAGTTGCTGGTATCTCTGCCATAGTGCTGAGGACACTTGAGACTCAGCAAGGTCACTTAACCTGCCCAAAAATCTCCACTAGAGTCTGGTGGAAACATAGGGCCCATGTCTGTCTAATTCCTCAGCTAACGTGTTTCTACTGCTGTGCAGCTTGATCTTTCAAGGACTAGGCTGGTTTAGGTGTATACATTTCTGATTCTTTTTGTTCTAAATGTTTTTGAGATTATTTCAAACAGTAACAGAAATATTGCTTCTCTGGAACGAAGAACTCATAAGGCCTCTGGCATGGGTTGTTGATGTATTAACCAATCAGTGTACTTTGTCCATGGGAAGAACCAGTGCCTCATTCATTCCCTCCAAATGGAGCTGGACACATTCACCTTTATACATGAGTCTGAGATGAAGAAAAGGAGCATCCTAATTGTACAAATATTCATCCTGTATGGGTTCACTGACCCTAATGTGAATACTGTGAGCAGGACATAGCCATGACTACAGTAGTGGCTCCTCTCACTCTTCTCAGACCTGTGTATATAGAAAGCCCTGCAGAAACAGCATGAGTATAACTAAGCTGCAACTTGATATTTTGTTGAGGACTTTCCCACCTTGCCAAGTAATACCATGTAACAATACTTTAGAGTTTGACACATGACTCCAATATCTCCTACAATGGCAGAGGATCTCCAAGTGTGAACCTTGAAAAATGTCAGCAGAGTTCCTCCCTACTAAAAGCAGGCAACAGAAAACTTGACACAATTCTAACTCAATTTAAAATATTCAGTGCAGATGAGGGTAGACATGGCTCTGTAGTCATTCACGGGAGTGGTAGAGAGAGTGAGTCCACGTTGAATTAAAAACCCCTTGAGACTAAACTGCCCAAAAGTCCTTCAGTCTGAGTTCAAGGTAGTTTAAATGGAATATCCTTGTGGGAAGGCAAGACTTTCTCAAGGGACATCACAGATTTGACCACTTTCATAATAGACACTAAATGAAGGAGGGGCTGGACACAGTGGAAACAGAAATTATACACAATACTGATTGAGGGATCCAGCCTCAAAGAACTGAAGGAAGTAGATTGAAGGGGAGGAGATTTGCTTTTGATATTATGAGACTAAATAGGATTTCATGAAAAGGAATAGGCCAGGATGTCAGGGGTTGGATATATAAAGGGAGTTTTCCTTCCCATCCAAATTATGTAATGACAGAGTGGCTGTTAGTAAGCATACTGTACAAGGCGTTTGTGAAGAAACTGTCCAAGTTGCCAAGAGTCCATGAAGAGATTCTTGATTCAGTGACCATTTTCAATCCTTCCAATTCTAAACTCCTTTTTTTCTCTGCTTGACTATTACTTTCACAAATAGGTATATTGGTTTAAGGTATTTTCCCCTTCAGGTCAAGAGGGTCTGTCATGTGTCTTACTGAGTGTCTTAAGTGATAGATAATTAATGATGTATAAACTGAGACTTGGGGACACGCAATACATGGTAGGCAGAGATGAGCACCTGTTGACAAAGACCTGAATGCTGGAAGACAAGTGAAGCAGAGAGAGAGTCAGGGAGGAGATAGCTAGACAAGGAAAGATAGCGTGGAATTATTTAGGGTGATGTAGGAATACAGTTTTCACAGGCAGAGTGGAAACATGTTAAGAGCAGGACATTGAGTGAGAAGGCTAGTGGGGCTGGGCTCAGCAGCACACACAAGTGGTCCCAGCAGCAGGCTCTCTGTTGGCCAGGAGTTTGAGGCCAGCGTGGGTAACACTGTGCAGCTGTAGCTTAAGAAAAGTGAACCTGAGGAGACAGTTGATCTTTGGGGAACTTCACAACCAGAGAAGGTAGTGAGGAGGAAAGTAGAAGAATCTGGACACCAAGGATGAGAGTCTGATGTGGTGTGCTGTCAGGGTGATGAAGTCAAACAGTCACATGGAAGAAATTTTGAGACCATGGTGAGAATGAGGAATTTTCAAGGAGAGTGTGTGGAGAACACAGCAATGGGCAGCAGGCCCTGTTGGTCCCATTCCTTCCTGGGCCTGACCGGGGTTGGCATGAGGTTGCTGGAAACCTTCAGTCAGCTCAATTTCTGAGGACATCTATTCATTTCCCTAGGGATGTAGAACTCATTTTTATCAGGAGGAATGTCCAAGACTCCACTGTAGGATGTGGAAAATATAAGGATTATGGACCCGATATCTTTTCACGGTTCTATATATTGAGATTCTATAGCACATGTGGCTCCTGTAGTTACAATGAGGAGCCAGCTCCCCTGCTGCACTGGTTACAGCAGCTAACAACCTCCAGGTGGCAATAGATTATATGTGTATGGATGGTGGGTGGTACATAGGCCACAAGGAGTCATAGGCTTCCAAAATTCAGAGAAGGTCCCATAACTAGGAATGTTATGCAGCCACTCGACACCCCTTTCCATGGTATCCCAGATTCTGAGGCACTATTTCTTTTCATGATCTTTCCTCCCTTTGGATGGAGATCAATCACTCTTTTTATTTAATCTATGTCCTTGAGTCTCAATAGAATATGTGCTCTACAAAAAGTGAGTGAGTTAAATAATACTGGAAAAATAACCTGGAACTCATTTTTGTTTTCAAACTCATCTTTCTCAAGTTGATGATTTCCCTTTACGGACACTGTTTTCCGCACACCTGCCCTTGTTGTTGTTGTTCTTATTTAGTAACATATGACAGTAGAATGTATTTTGGCAAATTATACATTATTAGAGTATAAACTATTCTATTTAGGATCCCACTCTTGTTGTACATGATGTGAATTTATCCTGGTTATGTATTCAAATACAAGGCTACGAATGTTAGGTCCAGTTAATTCTACTGTCTCTCCTAGTCCTCTCTCTCCTCCCATCCCTTTATTTCCATGTGTCCAGTCCAGTGGATTTCTATTATTCCTCTCCCCAACTTCCCTTGCTTTGGGTTAGCATCTACATATCAGAGAGAACATTTGACCTTTGGTTTTTGGGATTGGCTTATTTCACTTAGCATGATATCTCCAGTTCCATTCATTTACAACAAATGCCATCTTTTGATTTTTCTTTATGGCTGAGTCATATTTTATTCTGTATATATACCACATTTTCTGTATCCATTCATCCATTGATGATGTCAAGTGGTGGTTCCATTTCAAGTTTTCTAAGGAATTTCCATACTTCTTTCCATGGTGGCTGCTCTAATTTGCAGTCCTACCCAAAATGCATACCCAAAATGTACCTTTCTCACCACATCCCCACCAACATTCATTGTTACTTGTATTCTTTATAATTGGCATTCTGATTCAAGTGGGAAGGAGTCTCTGTGTAGTTTTAATTTGCATTTCTCTAATTTCTAGAGATGTTAAACAATTGTTCATATATCTTTTGACCATTCCTATTTTCTTCATTTGTGAAGTACTTGTTCAGTCCCTTGCCCATTTATTTATTGGGTTATTTGGTTTGGTTTTTTTTTTTTGTTGTTGTTGTTTGTTTGTTTGTTTTTTGGTGTTAATATTTTTTTTAATTTTTTTTATTTATTAAAAAAAATAAATGACAGCGAAATGCATTAAATTCTTATTACACATATAGAGCACAATTTTTCATATCTCTGGTTCTATATGAAGGATGTTGACACCAATTTATGTCTTCATATGTGTACGTTGGATAATGATGTCTATCACATTCCAGCATCCTTGCTAACCCCTGAACCCTTCCTTTTTCTCCCACCCCTCTGCCCTATCTAGAATTCATCTATTTCTCCCATGCTCCCCCTCCCTACCCCATTATGAGTCAGCCTCCTTATGTCAAAGAAAACATTGGCATTTGTTTTGGGGGGGATTGGCTAGCTTCACTTAGCATTATCTTCCCCAACACCGTCCATTTACCTGCAAATGCCATGATTTTATTCTTTTCTATTGCTGAGTAAAATTCCATTGTGTATATATACCACATTTTTTTTTTTAAGTCTTTTGGGTATACTCTGAGGAGACGGATAGCTGGGTCAAATGGTGGTTCCATTCCCAGCTTTCCCAGGACTCTCCATACTGCTTTCCATATTGGCTGCACCAATTTACCATTACACCAGCAATGTATGAGTGTACCTTTTTGCCCACATCCTCACCACCAATTATTGTTGTTTGTCTTCATAATAGTTGCCATTCTGACTTGAGTGAGATGATATCTTAGAGTTGTTTTGATTTGCATTTCTGTAATTGCTAGAGATGATGAATATTTTTTCATAATAATTGTTGATTGATTGTATATCCTCTTCTAAGAAGTGTCTGTTCAGGTCCTTGGCCAACTTATTGATTGTTTTTTTTTTTTGTTGTTGTTGTTGTTTGTTTTTGGTGTTTAGTTTTTGAGTTCTTTATATACCCTAGAGATTAGTGCTCTATCTGAATGTGCGAGGGGTAAAATTTGCTCCCAGTTTGTAGGCTTTCAGTTTACCTCACAGATTGTTTCCTTTGCTGAGAAGAAACTTTTTAGTTTGATTCCATCCCATTTATTGATTCTTGGTTTTAATTCTTACACTATAGGATTCTTATTAAGGAAGTTGGGGCCTAATCTCACATGATGAAGATTAGGACCTGCTTTTTCTTCTATTAGATGCAGAGTCTCTGGTATAATTCCTAGGTACTTGATTCACATTGAGTTGAGTTTTGTCCATGTGAGAGATAAAGGTTTGATTTCATTTCCTTGCATATGGATTTACAGTTTTTCCAGCACTCTTTGTTGAAAATGCTGTCTTTTCTCCAGTGCATATTTTGGCATCTTTGTCTAAAATAAGATAATTGTAATTTTGTGGGTTAGTCTCTCTGTCCTCTATTCTGTACCATTGGTCTACCAGTCTGTTTTGGTGCCAATACCATGCTGTTTTTGTTACTGTTGCTCTCTAGTATAGTTTAAGGTCTGGTATAGTGATGCTACCTGCTTCACTCTTCCTGCTAAGGATGGCTTTAGCTATTCTGGGTCTCTTATTTTTCCAGATGAACTTCATGATTGCTTTTTCTATTTCTATGAGGAATGCCATTGGGATTTTGATCAGAATTGCATTAAATCTGTATAGTGCTTTTGGTAGTATGATCATTTTGATAATATTAATTCTGCCTACCCAAGAACAAGGTAGTTCTTTTCATCTTCTAAGATCTTCTTTGATTTCTCTCTTTAGGTTCTGTAGTTTTCAACGCAGAGTTCTTTCACCTCTATCGTTAAGTTGATTCCCAAGTATTTTTTTTTTGAGGTTATTTTAAATGGGGTAGATTTTTCTCCCTCATTTCCTTCTTAGAGGATTTGTCACTGATATACAGAAATGCCTTTAATTTCTGGGTGTTGATTTTACATGCTGCTACTTTGCTGAATTCATTTACTAGTTCTAGAAGTTTTCTGGTGGAGCTTTTTGGGTCTTCTAGGTATAGAGTCATATCATCAGCAAATTTAAGTTCTTGTTTTCCTATATATATTTTCCTGTATATATATTTCTTTAATTTCTTTTGTCTAATTGCTGTGGCCAGTGTTTCAAGAACTATGTTGAATAGAAGTGGTAAAAGAGGGCATCCCTACCTCTTCTAGGTATAGAGTCATATCATCAGCTAATTTAAGTTCTTGTTTTCCTATATATATTTCTTTAATTTCTTTTGTCTAATTGCTGTGGCCAGTGTTTCAAGAACTATGTTGAATAGAAGTGGTAAAAGAGGGCATCCCTGCCTTGTTCCAGTTTTTAGAGGGAATGCCTTCAATTTTTCCCCATTTAGAATGATGTCGTCCTAAGGCTTAGCGTAGATAGCCTTTATAATATTGAGATATGTTCCTGTTATCCCTAGTTTTTCTAGTGTTTTGAACATAAAGGGGTGCTATATTTCTTCAAATGCTTTTTCTGCGTCTATCAAGATGATCATATGATTTTTATCTTTAAGTCTATTGATATGATGAATTACATTTATTGATTTCCATATGTTGAACCTGCTTGTATCATGGTGCACAATCTTTTTTATATGTTTTTGTATTCGATTTGCCAGAATTTTATTGAGAATTTTTGCATCTATCTTCATTACAGATATTGGTCTGAAGTTTTCTTTCCTTGATGTGTCTTTGCCTGGTTTTACGATCAGGGTGATATTGGCCTCATAGAATGAGTTTGGAAGTGCTGCCTCTTTTTCAATTTCCTGAAACAAATTATAATATATTGATCTTGTAGAACTCGCCTGTGTATTCATCTAGTCCTGGGCTTTTCTTGGTTGTTAAATTTCTGATGGTGTCTTCTATTTCATTACTTGATATTGGTGTGTTTAAATTGTGTATATCTTCCTTATTGAATCTGGGCAAATCGTATGCATTAAGAAATTTGTCAATGTCTTCAGTGTTTTCTATTTTAATGGAGTATAAATTTTCAAAATAATTTTAAATTATCCTCTGTTATTTCTGTATTGTCTGTTGTGATATTACCTTTTTTATCACATATGCTGGTAATTTGAATTCTCTCTCTCCTTTTCTTTGTTAGCATGGCTAAGGGTCTATCAATTTTCTTCATTTTTTCAAAGAACCAACTTTTTCTTCTGTCAATATTTTCAATTGTTTCTTTTGTTTCAATTTGAATAATTTCAGCTCTAATTTTAATTATTTCTTGCCAACTACTGCTTTTGCTGCAGATTTGTTCTTCTTTTTCTAGGGCTTTGAGATGTAGTATGAGGTCATTTATTTGTTGACTTTTTCTTCTTTTGAGGAATGAACTCCATGCATTGAATTTTCCTCTTAGTACTGCTTTCCTAGTGTCTCAGAGATTTTGATATGTTGTGTCTATGTTCTGATTTACTCTAAGAATTTTTTAATCTCCTCCTTGGTTTTTTCTGTGACCCATTGTTCATTCAGTAGCATATTGTTTAGTCTCCAGGTGAAGGAGAAATTTTTATTTTTTATTTTGTCATTGATTTCCAGTTTCATTTTTTAGGTCTTAATATATCCTGGAGAGTGATTGAATGCTGTTGTCAGTTGTGCAAGTGGTAAAATTTTTTTCCCATTCTGTAGGCCATCTCTTCACATTATTGATTGATTTTGTTTTTTTTTTAATGTGAAGAAGCTTTGTAGTTTGGCATCTCATTCATTGATTCTTGCCTTCTTAGCATCCCAGGCACAGAAACCAAAGGTAAAATATTCATCACACTCATGATCTCTGTTACATGCCTGAGTCACTAGATTGTTTCCCCAATTGACAGGGACATGAGAAATGGGCATTCTGTGGGTACTAAACAAATAGAGGACTGGGATAGTTACTGAACCCTCTTCCCTTTTTAGGTATCACTGAGAAAGCCTGTCTCCGAGGGCCTTTGAGTAGAAATGTGAGCCGCAACATGTCAGAGATGCAAGCCTCAGATCATACCTGGATGTAAATGCACAAATGAGAAGTTGTAAGGGGACAATGTTGGGTCACCAGTTCAACTGTGGTGATGGTGGAGCCTTTCCTCTGCTATCAATAGCTGTGTAACCAACATTGATTCTGGAAAACAGTGGACGCTCTTCCCAAGTAGGCAAGGAAGGGGAATTCATAAGCTCTGATCCATGTGTTGGTTGTCAGAATGTTGTCGGTGGCAGAGATGATGGGCCTCTCTGTGTTGTCTCAGGGTCAGACAGAAGGCTGAGATTTTCTGACATGGTGAGGTGATCAGAGCCTGGGGTTTAGGGTTAGATATACTCTCAGTTCCTGGGCTGGTCTTGGCCATGGGGATATCTTAGGTGTTTACATCTCTTTGGTGGTTTCATTAGTTAAAATAATTTCCCTGGTGCCAATTCAACAAAATTAAAAATTTTTTAATGAAAATTTGACTATGTAATCTCAAATCCTTAGATAACTTCTGTTGATTTGCTAAATATGATCTCACAAAGACATTTTCCTTTGATATAGAACAATTTTCAGTAATAGTATAAATCCTGGGCCCACAATTCTGTGTCCTGACATATCCAGCTCACTTTTCTCCTTTCCTCCTATGTTTGAAATAAAGTGACACC
Organism: Callospermophilus lateralis; assembly: GCF_048772815.1. NCBI lineage: Eukaryota > Metazoa > Chordata > Mammalia > Rodentia > Sciuridae > Callospermophilus > Callospermophilus lateralis. The sequence goes on along the minus strand of NC_135311.1, from coordinate 35,753,330 downwards.
TTCACACAGAAAAGTGCATAAATTGGTCTCCTTGATGAATCCACACTGAGTCCATCCTCTCTATTCATCTATCTCCATAGCCATGTCAGTGTCCTTCTCATAAGGATCTAATTCTGCTCAAATGTGAAGACTGAGGTTTCAGTCCCTCTTGTCCCCTTAATCTGGGTTGTGTTCATCTTTATTCTCTGTCTCCCTCATTATCAGTTTCTGGAACCTGTGGTACCTGACATGTCAGTGTGCGTCACTGGTGTGTAGTTTGTGAAGCACATGTGATAACTTGAGAAGGTTCACCATCTTTTCTTCCTGCTGGACTCTCTTGGATGCTCCCACAATCCGAAATCTGAGTCAAGACTCAGCCTACAGGCTCAGTTGTGTGATTGTGTTCTGGTGTCTAACAAGGCTTCTGCTTTTCGAACATTTTTTTTCCTCATGTTTCTAAATTATTTCTAACTTCTACTGGCCAGAATATCAAATATCCCTCACGTAAGCATTCCTAATTATGTGTTCATCAGATGTATCTATAATGTCTGTATATAAAATAAATCAGTCATATGTAAGATTTAAAATTTTCCAGGGATGATCTTCCCCAGTTCTTTACTTTCATATAGTTTTCCTTCTACTTTGATTTTGCCTAACTTTTATAATCTCTTCCCTACTCAAAGCACTGCCTATATCCCTAATGTTATTATTTCCCATATATAACTGGGAGCTATGGGTGTCTATAACTTCCATATTTCTTGAATATTTTCATAAATTGGAAGCATGCTTGCCTCCTGTCAATTTGATCATTATGGGATATCTCAGATATCAACAAAATGAAATTATATATATAAGTTGCACATTCTTGCACTTTCTTATGCAAAGCTGCTTTCTTCATTTTGTGACCCTTTTGGGTCAGTAGGTGTGTCACAGGATAATAGTTCCTGTTTTATTTTCAGAGCTGAAGTTGGATACTTGCATTAAGTTGAAGAACCCTCCCAAGCTAGTGAGTGATGCCCTTGGAGGCTGAGCTGTCAAAACACCTGAGTGTGAGCTGCATGTTCTCATTGAAACTATGAGTGTCCTGACACTGAAAAGAAAACAACTCTTCAGCAATTAGAGAATGGCATGCAGATTCCCTGGCCTTCAAGCTTTGGGTAGAGTGGTGTTGGATTCTGTGGCTCCAGGATGCACTTACCTATGTTAGCTCTCTCTATTAGGATGTAGCTCCTTCTGCTGTGATTTCTCTTCACCATTGGTTCTTTCCAACAGCAGATGGAGACTTTCTAGTCTTACCTCTCTTTTTGATGGTCTCCCACCCTGACAGGCCGTTTCATCTCCATCTCCTGTTTGCATTCTGAACTCAGCTCTGTTCCTATATCTGCTGTCCTGATATTCCCTGTAACTGCCACAGGAAAGCCCAGCTCAATGGGGGGGTCCCAATCCCATGAAGAGCATCTTTTCAGACACATGCCACCTTCCCTGGAATCGCACGCTGTCTAGGCTTTTTTGCCTTCTCTTCCCAGCTTCCTTGACTCCACTGCCTCTTTCTCCTGGGAACATGGCCTTCATAAGTCACTGGCACATGGCTTCTTCTTGAACCCTCCCTGGTAAATAGGACTAAGTCAATCCTGGATTTTATCTTGTACATACAAAGGAAAATTGTGAAAACTGATGAGAAAGATTACAACAACTAAACTTTATCTGAGCTGAGCTATCTGGTAGCAGACCCAAACTGGTCTAGAGTCATTATGTCTTCACCCCTTAGCCCACTCCGTTTTCCATGACTGCTTTTTCTGCTCATTCCTGACCTATATTGCAATAACTTCCAAGATTTCTGCAGATTCTTATTGCTGTCTAGCCAAGGTGACTGAAGAACCCACATGGGCTCTGTGTTGAAATGTGTGGAATAGCACTATTTAATGACTCCTGGATGTTTTTGAATTGTTTGCAGAAAACCATGAAAATAACGATGAAAAAGATCAAGATTCACTGAATTCCAGGTAACAACAAATAATCTGAGGGTAGTAAAAAGGGTAAAATAAGGGGTTAAGGATGATCTGAAAGATAGATCATAAGTTCAAAAGTAGCCACATTTCATGACCAAATGTAAAGAAAGACTGCTGTTGACAGTGATGATGTTGACTCAGCCCATGTGATGGAGCCCTTTAGCAAGGTTATCTTTTGTCCTCCTGGTGCTGGTACAGTGAGTCTGACTAAGAGGAACTGCGCAGTCAGTTTGGGGCATTTCTTGCTTTTAAGGAAATCAGTTGTTAATGTTATAAGTTGTAAAATCAGGATTAGAGGCATACTATCTTTCTACACTAATGGTCTGAGATCATGGAGAGGTATGCCATAGCAAGAAAAGCAGAAATGAGTGTTATGTCAAAAAATGGATAGAAAAAATTCTAGAAGGCACAAGTTCTCTGGCCCCCTATCATGTAGCAGGGTGTATTCGCCTGCCAACTATATGTGTCAATATCAGTCATGCACAAGGTTCATCCACAGCTATGTTTCTTATTATGTGCTTCTTCTGTACCTTATAGGTGGAGTCAAGCCTCCTTCCTCATGAGCTTGTTATCTGGCCAGTACACTGGACACTGGTTGCTCTCCCTCTCTCTTTAATATCATGGCAACTATACTATGTTCATGTGTTGAAAACGGTTTCCTGGATCATTTTTGATGGGAGGTGCCTGTTTGGGGACTCTACCCATCAGCTTTGAATCAGGACCAGTTGGGAGGCTATAGTTTCTAAACCACCTTGATTTTATCTGTCATTCTTCCCTGTCTCAGCAGTCTCAACAATGAACTACATGAGGACAAAGAGAATGATCTCCTGCTGGACGAAAAATATTTTCTACCCTCTGGTCATCTTGATTCATCTGACACACAAGAACTTTTCAGAAGCTCTGTCTTCCCATCAGATGAGCCTAAAGTCAGCTCTACTATGGATGGAGCCAGTGAGTACTACTTAGATGAATTCAGTTTCTCTTTCTGGTAAAGCCCAAATTCTCTGCACTCAACTCCACTGTCTAGGCTGAGACACATGCATGCAGAACCAGGAGACCCATTTTGTTTCAGGGCAAGTGCATAGGTCAGGTGGGTCTAAGCTTTGCTATTTTTTCTATGGTCTGGTAAGATTTCTTTCATTGTTGCCTTTACTGTGCCAGCCATATATTTGCATGTAGGTGGTGGTTACAAGGGAGAACATCATGAGCACTTCACAGACTTATTCTACCTTTAATGTATGTCTACTGTGCTGAGCATGGTAGCTCAGGCCTAGAATGTCAGAAACTCAGGAGGCTGAGACAGGAAGATCACAAGTTCAAAGCCAGCCTCAGCAACAGCCAGGCACTAAGGAACTCACTGACACCCTGTCTCTAAATGAAATACAGAATAAGGATGGGGATGTGGCTAAGTGGTTGAGTGTCCCTGAGTTCAATCCCTGCTACCCCTCCCCCCTAAAAAAATCATGTCTGCCATTTTTTTTCATGATCTTTTCTGCCTGTGAATAAAGATTAACAAATCCTTTATTTTCTCCCATGCCCTGGTATCTCTGTAGAATGTTCTCTCCAGAAAAAGTAACTAAGGTGAACTCATTGTTACTTCAAAACCATGTTTTTCAATTGGATGACTTCATTTTAGGGACTCTTGTCTGGGCACTGCTCATCCAAGAATAACTAAGCACATGTACAAATGATCACATGTCCATTGAACACATGATCTCTGTCACTGTACCTTGGTCACTAGATGGGTCAATAGGCAGGCACATAAGAAATGGGTTTTCCAGGAGTGATTAGCAAAGAGATAACTGGGGTTGTTACTGAACGCTCTTTTCCTTTCAGTTTTCCTCAGAGAAGGCTCAGTGGCCTTTGAGTGGACACGCGAGCCCATACATATCACAGATACAAGTTTCCCATGCACAGGTGGAGTCAAGAGCCCAAAGAAGCAGTTGTCCAATCAGATAAATATAGAGAACTCCCCATGTGTATATTACACATTGTTTATATATGGTGGTTACATTGTATATAATGGGTATATATGGAGTATATTATTATTATACAAATGTTTATTTCTTAGGAGGAGTTTTCCTTTCTTTAATAATGTGATTGTTTCTACATTGATTTGCTTGATTTTTATTACCTCTTCCTTCCCCAAAGCACAATTTGCCTCCAGTGTGATTTCCTAGTTTTGGCTTATATATCTGGGCGCTATTGGATTTTACCAATCCTATTACTTGCACATTTTTTAGCATTTTGAGCACCTTTGCCTCCTGGAAAATTCATCATTGAATGTGGAAGAAACATGAAAGTAAAAGAAAGGGAAAAGAAAATATCAGAGTCACTATAAGCTACATATCAACTTATGGACTTCTTTGTCCAAAGCTGCTTTCTTGATTTGGTGACCCTCTTGGTGGAAGAGTATGTCACAGTAAGATCATAGATGATAATGGATCCTGCTGTCTGTGGTTTTATTGTCAGAGCTGAATTTAGATGCTTCCATTTCAATGAAATATCATGTCAAGATAGAGGATGATGCTTTTAAAGGATCATCTGACAACACACACAGTTGGTTTTCAAGAGCATGTCCTCAGTTGCCGCGGCCCGGCTGGCTGGGCAAAATAACCGGGGGGTGACGAATAACTTGTGTACGTTGATGCAGCAGGAATAGGAGCCGTTTATTGTAGGATCTGAGCGATATTTATACATTTTACACAGCTTATCTAATTAGCATAAAATAGATACAGCAGTCAACCAATAAGGAATCTCCACACTTAATGGCTTGCTTTTGTTACTTCACAAACCACTCCCTCTGGCATTTGGCCAGGCGCCATCCAGACTTCTTTACAGACTCTAACATTTCTCTGGCAAAATAACAGGTGCCAATCTGACTTGTTTACAGACTTTAACACTCAGTGTTGCCACAGGTTTCTGCAAACAGAAGATAACTGGAAGAAAACTTTGGGTTAGCAAGTGGAAAATAGCATGCAGATCCCCTGGCCTTCAAGCTTCAGGTATGTTGGCTCTGGGATACACTTGACTCCTTTTAACTCTATGTAAGATGTAGCTCCTCCTTCTGCAGTGATTTCTCTTCACCTGTGCTTGTCTCCAACAGCAGATGGAGTCTCTGTTTGGTCTTATCTGTGTTTCCCATGGCCTTGTATCCCTGACCTGCCCTTCCATCTACATTTCCTGTTTACATTCTGAACTCTGCTCTGTTCTCACACCTGCTCTCCTGATATTCCCTATAACTGCCACAGGGAACCCCAGTCAGATTAGGGTCCCAACCCTATGAAGAGCATCTTTCAGACACGTGCCACCTTCTCTTAAATTCCATACTTTTAGACTGATTTCCTTCTGTACCTGACTTCCTTGACATCACTGCCTCTTTTTGCTGGGAATGTGGCCTTCCTAAGTTACTAGCACATGGATCCTTCTATTGAGGTTTTTTTTTGGGGGGGAAAGTCTAACACAAACTTGGATTATTACCTTGGACATGCAAACGAAAAGTGTCGATTTTTAAATTTTTTTTTATTTTATTGGGTCCTTTTAGTTATACATGAGATTAGAGCCCATTTTGATATCATTATACAAGCATGGACTATATCTTATTCTAATTATTACCCCAGGCTTGTACATGTACACAGTGGTGAGATTTTTCTGTGTTGTATTCCTATATGTATATAGCAAAGTTATGACAGGTTCATTCCTTTTCTTACCATTCATTTCCTTTCCTTATCGCTCCTTTTGTCATTCCCCTTTGTCTAATTATTCCCCTTTTCCCTCCCCCTTAGTGTAGGTTAGCTTCCAAATATCAGAGAAAACATTTGATTTTTGTTTTTTGGGGGGATTGACTTATTTCACTTACATGGTAGTCTCCAGATCCATCCATTTACTGGCAAATGTCATAAAGTTTTTCTTATTTATGGCTCAGTGATATATACATACACACACACACACACACACACACACACACACATATGTATGTGTGTATATATATATTATTATTAGGTTGACTCCCCAGCTTAGCTATTGTGAATTGTGCTGCTAAAAACATTGATATGACTGCATCACTATAGTGTCCTAAGGATAGCCTCTTCAACAAATGGTGCTGGAAAAACTGGAAATCCATATGTAGTGAAGTGAAATTTAACCCCTATCTCTTAAAACTGAACTCAAAGCAAATCAAAGACCTTTTAAGTAGACCAGAAGCCCTGCATCTACTAGAAGAACACTCTAACATTTAGGTTCAGGAACTGAATTCCTTAAGTCCATTCCTACAGTGCAAGTAATAAAATCAAAAATTCACAAATGGAATGGCTTCAACCTGAAAAGTATCAAAATTGATGAGCAATCATCTTGGATAAAAAGCTGTATTGCAAGAGCAGAAGATGGTGAGAATAGTGGAAAGTTGCATTCCATGTCGGGCCTTGCTCATGAGCACAGCAGCAAGAGTACAGCTACTCAGTGAGGTTGATGAAAGAGGAATTTCAAAAAATATAATATTGGACATTCAGTTGGATTAGGGAATCAGAAATTTGAGTACAAAACAAAGAAAAAGAATACATAGAAGCCAACTCACCTGTCACATGGGTACCAAAAGCAGCAAAGATTCCCCACAAAGGGAGGGGAGAACACAGAAACACAGATTTAGATCAGAAAAGCCTTCTGAAATTGGTTGATCCACAGGCTGCACTGTTTAAAATCTCTAGCAATTAGAGAAATGTAGCTCCTCGTCATGTACAACTACAATAATGGGGAAATCCTATTTTCAACAAGTTATACTTATTCTGTGTTTCTATAATATGTCAAAATATACTCTACAGTCATGTAAAAATAATAATATTTTTAAAAGAATTTTCATTAAAAATACTGTATTCCTAGGGCTGGGGTTGTAGCTCTGTGGTGGAGTGCTTACCTAGCATGTGTGAGCCACTGGATTCAGTCCTCAGCACCACATAAAAATAAATAAATAAAATAAAGGTATCAAAGAAAAATAGCTACACACACACACACACACATTGTAATTCCCACCACTTCAAGTGGGGATGTGTTAACTCCTACTATCCAATTCCTGAACTAGTTTTTGTTTCAGTTTGTTTTTTCTTATTTACCATTGTTAAACACAGAATACCAGTAGTGTTGCAGAGCTGTAGTAACAAAAACAGCATGATTTTGGCACCAAAGGTATAGACCCATAGACCAATAGGACAGAATAGAAGACAGAGACAAATCCACATACTTAAAGTCCTCTGATACTTAACAAAGGTGCCAAAAATATACATTGGAGAAAAGAGCCTTTTTAATAAATAGTGCTGGAACAACTGGATAACTATATGTAGAAAAATAACACTAAGGGCTGGGATTGTGGCTCAGGGCAGAGTGCTTGCCTCACATCTGTGAGGCACTGAGTTTGATCCTCAGCACCACATAAAAGTTAAAAAGTATTATGTTCATCTACAACTAACAAAAACTTTAAAAATAAAAACACTAAAATCCTATTTCTCACAGTGCACAAAACTCAAGTCAAAATGGATCAAAGACTTAGGAATTAGATCAGAAACCTTATAACTGCTAGAAAAGAACATAGGGCCAACATTCTATCATATAATTGCTGGCACCAGCTTCCTTAACAGGATGCTCAAAACTATGAATTGATAAGTGGGATGCCATCAAACTTCAAAACTTCTTCCCAGCAAAGGAAAGAAATAAGAGAGTGAAGAGAGAGCCTACAGAATGTGAAAAAATCTTGGCAAGAACTCATCTGTTCAGGGATTAATACCCAGAATATATAAATAATTCAAAACACTTGAAACAAAAATATCCCAAATAACCCAATCAATCAATAGGCAATAAAAAACAGAAACACAAATTGCCAAATTTTTGAGAAAAGCTTCAACCTCACTAGCAATCAGAGAAACACAAATGAAAACAACGCTAAAATTTCATCTCACTCCACCATGGCAATGATCAAGAATACACACAAAACAAAATGCGGGGAAGGTTGTGGTGGAAAAGATACATTTGTACACTGTTAGTGGGACTGCAGACTAGTACAACTCCAGAAAACATTATGGAGATTCATCAAAAAACTAGAGATGTAAGCATCCTATGAGCATCTTCCCACTCCTTGGTATTTTTCCGAAACATCTAAAATCAGCATACTACAGTGACAGCTACCTCAATGTGTATAGAAGCATAATTCACAATAGCTAAATTATGGAATCAACCCAGATTCCCCTCAATAGATAAATAAATTTAAAAATTCTGACATATATATCATACATATGACATGTGTGCGTGTGTACACAGATGCACGCATGTACACACACACACACACACACTGGGGTTCTACAAAACCATAAAGAGAATGAAATTATGGCATTTGCAGGTAAATGGATAGAAATGAGAATGTCATGCTACATGAAATAAGCCAAGTACAAAAACTCAAGTTTGAATGTTACTCTCATGCAGAAACTAGAGTAAACAGACGAAATGGGGAGAGCAGGATAGAATATCATACAGATAAAGGAAAGAGCAGCAATGGAGAAGATCAAGAGGCAGAGTGCAGGGATGGGTAAGGGGAGGCAATGCAGAATGAATTCTTTTTTTAATTTTTTTTTGGTTATAGTTGGACACAGTATCTTTATTTTTACCTGGTGCTGATGATCGAACCCAGGGACTCATGCATGCGAGACAAGTGTTCTACTACTGAGCCACAACCCAGCCCCAGAATGAATTCTTAAAAAGTTGTCATGTGCACAGATAAAGATACCACAGGGGACTCCACCCTCTGGAGCAAAAACGAAGTCTATTAGATTAAGTGAAGGAGATTGAGAGACTTTAGGGAGGACAGCGGGTAAAAGAGGGAGGAAAGGGGCGAATCATGAACTGAAATCAAATTGTGGGCATGTATGATTTTGTCCAAATGAACCCACTACTATGTATGACTATAAAGCTCTAATTTTTAAAAGGAATATATGTAAGAAAATTATTGTAAAATCTAAAAAGGCAAAAACAAAAATTCTATGGGAGTTTGGCTATAGATGAGAGACACATACTGTCCTGGAGCCTGTGTTTCCAATTTCATTTATAGTAGGACAGGTTTTATTGTATTTACATGACCCAACTGGCAAAGGGGGACATTAACAGACAAGCTGGGGTTTACAGGACTTAAAGACCAAATCAGGTGCTTTACTTTTTATATGGTCTTCCTTCCACCCCACTAGTTGGTCTCAGCATCACAGACCTTGCCACACTTGCTTCCCTTTCCTTCACCTAGGGGGACGTCAGTATGTGGCAAAATGCTCCTGTCCCTAGGGAAACTAGGGCTGTGGGAAAGTGCTGTTGGCAGGCACATTTATTCCACATGGTAGACATCCACTTCTGCCCCAGTCTCTTGCCTGCCTCTTCAGATAAGCATGTTTACCAGATTTCTCTGGCTCCCTTCAATATCCAGTCTCTATCTTGCTTCTCTAGTTTTAATTTGAGTGTTAACAGAGGCCCCACTCCCCAGCCTCTTGACACATTCCACTCTGGGTCTTCTGTTTTGCCTTTTGGGGCACCAGTTCATTCACCCTCTCCAATCGCCTGCATGGCCATATCCTCAATCACTTCTGCTCAGGTTTCTCTAAGTCTGAGCCTTGAAATTCTCATGCCAGATGTTCTTGGGTCATGTTAATCCTTATTTTCTCTGGTCATGCTCAATACTCATTTTTCAGATAATGTCCTCAATTGTCAAATGAAAGTGGACAATTTCATGGACTTTTTATTGTGGCCTTTAAGTAAGAAAAACTGCTAAACACTGTACCCAGCTGGCATGAACTGCTAGGCATACTTTAGGTTGTTGCCTTCCCCATTTGGAGCTGCCATGGTGGGTGTGGTGTTGAGTCACATTTCACTTCCTTCTAACAAGGCTTCCCCATCACTGTTTTCCCATGCACCAGCTAAGGTGTAACACCATGACTCAGTCCCTGCTCTTCCTCTTGTTCCCAGCCCCCAGAGGCCTGAATTGAAACCTGGCTCTGACCCACTCCCCTCTTACCAGGAACTTCTTTTTTGTGATGTTTCATATTTTCTTCAACTTTTTTAATGCAGGGGAATTGAACACAAGTCCTTCTGTGTGCTTAGCAAGTATTCTACCACTGAACTGCACCCCAGCCTTTGATCAATATTTTAACATATACACTTACCACATATATGCATATGTGAGTGCAACTTATATATGTATTTGATTTTTGTGCATCCTTAAGTTTCACTACAAGGCATTGTACTAGAGAGCACCTGGAAAATTATACTCAAAGTTGGTTTACAAAATTGGTTCTCAAAAGTTTTTAAACTGGAATTTACATTCATTTGGAATACCCATCTATCAAAACTTTTTTGTTCTAAATAATAGAAACATATCAATCTGTTGAGTTTTCCTTTTTCATGCGGCATATGTATGCTAATGACATGAGAAGGAAGTCCTGGTGCCTTCGAACTTTCATGGTGAAGGCTAAACTGTGCATGATTTGTGGTACAGGGTGTTTGAGGTATCCTGAACACTGGTTGTTTTTATTCCCTAGTTTCAGTTATTTCCTCTGTAGTTTGGAATGTTGGCATGGATTTTCTAACTCTGGTCCTCCATAGCTCTTCTTTCTCTTCTCCTGGCTCAGATACTGTCATTGTCACCAGGACAAATGTTATAAATATGACAACTAAAGGGCTTGGACACAATGAAGGAAAATTATTAATGCAAATAACTGTCAATCCTCTGTAAGTGTGTCATGTGAATTTAGAAAAATTTCTGTGTGCAACAAAGACTTCAGTCCTGTTCCTTGAATTTTCTGTGGCTGCCTTTCTTCTCATTCTTCTTGCCACAGTTGTCCTATTGCTTTCTTTGGGTCATTGCCCTGTACTCATTCTTATTTACTTGTCTGTGCCTTTTCTATCCAGAAAACTTTTCATGTTTATAATATTGTTCTGAATAACCACTTGTCAATGAAAACAAAATTTGTCTTCTGGCAAGTTTATCATTATGTAATGATTTAAGAAATATTATAAAAATAAAGAAACCTAAAGGTCTCTATGGACTTGACCCACCCTGCATTTTTGAAGGCTGCCTTTCTTGATCCTGAGCTCTTTCACCATCTCTGCATCGGTGGGAACTGAGGATATTATCATGAGTAACAGCAGATCCTATATTATTGTGGTTTTCTTTTTTAGAGCTGATTCAGATGATCTTCCAGGAATGAAGAATTCTCTGAAGCTGGAGGGTGATACTACAGATGGCTCCTTCACCAACAAGCATGGCCTCCATATCATAGGCCACATTGATGAATTTACTACTCTCAGAGAGCGGATTGAGGAGGGAAAACAGCTGGTTCAAAAGATCCAGTCTCTCCTGAGGCCCACATGCAATTTCCTGGGCCTTGAATCTCAGAGCTCAGAGGTAGTCCCATCTGTAGCTCCATGGTTTACCCTTACTTTGTGCCCTTTGTCCTAAATTCTACTTCTTTCTCCACTATTTCTTTTTGTGCCTGCATCTCCCAATGACAGAGAAAGTATCTTCCACTCATTCTAGCCTATCTCCTGATTGCTTGCTTCCCTATCTCCTGATTCATTCTAAGTTCTACTCTGTTGTAGAGAAGGCCAACTAGATATTGTCTCTCTCGGAGCCACAGAGAAGTCTGTGCAGCGTTGCCACCATCTTCAGTAAAGCATTTGTTAAATGTTGATGTCCATATGATGTTGAAATCAGCACCCTTTAGTGGTTTATTATCTGTTACAGTCATGCTGACCCATGTGGACAGATTAAAATCAATCAGATGGATAGGTACTGAGGGATTTGCATCCATGAAGGCCTTGTGTGTGGAAAGAGGAAGAACCTGGCCACCACAACATTTCTTTTTTCCTGTGGAGCAATGGGAGGGAAGCAGTCTGCAATGCTTCTCAAAGTGCTTCTCTGTGGAGAGAGAACAAGGGCCAGTGGCTGTGCTGTCTGAGCCATGGAGACCCATGGATGTGTAGACATAGCCTTGCACCCAGGGATCCCCCACTTCAGGGCAAGACAGACCCCTATTGATAATCCAACTGAGGGGCCACAATCCCAATGTGAGAAGTTACCTCTTGTGCCTTGAGTGCACTGGTGCAGAAGGGTCTTTTATTGCATGTGAGGGAGATAAAGGTTGTATAAAGGACATGACATGGAATGAGCTTTAATAGCCTTATAATGAGGTGTCCAGGTGGAAGAGGCAATACAGGTAAAAGGAGCAGCATTTTAGTTCTAGGACCTCTAAGGGATGAGCCAGGGTTTTACAGGTTCAAGCAGCCCATGCTTTGTGCCTCATTGACAAAGGAAGCTTGAGTCCTGTGCGGGCCTACAATGTCTTGAGCCCTGAGATGTCTCAGCTTCAGTCATATCCATGCTACCTCCCGCCTTTCCACAGGTACCAGGCAACAAATGTTTCCATGAGCTAAGAAGCAGCACCTGTGCCCTGCAGCACACCCTAGAGGAGTCAGCCTCCCTCCTGACCATGTTCTTCCACGGCCCTGGGCTGCCTGGCACAGTGTTAAGAGCCAGTGTTGTTTACTGGTACAAGCCCTGTTCTTCTGCCCATGAGGTTCTGTATTCTCAGTTCCAGGGCTTTCTGAGGGTCAGGAGCTACATGGGTTTTTAGAATGTGCTGGACCTTAGTGCAGGATCCAGGAGGGAGACACCTGGTCTTTGGTGGCTGCTTTCATTAAAGCTCTGATTACCTTACTTCATCCTCACACCCCAACCCCCAAGATAATAATTCAAAGAGAAGAAAAGGAAATAGAGAACCACAGACAGACACCCTGGTAATCCATAAATGTCCACTTCTAATAATATAATTCTGAAGTTTGAGGTGAAACTTAGGGGCCTTTGAAGATTTTCGTCTCCTCAGAGCTTCTTGGTCAAAAGATCAAAGGATGTCACTATGATCCTGTAGCTTCTTTTGGTCATGCTCCTTGAATCCTAACACACCTTTTAAGTTATTTCTGTGCCAGTCTTAGGAAAAGGTAGATCCCCTAAGGAATTTTCTTGCCCTGGGTGGGCTAGCTCTGGATCCCCTCCTCAGTTTCCATCCCACAATAATGTTACTGGTATGTTTTTGGATCAATCTATGCTAACTCCTAATTCCAAGGAGATCCTTTACCATTATCAGATCTGTACAGACATTTTGAAAAGTGAACACTGTCATCAGGGCACCCTGTGTCACAGACACAGTATCTCTGAAATTCCAAATCCTGTAATGGATGGGGGAGATAAAGCTTCTACAAGGACTGAGATGGAGGTGTTGTTCACACTTCTAACAGGGGAACTTTCCCCAGCATGTCCTTAAAATACCACATGCTGTTTCTACATGTACGTGTTCCATGTTCCATTCTTCTTTTCCTGGAAGATGACAAAGGCCTTTATTTCCCTTCAGATATAAATTGTAGCATGAACTAGCTAAAAAAAGGATCTAACTATATGGCATGCAGTAGGGCTGTGGTTGGGGCAAGAGGGATTTGGGTGCACAGGGAGGCTTATCCTCTAAGCTGGGACATGGAATCTCCTCCAGACCCTGTGCAACTCCTTGTCTCATCCTTTTAACCACCTCCCAAGTCCCACCATGTTCCTGCCTTTTTGCATGGTTTGTCCTTATTCTAGTCTCTGGGCATCATCAGCAGTGTGTAACAGTTCCATCTGAACAGGATTCTTTCATGTTTTCTTGCAGGTGAAATTCTTAAGGGACCTGCTATGTGCTCCAACCTTGAGACCCTTGCCTTCCAGGAGCTACACAAGAAGCAAAGTTACCACAGGTCCCTAAAGCATGAGGAAGCCTAGGCCTACCCACCTCCCCACATCTGAACAACTGTCTATCTGATAAGGAACATCTGGGCCCTGTTCCTTCAAAGCTGGTACAGTTCTGAAGAGGTGATCAGAGATGTCTCCTACTAGGGTTGGCAGAGAGGCAGAATGACTTCCTGGCAGTGATGGAATACCAGTAGTCAAATACTAACAGGCTTAGCACTAGGCAAAGTGCACCTAAGATTGCATGGTAAACCCTAACACTGCTTCTGAATAGCCTCAGTGGCACAGCACCTGCCACAGCATAGTTCTCACCTCAGCAGCTCTCTTCAGATGATCAACTTTGGGGAAATGGTTGCCTCGTACACATGGGTCATGTGGTCCCAATGTGGAGCTCCTTGGCAGTTCTAGAAGCACCCTAGTGAGCAGCAGGGCACTGATGGACACTGTCAGTAAGACTCATCTAGTACCTTTCACATATCCACACCTGACCAGGCAGCTCCTCTAGGCCAAGCCAGATTGGACTTTGCCCTGCACCATCAGGTCTGATCTCTGAGTCCATGTGGTGACTTGCTAAGAGGCCCTCTCATTCATACTCTAGCACAATCTGCTTCCTTTATTAACAACATTCTACAAATTTTATTGCCCCTTCCCATTCCATTAAATATGCTGTGCCATTTTGCTAACCTAACATCCCTCAGGGGAATATGAGACTGATGTTCACACCAAGCCTATGCAAAGTCTTGCGTATGGCAGCCTCTACGTGTTTCTTAGGTGTGGGCCAGGCCCCAGTTGTACTGAAGCCTCCTTTGTGTCTTCAAGGTGTTCCCAAGATGTGAGTAGGTGTGTATAAATGTAAGAGATTTATGTATGTTGTTGTAGTCATATGTTGAAGGCCAACATCAGTCATGGACAGGTTGGGTAAAACTGAGTAATGGTCTTTCAGTAGCTATTTTATTTTTTAAAGCAAAATTTGTACAAATAGATTCCTTTTGTTGGCTTTGTTTCCCATTTCTACACCAGTCCCTAGAACAAGTGTTAAGAATAGAAAATAAACTAAGCCAAACTCAGAAAACCAAAGGCTGAATCTTTTCTCTGATAAGTGGATGTTGATTCATAAAGGCGGGGGCAGGTGTGGGGGTGGGGAAGAAGGAACTTTGGATTGGGCAGAGGGGAGGGAGGAGAAGGGTGTGTGGGGGGGAGTGAAGGATGGTGGAATGAGAGGGACTTTAATACCCTCCATACATGTGTGACTACACTACTGGTGTGACTCTGCACCATGTTCATCCAGAGGAAGGAGAATTTGTGCTCTATTTGCATACAATATTGTCATGTATAACTAATTAGAACAAATTTTAAAAGATTATGGGTCTGTCATTGTGACTCAGTGGTAGAGCATTGCATGTGTGAGGCACTGGGTTTGATTCTCAGCACCACATATAAATAAATGAATAAAATATAAGGTCCATCAACAATTAAAAAAAATTTTGAAAAAAGACTCAAAAGTTTTAAAAGAATAGAAAATAAAACTCATGAAAAAAATTATTGGCTAATTCTGAAGTCTCAGTTTAAAAAGTTACAATTTTCCCTCTTTGCCATTTTGCAATAATCTCTATGGTATGATGGAGTGATTCTTAAACTTGATGTGTCTTTACAGTTATCACAGGGAAGGGCATATTTTGCTGTTTGTTCTACAGCATTAAAACTCAGGAGTCAGGATGACGATGTAAAATTAGGTTTCTTTCCATTCTGGGTTTGAGCAAGATAGAGAACAACATTTTCTTTCACAAGTCTACATCTTTGGTGACTGAGAGACATGGAAAACTTTTATAAGAATAGAGAGCACAGTGGGGAAAAAAGGCAAGAAATACCCAAGTGTATATTTAGCTAGGCTGTGTTAGCCAGAAACCTGTCTCAGTGCACGTTTCCCTTTACAGTGCCCATCATAACCGTGCAGTCCATCAGCCTCCATCCTCAGTATAAAGAAATCAAAAGTTAAAAAGAATTTGAAGATTTTCATTTCAAAGGGGGTCTTTTGCACAATCAGCTGTGGGGATTGTGGCAGTGACTCCCTGGGCTGCAATATCAAGCACTTTAGTGGGTGTGGGACTCTAATCTAGGATCTGCCTCTTTATGTAAGTATCTCAGGTGATATTGATGCAGACACAGTTTGACACACTGATGATTCTGATACAGGTGGGCTGCAGACCACAGTTTAACACACATGTGCATGTGTATGTCATTGACTTCACAACAATAAATTTATTTAAGAACCTTAATTTATAATCATCATTCCATAAATTTTTAAATAAAAGTCTTAAAATAATCCTTCAGAAAATTCTTGTGTCTTTTCACCTTCCAGAATTAAAATAAAGCTATTAGTCTACAATTATATCCTAGAAATAGTGAAAAATGAACACAAACAATGACAGAACAAAAACTGTAATCATTATCAACAAAACCACCATCATTACCAGCAGCAATTACAAAAGACTCTTCAATAGAACTCTCTGTGAGGAGATGTGAAGTCAACCTGTGCTTTACACTCAGGGGTTTCAAGTATTTGCATGAGTGCTTTTGGCTTTTGAAATACAGAGGGATTTACTGGCAGAATTAGCTGAATGGTTGGAAACTCCTCAGACCCATTACTGAATCTAAAGATAAAGCAGCCAATGGTAAGGACCTCTGACCCTGGGGTTATTGCAGCAGACTGCAAATTTCCTTTCTTTGTCTCTGTGCTTCAAGGACTGATAGCCTTGAGAAAATAATCAATGATCACAGGAAAACTCAAATATTTATATTTAGTCAGCTTAATAATTAGCAACTTAACAATGACAACAACAACATATTACCTCTGGAAAGTCTGAGAACTGGTGGATACAGTCCCAGCTACTTTTGGAGAAAACTTTGAAAGCTATTATATTTCCCCTTTTATGATTTTGTAGCAAAATAACTGTTCAAATTAATAATTTTTTAAAAAGTGACCGCAAAATATCCTTGAGGCAGGTTCTCCAGTGTATAATTTGTTATAAATATATTATTTCTCTGTGTGTCGCAGAAACAGAACTCATTCTGTAACAAGTAAAAGGAAAGGGGCTGAGGATATAGCTCAGTTCGTAGAGTGTTTACTCACATGCACTAGGCCCTGGATTCTATCCTCAGCACCAGGGAGGAAAAAAAGGAAAGGGGAAAACCTCAGTCATATATGACTACCACTGTCTTCTAATTTTCTTTAATTCCAATAATTCCATGGAGAATCCTGTGAGGAAAATAGAGTGAAAGTCCATAAAGGGGAACAAAAAAGAAAAGAGAGGGCAGGTACCTATTGTAACACTTAAAATACATAATAGTATCTCAACCTGCTGACCTAAGACCTTCCGAATTTACAGAGAATTCCTCATGTCCCTCAGATCTCCTCATGACTGAGGTGAGAGGCACTAGTTATGATTTTCCATTGCTGTCATAAAAATCTCAACAAACATCATTGCTGAGAAGAACATACCCTATTATGTTGGAGTTGTAGGTTAGGAGTTCATAAAAGGTCCCACTGGCCCCAAATCACTGGGGAACAGGGCTGTATCACCCAATGGAGGATCTCGGGCACATCCTGCTTTCTTGCCTTTTCTGGCTCTAGAAGCCACCTACTGGTCTGGTGGCTGCTTCCTCCACCTCCAAAACCAGCAATAGCTGGAAGAGTGCCTGATCCATCACCATGAGTTCTTTATCTTCCTCTTTAAAGACCCATGGAATTACGTGGATTTTGTAGATTACCCTGTGCCATCCAGGATGGTCTCCCCTTCTCAGAATGCTTAACATAATACCATCTGCAAAGTTCCTTGCTAGATAATGAGGCATGTTCACAGGTTCCAAGGAGGAAGAGGATCTTCCTCCATAGACGACATTATTCTGCCTGCCATATACTCCTAATTCATGTGCAAAGTAATGTTGGAATTAAAAAAACTCTGACTTAAGTTAAATTAGTAAAACTAAGACACTACCACAAAGCCTAGTCTTCAAAAGCAACTCAACAGTGAGTTTAAACTCAGGCCCTAGAAATTCTCCACTAATGACTTCAGGATTTCCTAAGTATCCAATTTATTTTAGATGTGGCCCTTATTTCATAAAAGGCTGGCTTTGGATGCAGAAATCTCATCTGAGACAAAGAGCACACAGTGAAGGCGGGAGGTAGAGGAAGATTTGGTGGACCTGGAAGCCTGTGGACTTTCACTCGCTACATGGAGAGTTCTAAATGGAGCAGGTGGATGGTTTTCTTTGAGTCTACCCTGGTCTGTCTTTCCTGCTGTTTGCAATTCCTTTTTTCATTGAGATCTTGTATGCCCCCTGGATACCAAGAAGGTCTCCTAGGGAAGGGTTTGTGGATTCAAGTTCCTGGGTATGAAGGCAGGATTCTAGCCAGAAGGAACAGGAGATTCCCGACTATTGGTCCCTGCATCCCTAGAGCACCTACCAGTCCTTGGGGGTGTTGTGGCAGCTTAGCTCTCAGGTGCAGTCATCTTCCTTGGTCTCCTCAAAACCAGGTGCTTGACCAGAGAAAAATGTAGTTGTGCTTCTCCTCCAGGGGCAAAATATTCCTTCATCTTCATCTCAGATGTGGACAACCCCTTCTGTGTTGGCCTGCATGGTGTATATGTGGGAGGCTATGGGGACAGGAGTAGCAAGAAAAGTGGAAACAACAAGGCTGGCAATGAGGACAAGGAGGAGTACAGGAATGGGGACACAGTATGTGGAGAAATTTGAAGTCTCAGTGTTCTGTTCTCAGTCCCAAAATGGCACCCAGTATCTCTGGAACTTGGCTGTTGATTGATCGGTTCTTAACAGCTGTTCTTTGGACTGTGCTGTTTCAGCTGACTGACTTTCAGAAGTGAGGGGCAAGCAGTGACTGACAGGTATGGAGAAGTGTATTAACTACATCAAGTGACATAATAGACAAGGTGAACTCAACCTAGCATATCCATATACCAGTATCTGGAACTTGTGAATATGTTACTTTACGTAGCAAAAAAGAATGCTTGTGATCTAGTTAAGGATGTTCAGATAGGGAGATAGATGATCCTAGAGAGTCCATTTATTCACAATTGTCCTTGTAAGTGAAAAAGACATCAATGTAAAATAACAATTCTGTTTTAAATGAAATGAGAAAATAATTGATTCTGGGCCAACATCCTGACCATGGTTTAGGATCATGGATTCATGTTACCCTATATGTTGATTTTGACATTAGATAGGTGGACTACATCAAAGCACAGACATGTCTTCTAAAGGCATTGTTAGTTTTAGCATTGGTGGAAGCTAGAGGTCTGCTAATATTAGTGAAACATTCTGAGAATAAGAGTCATAAGGATGTTAGGCCACATACAGAGGTTGAAAGTAAATGGTTATTAAAGAAACTGCAATAGCCCAAGATAAATTTGACTCAATTCACAATATTCCATCTCTCCACAATCATGAATGTTCTACTCAGTCAAGTCCAAACAGTGTGCATGATCTTTAATATACAGAGTCAGCCTCTTCAGAAATTTTCAGTTCCACCAAGGGTTGAATGAATGTATCAGAATGATGTGACAAGGGAATTACTTCATCACCCAGCACTGGCTTTGAAGAAGGTTGGGGACTACAGACCAAGGACAGTGGGGTAGCCTTTAAAAGTTGGAAAAGGCAAGGACACAGTGGCCCCCATAGCCTCTAGAAAGGAATGCAAACTTGCCCACAGAACATCAATATAGTGCAGTGAAATTCATTTTAGACTTCAGATCTTCAGAACTATAAGGTAATAATTTGTAAGACATTAAGTTTTGGGTGACCTGTTACAGTAGCAACAGGAAACACGTGCAGTGCTTACTGATAGATTAAAATATTTTAAAACCACTTATGGTGGCTATGTTTTTCCACAAATTCAGAACAATTATTTTTTCTGTAAAATGATTAAGTTTCCAATTCTTGTTGTAGACAGTTGAATTGACACTGGATATTGTAACAACCATCGTCTCACAGTAAATCTAAGCCTTCCCCCTATTTTCTCATTTTTTACAAATGTCTAGTACTGGCCAAGAGGTTGTGTGCAGGTGTGTACTTGTGATGTGCTTAGGGAAGTTTACACACTGGCTCTAATGTTTTCTATAAGGCTATTGCAGAGTGTTGGGCAAATGAAGGTCTTTTATCACATCCATGTCACCCAGAATCTGAACCTTCTGCCATGTAGGAGGAATTCCCCACTTTCTGAAACTTAAGAAATAAATGCTTCCTGAGGGCTTTGGAAATATCACCATAAACATCTTAAACATCTCCTCCAGGTTTTGATGTGAGTTGGGAGATTCAAGGGGCAGACATAGAAAATGCAACCTGGACCCTGAAGCTCGGGTCCCAGTCTCATGGTCCTTAATTTAACCATGGCAGTAGATGTCATGGTGACATTGGTGGTGTCTAGTGTCCAGGGCCAGTTGTGTCACCTATTCACCTGTGTCCTTTCCAGAGGAAGCTGGATTGTCTGTGTCTCTATTTGATTGGACTTTGTCAACATCAATTCAAATGAAGGAAGGCCTGAAAAATATTAAAGTGTATAAAGACCCTGGGTCTCAGAAATTACCTTAATCTTAACTTGATTTCTATAAATGACTATACTGAAGTAAAATTGAAACTTCATTCTGACCCACCAGAAGCTCCCAATTAACATATAACTAGGGACTGTCAAGAGGGATAGACCAAGTAAGAAGACAACTAAGTAACTGAAAGAATTCAAAAATACTTCTGCTTAGCCTCCATGTTCCCCTGGGAAAGCCACCTTTTTGCATCCGCTAGACACAGCCCCTGAAGCAGCTTCAGTTCAAAGCTGCCTAATTCATGAGTCACTGTTTCCTATAAGAAACTTTTAAAAATTCCATTCTACCCCAGTTTATTTAGTTCATTTTTCTCATTCTTCTTTGTTTTCATAGCTTTTTTTCTCTTTTACCCCAGTGATGCTTTGACCCATTAAAATTCTCTTAACACACTTCTATGTCAGGCTACATCAGCTGACTCCATTTGTATTCTTTTCCTATAGATTTCTATCTCTTACTCTTTCAAACTGACAAATAATAATTTTATACATTTATGAAATAATACTATGTTTCTAATGGTGAAGTAGAAGAAATTGGAGAAGAAGGAGGAGGAGGGAAAGGAGAAGGAGAGGGAAGAAGAAGGAAAAAAAGAGGAGGAGAGAAAAGGATAAGGAATGAAGAAAGGAAGGTATGCCTTGTCCTTGGAAATCTGCCAGGGGCTCCATTTCCTTCCAGACCCCTTCATGGTTCTAATGAATATAGTCTTTTCCTTTCTCAAAACAACTGGCAGCTCTTCCAGAATTAAATCAAACCACCCTGTGCTCCTCTGCCCTGAAATTACAGTTCTGCATTTTTCTCCATTGCTGGCTGCTTCACCCATATGTCTTATTTAGTTCCGAACCTAGAAAAAAATTCACTCTTCAAACTGTCAAAAAATTAATTTGAAGGTTGTTAGACTGAGATAGCTCCAGTACTGTGGTTCCTTTTGAAGCAAAACAAACCCATAACTCAATGAAAACAGAAAAAGGAAACTCAAGATTAATTGCTAGACACCAACAATTAATTAGCAACTAAGAGCTTTGCACTTGAACCAACTAAATGTTTTGTCTTCTTGCATTAATACCTTAATAGTTATCTCCCTGCCACCCATTATGTGGAGCCCAGATCTCTTGCCAACTGAGGTATTAACTGATGAATCAATGCTTCTGCAAAAAACTATTTAAAATTTTAATGTGACCAACTTTATCTTTGAATCAAACAGCAAAAACCTCATCTTCCTATTATGTTAGCTAGCATCTTTTTTCCTGAATCTTTATTTTTGTTCTATGAAGAAAAGAAACAAATGGCCCTGAAATACTACCAGGATGGACAAGGAAGGATATGCCCAGACAACACACCACATGAGAAATAGTCTTGAAACTGCATACACACATGCACATTTTGTTCATGGAATATGTTATAACTTTCATGCCTGTTCTATATAGCATTTGTCTTTGAAAGTATCAGATTGTTACAACACTCAAACCTAGATTTCCTCCCCTTGGTGTATTAATCAAGGAAAAAGGTTAAGAATCCAACCAAACAAGTGGGAAAAGTTCATCATCTTTGCATTTTAAAATCATCAGATAATATTTTATAATTATTCATGAGGCACATAATGATAATTTAGCACATTTATACAATGTGTAATGATCAAAATCAGGTCTATTACCATTTCTATCCCCTAATATATTCAACAATTTTTGAAAATAATAACTATATTTACTGACCTCAAAATTATAATTAATAACAAACAGATATCTGTGAAATTTCCATATATTAGAAAGTCAAATAATATCCTCTTAAATAATTCAAATCAAACAATCACAAAAGAAATTGGAAAATACTTCAAACTTAATGATAATGAAAATAATGTATACTAAAATTTGCAGCCAAAGTGGTACTTACAGAAAAATGTATAACTTCATGTTGATATCAGAGAAGACAGTTTAAAACCAATGATCTGAGAGAGGAAGATGGCGGAGTAGAGGAAGTCCTGTTTCTGGCTGTTCTGGGACATGAAGCTGGGAGAGCAGACAGGTAGCTTCTCCACAGGGTCTCATCTAGATGGAGTACAGCATCTCAGCATACGAAGACCCCCGATACAGTGGATATTCAAGGAAATCACCAATGTTGCTACCACCCCCACAGAAATCAGAGCCTCTGGGCATGAGTAGGTCCCTGGACTTCTGATGCAAAGCCAGCAGTTCTAGCTCACGCATGGCTCACAAGCGGCCTAGCAGAACTGCCAATGGCACCTCTGCAGATCTCCAGACTGCACTCTGCTCCCATGCAGATCACTCGGCTGCTGCCTATTCACAGCACAAGGCCATTGCCCAGCTCTCCTAACACCACCAGACACCCCAGCACTGGAGATAGAACAACTCCATCTTGGAAAACCTTCCTTGCCATTTTTTTGGTGAGCGTGGCTATCAGATTGGATCCCCATTTAAGCAGGTACAAGATTTCCAGTCCCTCACACCCACAGCAGAAACTTGACACAATGACCACCCAACACAAAAACAGCTCTCAGCTGGACAGGAGTGCAGTGTGAACAGGGAGATGCCCACCTGGAGTGAGCCTGGGGGTGAGAGTTCCCACAGTTGGGACCTGATAAGTAAGAAAGGGGAGAGGACTAAGGTCTGGAGCACAACAGAGAGACCAGGACCTGGGAAATCTTTGGCCAAGAGAGGGAGATGATACTGGGGGCTCAAGTGAGACAAGTGGTTGCAAAGAAAGACTCGTGAGGAGCTATTTCCCTGCTGGGACTGGTGGGCAGCACTCCCTGCTTCCAGATGCTCCACACCAGGTCCAGTCTTCACACCATGGTTACCTACACCATCCTGAGGGCAGAGACACCTACTGGATGAGACTACCCCACCTACTGATGAGAAGAGAAAGAAATGGATCTCTAAGAGTATTTTTTTCTTCTTAATTCTCTTCTACTTTTTTATCCTCCTGCCCTCACATCCCCAACATATGTAAAGCCAAGAACTTTGCATTAAATAGGACTTTGAGGACTGAGTCACCTGAATAATATAATATAGAGAAATTGCATAAGCCCTTTTTTCTTTTTTCTCTCTTTTTTTGTTCCCATATATTTTTCTCTTTCTTCTTCTGTCACCCTCCGAATTCTACTATTTTTACATCCTTTATTCTAAAAACACATGTGTGCTTATTTCATGTACTCTTACTGTCTTCCCACGTAATTGTCTACCCTGAATTGCTTCCTGTCTATTCTCCTACTACAAACCTTCTTCACTAGATTTCACTTTCATATTTCCTAAGATATATTAACTCTATACCCTCACATCTTTTCCCCTCAGCATATTGTTTTACACCTGACCCCCAGTTCATTGTCCACTGCCAGAAACTGTAAACCTTTTTATGACACTACTGACTATATTTTAAATAATAATTTAATCCAACATTTCTGGACAATGATACTAAATTGTAAATGTCTTAATAACAACAATTTGTTTGTAGGTGAAGTATTGTTGATAGAGGGATCTGTTAACATTCTCCTTCCCCACAAAAGAGATCTTGGAACCCTACAAGAGCACTACAAATCTATAGGGTAAAAACAATAACACACCAGATTCACAGAGCTGGAAAGGAAGACACATGAGCAACATGAAAAGACAAGGAAAGAAAGTACCACAAACAACGAAAGGCAACACATCATTAGAAGCATTGGAAACTTCAGCAGAAAAAAGAGAAAGATTTCAGGATATTCATGGTTAAAATGTTTTGGGATTTCAACAAAGACATTATACAGCAAATACAGTGAAAGATCACTTCAACAATGAGCTACATAAACAAATCCAAGAAGCAAAAGATCACCTCAACAGGGAGATAGAGGTTCTACCAAAAGAAAAAAAAAACAGAAATCCTTGAAATGAAATAAGTAATAAACCAAATTAAAAACTCAAACAAAAACATCACCAACAGAGTAGACCACTTAGAAGGTAGGACATCTGACAATGAAGATCAAATAAATCATCATGAAAAGAGCAAAGACCATACAGAAAATATGATAAGAAACCATGAGCAGAAAATTCAATAAATATGGGATAGCATGAAAAGACCAAATTTAAGAGTTATTGGGATAGAGGAAGGCATAGAGGTCCAAACCAAAGGACTGAACAATCTATTCAATGAAATAATATCAGAAAACTTTCTAAACATGAAGAATGAATTTGAAATCCAAATTCAATAAGCCTACAGGATGTCAAATGCACAGAATCACAACAGATGCACACCAAGGCACAATATAATGAAAAAGCCCACATACAGAATAAGGAGAGAATTTTAAAAGCCACAAAAAAGGAATCAGATTACAAATAGAGGAAAACCAATTAGGATAATGGCAGATTTTTTAACCTAGACTCTGAAAGCTAGAAGATCCTGGTACAACATATATCAAGCTCTGAAAGACAATGAGTGCCAACCAAGAATCTTGTATCTAGCAAAATTAAGCTTTAGATTTGAAGATGAAATAAAATCCTACCACAATAAACATAGTTGAAAGAAATTATAGCTAGAAAACCAGCACTACAAAACATCCTTGGCAAAATATTTCATGAAGAGGGAATGAGAACAGCAATGAAAACCAGCAGAGGGAGGTAGTACACTAAAGGAAACACTAATCAAAGAGGAAAACCAAGTCAAGTAAAATAACAAAAATAATCAAATATGGCTGAAAATACAAACCATGCCTCACTACTAATCCTAAATGCTAATGGCTTAAACTCATCAATCAAAAGACATAGGCTAGCAAATTGGATTTAAAAAAGGTCCAACAATATGCTGCCTATAGGAGACTCATCTGATAGGAAAAGACATACACAGACTGAAGGTGAAAGGTTGGGAAAAATCATACCACTCACATGGACTGCAGAAGCAAGCAGGGATTTCCATACTCATATCAAATAAAGTAGATTTCAAGCCAAGGTTAACCAAAAGAGATAAAGATGGACATTACATACTGCTCAAGGGAACCATACACCAACAAGACATAACAATCATAAATATATATGCCTCAAACAATGGTACAGCTATTTCATCAAACAAACTCTTCTCAAGTTCAAGAGTCAAATTGACCACAACACAATAATCTTTGGTGACTTTAACACATCTTTCTTGACACTGGATAGATATTCCAAACAAAAGTTGAATAAACACACTATAGAACTCAATAATACAATCAATAAATTAGACTTAACTGACATATATAGAATATTTCAATTTGCATCAAGCAGATACACTTTCTTCTTAGCAGCACATGGATCCTTCTCTAAAATAGACCATATACTATGCCAAAAAGCAACTCTTAACAAATACAAAAAAGTAGAGATACTACAATGCATTTTATTAGATCATAATGGAATGAAATTGGAAATCAATGACAAAATAAAAAATAAAAATTTCTCCATCACCTGGAGACAAAACAATATGCTACTCCTGAAGGAGGAGACTAAAATATTCTTAGAGGTAAATCAGAACATGGACACAACATATCAAAATCTCTGGGACACTAGGAAAGCAGTACTAAAAGGAAAATTCATTGCATGAAGTTCATTCCTCAAAAGAAGAAAAAGTCAACAAATAAATGACCTCACACTACATCTCAAAGCCATAGAAAAAGAAGAACAAATCCACAGCAAAAGCAGTAGAAGGTAAGAAATAATTAAAATTAAAGCTGAAATAAAAACAAAAGAAACAATTGAAAATATTGACAGAACAAAAAGTTGGTTCTTTCAAAATCAAAAATTGACAGACCCTTAGCCATGCTAACAAAGAGAAGGAGAGAGAGAATTCAAATTACCAGCATATGTGATGGAAAAGGTAATATCACAACAGACACTACAGAAATACAGAGGATAATTAGAAATTATTTTAAAAACTTATGCTCCATCAAAATAGAAGGCATTGACAAATGTCTTCTTTGATATAAGGAGAGTAACTAAGAACAGAGTAGGGACGAAGAACATGAGAAGAAGATTAACATTAAACAGGGATGAGAGGAGGGAGGGAAAGGGAGAGAGAAGGGAAATTGCATGGAAATGGAAGGAGACCCTCAGGGGTATACAAAATTACATACAAGAGGAAGTGAGGTGAAAAGGGGAAAAATATAAGGGGGAGAAATGAATTACAGTAGAGGGGGTAGAGAGAGAAGAGGGGAGGGGAGCGGGGGAGGGGGGATAGTAGAGGATAGGAAAGGCAGCAGAATACAACAGACACTAGTATGGCAATATGTAAATCAATGGATGTGCAACTGATGTGATTCTGCAATCTGTATACGGGGTAAAAATGGGAGTTCATATCCCACTTGAATCAAAGTGTGAAATATGATATATGAAGAACTATGTAATGTTTTGAACAACCAACAATAAAAATTAATTAAAAAAAACAAAATAGAAGGCATTGAAGGCATTGACAAATTTCTTAATGCATATGATTTGCCCAGATTGACTCAAGAAGATATACACAATTTAAACACACCAATATCAAGTAACGAAATAGAATATGCCATCAGAAATTTACCAACCAAGTAAAGCCTAGGATCAGATGGATACACAGCCGAGTTCTACAAGACCTTTAAAGAAGAACTAATATCAATACATTACAATTTGTTTCAGGAAATTGAAAAAGAGGCAGCACTTCCAAACTCATTCTATGAGGCCAATATCACCCTGATCTCAAATCCAGGCAAAGACACATCAAAGAAAGAAAACTTCAGGCAAATATCTCTAATAAACATAGATGCAAGGGCTGGGGATATAGCTCAGTTAGTAGAGTGTAGGCCTCACATGCACAAGGCCCTGGTCTTAATCCCCAGCACAACAAATACATAAATAAATAAACAAACAAAGAAACATAGATGCAAAAATTCTCAATAAAATTCTGGCAGATCAAATACAAAAACATATCAAAAAGATTGTGCAACATGATGAAGTTGGATTCATCCCAGGGATACAAGGTTGGTTCAACATTCGGAAATCAATAAAATGTAATTCATCACATCAATAGACTGAAATATAAAAATCATATGATCATCTCCATAGATGCAGAGAAAGCATTTGACAAAATACAGCATTCCTTTATGTTCAAAACACTAGAAAAACTAGGAATAACAGGAACATATCTCAATATAATAAAGGCTATCTATGCTAAGCCTCAGGCCAACATCATTCTAAATGGAGAAAAATTGAAGGCATTCCCTCTAAAATCTGGAACAAGCCAAGGATGCCTTCTATTATCACTTCTATTCAACATAGTTCTTGAAACACTGGCCATAGCAATTTAGATAGATGATAGAAATTAAAGGGATATGTATAGAAAAAAAAAGAACTTAATTAGCACTATTTTTTTTAAAGAGAGAGTGAGAGAGGAGAGAGAGAGAGAGAGAATTTTTTGATATTTATCTTTCAGTTATCGGCGGACACAACATCTTTGTTTGTACGTGGTGCTGAGAATCGAACCCGGGCCGCACGCATGCCAGGCAAGCGCGCTACCACTTGAGCCACAACCCCAGCCCCTAATTAGCACTATTTGCTGACAATATGATTCTATACCCAGAAGAACAAAAAAGCGCCACCAGAAAACTTCTAGTACTGGTAAATGAATTCAGCAAAGTAGTAGGATTAAAAATCAACCCCTAGAAATCAAAGGCATTTTTGTATATCAGTGACAATCCTCTGAGAAGTGACAATCCTCTGAGAAGGAAATGAGGAAAACTACCCCATTCACAATAACCTCAAAAAGAAAAGAAAAGATATTTGGAAATCAACTTATGAAAGAGGTGAAAGATCTATACAATGAAAACCACAGAACCCTAAAGAGAGAAATCAAACAAGACCTTAGAAGATGGAAAGATCTACCTTACTCTCAAGTAGGCAGAATTAATTTTATCAAAGTGACTATACTATCAAAAAGCACTATACGGGCTTAATGCAATTCTGATCAAAATCCCAATGGCATTCCTCATAAAAATAGAAGAAGCAATCATAAAAATAATCTGTAAAAATAAGAGACTCAGAATAAGCTAAAGCAGAAATCCTTATCAGGAAGAGTGAAGCAGGTGGCATAGCTATACTAGACCTTAAACTATACTATGGAGCAATAGTAACAAAAACAGCATGGTATTGGCACCAAAACAGACTGGTAGACCAACGGTACAGAATAGAGGACACAAAGACTAACACACAAAATTACAATTATCTTATATTAGACACAGGTGCCAAAAACATGCACTGGAGAAAGGATGGCATCTTCAACAAATGGTGCTGGGAAAACTGGAAATCCAGATGCAACAAAAGGAAATTAAATCCCTATCTCTCACTATGCACAAAACTTAACTCAAAATGGATTAAGGACCAAGGAATTAAACCAGAGACTCTGCATCTAATAGAAGAAAAATTAGGCCCTAATCTTCATCATGTGGAACTAGGCCTCAACTTCCTCAATAAGATGCCTATAGTGCAAGAATTAAAACCAAGAATTAATAAATGGGATGGAATATAACTAAAAAGTTTCTTCTCAGCAAAAAGAAACAATCTGTGTGGTGAACAGAGAGTCTATATCCTGGGAGCAAATTTTTACCCCTTACACATCAGATAGAGCACTAATCTCTAGCATATATAAAGAACTCAAAAAACTAGACACACACACACACGCACACACACACACACACACGCACACACACACACTAACCCAATCAATAAATGGGCTAAAGACCTGAAAAGACATTTCTCAGAAGAGGATATAAAATCAATCAACAAATATATGAAAAACTGCTCATCATCTCTAGCAATCTGAGAAATGCTATTCAAAACTACTCTAAAATATCATCTCCAGTCAGAATGTCAGTTATTATGAAGACAAACAACAATAAGTGTCGGCGAGGATGTGGGGGAAAAGGTACACTCATACACTGCTGGTGGGACTGCAAATTGGTGCAGACAATATGAAAAGCAGTATGGAGATTCTTTAGAAATCTGGGAATAGAATCACCATTTGACCCAACTATCTGCCTCCTAGGACTATACCCAAAGGACTTAAAAACAGCATACTACAGAGACACAGCCACATCAATGTTTATAGCAGCACAATTCACAATAGCTAAACTGTGGAGCTGATCTAGATGCCCTTTAGTAGATGAATGGATAAAAATTGTGGCATATATACACAATGGAATTTTACTTAGCAATAGAAGAGAATAAAATCATGGAATTTGCAGGTAAATGGATGGTGTTGGAGAACATAATGCTAAGTGAAGTTAGACAATCTCCCCAAAAAACAAATGCTGAATGTTTTCTTTATATAGGGAAGCTGACTCATAGTCGGGTAGGGAGGGGGAGCATGGGAGGAATAGATGAATTATAGATAGACAAGAGGGGTGGGAGGGGAAGCGATGAGGCCGGGGATCAGCAAGAATGGTGGAACGTGATGGATATTATTATCCAAAGTACATGTATGAAGACATGAGTTGGGTGTCAACCTACTTTATATACAAATAGAGATATAAAAATTGTGGAATATATGTATAATAAGAATTGTAATGCAAAACAAGTACATGTATAAAGACATGAATTGGTGTGAACACACTTTATATACAAAGATTTGAAAAATTGTGCTCTATTTGTGTAATAAGAATTGTAATGCATTCTGCTGCCATGTTTTTAAAAAGTAAAATCAATTAAAAAAAACAATGAACTTAATTTCTATCTTAAGAATCTAGAAAACAACAAACAAATTAAATCCAAAGTAAATAGGACAAAGAAGTCATAAAGACCAGGAATCAATGAAATAGAAAACAGATAAACTATAGAAAAATAATCAAATTTTGGAAAATATTAATAAAACTGATAAATACTAAGCAAGGCTAATTTAGAAAATTGATAAAAAAATACAAATTATCTTTAGGTGATTTTTATAGATTTTACAAACATTAAAAGTAAGATAATCAAAGACTATAATGAACAACATTATGTCCACAAATACAATAACTTAGATGAAGTGGAAAAATCTCTTGAAAAATAGAATTCTCCAAAACTGACAAGGAAAAAATAGATAGCAAGAGAAAAAAATGAATTTATGATTTTTTAAAAAAATTATATGAAAAAATTGCATTTATAATTTGAAAATGTGGCATAAAGAAAATTCTAAATCTCAATGATTTTAGGTTAAATTCTTTTATTTCTTGAAGAAACAAGTTATACAAATATTCAAGTTATTTCAGAAAATAAAAGGAAAAAAAATAACCAACTCATATATTAGGTATGCATAATCCTGATACCAAAACCAAATGGAATGTACTTGATAACAAAAGATCTGATAACAAAAAAACATGCATAAACATTTCTCATAAACAGAGAAGCCTCTATAAAAGTAAGCCAAATCCAGATATATGTAACAGGAGCAATACATCCCAACCAAGTGTAGTTTAGGGTTATAAAGATTGTTCAATATTTGAAAATTAATGAGTGTTATTGACTTCATTAACAGAACAAGGAGAATATACAATAATTTCAATAAATTTTTAAAAAAGTATTTCACAAAAATTAACTCATCCCTAATTTTTTTAATATGGCAAACTAAGAATACAAGGAAATTTTTCCTCAACTGATGAAATCCATCTATGAAGTACAAATAACTGATACAGTTTGTAGTGAAATGCTTTCTCACCTACCCTCAGGAGCAAGGTGAGGATATTTTATCTCACCATTTTCACTCGCTATCATGATGGACATCTTAGCCCACAAAATTAGGAAAAAATAATGACAAGCCAAGAGGAATAAAGTGTGGAAGTGAAAATACTTTCATTTGTTAAAAAAGTATGATGAAAATCCTAAGAAATTATAATTATTGGTATTAATTTGCGATTTTGACAGGGTCATAGGATTCAAAGTTAGTGAACAATACCCAAAAATGTTTGCAAAGAAAGAGACATTGCATGGAGAAGAATTGGAAGACTTTAATGTTATCAAATAAAGTTACTCTTTTCTTTACATCTGTTGAGTTTCTAGAGTTAGTTGACAAACTTCTCCCCAATGCCAATGTTATACAAATACTTCCTTTTTTATTATTAACACAATATTTATTTATTTTTAATTTACATATGATAGCAGAATGCATTATAATTCATACAATACATATAGAGCACAATTGTTCATATCTCTGATTGTATACAACATATATTCATACCAATTTGTGTCTTCATACATGTACTTTGGATAATGATGTCCATCTCATTCCACCATCATTTCTAACCCCATGCCCCTCTCACCCCTCTGCCCTACCTAGAGTTTGTCTATTCCTCCCTTGTTCTCACTCCCTACCCCACTTTAATTATCTTGAAATTAATATTCAAGTTAATTTTTTTTACATTTTAGGCTTACAGTCATTTAGAATTTATTTTTGAGCCTGATGAGTCAGTGCTCCAGCATTATTTCCTTCCAGATGGGCACCTAATTGTGCCAGAAGAGATTATTTTTTTTTAAAAGTTATTATTTCCTCCACTGATTTGATATATCATTAGCATATTTGTTTATATGACAGTATCATTGTATTTTTCAAGTTCATGAAATAGAATTGTTTTAGTCAGCTTTTTGTCACTGTGAACAAAATACCTGACAAGAACAACTTAGAGGAAAGAAAGTGCAGGTGCAGCTATATATAAATAAAATAATTTGTCATACATTCTTTGCTATCTGACTCCTTTTGCTCAGCATAACATTTTTGAGATTCTTTCATGTTATCACCAGTATCAGTAGTTTATGTTTTTATTGCTGAGTATTATTCCAGTTCAAAGATTATGATAACTCATTTTGTCCAGGCACATTTTTTTCATACTTATATGAAAAATGTCCAGTTGTAGCTGGACACAATACCTTTATTTTGTTTATTTATTTATGTATTTTTATGTGGTGCCAAGAACCAAACCCAGGATCAAACCCAGGGCCGCATGTGTGAGGAAAGCGCTCTACCATTGAGCCACAACTGCAACCCTATCCAGGCACTTGTTAATGGACATTTTGGTTGCTTCTATTTGAGAACTGTTCTGAGTACAGCAGTTCTGAAGTTCATATAACATGTACTTTTGTAGCTTTGTGCTTTTGTCTGGTGACAGCATTGATGGGTCACATGATAAGTGTATTCTCATCTTTATAAGCAATTACCAAACTGTTTTTAAAAATGATTGTAACGTGTATCCCTTACAACAACAGAGGATGGAGCTGCAGTTGTTCTAAATCCTTGCCAACACTTGACATGTATTTTAAATTTTAGACTTTGAAACAGATGTGGGCTTGTCTTCATTCTTGTTTTCCTGATGACTCATGCTTTTGTGCATCTTCTCAGATGCTCAATGATGTTCACATTCTCTTCTTTGTGTAGTATCTGTTGAAATATTTGATCCCTCTTTAAGTTGCTGGTCTTACTATTGTCAAGTTTTAAGATTTTATATGACCATAAGTCTCATCAGATACCTGAATACTATTAATCTATTAAAATATTGTAAATATGTGACTTGTCTTTTCATTTTTCTTGATGGAATTGTTCAAGTTAAGTTTTAAGATTCCAATGATGTTTTTTATTTTTTTACCTTAATATTTTGTCCTTTTGTGTCAAATATAAAATAATTCTTGCCAATACAAAAATTCAAGGCCAAGCTATATATGTGGCTCAAGCAGTAGCATGCTCGCCTGGCATGCGTGCGGCCTGGGTTCGATCCTCAGCATCATATACAAATAAAGATGTTGTGTCCGCCGAAAACTAAAAAAATAAATATTCAAAAAATCTCTCTCTCTCTCTCTTTAAAAAAAAAACAAAAACAAAAATTCAAGGCCAGAATTTTTTTTATTCTTAGTTTTCTTCTCCAAGGCTAGAGCAGCTTTTATGTTTAATGCAGAAACTAGAAGGTAATTTAAAAATTGGTATAATTAATATTCTAATAGAGATTTGAACAGTTATTACACTAATCCAATTAGAACAGTCTGATGTGAAAAAGAAGCAATCAGAAGAACTAGGGGTGTAGCTCAGCGGTAATGCACTTGCCTAGAATGCTCAAGGCCCTGGATTTGATTCTCATTGGGGTCAAAACAAACAATAAGATCAACAGAAGTTCAGCATTGTCATAATACTAAGAACAGAAATATCTATTGAATACTTACTAGGTTCTGTTCTCAGTGCTTAAAAATGCTAATTCATTTTTTTTTGTTTCAGAGCAATCATTTTAGAAAGTTATTATTATCTGCATTTCACAACTGACAAAAGTGAAGTGTGTGGGGCTGGGGATGTGGCTCAAGCGGTAACACACTGGCCTGGCATGCATGGGACGCTGGGTTCGATCTTCAGCACCACATAAAATAAAATAAAGATGTTGTGTCCACCGAAAACTGAAAAATAAATATTAAAAAATTCTCCTCTCTCTCTCTCTCTCTCTCTCTCTCTCTCTCTCTCTCTCTCTCTCTCTCTCTCATTTATTAAAAAAATAAGTGAAGTGTGGAAATGCTAAATAACTTCCCTGGGTTGTTCAACCAGCAGTAGTAAGAACTGAGTGGCAAGATGGACATGACTGAACAATGATTAGTACACTGAGAGACCAAGCTAACATTTAAACAGAGCACAAGGGGTAACAGCTTCTATAACAATAAGATAAAGAAGTATAAAAGGGAGGCTAAGGTAAATGAGTCCAAATATGAGTTGTAGAACAACAACATCAACAACAACAACAACAAAAAATGGAGACAATGGAGGAACACAAATAAGAAAAAATTAACACAAACAAGAAAAATGTCCTGGCTTGTTTTCAGATACAAAGGACTAACAAAACCTTAAAGGAAACTTAAAGCCACACATAGATGCATACTCACACACACACACACACACACACACACACACACACACACGCACACACACGCATATCTGGATGGAAATTTATCGTTTTAAAGTGTTCCATAAACAGAGTAAAAAGAAGAAGTGCAAATTCTACAGAAAATAACAGAGGAATTCACAATAGTAGTACATAATGAAGGGTAAAAAGTAAAAAGTAAGATGTTATTGTGTTGTAAAGTTAATTACTAATAATATAACTGGATTTGGCCACAATTTTTTAAAAGTAAGAAATGCATAAAGTAGACACATGAAGTAAATTATGTTATTACTAATATCCTAAAAAAGTTGCAGATGATGGCAACAAAAATTGCAAGATGTTAGAGAAAATGGTAACAAAGAAATTCTTGTGTAGGAAAACTGTGTTACCCAAGGCAATTTTCACTACCCGAAAATCATTCCAAACCCATGTAAAAGGGAAATATGAACTGGCCAAACTTAGAGTTTCAAGGCTCTAACTGTTCTTTTCAGCATGTGTCAGATTGAGAAATCACCAACTTGCACATTTCACTATTGCTGTTTATTTATGTTATTATTTTCATGGCTGGTCCCTAAGATCTGAGTTGGCAGAGGCAGAGGCTCTATGTATACAGACCAACATCTCTAAAATATAGGAAAAAAAAGCAAAGTATATTTTCTATTTTCTTATATTCAACACAGAATTACCTTTGGTCACCAAAATATGTTTAGAGCTTTGATTGTCTAGTAGTCAATCAGTTCTCCAGTAGACACCCTGTGGGAGCCCTGTAATTCAATTTCATCCTGGCAATTCCTAGAGAATAGGATTAGATCCCACAGTTTGAGGATGAATCTTAGGAGGCTGCACTCCACTTTGGATGCCAACTGCAAGCATAGGCTGTGACCTGTGCTTCTGTATGTGTGGTATGTGTGTATTTGTGTGTGCATTTATTGATTTATTTATGTTTTTTTTTTTGAGAGAGAGAGAGAGAGAGAGAGAGAGAGAGAAAATCTTTTTTTTTTTTTTTTTTTTTTTGTAGATGGACACAACACAATGCCTTTATATTTATGTGGTGCGTGGTGCTGAGAATCAAATCCAGGTCCCGACCATGCTAGGCGAACACTCTACCGCTGAGCCACAATCCCAGCCCCATTTATTTTTTGTTTTATAAATAAATACTCATAAATATTCATAAGTATTTTATATATATAAACATAAGAAATATACATATTATATATAAAATATAATTGGTAGGTTATAAATTGGGGTTCCTAATCCCTTCCTTAGGTTTGGTTAATTTGCTAGAGCAGCTCACAGAACTTAGGAAACACCTGTTTATAAATTTATTGATCTATTAATAAAAAATATTACAGAGGAGATTGATATAAAGCCAGATGAAAGAGAGCACAGGTAAGGGAGAAGAGGTGCAGCACTTCCGTGCCCTCTCCAGGAATGCCACTCTCCAGGAACCTGCCCATGTTCAGCTACCTGGAATCATTCAAAGCATGCCTTTTGCATTCTTAAGAGTAAGACTGAAAATACTTTAGATGGAAGGATGTAGTGTGTCAATGTCTAGGTCAATCCTGACATGCCTGGTCATGTTACTGTAAAGAAAAAAAATGTCCTGTGCTGGGGCAGAGTATCATGAGTCTTTGACAGCCTGTGGATTTCCAGATTTGGGCATGTGGGGAGTGGTGCTTCTTGTAGTAAACTTGATATGGGGTGGGTCTGAGTTGAAGTCAGAGGTCTAAATTATTAGTTGGCTTGAGAAGGGCAACTGCCAAGGCATTTTCAACAAGTGAAAAATACTGCCACCGTTTTATTGACTGTATCCTCCTTTCTGTGGGGAGCAGGCATTTGCAGGAAGTATCCACAGTGGACAAGAAAGAGCATGTGCCTTCTTTCTTTTATTGCTTTCTTTTATTGCTGTTGTCTGCAATTCTTGTATTTTTCGGGGTAAGGATAGGAAAATATCTTCAATATGTAAAGATAAAAAAATAAAAGAAGACACTCCATGGTGAAAGCTAAAAAAGACACCCAAGGTGAAAATAAAACCAAATCAAAGAGATGTAAAATTTAAAAAGCTATACCTATGTATAATGTAATATCAGGTTCTATTCCAAACAGTGTATCCTAAGGATAATTTCCTTTGCTCTTGACAATATTGGTGATTGCTATTTTCTTTAGGCAAAGAATAGTGTAATTTACTAATAAAATTATATATATATATATATTATAATATATGTATTAATATATATATATATATATATATATATATATATATATATATATACATACACGCACATATACAAATACACACACATATGTAAAATAACATTCTACATAAACCAATTGAGATAGTCACTATCAAGAATATCATTCTATAGTGACTCAACTAAAAGCAATTGTCCTTTGGGGCTGGGATTGTGGCTCAGTAGTGGAGTGCTTGCTTGGTACATGTGAGGCCCTGGGTTTAATCTTCAGCACCACATAAAAATAAATGAATAAAATAAAGGTATTGTGTCCATCTAAAGCTAAAATCTGTTTAAAAGTGTGGGGGGAAGCAATCGTCCTTGAAGCAACCTTATTTTAGGTGGTACTCCTATAAATTGGTAATCCACCAAAGGTTTTGATTGTGTGGTTGTCATTCTAATTCACTTTCTTGTCTCAATTCTTTTAACTATGATTTTCCCTTAAGTTTTTATTAGCAAGTAAATTTGCTTTTCCTTAGAATCTTTGTCTCTCTATCTGAAATTTTAAAATCAGCTTCTCTTGTTCTAAAATTTAAAAAAATCATGTTGATACTTCTTTTGAAATTATAGTCTTTTGTGGATCTTTTAGGCAGAAGTGAGAATTTAATGGTACTGAGTCTTTCTAAGAAAAATCGATTCATGTCTCTCTTTGTGTATAACTCAGCATTTAAAATTATCCGTCCAATAGATCTTGCACAGCCTTCTTATATTTTTTTCTCTAAGTATTTGGTTTGTTGTTGCTATTATGAATGGGTTCTTTCTCCTTTCACATCTTATGGTAGTTCTTGTATGTGTAGCAGTAGTGATGATAATAGAAAATAGGTACTGAGTATTGACTGTGTGCAAGGCAATTGTTATAGTATGGATCTAGAAATATCCTCTAAAGAACTCAAGTGTTAGACAAGACAACCATGTTCAGAGGTGACACAGTTGGATTAAGAGAGCTGAATTGATCCATTTGATGAATTAAAATTTTGAATGGACTACTGGGTGGTAACTCTAAGCAGGTGGGTCACCATGGGAGGAAGTAGGTTATTGGGAGCATGACATTGGGCTATATATGTCCTGGATCATTCCTCTCTTCTGCTTCTCAGCTGCCATTTGCTAAGCAGCATTCCTCTATCATGTTCTTCCACCATAATGTTTCTGCCTTGAAACCAGCCAGTGATGGTCTGAACACTCTGCAATGGTGAACCAAAATAAATGTCTCCTTCTAAAAGTTTTCTTGTCAGGTATTTTTCATCAAAGCTCATTCACATAGCAATGTTATGTTTTAGGTCAATCAACTCAATCTTCACAAATATAGGCATCAGTTAGGTCTTGTATGCAGAGAGTAGAATTCACTCTAGTTACATTAAGGAATATATTAAAGATATTTCCATAATTTATAAAATTCCCAGCTTGAAAAAAAATGGAGCCAGGAGAAAGGTCCAAACACAGCACAAAGGTATTAAGTATTGGAAAAAAAGGAAAGATGCATTTATGATTTCCAGGAATCAAGGAAAAATCAAGAATGTCCAAGAGTGCTGCCTGTACATGGGTCCACTGCCCGGAAACCCCAGCCTCTTTATGCTTTTATTTCAACCCACTGTTCAGCCATGCAGCTCCCAGGGAAGCAGGGCAACCATGCAAGGGCCCCACTGGCTTTTCTAAAAACAGTAAGCCTCACCCAAACTTGGGGCTTTGAGACAGACAGACAGGATGAACCATGCCAACATAGGTTGACGGTTCATGGAATCATATGTAGTGAACCTGGGCCTGTCTGTTATGCTGGGTGAGAAAGAGCATTCTGACCTGATGGTGACATGGAGGCTTGAAGTCATTCATGAGTGAGCAGAGATGTTCGTTGCCATGTAGCCTCTCCAGGGGCTTTTAAAAATGCCCTCCTTTGTAGACAAGTTTGCAAGGACCCCTAATCCCGCACTCGATGACAGCACTGTTCAACAACACTGCAAATGTAGTAATTTTTTCCCTCCCCAATCCCCACAGAAGCATATCCTTCTCCCTCCAAAGCCATAGCTCCATCTGGAATGGCTCCTTAAAATGGCTTCAGTCCATGTCAGGCTCCAACATGGCTCCCCAGATGCTCTTCATAGAAGCTGTCCCACCTCCATCTCTCCTGCACTTCTAGTATTCAAGGAGACCTGAACTGTGGAGTCCCCATTTAAATAAAAAGAGAGGCTTTGAAAAGAATTTCTTAACAGGAATTTAATTACACAAGACTATATTAGTATACTTCCAGTAATCTGCCTAAAATTAAAAACTACAATATATGCAAAAGAGAGAAGATGGTGCTTCCAAGTACAAAGGGTTCATTTCAGGTCTATGTCTAAGTAATTGCTTTCCCCCATGATCTTGACAGATAATTTATTGAAGAAAAATCGGAATCGTACCAAAGTTTCCAGGAGCACCTTATGTAATGTGGCCTGTGTCACAGACAGTAGGCCTAGAAGAAAAATGCTCCAAACACCAAACTGCATATCAGAGAGAAAAAAGGTTATATGGTTGTGGTCAATGTGCCCAGGATCCAGCAGCAAAAGTAACTATGAAGTAGTCCTTTCCCTTCCTTTCTCTTCCCACCCAATTCTGCCTGCTTCTCAGTGAGAAAAAAAATTTAAAATTCAAAATCTTCAGCAGACCTGCCACATCTTCAAGACACCATTCAGCTCCTGGCCACTTGGACATTGCCTACTATGGTGCTGCACTCTTTTGAGATCCCACGTAGGTATATGCTACATCCACTGGCCCTGGACTCCATGTACATATCTATTCTAGGCAAATTCTTAATTATTATTAGAAATAAATTATTATTAGTGCTTCTCAAGTTGCATGGTCAGAGTCAACACTGATTTTATCCCTGTGTCTTTTCCTAATGTAAGAAGGTGGAATTAGAAGCAATTCTTTTTTTTTTAAATTTTGTTTTAGATGTTGATGGACCTTTATTTTGTTCATTTATTTGTATGTGGTGCTGAGAATCAAACCCAGTGCCTCACACATGCTAGGCAAGCACTCTGCCACTGAGCCACAACCCAGCCCCAGAAGCACTTCTTTATGAACTGCTTCATTGGTCTCCTATTGCTTTTAATTTGTTGAGTCTTTGTTATCCGTCAGCTCAAAAGTATTTCCAATTTTCCTTGTGATGTTTTTCATTACCCCACATGTATTTTTTATAAAAATTCTTTGCTTTATTTGGAACTTTGGGTGATTTTGACATATTTTTGATTGTTGACTCATAATTTAATTCTATGATCAAATCATCTATTCTCAATAAATCCTTAAGGAAATTTTGACTCTTGCAGTTCTGAAGCCTGCAACCTCCAAAAAATGCTTGCAGAGGGTCACTGAGTTTGTGGTCCATGATGACCTCATACTCCAGCCGGGGTATGGAGGATGGGGGCATCCTTGACCATCTGGATAGGATGACCACAAGCTTTTATAGTCCATTTATGACCATTATCTGCCAAACTGTGTGCCCTGAGGACATTTCCTGTGTGGGGAATAAGGCAGCAGGCAGAAAAGGAAATCCTGGCAGCTAGGGAGGACCAGGATACCTTTGCCAAAGAGGGATGAGGAGGAAGGTGCTGAACAATATTGGACTTCTGAGGCCACGAAGGAGGTTGCAAGAGTCAGCCCCCTATCTCCCTACTTGCCAGGGGCCCAGGGGTTAGCCTCTGCCCAGTGGAAGGCCAGCCTCCTGCACCTGAAGCTCTTGCATCAGAGAAGCAAATGACCATGTGTAGTGGTCCCCACGCATTTACATCAGCAAGGTGCAAGCCCCCACCTTCCAGGGGGAGCAGATAGAACCTCAAGGGCAGCACCAAGGAGAGAACCCACCTGCAGATCCCCAAGTGGCAGTACAAGGAGGTCAAGGAAGAAAGAGGAAGGCAGAAGAGGCAGAGAGGAAGCACCAGGCAGAAGCACAGAAGGAAAGGTGGGCACCACGCAGGAGGAAAAGGACATGAGGGGGTCTGTTGAGCAGAGGGCCTGTGTCAGGCTAGCAGCTGTGGACTTGGTGCAGAGCCCCAGCTAGGAGGTGGGTGGAGTCACGCAAGAAGTTAAATGTGCAGGGGAGGGGTGCAGAGAAGGATGCACAGGGCTTCTGCAGTGCGCTCTGCCAGTGCTGCACAGTCTCTCCTAACAGACTTCTTCCTTGAACCTAGGAGGTGATGAAGCTATTCCTAACTGGGAATGACACAGATTGATCTAACACCCATTCCCCTAGCAATCAAATATACCCAGAGGGCAATTTACCAAAATGTCTCCATTTATAGAACCTCAACTAAGAAATTTTTTAAAAATTTGTTTTTTTACATAATTTTGTATTTTTCTATCATTATTTACCAATCTGCACCATTTTACAGGCTATGTGGCTCTTTGTATTTAAGGAAGTTTTAATACATGTATTCCCCAAGACCCTTGGGTTAGAATATTTTTGGTGGCTGTTGAATACACACAGAATTCATGGGATTCTCGTTTTGCCATTGTTTTTGGCTTTTAGCTTTCCATCTCATTGTGGGTGCACATTTGCACTATATTTTTCCTATTAATTTGACTAATTGATGCTGTGTATTTGTTTTTATTTGATGGAGGCATTGACTTTTACAGCAAAATGATCAAGAGTTCAGATTTCAGTGTGTCTTCTTTTATTTTTATTTATTTATTTTTATGTGGTGTTGAGGATTGAACCCAGGGCCTCATGCATGCTAGGTTAATGCTCTACCACTAAGCCACAAGCCCAGCCCATAAGTGTGTCTTATTTTAAATCTCTCTTGGCCATATAGTACTACTAATAAAAAATCATTGTCAAGTTATTATGGAATAATGCATAAATAAACATGCATTTCATGCTACATTCATTTTAAACAGTGGCTTTGGATAAACTACCTAGGAAATATTTAACTATAAGACAAAATTTTGTTTTAATAAGAGGGGTAAGTTTAAAAAATGATTAGTAGAAATATGAAATTAAGTCATATGCCCTTAGATAAGGCAAATCTGTATATCTTTAAAATGTAAAAATGATCCAAAAAGGATGAGAAAACCAGAGTGATGAAGTTGCTGAAGTGGGCAGAAAGGTGATTGTTAGAAATAAGTAGTTAGAATTGAGTATTAAGGAAGCTGTTTTAGGCAAATTTCTAGGAGTATTCGGCACTTTCTTGGCAGCCCTCTCTTCCAGGCTCAAGTGGAGTTTACTTCCATTTTAACTTTGATGATTGTCCCTGATGTTCAGTTCATTCTCATGCTTTACAAAATTTCCAGGATGTGGGGTCTTTGGCAAGACACAGATGTAGATTTGCCTGGGTCCTGAGCTCTCAGTGAAGTTTTCTATCTGTGCGTTTATCTCCAAAGCATGAGAAATTCTTATTGGATTTTAAAGTATCTGTCAGCACTTCTTACTCTGGCTCTGTGGAAGCATATTTGGTAGCAGAGTTGTTTTACTTCAAGGACAATGTCTCTTCCCTCTCCCTCTCTCTAAGAAGGAGGGTTTTCCCCTTGTTTTTAGTCTCTTTGGAATGGGTAGGTACAGAGGTCAGGTGTATTTTAAGCTTTGCTCTTTTTTATGGCCTGGCCAGGTTTCTTTCATTGTGCCTTTGCTATGCCAGCCATATATGTGCATATTGCTTGCACTTAGGAGAGAGGGCATCATTAGCACTACACAGACTCTGACTGCTTCAGTTTTCTCAAAATTTCTTCCATGTGACTGTTTGGCTTCATTACCCTTAGAGCACACCACATCAGACTCATCACTGGTGTCTAGATTTTTCCACTCTCCTCCTTACCACCTTCTCTGGTTGTGAAGTTCTCCAAAGATCAACTGTCTTGTCAGGTTTACTTTTTTTTTTTTTTTTTTTTGAGAGAGAGAGAGAGAGAGAGAGAGAGAGAGAGAGAATTTTTTTAATATATTTTTTTTTTTTAGTTTTCAGTGGACACAACATCTTTCATTTTATTTTTATGTGGTGCTGAGGATCGAACCCAGCGCCCCGCGCATGCCAGGCGAGCACGCTACCAGTTAAGCCACATCCCCAGCCCTCAGGTTTACTTTTGTTAAGATACAGATGCACAGTGTTACCCACACTGGTCTCAAACTCCTGGCCACGGGACATCCTCCTGCTGGGACCACTTGTGTGTGCTACTGAGCTCTGCCTCACTAGTCTTCTCACTCAATGTCCTGCTCTCAACGTGGTCCCACTCTGTCTGAAGAGTAAGTGGCAATGATTTCCCATTCTGTAAGCTCTCTTTTCTTGATTCCCAAACAAAAACATGTACATACATGTCCTTAGCAGCTCCATTCACAACAGCCAAAACAGTAAATTATTCAAATGTCCATCAATAGTTTAATGGATAAACAAAATGTGATATATATTATGTATATTTATATATATAAAGGTTATTCAACCATTAGAAGAAAGAATAAAGTGCTGATACATTCTGCAATATGGTAAATCCAGAGACAGGGAGTAGATTGGTAGTTGCCAGAGGCTGGAGAAAGGGGAAGAATGGACGCTCTTTAATGGGTACAATTTCATTCCAGGATGATATGTATTAAAACTAAAGAGACTAAAGAGACGGTGATTGTGCAACACTGTGAATATACCAGATGACACTGAATTGTTCACTTTAAAATGGTAAATGGTATGTGAATTCTGCCTCAACTGAAAGAAAAATGAAGAAATTGGCAAGATATATATATATATATATATATATATATATATATATATATATATATATATATATATATCCAAAACAGATATGAAATTTTCTTATAAACATATAAAAGTTATTTCATCTTTACCATAATAAAACAAGTACAAATTAAAATCACAGTGAAATGTTGCTTCTCTCCTATCACGTAGGCAAAAATCCCAAACATTTTGGTGAGAATGTATAGAAACAGTTTATTTGGGAATGCAAAACAGTTCAACTCTTGTGGAGGAAATTTAACAATATCTAAAAAAACATGTAAATATTAGTCTTTGACTCATTGTTAAGAATTTACCCTGGTGTGGTGAGCAGTAAATAAATCATTTTTTGGAACTATCTAACCTGGACAGTGAGACGCTGCCATCCAAGAGTGCCAGGGAATGCCCATTTGCAAGGTGACTCCTGTTGATAGGGAGGATTCCACGCTTGTCATGAATTCACTGGTTCAAAAGCATTGATTTCAAATGCCAGCTGCCCAAAGGTAGAAGAAATGGGCTTAAACTTGTGAGCCCAACCAAGTGTTTTTTATCAACTTCATCCTGTTCACTTCAAGTAGTTTTTCACACTGAAACCCTTTAATGCTTATACCTATATAATAAATATATGGCTTTCATTCCTTACTTAGATCCAGTCTCCATTAGAGCTTGGATCACCCACGGGATCCTGCTGCTGCTCCATTTTTGAGTCCTTTGTCTTTATTTCTTAGTATATTTTAGTATATTTCTTTTGACTTTTATTATATAAAGCTGGCTCACAGCCTGCATTCAGTTTACCATTCATCCGCAGGCCTTAGCAGACACCTTGGAGAAACACCACTAAAATACACATACAAGAACGATTGCAATGTTGGAAACTACATAAGTATGCCAATATTGACAATATAGGTTGAATAGTCTGTGAAACATACACACTAGAGTACTGTGAAGCAATGAAATATAAAAGAGAACTATGTGAAGTGATATAAAATTATTTCACAAGTGAAAAATACAAATGCAAGTGAATATGCATAGTACTCGAATATTTTTTTAAAAATTCAGATATCTTTAAAAAGGATTAATTTGTTTATTTGTTCAAAAATGAAATGCTGCAAAAATGTCCCATATTTTGATAAGACAATTTATCTATAAGAAGTGAGGGAATAAAGTAGAAGATATATAGGAGAATGGAACATACCTGTAAGAATGACTTTATTAATAATTTTAAAATTTTAGTCCAGTTTCATATTTTACATATTCAAAATGTAATATTAAGCTAACAAACGTACCTTGATAAAAACCCTTAAACTGAATGCAAAGAGATACAAATAAAACCAAATACATTTCAAATAACCCAGTGACATAACCAAACTGAAGGAAAAAAAATTAACCAATCCAATTAATTTTGACTGATCCTATTTTATTTTCCAATTAATTTTGAACATAATACTTTGAATATATACCATTTGTGTTAGCTTTTCATCATTGTGACCAAAATACAACCAAATACAATACAACAAGAACAACCTCAAGGAGGAAAAGTTCATTTTGTGCTCATAGTTTTTAGAGTTTCAGCCCATGATCAGCCAACTCCACTGCTCCGGGTCTCAGGTGAGGCAGAACTTCATGATAGAAGAGTGTGGCAGAGGACGGTTGCTCCTCTCACAGCGAGGAAGCACAGAGACAGAGAGAGAGGGCAAGCTGGGGCCAGGGCAGGGGCAGATACAATCCAAGGTCACACTGCCAGGAACCTACCTCCACCAACATTACCTACCTACCCAGTAGTCCAAATCATTAATCCATCAAAATCAATTAAT
This sequence comes from Callospermophilus lateralis, assembly GCF_048772815.1. Classification (NCBI taxonomy): domain Eukaryota; kingdom Metazoa; phylum Chordata; class Mammalia; order Rodentia; family Sciuridae; genus Callospermophilus; species Callospermophilus lateralis. The sequence continues at coordinate 35,708,357 of NC_135311.1, read as the reverse complement.
ACACTGTTGAGGTTACAAATTAAATGAACAAATTAATCCCTTCCTAAAAGCCCCAGCTCTAATCTTGCTATATTCGGGGCCATACTTCCAATACAGGAGTTTATCTGGGCATTCAGGTTAACACAATTTCATTAAAAAATAAAATAACTACAAAAAATTGTCTTCATATTATGTTTTTTTTCTTTTACAGTGGTACTAACATAGCAATTCTGAAACAAATGCATGTGAATCATATAATTAATCCAATAAATAAATATATGTACGTAAGGAACCCGGGTTATCACTATGAAAGGAGAGAGATACAGATATGGAATAGAAGGCAAGATGCTCACTGGGTTGACTTAGCATTGGTGTTCAAATCAAACTCTCTCTCTTTCATAGTATTTATATTATATATGTTTTACCTATATAACATACTACATATATAATATACATAGGTATATACATTTATATACATATATATTCATATTGAACATTAAGAGTGCTAATAACAGAGGAAAGTCATAAATATTCTTCCTGATGCATGAACACAAAACCCCCTATAAACAGAAACAAACGTGTGTAGTCAAACCTCTGGAGCCAAGTGCCTTTTGGATAAATGTTTTCAACAAAAAAATTAAGGGAAAGAAAAATGGAAAAAATTCTATATATAGGAAGAGATTTTTAAAATGAATCAGATGAAAAAATGAGCAAACTAAATAAGAGTGTTTTAGAATGCACACTAGGAAGAATAAGCTGTAAAACTGAAAAGATGTTTTAATTGTATAGTCAGGATCATAGTTACTTTTAAGAGGAAGAGTGGTTAGATTGGAACTGGAAAGAGTCACATTGAGGATTTTGGGGATGGCTAGTAAATTCTGTCTTGACTTGAGTAATGATTACAGGGGTGCTTACTTTATTAAAAATATTCATTTTTTATGCTGTCTCTGTACTATGTTTTATTTTGCAACTTTAAAATAATAAATAAATAAAATCAAAATAGAAACTTGTTTTAAAAAAAAGTGGCACAAAACTTCTAACCACCATTTATCTACAGGCCAGCATTCACTCTCACTGCCAGAATCAAATCCCATCAGTGCTCTCACATTGTTAACGCTGAAACACAATAAAAAGGAGAAAATTTGTTCTCTGACTCAGGGCATAGGCAACTGCATCTTCAGTGAGTCAGAACTTGGAAAGTTTTACTCTGTTGCATAATATTCTCCTGTGTAAAGAATTACATAAGCTGCTGCTATTGTAAAGGTAGTTAATTAAGAGCACTAATTGATCTTGGGTAGTGACCAAGAGGAACTTCAGAAACCTGATATTGCCAGATAGAAATCACTCTGTTGTGGCAATTGTCTTCTAGAGTCTTGCTGGTTTTCCCAAGGTAACTAAGGAGAAAGGTAGTTAATGGGTCACTTGGGGATGACATCTATTTCTGTAAATTATCACTTCTTACTCCTCAGATTTTTTTTGCCATGAAGCCAAATAATAAGGAAAGCAAATTATAACTGAAAAAAAATAACAGGAAGAAAAAATTGACTGAACGATTTTATGCTTTTGAAACTAGCTCTACATTAAGAATATAAACCACAGCCTCAATTCAAACACTTAAGTTGAAGCTGCTGCCAAAACAATCTGTTGCTTTGTATATCTACTTATCAACTATTTCATGGCAATTAAGAAAAACACAATGGGATAAATAAATCAAAGTCACAAAATTCTAGATGGAAGAACTATTCATGATCAGTTTGTCCATAAAAATATTAATTGGCAATGATATAAAGCATGAATATCAATGATTAAACTAATATATGTCTTAGAAATATTAGTTTTAGTCTGAACAGAGCCATCCAAATGTTAACTTTCTGTAGTTACAATTTTAAAGGAAAATGTTGGATTCAGAAAAACTTAAAATGGTTCATGAGAATATAATGAGTAAAAAAAACACTGAGTGTAAATATAAGTTAAAAGGTAACAAATATCTCATATTCAGACATACCCAAACAAAGGGGAGATGACTGGATAATTATTTAAGCCTGTGGTTTGAAATAAAAGCAAATATGGTGTTTAATATTCATTGACTGTGAAAAGCAGTATATTTTCCACTTACTATTTGCCCTAACCCTAAAATTGGTGGACCTGCATTTGACAGCAGAAAATCTGATCTGGAGCCTGCACATGTAACCAGTTTTGTTCATACTTGCCCCCTGTGCATTTTTGTGTACTTACATATTCATAGAGAGACAGAGACCCAGTGAACCAAACAGAGACAGGACTGCAGATAAAATGTGTAAAGATTTATGGAGTTCATTTAGACTCCAGAATAATTATGTAATTAAAGCAGGTTTTTCTCAACCATCTATATAAAAAAGAATAAGCCTAAGGATACTGTGTATCAAGTCAGTGCCCCTCAAATAGAGATTAATTTCACAAATATTTACTGAGTGGCTACAGGGAATCAGAAACTGTGCTGGGTGCTAAAGATACAAAGATGAGTAAGGAGTCTCTGGGCTCCAGAAACTCTACGTAATGGAAGTTAGACATGTAAACAGAGTAAAAAAATCTAGTAAGTGGAAAACTAAATAAAGAGAGAAAACTTATCGAAGACCACAGAGGAATGGGTTCTTGGAAGTCTCCCAAAGGCAATGATGGTCTAAGGTGAATCTTTTTTTTTTGTTGGTTGTTCAAAACATTACAAAGCTCTTGACATATCATATTTCATAAATTAGATACAAGTGGGTTATGAACTCCCATTTTTACCCCAAATACAGATTGCAGAATCACATCGGTTACACATCCACATTTTTACATAATGCCATATTAGTAACTGTTGTATTCTGCTACCTTTCCTATCCTCTACTACCCCCCCTCCCCTCCCCTCTCGTCTTCTCTCTCTACCCCATCTACTGTAATTCATTTCTCTCCTTGATTTTTTTCCCCTTTCCCCTCACAACCTCTCATATGTAATTTTGTATAACAATGAGGGTCTCCTTCCATTTCCATGCAATTTCCCATCTCTCTCCCTTTTCCTCCCACCTCTCTTCCCTGTTTAATGTTAATCTTTTCTTCCTGCTCTTCCTCCCTGCTCTGTTCTTAGTTGCTCTCATTATATCAAAGAAGACCTTTGGCATTTGTTTTATAGGGATTGGCTAGCTTCACTTAGCATAATCTTCTCTAGTGCCATGCATTTCCCTGAAAATTCCATGATTTTGTCATTTTTTAGTGCTGCATAGTACTCCATTGTGTATAATTGCCACATTTTTTTTTTATCCATTCATCTATTGAAGGGCATCTGGTTTGGTTCCACAGTCTAGCTATTGTGAATTGTGCTGCTATGAACATCAATGTGGCAATATCCCTGTAGTATGCTCTTTTAAGGTCTTCAGGGTATAGTCTGAGAAGGGTAATAGCTCGGTCAAATGGTGGTTCCATTCCCAGCTTTCCCAGGAATCTCCATACAGCTTTCCAAATTGGCCGCACCAGTTTGCAGTCCCACCAGCAATGTACAAGAGTACCATTTTCCCCACATCCTCACCAGCACTTGTTGTTGTTTGACTTCATAATGGCTGCCAATCTTACTGGAGTGAGATGGTATCTTAGGGTGGTTTTGATTTGCATTTCTCTAACTGCTGGAGATGGTGAGCATTTTTTCATGTACTTGTTGATTGATTGTATGTCCTCCTCTGAGAAGTGTCTGTTCAGGTCCTTGGCCCATTTGTTGATTGGGTTATTTGTTATCTTATTGTTTAATTTTTTGAGTTCTTTGTATACTCTGGATATTAAGGCTCTATCTGAAGTGTGAGGAGTAAAAATTTGTTCCCAGAATGTAGGCTGCCTATTTACCTCTCTTATTATTTCTCTTGATGAGAAAAAACTTTTTAGTTTAAGTAAGTCCCATTTGTTGATTCTTGTTCTTAACTCTTGTGCTATGGGTGTTCTATTAAGAAATTTGGAGCCCGACCCCACAATATGTAGATCGGAGCCAACTTTTTCTTCTATCAGACGCAGAGTCTTTGATTTGATATCAAGTTTCTTGATCCATTTTGAGATAACTTTTGTGCATGGCGAGAGGAGGGGATTCAGTTTCATTTTTTTGCATATGGATTTCCAGTTTTCCTAGCACCATTTATTGAAGATGCTATCCTTCCTCCATTGCATACTTTTAGCCCCTTTATCAAATATAAGATAGTTGTAACTTTGTGGATTAGTGTCTGTGTCCTCTATTCCATACCATTGGTCCACCTGCCTGTTTTGGTACCAGTACCATGCTGTTTTTGTTACTATTCCTCTGTAATATAGTTTAGAATCTGGTATCGCTATACCGCCTGATTCACACTTCCTGCTTAGAGTTGCTTTTGCTATTCTGGGTCTTTTATTTTTCCATATAAATTTTATGATTGCTTTATCTATTTCTACAAGAAATGCCATTGGGATTTTGATTGGCATTGCATTAAACCTATAGAGAACTTTTGGTAATATCGCCATTTTGATGATGTTAGTTCTGCCTATCCATGAACAGGGAATATTTTTCCATCTTCTAAGATCTTCTTCTATTTCTCTCTTTAGGGTACTGTAGTTTTCTTCATTGTATAAATCTTTCACCTCTTTTGTTAGGTTGATTCCCAAGTATTTTATTTTTTATGAGGATATTGTGAATGGGGTGTTTTCCCTCATTTCCGTTTCAGAAGTTTTGTCGCTGATATACAGAAATGCCTTTGATTTATGCCTGTTGATTTTATATCCTGCCACATTGCTGAATTCATTTATTAGTTCTAGTAGTTTCTCTGTAGACCCTTTTGGGTCTTCTAGGAATAGAATCATGTCATCTGCAAATAGTGATAATTTAAGTTCTTCTTTTCCTATTTTTATGCCTTTAGTTTCTTTCGTCTGTCTAATTGCTCTGGCCAGTGTTTTGAGAACTATATTGAATAGAAGTGGTGATAGAGGGCATCCCTGTCTTGTTCCAGATTTTAGAGGGAATGCCTTCAAATTTTCTCCATTCAGAATAATACTAGCCTGAGGCTTAGCATAGATAGCTTTTACAATGTTGAGGTAAGTTCCTGTTATCCCTAGTTTTTCTAATGTTTTGAACATAAAGGGATGCTGTACTTTGTCAAATTCTTTTTCTGCGTCTATCGAGATGATCATATGGTTCTTATCTTGAAGTCTATTGATGTGGTGAATAGCATTTATTCATTTCCGTATATTGAACCAGCCTTGCATCCCAGGGATGAATCCTACTTGATCATGATGCACATTTTTTTTGATGTGTTTTTGTATCTGATTTGCCAGAATTTTATTGAGGATTTTTGCATCTAGGTTCATCAGAGATATTGGTCTGTAGTTTTCTTTCTTTGAGGGGTCTTTGTCTGGTTTCAGAATTAGGGTGATGTTGGCCTCATAGAATGAATTTGGAAGAGCTCCCTCTTTTTCTATTTCCTGAAATAACTTGAAAAGTTTTGGTAATAATTCTTCTTTAAAGGTTTTGTAAAACTCTGCTGTATACCCATCCGGTCCTGGGCTTTTCTTGGTTGGTAGTCTTTTGATTGCTTCTTCTATTTCATCCATTGATATTGGTCTGTTCAAATTGTGTGTATCCTGCTGACTCAGTCTGGGCAAATCATATGACTTAAGAAATTTATCGATGTCTTCACTATCTTCTATTTTATTGGAATATAGTTTTTCAAAATAATTCCTAATTATCTTCTGTATTTCTGTAATATCTGTTGTAATGTTGCCTTTTTCATCCCATATGTTAGTAATTTGAGTTCTCTCTCTTCTTCTCTTTGTTAGCATGGATAAGGGTCTGTGGATCTTATTTATTTTTTCAAAGAACCAACTTTTAGTTTTGTTAATTTTTTCAATAGTTTCTTTTGTTTCAATTTCGTTGATTTCCGCTCTGATTTTAATTATTTCTTGCCTTCTGCTATATTTGCTGTTGTTTTGCTCTTCCTTTTCTAGGGCTTTGAGATGAAGTGTGAGCTCATTTATTTGTTGGTTTTTTCTTTTTTTGAGGAATGACCTCCAGGCAATGAATTTCCCTCTTAAAACTGCTTTCATTGTGTCCCATAGATTTCGATATGTTGTGTCTGTATTTTCATTTATCTCTAAGAATTTTTTGATTTCCTCCTTTATGTCTTCTGTAACCCATTGATCATTCAGTAACATATTGTTCATTTTCCATGTGATGTAGGATTTTTCCTTCCTTCTTTTATCATTGATTTCCAGTTTCATTCCATTATGATCAGATAAAATTCATGGTATTATCTCCACCCCTTTATATTTACTGAGGGTTGCCCTATGGCATAATATATGGTCTATTTTTGAGAAGGATCCATGTGCTGCTGAGAAAAAAGTATATCCACTTGATGATGGTTGATATATTTTATATATGTCAGTTAAGTCTAGGTTATTGATTGTGATAATGAGTTCTATAGTTTCTTTATTCAACTTTTGTTTGGAGGATCTGTCCAATGGTGAGAGAGGTGTGTTGAAGTCACCCATAATTATTGTGTTGTGGTCTATTTGATTCTTTAACTTGAGGAGAATTTGTTTTATGAACGTCGCAGCACCATTATTTGGTGCATAAATATTGATAATTTTTATGTCTTGTTGGTGAATGGTTCCTTTTAACAGTATATAATGTCCTTCCTTATCCCTTTTGATTAACTTAGTCTTGAAGTTGATTTTATTCGATATGAGGGTGCCCACCCCTGCTTGCTTACGAGGACCGTGTGCGTGGTATATTTTTTCCCAACCTTTCACCTTCAGCCTGTGTATGTCTTTTCCAATCAGATGTGTCTCCTGGAGGCAGCATATTGTTGGATTTGTTTTTTTAATCCATGTTACCAGCCTATGTCACTTTATTGGAGAGTTTAAGCCATTAACGTTTAGAGTTACTATTGATATATGGTTTGTACTTCCAGCCATGTTTGATTATTTATCTTTTTTTTAAAATTTATTTTGTTTCTCCATGATAAGCTTTCCCCCTCGCCGTCTGTCTTTACTGAGGCACTTCCCACTGTTGGTTTTGGTTATTGTTTTTCATTTCTTCCTCGTGTAGTGTTTTGCTCAAGATGCTTTGCAATGCTGGTTTTCTGGCTGCAAATTCTTTTAACTTTTGTTTATCATGAAAGATTTTTATTTCGTTGTCGTACCTGAAGCTTAATTTTGCTGAATACAAAATTCTTGGTTGGCATCCATTGTCTTTCAGTGTTTGAAATACGTTGTTCCAGGATCTTCTCCCTTTCAGCGTCTGTGATGAAAAATCCGTTGTTAACCTTATTGGTTTATCCCTGAATGAATCTGCCTCCTTTCTCTTGTAGCTTTTAATATTTTCTCTTTGTTCTGTATATTGGATATCTTCATATCAATGTGTCTTGGTGTTGGTCTACTGTGATTTTGTATGCTTGGTGTCCTGTATGCATCTACAATTTGTATATTCGTTTCCTTTTTTATTTCTGCAAAGTTTTCTATAATTATTTCATCCAGCAGGTTGCTCATTCCCTTGCTTTGAATCTCTATACCTTCCTCTATCCCAATGACTCTTAAGTTTGGTTTTTTTATGTTATCCCATATCTCTTGGATGTTTTTCTCATGATTTTTTTACCAGCCTTCCTGAGTTGGCTAGACTCTTTTCAAGATGATATATTTTGTCTTCATTATCTGACGTTCTGGCTTCTACTTGCTCCACTCTGTTAGTGATACTCTCATTTGAGTTTTTAATTTGGTTCATAGTTTCCTTCATTTCTAGAATTATTGTTTGATTTTTTTTATAATCTCTATCTCCTGATAAAGATGCTTAATTTCTTCTTTTATCTGTTTATGTAATTCATTTTCAATGTGTTCTTTCACTGTTTGAATTTGCTGTCTCATATTCTCTTTAAGGTTCCATTCCATCTGTCTAAGGTATTCCTTGAGTTCCTTATTTGACCATTTTTCTGATGCCTCTAGGTCCTCCTGAATATTTAGGCTGTCCTGCATTGTTTGTACTCCTTTTCTTCCTTGCTTTTTTATGCTGCTCATGTTACTTCTTGTTCTGTTTGACTGCTTAGTTACTGTTTACTCCTATAAATTTATTTGATGCTTGGGAGGAAAGGTATTAGAAGAGAAGGGAAGAAGTCACTAAAGAGAATGAGAGTAAGCAGGTAGAATTCAAGGAAGGGGGAATAAGGAAATTGAAAAGAAATGAAAAGACAAAAGAACAAAATAGAAAAGAAAATAAATTTAAAAAAATAATTAAAAAATTAAAAAAATTAAAATTAAAATTATAATAATAAAAAAAATTTAAAAAATTAAAAAACAAAAAAATAAGAATGAGAAAATAACCCACATAAAAATATTAATAGATGCAGTCTTAGAGTTTGATTAACTTCTCTTCCAGTAGGTGGAGCTGTGCCCACCAGGCCAAGCTTCTCCTCTCAATAAGCTGGAACCAATCACTGTGCAGCAGCTCCTCCTCCCAGACTGGGCGGGTCTCCAATCCTGAGTGCCAAGGGCCTTCTTTTGTGTCTAGTCACTTCCCCATTTTTCCTCAAGCCAGGCCCCACTCACTGGTGACGCTCACCACAATACTGGCTACATGGCAGTTCTGCTGTTCCCAGGAGCCTTATTTTCATGAACGACTGGGCACACTCTGCCTGTTTGCCATTCCCTCAGACCCTAAGTTTGTGGAGCTTGGGTCTGAGAACCCTCGGCAAATTTTGCTTGCCCTCCGGTAGCCACGCCCCCAGTAGCTGGTGCAAGAGACCTCAGTTGTCAGCACTGGTGGGAGCGGTAGCTGGGAGTTCCGCTTCGCGGGTCCCGCGCCACTCCTGATTCCCTTGGTCTGGCTATCGCACTCAAGGGAGAGCTGGGAGGGGCCCTTAAGGTTTCCCTGCTGTGTGGAGAGGGAAGGCTAGGGGGTTACACACCTGTCGCCGCTGGTTTCAATGAAGTTAACTCCTCCACCGCATTCTGGTGATGTCAGTTCTCTGCCATGGTGGTATCCCATGCAAATGGCGACAGTTTGTTCCCTTTGCTGGGTGACCAATGCAATGGGTGGGACCTGACTGGCTCTCCCAAGCCCCCCGTCTCAATCCCGTGGCCACTGCCTATGAAGGCTCGGTTGGCATTAACCTCCGCAGGTTCAGAAGGGCCGACCAGTTGTTAGAGCGGAATAGTTTAGTGCTGAGTCACAGCAGTTTGTCTGCGAGAAGCAGGTGAATGGGAGCTTGAATTCAGCCAATCCGGGCTCGGTGTGTGTTCTGAGAGGCCCAGACTGTTCGCCCCAGATCCACGTCAGCTCAGCATTGCCTAGTGATCCTGAGCAAACAGCATTTAGACGGTTTACGACTCCCTAGCCCGCGCAGCTGAAGAGGTCAGAGACTTGATCTCTCCACGCCCTCTAAGGTGAATCTTCAAAGTGAGAAAAAGAATTGAATTGTGTGAGCTTTTCAAACAAAAAGAAACAACTTGAGCACATGCAAAGGAGCAAAAAATAAAGGGGTACCTAGGGGCTTTTACAGTTTGTATCACTACCATGTGGTTTGGAAACTATCAGCAGTAATGCTTTTAGCCTTGAAATGTATTGTATCAGTTATTATGTCTAAGTGACCATTTTGTGTGTGTGTGTGTGTGTGTGTGATGCTATGGATTGAACCCATGGCCTCATGCATGCAAGATATCACTCTACTAACTGAGCTATATCCCCAGCCCCTGAGTGAACATTTTTGTAGGTAAAAAAACTGAACCTTCTTTTGTTGCATCCCATATATTTTGATATCTTGTTTATTCACTTTCATTTACATGTATTTTTTTAAATTTTCCTTCTAATTTCTTTTTTTATATAATAGTTGTCCAGGAGCATATTTGTAAATATTTCATGATTTCTTCAATTGTTGATCTCTAGTTGTATATTATTATGGTTGGAAAAGTTATCAGATGTGATTTCAAGCTTCTTATATTGGTTTAGACTTGTTTGTGTCACAACTTGTGATCCACCCTGGAAAATGTCCTCTGTGCTCTTATGAAAAAAAAATGTGCATTCTGCTCATGTTGGAAGAAATGTTCTGTACAGGTCTGATAGGTCCAGTTTGAAATCTAGTGTTTTCCTAACTTATTTTCTGTCTGGATGATATGCCATTATTGAAAATGGGATATTAAAATTCCCTATTATTGAGCCAGGTGCATGGGCACACACCAATAACCCCAGCAGCTCGGGAGGCTGAGGGAGGATTATGAGTTCAAAGCCAGCCTCAGCAACTTACCAAGGCCCTAGAAAACTCAGTGAAACCTAAATAAAACACACAACAAAGGGCTGGGTATGTGGATCAGTGGTTAAGTGGCCCTGGGTTAATTCCCCAGGACAAAAAGAAAAAAGAAAATTTCCTATTATTTTTGTGTTGCAGTCTATTATCCCTGGGATATAAAGTTCAATATATGCAAATTGATAAATGGATAAATGTGATTCACCACATTAGCAGAGTGAAAGACAAAAAACATACGCTTATTTCAATAAATGCAGAAAAAGCATTTGACAAAATTCAACATCCTCTCAACAAATTAGGCATAGAATTAATGTACTATAATATGATAAAGGCCACATATGAAAAGCCCATGGCTAACATCATAATCATTGGTGAAAAGCTGAAAGTTTGTCCTCTAAATCAGGAACAAGACAAGAGTAAGACAAGGGCACCCACTCTCCCCATTTCTATTCAACATAGTACTATAGCAATTAAATAAGAGAAATAGATAAAGGTCTTTCAATCATAAAGCATGAAGTAAGACAGTGTCAGCTTGCTAATGAGATGATCTTAAGTGTAGAAAACTCCTAAGTCTCCAACAAAAAATGTTAGAACTCATAAACAAATTAATTCAGGCTGCAGAATTCAAAAGCAGCATACAGGGTCTGGGGTTGTGGCTCAGCAGTAGAGTGCTCACCTAGCACATGTGAGGCCTTGGGTTCGATCCTCAGCACCACATAAAAATGAATGTAAACAAAGGTATTGTGTCCAACTACAACTAAAGAAAAATAAAATTAAAAAAAGCAACATACAAAAAAATGAACATTTCTTTACACTAACAATGAACTATCTGAAAAATAATTTAAGAAATTATTGTCTTTCATAATAACATAAAAAAATTAAATAGGGGTAAATTTAATTAAAGTAGTGAAAGATATACATATTGAAAACTACAAAATAGGTGATGAAAAAAATTATAGACAACATAAATAAATAGTAATATATTTGTGAGAGCCACAGCTGGGTCGGAATGGCCCCTGGCATTTTGCCAATAGTATTGGTTGACAGGCGAGGCATTACTATGCGCCTCGGCCGCTACTTTGGAGTTCTCACGCTACTTTGGAGTTCTCGTGGGGATTCCCGGAGAGTTCCCATTGGTTGGGGAAATGCAGGAGGAGGGATTTCCGGAAAAGATATTTCCTGTGGCTGGTTCCTGGACCAGCCACAGGGGATTCAGGAGAATTCCCCAGGAGCATGTGTGAAGTGTTTTGGTGGAGTTCAAAAATAAAGTTTGTTCCTGCTTCAGTGGCTCATGGTTTGTGCCCAGCCAGACTGCGGCATTATATTCCATGATCATGATTAAGAAGAATCAATATTCTTAGAATGCCCATGTTACCAAATATACAGTTTCAGTGAGATAGATATGAAATTTTCAATGTCATTCTTCAAAAGAAGACCTTGATGAAACAAAGGATTCTCAAGCATAGAGAACAAAAGAAGAATGATGTCAAACTTATTACAAAAATATACAAATCAAAATAGCTCAATACTGTTATGAAAACAGAAAAGTCAATGAATGAAAGAAAAAAACAATAGAAATCTCAGACTTGAATTCACATTTTTGATTCTGGACAATGATACAAAGAATATATAGAGAAAAGATAGTCTCACCCTCAAATGGTGTTGGAATAGCTGGATATGCAGATGCATGAGAATAAAATTTGATCCTTACCTCATACTAGATATGGAAATAAACTCAAAATGGATTAAAGACCTAAATGCAAGCCCTGAAACTATAAAGCTTCTTGATGAAAACATAGGGTCAGTACCACAACATTTTTTGGACGATGCTTTCCTGAATATGAACCCAAAAGCACCAGCAATGAAAACAAAAACAAAATTTTACCAGACTAAAAAGTTTTACACAGCAAAAGAAACAAGAGGATGAAGATGTTACAATAGAATAAATTGGCTTCTATCAAAAATGAAAGCATGTCCATGAAAAGGAGCTATATTTTTTATGTTTCTGAAGTATCATCATTGAATCACAGATTAACATTTAAAATTGCTAAAATAATAGTGTGTAAATGTGAAACCACTGGCTTTGTGAGGGAATGTTTGTGGGACAATTTTTTCTTTAAATGTATAATAGTGTTAAATTGACTTAAAAATCTTCCAGAATTAATATTCCCTTTTGTTGCTTTTTAAAAATAATAACAAATCACTTGTGTTGTTAAAAAAATATGTACAGTGGGTAATTACTACTTTGTCCTTGTTCACATCACCTAGTGGCATGAGAAGAAGACAAAGGGATATCAGAGAAAGACAGCTGAACAAGTGCTGACTTAAGTGCAGCTTTGGTCCCAGATGTATTTAATCTCCTTGATGTCTAGTTTGTCACTATTAACCTGGAAAATGTTTTCCCCCCTATTCCTGCTATTAAAGATCACTATAAAGAACTTATTTTTAGTAGCCAAAACCAAAAACAACACTTTGCTGTCTTAAGTATTCTAGCATTCCAAGTGCTATGTTATAATCTAATCTGCAGTGAATTTAGTGACTACTCCAAAGAACACCTCAATCGTTCACTGTATTTTTAATATGGTCCTGCCAAGCAGGACGTAGTAACCACTCTAGATATCTGGTTAAAACACACACACACACACACACACACACACACACACACTACAGTGTGGAAAATGAATCTCAAAAATATTCAGGGGCCTATCCTCTTGGTGAAACTTCTAGAAGAGTAATGGTCTGGGGGAAGTATAGAGGTCTAAATAAAAGACAAGTTTCTACATTTTATACCATTACATCAATCACTAAGAGGCACAATTTTCTGTGCCATTTAGTATTTGGGAAGAAAAAAAAGCCCTTCATTTTGGCATAATATTCCGACATAGTTACCAAGTAACTCCAGTTTTGAATAAGGCCTAGACTAAAGAAAGATGCTCACAGATTCCTACTGCCTTGAAAGTTGCCCTGACACTTGTTCTGTGTGACCCAGAAGATACCATAAAGCATCTGTGGCATAAAGGATATGTAGGATTCTCTTAGAAGATTCCTGAAGATCAATCATGATCCCAGACTTTTTTCAGTCTTAGCAAACATATGCCTCTTTTGGCAAATACCAAATCTACTTTTAAGAAGGAACTTTTGAACACTTAAATAAGGGCCAGCAACATATCATGCAACCTGAGTTTCCCAACATTGATTTGGTATTGTGAACCACAAAGTTACAAAGTTGGGCATGTACAGTAGCCCTCTATGATCATATTGAAGTGGTATATGCAAGATTGGCCTCAAGCAGATCCTGAAGTCATAAGTTTTATAAACAATTGATCTACATGCTCAAGGTCCCTACTGCATTACCTTCTCTCACTACTATGCCTAGAACCTCAGGGGGATAATCCACTGAACAGCTGATAGAGAGAGAAAAATATGTAGCCCTTTTATAGATGGCACGGTCTCCTTCTTCTATTGGCATTCACTATAGAGTAACTTACTTAGTGAGTAACTTATTTATCTAACTGTCCCTTACATTGCAAGACATCTAAGATCTCTTCATGTGTGAAGACCTGGGTTTGATCCCCAGCACCATGAAGGAAAAAAAAAAAGACATCTAACATATCTGAGTCCTCAGCCAAAAAAAAAAAAAAGAAAAGAAAAGAAAAAAAATCCCAGTAGCTTTTGTTGTTATCCTCACCGCTGAAAACATCCACCTTTAAGGAAGATTATATATCAATAGGTTATTAATATTTTTGCACTCATTGTTGTTGTCATTATCTCACCAACATCTTATTCCATAGATCAGATCCCCTGTTCACATTATCTTCTCTTTTCCACAAAGCATTCTTTACATTCCTTGGAAAACTTGGAATGGAACCACCATTTGACCCAGCTATCCCTCTCCTTGGTCTATACCTAAAGAACTTAAAAACAGCATACTACAGGGACACAGTCACATCAATGTTTATAGTAGCACAATTCATAGTAGCTGAACTGTGAACCAACCTAGATGCCCTTCAGTAAATGAATGGATTTTTTAAAAAGTGGCATATATACACAATGAAATATTACCCAGCAATAAGAGAGGATAAAATCATGGCATTTGCAGGTAAATGGATGCAGTTGGAGAAGATAATGCTAAGTGAAGTTAGCCAATCAAAAAAAAAAAAACAAAAACAAAAACAAATGGTGAGTGTTTTCTCTGCTATAAGGTGACTGACTCATAGTGGGGTATGGAGAGGGACTGTGGGAGGAATAGATGAACTCTGGATAGGGCAGAGGGGTGGGAAGGGAAGGAAGGGGGCAGGGGCTTAGCAATGATGGTGGAATGTGATGGACATCATTATCCAAAGTACATACATGAAGTCATGAATTGGTGTGAACATACTTTATATACAGAGGTATAAAAAATGTGTTCTATATGTGTAATAATAATTGTAATGCATTCTGCTATCATGTGTTTAAAAAATAAAAGCAATTTTTTTAAAAAACCCAAAGCATTCTTTACCTCTAAATCGTGGAGGCATTGACATTACCCTCTCCAAATTCTACACCTACTTGTTAAAATAATGAAGCACCCAGAAGTCACCACCAGGGGCAGTCTCCACATAGCAAAGTTTACCCATCACCTTTATCCAGCTTTGCTTAAGGGTAACTTGGGGAAAATATTTAAGTGGTCTCCCATTTAAGGAATAAGTCATATCCATTCTCCAACACTCTGACAGAAAATTTAGGAGAAGTAAATACTTCCAAACTTATTATCAAAGGTCAGTATTAACCTGATATTAAAAATAAAGAAAGCATATTACAAAATTCAGTATTCATTTCTGATTTTTTAAAAAAAACTTTTATCAACAAACAGTAAATAAAAATAATTTTTCATCCTGTTAGAGTACCAATGAAAAAAACTATAATTGTCAGACTTAATGATGAAAGACTGAATAGTTTTCTAACCACATTTATTCAGTCTTGCAGCATATGATCTAGAAAGTACAATAAGCCAATAACAGTGAATAAAATAAATCTACATTAGAATTTGAAAATACACTAATTCACTGACATGGTCATCTGTAAGGAAACCTTACATGATCTATAAAAAAAGACTAACAATAAAGTTTTATAAATTTGCAGAATACAAAATTAAACAAAAATCTACTATATTTCTCTATACTCACAATCAACAATCATAAATTGAAACAAAAGTCAATATCATTTAAAAGTACATCAAGATATAAAATACTTATGGATAATTTTTTTAATATGCAAGAATTGTTTACCAAAAACTTCAAACATTGCCAAAAGAAATTAAAGGGAACAAGTAGATGAATGAATGCAATGTATTTAAGATACATTCTTCAAAATAAATGCATATATTCATCAGATAATAATTATGTGTCTATAACATTCCAATCAATATTCTGTCTCAAATTTCCAGAATCTAAAATATCAAAGAAAGAAAAATATAGTTACATCATAGTTCATGAGACAACTTTATCTTATCTTTTAAGAGATCTTTCTATAAATTATAAGCTGTTTTCATACCCTCTTCATTGCTGCCTTCATCTCTTTATTCCTGAATGTGTAAACGACTGGATTCAGAAAAGGAGTGAGAACTGCTTCAAAAATAGCAAGAAATTTGTCTATCTGTGAATTAGAGCGTGGCCATGTGTAAACAAACAGAGTCCAACCCAAGAACAAAATGACTACAGAAATGTGAGCTGAGAGAGTAGAGAGGGCCTTGGAGGAACCACCTGAGGAATGTTTCCAGACAGTGAACAGGATGAAGACATAGGAGATGAGAAGCCTAAAGAAAGAGCCAACGCAGATAAACCCACTGTTGACAGTGACCATGAACTGCAATTTGTAGGTGTCTGCACAGGCCAATCTGAGAAGCAGAGGGAGGTCACAGTAAAAGCTGTCCAATATATTAGGGCCAAAAAGGGTACATTAATAAGAAATGCAAGTTGGAACAATGAGTGAATAACGCCAAGGCCCCAGGCAGCAGCCAGAAACAAAATGCACATCCGTGGGCTCATGATGGTCAGGTAGTGCAGAGGCTTGCATATAGCCACATATCTGTCAAAGGCCATGGCCATGAGCAGCTTCATCTCCACAACACCAATGACATGAATGAAGAAGATCTGAGTGATGCAGCCTCCAAAGGAGATGACTTTGTGCTTTCTGAAAAGATCATAAATCATCTTGGAAGCAGTGACAGAGCAGGCTCCCAAGTCAATGAAGGAGAGACCTGCTAGTAAGAAGTACATAGGGGAGTGTAAGTGAGGATCAGTGGTCACAGAAAACACAATGAGGATGTTGCCAGTCATGCTTGCCCCATAGAGCACAGAGGAGAAGCTGGATCTCCTGCGAACAAGTGAGTTCCAGAAACACAAACTCAGACACCACCGCGTGATTCCCTCCATCAATTGATCCAGCCGACTGGGCTGTGGCTAAACTTACAAGACTTGAGAAAATGAGAAGGAAATTGTGATTACAGGGATAACAATGTGCTAAAATCATTGCAGAATTCTCATTGGGAATGAACAGTGTAGCATAATCTAGTTATTCAAATGTACCAAAATAATAAAAGCAATACAATACCATCAGAATGTGTAGGCTGCAACAGGATATAAACATGTCACCAACTCATTGTAATGTTCTCTCTCAAATTAACAAATTGGGCAAAAACAAAAGATTCATGACTACACATGATGTTCACCAGGTATTTAAAACACTGTAGTATTGACTTTTTTTCTCATTTCCAACATATTCCACGCTGTACTTATGCATATTCTCATAGTTGCCTTCCCTCTCCAGTTCACACTCACAATTCTCTAACAGAATGTTTGGATATGAGGAAAATATCATGATTAACAGAGATGCCTGAGTCATAAATTGAGACTGAATTAAGGTAGGCTGTAGATGGAGAGTGTAGAGAGACCAGGATGTGACAAATCAGCCCTCAACTATAGGACAACAAGGGAAATATGTGCACATTCACTTTCTTTAAAACATGTTTTCTCATGTTCACTGCTATCTGGTGCCTCCTGTTTCAACATAATCTTTCATTATTATATAACCCCCAATGGCTTCATATCCTGTAAGATTCAACAGGAAACCTGTTCTGCTCATCATGTCTTTCTCTAGACCTAATAAATGTGCATATGGAGAATTTCACCTGAGTTTCTACTAAAAAACATGTCTAAAAGGCCTAACAAGGATGTAGGATAGATCTTCATGAAGGTATTGAGAACTAGCTCTTGGAATAGCTATTAGTGTTAATTCCTCTGTGTCTCGGCCTCTTCTTGATATCAACTTTTAGGTCCCTTGGCATTCTTCACCTTGTGAAGTATTCAGTACCTCCACATAGTAAATGACACTTGGTATTATTCTGGTTATATTGTCTAAAATTTATTCAGACACAGATATTTTCTCTTCAAGAAAATTGGGAGTTTACACTTTAAACTTCATGTTTATAAAATGAGATGAATTTCAAATATAATATGTCACTTTTGAGAAGTGACATATTAATATTTCTTATTGACTTTAAAGCACAGGATGACACTGGACTTAGTCCTTTAATGCATATTAAATTTATGGTGAAGTAGAGGATGAGCAAATAAAAACCCTGTTTCTCTGTATCCCAAATTGATACTCACCTTAATCATTTTCTAAAGTAGAAAGGACTTTCTGAAAACACCTAAAAAAGGTTATTTTTAGAAGTTGCTGAGGTACAAATAAAATAGATTCCCTAACATCCTATATTTTTTGCAGCTACAATTTCAGACCTTCTCATACAAAGGGCCATCTGCCTAATGCCATCATTCATCCCAGACCCCCCAAGACTCAGAGATATACAATGTCTTCCCTCCAATCCTTGTCACCACCACTAGCATGAGTCTCATCTACACATAGTCATTACGCTGTCACTTCTTAAGCTTATAGTCCAAAAGCTCCATGTGTATACTTTTCATGACTAGAAACCCGTAGCCTGGGTGGGAGGAGGAACAGCCACAGGCCCTACCCATGTGAGTAGGGTGACTCAGCCTGGGACTAAAGGGAACATGCATGCAGAGACTATGATCACTGGGAAGGAGGCAGGGAAATGTAGTCACTGCTGAAAAATAGCTACAGCCTTGGTGAGGGAAAACACACGTCTCCAGTATAATGAGGTGAAAACGTACATAGAATGTATAAAGAACATTTTGTCCAAGCTGATCATCATTCACATGAAAAACCTGAGACCCAGAAAAGCAAGCTGAGCCTACAAAATTCACACAATTTGCAGAACGGGTACCAGAACCCGGTGATTCTTATTTCATGAAACGTGATATGAGCGCTGAGGTTGCGGCTCAGTAGAGTTGCCTCACGTGTGTGAGGCACTGGGTTTGAATCTCAGCACCACATATAAATAATGAATAAAACAAAGGCCTGAACAAAATTTTTAAGAAAGGTGTGATATGATAGGACAAATCATCATAATAACCAAGTAAAATGAGAAAATATTCAAGTAAAAAAATAGTCAAGTAAAAAGACCAAAACTCAAAAGCACAGAAGAAGGTGTTTTTCCTGGTTAAAACTCAAACTAACGAGAGACATTTATAAAATATATTATGATACTAAATTATATAGCAACAATGCCAAATAAATAGTATATAGAAGGTGTACTTACTTAAAAATTACTTAACTTGTATAATAATAAAGCATATTTGGGAAAGTAATTTTCATTACTATCATGATGTGTGTACTCATTTTTTTATTTTTCTGGTTGTATAACTAGTCACTACAGCTGTTAAAATCTTAAGGTCATGCTTCTAAGAAGTTCATCCTTTGAGACTTTCTAAATTTTATTATCCTGATAGGTCAATTAAGATCCCAATCTCTTCTTGTAGTTTTACTGACAATTCTCCTTCATAATGATTTGGGTTTTTTTAACTCCAGTAAATCAAAGAACCAAAAAAACATTGAAAAACATGAATGGTTCATATAACAAGCACAGCCTAATGTAGCATATAATAAATATCAAATGAATAGTAAGTTAAATGTCTGGCAAGGTTGTAGGGGGAGTGCTATAGGGATTCAAGGGCAGAAGGTAGAAATTTATCAAGAACAGGACAGCTCTGCTAGTGACAGAAACATTGATATGGATTTTAAGGGATTTATAAAAAATGAATAGGAGACAGAAACAGTATATACCAGATGTGAAAAATACCCTAAATCATATAAAATGAAGAGACTTTTAGTATTAAATATTATTATTCCTGTATGTATAACAGATGTCATATCCTCAGGTATATATAGTGGATAGCTCTTTACTGACAGGTTAGATTTATAACTCCACCCTATATAAAGACCATGCCTTCAAGTCAATGGTATTTGTTATTCCTGGTTCTCTTCTCTACATCGTATTTTCTAATATGTTCAGCATTCATAAGAGAAAATGTCTCATTTAAAAATTTATATGACTAATGGTCTCCCAGTAAAAATATATTTTATGCACACATATAAATGTGTATGTGTTATATATAATACATACACATATTTAATTCTTTCTGAGGATAAGATAGCGTTTAATTCTCAAACTTACAGCCAAGCATCCAACTGATTTTGTTGAAGTCTACAGGATGATCTGAGACACAGACAAAGTAGAATGGAGATAAAATGCAATAGAATGAAGATTAGAAATATGAGAAAGATGAGAAAATTAGTAAAGATATGCATAATGATAAGAAACTAAAGGAAAGACAAAGACAAAAAAAGAAAGATCTGATAATATTCAGGTAGTATAAAATATGAGAGTGTGCATTTTTGAGAAAATAGGTTATCGAAATAGAGCCTTAATAAAATCAATCTCTCACTATTAATGCAGATTCAGGACTATTCCTAACTTTGACATTGGATTGCATTTAAAGGTGAGATTCCTCCATTACCTGCCTTGTTGGGCTCATAAAGATTCTGTGAAACTCACTTAATAAATGCAAAAATTTTATTTTATACTACATGATTATATATAAACATAATTCACTGTAAAAAAATGACCATTTTGATTTCAGAAACCTAACATACACTAATCAGGAGAAGGAGGGGAACAGAACAACAGACCACAGGCACATGGAAGTCTCCCCAGGGTTTCTTTTCCTTGTTTTCCACCACACCAGGAGAACTCTCTGTCCAGTCAGTTTGTTTTCCTAAGGGTTACAGTAGTTATTTTCAAAGACTTTGGCCCTTATACACTGTGGGCTTGTCACACAGCTGTCTGCTCCCATTCAGAAATCCAGAAACAATTTCCATTTCCAGATTTTCATCTCTTTCCTCTTCAGTCCTAAAAATATAAAAATTGATAGATGATTTTCATACATTATACCTACTGTGACCCTTAGGAAAACAAACTGACTAGACAGAGAGTTCTCCTGGTGTGATGGAAAACAAGGAAAAGAAACCCTGGGGAGTCGTTCATGAGACTTTCATGGAAAGGCTAATAATTTGGTTCTTGAGATCAATCCGATCTGTTTTAAGTCCAGACTCCATTACTCAATGTCAAGACGAACACAACAAAGTCATTAGACCTCTTGGGACTTCTCATTATTGAAATGGAGATAATATATCCCTGAAAAGTGTGGGTGGACTAAATGATATAAAATATATAAATGTCAAATTTAGTACCTAGCACATAATACAGTAATTGGCATCATATATTGACTACTAGGTACATGAATGATGTTCAAGTGTAGAAAATTATCCTCCTATTCTGACTTCTTGGTTATTCTAAGGTATGGAAACGAGTCCTAGCTTTGGGCAAGCTTTTGATGTCTGCACTTGCTGCTAATCACTTATGTACATTTCCCACAAGATGATTTTGTTCCTATGTGGAGACACTGATCAAAGACTGCCTAAGGCATACAAAGAATATTAGTCCTCTAAGTTGTACCACGTCCACAATCTAAAGTCCGAAATTTCAATTTCCCCACATGAAAAGAAAAAGAAAAAACAGCTAAGTCTTTCCTGACCACATCAAGTAACATTGACTATTTATTTTTGTCATTAGGAATGAGAAACAGGAAAAAAAGTGCAAGGACCAGAATACGAGCCTCAAGAGATTTTTGAAGCTATGACTATGCAGATGTAAATTTTTGTTGGCCTTCCAAGGCAAGGAACCCAAACTATAGGAAGGCAAGGAAACCAACTATATTTCATCTGCCCATGAAAACAAACCTTCTGCCCTTTTGGTGTGACATGGAGTTCTTCATTTTCAATCTCAAGTTAAATTTCAAATGTGCAGAAAATAGGTAGTTTATGCACATAAGAAAATCAGATTGCTTCTCAAGACCAAATTCTCTGTCCCAGTTATGTCTCATTTCTGTCCTTACCTTCTCATTAACTTATTTTGTTAATTTAAGGTGGATTTGTTTAGTATGTGTCAGATACTAAGAAAAAACAATTTGCCTGAAGCCAATCCTTATCCAGCACAAATGTGAGTATACCTCAGAACTGTGTGATGCATGTCATAGAAGTGTAACAGATTGTTTGCTGTAAGTAGAATTGAAAGAGAGAACTATAGTGATGACAGAATGCAGTGTAGTGACATGGCACTTGATTTATAGTCAAAAAAGATGATAAAATTACAATTCACAAATATAAGAGCTAAAGAAGTCATTTCAAGAGTTGAGAAAATATTTTAAATATTGGTAAGTTCAGTGTATACTAGGTTAATGATGAAGCGTACAGTCTGTCTACATCATAGAGATTGTGTCTAAGAACAGAAGGAAATAAGATGAGTAAGATGGCTGAGATTCATTTTGCCTAATATTTGGAACATCTCTAACATAGTTAAGAATTATTAAATAAATTTAGGAGGCCAATGAAGGCATGAGTGCATGGAATTGGTAATGAGACCAATAACTAGGGGAAATCTTCCATCTACAAGTGATGAATCAAATGAAGAAAAGAGACTATAGAGCTAGGGAGACCTTAAAAGAATGCAGAATTTGAACAGATTTGACAGATTATGCAGATGCACCAGGACCATGGGTTTAGCCATATGACTGTAGATGCAGAAAATAGAAATAATGAGAAGTAAAAGCCCAAAGGAATTGGTGGATGATTAAAGTTGGAGTGAACATAGAGGAGAGCAAAGTCAAAAAATGACACCAACATTTGAGCATGAATAGATAGGACAATAGTAGGTTTCTCTCTAAAAATATGAAAGTTGAATAAGAAATATGTGGAATGGGAGGAAAATAGATGCATGTGTATTATAAGCCAATTGAACTTTAGGTACTGCTGAAATGTATTGATGGATATATGAGTTAGGATATATTGAAAGAAAAAGAGATACAAGATAAATTTGTTTATAATTCAATGTAAAAGTAATAGAATGCTTTAGAGTGAATAAGATCCCTGAATGAAATGATATGGAGGAAAAAATTCAAAAAGCAAAGATACAAGTATGAAAAAGACCTACATTAATAATGTGAAAGAGGTAAAGAGGCAAAGGTAATAGGAAGAACAATTACAGAAGTAGAAGGATAACCAGTGGTGGGCTAAAAATAATGCCAAAAAAAGAGCATATCAAGAATTAAAGAGTATAAGGGAGAACAAAAAAGGGGAGGAGAAAGATATTGGTACAGTCAGTAAAGAAGGATCCTAGGGTACAGGAGAAGACATATAAGAAAATTAAGATTTACAGTATATTTACATAAAATTTTCTACATTGTAAATGGGCAGTTTGGGCCTGGTGTATTGTGGACAGATATAAGTGTCAAATGAATTAATTAAAGAGTAAGAAGTATAAGGAACATGATAAAATTATCAAAGAATGAATACATTAAAAGTTTCCATTGGAGGATGGAGTTGGAGAACATCATACTAAGTGAAGTAAGCCAATCCCAAGGGGAAAAAAGGCAAAATATTTTCTCTGATAAGTGGATGCTGATCCATAATGGGGGTGGGGAGGGAGCCTGGGAGAAATGAAGAAAATTTGGATACAGCATAGGAGAAGAAGGGGAAGGGAGGGGGCCATGGGGTTAGAAAAGATGCTGGAACAAGACGGACATCATTACCCTAGTTACACGTATGAAGACACGAATAGTGTGACTCTACTTTGTGTACAACCAGAGAAATGAAAAATTTTGCTATATATGTGTACTATAAATTGAAATGCGTTCTGCTGTCATGTATAACAAGTTAGAACAAACAAATAAATAAATAATTTTTTTAAAAAATGTTTCCATTGGAGATTTCCACTGGAGATAGTTTTGCAATAACAAAGAGATCCAAAACAAAATCACTACAAACACACACCAACAGCTACATAAACAGTTAAAGCAGCAACTCATTCCAGCCCCTGAGGGTACTGACCAAATGATGCTACAGAGATCTGGAATTGTCTGACTGAGATCACCTGGCATGGGGAATTGTCATCTATTTAGTTGTGGTTTTCCCAAGACAGCCAAGCAGTTATAGTCCTAATTAATGGAAGTAACAGATATTAATATTTTTTATGACAAAGAGACCTTTTTGCCTTTTTCTATGACTAAATATATTATGATGACTAAAGGTGAATTTCAGAACAATACTGAAAAATTGCCCTACTATCTTATCAGATTATAACAGAATCGATCTAGAAATCAACAGCAAAGTGTAGAAATTATACAAACATATGGGGATTAAACAATGCACTTTCATAACCCACTTGAATCTAATGTATGAAATATGATATGTCAAGAGCTTTGTAATGTTTTGGACAACCAATAAAAAAAGAAAAATAAATAAAATAAAATGGGTAAAATGAAAAGAAAAAACAATGCACTTTCAAAGGATCAGTGAATCATTGAATAAATCAAAGGGGAAGTTTAAAAATTCCTAGAATCAAATGAAAATGCAAATACAATATGCCAGAACCTGTGGAAGACAGTAAAAACAGTATTAAGAGGAAAGTTTAGAGATATGAGTGATGACTATATTAGAGAGAGCTCAAATAAATGGCATACATCTCAAGATTTTAGGAAAAAGAAAAAGAAAAAAAAAACTAAACCCAAAATTAGTAAAAAGAAAGAAATAATAAAGACTGGAACAAAAATAAATGGATATGAATTAGTACAGTCACTATGGAAAATGATTTGAAGGTGCCTCGAAACATAAAAAAAATAGAACTATCATATGGTCCAGTAAAACCACTCCTGGGATTATATCTAAAAGAAATGAAGCCAACAGAAAAATGAAAGACCTACATATCCATGTTTATTGCAACAATATTTACAACAGTCAACATATATAATCAGCCTATGTCCATCAACAGATTAATGGATAAAGAAAATGTCATTCATATACACAATAGATTATTATTCATACATAAAGAATAAAATTGTCATTTTTCAGGAAAATAAGCCAGACACAGAGAGATAAATATCACATTTTATCTCACATGTGAAAACTAAAAACAAAAAAAATTAAAAATAACAGAAAGTAGAAGAGTAACTATTAGAAAAGGAAAAGGCAGGAAAGGGGACTACAAAGGAGAGGGGAGATAGGGAGAGGTTGAATAAAATCATGACACATGTATATATGGAAATATCACAGTGAAACTCTTTAACTTGTACAAGTAATGTGCATTGGCCATTAAAAAAAACACTTGGAATCTTCAGAGTGATGTCTTTCATATGCTAATGAGATGATGGAAGCTGAGGACCCCTTGATAGTTTCAGGATGAGGGTGATCACCAGAAAGACTAAGATATGATGGTGCAGCCAATTTGGAAAGCAGTATGGAGATTCCTTGGAAAGCTGGGAATGGAACCACCATTTGACCTAGCTATTCCCCTTCTCGGACTATGCATAAAAGACATAAAAAGAGCATACTACAGGGACACAGCTACATCAATATTCATAGCAGCACAATTCACAATAGCTAGACTGTGGAACCAACCTAGATGCCCTTCAACAGATGAGTGGATTAAAAAATGTGGCATTTATACACAATAGAATATTACTCAGCACTAAAAAATAACAAGATCATGGCATTTGCAGGGAAATGGATGGCATCAGAGCAGATTATGCTAAGTGAAGTCAGCCAATACCTAAAAAACAAATGCCGAATGTCTTCTCTGATATAAGGGGGTCACTCAAAATGGGATAGGGAGGAAAAGCATGAGAAGAAGATTACCACTAAATAGGGAAGAGAGGTGAGAGGGAAAAGGAGGGAGAAGGGGAATTGCACAGAAGATGGAAGGAGACCCTCAAAGTTATACAGAATACAAGTATGATGTTGTGAGGAGAAAAAAAAAAGTGTGTCACATTAGATTGGGTAGAGAGAAGTGATGGGAGGGGAAGGGAGGGGAGGGCGAGGGGGGATAGGAAGGGCAAAGAATAAAATAGACATTATTATTGCTGTATGTATATAGGTGACTGTATGACCAATGTGATTCTACAACCTGAACAATCAGAAAAATGAGAAGTTATACCCCACATGATTCAAATGTATGAATTGTCAAGAGCATTGTACTGTCATGTGTAGCTAATAAAAAATAAAACAAAGTAAAAAAATATAAAAATGTTTTTTGTTGTTGATGGAAAAAAAGATATGATTAGAAGGTTCAAACTTGCAACCACAGCTATCTAACCTCTGGGAATGAAAAAGAGGGAAAGTTGAGTTGATACCAATGACCTATATGATGAATCCTCCATAGAAACTCAAAGGGAAAGAGAGTTGGATAAAGTCCAAATTGTTGAATCTGTGGAGGTGCCTGGAGGGTGGTTTACCTAGAGAAGGCATAGAAGTTAGGCATTCCTTCCCCCATACCTTACAGTATGTTTTTTTTTTCTGTGTTTGTGTGTGTGTGTTTTCTGGCCGCTCATCACTATGCTTTGTAATATCCTTTAGAATAACTGGGTAAATATATGCAAAGTGTTTCCCTGAATTCTATGAGCACTGTTGCAAATAATGGAACCCAAGGATTGTGGGAGTCCAATTCTGGTCAGTCAGAAAAATAGGTGATACTTGTGATTAGTATCTGAAGTGAAAGGGCAGATTTGTAGTTGTTCATTAAGGGATCTGATGCCATCTCAGGTAGACACTGTCAGAATTGATATTCACTAAATTGCTTTTAAAACCTATGCACATCTGACTACAGAAGTTTCTGTGTTGAGTGTGAAAGCACAAGGAAAAACAGTTCACTTTTTTCCTTCACATCCCAGAGGTGGTACTGCTGGATCATATGGCAGCGTTACTCAGTTTTTCATTTCTGAGACCAAAATATCAGACGAGAACAACTTAGAGGAGGAAAAGTTTATTTGGATTCATGGTTTCAGAAATTCAATCCATTGTTGGATGGCTCCATTGCTCTGGGATCAAGGCAAAGCAAAATATCCTGGTATAAAGGGCATGACAGACAATAGCTCATGCAGCCAGAAAGCAGAGAGAGAAAGGGTGAGGCACCAGGAACAAAATATAAACCTAATGCATGCCCCCAGTGACCTACCCTCTGGCCATGCCCTACCTGCCTATAGTTACCCAGGAATTCATTCAAATTATTCATCTGTAATCCAGTGATTAGGTTACAGCTCTTGTAATCTAATCACTTCACCCTTGAACATTCTTGCATTGTCTCATACATGAGCTTTTGGGAAATACCCTCATATCTAAACCACAATAGTAGTTCTTATTTTAATTTTTTGAAGGACTTTCATCAGTTTTCTATAATGGCTGTACCATGTACATTCCTACCAGCAGTGTACAAGTGTTTCCTTTTTTCCACAACCTTTCCAACACTCTTCTTTTTTATAATAGCCAGTCTTAAGAGTTGTGAGGTGACATCTCATTTGTGGTTTAATTTGTATTTCTCTAGTAATTATCATTGTTGAACACCTTTTCATATGCCCACTGGCAATATCTAGTCCATCTTTGAAAAAAATATTTATTGGGTTCTTTCACTCACTTTTTTTGTTGTTGTTTTTTCGGCCATATATTTATTTTTATTTACAGTTTGTGTTCAATGCAAATAAATTCCATAACATGAAAGGTTTCTATGAATCAAAGCATAAATACAGGGCTGGGGTTGTGGCTCAGTGGCAGAGTACTTTCCTGAGGCACTGGGTTCAATCCTCAGCATATATATATGCATAAATACACTATATATATATTAAAGCATAAATACACAAACACAATATACAATCCAAATAGATGTACAGAATTCAGGTATGAAGCAAAAGGGTATGTTCATTCACACACACAGTAGCTTTAGATCTGTTTGATCTGGTTGTTCCCTTTAGGTTTCTAAAGATGAGAAAAAAATTATTTGGGTTATCAAGACTATGGTGGCCTAGATACAAATGATTTCAGGGAGTGTCTATTTTTTAAAAGGTTTATGTGTATCAAGGCAGTTGTAAAGATTTACAGGATCAAGACCGCTTTTAAGTTTAGGATCAGGTTTCAGCTACCTAAAAATACTGACTGATAACAAAAAGTGTTCCAAATGTGGCTATTCTGATCCATAATTTTCTTTAAAAAGAAGTATTTACAGAAAAAGTATAAAATTTTTTGTGAGTTTAATATGCAAGCTAGCTTCCAGACCTCTCTTCCCAAATGCTGATGTATAAATTTGGGTTCTTCACATATTTTATACACTTTAAGTAGGATTATTTGGGGGTTTTACTATTGAGTTGTACAAGTTCCTTGTATATTTTAGATATTAACCTCTTATCAGATATATATGTTTAAAAGTTAGAAATCTCAACATTCTTCAACTAAACCCCTGGTGTTTTCAAAAGTCAAAACAGAAGTTCAGAGGTGCAAGCATATGCTAATATGAAAGATTTATAATAATGGACACACAAACGTGGAGTGAAAGCAAGTTAAAGTAAGAATGTTCAAATTAGTAAGTAGAAAGAATAATCAGTCAAAAAATTGTTAAAGAAACATTAATGACAGAAATTGTAAATACAAATGGAATTTCAAGAAACAAAAAGATACACAAGAGGAAAAACAACAGTGAAGAGACAACATACATAATGGGAAAAATATTTGCAAACTGTGCATTTGAAAAGAGGTTAATATTCAGGATATATGTGAAACTCAAACAAACAAATAGAAAAAAAGTAAATAGTCTGAATTTAAAAATGGGCAAAGGACCTCAATAGGCATTTCTCAAAATAAGACATACAAACAGCCAACAGTTATGAAAAATGCTCAAAGCAACTATTCACCAGGGAAACAAAAAATCAAAACCACCGGATATCACTTTACTCCAATTAGAATGACTATTATAAAAAAGACTAAAAAATAATGGTGGTATGGTTGTGGAGAAATGAAAATTTTCATATGCTATTGTTGGGAGAATAACTTGGTATAGCCATTATGGAAAACAGTATGAAGTTTCCTCAAAAAATAATTAAAAATAAAACTTCTATATGATCCCACAATTCTACTACTGGATATTGTACAAATAATACCAAATCACTATGTTGAAAAGATATTTGGACTCCCAAGTTTACTGCAGCAATATTCACAAGGGTGAAGATAAAAAAATCAACTTATGTTCCCATCAGTAGATAAATGGATAAAGAGATTTAGTATACATGCACAATGGAATAGTATTTGAACATTAGGACAGTAGGATCAGTATGGATAACAATATTGTAATGTATACTTCAAAATATCTAGAAGACCATATCTGGAAAGTTTTAACCACAAAGAAACGATAAGCATTTGAGGTAATATATATGTTAACTATAATGCTTTGATCATAACATCAAATTTAATAAGAATGTATATAATTATCAAAACATCATATTCTATCCCATATATAGAAACAATTATTGTATGTCAACTAAGAACAATAGCAAACTTAAAGAAATCATGCAAATAAAAAAAATATAGATGACAAAAATAAATGTAAGGATATCCCATGTTCATGGATTGGAAGAATTAATACTCAAAATGTGCATACTACCCAATTTAACATAGATATTCAATGCCATCCTTATCAAAATTCCAGTGTCATTTTTCACATGAAATCCATATGTACCACAAAAGACTTCAAATAGCCAAAGCAGTGTTGAGAAAAAAAGAACAAAGTTGAATGTGTCGTACTTCCTAACATCAAAATCTACTATACATCTATAGCAATTAACATATTACTGGCATAAAAACAAACTCATAGAGAAAAGATTAGAAAGCCCAGAAATAATTCCATGTGTTTGGGATCAATTGATTTTTTACAAAGTTACCAAGAACAAACAATGTAGAAAAGACAGTGTCTTTTGTAAATGATGTTAGGACAACTAGATACCCATAAGCAGAAAATGAAATCAGACTCTCATGTTGTATACAACAAATAAACTCAAAATTCATTAAAGATTTAAAAGTAAGGCACAAAACTTTAAAACTACTAGAAATAAATATAGGAAAAAATCTCCATGACATTGGTCTGGGCAATGATTTTCTTATATGAACCCCAAAACACAGGTAGCAAAACAAAAATACGATAGTAAAAACAATCTATATTCTTCCCACTGGAGAAATGTTTCTATTAACATTTTAGTTTATATCCATACATTGTATTAAAATCAGGCCAATTTTAAATCTTTTATTCCCACATTTTTTTCTTATTAATCTATCTTGAGCAACTCTCCATGTTATTAAACATTATTCTATAATACCTACACTGTATGCACATGATTTTACAGTGTACCCATAAAATAATTTATTTTATTTGGCATTATTTTACCATATTGAACAAGGTATTGACATAAATATAGGGAGAAATGAGATATATAGACAAATTGTCCCTAGAATAAATGTAACCTTGGGCTCACCAGCATGGATATTAAACCTATTTTATGAGGAAAAAAATCACATAATGATTAAGATTCCAGGCTCTGGAGCCAGACTGCCTGGGTTCAATTACAAATATACCACTTACTAATCTTTGACAAGTTATTTGGCCTTTTTGTGTTTCAATCTATGTATCTATAAAATGAGGATGATGATAGTTTTTAATCTCAAAGACTGTAGTGACAATTAAATGAGTTGACAGATGAAACTAAAATATACTGATGTTTGATATATGCTCTGCAAATATTAACCTTATTATTCTTACCAATGAACTAAAGAAGAAAGGAAATATTAAATCTTCAATTCTGCAGGTGACACAAAACAATAAAAGTGTACACTAGAATGAAATGAAAACCAATATCATGGAGATATATATTACAAGATACTTTGGTATGTGTGTGAGACAGAAGAGTACAAACTAGAAGATAAAGGTAATGTGTGATACATAAATTAGAAGATAAAGTGAACTTTTTAATTCCAGGTTGATGGACTCCAAAGCAAATAATTACAGCCCAGAGAAGAAAGTCAGACTAATTTTTAAGTTGATAAAAGCTTTTCAAAAACCATCAGAATTCATTATCACCATAAAACTGTGAGTTCTATTGCCCCATTTAAAAAGACTTTAATTTCAGAGAGGTTAAGTTAGTTAACACACGTTTATTTGATATTATAATGACAAAAAACTCTGTATTTTAACTGCTAATTTTGTGTGATAAAACACTGCCTTTCATTTTAAACTCTTGCTGAAATCAAGACTGTTATATTTGGGAGAATGATTAAACCTACATGTTGGGCACAATCTACTTCAGGAGTTGAATAACCTTTGGGTTGAATCTGGCCTGTTGCTGTTTTTCTGAAGAGTTTTATTGGATGTCAGCCATTAATTTTAAGTTGTGTGTGTATATTTCCACATTACAACAACAAAATTGAGTGAGTGAAACAGGTTAGGTAGACCACAAAGTAAAATCTACTAACAATCTAATACTTTGCAGAGCATTTGCCAATACCTGATCTACTGGAGTAAAGAAAAAAAATAGATCACACTCTTCAATATATAGAACAAAAGGTGGAAGCAAGATTTGTGGATTGGAATGTGTAAGTCATCACAAATCTTAAAAATGATGGCTACAGTTTGCTCATAACTAAAAGACAACAGAGCAGAACAAGTGAAATGGAGATGTAGGATACAGAGATAATAAAGCCTGGTGTTAACAAGTACACCAATTATATGGCAGGACAATAGAAAACAGTACTTCAGATGTCCTGAGAAACAAACTCATTTATACCATTAATATATGTGAAAGCTATTATCAACACAGTTCTTTAGGGATTAAATATAATCCTTGATATTTAATATAATCTTTGATTTCTATGCTGTATATAAAATCCATCTTTTTCTTCAAGAGGAATGGCACCCATACTTCCATTCCCACCAGATAGGTGATGAATGCTTGGGAACACTACAATAATGCCTAGAAGAAAGACTCTTTTTCAAGAAGATTGCCTTTTATAAACTTTCAAGAGTCACTTGGAAATTTTGTTTCAACCAAGCCATTTAAGTGGCTTTTCTAATACCCAGGAGCAGATTGAACACTCTCCTCATTGCTACCTTAATCTTTCTGTTCCTGATTGTATAGATGACTGGGTTTAGAAATGGAGTCAAAACTGCATCAAATATGGCTAGAAATTTGTCCACAGGTGTTGAAGGAGAGGGGGCACACATAGAAAAAGATCAGTGGACCAAAGAATGAAACCACCACAGTAATATGAGCTGACAGAGTGGAAAGAGCCTTGGATGAACCTCCTGAGGAGTGTTTCTGAAGAGTAGCCAGGAGGAAGATGTAAGAGTGGATGAGCAGGAAGAATGTCCCCAAGGAAATGAACCCACTGTTAGCAGTGACCATGGACTCCAGTTTATGGGTGTCTGTGCAGGCAAGTTTGATGAGCCGGGGTATGTCACAGTAAAAGCTGTCCAGTACATCGGGGCCACAGAAGGGCAAGTTAACAACAAAATCCAACTGGGTTGATGAGTGAATGAGACCAATGGTCCAGGCACCCACTAAAATAAAAATGCACATATGGCTTGCATATGGCTACATATCTGTCAAAGGCCATGGCTATGAGCAACACCATCTCAGTGCCCAAAACAGCATGTCTAAAGAAGATCTGAGTTATACAGCCTGCAAAGGAGATGACTTTCTGCTTTCTGAAGAGATCACAGATCATCTTGGGTGCTGCACTAGAGCAAAATATCAGATCAATGACAGAGAGGTTGGCCAGCAAAAAATACACGGGAGAATGCAAGTAAAGGTCAGATGTCACAGTGACAACTATGAGGATGTTTCCTTTCAAACTGGACATATAGAAGAGACAGGAAAAGCAAAAAAGAAAAATTTGGATCTCCCAGGAATTGGAGAGTCCCAGGAACACAAATTCAGACACTAGAGAGTGATTTGGACTATTCACTGGCTCATTTGGTAGATTTACTTTCATGTTTCCAAAAAGAAAAAATGAGAAAATTCAAATTATTAGTATTTTATTATTTTCCTCTTTGGAAAAGTGTATAAATTATTGAAGCCAAATATTACCTGAGCATTTCACAAAAATGTAATATTCTCTTGACCACTAACTACTGTTGTTACATATGTCAGTAAATGTGCTTTGTCAGGGCTTGCTAACACCAGGAATGTGAGCGTCCAGTGGACTGGTACACCTGTGGCACCTGATAAAACCACATAGAGACTTAATGTGAGTCTACCTCACATTAAGGGATTAGTCTGACTGCTACATTTGAATACACTTCAAAGTCTCAAAGATAGCAACAGGAAGATAGGCAAAAAACACATTTTTTTTTTTATCTTGAGCAAGCAATGATACAAGAGATGATGTTACTCAGAATGTGGTGGCAGAGGTAGGGGCAGTTAAAAGTAAGTAGATCCTGGATATTTTGAGATGCTACATAGGGAACTGGGCTTTTGGAGACAATGAAACACTGCATTTCACTGGAGAACTTTCACCTGAAAATAAACAAAAATCCCCAAACCTACAATAAAATATGCATAGTACTGATAAATGCACATTCAGTTACAGACCTAATGAGGACTCTGGAATAAGGAGATGTTTGAAGCTTTAAGAAGGAGCCTGGGGTTGTGGCTCAGTGGTAGACCACTGAACATGCACAAGGCTCTGGCTTCCACCCTAGCACCTCACCCTCCATAAAAGGGGGGAAGCTGAGGCAAACACGCTTTGCTTTCCTTGACTATTATTTTCTTCCCTTCTCTCTTCTTAACTAAAGGCCATTGAAGTTACAAACTATAATTATTTATTATTTGCTCTCTAAATACTGTGATGGTAGAAGCAAATGTGACTCCATTTTGTTTTATGACTTCATCCTGTACAACAACCATGCCAAGTAGAAGGGACATGACTGGGGCAAGATATACTTTTCCTTTTGCTATAGAAACCTTTAGGAACACAGAACTACCTAATAGGGTATTGTTTCTGTAACTAGGGTAACAGGGCTCTGTTTCTGTAACTGGGGTGACTGGGCTAACTGTGATTGGTTAGGCTTCCCTCCGCTTGACTGCACTGTCCCGCTTCTGTAACCTGGCTTGCTTGCATTGGCTAGATCCCCGAACATCCCTTTTGCGGTTTTCAGGCTTATAAGGAGCGCCCTTGCAATTGTTCGGGCTGATCAGGGGAACAGCTTTATATTCTGGTCAGCCACCATGGGTGTGCTTCAATAAAGGCTTGATTTGATTATACGTGAGTGGTCTGGAAGTCAGTTTATGAAAGACCGGGATGAAGCTTTAACTATAACAATACCATCCTTTGTTTTACAAATTTACATGGATTTGGTCAGCCTCCCAGAGGAGATTCTTATCCATTTTAAAGCTCATATTTATAGAATATGGAGAAAATGAGTACCCTACCAGGAATGACATGTATGAAAAAAAATTTCCAATCTGGTTCATATCAGAGGCATATCCAAATTATTTCAGCCATACTACTTGAAAACTCAACAACTCTCCTTTTTTTTTTTTTTTGCCATTCCTATGCTTTTTATACTCCTGATAGTCCAAATCTTCTTCCCTGCTCCCAGCTGGACTTTCTGGTTCTTTGTTTTAAACCTCGTTTACTTGCTTCATTAACAGTCAAAATAAAAATATTATCAGGGACTGTCTCAATAAATCTTTACTGTACTTGAATCAAGTAACCAATTCTGATAGCCTTCCTTTCACTTTGCCTCTTAAGTCTAATTTCCATGTACCTGAATTTATTATTTTTCCTGAAGTTCATTTACATTTACCTTGCATCAGGGTGACCAAAATTAGAGGGAAGAATAAAAACATCTAAGTTCCCAACAGACAAAGGTCATAGCAGAATGATTACCACCCCCGAATAACACCATTATAACAATTTTTCTATGTCACAGTTGAAAATAATCCTTTGGATCTGTAAATAGGCATTCAGGAAAGGTAGGTGGTGTGGGGGGGTGAGGTGTCTGAAAAAAAAAAAACAGCTTACCAGTCAATCCTTCTCTAAATTCTGTGTGTATCATTTGGTTTTAGTTCCAGTAAAGGTACTAAACTGTAGTGAACTTCTCCCTTTTCAACTTTTCTGAAAAGACAGAAATAAAACAAAGCAAGTAGTCCTAACTTTGAACTTCTGTAGATTATTAATTTTCCTTCATTAACTTGTTGAAATGGTTAATGATATAAAACAAGTAAATTCTTTACTAAAGCATTTCTGGAAGTCCCAAATGCCCTGTTTATGCTGAAGATGTCACATTTGCTGACCTCAAGTTTCCCTACAGCCTTGATATCACCCTTGAAACCAAGCCACATTTTTACTACAGGGTAAAATCAAAGTCAGTTATTTGCTTTTTCTACAGTATGTACTCCCTAGTATAATCGGTTCCTTTTTCCTGACATTATTACTAACCTGACCATAACCAAAAAGTTATTTGACATCTGAAAACGGAGATTCTACCCCTAGGCTATTTTTCTGTAACTGAATTGAATATATCAAGTCTATTTTTTTTGTTGTTGTTATCTTCACTTTCCATCTTTGTGCCTACCTGTTCCCAGACCACAGCATCTTCAGGTAATCAGGTTCCCTGAGTAGCTGAGTTTTCAGCTTGGGTGACTGCTATTATATAAAAAACTAAAATAATCAATAAGATGAGTAATTACCAGCATTGGAGAATAACCAAGTAATTCTGCAGAAACCTGGATTTGCCAGTTTTTCTCATGTTGTCAGGGGAATTTTTCCTAGAACGCAATTGGTTTAGGAAGAATAACCAGAAGAAAAACTTTTTAATGAGTCACAGGAGAGGAAACAAAACTGAAACTGGGTATTTTATTTTATTTTTTATTGGTTGCTCAAAACATTAAAATGATCTTGACATACTATACATTTGATTCAAATGGGGTGTGAATTCTTATTTTTACCCCGTGTACAGATTGTAGGATCACATTGGTTATACAGTCACGTTTATACATACTGCCATACTAGTGTCTGTTGTATTCTTTTTTTTTTTTTTTTTAGAGAACAACTTTTATTTGAAGGATAGAACAGAAACAGAAACTGGATATTTTAAAGTATCACCTTGCGGGAAGAGCAGTGCATGCCTGTAATTCTAGCAAATCTGGAGGCTGAGGCAAAAAGATCACAAATTTGAGGCTAGCCTTAGCAATATAGTGAGACCCAGTCTCAAAAAATGGCTGGGAATGTAGTTCAATGGTAGAGTGCCCCCTGGGTTGAATCCCTAGTACTGCAAAAAAGAAAAAGAAAAATTATTACTTTCGGCAATTATATCTTCCAATTCTGACTTGCTTGTTTATTGCCTAAAATGAGGCAGATTATGAAATATGAACACAGCTAGTCAAATTCATGGGGATTTAACCTTAAACTTCAGCTACAATGTACAATCTCCAAAATAACAATAGCCATTTTTTAAAAAAGTCCACGAGGTTGAAACTCTCTTAAAAGCTAGGACTAGACATGGAGTTTATTCATTCAGCTCATTCTTCTACCCATATGTAAGTCCCTGACCAAAGAGCTTGAAGCCCCACAAGCAAAGCACCTTAACCCATCTGGGTAATAGTTCTACTGAAGACATCATCCACACAGTAGGTAGAAACACAGAAGCAAGAATCCTTAAATCTGCCTGTAAGGAAGTGGGCAAATCTCTCAGGGGAAGTAACACCTGAGTGGAGACTTGAGGGTTGGAGACAGGAATGAGGGTAGAAAGATGAATTCCAAGCTTGCAGAATGAAGTATGGCAAGTTCAATATGTCAGAGAAACTAAGTGGTTTAGAACTAACAGGACAGTAAGTGGAGGTGGAGAGTGGGTAGGAGAGTTTTTACAAAATAACACACCTGATCCAGACTATTTGAATCAAACTGAGAGGTGGGCCAAGACTCTCAATATTTTTTGAAAGTGCCTTAGGTAATCCTCATGAACAATTCTCATTGAAAGCTGCTGTTCTGCTCTATGCTTCTCTTTGCAGTCCCATACCATACCTTTTTAACTGTACCAACCTCATCACATTGAAACTGTTTCTCTCTACACTGCCTTATTCATACTCTCTCTCTCTCTCTCTCCATTGCCTTGTGCATTTTCTACCAGATGTTAGGCACTCTATAAATATTTGTTCAGTTGAGCAAAACTAAAATATGAAGAATAAAATCAATCCAAACTAGTAGAGGATAGGAAAGGTAGCAGAATACAACAGTTACTATTATGGCATTATGTAAAAATGTGGATGTATAACCGATGTGATTCTGCAATCTTTGTAATGTTTTGAATAACCAATAAAAAAAATAAATAAATGGAATTTTAAAATAAAATCATAACAGATGATTAAAACAGGAACAAATCATGATAGAATGGTCTAAAATTATAAATCTTAGAGAGAAGACACTATAAAATAAGGTTGAAATATAAGCAAATGACTGAATTCTTAACACTGCCTATGTTGAAACTGCTTCCTAAGAAAGACTTCCCCTGGCAGCAAAGCAGAAAGAGCCCCTGATACCCTTCAGTGTCTCTCCAAAGCCACCCATGTCTATGGCCCACAAACCCCGTGGCCCACAAACCCCTTTCCACACGCCTAGGAAAACAATGAGAAAATGCTTTGTGATTCAGGCCTGTGATCTGGCCGCTCAGAAGTACATGCCTTAACCCCAGAGTAGTCTAAAGCACAGTAAATTCAAACAGTGTAATCAAGCTTCATTTTAGCTGGAAAAAAAAAGAGAATATATCTAATACATTGAGTTAAGAAAACTCAAAATCCAGTTTAAAGTATCACAGAATGACTTGAGAGCAGCAAAGGTCACACTACTTTTTATTTGTAAATCATTTTAATTGAATAGAGAATATATGAGCCTAATTTCATTTTTTAAATTAAAACATCACAAATAAAACCAAAGACCCTTTGACAATGACCCCTAATCCAGGTCCCCTTCCTTAATCTCTGGGGATAACCACAGATGGTCACATTTTCCAGACCTTTCTTAGCTTTACATTTATAGACACAGATGACTCTAGTTTCTTTTCACTATTTTATAGATACTGCCAAGAATTAATCAAGGCCCATAGAAGAAGAGATGTCACAATTGCCATGCCCACAGCCAGTTGTGCCAGGGCAAGGTGGGAAGTAGAGTGCTTAGAGATTGCATGTGAGACATAAGGCTTCATTAGAGAAGTGCCTACAGGGAAGGTGCAGTGGTGACAGGTGAACGAGTAGCACCTCCGTCCAGGGCGGTGCTTTGCCAAGCAGTGCCCTTTCTCCCTCATGGCATTTTGTCCAGTGGTGGCTGGCCGAATGAGTGACACATAACCTTTGCACAGTACTCTCAGTTCTACTGCGGTCACCACTAAGAGGGGATCTATAAATTAGACTGTAGGAGCAGTGACATCATCAGCATTAACTTGCTTAATTTGCTTGTATACACTGCATCCCAAGGGGCCATGTTGTGATGTGCATGCAAATAATAATAAGCAACTTTCCATAGATAAAGTTAGTTTGCCCTAATCCAAGTGTGCATGAGAGAAAGACATTCCTTTAAAGTAGTATGCATCTGGACATTCCAGCCCAGGTTTGCTCTCAATATTTCCTTAACTTGGCTAGATTTTTGAGAAAAGAAAAAAGGCTTTCAGGAACACCTTGTTTATTCTCCCCATTTTCTTTAAGTGTGACACAACACTCAAATGGCCAACTGAAGAGAACTTATTGAAGGAATTATATACAGGAGTTTGGGCAGAGTTATTAGAACCAATAAGACATGGAAAAGGAATCCAGGGCTAGCAAAGGAAAAGAGCCCTTAGCATCTGTAGGATAACAGGGCTCTGGGTAGGAAGGGGTTCTACAATCGTAAGTAAGCTACAACTGCAGAAAAGGATGTCCCCATAGGATCCATACAAGTGGAGAATAACAGCTTGCTTCTATAGCTTATTGTAGACTTTTCCTGAATCCAAAGAAACTACTCATCATCTCAAAGTGTTGAGCCCCAAGTAGTATTGTCACCGAAACTTAGCAGACTATTCCATTAATCTATGAAGTCGGTTGCTTTTAAGTGATGGGGCATGTGGGTAGATGAATAAGTTCCATGTGTTGTGACCTCATTATTGTATTTCATTTCCTACATAATGTGCCACCTGGTAAGACACAATATTGCATACATATCATTTGATAGCTCATACTGTTTTTGCTCTTCTACCCCAAAACATTCATTTAATAGACTCTTTTATGTGTGCTCTCAAGATTCTGACCTCCTTGAACAGACTAGCAGAGTCCCCAAATGGCAAAGAGTGTTTGCAAGTGATAGGAGAGAGAAAGAAGATCCAGTTCAATATCCCTTATCCCCCTATGGAGTGCTACCACAAATTTCTGCATTTAGGAGAGATTCTTCCTAAAAAAAAAAAAAAAAAAAAAAAAAAGATCATTTATATTATTATATTATTAAATAGTAATAAATATTATTCCTTAGGAATTGAGGTTCAGGATTATTATAATTATTATAATCTTTCATAAATAATTTACGTGTAATTCCTTCTCTGTTTTCATAAGCGATTTTTCTCCATTCTAACTAGAAGACGGAGTGGTTTCAATATTACTGTAGATATCAGAGTAGGCAAAGAAAGACTTTTCTCTGAATTTTATCATAAAAAATGAGCTTGCTTTGTTCAACAAAAACACTTTGTTGTTGCACAGTGTTCACAATGCAGTCACTTAAGAGATCTTCCCATAACTCACTAGCTGTCCGCATACTTTCTTCATTGCTACCTTCATTTCTTGATTTCTTAGTGTGTAGATAACAGGATTCAGAAAAGGTGTGACAAGTGCATCAAACAAGGCCAGGAACTTATCCAGGTGTGTGGAGGAAGATGGCTGTACATAGATGAATATCAAAGGACCAAAGAACAAGACCACCACAGTGATGTGAGCTGACAGTGTGGACAGAGCCTTGGAGGAGCCAGCAGAAGAGTGTTTCTGAACAGTGAGAATGATGACCACATAGGAAATGATCAGTGTGAAGAAGGAGCCCACAGAGATGAAACCACTGTTGGCTGTGACCATGAGTTCCAGTCGGTAGGTGTCTGTGCAGGCAAGCCTGATGAACTGAGGGAGGTCACAGTAAAAGCTGTCCAACACATTAGGACCACAGAGGGGCAACTTTACTACAAAAGCCAATTGAAGCAGCGAGTGCATAAGGCCAACCACCCAGGCATCCACTAAAAAGAAGATGCACATCCTTGGGCTCATGATGGTCAGGTAGTGCAGAGGCTTACATATGGCCACATATCTGTCAAAGGCCCTGGCTATGAGCAACACCATCTCCACACCACCAATGAGATGGATGAAGAAGATCTGGGTGATGCAGCCTCTAAAGGAGATGACTCTGTGCTTCCTGAAGAGGTCATAAATCATCTTTGGGGAAGTGACAGAAGACACACCCAGGTCAATGAAGGAGAGGTTGGCCAACAGAAAGTACATGGGAGAGTGTAAGTGAGGCTCAGAAGCCACCGTGAACACAATGAGGGAGTTTCCCATTATACTTGCCACATAAAACATGGAGGAGAAAACAAAGAGGAGTAGTTGGATACCCCAGGAGTTGGTGAGTGCCCGGAACTTGAACTCCGACACCACAGAGAGATTTGCTCCATCCATTGGCTTTGTAGGAGGTGTTGCCTGAAGGAGAACAACAGGAGAAAATGCAAATTATGACAACTCTATGAATAGAGCAGGAGGAAAGAGGTCAAAATCATGAAAACCTTCTTTAACTTTAGCATTAAAACCAACCTGAAAGACAAGGCTCCTTATTGGCCCTCAGACTAGGCTCTGGCAGAGAGACCGCCCTCCTCACATACAGTGTGTCCTGCCAGGCTCCCTGCGCTGGAACCCAGCACCTTGGTTACAGGGGTCTGGTCAAGGTCGCAAGCAGAGTCACAGAGTGTGAGGCAGACCCAGGAGAAAGCCATTGATCTGGTGACAAAAGCCACAGAAGAGAATAAAGCCAATTACACCAAATCTCCGAATCTCCAGCATGCTGCACCGGCTTCCTCCACACTATCAAGTCTGAGGCACACAGGGACAAGGCCAAGAAGAGCATTTGAGCCAAGTGTGAAGAAGCCAGTCAAAGAAATCAGAGTGAGGGCAAGGGCAGTGACGGTGACAGTGAAGGGGAGAATCCAGAGAAAAAGGAACAGCAAGAACAGCTGAGGGATGCTGTTGTGATGCAGAAGCCCAACCTAGGATGCCATGATATTGGTGGGCTGGAGGGGGCCAAGCAGGCTCTCAAGGAAGCTGTCGTTTTGCCAATTAAATTCCCACACTTGTTCAAAGGCAGCTGTACCCCTTGGTGGGTGATACTGCTCTTTGGACCCCCTGGCACAGGGAAATCCTATGTGGCCAAGGCTGTGGCAACAGGGGCCAACAACTCTACCTTCTCTGTGTCCTCCTCGGATTTGATTTCTAAGTGTTTGGGGGAGAGTGAGAAGCTAGTTGAGAATCGGTCTCAGCTGGCCAGCCAGCATAAGCCCCACTGTCTTCATCCATGAGGTGGATTCCCTCTGTGAGTCCCAGAATGATAATGAGAGCAAGACCACCCAAAGGATCGAAAGAGAGTTCTTGGTCCAGGGGCAGAGGGTGGTGAATAACAATAATGGGACACTGGTTCTTGGTGTCACAAATACCTCTGGGGTGTTGGATTCTGTTATTAGAAGGGCTTTGAAAAGTGCATTTATATCCCACTGCTGGAAGAAGCTGCCCAGGCTCAAATGCTCCAATTGCATCTGGGGGGAGCACTCCCCACAACCTCACAGATACGAGCACCCACAAGCTGGCCCGGAAGACAGAATGCTACTCAGGTGTAGACATCAGCATCATTGTGAGGGCCCCCTTTAGGCAGCCTGTCAGAAAAATTCAGTCAGCAACACACCTCAAAAAAGGTTTGTGATCCTTCCCACATCAATTCTAGCATTGTGGTTGATGACCTCCTGACTCCATGTTTTCCAGGGGACTCAAGGGCCTTATGTCTCAGGTGAAAGACTCTTAGACCCTGTGGTTTGCATGTGGGACATGCTCTGGTCTTTGGCCACCACCCAGCCCACAGTGAATGCAGATGACCTCCTGAAAGTGAAGAGATTCTTAGAGGACTTTGGAGAGGAGAGTTAAAAGCCTCTTTATCGTGGGTGATGGTGAAGGTGTGTGGTTGATTGGGGCACATCTACAGCACTCCCTACACTGGTGGCCAGATAGGGTTCCAAGGCTCGTCTTAAAGTCACTACAGTGTCTCCTCTGCCATCTGGCTGCCAGCCAGGGAGCAGGAAGAAACGGGCTTCCCCAGTTGGAGATGCTCTTTTTGTGGTCTGGCACACCGTGGGTACTGGCTCTTCCTACTTCTCTCTCCTGGATGCTGACCAATTCCATTCCCTGCCTATCCAGGTTTTTATTTTTTATTTTTGTTCCCCTAAATTAATGCTGGTTTGATTTGTCTTGTTTATAAAGATAAACTCCCCCTTGAAGTGTCAAAGAA
The DNA here is from genome assembly GCF_048772815.1 of Callospermophilus lateralis. NCBI lineage: Eukaryota > Metazoa > Chordata > Mammalia > Rodentia > Sciuridae > Callospermophilus > Callospermophilus lateralis. Next base: position 35,666,262 of record NC_135311.1, on the reverse strand, counting down.
TGGGAGTAGCCCCCACATCCTGCTCCTTTAATGCCCGAGTTTGGTTCCTTGAGAACAGACTGATGTAGAGTAAGAAAAGCCATCCCCACCCTCCTAGGATTACATCCAGAGCCCTGTGCCTTCTTGCAAAAGGAGGAGATGTTTTCTGTGAGCACAAAGCTGTTTTTTATCAGAAGAGAAGATAGGCACATCTTCACTGCTGCCATTCCCCCCCCCCCAAGTATAAGAACACTGAACCCAGCCACTGCCTTGGGTCCCTGTCCTGGAATTGGTCTAATAAATCCTTTTCCCTTCTTGAAATTAAAAGAAAAAACTAAAGGCCAACAAGTGTTCAACATCAGTAATCATCAGAGAAGTATAACACCATGATGAAAGAAATGAATAAGAAAAATTAAAAATAGAACTATTACATAATCCACAATATCATTTCTCGATAAATATCCAAATGAAATGACATCATTATACCCCCCAAAATATCTTCCCATAGTCACTGCAACATTATTAGCAATATCCAATGTATGGAAACAACCTGACTGTCCACTGACAGTTGAGTGGACCTCACACCCGTGCATATACACACGCACACAGTGGAATATTTTTCAGCCTTATTTTTTAAAAAAAGGAAAAGCTGTGTTTGTGACAATATGAATGAATCTGGAGGTTATTGTGCCAAGTGAAATTAAAGACACATAGAAAGGCAAATACTGAAAGATCTCATTTGTATGTGGAAAATAAGTCATAGGTGGGCTGAGGAGAGGAAATGGGAAGATATTGATCAAAAGGAAGAAATATTCAGTTAGGATGGTTGATTTCTGAAGATCTATTATGTAGTATGGTGACTGTGGTTAATAATAATATGGTACTGTGTCCTTTAAAATCCCTAAGGGAGTAGATCTTGAATGTTCTCACCACAAGTAAGTATATGAGGTGATAAATGTGTTAATTAGTTTGAATCAATAATTTCACTGCATATGTATATCAAAACAGCACACTGTACACCATAAATATACATAACATTTGTCATTTGGGGTTGGCAAGGATGTGGGTAAAATGCACATTCATACATTGCTGGCGGGACTGCAAATTGGTGCACCACTCTGGAAAGCAGTTTAGAGTTTCCTTGAAGAACTTGGAATGGAACCACCATTTGACCCAGCTATCCCACTCGTGGCATACATCCAAAGGAGTTAAAATCAGCATACTACAGTGATCCAGCTACATCAATGTTTATAGCACTCAATTCACAATAGCTAAGCTATAAACCAACCCAGGGGCCCTTCAACAGATGAATGGATAAAGGAAATGTGGCATACATCCACAATGGAGTATTATTCAGCCATTAAGAAGAATACCTTTACGCCATTTGCCAGTAAATGAATGGATCTACAAACTATCCTGCTAAGTGAAATAAGGCAGTCCTAAAATGTTTTTTTAGGTTATGTGGAAACTAATCCACAATGAGGGGAAAGAGAGGAAGAATAGATATTATTCAGTAGATTAGACAAAGGGGGATAAAAAGAAGGGAGGTAAAAAGAAAGGCAGTGGAATGAATCCAAAATAATTTTCCTATGAACCTACATGAATACACCAGAGTGAATTCCACCATGTGTAATACACACAAGAAGAGGGTCCTAATTAGAATAAGATATATTCTATGCTTGTACAATTATATAAAAATAAATTCTACTGTAATGTATAATTAAAAATAACCAATAAAAAGTGAAAATTAAAAAACTGTCATTTTTTTACATCTTAATGAAACTAGAAGGGGAAAAATCACTATTGTGCCTATAGATTTTTAAATTGTGATCACACAGAGAAGTTGGTGGTTGCCATACAGAGTTCCATGCAGTATTGACTCTGAATTTAATATCTTTCTGCTTTCTCCCAGAGTGGTTGTAGTGATGTTCCTTATGAGATAGAGGAAGCTGTGATTCAAGCCAAATTCTTTAAATTTTTCCATCAAAACACATAGCCTCATTCAGTCACATGAGACTACTCACGTTTTCTCAGCAAGTGTACCCAACCAAGACCACAAGATTATTCTGACAAATAAGCCCTTCCTTCCTATTTCCCACCTCTGGAAAACACTATCTTCAAATCTTATTAAATATTTACCATAGCTAGAAGGTCTTGCTTTTTATATTATTAGCATTTGTTTTACATCCTTTTGAGTTAGTGGACTGCTTACAAGACTAGCACCAGTAAACTTCTTAAAGGGATAATGACCTATTCATGTTTAGATTCTCTGAGGCCATGAAAAAGTGGTTCACAGAGAGGTGCAGGTCCATAAACTGTCCATTACCAGTTTGCACCACCCTAGATATAGAGATGGTAAATAAGTGTTTAGAAGCTTTTCTAGCAATTTGATTACACTGAAGAACAAACGTCTGATTTTGCATTCTACTGAAGTATGAAGCACTGGGGGGAAAAATCTAAGATAATCTGACAGTCATTGCCTGGGTGTACTTGGTGCAGGATCTGAAAACTTCACCCTATTAGGGGCACTATGGTATAGTAGACAGCATTTTGTTTAAACCTCTATGAAAGTACTTACCACATTATATTGTAATTTTGATTTTATTTAGAGAAACAATGTAACATAGTAGACAGAATATTGACTTTGGATTCTGAAAAACAAGATTTATTTCATGGTTCAGCCACTGACAAGTTAATATTAGGCAGGGTATTAAACTTTTGAGCCTCAGTTTATTTATCTGTTGAACAAATTAAAAATATTGACTTTTTATTATAGGGAAGGAATAATTAAAGATCATACTCATACATTCAGTATGTAGGTATTCCTTGTAGTTTTCAGTAAATATTAACATTACTTTCTTTTCTTTCATTTGCCTCTTATAGTGTTTTATGCATGGAATAAATGAACAAATAAAAAAGAGATGATGTTGATAAGCAGATAGCATTAAAATACCATGTCTAAATATTAACTGTCTCATTCTCTTAGTAATAGATTATAACATTTATTCTTTTAGTGACCAAGAGTAAACTTTTAAATGTAAATTAATTTTTCTCTCAAAGAACATGGTACTTATTTTTAGTTCTGACTACAAATGTAATCCATTGTTAAGTTCTCCTTCTTAACTAGACTACAATTCCCACAAAGTTAAAGACTGCATCTGTCTTCTCTACAATGTTTCCCAAAACTTAGAATCACAACAGGTACACAATAGGGACAAATAAATATTTGCTGAAAGATAGAAAGATACGTATTTGATTTCTTTAAAAACTCAAGAAAATATATCTAATTATATAATTAAAGAAGATAGGCAACAAGACCATGCAGAATTCTGAAGTGACAGAGAAAAATAAAAAATGAAGCATTATAAAAATGAGCAAGAATTACAGAAAAATAAGAAATAAAAAATATTAAAAAGAAAATTCAAGAAGGACTTTGAAAATTGGAAATTACATGTATAATTCTGAAAACATGAAAGAAAAATCTCACTTTAAGTCAGTTTCTAAGATATGATCTATGCTGCTTTTTGGATATATTCTTCAGAAATTGTATGATTATAAACAAATTGCAGTACTATATCTCCAGGATTCTTTTAAGTACTATGGTTCTTAGAAGAGTTTCTTCATCAGCTGTAAATTTACTTATCTTTGGATCTCTGATCCTATTAACTAGTAAGAATCAAGAATTTTTTAAAGTGCATTTAAAACAAAGTGAGATATAACTATGGAATTTGAAAGTGCCAAATGAATTAAACTATATCCACCCAAATATCAGGGAATATAAAAACTCACAAAGTTAGAGTCTTTACAGTTTAAAAGTCACTTGACCCAGGGTCAGGATCCAAATCTCAATCCAGAGAAAAAGTCATGCAAAGGTTTCTAGATGGAGATCCAAGGACGTAGCATTTATTCACAAAGAAGTCATTAGTAGACTGAGGGGGAAACACCTAAAGAAAAGAAGCTACAATTATCTCCTCTTATAGAGGAGATATAGACTATACTTTGAAATAATTTTTCTGAAATGTATTAATTGCATTCACATTTAACTAACTATATATCCATGATGCAAAAGACAAGACCTCTTTACCCTGTGTTGTAATTAATCCCTTTCCCTGAACTATTTAGAATTTAGTAATTCTCCAAAACAAATTCCTAGACATCTAATCCTTATAGATAAAGGGGGAAAATGAGTATTATGGTTTTAAATATAGAGTTATCAAGTTAAATGGGACTGAAAGACATATCTCAGATTTAAACAAGGTGCTTCATTCATGCATATTTCTTCCACCTCTAGAAATATTGCAAATTCATTGTTTTCCTCAGTTCAAACGTCTATATTTTTCCTCTTAAAATTGCCACAGAATCATCTTTAAAGTCAAGTAAAATCTACCCACTTCGATTTAAGAACTATTTTTGTTTATTAATGTGTAAAATATTTGTAATTCTGTATCCTTTCCAAATGAGTGCTTATATACATGAATAAACAAAGTCACCCTAGAGCTTTCAGTCTGCAAGAAAACAAACAATACCTTTTACTCTTTGATTTTGTTTCTCACTTACTCATAAAAAAGAGAAAAATTCCCATCTGTCAATACTCTTTAAAATTTTCCATTCTTCTTATAGTTCAGAGATAAAATTGATACAAAAGCCAGGCTCCATGGCACATGCCTGTAATTTCAGCACCTCGAGAGGCAGAGGCAGGAGGATTGTGAGTTCAAAGCCAACCTCAGCAATTTAGCAAGGCTCTAAGCAGCTGAGCAAGACCCTGAATGTAAATGGAAATATTAGAAAGGGCTGAGGATGTGGCTCAGTGATTAAGCGCCCCTGTGTTCAATCCCCATAACCAAAAAAAAAAAATGATACAAAAATTAATTCTAAACCACAATAGCAACCAAGAAAAATTAGCCTGTTAGTTTTAAGTTTTGTTTTCAAATTTTCAACATCACATTTCAAAATTACGTTGCATTGGAAAATATTTATTCAGCTTTGTGTGGTTTTTCTTCATGTCAAATTTTATATCTATTCAGGTGTCTCTGAGAGTCTTTTCCACAGGGCAAACTTGAAAAGTTCCTGGTGAATTTGCTTCTAGTTACAAAAGATAATCAGTTTATTCCCATCTCTATTGAAAAATCAATGTAAAGGAAAACATTACCTTTGTTTTTCGGTTTGGGGGGGAGTTGTTGTTTGTTTTAGTTTTCATGTGTCATCATGTGCTATTTTATGCATATTTATCAAGTAGTAGAGGATGAGATCGTTGAGGTAATCATGACTTATAACAGAAGGATTAATTATAACCTACGCAGAATCTAAAATATTAAATATCTTTAAAAACTTTGTAACTTTTCCTAATCTTTCACATTTCCCTAGGTATAATGTGGTTCAGTTCTAGTGCAACATCAGTGAGCCTTTTCCAATATGTCCATGGCTTTTTTCACAACTATTCTCCTGTGCTATTCAGTTTCCTTTCCTGGACAAGACTTAGCTTTAGGCTAGACTCACTCCCTTTAGGACCTGACTCGTGTTCACAGCAATTCCTACAACAGAATCATGTCTCAAAGCAAAGCTTCACTTCCCATGGTTAAATTTGTTTCCATATATACATTTTACCTGTATAAAAAGAACAGCATCTTCTGGGACTCAGATTTTCCTCTTCTAACATAAAGAGTTATATATTACCCTGCCATGGGAAGATATAAATCTATTTTATATACCAAAAGAGGCAGTGACCCAGTGATACTGCAAAAACACAATAGCTCATGGTTCAGGGACTTTTTCCCTAGAGAAACTTTTTTCTTTTTTTTGTCCAATGCAATCAAAGGATGTAAAAACTCATAAAATGCTACTAGAGTTAAAGAGAGAAACAAACATGGGAATTTTTGCTACTTTGTTGTAAATATTGATAATTTCACACCACAATCAATCTCCAAAAATAGGAAAATATTAACTCAGCAAAAAACTACAATCAACTCCAAAAAACCCAATGTGCTAAATTTTTAGTATAATTTAAGTAATAAAAGTATATTTAAACATACTTAATTTTTATACAATAATATATTGTGTAATTAAGGATGTGCATGTTGCTGTACAGAAGCTCATAATGAGATTTTTAGGCAAAAAAAAAAATCAAGTCGATTGACTTTGGATTTTGAACCCTTGTATCAATCAGGGCCCCTTCCAGGATCAGAAATGCCACACTCAAGTTAGGTTCAAGAGAAGAGTCTAATGAAGGCACAAAGTAGGACACAAAAGCATTGCCAGTGAATTAGAAGGACAAATAAAAGTTATTCCTTTACTCTCTGCATCTATTGTTGTCCTTTGTCCTTGGGAAATTAAGGCTGGACAAATAAAATGAAAGAGGAAGAAATTTCACATCATGGAATAGTTATTTTACAATTGCATAGTAATATTATATGTATGTTATATTATGTAGAAAACCATGGAAGCCTGAGTTCACTGCACATGCAAGTTAATCTGTCCTTCTCCACAATCTCCAAAGTCTTTACTGCTCCAGAGCCACCTCAAAACTTGTAGTCTTATAAATTTCCCAGTGATATACATTCTACAAAATACAGAGAAATCCACAAATCATTGGGCCTCTTTCCCTGTATTAGACATTACAAAGTGCAGAAACTTTAAAAGAGATATTCTGGCATATTCCAAATCAATTAGATATGTATGGAACTGAAGAATGACACTAAGTGAAAGGAAAAGAAAAAGAAAAAAAGAACACAACCCAATCATAGGAATGGACAATGGGTCTCTGAAGCAAAAAAAAAAAATTATAAGTAAGGGATAAGTTGGGCAGACTAATCAACAGTATTAGGAAAGGGAACTCATTGACTTGTGGATGCTATGGACAGGGAAGAAAGGGAGAAGAACTGGGGACTGATATTAGCCAAATTATATTGTTACATTGTGTGCATGTATGAAGAAGTAGTAACAAGTCCCATAATTATGTACAAATGTAATTACAGACATGTACCACTGAATCTGGCTCTTATACTGCTTTTTTACTGGTTTGGGTATGAAGGTTATGGGATCTCAGAGAATAAATTAGGGATCTATTCCCTTTTGTCATCAGGACTAGTTTGCATAAAACTAGAATTTCTTCAAAGTTTGATGGAACTACTTGATTTAGCACAACTATCAGAACTTGGGGAAATATTCTAATTATTCAGTTTCTCAAATTTATAAGATTATTTTAGGCTTACTATTCTTTTTCTTGAATAAATTTTGAGATATTTTACTGTTTATAAAAATTTCTCTCTCTTCTAAATTTTAAAATTCATTGGGATAAAAATTATTATAGCCCTTTTTCTTTAAAAACTCTGCTTTATCAAGTAGATACATATTCCTTTCTTGATTCTCTCTCTCTCTCTCTCTCTCTCTCTCTGTGTGTGTGTGTGTGTGTGTGTGTGTGTGTTTGTGTATTTTGTGGGGGTATAAAATTTTATTTTCATTGATCAAGTTAACCAGAGAATTGCCTAGTAATTAGTCTTTTCAAAAACCCGACTTCTGACTTTGTTGGGCTTCTCTATTTCACTATTTTTTCCCCAGTGGTTTAGATTTTACTCTAATCTGTCTCTTTCTTTTAACTTATTTTGTTCTTTTTCTTGCTCCTCATCTCAGAAAGTTGGATATTTAATTTTTTTGGTTTCCTATTTTCACATATGTGCATTTTCCATTGAAATAAATATAGTTTTATACCCAACAAGGTCAAATTATTTTAAAATAATCACAAATACTTCATTGAAACACAAATTATTTAAGAAATTCTAAAATGTCCCTTTGGGCTGGGCATGGTAACACAGGCTTGTAATCCCAGTGACTCAGGAAGATGATGCCAAAGGACCACAACTTCAAGGCCAATGTAGGCAATAGCAAGACCCTGTGTCAAAAGGGCTGTGGATGTACCTTAGAGATTGAATGCTTGCCTTACATGTGTTAAGCCCTTGGTTTAATCCCCAGGACTCATTCATTCTCTCTCTCTCTCTCTCTTTCTCTCTCTCTCACATACACACACACACACACACACACACGCACACACAAACACTTCAAATATACAGGAATTAAAGTTACATATCCCTTTTATAAACCTTTTGTTTGTTAATATATTAGTCAGAGACTGAGGTCTACCTGAACCTGATTCGTTGACTATGTTGGACTTACTTTGTTCTTTTACTCTGTCAGATTTTGTAATTGTTCCATGTGTGTTTGAGAAAACTGTGTATTCTTTCATTGTTGAGTATATGAGTTCTGTATATTTCAATTATATTGTGATTGTTGTTCAGTCATTAATTTTGTCCATGATTATTCTACTTCATAACATTATTATTTTTGTCTGCTTGACTTACAAATGGTATAAGAAATGTATTGAAGTTTTATGTTATGTTGTATTCCATCCATGATGTAAAAATGTCGCCTTTGAGCAAGTTTTTCTTCATATGTTTTGAGATTTTTATATGAATTACATGAGTTTAGAATGTTCCTGGGAAATGGAACCTTTTACTGTGTAGTATACTCTCTTCTCCTAATGGTTTTTGATTTTACTTATTTATTACCTACTATGAATATAGCTATGCTAATTTTCTTTTTGATATATTATTTGTTTCAACTTTGTCTAACTTTGTCTTTAGGTATGTCTCTTGTTAACAGCATACAGAGTGATTTGGGGGCAGGGAATGGGTGCTGATATTGAACCTAAGGGTACTTAACCATTCAGCCACATCCCAAGCCCCTTTTATTTTTTATTTTGAGACAGGGTCTCACTAAGTTCTTAGGGCCTCAACTAAGTTACTGAGGCTGCCTTTGAACTTGCGATCCTTCTCAGCTTCTAGAGCCACTAGGATTACCGGCATGCACCACCAAGCTTGGCATACATATGGATTTTTAAAGTCAATTTTAACATTATCTATAAATATGTAATGCCCAAACTTACTCATGGAAGATATTATGACAGCTTCCCATTGGTAGAGGCTACATCTATAAAGAATCAACCATTTTCATACAGGTATTGGTTGTAAAATTATTCTAAACTATACCAGAAAAAAATAACAATACAGATTTTTAATGAATTTTCATTTCAATTATACAAATTAATGATTTGCAATGTGAGATTCAATACCTCTAAATGTTGTCTAATGATCATACCTGGGTTATTAATATTTCCATCTCCTTCAATATAATGTTTTTAATTTAGATTAACACAAGGTAAGTGTACACATTTATGAGGTATGATGGAATAATAGTTCAATACCTATATAAAATAGGGACTGATCAAATAATGGTTATTACCATTTTTATCTCCTTATCATCACTTTGCATTTGGAGACTTCAAACTCCTCTCTTCTGGTTATTCATAAAATATATAATAGATTATTGTGAAATATAGTTACCCCAATTGAGCTGTAGAACACTAGAGCTTATTACTGCTATCTAACTATGTTGGGTTATTACTTATCCAACTCTGTCACTCCACTTCACCCTTTCTAGTCTCTAGAAACCTCTATTCTACATTCAAATCAAATTTTTTAGAACCTACATATGAAGTAAGTATGCAGTGTTTGTCTTTCTGTGTCAGACTTATTTCACTTAACATCCTCTAGTTCAATCCATTTTCTTGCAAATGACAGAATTTCACTCTTCTTTATGGTTGACTAGTACTCCATTGTGTATATAAATCAAATTTTCTTCACTTATTCATCTGCTGATGAACATCTAGACTGATTCCACACCTTAGCTTTAGTAAATAGTGTGGCAATAAACATGAGTGTTCAGGTATCTCTTTAATATGCTGATTTCATTTCCTTTAGATTTTTACCCAGAAGGGGATAGCTGGATCATATGGTAGATCTTTTTTAGTAGTTTTCAGTTCTGTACAGAGATTGTACTAATCTTACATTCCAACCAACACTGAGTAAGGGTTCCCTTTTCTCCACATCCTCATCTGCATTTGTTCCTTTTTTGTCTTTGTGACGATAGCCATTTTAACAGAGCCCCATATTTTTTAAATGACTGTTAAGTATTGACTATGTGTTCTGCACAGTGAGCCACTGCCTTCTTGCCTTTACTGGCCAGGTTATGAGTGAGTGTGGGAAGGTCTTCCAGTTGATCAATGGCAGCTCTTTCTAAGTGTTAACATGAGGAAGGATGGCAATAACAGAATCAGAGGAAAGACCACAGGACTGTGAAATAAAAGGTTAAGACTCTTTATTAAATATGGTCAATGAAGGTGTTCTGGAAAAGTAACATTTATCGGAAAATTGTATGACCTGGCAATTTCTCTTCTACTCTGGTAATTAGCATAATAAATTGCTAACATGAGGCAAACAATCCTGAAATTCTCTGACGGAAAACTTCTTTGGTCTGAGATTCTGAGTTTGGAGTCTTGTAGACTACAAAACATCTTCAAAACCAAAATTGTCAATGTGGAAGATAGTGGTATGTTCTCTGGTTTCTCATTTCCCAAATCCTCATTGAAAATAGTGTTTTTGGGGCTGGGGATGTGGCTCAAGGGGTGGCGCGCTCGCCTGGCATGCGTGCGGCCCGGGTTCGATCCTCAGCACCACGTACAAAACAAAGATGTTGTGTCCGCTGATGACTAAAAAATAAGTATTAAAATTCTCTCTCTCTCTCTCTTCCCCTCTCTCACTCTCTCTTTAAAAAAAAAAGAAAATAGTGTTTTTTTTTGTCATGAAATCTCTAGTTATTTCTAGAATTGATACCCTTTCTCCTTTCAGTTCTATTTCTCAAGTGTTCTAAAGTGTTGGATTTCTCACCAACTACTTCTGTTGACATATTTTGAAACAAAAATATTTCTGTCCATCCATAACACAACTACATTTGGTGCCTAAGTTCCTTTTTTTTCCTTCTGTTATTTTGTCCTTCTTATTCCCTGAGTGGAAAAAAACAGTGTGGACTCTGAGGTATACTTCCAAGGAAAAACCAGTCAAGGGAGGACTACCTATTCCCCAGACTCAGTGCTATTATTTGGTCACCAATAATCAAGGATGCTAATTAAAATATTTTTTTTACTTGAGAAAAAAACATAGGCTCTGTGTATAAAAAGTTATGATTTGTCATAGAGTAAAATTATCCTCCTCTAATTCCAGAATTCTCCGTGTAAAATGTGTATAAATCAAATGCTTCACCATTTCTAGGCATTAAGTCAACCTGTCTTTGAAGAGTGGATCCACCTTCAACAATTTCTCAGTAATCATCTCCCTTCTTAATTTAACCCACAATTTAATTCTTATATGGTAGGTTTGTTTCACGTTTTCCTCAGAAGGCATGGATAAGAATATCAAGATGATGTACTATGCCTTTTGCTAATGGTATTGGAGAAGTTTGTTGTTGGTTGTTTGTTTTGTTTTTGGTTTTTGAAAAGACAATATGCTGGATCTTGAATGAAGAATAAAATTTAAACCAAAAAAAAAAAGCTGTTTCAGGAGGAGGAATCCCTCATGTTTTCTATTCCATATTCATTTTTAGTTCCCTCTCTTGCATTTCCTTTGAGTTTTTCATGGTAGATAAATTCTTAAGTTATATTTTCAGTTTCTGTGTATTCTAAAATTCCCAATTTCTATTGTTAAGTTCTCAGCATCACTCAACTAATTCCTATTTTTCTTTTTTAGGAATTATAGCTCTTGTATAAATGAAGGGTTTTTTTTGTTTTTTAAATGAAGTTTTTAATCTCATCCAAATTTTGAAAGAACTGATCTACCATCTGAGGAGAATAGATTAGGTTCTTTGGTCTGACTCAGGTGAGATAGAGTTCTGGTTCTCATGCCTATCTTTGCAAACTGAATTGAACTTTTTATATTGGAGTGTGAATAGTTTAGATTCATCTGGTTTTTTTCTTCTTTTTTATGCAAACCAGGCAAAGCTGATAGTGAATAGTAAGCCTCAGTTCTCATAAGAAATCGCCATAGGAAATTAGGATAGAACACAGGCAATGTTGCAGAAGTGGAGTGTTAATTTGATGGGCAATGGGGGCTAGGTGAGAGACATGGCAACCCAGAATAGTTAGGAAACTGCACAGTTAGGAAAATACATAACTAAATTTAAATATGATGAGAGTTGAACTTGCATAAGCCTAAATAACTGCATTGATTTCCTCTTAACACTTCATGTAGAAGTGGCTCAGCCTGTGAATGTTTTAACTGAAAAGGATCTGGAAAGGTAGAAATCTACTGGAGACCATATCTGTGAGGAAATGACACAGTATGAGGTCTTTGGACAGCCATAGGAAGTTATGAAGGCAGAAAATAGATAAATAGGACTAGGTGGCCTGTAAAAGGCAGGTAGAGGAGTTGGAGATGTCTATTTTAGATAACAAAAACCCATTTTGTCACCTATGAAATTCCATTAAGTACTCTAATAATAAAAGATACTTTCTCAGGCACCTTAAAAACTATCTTTGACTTTAGGCTGTCAGTGACATAGAGTAGTATAATGAAAAACACCTGGAAACTGGAGTCAACTTGTTCTTGAATATTTTTCTTTAAAGGGAATACATATGCATATTAGAAAATTCATAAAAATAGAAGGAAGCAACTGTAGAAGTACATATGCATATTAGAAAAATTTTAAAGTAGTAGATAACAACTGTTAAGAATTTTTACATTTCCCCAGAAACTTTTTTTATTCACTTCCATTTTTTTAATTGCAAAAATTGGGCTTGAATTTAACCCTTGGGTGAATCCTTGAGCCCTTATTTTCTAGTATGTGAAATTTGGATACTTCTTCGTTGGCTATTTTGCAATAAAAGTTATGAAAGATTTTTGGAGTCTATCAATGTTCAGGAACAAAGCAAAATAATGTTATACTTTTAATATTTTTATCCTGAAAGAAATGATTACTAAAAAAGATCAAAATATAAAAAGCAGCATTTATGGTAGGACAGATGTTGAAAAAAATTGTCTTTATTGCAGTTATGAGGGAGAATAAGAACATTCTCAATTGAGATGAGTTCATACCTTCCAGGGCTAATCACCAGGACTAATGATATTCTGAGATGGACTCCCTTGATCTGCAGAAGATATGGTACCACTACATTATAAAATCAATTTTTTCTAAACCAATATAAGAATTAACAGAAATACAAACTGCAGGTTCAGGAAATTGATTATAATCAAACAAGACCTTATTAAAGTGTTTTAATCAATATTAATTAAGAAAATGAGGTGTAGATACTGAAGATGATCAGAGAACTACTAACATGTTAAAAAATACTAAGAATGAAATGCTACTAATGATAAAAATATTTTTTTTAAGTTTTGTATAAGATAAGATTAGAGAACTGGAAATAGTTTTTTTAATTAGATGGCTGTGTCAGTAACCAAGAGATTTAGTTGCTGATTCCTTTGGAATTACTTCATATTAGAAAATTTTAATATCTGGTGTATAACAGTAGGATTTAGCAAGTTAAATGGTCCTAAAAATAGTCCTAAGTAAATTATGTCTGAAGGTGTAAAGTGGAGTGAAGAAAACCATTTATGAAATAGGCAACAGAATGCCAAAACAGGTTTTGTCAATCCGACTTCTGCATATATTTAGACCTAATCTGTACTCTAACCTCCAGGCATTGAAGATTTATGCCCTTCCCTGTGTTAATGACACTAGTTAGAATTTTTATTTGAAGAGGTGTCTTCTTTAATTCCAGTCTATAAAAGTAGAAATTACCATGGAGAAAGATGACAATCTGTGCACATCCTTCTATTTACAGTGTTCCTCAGGAAGTAGGAAATAGTGAGTAGTCAAAAATGATGCAGAGAGATCAGAAGGATGAAGATTATGTTATTTGTATTTACTGATCCTCATAAGGCTGGTTTCAGAAACATGGAGGAGGCTGTCAGACTGCAGGAGTTAAGAAGGAGGTCATGGGTGGGCAGTGGAGCAGACAGTATTAAAGTTGAATAAGTACTTATCAAAAATAGGAACATAGAGGGAGATAACTCTAGAAATACGGTATATAGCCAAATTAGAGCAGCACATTCTAGATTACAAAATTGCACATTTCAAAACAATAAGAACCAATAAATATCTTTCTGATGGTGCTAGTTATATAATTAAAGTACTGCTTAGGAAGAGTAAAAGAGTAATATTCTGGTCATATGCATGCTAAATGAGGAAAAGTAAACTCTCCTGAATTGTAGGATTTCAGTAATCATTTGGGAAAGCAAATGAGAGATTTGAAAGAAGCATAATAGATGAGACACTTATAATAATATATCTGAAGGAAAGTTGTGTAGGACAATAGAGGTATGACTGAGTGTTGATGTAGTCATATAAAACTTTATATGAATATGTTTAAGATACAAGCCCCTAGGTGATAATGCTTAGTGCACTGTAGTAAATAAGACTCTGTGGTTTAAGAAAGAATGAGAGGGAAAACTGAATACTCATGCAGATTCAATTAGCATTAAGACATTAAGAATATACCTTTCCACATACATATTCCCTTCCCACAGGAGTAAAAAGACAAAATAGAAAGTCCCTTAGGAGAAGAGAAGAAGACAAGATCTTCAATAATGTTCTTATGAAGGTTGAAAAGCCAGAACATGCTAAAAGGAGGAATTTGGGAACTAGATATATCAGGAGAGTTTAGTGAAACTGATTGACAATATAAATAGCATAACCTCTTTCTTCTGATTCCATGTATATAATGTATCATTATAGCTAACATCTATTGAGTTCTGACTATATCAAATACTGTTTTGTTTTGTTCTCCTGTTGTTATTGTCATTTTGTGGGGTTGGGTTGGGTTGGATTGGATTGGGTTGAATTTTCAGCATTGGAGATTGAATCCAGAGGTGCTCTAACTGAGTAACATCCCCAGCTTTACCTCATTTAAAGACAGGGTCTTGCTAAGTTGCTGAGGATCTTGCTAAATTTCTGAGGCTGGCCTAGAATTTGTGATCCTTCTGTCTCAGCCTCCAGAGTCACTGAGTTTATGGGCATGTGCCACCACACCCAGCTCAAAGGCTGTTTAAAGCTCTTTAGTCATAGCAACTTTGTTTCTTGTAGTACCTGGGATCAAACCCAGGGCCTCACCCAAGCTAGAATTCTGCCACTGAGCTACCTTCCTGGCCCCTCATAGCAACTTTTAAGACCCAAACTATTATTACTTCCAATGTAATGGATACATATATTGAGATACAATGAACTGAAGTAACTGGTTTGATAAGAGTAGGTGGTTGAGTCAAGTTTAACCCAGCAGTTCATACTGTGATTCTTCATTTTTAGCAAATACATTACATTTGTCTTTCTAGATCATTGAACATAAGAAAGAAAATGAATAAACTACTTTATGTATGCTTTATAGTACCCAAAATTTAGATTTGGATAAAAGATCAAAATGATTAAATTTTGTTTTAAATTCTACTTTTTTTGTTATCTTGAAGAAATGTCACTTGTTTTCAAGATCAGACTTCATTGTGACAAAATATTTGAAACGAGTTTGATTGTAAGTTTGATTCCTTAAAAAGAATCATATTCTCAAGACAGCTTTTGTTTAATCATTTAATCATGAAGCAATAAATAAGAATATTATTTTTGGAGTTAAAGTTTACTTCAAACAACAATAGCATTATATTTATAAATTTCACAGATGTGTAGGAACTTTTCTATTGTATAGCTCAAGTTATTCCAAAAATACTTAACATGTCTACCATTGTGTTTTAAATTCGAGAGAGAAGAATGAAAACTATCCAACTGTACATGCTGAAGGAATCTTGAAATCAAACAGTTGAAATGGATGACTTCCAAAATTCTTACCAAATCCTTTATATGCATAAAGAACATACTAAGTACACATAGTTTTTGACTGATCTTCGATACAGGACTGCTGCAAGAAGCAGACACTAATTTGGATAAAGCATAATAATAACATGTAAGGAGACTCAAGTGCAAGATAGATTAGACTCTCTGGAGCTTAACAATTCTGAAGTAGACTTTAAAGAAAAGGTGATTATCCCTGAAATTCAAACCAAGGCTAAAATAGGAGCAGTGGCTATCTTAAAGCACATAACACTAAGATAATGATGCTGAAAATGTTAAAACAAAATAGGAAGGATGTATTCAGGAATTATAAAGTGCAAAACAACAGTAGTTCCAGAGGGATAAAAAAAAACTTAATCTGAGGAGGTAAGAAGGAGGAAAAGAAAAGTATTCTGAAGTTCTCAATTTGGTTGATATGAAAGATAGGAAAGAAATAGGGCATACTACTTTGTGAACTAGTTGGTCTCTTATTTTAAAACAAGAAGAGGAAAATGTATAATGAAAAAATGATGCTAAGTATCAAAAGAACTTTCAAGTGTATAGGACTTCCATGTTAGTAAGGGGATAATGAGATTAGTAAAATTTTAAAGCTGCAAAAATTAGAAAGTTATCTTTTTGTTGATGTCATGATTGCAAACCTAGAAAATCCCAAATATTTCATGAAAAACAAAAGTCCAGAATGTTGTAAGGCAGCTACATATCATAAAATAAATGAGTAAATAAATAATTTTCTACTTTTGTAGCATTATTTTCATATGGAATTAGGAAGTAAAAGTCTGTACATTCCCTGAAAGATTTCTTAAATTCTTAAGTACCTTTGTTCACATTATACCTTCCTGATGACACACTAAAGACCAAGCTAAAATTCAGGCTTCATGGTTAAGTGACACCAGAGACCAAGTTCATGGGAGATGTTTCTGAGACTAGCTCTCTGTGACTCAAGTACAGTGTGAACTCTTAACGGCAAGGCAACCTTCAGTTTTTGACATCTGCATCATTACTCTACAGCCAGTGTGTCCTTTTCAACTTGAAAACTTATCCTGCCTCATGTGCTCCGCAGGTAACAGGAACATCAAGGTCAATCTTGCACATGAAGTTGATGATTGGAGGAAATCATTCAGTGGTGTCTGAGTTTGTATTGCTGGGACTCCCCAGTTCTTTGGAACTTCAGATTCTCCTTTTTTGTGTGTGTTCTTCATGACATTTCATGTAGCAAGTATACTGGGAAACCTTCTCACTGTGCTCACAATCATCTCAGACCATCACTTACACTCCCTAATGTACTTCTTGCTGGCAAATCTCTCCTTCATTGATACAGGTGTGTCCAGCATCGCCACTCCAAAAATGATTTATGACCTGTTCAGAGAGCATAAAGCCATCTCCTTGAAAGGGTGCATCACACAGAGGTTCTTCATTCATACTGTGGGAGGAACAGAGATGGTGCTGCTCATCATGGGCCTACAACTGATACGTGGCTCTCTGCAAGCCCCTCCACTACCTGACCATCATGAGCCTAAGAATGTGCACTTCTCTTCTGGCTGTGGCTTGGATAATTGGATTCGTCCACTCTGTAGTCCAACTGGCTTTTGTTGTAAACCACAGATTCATACAGACTGGAGTTTCTGGTCACTGCCAACAGTGGTTTCATCTCCATGGGCACCTTTTTCATCTTGATTGTGTCTTGTATCTCCATCCTGGTCATGGTTCGGAAGGACTCCTCAGGAGGTTCCTCCAAGGCTCTCTCAGCTCACATCACGGTGGTGGTTTTTTCTTTCGGTCCTTGCAACATAGTCTATGTGTGGCCATTCCCTACCTTACCCATAGATACATTTTTAGCTATCTTTGATGTTCTTATCACGCCTTTCATGAATTCTGTCACGTATTCATTTAGAAATAAGGAGATGAAAGTGGCAATGAGGAGATTCTTTATTAAGGCTTTAACAAGCTTTAGGAAGAGTCCTTTTATGCAGTTTAAGAAGTTTGGGTTCGTTTTGGCAATCCTTGGAAAGTAATATTTTTAATTAAAAGATTTCAAAAATCTTTTCAATTTAATTAGTGTTTTAAATATGCGTTATGAACCATATCCTTAAGGATTTTATTTTGATGCAGTCAGTCCATTCTAGCGAACCCTTGCTTAAAGGATTCTGAAAGCATTGAGGAGTGAATTCGGCCTTGGAATGTTTATTAATGGAAATTTTGTTTGTCAGTAAAGACTTTGGGGACAGAGACTTGCTGAAACCACACATACTAAGCATAGTTACCATTCATAATGTTGGACACTCTTCTATTTGACAATGACTCTCAAAGACCTCTCTTTTAATACAACTATTTGACTATACTCATGCCCTGTGATTCTCTCAGCTAGAGGAATAAACAAAATGCTGATAATTGCCTAGCCAGCTCTAACAATTATAGACTGTTCACATCTGAATTTTTTCCCCCCACAGATTTAGGTAGCACTAAGGTTTTAAAACTTGGTTAGAATTGGAATTAGAAAAGGAAAATTGGGGTAAATCATGGAGACACAAATGAGTAAGCCTTGATATTTATTATTTTCCAATAAAATATTTTGAGATCAGATGATGTGAATTTCTATACTACTCAATGTTTTTTGACAATTTTCTACTTCAATTATTTCCTAAAAAATAGCCATTATTTTTATATTGCAAAGAAAACTATGTGATGAAACAAGTGAACTCTTGAACACCAAAAACCTGTAATCTCTGGCCCAATTGGAGTCCTTCAATAATTGATATTTCTTGAACACAAACATAGCATAGCATGGCCCACAATAAATTTAAATCCCTGGTGTGATTGTGGAAGACAAACACAGATAATCAGTTTACTTCTTGTAGTGGGATGTTTCACAGTGTGGGGGTTCGAATAAGTGAGCTGCTGGTCCAGAAGTGTGGAAGGAATGCAGAAAACTAGAGCAGAATTTGTGAAACGTATTCCTTTGAGCTGAGCTTGAGCTGACATATGATGTACTCTAACACCACAGGTAGGCACCAGTGTCAGTAAATCTAAGAGTCTATAAATTTTGTATTTTCTTCAGTGTCCTATGACTGGAAGTCTTGCTTCTTGAAACAAATAGGAATGCCAAGTTTTTTAGTTAGTTTTTTTGTGTCACTGTGAGCAAAACAGCTTGCAAGAACAACTTAAAGGAAAACAAAGTTTATTTGGAACTCTTGGTTTCAGAGGTTCAGTCCACATACAGCCAACTCCATTGCTCCTGGGTCCCCAGGGAAGAAGCTCATCATGGGGAAGGGTAAAGTGGAAGAAAGCTGTTCAGATAATGGCAAAGTCAGAAAACAGGAAAAGGTCTTCTGTGGGGAAGGAGACACAGAGAAAATGCCCTCCACCTCAAGCATCCTCCAGTGACCCACCACCTCCAGCCACATCTGACCTGCTTATAGTTACTTCCTAGTCAGCCCATTCAAACAAAATGGACTGATTACACTATAGCTCTCATCTAATCATTTATATCTGAATATTTTGGTGTTAACTGGAGCATTTGGAGGACACTATATATCCAAACCACAACATCAAGATGGCTAATGTTTTTTATTGTTGTTGTTGTTGTTGTTTTGGTACTGAGGATTGAAACCAGGGGCACTCAACCACTGAGCCACATCCCCAGCCCTATTTTGTATTTTATTTAGAGACAGGTTCTCGCTGAGTTTCTTATCACTCCATTTTTGCTGAGGCTGGCTTTGAACTCTCAATCTTTCTGCCTCAGCCTCCCGAGTCCCTGGGGTTACAACAGGTGTGTGCCACCACACTCAGCCATGATAGCTAATATTTTTTAACCAAAAGTTTGTTGAGTTTGTAGCTTCAACAGATTTTTGACAAAATTTCTTATCCTCTTTTCATAGATAAGATTATAAAATGTAAATTGGATGATAGTAAAATTCAGTGGAGTTCCAACTATTTTAATCCATTTCAATTTTGGCCCATTTCAATTTGTGTTTTGTGCGTGATCAGAGACAGAGGTCTAATTTTGTTCTTCTACATATAGCTGTCCAATTTTCCAAGCACCATTTATTAAAATGTCTGTATTTTCCCCAAAATAATTTTGGAACCTTTGTCAAATATCAGATTGCTATAGGTATGTGAATTTGTCTCCGTGTCTTCTCCTCTGTTCCATTGGTCTTCATGTCTACTTCAATGCAAATACCATACTGGTTTTGTTACTACAGCTCTGTAGTGCAGTTTTAGATCATGTATTATAATGCCTCCTGCTTTACTTTTCTTGCTTAGTATTGCTTTAGCTATTCTGGGTCTCTTATTTTTCAAAATGAATTGAAGAATTGTTGTTCTAATTCTATGAAGAATGTCATTGATATTTTCATGGGGGGGTTTCATTAAATCTATATACTGATTTTTGTAGTACAGCCATTTTGACAATATTCATTCTGCCTATCTAAGAACATGGGATGTTTTTTGACCTTAGAAGGTTTTCTTCAATTTCTTTCTTCAGTGTTCTATAATTTTCATTGTTGAACTCCTTTACCTCCTTGGTTAGATTATTTCCCCAATTTTTTGAGATTATTATGAATAGGATAGTTTTTCTAGAGTATATTCTTATTTACCAATAACAAACTTGAATATGAATGAACTAAATCAACCTTGAATATGAATGAACTAAATTTCTCAATTAAACGGTACAGAGTGTCTGGATTATATATACATAATATATATATTATGCAACTTACAAGAAACTCACTAAGCCACTAAAGACACAAAAACTGAAATGATGAAAAAAGTTTATTCCATGCAAATAGAAGTAACTCTGCTTTTATCACACCAGAGGTCCAATATATTGATACTGTATAATAAAAATGAAAAACTACAGGACCCCCTTTCATGAATGGAAAGATCATCCAGATTAAAAAAAATAAACAAATAAACATTAAACTATACTGTAGATCTAGTGGACCTAACCAACATTTACAGAACATTTCATAACAGTTGGAGAGTACACATTCTTTAAATCAACACATGGAACATTCTCTAGAACAGATCACATATTCGACCACAAAAGATCATCAACAAATTTAAAAAAAATCATATCATGTATCATTTTCAACCACAGTGGAATAAACATACAAATCAACCAAAAATAAACTTCACAAATTGTCCAATTGCAGAGAGACTAAACAACA
Source organism: Callospermophilus lateralis (assembly GCF_048772815.1). NCBI lineage: Eukaryota > Metazoa > Chordata > Mammalia > Rodentia > Sciuridae > Callospermophilus > Callospermophilus lateralis. Next base: position 35,645,341 of record NC_135311.1, on the reverse strand, counting down.
TATTGTGAAGGTACATTGTGTTATCAGAGAGATCAAAAGGGAAATTTAAGAACCTCTCAAAACAAATGAAATAATGGAAACAAAACACACTAAAATGTATAAGATACAACAAAAGTAGTATTAACAAGAGGGAGTTTTATAGAAATAAGTGCCCATATTAAAAAAGGATTTCAAATAAGCAACACAGTGATGCAACCCAAGGAACTAGAAAAGGGAAAGGGATAGAAGAAAGTTGGATAACAGATTCCAAAATACAGTTAATTGGGAAGTGTAATTTTGAAAGTTCTATGGTATAGTAAAGGAACTAAAACTTAGAAAAAGGTGATATATACTTTACAAATAACTAGAAGAAAGAAGTTAGAAGACTCCCAACACAAAGGTATTTATTGGGCTCATGGTTCTGGAGGCGAGGAAGGTCAAGATTGAGGGACTGCATCTGATGTGGGTCTTCTTGCCAACCTACATGGTAGGCAGTATCACATGTCAAGAAAGCATGCCCATGTGAGAAAAAATGGGTCAAACTCCCCCCTTTTGTAACTCTCTCATTTCTACAATAACTAACCAACTTCCATAATGATGGCTTTAATCCATTCATGAGGGTGATGCCCAGGGACCAAATTATCTCTTAAAGGTCCCACATAATCCCATTGTGAAGACAATTCACTATATTCTATGGATTTGGACAAATGTCCAATAACATGAAAAAATATATAACATGATTTATTACACTGCTGTACAGTAGTTTGACACTCTAAAATTCTATGTTGCATATTTATTCCCCCTCTCCTCAACTCTGGGCAACCTCTGGTCCTTTTTACTATCTCCATTTTCTGTTTGGTTTCTCTGACTTTGATATATGAATTTAAGCTTCCTCCATATGCTCCCTCACCCGACCCGTGCTGGGGACCTCCATATCTTTTAATGTCTCGATAGTTCATTTATTTTTGTGCTGCACAGTATTCCATTGTCTTAATGTACCACAGTTTATTTATTCAGTCACCTACTGAAGGACATCTTGGTTACTTCCAAGTTTGGGAAATCATGAATAAACCTGCTATAAACATATATATGCAAAATTTTCTGTAGATCCATTTCAACTCCTTCGGTAAATACATGGAATGTGATTGCTCAATTGCATAGTAAGAATATATTTAGTTTTGCAAGAAACTGCAAAACTCTTTTCAAAAAGTTTGTATCAGTTGTATTCTCACCAGTAATAAATGAGAGTTCCTGTGGCTCCACATTCTCTCCAGCATTTGGGGATGTTAATGTTTTTATTTTGGCCATTCTAATAGCTGTGTGGCATCACATTTTGTAATTTGCACTTCCCTGATGACATATGCTATGGAGCATTGTCTCTTAAGCTTTGTTGCCATCTTTGGTGGAATTTCAGTTAAGGTCTTTGGCTCATTTTAAAAGTCTGGTTATTTCTGTACTGTTGAGCTTTAAGAGTTATTTTTACATTTTGGATGACAGCCCATTACCACATGTTTCTTTTGCAAACATTTTCTTTGAGTCTATGGCTTTTCATTCTCTTCATAGTGTCTTTTGCAGAGAAAAAAATATTATTTATTTATTTTTAAATTTATTATTATTTTTTCATTTATTTTTTTATTTATATACGACAGCAGAATGCATTACAATTATTATTACACATATAGAGCACAATTTATCATATCTATGGTTGTATGCAAAGTATATTTACACCAATTTGTGTCTTCCTACCTGTACTTTGTATAATAATGATCATCACATTCCACCATCATTAATTACCCCATGCCCCCTCCTTTCCCCTCCAACCCCTCTGCTCTATCTAGAATTTGTCTATTCCTCTCATGCTCCCTCTCTCTATTCCACTATGAATCAGCCTCCTTATATCAAAGAAAACATTCAGCATTTGATTTTTTGGGGGATTGGCTAACTTCACTTAGCATTATCTTCTCTAACTACATTTAGCTGCAAATGCCATGATTTTATTCTCTTTTATTGCTGAGTAATATTCCATTGTGTATATATGCCACATTTTAAAAATCCATTTGTCTATTGGAGGGCATCTAGGTTGGTTCCACAGTTTATCTATTGTGAATTATGCTGCTATAAACATTGATGTGGCTGTGTCCCTGAAGTATGCTATTTTTAAGTCCTTTGAGTATAGACCAAGGAGAGGGATAGCTGGTCAAATGGTGTTTCCATTCCCAATTTTCCAAGAAATCTCCCTACTGTTTTCCATATTGGCTGAACCAATTTGCAGCCAATTTTATTATTATTATTATTATTATTATTATTATTATTAATTATCATCATCATCATTATTATCATTATTATTATTGTTGTTGTCTTTATTGTTATTGGTACTGAGGATTGAACCAAGGAGTGCTTAACCACTGAGCAATATCACCAGGCCTTTTTATTTTCTGAAACAAAGTCTCTCTAAAGTTGCTTAGGGTCTTGGTAAGTTGCTGAGGCTAATATTCCTGCCTCAGCCTCCCACGTCTCAGAATTATAGACATGCACCACTACACCTGGCAAAAATTTTAATTTTTTTAGGTTTTTAATATTTTCTTTCATTAATAATGCCTTTGGTGTTGCATTTTAAAAGTCATTCCAAACGTAAAGTCATCTAGGTTTTCTTTTATGTTACCTTCTGAAAGTTTAATCTTTAGTTCCATGTTTGGCATTTAGGTCTGTGATCCATTTTGAATTATTTTTTGTGAATGTAAGGTCTGTGTCTAGATTCATTTTTTGCATGTGTATGTTCAATTGTTCTAATGCCACTTACTGAAAAGATTATCTTTTTTTGTATTGTCTTGGTTCTTCTGTAGAAGATCAGTTGATTATATTTAAATGGATATATTTTGGGGGGAAATAGTCATATTGTATTTCTTTTGTCTATTTTTTATTCTTTTGCAAATACCACATTGTCTTGATTACTGTGGTTTTATAGTAATTTCTGTAGTCAGGTAATGTCATTCTTTCAAGTTTGTTTCTTTTGATTAATCAATATTCATTGATTGTTGGCTATTCTGGGTCATTTGACTGTCCATGTACACTTTAGAGTCATTTTGTTGATATCCACAAAATAAATGACTTGGCTTTTGATTCAGTTTACCTTGAATCTATAGATGAAGTTGGGAAGAACTGACATCTTGACAATATGGAGTTTTCTTATCCATGAACACGGAATATCTCTCCATTTATTTAGCTATTCTTTGATTTCTTTCATCACAATTTTGTCTTTTCCTTAAACAGATCTTACATATATTTATTAGATCTATAACTAAGTAGGTTTTTTTTAGGTATAGTGCTAAAGACCAAACCTGATTATTACTCAGCACTGAGCTACAGCGCCAGCCTAGTTGTTCAATTTTTGGAATAGAAATGGTATTATGTTTTTAATTCCAAATTCTACTTGTTTGTTACTTGTGTATAGAAAAATAATTGATTGACTTTTTAATATTAGCTTTTTTATAACCACTTATTAATTCCAGGGGGTTTTGTTTATAGATTTTTTAAACTGAGAGTTTCTTTCGTATCATAAATTTTCAGATTTTCTGCAGAGAGGATCATGTTTTTCTTTCATTTCTATGAACAGAGACCATTTTTATTTCCCAATTTCTATATGTTTTATTTCCTTATCTAATTATATTTGCCAGGACTTTGAGGACACTGCAGAAAAAGAAGTAGTAAGGGCTGAAATTCTTGCCTCATTTCTGAGCTTAGTTGAAAAGCTTCAAGTTTCCAGGGACATTTAACCAATAAGCCACATCCCTCCTTTTTATATTTTTTATTTTGAGATAGGGTCTCAGTAAGTTGCTGAGGCTGGCTTTGAAGTTGATATCCTCCTGCCTCAGCTTCCCAAGTTGCTGGGATTACAACACTGTGCCCAGATAGAAGATTATGTTAAAGAGCAATTTTAGATTTACAATGAATGAAGCAGAAGACAGATTTCCCACATACCCAGGCCTGTATGCATGACCTCCCCCATTACCAATATTCCCCACCAGAGCAGATCTATATTGACACTCTGTTATTTCCTAAAATCCCTAGTTTATAATACTCTGGGGCATTTCATGTCCATGCAAATAGAGCTTCCCAATATTTTCTTCTGGCTTCAACTATTTTGCTATGTCCTGTAATTATTTGGCTACTAATTTATTGTGAATGTTTCCTTCAATACTGTTGGAATCATAAATACTTTTTTCTGTTTTTTTATTTTTATTAATTCTTTTTAGTTATACAGAACATTATAATTCATTTTGACATAATTAAATATGCATTTCATATAATTCCCTCAAATTTTATCCCCAGTATTTCTCCTTTGCCTTCCCTCTTTCTTCTCCCTGTTCCCTTCCCTCTACTCTACAGATTTTTCTGCTATTTACTTTTTCTCTTTTTTGGTTAGTGTCTTGTGGATATATGACGGTGAGACTCACTGTGGGATATTAATAAATGTGCATAGGAAGGTTAGGTCAGATTAATTCCACGGTTCTTTTGTTATCCTGACCTTTCTCCTTTCCTTCCTCCCTCCCTTTCCTCCCTTCCCTTCAGTCTTCTTCATCTCGTCCACTTGTCTTTCTTCTATTTTGATGAAATCCCACCCCACCTTTTCCCTTTCTCTCTTTTCTTTTTCATCCTTATTTTGGATGAGCTTCCACATGTCAGAGAAAATATTACACCTTTGACTTTCTGTGACTAGTTTAATTCACTTAGCATGATAGTTTCCCATTCCATCAATTCACCAGCAAACATCAAACTTTCCATTCTTTTTTTTCTGGCTGATATATATATATATATATATATATATATATATATATATATATATACACACACACACACACACACACACACATACATACATAGACACACACACACACACACACACACGCACACACCACATTTTTTGCACCTTCCATTCATCTGTTTTGAAGGTCACCTTGATTGGTTCCATAGCTTGGCTATTGTGAATTGTGCTGTTATAAACATTGACATGACCGTGTCACCATAGTATGCTGATTTTAGATCTTGTGCATATATTATTGAATAGTGAGTTAGCTGGGTCCTATGGTGGCTCTATTCCTCGATTTTGAGAAAATTTCCTACTGCTTTCCAGAGTGAGTGGTTATACTTGCCGCAGTCTGGCTGGGCACAAAATAACCAAGTTGCCACACAGCCTTGTAGGTTCAAAATAGGAACTCCTTTATTCTCCGCACTCCCGCGAACCCCACACACTCGGCCTTCTCCCAGGACACACCACACCAACCAGAGATCCCTCCTCCAGAAAACCCTCCTCCCGCACTTCCCCAACCAATGGGAACTCTCCAGGAATCCCCTGGAGAACTCCAAAGTAGCAGGCCTAGCGGACAGCAGGGGTCTAATATACAATTGAATACACAGCTTAACATAACCATTATGATCTTAATGGCTTGCTGTCATCACCTCTCAACCACGAGGTTCTGGCAAAAATGCCATGTGTCATTCCAACTCCGCTATGACTCTCAGCATACACTCATCTGTAGTTCCACCAACAATGTATGAGTTTACGTTTTCCCTCACATCCTCACCAACACTTACTATTTTTTGTATTCTTGACAATTGCCGTTAGGATTGGAGTGAGGTGAAATCAGTGTAGTTTTGATTTGAATTTCCCTGATTGCTAGAGATGTACGTTTTTCACATATTTGTTGGTCAATTGTATTTTTTCTTTTGAGTTCTCTTGCTCATTTATTAATTGGATTATTTGTTTTGGGGTGTCAAGTTTCTGAGTTCTTTGTATATTTTGGATACTAATGCCCTGAGTAGCAAGTGGTAAATATTTTTGAATAATAACTGTTTTGTCTAACAAGACACATATCAAATAACTAATGTCATCTCACAAACAGTCCATTTTCAAGTTTTCTCAATTTTCACAAGAATATACTTGTAGTTTTTTCCCCCTACTTGTTTGTTATTATTAGGAGGAATTTAAATTTTTAAAATTTAAACTTATTTTTAAATTATTATCAATTCAATTTTCTTAGATTGTGATTAGAACGTGTTAAAGAATGAACCCTTTTCCATTTTTGAAAATTTATTGTGGTTTAATATATGTTCCTTTGTGTATTCTTTATGAGTACTTGAAAACAAGTACCCCTAGAGATGCAAACATATACCTCTGCTTTAGGTTTTAGAGTATGATGCCACTTAGGTTCACCTTATAATTTATATAGTTTTTGTCTTTTATATCTTAATATTTTTATCTCTGCCTCCACTCCCTCTTTTGTGACTCACTTATAGCTTCTCCATTGTCTTGTCAGGTTCTGGTTGACAATTCCCTTAGATAGATATTGGTGATCCCAAGTCTCATGTTGGTGATCCCATCTCTGCTAAATCATTTGATCAGTATTCCCCTGTGTTCCAATTAGTTCTATCTCCCACAATAATAGCATTTACTTGTGCATAAAGTAATGCTAGATCTGACCAGGGGAATGTGTGGTTATGTTTTGGAAAGGGTTACACCATTCGTCTTTAGATGAGTAGATTGGTGGCCAATACAGAAATAGGGATTTTGGAGTACAGTACAGTTGAAGTCCCCAAAGGCAAGTATTACTAAATAGATGTTTCTAGTGACAGTATTATTTTGTAAAGAAATAAATTAAATATTACCTGCACCAGGGAAGCAGCTTTAGCAGAGTTTAAGGAGCAAGCATCAATAAAATGAGAAGGAAAAGGATACAGAAAGTGAAATTTCTTTCTTGTCTTTTAAAAATCCACATGAATTAAAGGTTGAAGTCAGAGAACGGGAACAAGAACATTAAGGAGAAAGTCTTGGAAGTTTGAACAGAATATATTTGCATTAGTTCTGGAGTTTATTTTTGACACAGAGACATGTTGTAGGTGTGCTAAAAATGTGAGAGCCTTAAGGGAAGTGGTTATTTTAATACTTCAATAATTCAATGTGTCCATTGGGCATGATGGGCATCTAGTAAATGTTTGTTGGTTGAGTACAAATTACTATGATAAATACAAAATGCATGGTCCAGAAAATTTGCAATGATATGTTAATTGAGTCACAAAATGAATTATAAAAGAGGGACAAGGCGTGATCAATGTGAGGAGAGGGCATTCTATGGGATATGGAGACAGAGTGCCTTTGCTTCTTTGTCCGTTCACTAGAGAAGGTAAGAACTAAGTCTCTTCTGTGAAAAGCTAAGGGATTCTGTGGGGACCAAGACATTGGGGGTCTGAAAGCACAGCAGATTTTATATGGATTTGCATTCTTCTACCATGTTTATTTAAAAAGCCAGAATATATTATAGATGCATTTGAAGTGGCTTAAGAAACCCACATGCTGTGAACTCCTGAGGACAAATCTTTTTTTTCACTTAGATTTGCCCAGTGTGCTGAGAGTAGAACATAGGGCACCCAGAAAGGGTCTAGGTATTGATACGACTGTGAAGTCATGAGAAAAAGCTGTCTGCTGTACATCTGGGATGACAGCAGTGAGAGCATCAGTATCGGTTCTACCACTCCTAGCCTGACACCTTACTTCTCCTCTCCTTGGTCTTCATTTCTCTACCTGTAAAAAGGAGCCAATAATACCAATTTTCATGGTTTTCATAGATATCAAACAGGATCATGTCTGTAAAGGAGTAATTATGGTGTTTTGCACATGGTGGTCACTGTTTTTGGTTTATTTGAGTTATCATTATTTCCATAGAGAGCTCACCAACCACTGTTGCAGACTGGGGAATGATTCAGCAACTCTTCAAATAATCACCCCTGCTCCAGACTGGGGGAATCATTCAGTAATTCTTTTAGCTTAGTTATGATGCTGTATATTGAACTAGATTAGATCCCTCACTTAATCTGCAGCATGGATTATGATTTTGTTCTGAAGACAACCCTAATCACCCTGATTCATTTATGGGTGTCTTTTCTGTTTCAAAAATCATATGATCATATTATATATTTGACATTTTTTTTGTACTGAGGACTTAACCCAGCAGTGCTCAACCACTGAGCTACATCCCCACACCTTTTTATTTTTTATTTTGAGACACGGTCTCTATAGTTGTTCAGGAGCTTGCTAAATTGCTGAACTCTTTGAACTTGTGACACTCCTGCTTCAACCTCCCAAATTGGTAGGATTATAGATGTGTGCCACCAAGTCTGGCCTTATTTGACATTTTAACATTTTAAAATAGTTTACTTTTTACTGATTTTTATATTTTGTATGTGTGTACTAAAGTGCAAAAGCCTTAAATATACTTCAGGAAATTCAGAGTGTCCGCTGGGGATGATAGGCATCTAATAGATGTTTGTTGATTATTTGTTGATGATTGTGACAAGTGAAAAAATAAATGATACAGCAGATTTGCAATACTGTTAATGAAGTCACAGAATGAATTAGAAAAGAGGGAGATTAGTTGGAAGAGAGGGTCTTCTATGGAATATGAAGATACACCTCACTGCAAACAAGGAAATGATGCAAGATGCTAGCAATTCAATGAAGAGAATATCAACATTGTGGTGAGCTTCATTACAGAGCAGACCAGCACTGAATGATAAAATGACAGAAACATTACACTTGAAAGGATTCCTTAATGTCACCTGCCTCAGCCACTTTATTTTACAGATGATGAAACTGGGTTCAGGAAGTAAGTTGAGTTTGGAGGGATATGGGAGAAAGGACTGAGTACTCAAGTTCTCTCAGGGCAGGGCTAAGACTTGTTCACACACTTCTGATTTGAAGTATGATGTTTTTTCCATTCCAGAAACCATGGAAAATTAAAATGGCATGGATGGTGATCTGCAGGTATCATTCTTGTGTAATTTTTTTTTTTGCTACCCTGTTTTTACTCCATCTATCTTTAGGTTCTGCATTTTTGACCTTGTACTTTACCAGAATGCTGAAACAGCCCAGGCTGTGTAATCCTCTACACCCTGGACTGAGCTACCAAGGTGGGAATTTTAGGGTTTCTGTATTATCTCCTCTCTTCATGAGAAAAAAAGTGAATATGATGTGACAAAACAGGAATAGCATGACACTAAACACGAGAAAGTATTAATGAGAGTGATAATATTGCATACAGGAGTAAGAGATAAAAAAAAAAAGGTCACAAGAAATTGCTTGAAGTTTGAGAACTCCATGAGCAGGAGTAATAAACTGTGAGAGAGAAATCAGAGTTCATTTCCATGCCCTTTCCCCCCTCATCATATTATTCCAGAGAATTCCCAGGCCTCCAGTAATCTTCTGATTCCTAATTTTTTATTTTTATTTATTTATTGTTTTGTTTGTTTGTTTTTGCCTAATCTCTTTTTCAAACCTGGAAATTTTTAGGGAGTCTGGGAATTAGAAGCAGTTGCTTGTTTTTGCAGCTATAGTTGAATGGCAGAAGGGTTTTGGCACTGGTCAGGCAGTATTTTTTCCTTACAAGTTGAAAATCATGTAGTTAGCTTGAGTTTTTTTTTTGTTTGTTACTTTCCTTTATCAGGTAATGCTTGAGACAATTCTGCTCTCCAAGACAATGGAGGGAGCCAATCACTCTGTGGTGTCTGAGTTTGTTTTCCTAGGACTTTCCAACTCATGGGAGATCCACCTTCTACTTTTCCTCTTTTGTTCTGTGTTCTAATTGGCAAGTCTAATGAGAAACCCCCTCATTGTGTTCTCTGAGACTTTTGACTCTGAACTACATTCCCCCATGTACTTCCTGCTGGCCAATCTCTCATTTCTTGACCTCGGAGTTTGTTCCATTGCAGCCCCCAAAATGATTTATGACCTTTGTATAAAACACAAAGCAATCTCTTTGGGGGGTTGCATAGCTTAAATCTTCTTTATTTATACTAATGGGGGCAAAGAAATGGTGCTGCTCATAGCCATGGCCTTGGATAGATATGTGGCCGTATGTAAGCCTCTGCACTACCTGACCATCATGAGCCCACGAATGTGCATTTTCATTTTGGTTGTTGCCTAGATCCTTGGCCTCATCCACTCAGTGGCCCAATTGGCTTCTGTTGTAGAACTGCCATTCTGTGGCCCAAATGTACTGGACAGCTTTTACTGTGATCTCCCTCAGCTTATTAAACTTGCTTGCACAAAGACTGACAGACTGGAGTTCATGGTCATGGCCAACAGCGGACTCATCTCTGTGGGGTCCTTCTTCATACTGATCATTTCTTACATCTTCATTCTGGTTACTGTTCGAAAACACTCCTCGGGTGGTTTATCCAAGGCCCTCTCTACTTTATCAGCTCATGTCACTGTGGTAATTTTATTCTTTGGGCCATTGATCTTCTTCTATACCTGGCCTTTCCCTTCATCACACTTGGACAAATTTCTTGCTATCTTTGATGCAGTTCTCACCCCTTTTCTGAATCCAGTGACCTATACATTTAGGAACAAGGAGATGAAAGCAGCAATGAGGAAACTTTTCTATCAGCTTGTGGGTTACAGGAAGCTATCCTAAACACTCTAAAGATAAACCAAAATGCAACTCTACACTCAATGACAGTGGGAAAAAATGAGTCATTAAAATTTTTGATCTAGTGCACTAGGTTACATTTAAGTATGTTACCTTGCTATTGTGTATCTCTAGTACCCTCACCAAATAAGGAGACAGGGATCTAGCCATGGAGCTTCCCATGTTTCAGACCCTGCATTGGATAATTAATAAATTATTTAATAAATCATTTAATATTCATGATAACTAAACAATGAGTACTTTTACTTTGATAATTTTTAAACATAAGTAAGAGATGCTTTCTGCTCATTGTCTTTGTAAATGTAAAATGTCTCAAACCAAAGCCGATTTTCACCTTTAATCCACTACTTCCAATATTCTTAAACCTTGAAAGATGCCAAGCAGTGCATTAAATTATTTAGAGTTGAAAATTAGTGTATTACTCCTTTTCACTGTATACTTTCCCTGTTTTGAATTTGTTTATGTTCTTTATTCAAACTACTTTGCAAATTGCCATAATAACTAAGTACTTGGTTTTTCTTTTTTTTCTTCTCTCCCTTCTTTAGTATCTGCCTTCCTACCTCATCCTTTGGACACTTATATAAAACTCTTTTGTTATATAATAAAATTGTGGAATTTTAGAACTGTAGTTTGAGATATCATCTTTTTTCAACCTATTCATGTTATAGATGATCGTAGTCAGGAATAGAGGTGTTGCATAATAAATTTAAGGTGAAAATCAGGTTTCCTTACTTTTAGATTTAAAAAAATTAAAAATATATCTAAGGCCCCCTGTTGATTTGAATTCCTGAGCTTTCTGCTAACAGACTGCTCCTCTGGCTTCTATTGACTTTCTGTTTCTCACCCAAGTGAGAAGTTACACGAATGAGGTCATTGCTCTTTTCATTGTTATTGGTTTCATGTGATAATATGTCATTTCCAGTTTCTTCTTTATTTGCAGTTCAACAATAAAAATACTTTATCAATGGCTTTTAAATGTCACTTACAAAAAACCTACACAATTAAACAGTTTTCCTCTGTCCATGTGCTTTTCTACTGAGTGAATCCTCTAAGGGCATTCACCATCACTTTTCTCATTGCCACGAAGATCTCTCTGTTTTCTGATATAAGGTTCATGAATTTGGGGTATGTATGTTACTGCATGCCTTCCTATGCTTCTGACAGTGGATCATGGCTTCCATGACTGAACAGCCAGGGCACTTTAGAAACTTGGGGGCCTAAAGATAATATAAGGTAAAGAGAAAATCTTTTTGATTTGTTAACAAACTAATTTATATTGTTTTATAAACTAACATCAATGCTATTATACTAATATCAACATTTTAAGGAATCTAGAAATATGTTACATTTGCATCCATTTCTCTGAAGGCTTGTGATTTTTTTTCTTTTCTTTCTTTTTTGGTGCTGGGGATTGAACCCAGCAGTGTTTTACCACTGATCTATACTCCCTACCCTTTTTATTTTGATTCAGGGTCTCCCTAAATTGCATAGTGAGGGACTTGAACTTATAGTCCTCCTGCCTCAGCCTCCCAAGCCCTTGAAATTACAGGTAAATCTCACCACAACCAGCAAGGTTTGTGATTTTTTATAGGTCCTTGTAATGAATTCATCTGTTAAAGTATTGGCAGGTCTCAGACTTCTTTGGGGAATTTAATTTATTCTTCTATAAATACTTTTTTTCTTATCTTATTTTTGACTTTTAAAAAAATTGTTAATTCACTTGTAAATTATATTTGTATGAGGACAAATATAGGCTTATATTTTAACTTAACCAGGTGAGAAATATTTCATTTTGGTAAAATAGCTGTTGGGTGATGGTTGTTTCTCTTCCCTTTTGGTAAACTTTTTATACTTCTGTTTCTCTTATGATCTCCTGATAGATATCTTTGATTATCAGTCTAATAAAAGTAATGTGATTTTCTGATTTTTTTTTATATGGAAAATGGGAACTTAGATGTGGAATCATTGCAAACAAAATTCAGATCAGTTTTATCATCATTCTTCTTGACTTCAGCTGTTTCATTTACAAACCTAATTGAAACAGTGATAACTTTTTTCTTATCTATTGATATTCTCACAAGATATTTAAATTGCATTCATTGTTCTCATAAATACCACCACCACCACCACTGCCAATGTTCCCACCACCACCACCACCACCACCACCATCAACATTTATTGAAAACTTATGATGTGGCAGGAAACACCAATGTTCCCACCACCACTACCATCAACACAACCACCACCAACATTTATTGAAAACTTATGATGTGGCAGGAAACATCCTAGATTGCTTACACACATTAACTAATTTAATTCCAAAAGCTGTCAGTTAAATAATATTTTCACTCTTATTCCACAGATTAGGTAACTAGTAGGCACAGTAATATTTAGCAAGTAGTTTAGGGACACACAATTGCTAAGCGATAGATCAAAGATACAAATCTAGGCGGCTTCTGCTTCAGCATCCCGTTTCTAAATCACCATATTATACTACCTCGAAGAATGGTGGGTCCCTTCACCTGAAGTTTTAAAATCTAAATATTTTTCTCTTTACTTAACAGCTTATAATGGTAAAGATAAAATATACTTCAACAGAATACAATAAGGTATTTGATTTGGGGGTTGAGAAGGTATCAAGTATTGAACCCAGCGTCACTTAATCACTGAGCCACATTCCCAAACCTTTTTATTTTATTTTATTTATTTTGAGACAGGGTCTCACTAAGTTGCTTAGGACCCCACTAAATTGCTAAAGATGGCTTTAAATGTGCGATCCCCTTGCCTCAGCCTCTTATGTTGCTGGAATTACAGGCATGTTCCCCTGTGCTGGGCTCCAAAATATGCTATTTGAAATTTATGTTCTGTCATTTTAATATATCATTAAAATATCCATGTATTTATTATTCAAAAGGGGTAAGGTTTAGAAGTAATTTATATAATAAAATAGTTTTATAGGTTTATAAAATTATTTAGATGTGGAATCATTGCAAATAAAATTCATATCAGATTTATTATCATTCTTCTTGCTTTTAGCTGTTTCATTTACAAACCTAATTGAAACAGTCATAACTTTTTTCTCATCTATTTCTCATCTACCTCAAAGAATGGTGGGTCCCTTCACCTACATATCATTATGCATCATTATGGAGGTAGTGCACTGTCTACTCCTTGGAGACCCTTAGTCCAAGATAGAGTCATACCATTTGAAGAAAAGGTTGAAGCTTAAGTGGACACTTCACGGGGTTCCCTCATTCTCATATAATCAGAATTTATATTAGTCCACTCATTAGTGACAGAGAATGAGCCCATTTCCATGAGTGTTTGGAGTTCACAGCTGGAATTGACTGCCAGAGGGTAGCCTCGATGGAGCCTCTAGTTAGCCCATTCTCTTAAGAGATAAGGGACAGTGGATGCAGAAGTTTGTATTGTAATCAAAACATGAGGATTAGTACAACAAAGGGAGGAACAACACTAAAGGAATAGTCAATCAAAGGAGAAACTAATTCAAATTAAAAACTGAAGTAAACCAAAATGACTAGGGACACAAATCATATCTCAATAATAACCCTGAATGTTAATGACCTAAACTCATCAATCAAAAGATAGACTGACTGGATTTTTTTTTAAAAAAGACCCAACAATATTCTGTCTCCAACAGACTCACCTCATTGACAAAGATATTCACAGACTGAAGGTGAAAGGATGGGAAAAAACATACCACTCACGTGGATCATGTAAGCAAGCAGGGGTTTCTATACTCATATCAGATAAAGTGGACTTCAAGCAAAATCAGTCAGATGGGACAAAGAAATTACAGTTCATACTGATTAAGGGAATTATACATCAACAAGACATACCAATCATAAATATTTTTGCCCTCCAAAATGAAACCTATACACATCAAACAAACCCTTCTCAACTTCAAGAATTAAATAGACCACAACACAATAATACTGGGTAACTTTACACCACTCTTTCACTATTGGATAGATCTTCCAAACAAAAACTAACCAAAGAAACTGTAAAACTAAATAATACAACCAACAATTCAGACTTAACAGACATGTATAGAATATTTCATCCATCAATGAGCAAATACACTTTCTTCTCAGCACATGGATTCTTCTCCAAAATAGACCATATCTTATGTCATAAAGCAACTCTTAAATTCTCAACAATACAATAAGGAAGTTCCATTTCTTCTGTCTCATCATCACTTGGTATCATCATTTTTTAAAATTTTAGTTATTATAAAACATGTACAATGGATCCTCATATTTTTAATTTGTATTTCCTTATTAACGAATGGCTTCAATAATCTCTTTATTTGCTTTCATCTATTTATCTTCTTGGCTAACTAACATGATTGTTCAAATATTTTCACTTTTTTGTTTATTTATGGTGTTTTTCTTTTATTTTCTTGGTTTGCTTTGAGATTCTTTAATTATTTTAAAATATCCTTTACAAGATATGAAATTTGCAAATTTTTGCTCAGATGATTTGCTTTGTATATTCATTCTTTTATTAGTGTCTTTCAAAGAGCAGAAGTTTTAAATTTTAATGAAGAAAATACCATCATCTTTTTTTAATGGATTAAGTTTTCAGTGTTCTTTCTAACATTCTCTCAATCATAGGTTACAAAGCTTTTCTTTTTCATCTACTTCTGGATATTTTATTGTTTCAGGCTTTATTTTCAGGCCTATGAATAATTTTGAGTAAATTTTTATATGTAGTTAGAAAAATGATTTGAAGTTCTTTTTATTTTGTTTTATGTTTAGTATTTGAATTTATAGTTATTTTAGCATTTGCTGAAAAGAAAATCTCATAACCAAATAGTGTCTTTGCATTACTTTAAAAATTGGTTGAGTGTATTTGTGTGGGTTGACTTCTGTATTATGTTTCATTGATATATTCATCTTTGTACCAACTTCCCATTGGTTGATAATTGTAGCTTTCTAGTAAATCTTGTTGATGTGGTATTAGATTTCCAACTTTGCACTTCTTTTTCAAATTTTTTTGGTCTATTATAGGTTACTTGAAGTGCCTTGTGAATTTTAGTAATTGTTAGTCAGTTTCTATATGAGTCTTTGGAGATTAGCATGGCATTGAATCTATGGCTCACTATGGGAAATCTGGCATCTGAACAATATTGAGACATTCAAATCTTAAAAATATCGTGTATCTTTCCTAAATTTATTTTCATATTATTTAATTTCTCTCACTAAAAATTTAGTAGTTTTTAATTCACGGATGTTTTATACCCTTAAAAAAAGAATTCTGTAAATTTATAGTAATGTGTATGTGTATAAAGACAGTTTTCAGATTTTCTGCAATTTTTACAATTCCTATCATTATTCAAGAATCATCCTATGGATGTTGCTTTTCATGATGGCAATGTTTCTTTACATTTTCTTAATTTTCTTTTTTTATTATTATTGCATTATTGTTTTGATAACTGTGTTTCCTCTCCAATTAAAAGATAAAGACTGGCAAAATAGATTTTAACAACAAAATCAACAGTATGTTGTTCACAAGACACTCACCTTATAGGCAAAGTCAGCCACAGGCTGAAGGTAAAAGGATGGAAAAAGATATATCATGCAAATGGAGACTGAAAGCCAGCAAGGTAAGCTCCTCTCACACTGACATAGCAGACTTCAAGCCAGAGTTAATCAGAAGAGACAAAGATGGCCACTTTTTGAAAAATCTAATTAGGTTATTTTTATGCCTTCCAAGGAAGTTTGTAATTTTCATGAGTCTTGTACTTTTTGGAAAGAATCAGTGTTGTTGGTATCTGTTTTTGTTATCATGAATAAACTTTTATAACATTTTTTAAAAGAGAGAGAGAGAGCATAAATAGCTTGCATGGAATCTTTTGGTAGTTTTTATGCAACCCTTGAGTTCATAAGAGAGAGCTGTTATAAAAGGAACAAGCCTAAACCCTTCCTCCTCTCTCTGCTTCCTCATGTGAGATGTGACTGCTCCATTCAGGACATGTTCCTGCCATTGGCATCCACCTTTCTTCATTCACCATGAGATCCTCACTAAAACTACACTAATGCAAGCACCATATCCTTAAACCTTCAGAACTGTGAGCTAAATAAACATTTTCTTTTCATAAAAATAAATAAAGACCCGGTGTTCGCCTCTTCAGACCTGTGCAGCACTCAGTGCCGGTGTGGGTTCCTCCCTTGTTTCTGCGGGAGGACACTGTAGCCCGATCCTGGTAGTAGTGATGGAAATGGGAGACAGGCAGCGAAAAAATGGCAGGTCTCCTCTGTCTAAGAGCTGCAGAAAAATGATCAATTTACAGAAATCAACCTTGAAAATATTGTACTGAGAGTGGCCCGCAGGCGTGGTACACACATCACCCCAATTGGAGGAAGGGCCCAGCCACCTCCCGCAAGGTAGGCAGACCGCGCATCCCGGAGAAGGGGCCCAGCAGCCCGGTGGCCTAGTTGAAAGATCACCCCAATTGGAGGAGGGGCACAGCCGCTGCCTGCGCCTGCAAGGTAGGCAGACCTGCGACCTGGAGAACAGGCCCAGCAGTCCCCCCCACACACATAGTAGACAGATCACCCCTATTGAACGAGGGGCCCAGCCGCTGCCTGCAAGGTAGGCAGACCGTGCATCCCAGAGAAGGGGCTCAGCACCCGTCAGCATGGTAGACAGATCACCCCTATTGGAGGAGGGGCCCAGCGGCCACCTGCAAGGTAGGCAGGATGCGTGTCCAGGAGAAGGGGCCCAGCGGCCTGCTGGTGTGGTAGACAGAGCACCCCAATTGGAGGAGGGACCCGCCGCCACCTGCGCCTGCATGATAGGCAGACCTGCGACCTGGAGAACAGGCCCAGCGACTCGCCTGAGTGGTAGACAGACCTCCCCAGTTGGGGGAGCCCAGCCTCCCGCTGGTGAGGTAGACAGACCACTCCAACTGGAGGAGGGGCCCTGCCGCCCGCCAGTGCGGTCACCTGACCAAGCTCTTGACAAACATAAGTTTTCCCCAACACTCCCACCTCATCAAACACCTTATGAGAAAAACTGGTGGAACTCATCTTGGAAAATCCCACCAACCCTTAAAACCCACCAACCAGTTGACTGGCGAGGCTACCAGTGCGGTTCTGCAACGGATCAGGCACCTGGTTTACATCTCAGAGAATAAGAGTAGAGAGGCCATAGGTGGAAGCTCAAATCCTCTCACACTGACTACCACCACCATCCTGAACCCAGAGACTCAAGCTAGGAATAGACAACGAAACCAACTGGAAAAAATGAAAACAGAGTTCTGAAAGACATATTTTTTCTTTTTTTCTTTCTTTTTCTCTCTTCTCTCTTCTCTCTCTCTTTTCAGCCATTCACCCAGTCTCCTCTGCCCTTCCCCCTCGGGTCTTCGCAACCTCAATATACGTGAAACCAAAAATTGTACACGAAAAAGGTCTTTAACAACTGAATCACCAGAATAATATACTATACAGGAATTGCATATGCCCCACCTCCCTTCCCCCTTTTTATTACTTTTCTTTTTTTTAGTATTTTCTTTTACCTGCTTTCTTTTTTCTCTCCCTTTCCTTGTTATCTGTTTTCCTCCCTCCTTCTCCCTCTATCCCACTTGCAATCCCCTAAATTTTACTATTCATAAGTAGGGTAATCTTATAAATACAGATAGGAATTTGAATCTATACATTCTTCCATAAATTACTCATCTATTGGTTAGAGCTCTCCAAAGTTACTAAGTTAGATTAACCCCATACCCTCAATCCTTTCTCCATAAACATAACATCCTACACTGGAAATCCAGTTTTCTTCAAGCTACCAGAAATGGTATGCCTTTTATGAAACTAATGACTATATTTGTAAACGATAATCATAACCAACATTTACAGACATAGAGTCTACCTATAAATGTAGTAATAAGGAAAATGTGTGCTTAAATGATGTACTATTGATATTGAGAACTGTTAACATTGTCTTTCTCCACAAAAGAGAGATGTTGCAACTATACAAGAGCAATATAAATATATAGGGGGAAAATTCAATAACACAACAGTTTCACCAAGCAGAAAGAAATGCGAGCAGTATGAAAAGACAAGGAAAGAAAGAACCACAAGCAATGCAGGTCAACTCAACTTTAGAAGAGGTAATATCTGCAGCAGATGGAATGTCAGATAAAGAATTCAGGATATACATGCTTCAGATGATCTGGAGTCTCAAGGAAGACATTAGACAGCAAAATCAGACAATGAAAGATCACTTCGACAACGAATTACATAAACAAATCCAAGAAACAAAAGATCAACTATACAGGGAGATAGAGGTTATAAAAAACAAACAAACAGAAATCCTAGAAATGCAGGAAGCAATAAACCAACTTAAAAACTCAAATGAGAATACTACCAGCAGAGTAGAACACTTAGAAGATAGAACATCAGACAATGAAGACAAAGTATTTCAACTTGAAAAAAACATAGACAGCTCAGCAAGACTGTTAAGAAACCATGAGCAGAACATCCAAGAAATATGGGATAACATAAAGAGACCAAACTTAAGAGTCATTGGGATACAGGAAGGTATAGAGGTCCAAACCAAAGGAATGAGCAACTTTGATGTAATGAGAGCAACTAAGGACAGAGCAGGGAGGAAGAGCAGGAAGAAAAGATTAACATTAAACAGAGACATAAGGTGGGAGGGAAAGGGAGAGAAAAGGGAAATTGCATGGAAATGGAGGAAGACCCTCATTGTTATACAAAATTACATATAAGAGGTTGTGAGGGGAATGGGAAAATAAACAAGGAGAGAAATGAATTACAGTAGATGGGGTAAAGAGAGAAGATGGGAGGGGAGGGGAGGGGGGATATTAGAGGATAGGAACGGTAGCAGAATACAACAGTTACTAATAGGACATTATGTAAAAATGTGGATGTGTAACTGATGTGATTCTGCAATCTGTATTTGGGGTAAAAATGGGAGTTCATAACCCACTTGAATCTAATGTATGAAATATAATATGTCAAGAGCTTTGTAATGTTTTGAACAACCAATAAAGAAAAATAAAAAAATAAAAAAAGGAACATACCTCAATATTGTAAAAGCAATCTATTCTAAGCCTCGGGCTAGCATCATTCTGAATGGAGAAAAATTGAAGGCATTCCCTCTAAAATCTGGAACAAGACAGGGATGCCCTTTCTCACCACTTCTGTTCAACATAGTTCTCGAATCACTGGCCAGAGCAATTAGACAGACGAAAGCAATTATAGGCATAAAAATAGGAAAAGAAGAACTTAAATTATCACTATTTGCAGATGACATGATTCTATACCTAGCAGACCCAAAAGGGTCTACAAAGAAACTATTAGAGCTAATAAATGAATTCAGCAAAGTGGCAGGATATAAAATCAACACATATAAATCAAAGGCATTTCTGTATATCAGCGACAAATCCTCTGAAATGGAAATGAGGACAACCACTCCATTTACAATATCCTCAAAAAAAAATAAAATAAAATACTTGGGAATCAACCTAACAAAAGAGGTGAAAGACTTATACAATGAAAACTACAGAACCCTAAAGAGAGAAATAGAAGAAGATCTTAGAAGATGGAAAAATGTACCCTGTTCATGGATAGGCAGAACTAACATCATCAAAATGGTGATATTACCCAAAGTTCTCTATAGGTTTAATGCAATGCCAATCATAATCCCAATGGCATTTCTTGTAGAAATAGATAAAGCAATCATGAAATTCATATGGAAAAATAAAAGACCCAGAATAGCAAAAACAACTCTAAGCAGGAAATGTGAATCAGGCGGTTTAGGGATACCAGACTTCAAACTATACTACAGAGCAATAGTAACAAAAACAGCATAGTACTGGTACCAAAACAGGCAGGTGGGCCAATGGTACAGAATAGAGGACACAGAGACCAATCCAAAAAATTACAACTATCTTATATTTGATAAAGGGGCTAAAAGCATACAACGGAGGAAGGATAGCATCTTCAACAAATGGTGCTGGGAAAACTGGAAATCCATATGCAACAAAATGAAACTGAATCCGCTCTTCTCGCCATGCACCAAAATTAACTCAAAATGGATCAAGGAGCTTGATATCAAAGCAGAGACACTGCATCTGACAGAAGAAAAAGTTGGCTATGATCTACATACAGTGGGGTCGGGCTCCAAATTCCTCAATAGGAAACCAATAGCACAAGAGTTAATAACAAGAATCAACAAATGGGACTTACTCAAACTAAAACGTTTTTTTCTCAGCAAAAGAAACAATAAGAGAGGTAAATAGGGAGCTTACATCCTGGGAACAAATGTTTACTTCTCACACTTCAGATAGAGCCCTAATATCCAGAGTATACAAAGAACTCAAAAAATTAAACAATAAGAAAACAAATAACCCAATCAACAAATGGGCCAAGACCTGAACAGACACTTCTCAGAGGAGGACATACAATCAATCAACAAGTACATGAAAAAATGCTCACCATCTCTAGCAGTCAGAGAAATGCAAATCAAAACCACCCTAAGATACCATCTCACTCTAGTGAGATTGGCAGCCATTATGAAGTCAAACAACAACAAGTGCTGGCGAGGATGTGGGGAAAAGGGTACACTTGTGCATTGCTGGTGGGACTTCAAATTGTTACGGCCAATTTGGAAAGCAGTATGGAGATTTCTTGGAAATCTGGGAATGGAACCACCATTTGACCCAGCTATTCCCCTTCTCAGTCTATTCCCTAAAGATCTAAAAAGAGCATACTACAGGGACACTGCTACATCCATGTTCATAGCAGCACAATTCACAATAGCAAGACTGTGGAACCAACCTAGATGCCCTTCAGTAGACGAATGGATAAAAAACATGTGGCATTTATACACAATGGAGTATTACTCTACATTAAAAAATGACAAAATCATGGAATTTGCAGGGAAATGGATGGCATTAGAGCAGATTATGCTAAGTGAAGCTAGCCAATCCCTAAAAAACAATTGCCAAATGTCTTATTTGATATAAGGAGAGTAACTAAGAACAGAGTAGGGATGAAGAGCATGAGAAGAAGACTAACATTAAACAGGGATGAGTGGTGGGAGGGAAAGGGAGAGAGAAGGGCAATTGCATGGAAATGGAAGGAGACCCTCATGGTTATACAAAATTACATACAAGAGGAAGTGAGGGGAAAGGGAAAAAACAAGGGGGAGAAATAAATTACAGTAGATGGGGTAGAGAAGGAAGATGGGAGGGGAGGGGAGGGGAGGGGATGGGGGTTAGTAGAGGATAGGAAAGGCAGCAGAATACAACAGACACTAGTATGGCAATATGTAAATCAGTGGATGTGTAACCGATGTGATTCTGCAATCTGTATATGAGGTAAAAATGGGAGTTCATAACCCACTTGAATCAAAGTGTGAAATATGATATGTCAAGAACTATGTAATGTTTTGAACAACCAAAAATAAAAATTAAAAAAAAGAAAAAAGAAAAAAGAAATATAAATAAATAGCTATGGTAATGAGAGCCCTTCCCCTCCCCACAAAGCAATAGATGCCCGATGATGGAGTTTAACCATCAGCAGCAGGTTGGTGGGGTGGTGTAAGAGCTGCAAGTTTGGGAGAGGAGCTAAAAATAACCTGACGTGCTTAAATCTGTGGGTTAGCAGAACATTACATCTCCAATTAAGGTCAAAACAGTTGGGCAGCCAAAGAGGCTACTACCTCACCTCTATAATCAGAAGAAGTCAAGACCAGAGAAGCAGGGGCCTGAGGGTGGTTTCTCTTATCTAATAATAATAATAATAATAATAATAATAATAATAATAACAACAATAATAGTTATTATTATTATTATTATTATTATTATTATTATTATTATTATTTCTAAGTTTCTGTTCTTGAGTCAGTTTTTCAACCTAAGACCTTTTTTTAATTGAAAGACTGACCAGAACACCAGGAGGACAGTAAAACACTACAAATAGGCACTGTAATTGACCTTATGTCCTTCCCAAAAGGGCTATAGCTATTCTCTCTAGTGACTAGACACTGGGAAAGTGAAACACCCAGAAATTTTGAATAATTCTGAATCAGAGGCTTAAGTTGAAATTGAAACCTCAAGATCCAAAATCTCATCATAGTTTCTTTTAGAATAGGATCAACCACTACAGAAGAGGCATTAAGGCATCATTTAGAAAAACATTATCCCGCCAGCTGGTGTTAGTTTTACTTACAACCACCATAGTACTGACACATTGGACTCATAGCAGAGATGGTCTTGTGCAAATCTTACATGACCAATCCAGTTACTGCCTCTGAATGTCCAACCTGCCAGCAATGAAGACCCATGCTTGCACTTGGGATGGCACTGTTCCTTGAGAAGGTCAATCGTCCACTCAGTAGCAAGTTGACTAAATTGGTTCCTCTTATTCTAAAAGAGCCAGAACTTTATATTCTTCTAGGAATGGAACCTGTTCTGATCATGGATTTGTCTTTCTGAGAATGCATCTTGGCCAGTTATTCATGGAATTCCACATAACATAGCATATGATCAGAGAGCCATCTTCATGGTGAAAGAAGTATGGGTGTGGATCCATG
Source organism: Callospermophilus lateralis (assembly GCF_048772815.1). Lineage (NCBI taxonomy): Eukaryota > Metazoa > Chordata > Mammalia > Rodentia > Sciuridae > Callospermophilus > Callospermophilus lateralis. The sequence continues at coordinate 35,622,290 of NC_135311.1, read as the reverse complement.
ACCACGTGATGCACTAGGAGTATCATGCATATTGCCATTCAGAACCTGCCAGCCTGATTGTTGGACTGACTTGCTGAAGGCACAGTTGAAATGTCAGTTCAAGAGAAATACCTTGCAATGATGGGGAGCCATCCATTAGAAAGTGGTATATGCCTTAAAACAGAAAATTTTGTGTAATGATGTAACTTCAATAGGAAAAATATGTAAGTCTGAAAAACAGAAGGTGCCAGCAGGACAGGTCCTTGTTGACATCGTTGCTGAAGTCTAACCAGAAGAGTTTGTGCTTCCCATGTGCAACCCTGAGCTCTGCAGGGTTAGAAGTTGTGTTCCCCCAGAAACATGTTTCACCAGCATGGTTCAAATGAAGTAAAAATTATGGATGCTGTATGGATTCTGTGGGTGGCCTGGATCGAGAAATCAGTAGTGAGAAGCAAGTCATTGCCTAGTAATGGATTCTAATCAGCAAGAAAGTTGATTAGGTGGCAAAAATAATTTGTATTGGATAGTATAGAAGGGAGCTAAGGCATGCCAATTACAACCTTCACACCAAGCTGAGCAACAAAGTTTGTGGTTCATCCCACTCCCTCCCTCTTCTAAACATCCTCTTGAGAAGACAGGCTCATCAAAGGACTCACTGAAGCAGTCTCTGAACACATATGGAAAAAAAAGGAAAACTACGTGCCAAAGGGCTGGATGATGGTAACCTTGGAGGTGTACCACTTGGAACCCCTATAAGGAAAAACTTCCCATCCTACTGACTGGATGTGGTCTCCTTCAGGAGTTGCTCGGGTGTATTTTAAAGTCTGGTTTATTGAGGTAGAATGTCTATGCATTCAATTCAAACTTTAATACTTTAACAAATGCCTTCAGTCATGTAACCACCAATACAGTAAAGATATAGAACATTTGTGTCACCACAAGAAATTATGTCTTGCTCTTTAAAGTCAACTTTTTCCCACACCTCCATGTCCTGACCACCACTGATCTGTTTTCTGTTCCTAGATTTGACATAAAAAATATCATATAAATATAATAATAGATTATATGATCTCTTGAGTCTAGGGTTTTATCACTTAGCATCATAATACATTTGATATCCATCTAAGATGTGTGCATTACTATTTTTTCTTTTTCTTTTGGATGATCTGTATTTCATTTTTTAATGAACCAGTTTATTTATGTGTTTACCTGCAAAGGAGCTTTGGGTGTTTGATGGCTTTGGTGACTATGAATAAAGCCATTCTAAACATTTGTTACCAATAAAAGAAAAAAGATGAAGCCATACTGGATTACAGAGGACTAAAAGAAACTTCTCCCTGTTCTGGAGGCCTTAAAGTAGAGTTTCCTGTTGTGCATTTTAAATAATTACTTCATATAATATCATCTATTTGGAATTAAGCCTCAAAATTATTATAATCTTTAGTTCCCAGATATTTTGTATGTAATTCCTCCTCTTCTTTCAGAAGTTAATGATCCTCCTTCTTAAGTGAAAGAAGACTTACTACAGTATGGATTATCAAATCAAGATAGGAAAAAAGAGAAGCTTTTATGTGAGTTTGACCATAACAGTGATCTTAAATAGTCTGAGTACACTTCACACCACCGATCACTTAGGAGACCTTTCTGTAACTCACTAACTGTCTGCATATTTTCCTCATTGCCACCTTCATTTCTTGACATTTTGGTGTGTAGATGACAGGATTCAAAGAATGAGTCAGAAGTATATCAAAGAAGACCAGGAACTTATCCAGGTGTACGAAGAAAGATGGTCATGCATAGGTAAATATTGAAGACCAAAGAACAAGACTACCGCAGTGATGTGGGCTGACAGTGTGGACAGAGCCTTGGAGGAGTCAGCAGAAGAGTGTTTCTGAACAGTGAGAATGATTAGTGAGTCCCAGGAACACCAACTCCAACAACACAGAGTGATTTGCTCCACCCATTCACTTTGTTGGAAATGCTACCTGAAGCAGGATGGTATGAGAAAATGTAAGCTGTCTTACTTATATTAATAGTAAAGAAGGAGATAAGTTAAATTTATGAAAGTTTATATTAGCATTCAAACTGACTTCACATGCTCATAGTCTCTGAAATGTAAATTTGATCACTGTTATGTGGATCTCCTCTCTACCACTTATGTTCTGTCTGTATTTAATATAACCTTCTGCTTCCTCCCATCTAGATGATGTAGTAGTCCTCAGGAGATACAAGATGATCAACATAAATAATAGAACTCAAATCAAAACCCTTCTGATTTGGGTTCAAAACTAATAGTCACATGGAAAAAAGTTGATCCACTTTCAAGCCAATTAAACTTTACTCCATGACTTTTATCCCCAGCATGCATGTGCACGCACACGTACACACACACACACACACACACACACACACATCAAATTGTCATTGTGACAAATTCCTTCTTCGTACCCATTTAAAGTTCTGCCTTCCCTAGTTTAAGACTATTTCTGCTGTTACATTTTATAACTATGTGCAACATAAATATTTTTCAGTGTCCCTTTCAAGTGACCATTTATGCACATAGTCTCCATAAAATCAACACCTAGCTTTCTAGTTCCAAGAATCCAAAACTCAATTTCTTCAAGATCTTTTTATAACCCATATCTCCTTACCACTTCCTCTCCACCCCAGAACTCATCAACATTCTCCAAATGTTTCTTCATTTTACTTACAGTTTAGAGACAAAATTAATACAAAACACTGAGAGGCATAAGCACATAAGAGAACAGAAAAACTAATTCAATCTGCTATAGTTCTTGTTTTGTAATATTTTAAATTATCCACATCATAATATAAAGCAGAATTTATACTGCAAGCAGCTTATTTACCTTTAAGCCTCTGCAGACTCTTCTGTTCTTTGGATATCTCTTTCATCCTGCAAACTTGACAAGTTCCTAATAAATTTAGTTCTCCTTTCACAGAAGGAAGTCAGGTTATATCCAATCTCTTTTTTAAAGTACTAGTTGACAAATACAAATTTTATATACTTATAATGTACAAAACAATGTTTTGACCAATATAAATATTGTGAAATAGCTAACTCAAAATATTTGAAATGTGAATTACCAGACACAAATTTTTTGAAGAATGTTTAAAAATCTATACTTATAGCAATTTTCTTTTTGTCTTGTTTTGTTTTGTTTCTGGGGACTGAACCCAGGGGTGTTTTACCTGAGCAGTAATGACAGTCCTTTTTACTATGAGTCAGTGACTTGCTAAGTTGCCCAGACTGGTCTTGAATGTGTCGATAGGATTGCAGGCTTGCACCCTAGTGCCCAGCTCTCATGACAGTTTTCCAACATACAACATATCATTGTTAACTCTAGTCATCCTGATGTGCAATACATCTCTTAAATGTATATCTTTGGTCTAATTTCATGTTCTTTGACCAACATCTCACCAACTCTTCAACTTCCAGAACCACCATTTTACTCTCAGGGTCTTTCAGTTCAACTTTTCTGTATTCTACATGCAAGTTACATGATAAACCTCTATCTAATCTATAAAGCTGTAATAAAGACAAAGTTATACCAACCCTTGTTTTCTTAGTTTCATGTGCTACAAAATTTTTATTACCTGTTTAGGAAATTACAGAGGATGAGCATCATTCATAAAATCATCACTGGAATCAGAGCAATTAACGGCAAGATGAATCCAAAACTTCATAAAAATACTTGACTTTTTTACATTGTCTACATGGTTCACATTATCCCCACACATTATAGTACTGGACTTAGTTGTAAGTCCAGCTCAGTTAATCATTTCTAATTTTCACAATCATTTCATTTTGTCACAATTATTCTCCACTAGTTCAATATTTCATGCTAGACACTATCTCCACTGTTTTAAGATAACAGTTGTGCACTGGAGAAGATGATGCATGTCCACAGGAACATCTATAACAGGATCATGACTAAAAAGCTAAAGCTGCTCTCCGTATTGTTAAATTTATCTCCAATCCTCTAATTAACCTACAGAAAGAAAGGGGAATCATCACGGAGTCTGAGATCTTCCTGTGTTCTCTAACGCTAAGGTCCATAACATTGAGTCATGGGTGGAAATGAAGCTGATTATGGCTCAAGGACAGTGGCCAGGAGATTCTGCATAGACATGAGTTTGGACTCTCCTTATGGGTCAAAGGACTTTGTCCCCAGAGACCTATTTTGTTTTACCAGAAAAAAACAAACACCCTAACAGCTTGTAATGAGACACTAGAGAAAATGAGAGTAGAATATTGCCTTCTTAATACATCTGTATTATTTTCTTGAACATTTTACCAATATAGGTAATATATAGGTAATAGCTTATTAGAAGCAGTTCCTAAAATAGTCATTGAAAAAAAAGTTCAGACTCTATAAAACTCAGGCACACACACTACTATGTAGAACAGTGGAGAATAAACTTGCATGTATAATATGTTGCTGTGCATATAAATATCTACTCCTCTGAGTCAGGCACCGTAATGTATACCTATAATCTGAGATACTCAGGAAACTAAGGAAGGAGGATCAATAGTTTAAGGCTAGCTTGAGTAATTTAGAAAGACCTTGACACAAATTAGACTTTCTTAAAAAGTGTGTGGCTTAGTGGCTCTCTCTCATGCATGAGGCCCTGGGATGAATAATAATAAATAAATATTTATTAATTCTTACTGAATAATAAATAAATAAATATTTACTTTTCTGGACAAATAGAGAATAAATTATTTGATAAATAATTCAGGACAGTGTCATTATTAGGAGGGCAAAAAAGAATTTTGAATTTCAATTTGGTATACTTGTATCAGTCAAGATCCCACCAGGATAAGAAATGGCACTGTCAAGTTAAAAAAACTGGAGAGAGTTTAATAAAGCTTAACAAAGTCATTCAATAATGACTTTCCTATATTTTCACCAAACATAATTTTATGTAGATCAATTATTTGATAAATATATGTTTATTAATATTCATTAGGTTTTGACATGAAAATGAATTTTTTAAGAATACAAATAGGGAAGCCATGATTAAAAATCTCTATAGAATTAGACTCACAAATTTTAATGTTAATGTATCAAAAGGTAAAATCAAGAAGAAAACAACACATTTTGGGAAACACTTTGGAAAATGCTAAGAACAAAGAGTGAATGTCTTTGACAAATAAATGGGTATTCAATTCAACGTGAGGAGCACTAATATTTCAACTGTGAAGGGTGATACTTCATCCAAGAATATTAATTTGTATTTCAAATAAAAATATGTGACTATTTTTTCCATCCTTAATCATTTTTCCCCTGTCACTGATGGCTATACCCCATTTCCTTTACTTGGGAAATTATCCTCCTCAAATCCTTTCTAATTTATAGGCTATCAACCACTTGACCTTGGCCCCTCCCCACAAAAGTAATAATGAGATCCATACCTGACCCATTAAAGAACAAAAGCAATGCCAATTAGAATCCTTTCATTAGATTTTAACCTGGAGGCTAGGAAACTGATCTCTTTCTCTGAGGTTGGCAATGCTGGGATGAATGTAACTTGAAATTATTTGTTGCCTCTCAGCTATCCCTGTACCATCTATTAAAAATAATGTACAGGTCTGGGGTTGTGGCTCAGCAGTAGAATGCTTGCCTAGCTTGTGCAAGGCCCTGGGTTCATGCCTCAGCACCACATAAAAATAAATAGGTAAAATAAAAGTATTGTGTCCAACTACAACTAAAAAATAAATATTAAAAAAATGTACAAAAAATAGAAGAATACCAAGACACAGAGCTTTTTAAAAAGAGTTTAAAATGGGAAAGAGAGATGAGAAAATCAAAGAGAGCAATAAGTAAGAGAAAAGGAATGAATGAAGAAACTAATTCAAGAAGTATGAAATTGAGACATTCTGTGGAGGTCAACAAGGGCAAGATAATAATCTTGCAATTCATGGAGAACTGTGAGAGTGGAATAAAGTACACCAGCAACCATGAATACGATTCACTGGCCAGAAAGATTCCCCCCTGCAGGGGCAAGGATGAATGGGAGAGTTCCATTGGGCCTTATATTTGTGGACACTTAAAACCTCACTGCAGATGCTGGCAACCCTAGGACTACAGCCCAGTTAGGGGAGTATCCTAAAGTCTGCATCATAGCTCTGTTCCAGAAAAGGAACTTATATTGTGTCTTCTGCAACCCATAGAGCCCAGGCTGTAGCAGTGCAGGAGACATAGTGGGGTGGAGCCACTCTGCTGACTATGATTGACCCCATGTGCAGCTGGGCCTGAGCTACTGCCATATTCCAGTCAAGCCATATAGTTGGTCCAAACTGCTGTCCTGATCAGCCCAACATGATTCCCTAGTTGGCCTGTGCCATGTACTTGGCTGGGCCACCTGTGAACCTATGAATGCACTCCATGGTCAGACACCCAAACTACTGCTAAATTTGAAGGTCTTACTCTGTAATGTTATAGCATTGATTAAATGTGATTCCCCCCTCTTCCAGAATAATCCTTAAAGTCCAAACTCCCTGATGTCATGTAACATACATTTAATAAATTCTAAATCATTTATCATCTACTTATATAAATGAGCTCAGAAACTATCATAACAATATTAATATTATCCTCATCAATATTATCCTCAGAGTCATTGCCATTACATAAACATTTCAAAATAGTTTCTCAACATTTAATTATGCTGTTTGGAAGTTTAAACTTCCAATTTACTGTTCTCAATTTACTGTTAATAGGTAGTAGTATTTGAATACTGGTTAAATATAATAATACGTATTTTGTACAACATATAATAAATACTTTTCTTCCACCACTACTGGGAAAATACCCACTATGCTTCACATTTCCAGTGCCAACACTCCAATTTCTGGGATGGCCACAAAGTAGTCACCACACTCCTGGTATTGGGTGCACCACACATGCCTGGACCACTGGACTACTCACTTCCCCCTGCTATCCCTGAAAACAGGAGAGCTCTCTCACCATGCCATTATAAGTACTACATGACAATTCATTGATTATAGCTGAAAAGGCTATAGGGAGATAATATTAAGCTGCTGTATTGGTATTAAACCATTGTAGCACACCAAACCAACACCCAAAGACACATCTTCAGGAGAAAATCATTTACTACAAAAAAAACTTATGAAAGAGCTACAAACAATTATCCACCAAATACAAAAATCTCAATATAGGATCCTCCAAAATATGACAAAACAAGATAATGTGATACTATCAAAGAAACACCTCTCTAGCAACATACCTCGAAGAAAAGATTATTAATATAAAACTAATCAAATTCAAAAAATGATTATAAGGAAACTAAGTGAAATAGGTAAACAAACAATTGAAAGGAATTAGGAACATAATTTAAGGTATGAGTGAGTAATTCAGTGGCACAACAGAGCTCTTGAAAAAGAAAAAAACCAGAAATCTTGAAAAGAAGAATAAATCAAATAAAAAATGTAGTCTAAAACTTTAACAACAGATTATATTTGTGACTTAAAGACTTTGAAATATTTCATTTAGTCAAAGTGGGGAGGGAAGAAGGAAATAAAGAAAGACGAAAGAGAGAGAAAGAGACCAACCTCAAAAGCTCTGGGAAATTATTAAACATACACATCTTTGAACTTGGAAGGCACTTGAATGAACAAAATGGAAAATAGTAGAATTCTAACTGTCATAATCTTGGGAAAAAATACAGACATTCAGGTACAGGAAGTACATAGGACTCAAATGGATAGAATGGGAAAGATCCTGAAAATATATGATAGTCAAACTGTCAAAACTGCAAGACAAAGAAGGAAAAGTAGTAAATCACATTTAAGGAAACCCCAATTAAAAATGACAGATTTCCTAAAACAAGACAGGGACGCCCTCTTTCACCACTTCTATTTAACATAGTTCTTGAAACCCTGGCCAGAGCAATCAGACAGACATAAGAAATTAAAGGGATACATACAGGAAAAGAAGAATTGAAGAATTTAAATTAGCACTATTTGCTGACAATATGATTCTATACCGAGAAGACTCAAAAAGCTCCACCAGAAAACTTCTAGAACTAGTAAATGAATTCAGCAGAGTAGAGAATATAAAATTAACACCAATAAATCAAAGGCATTTCTGTATATCAGCGACAAAGCCTCTGAGAGGGAAATGAGGAAAAACTACCCCATTTACAATATCCTCAAAAAAATGAATAAAATACTTGGGTATCAACTTAATGAAAGAGGTGAAAAATCTATACAATGAAAACTACAGAAGCCTAAAGAAAGAAATCAAAAAAGACCTTAGAATATGGAAAGGTCTACTTTGCTCTTGGATACGCAGAATTAATATTATCCAAATAACCATACTACCAAAAGCACTATACAGATTTAAAGCAATTCTGATCAAAATCCCAATGTCATTTCTCAAAGAAATAGAAAAAGCAATCATGAAATTCATCTGAAAAAATAGGAGACCCAGAATAGCTAAGCAATCCTAAGCAGGAAGAGTGAAGAGGTGGCATCACTATATACCAGACTTTAAATTATACTACAGAGCAATAGTAACAAAACAGCATCTTATTGGCACCAAAACAGACTGGTAGACCAATGATACAGAACAGAGGACACAGAGACTAACCCACAAATAACAATTATGTTATCTTAGACAAAGATGCCAAAAACATGCATTGGAGAAAAGATAGCCTCTTCAACAAATGGTGCTGGGAAAACTGGAAATCCATATGCAACCAAGTAAAATTAAAACCATATCTCTCACCATGCATAAAACTCAGCTCCAAGTGGAATAAGAACTTAGGAATACTACCAAAGACCCTGCATCTAATAGAAGAAAAATTAGGCCCTAACCTTCATCATGTGAGATAAGGCCCCAACTTCCTTAATAATACTCCTATAGCACAAGAATAAAAACCAAGAATCAATAAATGGGATGGACTCAAATTAAAAAGATTCTTCTCAGCAAAAGAAACAATCTGTGAGGTGAACAGAGAGCCTACATGCTGGGAGCAAATTTTTACTCCTCACACATCAGATAGAATACTAATCTCTAGGGTATATAAAGAACTCAAAAAGCTAAGCACCAAAAAAACACAAATAACCCAATCAATAAATGGGCCAAGGACATGAACAGACACATCTCAGTAGAGGATATACAATCAATCAACAAGTATATGAAAAAATATTCATCATCTCTAGCAATTAGAGAAATGCAAATGAAAACCACTTTAAGATATCATCTCACTCCAGTCAGAATGGCAGCTATTATGAAGACAAACAACAATAAGTGTTGGCAAGGATGTGGGGACAAAGGTACACTCATACATTGCTGGTGGGACTGCAAATTGGTCAGCCAATAAGGAAAGCAGTATGGAGATTCCTTGGAAATCTGGGAATGGAACCACCATTTGACCCAGCTATCCCTCTCTTTGGTCTATACTCAAAGGACTTAAAAACAGTATATCACAGAGACACAGCCACCTCAATGTTTCTAGCAGCTCAATTCACAATAGATAAACTGTGGAACCAAACGAGATGCCCTTCAGTAGATGAATGGATAAAAAAATGTGGCATATATACACAATCAAAAATTGTTCAGCAATAAAAAAGAATAAAATTATGGCATTTTCAGGTAAATGGATGATGTTGAAGAAGACAATTCTAAGTAAAGTTAGTCAATCCCCAAAACACAAATGGCAAATGTTTTCTTTGATATAAGGTGGTTGATTCATAGTGGGGTAGGGAGGTGGGAAACATGGGAGGAATAGAGGAACTCCAGATAAGGCAGAGGGGTGGGAGGGGAAGGAAGGATGGTGGTCATCATTATCCAAAGTATATGTATGAAGACATGAATGATGTGAACATACTTTATATACAACCAGAGATATGAAAAATTGTGCTGTATATGTATAATAAGAATTGTAATGCATTCTGCTGTCATTTATTTTTAAAAAATCAATTTAATTTTTTTTAAATGACATATTTCATAGCTGAAATCTTATATATCAAAAAGGCATAGAATGTCATATTTCATGTTCTGAAATAAAATAAGTTCCAACTAAAAATACTGTATATGTGTAATAAGAATTGTAATGAATTCTGATGTCATTTATGTTTAAAAAATCAATTAAAAATATTTATTAAAAAAATACCCCCCACAAAAAAGAATATGGTATCCAACAAAGCCTTTCAGAAATTAAAGAAAAATAAAGACGTTACAAGAAAAACAAATACTAAGGGATTTTATCACCGCCAGTCAAACAAAAGATTCTTCCTCATTCAGTAGTGAAAAAGATAACTACTGTCATGAAAACATATCAAAGTATAGATCCCACTAAAATAGATGTAAAAGAGAGAAACAGAAAAGGATGAAACTTTATCAATGCAGTAAACCACCAAAGCACAAGAGGAACAAAACAGGAAGAAAAGAACAAATAATATTCTAATAAAACAAACAAAAAAAGAACAAAATGACTGGAGTATGTCCTTTTTCATCTGTAATAACCTTGGATGTAGATGAACTAAATTTCTTAATTAAGAGAAACAGACTGGTTGAGTGGGTTAAAAACAAATAAAAGAAAAAACAAACATTATGCTGCTTACAATAAACTTGTTTTACCAGTAAAGAAACATGAACTGAAAGTAAAAGGATAGAAAAAGACATTATGTGGAAAAAAAAAGTGAGCAGGAGCAGCTATGCTTATATCAGATAAAGTAGATATTAAGTCAAAAAGTGTAAAAAGAGACAAGACAATCATTAAATACTGATAAAAATATCAGTTCAACAAGAAGAAGCAATGATTGAAAATATGCATGTACCTAATGTTGGAGCACACAATTTTATCCAACAAATACCATTAGAGTTAAGAAATCCAATCCAATAATAATGAAGAACTTCAACACTATACTATAGATCTAATGGACCTAACCAACATTTACACAACATTTTATCCAATAGCAGAAGAATATACATTATTTCTTTTTAAGTGCTGGGGATAAAACCCAGGGGCACTCTACCAGGAGTTACACTCACCACCCTTTTTATGTTTTCTTTTGAGACAAGGTCTTGCTAAATTGCCCAGGCTGCCCCTGAACTTGTGATTCTCTTGCCTCAGTCTTCAGCATTGCTAGGATTACAGCCATGTTCCACTTCATCTGTCTACATTCTTTTCATCATGATGAAACATTTTCTAGATCATACCATGTATTAGGTCATAAAACAAGTATCAATAAATAAAAAAAATGAAATCAGACCATGTATCTTTTCTGACCACAATGGAATAAAACTACAAATCAACCAAAAAAAAGGAACTGCAGAAATCTTACAAATACACACAAACCAAACAACACACTTTTGAACAAACAGTGAGTCATCAAAGAAATCAAAGGGAAATTTAAAAACTTCTAAAACAAATGAAACTGGAAATTCATCATACTAAAATTTGTAGGATACAGCAATAGTAGTGCTAATACAAAGGATTTTCATAGCAATAAAGGCCCACACACACAAAAAAAAATTTTTCAAATAAGCAACCTAGTGATGCAACTCAAGCAACTAGAAAGCAAAAAAAAAAAAAAAAAACAAAAAACAAAAAACAAAAAACAAAAAAACAAAACCAAGCCCATCAGTTGATGAATATATAAAATGTAATTCAGACATGCATAAGAATAAAATCTCATTTGCCCTAAATGACTGAAGGGCATGATGCTAAGTATGTGAAATGCTAATTACCCTGATGTGATCATTACAAATTGTATACATGTATGGAATTATCACATCTTACCACACAAATATTTGTAATTTATTTTTCAATTGAAAACATTTAGGGTTTTTTTTTAAACAGAGAAAAGTGCAAAGGAGTTTTCATTAATCTTCACTAGATGAAAGCTAGAATAATACTTAGAATATTAGAACTTTGCAAGATTCTTTTTTGCAGAGAAATGAGTTTTATAGAAAAGTATCAAAACTTTATTAGTTACTGATTCTTTTTTATTAAAAAAACGTCAATTGCTCTTGCCCCATGCAACAAACCTGGCCATTTTCACTAGTATTCTTCCCCTCAGGCAAATATTTTTTTTCTAAAGTAGCTTTTCACTGTGAAGGAGAACTAGATTATTCCATGATGTCAGCCAGTATCTTCTTTTTTGACCAAGACTTTTTTTTTAAATTTTTTTTATTGGTTGTTCAAAATATTACAAAGCTCTTGACATCTCATATTACATATATTAGATTCAAGTGGATTATGAACTCCCATTTTTACCCCAAATACAGATTGCAGAATCACATCGGTTACACATCCACATTTTTACATAATGCCCTATTAGTAACTGTTGTATTCTGCTACCTTTCCTATCCTTTACTATCCTCCCTCCCCTCCCCTCCCCTCCCATCTTTTCTCTCTACCCCATCTACTGTAATTCATTTCCCTCCTTGTTTATTTTCCCCTTCCCCTCAATTTTGGAAATTGGTGTTTCTAATTTTTGTTCTAGTTTACTTCACTGTGAGATGATGAGCCAAAATTTTTGAAACCAAATAAAATAATAAAAACAATTTTTAAGTGGGTGATAAATTTAAATAGATATTTTTTCATAAAAGACATAAAATAGAAGACAGATACATAAAAAATGTTCAACATCAACTAATCATTTAAATGCAAATTAAAACCACAATGAGATATCTAACTTTTCCAGTTGGAATGACTATTATCAAAATTCTCAGGTGGAGTCAGGCTTGGTGATGAATGCTTATAATCCCTGTGACTCTGGAGACTGCGGCAGGAGGTTGATGAGTTCAAAACCAGTCTCTGCAATTTAATGAAGCCCTAAGAAACTTAGTGACCTGTCTCAAAATAGAAAATAAAAAGGGCTGGGAATGTGACTCAATGGTTAATAGTCCTTGGTTCAAATCCCAGTAAAACAAACAAACAAACAAGCAAAAGCAAACAAACTCTAAGTTGGTATTTTACTACTACCTATTTTGATGAATTTTTTCAAGAAAAGGTTGATACATAAATGTTTATAGTGCCTTATAGAATTCTTTTTTTGGTAAACCGTCTTTCTCCTTTTCCTCACTCTTGGCTTAACTGCTCCTGGAATAGTCTTACACTTGCAGATGGCAGAACAGAATCAGAAATGAACATATAAGGAATGGGATAGCTGGGTCATAGGGTGATTCCATTCCTAATCTCTTGAGAAACCTCCATACTGCTTTCCTGAGTGGTTGTACTGATTTGCAGTCCCACCAACAATGCAAGTTAGTTTGCCTCTTCCCCATATCCTTGCCAGCACTTATTATTGCATTCTTAATGATTCCCATTGTAACTAGACTGAGATGAATTCCGTATAGTTTAGATTTGGATTTCCCTGATTGCTAAGGATGCTTAACATTTTCTCATATATTTGTTGGTCATTTGTGTTTCTTCTTTTGAAAAATATCTGTTTAGTTCATTTGCCCATTTATGGGCTGGGTTATTTGGGCATTTTTTCTTTTAGTTCTTTACATATTCTGAATATTAAACCCCTTTCAGAAGAGTAGCTGGCAAAGATTTTCTCCCATTCTCTAGGCTCTCTTTTCATGCTCTTGATTCCTTTGTTCTTCAGAATTTTAATTTACACCATCCCACTCATTGATTCTTGGTTTTATTTATTGAGTTTTAGGAATCTTATTAAGGTATTTGGTTGGTAGTCATCCAAAAGAACAAAAATCATGGTTAAAAATATATAAAAACAGTTCAACATGTCTAGCAATTAGAGAAATGCAAATTAAAACTACACTGAAATTCCAACTCACTCAGGAATTATCAGGAATACAAGTAACAATAAATGTTGGCAAGAATGTGGGGGAAAAAGTACACTCATACATTGCTAGTGGAACTGCAAATTGGTGCAACCATTGTGGAAAGCAGTATGGAGATTCCTTAGAAAACCTGGAATGGAATCACCATTTGACCCAGTATTTCATTCTTCAGCATATACCCAGAGAACTTAAAATCAGCATACTAAGGTGATACAGACACATCAATGTTTATACCAGCACAGTACACAATAGCCAAACTATTGAATCAACCTAGATACTCTTCAACAGATGAATGGATAAAGAAAGTGTGGTATATATATTCACAATGGTGGATTATAAACAAGCCATAAACAAGAATGAGATTATGTCATTTGCTGGTAAATAGATGGAAGTGGAGACTATAATGCTAAGTGAAATATGCCACACCTAGAAAGCCAAAAGTTAAATGTTTTCTTAAAATAAAAGAACAGGGAAGTAGAAGGGGATTGAGGGGAGGAGGGAAGGATAAGAAAAGAAGAGTGGAATGAATCTGACCTCATTTTCCTATGTACCTACATGAATATACCACAGTGAATCTCACCATTATGTATATTTATATATCCATAAGGAACTAATTTTAAAAATATATGTAAGTAAATAGCAGAAAGATCAATAGAGTAAAAGATAAAGAGTGGAGGAGGAATGAAAGAAGGGTAATGACAAGTATTGAAGACTAAATTGGAGCAAATTATGTTCCACAGATATATAATTGTGTCAAAGTGAGTCCTAATGTTATATATAGCCAATATGAACCCAAAACCAAAAAAAAAATAACCAGAACTGAATTTCAAACAGTTGCATGGAGGTCTATTTTATTAAGGAATTTGGTTGGTATTTATAAAAGAAGAAAAATCATGGGACATAATCTCATTCTTGTTTATGGCTGAGTAATCCTCCATTGTGATATAAACCACATTTACCACAGGTACTCAGTCAACTTTTTTATTTGAAAACTTTCCCTCTGTTCTGGAAAGTTTTCTTTTTTCCTTCACATTTTTTAAAAATTAATGCATTGCAATTGTACAGAGTGGTGGATTTCTTACTACATATTAATACATGCACTGAAAGAATTATTGTGCACTTGTCCAGCTTCCTATAAGAATATAAGTACAACATACTACATACTATTTTACTATCCACTTTGTTAACATTGTATTGTGGTTGTATTTAACCACACAAAATTGAAGTTGTTTTTTAGTGCCTGCAGAGAAGTTAACTTTATAGATGTAACATAACTGACTTAAAAATAAATCAACATTGGTTATACAGCCATGTATATACATACAGCAATACTAGTGTTTATTTTATTCTGCTGCCCTTCCTATGCCCCCCTTCCCCTCCCCTCCCCAATGTGATTCTGAAACCTGTACACTTGGAAAAATGAGAAATTATACCCCATTTGATTCAAATGTATGATATGTCAAGATCATTGTATTGTCATGAGCAACTAATAAAAAAATCAATCAACAGATATTTTTTAGTTGTTTTATCCACTTTTAAGATTTATTGACTGAACTTCTGTATGGCTAAATCCATTTACACATACTTAATTACATGATATATTAATGTATAAAAATGAAGTCTTAATAATATTCTAAAAATGTAGCATGCTGTCATTTTTAGAATTGATGCGTTTATATTAAATTTTAAGTTAATATTTACCTACTTATTGGAATTGTGATGTACAATTATCAAATGTGTAACAAAATGGCACAAACATGCTGAAAATTTTCCGCTTCATTTCCCTCTCTTTAATACTGTGAGTTCTTTCAGATCCTTTGGTCACACTGACAAAAAAAAATCTCTAGAGAAAAAGTCCCTAAACTATGAGGTATCATGTTTTTGTAGTATCATTTGGTCACTGTTTCTGTGGTATATAAAATTAGCGTCATATCTTCCTATTGTAGGATATTATATGGACCTTTACATTAGCGAGCACAAGAAAAGCTGAGTCCTGGAAGATGCTCTTCTCTTTATACAGGTAAAATGCATGTATGGGAATAAATTTAAAAATAGGAAGCATGGCTTTAGTTTGAGACATGATTCTGTTCTTGGAATTGCTATGAGCACGAATCAGATCCTAAAGGGCATGAGTGTATCCTAAAGTGAAATAGAAAGTTTCCTGGAGAAGGAATTGAATAACACAGGAGAATCATTGTGAAAAAGCCTACAGACATACTAGAAAAGGCTAACTGACTTTTACCTAGAACAGGATGACATTTTGCCTAGGAAAATGTGAACAACATTAGAAAAAGCCACCGTTTTATAATATTTTGGATTCTTCACAGGTTGAAATTAGTCATTCTGTTGTAAGTGATGATTGCATTCATGATCCCATCTTCTACAACTTGGTGATAGGCAAAAAAAAGATTCATGAAAAATTAAAAACAACAAAAAAGTTATATTTTCTCTCCATTGGCTTTTTAACAGATGGGTACAAATTGATCATCTATAAAATAGAAGCAAATTTACTAGGAACTTATCAAGTTTGCCAGATGGAAAAGAGTCTTGTAGACACCTGAATAGAAATAAAAATTTTACATGGAGACCAATGACCCAAAGCTGAATAATTTCCAAGGTAATGTCATTTTATGATGTGCAATCAATAGCATGAAGAGAAAGCCTGCAGATGACAAAAATTTCAAAGTTAAATAATATTTAAAAATGCCAAGAGTTACTATATTTGTGTTTTCCCCATAGTTTATAATCAGAGTTAAATTCACAGTTAAATTCACAGTTTAATCTGTGAATTGTAAGAAGAATGGAGAAGAGTTTAAAAAATGTTCTTAAAGGGAAAATTGTATAAGGTGTCGTTCTTTGAGATTTGCAAATGAAAGCTACAGGGTGACTTTGTTTCATTTAACTAAACAGGTATTTATTTGAAAAGGATATGTTCCCATAGTAATAAGTGGGAGTAGAGATGTTCTCAAATTAGAGGGGGTTAGATTTTACTTGGGTATAGAGAATGTTTTGTGACACATTGTAGAGTAAAAACACAGTAAGTTTGAGCTGAGGGAAATCATCAATTTGGAATATTTCTACAGGACAGAGGAAACATACATGGATAAAAGTTTAGATGAAACCTATATTTTCCATAGGCTCCATTTAACTTGATGACTCTGTATTTGGAACCCCATTTTACCAAATATTTCCTTCATTTATACAAATTAAATGTCTGGGCATCTGATTTGGAGGATTTCTAAATTTTATATAAGTAGAGAAAAAGGAGTCTGGCTTTTGCATCATGGATATATAATTAGTTCAAATGAACCTAATTAAAGCATTTAAGAAAAATTATTTCAAGGACAGCTGATTTATATGAGAAGATGATTTCAAAAGTGCTCCTTCAGGAGTTTCCCTGAGGATATTGATGACTTTTAGGTAAAAAAGCATCATGTCCTTGACTCTTCATCTCAAAACATTTCCAGGACTTTTTCTCTAGAATGAGATTTGAATCCTGACCCTATGTCAAGTGACTTTAAAGCTGTAATGGCTCTAACTTTATGAGTATTTATATTCCCTGATAGTTATAGGAATATAATCTCATCCATTTGGCACATCTACATTCCATAGCTGCATCTCATTTTATTTTCAACTCACTTTAAAGAAAAACTTGGGTTCCTGTCTACTTTATATGATCAGAGATCCAAAAAGACATGTGCATTTACAGATCATGAAAACTGATGGAGAAAATTTTCTAAGAGCCTTAGTGCTGAAAAGACTCCTGGAGATATAATTTGTTTATAATTATACTATTTCTAAAGAATAGCTTAAAAGAACAGTGTAGATCACATCTTAGAGACTCTCTTATTAATTTGAAATGAAATTTTTTCCTCTTCCTTTTTCATTACATGCATACTTTCCAAATTTCATAATCCTTTTTGTATTTTCCTTTAAATCTTTTTATTTCATGTTTGCTGCAATACTTGCTCCCTTTTGTAATACTTTATTTTCTATTTTCTCGATCACTTCACAACTGCAGTCTTATAAACTTCTTTAATTATATAATTAGGTATAAAATTAATATGTCTTTAAATCATCCAAATACATCTTTTAATATCTTTCAGAAAACACTCACTTGTTCCTGGCATTTACCTGTTGTGATTCTAAGTTTTGAGGAACATCGGAGAGAAGACAGATGTAGTCCTAAACTTTATGGTGATTCTGATCTAATTAAGGAGAACTTCACAATGAATTGTGTTTATACTAAGCATTACAAAGAAATACATTTAATTTACATTTAGATTTTTACTTTTGGTCACTAAAAGAATGACTATTATAATCTATTATTGAGTAGAAGAAGACACTATATTCTGAAGTATCTTTTAGATATGGTGTTTTCTCTACTTGTCAATACCATCTCTTGTTTTTATTTACTTATTTATCTCATGCACTAAGAACTATGATGGGTAAATGAAAGAAAGGAAAGTAATACTAATATTTACTGAATATCTACATATGGAATACAAACATCCTGAATGCATGATTACAATCTTTAATTATTTTATCCCTACAAGTTACCATAAGAAGTCAGTATTTAATTTTGTTCATCTGATAAATAAACTATGGAGTAAAAGTTTAATTACCTTGCCCAATATTAGCTTGTCAGTGGCTGAACTGTGGTATACATTTTGGTTTTCTGAATCCAAAGTCCTTTTTTGTTCTACTATGTTGTTTCCCTAAATGCAGTCAAAACTACAATGTAACTGTCTTAAGTCCTTTCACAGATGTTTGAACAAAATGTTGTTTACTATGCCACAGTGAACTTTATAGGTTTAAGTTTTCAGATCCTGTGCTACTCAAGGGCAATGATTCCACATTATCTTATTTTTCTCCACCAGTGCTGCATGAACTGATACTTAAGTAGAAAAAAAATTTAGACATTTATTTTTCATTATAATGTCAAATTATTGGAGAAACATCTCACACTTACTCATCATTTCAGTGTGTTAAGGTGATGCAAACTGGTAATTGACAGTTCATGGACCTGCATCTCTCTGTAGACCACTTTTTCATTGCATCAGAGAATCAAAATAACATAAAGTAAGAACTTCTAGCTATGGTACACATTTCATAAACTTTGAAGATAAATGTTTTCCAGAGGTGGCAAGTAGGAAGGAAGTGCTCATTTATCAGAATAATCTTGTGGCCTTGGTGGAGGCATGAGTTGAGAAAAGGTGAATAGTTTTCTCTGACTGAACCAGGCTATGTGTTTTAAAGGAAAAATTGAAAGAACTTGGGGTTGAGTCACAGTTTCCCATATTGATCAACCTTCTATCTCACGAGGAACAACACTGCAACCTCTCTGAACAAAGCAGAAGGATATTAAATTCAGAGACAACACTACATGGAACAGAACACTCTGTATGACAGCCACCAACTTCTCTGTGTGGTCACAATTTCAAAATCTGTGGGCATAGTAAGTGGATTCCCCCCCTTTCAGTTCCATTAAGGTACAATTGAGAATAAATTTTAAATATATTTATGGTGAACACTGTTAGATTTTGATATGTGTATACATATTGTAAAATGGTTGAATCAAGCTATGCTTATTTTTGATGAGAAGAACATTCAAGATCTACTTCTTAGGAATTCTCAAGTATGCAATACACTTTTATTATAAACCATAGTCACCATACCATATAACAGATATCCACAAATAAGGTTCCAAACTAAATATTTGACGAATATCTTCCCATTACATCTCCCCACCACACCCCATTCACCTCTGGCCCACCATAATAATCTCTGCTTCTATGAATGTGATTTCTTTTATATTATACATATAAGTGAAATCTTTCAGTAATTTTCTTTCCATGTCTCCTTAATTTCCTTGGCACAATAACTTCCATTCTCATTCCTATTGTCACAAAACACAGAATATCCTTTTATAAGGTGAAGAGTTTGTGTGTGTGCATGTGTGTGTGTGTGTGTGTGTGTGTGATCAACACAACTGTCAATGGACACGTTAGGCTGTTTCCATATATTGCACTCTCCCAGCATATTGGAAATAAGGTGATAATGAAAATGGGAAGATGTCTTTTGGGTATAATAACGTCACTAACCTTCAGATATATGCTTACAAGTGGAATTGTGGATTATATGGAAGTTCTACTGTAATTTTTTTTCTTGTGATACTGGAGATATAATCCATGGCCTTCTACATGCTAAGCAAGTGCTCTACTACTGAGTTGCATACCCAGCCACTATGTTTAATTTTTTTAATGAGTTGCCGTACTATTCCTTAATGGCTGTGCTAACTTATAGTCCAACCAACAGTGTACTTACTTGACATCCACCCCAAACTTGTTATATTTTGTCTCTATAATAATGACACTTTTAACAAGTGTAAATTGATATTTCTTTGCAATTTTAGTTTATACTTCCCTGATATGTTAGTGATGTTTAAGCCTTTGTTCATATACTTATTGACATTTAGATTGGTTTAATGCTAAATGAAAACTAGGTTTTTATAACTTAGACGTATCCCCTCCTGGTCTATTCATAGGGTTGTCATAATTTGCATTTTCTCCTGTTGTTCTCCTTTAGGCAACACCTCCTACAAAGCCAATGGATGGAGCAAATCACTCTGTGGTGTCGGAGTTCATGTTCCTGGGACTCACAAACTCTTGGGGTATCCAACTACTCCTCTTTGTTTTCTCCTCCATGTTTTATGTGGCAAGCATCATGGGAAACTCCCTCATTGTGTTCACGGTGGCTTCTGAGCCTCACTTACACTCTCCCATGTACGTTCTGTTGGCCAACCTCTCCTTCATTGACCTGGGTGTGTCTTCTGTTACTTCCCCAAAGATGATTTATGACCTCTTCAGGAAGCACAAAGTCATCTCCTTTAGAGGCTGCATCACCCAGATCTTCTTCATCCATCTCATTGGTGGTGTGGAGATGGTGCTGCTCATAGCCATGGCCTTTGACAGATATGTGGCCATATGTAAGCCTCTGCACTACCTGACCATCATGAGCCCAAGGATGTGCATCTTCTTTTTAGTGGCTGCCTGGGTGGTTGGCCTTATACACTCGCTGCTTCAATTGGCTTTTGTAGTAAAGTTGCCCTTCTGTGGTCCTAATGTGTTGGACAGCTTTTACTGTGACCTCCCTCAGTTCATCAGGCTTGCCTGCACAGACACCTACCGACTGGAACTCATGGTCACAGCCAACAGTGGTTTCATCTCTGTGGGCTCCTTCTTCACACTGATCATTTCCTATGTGGTCATCATTCTCACTGTTCAGAAACACTCTTCTGCTGGCTCCTCCAAGGCTCTGTCCACACTGTCAGCTCACATCACTGTGGTGGTCTTGTTCTTTGGTCCTTTGATATTCTTCTACACATGGCCATCTCCCTCCACACACCTAGATAAGTTCCTGGCCTTGTTTGATGCAGTTCTGACTCCTTTTCTAAATCCTGTCATCTACACACTACGGAACCAAGAAATGAAGGTGGCAATGAGGAGAATGTGCAGACAGTTAGTGAGTTACCGGAAGATCTCTTAAATGATTGTATTTAGAATAATCTTCTCTGAACACACGCATTCCTTGTCGATGATAAAACTCAGAGATAAGCCTTTCTTTGCCTACTCTGATTGGTTTATGCATGCTGACATTGAGGCCATTTTGTCTTCTAATTAGAAGGAAGGGAAAAACCTCTTCTGAAAACAGAAGAAATCACATAGAAAATTATTTGAAAGGCATAGATTATAATAATCCTGAACCTCAATTCCTAAGGAATAATATTTAAATAAAGTAAATTTGTGGACATATGGAAGAGGGCAGGCTACTTTAAAGCCTTTAGAACAGGGAAAAATTCTCACCTGTTTTTTTTTTTTCTTTTAAAAACAGCAATATTCCCCACATCCAGGAATTCCTGGATGTATTCAAAGGGAAGACATTAAAATGGGTTTCTTTTGCTTTCTTGCAACTTGCAAACACTCTACTCCTTCTTGGTACTCTGCAAGGCTGTGCAAGGTGGTTAGACTCTCAAGAGCACTCACCTAGTCTAATGGATGCATGGTGTTTTGATAGAAAGGTCAAAGCTGCATGAGCTATTTTTAAAGGGCCAAGAAGGAACTAAGAAAACATCATGGCTTTTATTGATTAACATTATGCTACCCAAACCCATTCAGTTTTCATTACCATTTTTATTCTACTTCCTTATCTCTCATTTTGCTTAGTATGTTTCTGTCTGAAATTCACCACATAAAAAGTTTGTGTGGTTTTTGGACGTAGAATTGATGAAATATTCACCTTTGGTTTGAAAATGAGTGTACTTCCCCCATGTTGCTTCTGGTAGGCTGACTCACCCTATGGTATGGGGACAGCACCTAGGTCTGCAGTTCCTACCTCCTACTGGCTCTCTCCCTGCAGTTCCTCCAAATCCTGAGCCAGATGCAAGGACATGATTATGATGAAAGTCCCAGGTTACACAGTTACCTGCATTATCAAAATTGGAAGTATTGACTTAGGCACAGTGGTGTATGCCTATAATCTCAGCAGCTCCAGAGGCTGAGGCAAGAGGATACAGGGTTCAAAGCCAGCCTCAGCAACTTAGCAAGTTCCTAAGAAACTACTGGTTTACCTTTGGTCTCTGCTTCACCTTTGGTCTCTGCTTCATGTCCATTTGTCCTTCTGTCAGGCCAAAGCACACTTGGGCCAGTGAGATAAATTGTTGAGAGACAAAAAAAAGACCTAGAGACAGTATATGAGTCATTAGTTTTATTGATAAAATGCTCACAGGGAAGGTTCAGTGGTGATAGACTGAACATATAGCACCTCTGACCCTTATGGAGTTTGTCATAAGTACCTTGTCTGCTTCACAGCATTTTATTCGGTGTTGAATGGCTAGATGAATAACACATATCCTTTCTGCAATACCTTCAGTTCCATACCTGTCACACTTGGAGAGGGGTTTTATATGATAGGTTACAGAAGCAGTGACATCACCAGCATTAGTTTGCTTAGTTTACTTATATGACAGCAATCCACGAAGCAATCCTCCTGGTGTACATGTAAAAGCAACTTTTTACAGCAGCTGTCCCTAGTTGTCAGTGTGCATAAGAGAAAGTATCCTTCAAGATAACATTTATCTACTCATTCTGCCCCAGACACTCTACTCACTTGGCTTTGTTATGTTCTTGGGAACATCTCAACATCCTGGTCTTTAAAGATGGCACATCTTCTACAATATTGGCATCACTGGCCTTAGGCTGGCATGAGGTTCAGTGGTACCAGACCCATATGGACTGCTTAATGGTTTCCACCATTGCACAAAGCCTAATCCCAATAAGTCATACCTTATTCTATAACACTGTAGTGATACTATTTCTTTGATAAAACCCTGAGTGATAAATACTCAACACTTTTTTTTCAGTCTAATCATCTGTGGATTTATATTATAGAAAAACTTTTCAATCCATGTGATATCTATGCAACATTGTGTCTGAATAAGGGACACATACTATATAGCAAATGAGTTATAATAATGAGGTTACAACACATGGAACTCATTAGTCCACCAACATGCCCCACCACTTACAAGGAACTGACAGATAAATTTTTTGGAAAAATGTGACCATCTGTTTTTATCCCAGAGATGAAAGAAGGGGGCCTAGATTAAGGGTCATTGTCAAAGGGTCTTTGGTTTTATTTGTGATATTGGAATGTTGAAATGAGAAGAGATTCATACTCTGTGTGCAATTAAAAATTATTTAAAATTTTAAAGTAGTGATCTTTGCTGCTATCAAGTCATTCTGGGATTCATTAAACTGGATTTTGAGTTTTCAAGGTTATCATTAGTTAATATTAAAGTTGAGATTTTCTTAACTCTAATGTACCAGATATGTTCTCTTTTTTTCCAGCTAAAATGAAGCTTGATTACATTGATTACATTGTTTGAATTAGCTGTGGTTTAGACTACTTTAAGAGCAAAGTACATCTGAGCTGCCAGATCCCATGCCTGCATCACAAAGCATTTTCTCTTTGGTTTCCTAGGCTTTTAAAAAGGGGTTTGTGGGCCATAAAAAGAGCAGCTTTGGAGAAACACTGAAGGATATCAGTGTTTCCTCCTACTTTGTTGACATGGGAAGTTTTTCGTGGGAAGCAGTTTTAATATAGGCAGTGATAAAAATTCAGTTATTTGCTTATTGTTCATTATTTTTTAATGTCTTTTCTAAAAATTGATAGTTTCTTAGGCCATTGTATCATGACTTCTTCTATTTTAATCATCATTTATGATTTTATTTTAAAATTATTGTTATTCTTTTTTTTACATTTTTGTTTTGGATTAATTTATTCATCATATTTCAGTTTTGCTCAACTAAACAATGATTTATAAAGTGACTAATATATGACAAAAAATACACAAGGCACTGGAAAGAGAGAAAAATAAGGCAACATTCCTGCCTTTAAGAATCTTTCACACTGCAGGGCACAGAGAGCAACAGAGTTTCAATGTCACCAGGTTGCTGTAGTGTGGAGGGGGGACTATGGGACTATAAAGAGGATCGAGAGCTGAGCAGCAGCTCATTGGTCATTATTCTCCAATGCTGATAATTAAGCACTTTTTAAATTATTTTAGTTTTTATATAATAGCGAGTCCCCTCTACCCTTGCTGAGGCATTACCTCAGGCACTTTTAAAAAATATTGAGAGTCTTAGCCCACCTTCAGAGAGTTTGATTCAAATAGTCTGGATCAGGTGTGTTATTTTGTAAAAACTCTCCTAACACTTTCCACCTGCACTCACTGTGCTATTAGTTCTAAACCACTTAGTTTATCTGACATGCTGAACTTGCCATACTTCATTCTGCAAGCTCTTATTATTCTTGGAATTCATCCTGCCACCCTCATTCCTGTCTCCAACCCTCAAGTCTCCACTCAGGTGTTACTTCCTCTGGGAGGTCTGCCCACTTCCTCACAGGCAGATTTAAGGATTCTTGCTTCTGTGTTCCTACCCACTGCATGGATGATGTCTTCAGTAGAACTATTACCCAGAAATGGATTAAGACGCTTTGCCTGTGGGACTTCATGTTCCTTGGGCAGGGACTACCGTATGCATAAAAGAATGAGCTGAATAAATAAACTCCATGTCTAGTCCTAGCTATTAAGAGACTTGCAATATAATGGAATTTTTTAAAAAGAATTTTGATGTCACTTTATAGATTCCACATTGTAGGCTACTTTTTGA
Source organism: Callospermophilus lateralis (assembly GCF_048772815.1). Classification (NCBI taxonomy): domain Eukaryota; kingdom Metazoa; phylum Chordata; class Mammalia; order Rodentia; family Sciuridae; genus Callospermophilus; species Callospermophilus lateralis. Next base: position 35,597,269 of record NC_135311.1, on the reverse strand, counting down.
TGTGAAATAAATTCAAGTAAAATATCCTCTTTTGCATGATAGGCACATACAATGAAGTTCATAGTGAAATCACATGAGTTTGACCAATGCATTCATCCTTCCCAATAGGACTCATTTTAAGCAACAAATGAGCAAGTCATTCTTGACAGACACAATTGCCAAAAGTGATACTTTTTATTTTATGTTGGGGATTGAACCCAGCGGCACTTTACCACTGAGCTATATCTCCATTTCTTTTTTAATTTTGAGAAAGAGTCTCACTAAGTTGCTAAGGCTAGCCTCAAATTTGTGATCCTCTTGCCTCAGCCTCCTGATTTGCTGAGATTACAGACATATACCACTCACAAGGCAATACTTTAAAAATACCAAGTTTCAGTTTTGTTTCCTCTCCAGTGACTCATTACAAGGTTTTTCCTCTGGTTATTCTGACCAGAAAAATTGGGATCCAGGGACAATTCCCCTGACCACATGAGAAAAACTGGCAAATCCAGGTTTCTGCAGAATTACTTGGTCATTATTCTCCAATAATGATAATTAAGCACTTTTTTGATTATTTTAGTTTTTATATAATAGCAGTCTCACAAGCCAAAAACTCAGCTACGCAGGAAGCCTAATGAAGATGCTGTGGTCTGGGAACAGGTAGGTGCAAAGACAGAAAGTAAAGATAACTACAGAAATAAATGGACTTGATATATTAAATTCAGTTATAGAAAAATAATCTAGTGATAGAATCTCCCATTTCAAATGTCAAATACCTTTGGGTTATAGTCAGCTAAGTATCAATGTCAAGAAGAAGGTACAGATCATACTAGGGAGTACAGATTGGGGGAAAAAGTAAATAAATAACTTTGACTCTCACTTTATAGTAAAAATGTGTCTTGGTTTCAAGGGTGATACTAAAGCTAAGAGCAAATGTGACATCTTTAACATAAACAGTGCATTTGGGATTTCAAGAGATAATTTAGTAAATGATTTATTTATTTTACATCTTTAATCATTTCAACAAGAATGAAAGAAAATTAATAACCCATAGAAGTGCAAGTTAGGAATACTCGCTTTGTTTTATTTCTCCCTTGTCAGAAAAGGTGAGAGTTCACTACAGTCTAGTATCCTGTGACCTTTAACAGAACTAAAACCAAATGGTATACACAGAATTTTGGAGAAGGATTGACAAGTAAGCTGTCTTTTTTGAGATTCACAGGCAACCTGCCTTTCCTCAATGCCTATTTACTCATGAAGCAATCATTTTCAACTGTGACACAAAAAAACTCTTACAGTGGTATTAAGTGGGGGGGATTAATCATTCTGTTGTTACCTATGTTTGTTGGACAGTAGGTGTTTTTATTCTTCTTCTCTAATTTTGGCTACCATGATGCAAAGTAGATGTAAATGAAGTTCAGGGAAAATAACAGATTCTGGAATCCAGGGGCACTGAAAGAGTCTCAAGAGGCAAAGTTAAAGAAAGGGGTAAATTAATTGGTTGCTTAATTTAAGTAGAATAGAGATTTATTGAGAGAGGTCCTGATAACATTTTTATTTTGACAGAGAAAAAAGCAAGGGGACATAGGCTTCAAACAAGGAACCAGAAAATTAGCTGGGAGCAGGGAAGAAGTTTTGGACTGTCAGAATTATATAAAACATAAGAATGGCAGAGAGAGAGAGAGAGAGAGAGAGAGAGAGAGAGAGAGAGAGAGAGAGATGTTGAGCTCTAAAGCAGTATGTCTTAAGTAATTTGAATATGCCTTTGATATGCACTGGATTGAAATTCTTTTCATACATTTCATTACTGGTATGATACTCATTTTCTCCATATTCTACAATTATGATCTTTAAAATGGTAAGAATCTCTTCCGGGAGGCTGATCAAATCCATGTAAATTTATAAAACAAGGGATGTTATTTAGAAAGCAAATATTAATGAATTAGGGCTGGGGATGTGGCTCAAGCGTTACGTGCCCACCTGGCATGCGTGTGGCCCAGGTTCGATCCTCAGCACCACATACAAACAAAGATGTTGTGTCCACCAAAAACGAAAATATATATATAAATTCTCTCTCTCTCTTTAAAAAATATTAATGAATTATAATTTGTAACTTCAATGGCCTTTAGTTAAGAAGAGAGAAGGATAGAAAATAATGGTCAAAGCAAAGTGTGTGTGTGTGTGTGTGTGTGTGTGTCTTTTGCTAGAGAACAGAAGATTGAAATGCCCTTTTAGAACCAGCTCAGGTGACTTGTCATTTCTTGTTATCTGAAACCTTGCAGATATCACCATGTTATTCCCAAGATTTATTGCTTGGATATCTGGGAAATTTCTGATTTTTGTCAATCAAATTAGAGAATTTTTTGTTTAAAAGATGTGCATTCTTCCATAATTTTGCATTTGTATAAAGTATGGTCATTGTAGGTTCCCAGTGTTTCTAGCAATAGTTAGCAGATGTTTAGAAACATTTTTTTCCTTTAAGTTGCATTTGGACTTTTCCTCCATCTATTTATTTATCCATTTCTTCATCATCCATCCATCTTCATATTTATCTATCCTTGCACTCACCCATCCTCTTATTAATTCCTCTAACAAATACTAATTAGAGGGAAGTGGGTAGGGTAGTTTGAAGAATAAAGTGATATCAAAGACTAATTTTCCCCAGAGAAGCTCATAGTTTAATGTATAACTTTGGTAACACTGACATTGGGGCTGGGTAATTCCTTGTTGTGGAAGCTACCTTGTGCACTCTCCTCTTTCCTTGTGTCATTGTGACAGCCCAAAACAATTCCAGATTAACAAATGTTTCTTGGGGGGTGTGATGTCCTTGGTTGAGAAGCACTAAATTAATAAGAGAGGCTTAAAAGGCCATATACTTCCTGCATTGTGATATGTCCTAAAGTAAAAGTGTGCACACAGGGATGTATAATAGATGTATTCATCTCTGATCCCCACCTCTGAAAATTACTAATATACTTCTGCAAGGTAGTTATTAGTTAAATAGCAAAAGGAGATCTTATATTTGAGTAAATTATTCTTCACAACTCATGCCTTGTTTTGCTCCACAGTATCTTAATTTATTCCACGTAATAGATCTAATCCATGTAAATTTGGCTGAATAGCTAAGCAGGCTTTATTGCTGCTTTTCCTTCCACATAGTTTCTGTTGAAATGACTCTCAGAAGACCTCTAATGAAAATGCTCTTCTATCATCACTAGCAATTAAAGAAATGAAAATCAAATCCACTCTAAGATTTCATCTCACACCAGTCAGAATGGCAGCTATTCTGCATACAAACAACAATAAGTGTTGGCAAGGATGAGGGGAAAAGGTACACTCATACACCGCTGGTGGGACTGCAAATTGGTGCAGACAATATGGAAAGCAGTAGGGAGATTTCTTGGAAAATTGAGAATGAAATCACCATTTGACCTAGCTATTCCTCTCCTCAGTCTATACCCAAAGGACTTAAAAACAACATACTACATGGACACAGCCACATCAATGTTTATAGCAGCACAATTTACAATAGCTAAACTGTGAAACCAAACTAGATTCCCTTCAGTAGATGAATGGATAAAAAATGTAGCATCTATACACAATGGAATATTACTTAGCAATAAAAGAGAATAAAATCATGGCATTTTCAGATAAATGGATGGAGTTAGAGAAGATAATGCTAAGTGAAGTTAGCCAATCCCCAAAAACCAAATGTTGAGTGTTTTCTTTGATATAAGGAGGCTGATTCATAGTGGGATAGAGAGAGGGAGCATGGGAGGAATAGACAAACTCTAGATATGGCAGAGGGGATAGAGGGGAAGAGAGAGGGCATGGGGTTATTAATGATAGTGAATTGTGATGATCATTATTATCCAAAGTACAGGTATGAAGACATAAATTGGTGTGAATATACTATGTATACAACCAGAGATATGAGAAATTGTGCTCTATATGTGTAATAAGAATTATAATGCATTCCACTGTCATAAATTAAAAATAATTTTAAAAAATAATAGACATAAAAATTTATTTAACACTCAATTATTGAAAATGGGGTGGTTTACAAGAAACACTGTGTAGACAGGAACACCTATCCACCAAAGGGTGGCTCCACCCAAACCACCTCCATCTTGGGACACTGCAGCCACTGCCATAGCCCTCCCATCATGGTTATCGCCACCATGGGAGAAGATGCATAGTATGGCATCACTGAACAGGCCACCAAGCTCTATCGTACATTCTGTCTTTCTAGCACCACCCCTGAAAGTGGTTACCTCCATCTTGGGACACATCCACCACCATCTTGGGTTACCTCTACTGCCACCTCTGCTATCTTTAGTTGGAGGCAATTTCCATATTGAGCCACCAACTGGGGCCTGGAAGCCTAACATCAAGATACCTATCATCTTGACACTACTTCCACCGCCAACTAGGAACATGGTCGCTTCCATCTCTGGAAAACAACCACGACCTGGAAGACAGTCACTAAGATCCCTGTGGGCCAGGTTGCACCAGAGGTATCCCTAATAGGTGTGCTAAAAGTCACCATCCTGTTGCAGAGGCAATAGGAAGCCTTGTATGAGTCACCTCTCTCTCTTTTTTTCTCCTGCTAACAGCCAACTTCTTTTGATTCCCCTTTCACAAAATATACAATCTTGCTCTTCCCTCACCAGTGAGATTAATAAATGACATGTGACCACTTTATAGGAACATGTCTTTAATTCTTTAAATAAAGTATCCTCTGGCCCCTCTGATATCCAAGTGAGCACACGTTCTGGAGCCAGTTAATCTGCTTCCCAAACAATGAATCTCCTAGTTAAACCCAGTCATGTCTCCTCCAGATTCCGGTAGAGATTGTTAAGCATCAATCTGACCTCTGCTTTGTTTTCTGATATGATGATTTTTATTTATTTTTCTGGATTTGGGGCAGATTTGGTTCTGGTTCTGATTCAACATGTCTTATAAGTAGTGATTTCCTCACTGGTGACAGTAAGAATTACAAATTTGATTTCAAGACCTGATCATTCAGTTGTAATCTCTATTGGGATAGTGGGGATGTAGTGTGTATCAGATGAAAGATAATAGACAATTGGTTTAGGTTGCTTTTTTTATCTATTGGTCTGTTTGTGCAAAAATTTTTCTTCATTCCATGGGAAATAGAACATCTCTTACAGATCTGGTATGAGATTGCATATGAAAATATTTCACATTTATATATGAGAGAGAGAGAGAGAGAGAGAGAGAGAGAGAGAGAGAGAGAGAGAGAACATAATTTTACCTGTACTTGTACAGAGTCTCTGTATCTTCAGATCATATTAGTAAAATATACTCATTTTTTCTGCTTTTAACCCATTATGTTCCATCATCCTACATATATGACATCTATAAAAAAATTTTATGACACCTATAAAAATATCTAAGTTTTTATAGGTGTCCTATATGAGGGATGATGGGACATAATAGATTAAAAATAGCACTTATTGCCTTTAACATTTGGGTAGGATATTTGCAGAAATAGGAGGTTATTTTTTTTTATTTAGAGAATACTTTATTAGTTTCTGTAATCAAACCCATGTAGATAAGACCTTACATATTTAATATAGTGCGTTACCCCTGTACTAATGGAAAAAATTAAGTTTAACATTTCTAGACCAATATGGCTGTTAATTTCTGTACAATGCCAACTCAACACGGTAAACTGGGATACTTTTCCAAAGTTGACAGCACAGCTAAAGTTTCCAAAAATTCAAATTATCTATATATGTATATGTATGTATGTATATGTATGTATATATATATATATATATATATATATATATATATATATATATATTTATATAAAAAGACCAATAATAGCAATATGTTCTGCATCAGCAGCAGCAACAGTGTTTCCAGGTTCTGCAGTCATCTGAACAGAATCATAGACACACCCAGCACACTCCATTTAAAAAAGGGGGGAAAGTAAAAAAACAAAAACAAAACAAAACCCAAGAAAACAGCAAAGTTCTGTTACTGTTGTGATACCTGGCACCATTTTTTTTTATTAGCTTCTCAATCATCATCTGAAAAGAAAACATTCTAGAGTAACATCATTAAAAACAGCTCTGATAAAGCACGGTCACTACCACGTATCATAAAATAGGTACGAGAGGTTTAACATTCACAGCGTATGATACAGTACTGTCCTACATCTACAATACTAGAGGGTACGATTACAAAGGCAATTATTTGAGACTTGATTCTACTTTTCCAGCAGAGGCCCAAAAGGATGGTATGACACAGCTCTGTAAAGAAATGTACTTCCTTAGGATTTCCTTTCATTGGCGGCACAGTTCCAAGTACTCACTCTCTTCATGAACGTCAGCTAAAAACCGTTAATGGAGGGGGGGAGAGGGAGGAACAAAAAACAAAACAAAACAGCCATTGGATCCATACAAAGGTGACCAAATGGAGGCAAGCAAGACTCAACCTAACTAGCATTTGACCAAATCTGTCATGTTGGAATGGTGAGCGCTCCATGGAAGAAAGGAGATGCCCAGTAGCGCTCCAAGCTTCAGACCACAACCAAACACAGCATCATTTCAAACAGAGGCAGTTGCCAAACGCTGCTCATTCAGATATGCTCAAGAATGCTGGTGTCAATATTGAACCATCTGCTCACTCATTCAGGAAGAAGGGGAGATCAGTTTCGACTGTACTTTGATTGTGTTCAACTCAATCATCATATTACAAAAATAGCAAGCTGCCATAATAAAAAATAAGGCTCCTCTCTCTAGCACCAGTTATCTTCAGCTCTTCACCTCCAAGCCTACAAACACCATAACCATATCCAACGAACATAAGGGAGCAAAGAAACCACATGTGATCTACTGGCCAGGTCCGCCACACTGTTCAGGCTGAGCTATTCCTCTGTGGTGTTATTTTCCTCCTATTTCTGGTGTTTCATCTAACCATAAAGATTTTTAGGTCTAAATTATATGCACTTCAGGAATATGTGCACATAGTCATATATAGATTCTGACTGAAGATGCACGGCCACCAACTGAGCAAATGTTATACAGTAGGTGCAAGCTTGCCAAAGCCTGGTTTTAACTGGTACAGCAGCTGGGTGTCAGAGCAAATCACTCTTATGTCCTTGTGCATCTTATATTTTGAGTGTTCATGAAATTTGCTGACCTACTAAAATAACTCTATGTTAGTGATTCTCAATTTTCCTCCTTTGAGGGACAAAAGACTGTTTCCCTGACCAAAATTAGTCAGACCCCTCTGAGCCCTCTTCTCAACTAGGCCTCTACCTTGGCCCCTTTCCTGATGCATATGTATACCCAGTTTTAGCAAAAATCATGTGAAGAAATACAGAGAATACCACACCTTGATATATTCTTTTAATAATAACCTGCTGCTTAGCTATAAAATTCTCCACTTATACTTTTTTTTTAATTTTTAAAAATATTTTCTAGTTGTTGATGGACTTTTATTTTATTTATATGTGGTGCTGAGAATCAAACCCAGTGTGTCATGCATGCTAGGCAAGCACATTACCACTGAGCCACATCCCCAGACACCTCCACTTATTCTTACTGTATGGAGAATTCAACCCAGTGCAATGCTGAGAGGTCTCTATTCCCCTATTGCAATAGTTCCGGAACAATGTTACCATATTAACTGTAGTCAGGCTGCAGGTCATTTGTTGTTGTTATAATTGTTATTTTGTTTTGTTTTGTTACTGAGAATGGAACCCAGGGATGTTCAGCCACTAAACCACATCCCTAGCCATTTTTATATACTTTATTTAATTGAGTCAACATCTCAATAAATTGCTTAGGGCCTCACTAGGTTGCTGAGGATGACTTTGAAATCACGGTCCTTCTGCCTTAGCCTCCCAAGCCACTGGGATTACAGGTCTGCACTATCACACCTGGCAGACTGCAGGATTTTTTAAAAGTATTCTTTATGAAACGAAGTGAGTCACTTTGGTTAAAGTCAGAATTAAAAGGAGTAACTGAGATGAGAAAAAATAGTGGACAACATACAAATGACTTTGCTTTTCAAGAGGAAAAAAAGGTAAATTCTGAGATAAAATGACTTTTTTCCCCCAAATACAGGCCTCAAACTTGGCCTACTTCACTGATGGATATGCGTAGCCCAGTTTTAGTGAAACACAAAACCTAATGAATATAGAAAGTAGGAAGTAAATTCTAGTTTGCTTTGTTGTATAGGTATAACTTCAATTAATGAAACTAAAGAGAAGCAGTGATACATGTTAAATTTTGTGCAAAGTTTGCAGAGTGTGACTTTGTGAATTTACTAAAATAGAAAACAAAAAACACTTTAAAACGCTGTTATATCAAAGCAAGACTAGAGTTCAGTTTTCTCTAACTTACTTCTACTATGTTAATTAAATACATTTTCAGTCTGTAGTTATACTACAACCATTTTAGTTCCCTGATAGCTTCATTACCTATACTACTACTTTGGGTTGATTGGTGTCCACTAAATAGATACTTCACAGTTTTATGAAAGTGAGATTGTTTGCAAATGGGATCTTTGCAAATGTAGTCAATTTAAGACGAGGCCATACTGGATTATAAAGTACGAATGAGAAACTTCTCCCTCTTCTGAAGGCCTTGAAGTGGAGTGGCCTGTTTCTAATAATTACTTCATATAATATCATCCCTTTGAAATTGAAATTCAAAAATCATTATAATCTTTGGTTTCTAAATACTTTAATTCCTCCTATTCTTTCAGAAGTGAATGACCGTCCTTCTTTAGTGAAAGAAAAAATGGACCTAATACAATATGGATTATCAAATCATGGTAGGACAAAGAGAAGCTTTCATCTGAGTTTCGCCATCACAGTGAACTTTTGCACCATGAGTACTCTTACACCACCAGTCACCTAAGAATATCTTCCCGTAACTCACTAGCTGTCTGCATACTTTCCTCATTGCCACCTTCATTTCTTGATTCCTTAGTGTGTAGATGACAGGATTCATAAAAGGAGTCAGAACTGCATCAAAGAAAGCCAGGAAATTATCCAGGTGTGTGGAGAAAGATGGCTGGGCATAGATTAATATCAAAGGACCAAAGAACAAGACCACCACAGTGATGTGAGCTGAAAGTGTCAACAGAGCCTTGAAGGACCCAGCAGAAGAGTGTTTCTGAACAGTGAGAATGATGACCACATAGGAAATGATCAGTGTGAAGAAGGAGCCCACTGAGAAGAAACCACTGTGGGCTGTGACCATGAGTTCCAGTTGATAGGTGTCTGTGCAGGCAAGTCTGATGAACCAAGGTAGGTCACAGTAAAAGCTGTTCAACATGTTAGGGGCACAGAAGGGCAACTTTATTTCAAAGGTCAATTGAACCACTGAGTGAATAAGGCCAACCACCCAGGCAGTATACATTTAGTAAATATGTATTTCTTTTTTATTTTACTTGTCCAAAACAGCATGTAGTTTAAGAGAAAATGAATGAACAAGAAAATAATATGCTGTTGGCTAGCAGAAAATACCAACATTCCATATCATAAAAGATATTTCAAAAAAGAACTGTGATTCATATAAAATTCACCTTATTTTATTGAAAAATTATTGTATGAATTAAACTGATTTGCCTTGAAAATGCACTGTAATTCTTAGTAATGCATTACACAAATGTAATTCATTATTTGTATAATTCCTCATCCCCAACTAGGTTATAGACATGACATTAGAGATCACATGTATATTATTCAATCCAATGTATCAAAAATTTAGAATCACTCCAGATATATAATAGGGATAAATGAATATATGCTGAATAAAATCCACTTGTTTGGGGGTAGAGATGGATCAGATGAGGAAAGAAGGAAAGGTGGAATTAAAAGTTTAAAAACTGTCCTGCCAAAAGACAAAAGAGAACTAAAAGGAAATCTTCAATCTAGTCTAGGAGACTTGAATAATAAGGTCAGCTTTGGACCTACTGATAAATTGAAGATAAATAATTTAGGAAACTTTCTAATCATCACAGATCAGGAAATTCATTCCCAAACATGTTAAATAACTTGACCAAAATCAGAACTTTACTTGGTGACAGAGCTTAGACTACAACCAAAGTCTATTGACTTCAAGACCAGTGCTCTCTTTAATTCCCTGCCCTCTTATTTATCTGTGACTTCATGCAGAGATAACCTGAACAAAAGTATGTGGCAAGGTGATGATAGAAACTGTTGGGGGGAGAAGTTTCTGCGTCACTCTCCAACTTAGGGTGAATTTCATTACACCTTTATGGCTCTCATTTCCTTCCTGTCAATCTATTCCATTTAACAAATTAGTTTTTTTCTTTTTTTGTCAAACAACATAATTAATATTTATTGCATCATTCTGACCCAAAGCAGTCCCTTTAAAATAGGCACTACTTTAAAATCAATAAACAGGGGGATCCAACATGGCGGCGGGCAGAGAGGCTGTGCTTTCAATACAACCCCAGTGATGGGGTCATAAAGTCGCAAGGATAACTCTTGGATTCTACCAACGGAGAATCTCCTAGCAAAATTCCACTGAAGAGAGACCGGCTGGGAGCTACTAGGAGTTTTTTGAAGCATCTGTGTGACCCGGAGGAGCAAACCCTGCCAGGAGACGCGGATCCACCAGCCACAGTCCGCGCACCGTGGGTGCAGCTGCAGATCCGTCCACCCGCCCGCAGCCAAAGTGACTGGGTCCTGCTAGACTCTGAGACTCAGCTTGGCAGGAAGAAGTCTTTAGCCAAGCCTCCACGAGCCAGGAGCGGAGGCCAACCGGGCCAGACCAGTTCCACCCCTCCCTTAGGACCCTCCGGCAAGGAGCCTGGGGCCCGCCATAGCAGAGAGGTGACATCATCGGAGTTCGGCCGGCGGAATTCCCTCCCAGCAGAATCCACTTTAGCAGGTGCGTGACTCCCCATTCTGATACAACCTGCCAGGAAACTTCATTGACTTCTCAGGGGTCATATCCATAGGGAAGCAGAGGGGATCCCCGACCCCCAGCCCCCCATATCACCAGCGGTGACTCCCAAGGTCTTAACTGCCAGTTTACCACAGCACTGGGGCTTAAAAGGGACACGCGGTGGGGCTGCAAGTGTAACTAGATCTCTGGGGAATCACTTCTGGAGAACAGGACCTGGCTGGCAGGCTGATAGGAAGAAGGGGGTTAAGGGCTGGAGAAGTGAAATGGCTCTGGACTGACAATTCTGAGAGACTCCCAGGAGACGCCTTACAGAAATAGCTCTCGGCAGGTAGAGAGCAGAAGCTCCACTTGGAGGGCACAGCTCCGCCTACTGGAAGAGAAGAAGGTGGATCTCTAAGACTTTAATTTTGTTGTTGTTGTTGTTGTTGCTGTTGTCAATATTTTTTTTCTCTCCTTCTTCTCTCTCTGTTCCTTTCCCCCCTTTTCCTTCTCTCTGTCTATCCCATTTCAAGTTTTATTGTTCTTTTCATTCCCCTCTAATCTATCTCTCTCTCTATCCTTTTTTCTTTTTAACATCACCTTCATTCCCCTACCCCCCAACTTTCATCCCAAGCATTACATTTTCCATTTCGTGTAATTGTCTAAATGCAAATAGGAGAATGTCTCGAGGCTGTCTATAAGACTCCTAAATACCTAGCTACTACCAACACCCTGATCCAATTGCCTGGTAGTATCCACCTTCAGTGGAGCAATCTTCTAAAGTAGCCAAGACATACTAACCATCGTACCACCAGAGCAGCTAACCTAAACATATAGTCCTAAGAACAAACAGCAAATCATTATATGCATACAGAACCTAGAAGCCTTATATGAATTGAATGAATCAGATTTAAAGTACAACAAAGCCCAACATTTCTAGGCATAATCTCCCACCACAAAAAGAGAGACAACAGAGATATATAAAGCCAAAATAAATGTATAGGAGAAAGCAGTTACAAAGCAGTCAAACAGAGCTGGAAAGCAACGTGAACAATATGAAAAAAAAACAAGGGAAAAAAGGGTTACAAACAATGCAGGACAACCTAAATATACAGGAGGACCTAGAAGAATCAGAAACATGGACAGGGAAAGAAATCAAGGCATACCTAACTCAGATGAAACGGAATATTAGAGAAGACATGAGACAGCAAATCCAAGCATTGAAAGTATATTTTGAAAAGGAACTAACCACACAAATTCAATCCACAAAGAATGAGCTTTACCAGGAGATAGAGGTGTTAAAAAAAATCAAGCTGTAATCATAGAAATGCAAGAAACCATAAATCAGATTAAAAGTGCTAATGAGAATATTACAAACAGACTAGATCAAGTAGAAGTCAGAACATCAGATAATGAAGACAAAGTTTATCAACTTGAAAAGAATATAGTCAACACAGAAAAGATGCTTAAATCTCATGAGCAATCTATGCAAGAGATATGGGATTTCATCAAAAGACCAAATTTGAGAGTCATTGGGATAGAAGAAGGCACAGAGGTTCAGTCCAAAGGAATGGATAGCTTATTAAATGAGATAATACTAGAAAACTTCCCAGAGATGAAAGATGGAATGGATTGCCAAATCCTGGAAGCTTACAGGACCCCAAATATCCAAAACCATAATAGACCAACTCCAAGACACATAATTATGAAGATAGCTAACATACAGGACAAGGAGAGAATACTAAAAGCTACGAGAGAAAGGAGGCAGATTACATTTAGGGGTAAACCAATTAGGTTAACAACTGATTTTACATCACAGACTTTGAAAGCAAGAAGATCCTGGAACAACGTATTTCAAACGCTGAAAAATAATGGATTCCAACCAAGATTACTGTATCCAGCAAAACTAAGCTTCAGATTTGACAATGAAATTAAAATATTTCACGATAAACAAAAGCTAAAAGAATTCGCAGCCAGAAAACCAGCACTGCAAAGCATTTTGAGCAAAATATTACAAGAAGAGGAATTGAAAAATAGCGCCCAAAACTAACAGTGGGAGGTATCTCAGTAAAGGGGGAGAAAAATAACCAAAGAGGGAAAACTAGCCAATCTAAAACAAATTAATAAATAAACATGACTGGAAGTACAAACCATATTTCAATTGTAACCTTAAATGTTAATGGCTTAAATTCACCAATCAAGAGACATAGGCTAGTAACCTGGATTAAAAAAACAAATCCAACAATATGCTGCCTTCAGGAGACTCATATGATAGGAAAAGACACACACAGACTGAAGGTGAAAGGTTGGGAAAAATCATACCACTCACATGCCCCTCAGAAGCAAGCAGGAGTGGCCATACTCATATCGAATAAAGTCAACTTCAAACCTAAGGTAATCAAAAGGGATAAAGAAGTACACTATATACTGTTAAAAGGAACCATCCACCATCAAGACATAACAATTATCAATTTGTATGCACCAAACAATGGTGCTGCAACGTTCATAAAACAAACTCTCCTCAAGTTCAAGAGTCAAATAGACCACAACACAATAATTATGGGGGACTTCAACACACCGCTCTCACCATTGGACAGATCCTCTAGACAAAAGCTGAACAAAGAAACTATAAAACTCAATAACGCAATCAATAACCTAGACTTAACCGACATATATAGAATATATCAACCATCATCAAGTGGATACACATTCTTCTCAGCAGCACATGGATCCTACTCAACGATAGACCATATATTATGCCATAGGGCGACTCTCAGTAAATATAAAGGTGTGGAGATAATACCATGCACCATATCTGACCATAATGGAATGAAACTGGAAATCAATGATAAAAGAAGGAAGAAAAAAATCCTGCATCACCTGGAAAATGAACAATATGTTACTGAATGATCAATGGGTTACAGAAGATATAAAGGAGGAAATCAAAAAATTCCTAGAGATAAACGACAATACAGACACAACATACCGGAATCTATGGGACACAATGAAAGCAGTTTTAAGAGGGAAATTCATTTCCTGGAGTTCATTCCTCAAAAAAAGAAAAAACCAACAAATAAATGAACTCACACTACATCTTAAAACCTTAGAAAAGGAAGAGCAAAACCACAGCAAATGTAGCAGAAGACAAGAAATAATTAAAATCAGAGCGGAAATCAACGAAATTGAAACAAAAAAAAACCATTGAAAAAATTGATAAAACTAAAAGTTGGTTCTTTGAAAAAATAAATAAGATCAACAGACCCTTAGCCATGCTAGCGAAGAGAAGAAGAGAGAGAACTCAAATTACTAACATATGGGATGAAAAAGGCAATATCACAACAGACACTACAGAAATACAGAAGATAATTAAAAAGTATTTTGAAACCCTATATTCCAATAAATTAGAAGATAGTAAAGATATCGATAAATTTCTCAAGTCATATGATCTGCCCAGATTGAGTCAGGAAGACACACACAATTTAAACAGACCAATAACAAAACCTCAGTGTCTTCAGAAAACTGACAGTTCACCAAAGCAATTATTATTATTCTAATAATTAAAAATTATTATTATTCTAATTATTCAAGAAAATACTGTTATTTGAAATAGACAGGTTTCTGGATGGACTCATAACAAAAAATTGTGGTTTAATACTCAACCTTCTACTGATCCTGTGAAAAGGTTTCAGCATGCTATAGGCGCCTCCATAATGTTAACTGTGTTCAATTCTTCCTTCTTCAAGTAATCATTCTTGGCTACTTCAAGCTGAGTTTGAAGTTTTCTGTGTCTAAAGTTTGACCTTAACTCCACAAGTGAATTACAGGACTATTTCATCAAATGTCTTTCTTTCTGATCTCCACAGTGCTTTGAAAAATACTAGGCAGTGTACAACCAGAGAGATGAAAAAGTGTGCTCTATGTGTGTAATATGAATTGAAATGTATTCTGTCGTATGTAACAAATTAAAAGTTTTTTAAAAGTACTAGACATATGAAGTTCCCCAGTAAACAGCTTAAGTGCCCTGAGTCAAAGTACATTAAGGTTGATCATCAATCTTAATGTGGGTACAAAGAGTCTAGATTCCATCTCAGTTTTCATGTTAAAGATGGACTCTGTGAGATTGTATCTTCCTTTGAATTAATCTCTATTTTAACTCTTAAAATGAACAGCAGTTTTTTTGGTTCTGAGGATTGAACCCAGAACCACTTAGTCATTGACCCACATAACCAGGCCTTTTTCTTTTTTGACTTAGAGACAGGGAATTGCTGAGTTGCTTAGGGCCTCATTAAGTCACTGAGGCTGGCTTTGAACTCATGATCCTCCTACCTCAGTCTCCCAAGCCACTGGGACTACACCACGACACCTGACTCTAGTTTTCTAAAGAAGCTGTATGTGATAATTAATTATAGGTTTCATTATCTGAAAAACAATGTTTCACAATCTGCCACTCAATAACCTAGCGACTATGAATAACACATTTTATGAGCCCTTTTTCCACGTAGAAATAAAGTTATATATGACCCAACTTCTAGTCATTTTTTCCTCTGAAAAATGTCTAATATTAAAAATAATATATATTTCCATAAGAAAATAATATATAAATAAATTTTTTCATATTAATGAAGTGGAATGAATTATTTGGAAAATAACCTGAATGGACCAGATTTATAATTGTTACCATGGAGATAACTTGAAAAGTTTGTGTTATTGTGAGTATATATTAAGTATAATCTATATACAGTAAAAATACAAAAGTTTGAACAGAAAGAATATCCAACAACGTTGAAGAATTGATTTGCTCTGGGAAGGCAGAAAGAGGAAACTTACAGCATAAGTGAATTCAGCTGTGTTTGTAATGATTTACTACCAAAAAAATAGATATGATGAAAACTAGCAAATATTCACGTGATAAATGTGGAAGCTAAACATGCAGTACCCATAATACAATGAGGGACACTTTTTGAGAGGTTCGTGTATCATATTTCCTTTTTAAATTTCATACATCAACCATATATCTGCACCTTTCTCTTCTCTGTTCTCATCAAGTCTCAACAGGGTCACCACAAAGCCCCACAGCATCCTGCTGCTTCAACAAGCCTACATCCGCACTCAAAGCAGATGCTGACCATCCCGTTAGTGGCTTAGAGCATCCTCTCTGCCTCCAGGTGAACTGCAACTTCTTCAAGCATTCAACCCCCTTACAGCTGCTACCTTCTAAATTCATTTTCAATCTCATTTTTCTGACTTTTTTTGCAACTTATCATCTAGTACTATCAATTCATTATCTGGTAATACCACAAATTACACATTCTTTCATGCCTTTAAATATACAAGTCCTTCATCGTGAAACATTCATCATCTCCAACCATTGCTCTCCTCTGTCTGGGAGAAAAATACTATCCATTCTGGGACAACTAAACAAATGCTTTAGTAGACTCCCACTCCAAATAAAATCTCAATATCTCTCTCTCTCTCTCTCTCTCTCTCTCTCTCTCTCTCTCTCTCTCTCTCTCTCTCTCCCTCTCCCCCCCCCCAGAGGGGGAACAAGGGGATTAAACCCAGGGGTGCTTAACCACCACTGAGTCATCTCCACAGTCCTTTTGATTATGCTCTAAAACCACTTTTTAGAGACAGACTGTTCTCAAGAAAGGTTTTGAGGAGTTTTCCTTGAATGCATTATTTATGCTTTTTTAGCTAATTATAGATACATGTACTAAGGCCTAGTACTTTTATCATTTTTATTGTGATTAATCCAAATACTTGATCTACATAGAATTGACCAATTCTCCAGAGTCCCCAAATATTTCCCCCTGTATAGATAGAGGACTTAGTGGTAACTAGGGTGCCAAATCAAAGAATCATCTATTCAATGAGAAAGACTTACAGACAGCTCTTAATTTTGGAACTCTAAACCATTGTTCATTGATCCCAGTGACCAGGAAGGCTGAGTCAGGAGGATCACAAGTTTGAGGCCAGCCTCAGCAATTTCATAAGACCCAAACCAACTTTGTGAAAACCTGACTCAAAACAAAACAAAAAAAGGACTGGGGATGTAGCTCAGTGGGAAAGTACCCTGAATTTAATCCTCAGCGTATACACACACACACACACACACACACACACACACACACACACACACCAAAAAAAAAAAATCAAATTGTCACAAACTCCTTCTTTGTACCCATGTAAAGGTCTGGATAGATCCTCTTGATCTGAAGCGTAAAGTATCTTAAACCAATATACCTGTGAAAGCAATGGTGAAGCAGAGAGAAAAAGGAGTTTAAAACTGAAAGGATTGAAAATGGCCTCTGATACAAGAATCTCTTCATGGACTCTTTGTCAACTTGGACAGTTTCTTTGCAGATGTCTTGTACAGCATGCTTACTACCAGCCACTCTCTCATTACATGATTTTGTTGGGAAGAAAAACTCTGTTTATATGTCCAACCCTGACATACTTGCCTATTTCTTTACATGATTTTTCATTTAGTCTCATCACAAACAAATCTGTACCTTTTTAATCTACTGCATTCAGATTTTTGAGGCTGAATACCTCAATCATTATTGTGTACAACTCTGTTTCCACTGTGTCCAAACCTCCAGCCCCTCCTTCATATAGTATCTATTATGAAAAGTGGCCAAATCTATAAAGCCCCTTGGGAAAGTCTTGTCCTACCACAAAGATATTCCATTTAAACTACCTTTAACTCAGACTAAAGGTTTAACCTCAAGGTGGCCTTAATTCAATGTGAACTCACTCTCTCTACTACTCCCACGAATAACTACAGAGCCAGGTCTACACTCCAGATCATCTGCAATGAATATTTTAAATCCCTGCTGACGTTTTTTCAAGATTCACACTAGGAAATATTCTGCAATTATAGGAGATTTTGAAGCCATGTATCAAACTCTAAAGTACTGTTACATGCTATTAGTCCGCAAGGTTGGAAAGTCCTCAACAAAATATCAAGTTGTAGCTTAGTTATATTCATGCTATTTCTGCAGGGCTTTCTGTGTACACAGAGGATGGGTCTGAGTAGAGAGTGTGGCACCACTACTATAGTCATGGTTGGTTCCTGTTTATAATATTCATGTTAGGGTCAGTGAACCCATACAGGATGGATACTTGTACAGTTAGGATGCTCATTTTCTTAATCTCAAACTCATATATAAGATGAATGTGTCCAGCTCCATTTGGAGGGAATGGATGAGGCACTGGCTCTTCCCATTGACAAAGTATACTTTGGTTAATAGCTCAACAACCCATGCCAGAGGCCTTATGAGTTCTTTGTTCCAGAGAAGCAAAGTTTATGTTTCTGTTTGAAATTATCTAAAAAACATTTGTAACAAACAGAATCAGGAATGGGTGAACACCCAACCCAGCCTAGTTCTTGAAAGATCAGGCTGCACAGCAGTAGAAACATGTTAGCTGAGGAATCAGACACTCATGGGTCCTGTGTTCCCACTACACCCTAGTGGAGATTTTTGGGCAGGTTAAGTAACCTTGCTGAGTCTCAGTGACCTCAGTACTATTGTAGAGTCACCACCAACTATTAGATAGTGTCTCTTGAGGATTTAATGGAGTAGACTGTATACGGAGCTCACTTGTCAGTGGTCACAGTTCACAACATGTATTTTATTTCTGTTCCTGAAATGCTGTAATACTGAGAATAAACCTTTGTATCATTGTACCTCAGTAGAAATGGAATAAAAGAAGATGTTGAAACCATGAAAAGGCACTTACTGAAGCAAGGGTTGTCAAATAAATTTTCTCACTGTTAATTTTATTATAAAGCATTCTGATACAGTGGAACATCACAAACTTCTGCTTTTCCAACAAGTTGACTTAATGAGTAAAGGCTCCCAAGAATTTCAAAGGTTTACTGAGGAAAATATCAACTCCACCTTGAGTGAAAGGAAAGAAGAATTCATTTTTTTCCTCTACATACTCTATGAAGCTGCTACCTCACAGGGCTCTTGTTTAACAAGAGCGATGTTTCTGGAAATTTTAGAGAGAAATGCTCTCTTCTATCTGAATAACTGGGTCAATTTCCCATCATGTACACCGATCTTTGACAATTTACATGAGAACATAACTCTGAGACCATATAATTTCTGGAGAAAAAAAACCATTTGTGCTCCTTAGGGTTGAAAACTATAGCAATGTATGATGGAACAGAAATGGGAATGATTAATTGAAGGAAAGCCTTCTCAGAGGAAGTCGAGAAACTGAGTCGGGATTCAAGAACTTTTAGAGACTTCCAAAATGATTTTATACATCTTTTATCACATGCAAAGAGGCTAGGAAAGCTTTGGTCAATAAATGGAATTCCCAAGTACACTGCAGAAGGAATGACATAACCGCTGTAAAGACTGAGGTCTGACCAATCCCTCTTGGAACAGGCTGTAGTAATATCTGTGAAGTGCTTGTAATCCTCTTCTAACTCCAGTCTACCTGTAAATATATGGCTGGCACTTTGGAGATCAGAACAGAAAATCCTGACCTAGCAAGGAAAATAAGAAAGCTTATGATGCACCTGACCTTTCCTCGTGTTTTGAAACAAAATGAGTCACCTGGCTCTTCAAGCTTATGTCTCAGCTTAGACAGTGGACTTGAGTGCTGAGAATTTGTGCTTTAGCAGGGAGACAAGTTGGACTCATCTGAATTATGATAGAAGTACTCACTGGATCCATCCACAGTAGAGCTGACTTTAGGCTCATCTGATGGGAAGACACAGTTTCTGGGAAGTTCTTGTGAGTCAGGTGAAGCAGGATGACCAGAGGGTAGGAAATAGTTTTTGTCCAGCAGGAGATTATTTTTTCTTCTCCTGCAGTTCACCATTGAGACTGCTGAGACAGGGAAGAATGACAGATGAAATCAAGGTGGTTTAGAAGCTACAGCCTCCCAGCTAATCCTGATTCCAAGCTGAAGGGTGGAGTCCCCAAACTGGTGTCTCCCTTTGAAAATGATCAGGAAACCATTTTCATCTCATGGACATAGTTTAGTTGCCACAGTATGAAAGAGAGATGGAGAGTCACCAGTGCCCAGTGTACTGGTCAGATAACAAGCTGATGAGGAAGGAGGCTTGACTCCACCTATAAAGATATAGTCACAGAAGGAGCACACAATGAGAAGCATAGCAGGGTCAACCTTGTGCATAAAGGATGGTGAATTTTAGATACAAATGTCTGATCAATAGTCTACTGAATTGAAGAGTCTCAGAGATATTTTGCCTTATTTTCACATCAATATTATGATGTGATATCATTTTTATTCTATCTACTTTTCTTGCTATGGCATACCTGTCCATGAGCTCAGACCAATAGTGCAGAAATGATTTTGGGGTCTCATCCTGAGTTTAACCTTTACAAAGTAAATGTGATTTCTTTAAGAGCTAGAAGTACCCATGGCTCTCAGTTCTCCTTGATCAAACTCACTGTTACAATTCCATAAATAAAACAGAGAACTTTGCTAAAGGATTCCATCATATTGGCTTGAATAAACAACTTCACTGCACTCAACACTCCTACTGTGCCTTTGTTTAAGAAAACCTCATACTCTGTATTTTAGAATCTGTGCAATCTCTGTATTCTACTCATTCTTTCTAGCCCCTGATCATTCATTGTTACCTGGAATACAGTGACTCTTCTTCATCTTTGCCCCCATTGACACAGTGTTCACTAAATATATTCAGAAATATAGAGGTCATTAAATAATTCCACTTCACTCACTCCAACACAAACACCTCCCTCAGAAGAAGACATAATTTATGTATACATAATTCAGGGAGCAATTAAGGGACTTAACCTGGAAGAACTCACACGTTGAGTTTAAAGAAATGGTCTGGGATGCTATGCTGGTGCATCATGCACAATGTCTCTGACTGGGTGGATCATTTTTATGGAATGCTCTTCATGTAATTGTACAAAATAAAAATGCATTTTGTTCTCCTGATCCCTGGACACTAATCCAGGTTCTTCTGGATTTCACTAACTGCAACTTTCTTCCTTCTTTCCAAAAAGCTCATCCCAAGAGTTAATGGCTCTGTGCTCCCTCACAATTCTCAAATAGAACCAATTTTATTCCCTATGAAGAGGATTAAAATCCCGGAGACTCATTTCCCTCAATACTGAGGACTTTTTAAAATCTCATAGTTGACTTTGGCAGTGTATTAGAAGAAAATTTCTCTTTCAGAAATGTTCTGGTATAAACCAAAATTTCTACTGCCTGATTCTAGCATTTTAATGGAAGCAAACTTAAAAACTTCAATGTTATTTTTTTGGTTTTTTGGAACAAGAGATTGAACTTAGGGGCACATGACCACTGAAACACCTCCCCAGGCATATTCTGTATTTTATTTAGAGATGAGTCTGAGTTGGTTAGCACATCTCTTTTTACTGAGGCTGGCTTTAAACTCACATTCCTCCTGCCTCAACCTCCTTAGCCACTGGGATTAAAGGCTCGTGCCTGTAATCAAAGGATCAAACATTAGGAAGAATATTGTAGGAGAGGTCAGTTGTCCTAGGTTGTAAGAATAAGATCATGTAGAACCTGTTATTCACATGCATCAATGGTGCCTGTGAGTAGGTTACAATCCCTGCAACTTCCCCACACTTGTTAGTACTGCATTTAGCATCCTGAATTTGTCACTAGGCCCTCAGAAATATGATTGCTAGGAGTGCATTTCTCTTTTAATGGGGTAGTCATGAGGTGCATCTAGAGAAGGGGAGACTTCATGCTCACCCAAGAGATCAGCACTGAAGCAGAGGGGCTGGTGGATATCTGATGATTCAGAGTGACTGGGGGAAGTGTTACAGCCCTCATCCAATATGTACTGCAGGATTTCTTTCTCCTACTGTGTGGCTTGTCTCAGACCGGGGGAATAAATAATACAATTAAACCAGAAGTATTAAATATGAATCCCAGGTGGTCTGAATAGAGGCCTAAGGGAGTGGTCACAGAAGGATGAGGGAGTACTTTTTTCAAAAAGAAAGAAAATGATCCTCCTAGGATGTGGGCAGGTTGCAGATGTCTTCATGGCAGGAGATAGGAGGAGAGGCTCAGTCTACAGACTAGAAATGAGCTGAAGATGGAGACACCACACTCCTGGTATGATACAACTATGACCCATAACCCATAGAGTACACAGAGAATGGACTTGTGTGTGTGTGTGTGTGTGTGTGTGTGTGCATGCGCGCGCGCACGCGCGCATTTCCCTCACCCAAGGTTATAATATTCTTGCCAAAAAGTCATATCAACCATAAGTAACCAGATTTATAACGCATACTCAATTTATAACGCATACTCAATGGATCCATACAACACAGGAGGTGTAGATTCTGTGAGCTAAAAAAAAAAAAAAAAAAAAAAAAAAAAAAAAAAAAAAAAAAAAAAAGTTTAGTTAGTCTAATTACTTCTACTTGGATACAGACAAGAACCACAGAGAAAAAAAATAACACTTTTTTAAAAAGATGGACTTCTTCCACGGTTGAGGAATGCAGTCATACCAGCAGCTTGTGTTAGCCTTTGCATGTGAATTGTGTGGATACTTTGTACCTATTGGTTCACTCATCTGGGGAACCTCCTCATATTTAACTCATTGTTACCTGGAAGCCAGTAATTCCTTTTCTTTTCCACTCTCCACATCTACATCACTCTTTAAAATCAAAATCAGAAATCCCAGCTAGTCAATGAGTAGTTTCTACAATACTCACTACAAACACAGGGAAAGCTTTACTGAAGAGAGAATCATTAGTCCCAGACCTTTACCAACATGGTTGTTATATGTCTGTGGATGTGACATGGTACAGACAGGAACCTAATAAAAAAGGTGTGAGCTATTCTTGAGGATGAAAAGGCATTTCCTTGCCTTCAGTAGAAATCAGTAGCTGGAAATTAACCCTATTCCCACCCTACACTTCGTTGTGAACTAGAAGTTGCTGTAGTCTTTCTGTTTCATTATTCCCTTGTCAGTAAACTGAAGGCAAAATACCAATATCTATACTTCTGGAAATGTGCTAATGATAGAATTCATTTTGAAGAAATGGTGCCTGTGAGTAGATTATAATCTCTACAACTTCCCCACTCTTGTTAGTACTAAATTTATCAAGAGGAAAATGAATTTTGGAAAAAGAATTTTGTCAAAGGAGAAACAGATGATCATACTCACTTTTGTGACTATAAACCTATCAGCAACTTACAATATTTCTGGAAGTGGTTGGCCAAGGTATAGGTGGTATATTTACATAAGAGAATTTTTTTTCCAAATGTCAGAAACTCTGTTTGTGTTCTTCTAATTCAGATTGCAATTTCCATATGATGTCTTTGAGATTCATTTTAGACCCTCCTTCAAGGTTCATTTCAGCCATCAAGGATACTGCCATTATGGTGTCCCGCAGTCCAGGGGTGACGAACAACTTGTGTACATTGATACAGCAGGAGTGGGAGCCATTTATTGTAGGACAGGAGGGGTATATATACATTCCACACAACTTATCTTAATTAACATAAACTAGATACAGCAGTCAACCAATAAGGAATCTCCACACTTAATGGCTCGCTGGCGTTACTTCACAAACCACTTCCTTTGGCAAAATGCCAGGAACAGTCTTGACTTGCTTACAGACCCTAACAATGGTGTTTGTAACAGTACAGGGACAGCTGGGGCCTGCAAAGAAGAAACCCAAACATGTTATGGGTTAAAAACAAGTGAACCTGAGAGCTGGCTGTGGTGGTGCACACCTGAAATGCCAGAGGCTCAGCAGGCTGAGACAGGAGGATCTGGATTTCAAAGTCATTTTGAGTAACTGCAAGGCACTAAGTGAGACCACTCAGTGAGACCCTGTCTATTAATAAAATACAAAAAATTCTGGGTATGTGGCTCAGTGGTTGAGTGCTCTGACCCAAATAAAAAAAAATAACCCAAGTGGAATTCATCAGGACTTAGGGAAGAACTGAATATCAGGGACAATTGTCAAAGGAAAAAGAAAAGTAAACTCCGCCTGAGTCTGGATGTTTCAAACATTATCTGCTCTCTAAATATGAATAATATAATCTTAAAACCACAAATGGATTTCTTCTCTCAACACTGATGATGCATTTGACCAGGTCCTTCAAGTTTCCCCTAAGACTAACCATGAGACATGAATGAATGGCTCTGATACAGGCCCATGAACTTGGAAGGGACTGAAGCCAAAGGAACCTGACTATATATTGTTATTGCCTTTATTAGAGAGACAAGACATACATCAGAAAGCTGCCTCCACTGATTGCCTTGATTCTCTCATTTGTTTTATACACCTTGGTAATAACCTCACCATTCAGAGAATTATGGAAAAATATACCAATTGGTGAGATGTAAATCCTTATACTCAAGGACTACATCTAATACTTCTTTTATATACCTATGTTGTACAAAGAACTTAATGTTTTCTAAGTAAGGATGAACTTTCTTTTCATGAAGATATTAATCTCTCTTTCATCAAGAACATCCATTTTGTATTCCTATATCTATTCCATCAGAATTATGGTCTACAAAAATTAAGTTCATGAAACTCAGACTATGAATTCAAAATCAATTTAAGGTCTTTTTGATTCAGATATAAGAAAAAATCCATCTTCTAAAACTTATTTCAAATTATTGAATACTGTATGAAAGTACTCTGCAACTGTAAAAGCACCACAACTGTTATATGGTATTTCTACTTTAAGTCATATGGAGAATGCTATAATAATTAAAAACAGCTGGCAGTTTCACTATAATCACATTTTTATAAAATATTTGTTTTAGTTGTTGATGAACCTTAATTTTATTTATTTGTATGTGATGCTGAGAATCAAACCTCGCACATGCTGCCTAGCGTGCTCCATTGAGCCACAACATCAGCCCCACTATAATCACATTTTTAAAATATTTTTAGTTGTAGATGGACACAATACTTTTATTTTATTTTATTTATTTTTATATGGTGCTGAGGATCGAACCCAGTGCCCCACACATGCTAGGCAAGAGTTCTACCACTGAGCTACCACCCCAGCCCTATAATCACATTTTAAACAACAAAATGTTTGTTAAAATTTTACAAGACTATTCTAGAGGTACTCCTAGAGGAGGAGCAACTACCAAAGAGATTATCTTATTTTCCAAATTCATGGCTGGGAAGGAAAGCTGCCTCCACTGATTGCCTTGATTCTCTCCTTTGTTTTATACTCCTTGGTAATAACCTCACCTTTCAGAGAATTATGGAAAAATGTACCAATTGGTGAAATGTAAAAGTTCTACACCACTCCTTATTTGTCTGCTTTTATCAATACCTATGGGGCTTACCTGCCCTGGCACTCAGGAAAAAAATAAAAATGGACTGCTGTCCAAAGTACTTTATAGCCAGGTGTGTCTCTTCTCCTCTCACGGAACCATCCACACACTCATAGCTGTAGCCTTTACATAAAGAAGACAAACAAACAGGTCTTAACTCTTCTCAAGACTCTTCATAAAATTAAAAAATCAAGTCATTCCTAAACCAAATGTCTATTTTATCCTTCCCATATCCACACATGCCCCTACTTTCAATAAATCCCATAGGAAAGAGCTAAATATAGGGGGACAATTTATCACTTTACAAAAAAAAAAACTCACAATAATACAGTAGCCTGGGTTTTTTTTTTTTAAAAAAATGGCTTTATTTATTTATCTTTATGTGCTGCTGAGGATTGAACCCAGTACCTCACCCATGCTAGGCGAGTGATCTACCACTGAGCCACAACCCCAGCCCCACTAGTCTGGATTTTTAAAACACATGCAGCCAAAGTTTTTGGCATTCACAGAGTTAATATTTAGTATGACTATTCCCAAGCAACCCTAAATATCTACACTCTATGGCAGTTTGGGTTTGCTGAGACACAGTTCTTACCTAGGCAAGCAGTAAAACAAGCCCTTGGGAGCCTGCCTGATGACCCACAATCTGCTTTTCAATGAAGCTTTAGGGCTCTCCACCTATCACCACGCATCAGGGGAATTGTAAACTCAAGTCATATTTCGGCACTGGAGATTTCTCAATGTGCCAATAGCATAGTGTCCAAGTACTTGGGGGCATCAGAGAGATCACTCTGAACTAAATTTTAAAACTGTTAGTTCTTCAGCTGATACTCTCCTACAGGCTCAAAAATCAACTATTGTTTAAGCTTTTCCCCATTATCCCACATCAATTTTATTATATATTAAACAGAGTTCTCAAGTAATTACCCACATTCCCTATTGTCCATAGAAAAAATGACCTTACCTTCCCCCTGCTTGATTTGTGGGATCTCTATACTATCAATATTTATTTTCTTGATAATCCTGAGTAAATACTCAACTGTTGGGCTGTTGCAAGACACTGAAAGTTTTTGTCACTGAAACTCAACTTATCACACATTTTTGAAGACAACATTTTCACAATGTCTGCTCCCAGTACCCATCATTTAAATCACCTGATGAGAACATGGGTGTTTATTTCTGCCCATGCATCTCTACCCTGCTGTTGATCCTTGCTTCATGCACTGTTCACTCTCCAAATTTTTCACCTTCCTTGGGTTCTGAATGTTTTTGCATTCTTCCTCAGTAACATTCCCACACCCCTTTTTATTCTTCATGGACCTATATGACCATTAAACCTAAAAAAAGTCTTGGGTATTGTAGTTGCCAAGGGGAGTCACCTCTGTAATTCATATAGTATTGGAGAATATCCAACATCTGGGTTATTTGGGAAAAAAGTAAAAACTGATGTCCTCTGGCAAGAAAAAGAAAAGGAGAAACTGCCAATTCTAGTAGTATTTAGGGTAAGTTACACTCAGGTAAAATTTACCAAAGAATAAAATTTTATAAATAAGTGAAATGCAAAGTAGAAATATAAATGTCATATAACTTTCTCAGAAACCCTAAATACTTTATATATAAGAATACACAGTGCCTCCACATGTAACTGTATCCTTAAGAGCAGTTGTTTTAAGGCTACAGTGTAGACATTCCCAGGGTACCTGTCAAATTCACCAGGGAGTATGGAAGCCCTAGAATAACCCAGGATCCTCTTTCTGGAATGTCACTTCATTCTAAGAAACATGAAGTTTACACTTCAATAACAAAATAAATAATATACATGTGAAGAGTAATGGGCGAGATTCAAATATGTGTGCACCTGCTGAGAGCCACAGTGGAGTCTGTATTGCCCCTGGCATTTTGCCAACAGTATTGATTGACAGGCAAGGCATTACTATCCGCCTCTGCCGTTACTTTTGAGTTCTCACACTACTTTCGAGCTCTCGTGGGGATTTCCAGGGATTCCCCGAGAGTTCCCATTGGTTGAGGAAGTGCAGGAGGAGGGTTTTCCGGAGGAGATATTTCCGGCTGCCGGGTTCCTGCACCAGCCTCGTGGGATTCGGGAGATTTCCCCAGGAGCGTGTGTGAGGTTTTTACTTGCAGTTAAAAAAAAATAAAGTTTGTTCCTGCTTCAGTGGCTCGTGATTTGTGCCCAGCCAGACTGCGGCAATTGGCGGCCCGTGCGGGGAACATCTGAAGCTTCGGGGTAAGTGAAATTGCTTGCCCCTAAGGGAAGGCGAAAGAAACACATTTTAAAAAACAATGTGTTCTTGTTTTGATTTGTTTTGTGTTTGTTTCAAGCTGCCTATCCCTAGAATTTTCTCAGGCAGACTGGGAAAAATGGTTGGCTCAAGGTTTGAAGTTGTTCGCCCCTGAGGAAGAGATAGAAATAGACCACAAATGCATATGTCAAGAAAATAGGAAAATTGATACAACGATCTTTTGTTCCGTTTTTGCTTCATTCTGTTTCGGTTTTGTTTTGTGTTATCTTATTGGGTTGCGTTATCTTTATAACAGATTAGAAATTAGTAAAAAACAAACTGAAAAAGTGTTAAGTAAATTGTTAAAGGTTGAGACCATGGAGAAAGACATTTTAGATGAAGCAAAAGAGAAGGTCTCTCGAGCTAGTCAGACAGAGGAAGAAAATTTAAAGGAAGAAAGCTTAGAGGAGAAACAGCTATTAGGGAAAAAGCTACAACAGGAGGCTGCTACTAACACTGTTCTAACACCAGAGGGCATAATTCAACCAACAGCTCCACCTATGGAGATAGCTGAGTGGCCCTCAACCCCGGTAGCTGATAGGTGGGATCCTGAGAGAGGACCTCAAAGATTAGCATGCCCTGTATTTGAGCAGGCAGGAGGGCAGCTAATTCACCGTGCTTTAGATTTCAAAACAGTGAAGCAGTTAAAGGAGGCTGTAACAACCTATGGTCCTCAAGCACCCTTCACGGTGAGCATGGTCGAATCCATTACCAACTTGGACATGACGCCAGCAGATTGGGCTAGTATGTGTAAATCTGTGCTAAATGGAGGACAATATTTGTTATGGAAGGTTGCCAATGAGGAATTTTGCAGGGAGACAGCTAGGCGAAATGCAGCAGCCGGTTACCCTCAAAGAAATTTAGATATGTTGTTAGGAAAAGGACCTTATGAGGGTCAACGGCATCAAATTGAATATGATCATGGCATATATGCACAAATTGCTGTAGATGCAGTTAGGGCATGGAAAACTTTACAGGGGCATGGAGATTTACAAGGACAGTTATCTAAGGTAATACAAGGAACTAATGAACCTTACGCTGAATTTGTAGATAGGCTTATTCAAGAGGCTTCTAGAATTTTTGGGGATACAGAACAAGCAATGCCATTTATAAAACAACTGGCTTATGACCAAGCAAATCGTTGCTGCAGAGAGGTCATTAGACCATGGAGACATGAAGATTTAAACACATATATTAAATTATGTAGAGACATTAATGAACCAGGACAAGTCTTGGCAGTAGTACAACAGGCTTTAGATGCCAGGCCAAAACCATGCTACAATTGTGAACAAACAGGACATTTTAAAAGGAGTTGCCCCATAAGAGGAGGGTTTAACAAAGCTAGGTATCAAAGGAATAGAATACCGGGTATTTGCCCACGATGCCGTAGAGGGAGACATTGGGCTAATGAATGCCATTCTCAAACCACCATAGAGGGTGCTCCGTTATCAAAAAATGGACAAGGAGCAGGTGTTTACCCACAATATCGTGGAGAAAGGCATCAGGCTCCATTGCCAAAAAACAGACAGGGGGGCCATTAATAATGAGATGGTTATTATGGGACCTGCTCAATCAGGGATTCCTCAATTGTCTGCTTTGCCAAAAACCTGGTACGTTTTAGCTAAAGATTGTTTTTTTTCAATTCCAATTCATCCTGAGGATAGTCCACGTTTTGCATTTACTATCCCTGCACTGAATCATGAAGGTCCTGATCAGAGATATGAATGGAAAGTACTCCCTCAAGGGATGGCTAACAGCCCAACTATGTGTCAAATTTATGTTAACAAAGCAATCCAGCCACTTAGAAATCAAAATCCTGGACTACAAATATTTCACTATATGGATGATGTATTGTTAGCACACAAAGATAAAAACACATTGCTAGAATGTTATGCCACACTTACAAATTTATTAAAAAATTATAATCTAGAGATAGCAATAGATAAAGTAAATTAAATTTTCCAATTAATTATTTAGGAGTTCTATTATCCTCAACCATGGTCCGTCCACCAAAAATTCAAATACGAGTAGATCAACTCAAATCACTTAATGACTTTCAAAAGTTATTAGGAGACATAAATTGGATAAGGCCTTATCTAGGCATACCAACAGGAGAGTTGGGACCTTTATTTGATATCCTAAAAGGCCCATCAGATCCAAATTCACCCCGAATATTAACGCCTGAAGCAAGAAAGGCATTAAAAATTATTGAAACATATATGGAAAATATGCATTTGGATAGAATTGATATAAGTTTGCCTTTATTATTTATTGTACTACCAACAAAAAATATTCCTACAGGAGTATTTTGGCAAGAAGGTCCATTATTATGGATACATTTATCTTATTCTCCTAACACTATTCTTACTAGGTATCCTGAGGCTGTAGGACAATTAATACTCAAAGGAATAAAAGCAGCAAAGGGAGTATTTGGAATTTCTCCCAATAAAATTATTACTCCATATACTATGGATCAAATTGATGAGTTAGCTAATGAGTCAAATACTTGGGCAATAATCATGTGTAAATCTAATGTTTCATTTGATAATCACTTACCATCTAATCCTTTGTTGTCTTTTTGGTCTTTGCATCTTGTAGTTTTTCCAAAAATGACAAGAAAAACCCCTATCATGAATGCTCCAAATGTATTCACTGATGGGTCAAATAATGGTACAGCAGCAGTAGTTACCCCTGATCAAACTTTTACATTTTTAGTGCCCAAACAATCAGCTCAAAAGGTAGAGCTTAATGCGGTTTTTCAAGCTTTTGTGATGTTTAAAGATTCTGTATTTAATTTATTTTCCGATAGTCAGTATATAGTTAATGCTATATTATCCCTTGAAGATGCTGGTAGGATTTCCCCTTCCTCTACTGTTTTCTCTTTGTTTTCCACTATACAAAGTCTAATCTGGGACAGAAAAGATCCATTCTTTATAGGACACATCAGAGCACATACAGGATTGCCTGGAGCCCTTAGTTTGGGCAACGATTTAGCAGATAAAACTACACGTGACATACATATTTTCTCTACACTAGAAGAAGCTACAAATTTTCATAAGAGGTTCCATGTCAATGCTAATACTTTACAAAAGTGTTTTAAAATAACTAAGGAACAAGCTAGACAAATAATAAAACAATGTCAAAATTGTGTGACCTTTTTACCACAAGTTAATCTTGGAGTCAATCCTAGAGGACTGATACCTAACCATATTTGGCAGATGGATGTCACACATTTGCCAGAATTTGGAAAATTAAAATATTTGCATGTTACAGTTGATACTTCTTCTGGATTTTTGATGGGCTCCCTTCATGCCGGAGAAAAAACTAAAGATGTTATAGCTCATTGCTTACAAAATTTTGCCACTGTGGGCGTTCCAAAACAGTTAAAAACAGATAATGGTCCTGGTTATACTTCTACCTCTTTTAAACAATTTTGCTCATCATTTGGTATTTCTCATATAACAGGAATCCCATACAATCCTCAGGGACAAGGCATAGTTGAAAGAGCTCATCAAACTATTAAAATGTACTTATTAAAGCAAAAAGAGGGAATTGGAAAGGGGTATATATCCCCCAAAGATAAACTTAAAATAACCCTCTTTACTCTAAACTTTTTAAATTTGGATTCATCAGGGCTTAGTGTTGCGGAAAGGCATATGTGTCCAAAAAATGTACATAAGCCTAAGGTGCTTTGGAAGGATATTCTAACAGGACAATGGAAAGGTTCTGACCCAGTGATTGTCTGGAATAGGGGGTCTGTTTGTGTGTTTCCACAGGGAGAACAGCAGCCGATTTGGATTCCAGAGAGATTAACTAAGGTCCTGACCCAGTGATTGTCTGGAGTCGGGGTTCTGTTTTTGTGTTTCCAAAGGGAAAACAACAGCCGATTTGGATTCCAGAGAAACTAACCAAAGCAAATTCTACGGACGAAAAAAAAAAAAAAAAGGTGATTTGACTCAAATGCATAACAGCTGATATCCAGAGCTCCAGTTTGGCTATTCTTACATCTGTGTGACAGTGATTAACCAGGATGTTCTTTTCAATATTTATTTTATTATTGCCTTTTCCCACAGCATAAAGTTCTATTTTATTTTTGAGCTCATACAGACCTAGGTTAATGTTTTTCTGATCAGTTTTATTTTTTGACTGTGGAGTTTTTAAACATTGCAATGGAGATTTCACCTAGGTAAAGCTACAAGGCCTTTACTATCGTCTTATGTGTTGTATGTTATGTGTGCACACTTCTGTTGTGTGTTGTATGTCTGTATGTGCGTATGTCCATAGATCATATATGAGGAGTGCTCATGAATAAATGGATATGAATTTTTTTTATTCATGTGATTTTAATGGTTTAATTTAAATTGGGTAAACAGCTGTTGAAAATTGTTTTAATATGTAAACAAATAAGGAGGTTAACAGATCTGTTTGTTTACTTTCACCTTTCCTTTTCATTATATTTAATAATTCTGTTCAGGATAATGTAAATTGTTCAAAAAATTGTTTTCTTAGTGCCTGTTGGAATGTTACATAATTTTTTTCTTAGCATCATTGCCAGAATTCCTATCTTCATCCCAGTGCTGGTGAAGACAACAATAAAACCAAACTACAGCTTCCTCAATAGTTATCACAACAAACTGTATAAACTGATGCATCAATGAATAATAACTCAACAAGTAATGCTCAATCAAGGAATCGATTTACTTTGGGAGGAAATGGACATATTGACAGATTCCTCTGCTTTGAACTGCTTGCAGAACTTGTCTGGACTATGTATCACTTGTATGCATTGTGAACTATCTATTGGTGCAGCGAATTGTGGTAGTGCTGGAGTATTTTCGCTCATGGTGTCACGGGTGGTACAATTTTTCAAAGCAGCCGTCAATTGGCTTAGTGTCATGGCATTTTGCATCCTCCTCCCTTCTACTAGTGATGTCTAAAATTTGGGGGCCAACAGAGGTGAGGCAAAGAACCTCACCCCCCCACTGGTGCAAAGGCCTATCCACAAGTATGGCTGTATGCTGGACTGGTAGTCAGTGATGGGTATGATCCAATTGCAGTGGTACCAACCTAAGACAGGAGGCTGACGCCTAGAGGTCAGTTCATCCGATGACGGGTAAGAACCATATGTTGAATTGGACTGCCTAACAGGCACGGTCCCTAAGCCACATTGCTTGTTGTTTAATTAAACAGAAGGGGGGAGATGCTGAGAGCTACAGCGGAGTCTGTATGGCCCCTGGCATTTTGCCAACAGTATTGATTGACAGGTGAGGCATTACTATCCGCCTCTGCCGCTACTTTTGAGTTCTCGCACTACTTTCGAGCTCTCGTGGGGATTTCCAGGGATTCCCCGAGAGTTCCCATTGGTTGAGGAAGTGCAGGAGGAGGGTTTTCCGGAGGAGATATTTCCGGCTGCCAGGTTCCTGCACCAGCCTCGTGGGATTCGGGAGATTTCCCCAGGAGCGTGTGTGAGGTTTTTACTTGCAGTTAAAAAAATAAAGTTTGTTCCTGCTTCAGTGGCTCGTGATTTGTGCCCAGCCAGACTGCGGCATGCACCTCATTCCCCAAATACTAAAGAGCTATGATCAGCTATCTACTGCTATTCCCCAGTTGGGGGTATAAGTCATTATCATCTAGAAAAGTCTGAGAAGCATCTCTTTAGAGAAGCAATCCCCCATGATACACGAGTATACTTACATATAGAAAGTATAGAGAGGAAACGAGAATTCAAAATAATGCAGTAAGAATAAAGTCAAGCTGAGAGTCTCTTTTTATCAAATATTGTTTTAAATTTGCCTAAACAAAGAAGAACAGTACTGTCAAAACAATATTCTTTTTAAGAAAATGAACTTATTAAGCTTCCACAGAGAAAGTTAATTAAGAGTTAGGAAGAACTCCTGTCAGAGTCTAGCACCAAATTGTTGAAAAAACATTGAGCTTGAAGGTGAGTACCTTAATTCTTATCTCATCCCTGCCATTTGCTAGCTATATGACCTTGGACAAGACCTTTTGGGGTTTGTGATGTAAAAAATTCGGATGGAAGGTATTTATGGGTTCTTCTCCATCTCTAACACACACACTTATGGTAGATATGTCAAAGGCAATAAAATACATGAAGACATGAAATTATTTAACTTGCAAAAGACTGGGCAATTTTGCCAAATCTAAAGTTTTAGGTTAGTTCAGACCATACCTGGGGCAGTCATCTTACAGGGACAATTTTGAAATTCTTGAGTATCTGGTCTTTTCCTAGGCTTCCATTTTCCTGTGGTGATAAAGACATACATGCTGGATACCAGGCTGCTGAGAATTAACCGAACCTGGTTTTCTAATACCCAACTCAATTTCTGGGAAAGAGTACCATAAATTTCCCTTGAGTTTAAATCAAACCCCACAGGTTAATAAGAACCAATGTTTGCTGAGCCATTATTATCTGTCAATTTAACACAAGGTACCAGCAGGCAATTATAAAAGAAATGTTTAATGTTCACTCATCCTTGTGGATCCAAACAATATAACTGGACTGATGAGATGAACATACACTGATCAACCAGGTAGCCGATTAAAGTAGGACTTGCCAAGTGTGAAGCAAGATCCTAAATGTTGTAAGAATTCAGGAAAGAAAGGATAATGGTGAAGGAGTGCGGTGGGATGAGATGGAATGGGGTGGGTGTATAGTTGAGAAGGTAGACCCCGAATTAAAGTCTTGTGAAAAAGAAAAACTTGAATCAGTCTCAAAAAATCAGTAAGCTACCTACTTGGAATACAGGAATGTCAGAAGCTTATCCAGAAGGTAGTTTCCCACCAGCCTCAACCAGGTGGTCTCCAATTTCAAAAGGCTCTGACTCTACACCTGGAAAAGAAAGAGCCCAATCTTAATCATGTGCCCTAAGTCAGTGCAAACTTCTTGAGTAGAAAAGCCAATAGCTAAGCAAGATAGACCAAACTCTTTCTAATGCATTATGACCCTCAGTTTCATCTATTTGAGGTGAGGCATTTTATAATTATTTGCTTGCATGACTATCTCAGTGCTGTTTAACACCATTTGCAGGGCCTGACACATCCAAAAAGCCTAAAAAGAAAACAAACCCACACCTTAGGAAACTGAGGCAGAGGAAGATAGATGCTAGAGGTCAGGAAGGCCAAAAAATGTAATCCTAAGGTTCTAACTCTAGATAAGGAATCAAGAAATAGTCTTAGGTGTGTACAAAAATGATTCTCAAGGAATGGGCAGGAGTGAAAATATCCTGGAAGGTTTCCTTCAAAATCTACATTTCTAATGCCCCTTCTCCACTAAAAAGAAAGGTCTCATGTCCATTTGATTAAGATTCTGTTAAACTTTTAAATAATTCATAGTGCTACTAGGCAAAGACTCCTTAAAACAAGTACAGCAAAACTTTTGCATTCTTTCTACACTAGAGCCTCCATCGCCAGAGAATTACTTATCAGAATATATCCAAAAACTCCAATTTGAATGAAAATGAAAACATTACATATCAAATTTGTAGGTGGTAAAGAAATCAGTGCTTAGAGGGACATGTACAGAAGTCAGTGAGATGAAGGGGGAGCAACAAAGTTCACTTAGAAGGAGCATGCAGGCAGGAGGAAAAGCAGGAAAAACTGCTTCCCCAGAAGCTGAGTGAAGAGTAGTCCAAGGAAGAAGTGATCTACTGTGTCAAGGGTTTCTGAGAGGTTAACTGAATTGTGAATTGATGATCACTGGGCATCACAGAGATCACTGGTGAACTGGGCATAGTGTCTGAGTGGGTTCAAGTCAAAAGGAAATCTAATCCTGAAGAAATCGTCAGATGAATCCAGATTATGATACATTCTGTAAAATTACCAGTTTTATTGTCCATAATTGTCAATATCATGAAAGACAAGAGCACCCTTCCCTCCAAAAAAAGCTTGAAAACATTTCTAGATTGTAGAAAAATAGAGACATAGCAAATGCAATTAAGATTAGAGAGAAAAAAGAGGGCTGGGGTTGTGGCTCAATGGTAGAGCGCTTGCCTAGCATGGGTGAGGCACTAGGTTCAATTACAGCACCACATATAAATAAATTAATAAATAAAGTAAAGTTCTATCTACAACTTTAAAAATATTTTAAAAATAAGAAAAAGAAAAACAGCAATAAGAGATATTACAGGGACATCTGAAGAAACCTGAATGTGAATTACATTAGATAATATAGAGAAAATGAGAATAAGAAAAGTAGAAAATACAGGTAGTTCATTGAAGAATTCTACTATGATTTTGGTTACAGAACTACTAATGAAAAATAATGTAGGGAAAAAGGACATTGCCTCACCAACAAACAAATATGGGTGATCCATGCACTTTTGAAGCTGGAATAAGATATTCTGAAGTTTAACTTTCTTTGACATCTCATTTTCAAATGCATTTGAAATTTTGAAGAGAGAGAAAAATGGACTAGTCAATAAAAAAAACCCCAACTCTTCATAATTATCCTTACTCATTCCATAGTATATCCCTCCAATTTATTCTAACCTCCCAAGGCAACCAACTGCACTGAGAATTAACTGCATACTCATATAGAATTTTCTTACCCATCACTTTGTTTTGAGAAGGAAGTCTATAAGTTGAACTTAGGAGTGCTTTGTTATAATGACTGAAAATTTCTAAAATTTCCTTCTTTAAATGTTATTGTGGATTTAAGAGGGACAAAAAAGCAAACAGAGGACAAAGGTCATGAGTGGGTATTTAAAAATGTTTGCTTCATTTCAGGCAACAAGAAAAACTAGGCAAGAGGAAAAAGGGAAATTTCCATCATGCAACAACCAAGTCTGAACTACACTTAACACTGCCACTGTCTCTTTGCAGCTGACCTGAGTATCATTCAGAATATAAAATTCTACCTTATATTCTTGCTGTATAATGTGAGTATAATTATATTTCCTCTTTTAGTTTTTAAATAGACCATGTGCCCTCTGATTACCTAGGTCTTTCATCAAAATAGCTTTGTAGTATTTTTTTTCCTGTAATGCTGACATGCTGTGGCATTTCACTGCTTCTGTCTTCTTGGGAAGCTACCTCAGCTTTTACTCTCCTCAATAGAAATGACTGTAACAGGTTGTGTACTTCACTTGCTGTGTAAGGAAAAAAATATAAAAGTTTGGTACAAAAATACAGGCAAGATACTGAATTACTAGAGAACATACAACATTTTACTTTCCTCAATTTCATGCTAATTCTGCATTCTAGGTCACTATAGAAATTTTTCATAGTACAGATGCTTCTGGATTTACAAAGCATTACATTCTTATAAACCCATCACAAGTTGAAAATACTATGTAAGAAATAATCTAACATGAAGCCTCTTTTATGAAAAACTGTTGAATATTTCATGTAATGTATTGAATACCTGTGTCTAAACAACACCGACAACAAGGAACACTGTATAGTATCAGTTATTTACTCTCATGATCACCTGGGTGACTGGGGAGTTGTGACTTGCTGCTGCCACCCACACTTACAGGACAGTATCTTATATCCTATCCTGGATATCTTATATCCTATCCTGGGAAAAGAATGAAACTCATGCTCTTTTATGGCTGCATAGCATCTCATCATGTGTATACATCACATTTTCTTTTTTCATCTGCTAACGGACTTTTAGTTGAGTTCCAAATTCTGGGTACTGTGAATAGTGATACAATAAACCCAGGAGTACAGATATCTCTTTGACATGCTGATTTTCCCTCTTCTGATTATATACCCACTATGAGATTGCTGAATTGTATGGCAGTTCTAATTTAGTTTTTTGAGAAAACTCCATCCTGTTTTTCATTATGGTTGTTTTTTGAGAAAACTCCATCCTGTTTTTCATTATGGTTGTACCAATTTACATTCCAACCAATAGTTTCTCAGAGTTCCCCTTTCACCACATCCTTGCTAGCTTGTGTTGACTTTTTGTCTGTAATAATCATTCTAACTGGAGTGAGGTAGTTTTTCATTGTGTTCCTGATTTGCATTTCCCTGATGATTAATGATATTGAACATTTTACTATAACTAATAATAATAATGCATTATATACCTCAAACCAGTTAGAAGACAAAATTTTGAATATACTCACCATAAGAAAATGATAAAAATTTAGGTACATGATATGCTAATTATCAAAGTTGATCACTACCCAATATATATGAACCAAAACATCAATAGGTACAAACACATACCTCAAAAATAGGTACAAATATGTAAATAAATAAAAATTTGAAATTCAAAGTACAGTTTCTATCGAATGTGTATTGCTTTTGTAAAATGTTAAAGTCAAAAAAATTGTAATCTGAACCACCATAATTAGAGGAACATTTGATTTCTGCCTTTACTGAGTTCTTCCCTGTTGCTTCTGGACTTATTACTGGATTTTAACCCCAAAACTACAATCAACGAGCTTGATTCTTCTTACTAATTATCTCATTTGCAAGAAACTGATTTCCATGGTATACTTCCACTTAATCTCACTAATCACCATAACAGCCTAGAAATGTAGGGCAAGTAATACTGTCACCATTTTTATAAAGTTAAGTGAGGCTCAGAGAAATTAAGAAACTCATCCTAGGACACACAGATGAATGTTTAACTGTTATGTATTAGGTAAGTTTCTGTGTTAAGATTTCTTGAGGATAATTTATTGAATAAGAATTAACCTGAATTAATAAGATTTGGACTTTTTAAAAATAGCCCCAGTAATGTTGAACAAAATCTTCCATCTGTACCTTGGGAAAAAGGTCAGGTTCCACAAAACTGAGGAGAGAGGAGAGCTCTTAGAGGCTGTTTTATATAGGAATTCCAACCAACAGGAGACTGAAGACAACTAGGAAGCAAAACTGAGTTACACATAACAATATTTATTCAAACAGAGTGGCATGATTTAATGGAATGATCCAAGCACATGAAATCAGAAGGCTCAGGTTCAAGTTGTAGACTCTATTTAATGTAGGAAATAATACCTGTTCAGTTTCAACTGTAAGAAGAGGATAATAATCTGTAAAGAAGACACTGTCATAAGGATGCAAGTGACATCACTTTGTAAACTCTGAGTATTATATGAGTATTCATTATGGTTATTATTATGTAATCTCTGTGATGATTCAAACTGTTATGACCTGCATGGGGAGTTAATTGGAGCATCTGAGTAAACACATACCCTTAAGGAGTTTGAGAAGACAGAGCTATATCATCAGGCCTCTCTGCTACAAGGAAGAAGCAAGATCAAGACTTTATAAAACTTTGTATACAGGGTACAATGGTGTACACCTATAATGCCAAATACTTGGGAAACTGGAGGATTGCAAATTCAAGGCCAGCCTGAATAACTTAGTGAGACTATCTAAAAATAAACAATGAAAAAGGATGGGCATGCAACTCCGTGGTAAAGGGCCCTTGAGTTCAATTCCCAATACCAAAACATAGTTTAAATAGATTAATTAGAAGTATACTTCAAACTTCCTTTTCAAAAGTTAATTCTACAGCAATGCTTGCTACTTTGTTATTTCTAGAAAAAGGCTAGTATATTACAGTAAAATTGCCAAACAGCAGTCCTGAAAGGTGTCTATGCAAGTTACAATGTAAAAAATCTGGTGTCTAGGCAGGATGCAGTGGCACCCACAGATAGATAACTCCAGAGACTCTGGGAGCTGAGGTAGGAGAATTACAAATTTAAGGTCATCTTTGGCAGACACCCTGCCTCAAATTTTTAAAATAAAATAAAAAAGGACTGAAGATCTAGATCAGAGGTACAGTACTCCTGGGTTTAATCCCCAGTATGAGAATGAAACAAAAACAAAACAAAATGAAAAAACCTAGGAATCTACAAAACACCAAGTATGCAGATTTAATCTCAGTTCTCCCAACAGTCATCCAAAGAAAGAAAGGTAATTATCTTTCTTTAATGAGGGTAATTAAATGGGGGTAATTATCCTCATTTTACAGAGGAAAACCCTGAAGTTCATGGAAATTATCTAACCCAAGGACACATAGCTAATGAGTATAGGTTAGAACACTCGACTCCCATCATGCCTGCTTATGCATAAACAGAATCAAAAGAAGACAAACCAGATATATCAGGAGAGTGGCAAGTACCAAAAAATGTAAGAAAAGACAAGATTTCAACATATTCAGTACAGTTTCTGACAGAATACAATATACTCAAAATTTTAGAAATGGTACCTCTTTTAAGCAAATCTGAAAAATTAAGGAAGACACATTAAAAAGAGTGGTATTGCTGGGTGTGGTAGCACATACCTGTAATCCCAACAGCTTCATGACACTGAGGCACGAAAATGGCAGGTTCAAAGTTTAGTAGACTTCTCAGCAACTTAGTGAGGCCCTAAGCAACTTAGTGAGATCCCACCTTAAAATAAAAAATTAAAAGGGCTGGGGATGTTGCTCAGTGGTTAAGCACTCTGAGTTCAATCCCTGTACCAAAAAAAAAATTAAAAAATTATAAAATAAAAAGACAGGTATTGATAAATTCCAATATTAATAAGATAGTTTCTTATTTCTTATGAAAATTCTTAAATCACAGGATCTAAGCCTTTAACTTGTTTACTAAGTAAAAAAGTTCTATGCACAATTGCTGTAAGTAGCACTATCACACAAACAGAAGGGAGGTATGGTTAAGTGGAAGTTCTTACAGTTACACAGTCTTAGCTTAAACAAGGATTTAAAATGAATCTAGAACTAAGCATCTTCCATTCCTATCCTCTGGTTATCAGACATGATGCCTCTGTACATGAAATTCTCTCCCCTGCCTGACAGTTAACCTCCTGTTCATCAACAAAGTGAAAGTTAAAGTGCCACTTTCCTAGGAATCATTCCCCCTTGATCCTCCAGGAGAGAGAGGGAAATATATCTAGCTAACTTGAAGCACAATGATCGTTCACTTTGGTCACAGTCCCTCTTCGAGAATGTGATGAAGTAGACTGTCCTCCTAGAAAAATATGTGCTCTCAAAAAAATTTAAATATAGTTTCAATGGATTCTACAACTTCTGAGAACCCAAGTTATGAATTCTTGCTACAGAGAAATAAATGAATACCTCATAGGTAGTCAGCAGCACATGAAATATGACTCCTGTTTTAGGTCTTGCTGAAGATGGGCTCTTTCCTCTTTGTCCCCTGCATATGTTACACAAGAAAGACCTGGAGAAAATCTAAATCCAAGAAAAGCAGAAAATTAACCCAAATGTATGCACCATGCGATGGTGTGTGCATGTCATGGAAGGACTGCAATGTGCAGACACCATTCAATAGGTGCTGCTCATAGAAATCGTACTTGGACTCTGAATTGTTACCTAGAATAATGGTTAAACCTCCAGGTAAGGTCTGTGTTAAGCAGGGAGAAGAATCAGGTCTAAAAGGGTCTTAGGCTAACTAAAAATGCAATGGTGTTTCTCATGTTAGTTACTTCCTATGTGACTATGAGAAGGACAGTTTCTCCTTTAGATCAGCAAAATTTATTAAAAATGAGCACTAGCCTTCAAATTGCAGAATGATAACAGTAACACCCATTGGGTCCTCCCCCATCAGATCCTGGGTCTTACCTACACTGTCTTAGTTCAAGCTTTCTGGAATAAAATCATTGAATATGACAAAATTTTGACTTATGATATTTTACACACCATCTAAAAAAATCTTAACATAAGTAAAACAAGTTCAGCTATATCTATTCTGTACCTTTCATTTCTTCTTTCCAGTTGTTCAAAACAGATAGGAGACAGACTTTCTGAAAAGATCCTTCGTCATTTAACCTTCCTGCAAATAAATGATGCAATCATCTGGAACAAGCAAGAAAGTGATTTTGATCACATTGTTTCCCCATTAGAAAGAACCATAAGGTTTGCACAACTATAGGGAGAGAACATCAACTCTTATATAATTGCTTTAGAAAGAAATTATATGCTATTTTCCACACATTAGGAGACTAGTACATTCCTAGAGTGACATGAGCTTACCTGATGTAACGAGGTTCAATATTTATGTAACTGAATCTCTAATGCAAAAAAAAGTCAGAAAAGAACAGAAATCAATAAAACCAAGGCATCTGATGGAAAGAGGAAGAGTACTTTGAAAACATTAAGCGAGAAACACTAAGACCTGACTGCAAACAGTATCCACAAATCATGGCTTCGCACCTTGGCCTGGCTGCCCAATGAGAGTGCTTTCCTTCGTCCCCAACTTTCTCCCACCTTCTGTGTTTTTCCTTCCTTCTGTACCCATATATAGAGTGCCTTCTACTGCCTCAAGTTCTAAGCTCAAGTTATATGTGAACAAAGCAGATAAAACCCCTTGGTCTTTTTAAATTGGTGAGTTAGAAGGGTTTCATTATGCCACATTTGTACATGCACATGTCTAGAACACATGTTCAAATGGGGAAAATAGACAATAAATCATTCTCATAAGAAGTATGAGTGTAAAATGAAACTTTTTAAAGCCAAATGGGCATACTTCAGGAGGTGCCCGAATGTACTATGGAATATACTGCTGGAATATATTGCTGGAATATACAAGGAAAAATAAGACTCTTTACAACCAGAAACATGTGAACAGCTTGAATCCCCAAATACTGTGTGATTCTGGAGAAAAAAATATGCCCTAAGGATCGAATTCAAACTCCTGAGAAAATTATATGCTCAAAGATGTTCATATCAAAATTAAGTAACCCAAAAAAGGGGAACACATGTTTCCTCATCAATAGGATATTTAAGCAAATTA
This sequence comes from Callospermophilus lateralis, assembly GCF_048772815.1. NCBI lineage: Eukaryota > Metazoa > Chordata > Mammalia > Rodentia > Sciuridae > Callospermophilus > Callospermophilus lateralis. The sequence goes on along the minus strand of NC_135311.1, from coordinate 35,555,034 downwards.
TAAATTCTCTTGGTGGTATATTATGCAGCCAGTTAAAAATGAGTGTGAATATAATAAAATGCAAAAGTACACTGGTGTGGTACATTAACAAATAGCAACCTTATAGGCTATATGTGAACTATAACTTCAATGATGTAAAACATACCTTGCTGCTTGTGGCTGTGGTTAGAGTGCTGTGATGACAGAGTGGCAGTTCATTCTTTTTACATAATCATATTAATTTCATAAAGGAAATGATTTTACTTAATTATTGGAGCCCAAACTGTGCCCAGAGCAGCCCTCTACTAAATGACTTAACTGGATTAAAACCTGAGGATGAAATTTACAGGAAGTTTATCTTTTATTACCATAAATATGTCTAAAAAATAAATTTGGAGTCACTAGTGAATTCTATCAAACATCTAAAAAAAGAAATGATAAAAATTCTACATAAACTCTTCCTGAAAATTAAAGAGGAACACCTTTCAATTCATTCTATGAGGCCAGCTTTACCCCAATACTAAAACCAGACAAAACTATTATAAGAACAGAAAATTGCAAACAAATATCCTTCATAATGTAGATGCAAAAATTCTAAATACTTTTACCAAAATACTTTTGGAGTTGGTATATATATTTAAAGAATTGAAACTAGAGGTGGAAAGGCAAAGGACAAGTCAAATTTTCTGGCTCTCAATGAAGTCAGTAGGACAATTTCAATGACTGAGACAAAAGAGATAATAGGGAGGATACCTCCAGGAAAGTGATTTTTATTCTAGTTTCTTCTTTTTTAATGTCTAATTTTATGTGGTGCTGATTTATTCTAGTTTCATAGTTCTCAATTTAGGAATATACCAGGAATGAATTTATTTGCCCCAAAAGCTAAGAGAGATAAGTGAGGAATCTCAGGGGACCTTATTCAGTGGTCATATTGTGTTCTAAATAATGCCAAGATTGATGAGGTAGGTACACCTGGCCTAAGTAAAGTAGCCTTCAGCATATAGTCAGACTGGCCTATCTGCACCACGGCTCCAGCTTAAAATTCATATACAGTAAGCGTTGAAGGGGACAGTTTAACTTCTAGAAGGATGATGAGACCCTTGCTCATTCTTACCAGTGACCACTGATGAAACTTTTTGGGGATTAGGAAGTTTTTATCCTCCTGATTTCTGATCAATCTGCCTCAACATATATCATGATTGCACCAGGATATCTTAGGTATCCTTCAGATAAGTAATCCTTTTGTGATTAACCCAAGGGCTGTCATGACTGAACTTTCCATTAATCCAAGCCCACCCATGACATATGTCAACCCAGAGCAGTATTGCTGATTATCCTGACAGAAGCATCAATTTCAACACATCATCTACTGATCAATGCCCAAGGGGGCCATGTCTGATTCTCCAGGTTTCTAGGGTCTACCTGACCCCCTTTTAAGGACATTAGATGTCTAAGGTGTATTTTGGTAAACAAAGGATACTTCCTTTGCATTTCTCTATTATAGTAGAAAAATGAGAAGAAGCCCCACCCTAATCCACTCCTACTCAGGAAGGGATATTAATATTAGAAGCACTACAGATTACTCCATAAAGTATTACTAAGGAGGTCAGAGTCAATTTGACTCTAGGGCAAGTATACATGCTTAACATAGAGAAAAGCCCAATGACTGGGCTCATTAACTGTAATTCTAACTCAAGTAATTGGATCTTCTCAGAGATACATGTCAAAGCTCAGATAAGATAAGGATAATGTCACAATTCATAACTACCCCCACAACTAGAAAAATCAACTCTAAGGTTGTGACCTCTTAATAAATGTGAAGCATTTCAAGTCCTAGTATAAAAATATATCTTGTAGCTAGCAGCTGAAGATGGTAATGAGTTGTGAGGAGGTATTTCGGTGGAAGTGAACAGTGCTTGTTCCACAGTAACGTACCTGGCGTCTTACCAAGGCCCATCTCATCTGCCAGGATGCAGCAGTTCTGACATGTGGAAGCACTGGGCTAGCCAGTTGACTCCCTCCAGTTGATAAAGGCATAGATCAATTCCTAGAAATAAAATATACAGCAAAACCAGTGAGTATATATGTAGGCTAATTTTAAGACTTTGATTGAAGAACATGGCTTACATTCCCTTAATGTCAAACTTTACTGGACATATTTTTTTCTGGGATTTTCTATATATATAAACATTAGCTGATTTCCAAATTACTTTTTGGGTAGACTTGGATCACCATTCAAATCCCTAAAATAGCCTGTCACTGTTATATGTCCAATTGACAGATAAGAAACTGAGCTTGAGATTTGTTCTCTTAAAACCCAGTCTCAGGCTATTGTCCTTTCCTGGAAATAAGCATTCCTGAAAGTGATGCAACTTAACAAATAACACATGGATGTTCATGTGCTTGCTTAATGGCACCCATCTGAATTTGCCATTCATGCTGTATTGTCCTGAAAGAAAATGGGGACAGTAAAACACTGAAATCCTAAATGCTCCCTTTCTATTCCCAAAACCTAGTGAAATTAAGGGAAAGTTCAGATACACATTATCTTGAAAGACACTGGCTTTCTCTTATGCACACTGGGAACTAGGTCAAGTTAGTATTATCTGTAAAAAGCTGCTTTCTTGCATGTATGTGGGTCATACAAGCAAACAAATGTTGATGTCACTTCTTCTTCAGTCTCACATATGAGCCCCCTTCCTGAATGAGGATGAGCAGACAACTGAGGGCTCTGTGAAAAGGATACATGTCACTTGTTTGGCTAGTGCCACTAGGCAAAACACCAAGAGAAAGAGAGGTACTGCTTGGAGAAGCACCTTTAGGGACATAGATGCTATCTGTTGTCTCCTGCATATGTTGCCATGGAACTCTTCCTGGAGCTGTCACTGATATGTTATAAGCTTTCTTTAATAAACCACATGTCTCCCATGCTGACTCCAACCACCTTCTTTGGCCTTTCCACAACCTAACACAACTGGGCTATGGAGCAATACATGCTAAAGGACAAAATGAAAACAAGACTACACCATGCTTCAACAGAGAAGCAGAGTTAGGAATGGAAATGATGCTACATAAAGTGTGTGTAACACTGTAAAACGATGTCAAGACACTCAATAAATACTGTAAGAATAAAATATTTGTGAGTATATACCTATCTATATAAATAGGTCAAAAGTAGGAGATTGGAGGAGTGGGTAAAGAGTGACCCTCAAAGAATTCATGCATAGACCTCAGAATCAGTGGGTATGTTACCTTGTTTGGCAAAAAGGACTCCACAGCCATGATTAAGGTTAATGTCCCTGAGTTGAGATGGAGAGAGGAAACTGGATTACCCAATCTAATCACATACATATTTAGAGAAGATGTGAATAGAGGAGGTGAGTACAGTGAGGCGGACCAGATATACCCAACCCAAAAGACCCTTGCCATAATTAACCTTCTCTACTTGTCAGATCAGCAGGATGTCTTGTGGTTTGAAGTCTCTTCTTTCTTGTAAATGCCAAGTTTGCACACAAAAATGTGATACAGTCTGCAAGCTTATTGCACAAAAAGATAAGATCTCTGTTTTCTTGGTAAAAACTATTGAAACTTGTGTCTAGCTATGGGATGGAACAGAAAGTCATATAAAACCTCCAATCCCCTCCTCCCACTGGATATAAACTTCAAAGTTTCCAAAATCTTTGTTCAGAGGAAGAATCCTTAGGCAAGAGCCACCTCTGGACTCTACTGTCAATAAACCTGCTTCCTATAGGGCACAGTGGCACATACCTGTAATACCAGCCGCTCAGGAGCCTGAGATAGGAGGATCATAAGTTCAAGTAATGGCAATGCACTAAGCAACCCAGTGAGACCCAGTGTCTAAATAAAATACTAAATAGGGCTGGGGATGTGGCTCAGTGGTTGAATGTCCCTGAGTTCAATTCCTGGTACTCACCCCGCCCCCCCACCAAAAAAAATAAACCTGCTTCCTGAAAATTCCTCTTCTGTCTTACTACAACAGAAGAAGAAGGATCCAACATATGCAATGTTGTTGGCTTTGAAAATAGAGGACAGGGGCCCTGGTAAGTGAAGGAATGTAGGCAATCTCAGTTTGCGGGCAAGGACAAGGAAATATTCTGTGTAGAAACTACAGAAAGAAATGCAGACCTGCCAACACCCAACAACAACAGAATACAGACTCTTTTCAAGTGCAATGGAACATATACTTGGGACCATAAAACAGACCTCAACAATTTTTTAAAAAAACTGAAAACATATAAAGTATATTCTCTGATCATAATGAAATCAAATTAGAAATCACTGATAGAAACTTAAGGGGAAATTTATTAATACCTGGAAACTAAACAACAAACTTCTAAATAATCCATTGGAGAGGAAGTCTCCAGCAAAATAAGTACAGTGAATTAAATGAAAATGAAAAATACACCAAAATTTATGGATCAAAAAAAAAAAAAACTCAAAATAGATGATGGCATTTAAAACTATAACACTTTAAGGAAAAAATATAGAAACTCTTTAGAATCTTGAAGACAAAGAGTTCTTACACTTGACACCCAAAACAACAACAAACTGTAAAAGGAAAAATAGGTAAAACTAAAAAATTGTAGACAAAATTTAATTTTTTGCAAATCTCATATCTGCAGAAAATCCTAATATCTAGAATATGTAAATAACTCTCAAAGCTCAATATGAAAAAAAAACAAAACAATCCAATTTAAAAATGGAGGGAAAAAAACAAAGAGACATTTCATCAAATATCAGGTTATATATATCACTAGCCAATAGGGAAATCCAAATTAGAACTACAATGATGAATTACTACACACATATTAGAAGAGCCTAAATTAAAAAAAAATGGTAATATCAGACATTGGCAATGATGTAGAGATGGCCCACTCATATATTGCCAGTGAGAATGTGAAATGGTACAGCCACTTTGGAAACAGTTTGGCAGCTTCTTTAAAAAAAAATGAACATAAATACCACATAATTCAGCCATAGCACTCCTAGGCATTTATCACAAAGAACTAAAGGTCTATTTTCATATAAAACCTATGCACAGATTATATGTATATATGTTTACACATATGTTTATATATACATGTATATATATACACATACACACACACACACACATATATATATATATATATATATATATATATATATATTGGGGGGGTGATAATAGCCAATAACTAGGAACAACTCAAATATCCTCTGGTAGGCAAATGGTTAAATACACCATGGTACATCCAGTAGAGTGATACTACTCAGCAATAAAAAGAAACAAACTATTGATCGGATGTAACAACCTGGATGAATCCAGAGAATTTTGCTGAGTGAAAAAAGCCAATCCCCAAAAGTTACATACTGTCTAGAATTAGTGATATATCATTTGCAAAATGACAACATTATACAAATGGAGATTAGCTATTGCCATGGTTAAGAATATGATGGATTGGGAGGTGAGTGTAGCTCTAGGGATCTTCGTGGTGATGAAATTATAATAAGGACTTAGACTCTTCACTTTTGCCTGAAAATGCCAAAAGTAATTAAAAGCAGGATTAAAGACTTGTCATCTCTGCCTCCATTTTGCATCCGTCTGATTTTAGTTCTAGTCACCTTGGATTCCAGGAACAGCATCCTGTTGATAAGTCACACAATGATCAATATCTTGTGATGTCACAGCTACTGGGCAAACAGCAGCAAATTTCTTATTCCAAAAAGGCTTCATCTGACCAAACCTGAGATAATGATGGGCAGACTATACCAGATCAAAAATTCATGGTTTGGCATCTGTGAAAAGTCTCCATCTGTGCAAAACCCCAACCATTGTCCTCATTCCTCTTTCTATAAAATCTCAGAGTCATTAACTGGCCTTTGAAGACAGGGGCAGACCTGATCTATTGGATCTCCAGAGTGAGGCGTCTGTCTTAGGACTCCATTAATAGAAATGTTCTGGCTCTTGACTATATCAAGTAAACGTTTTTGGCTATAATATTCTATAATCGTTTTGCAAGACATTACCACTGGGGAAACTGAGGAAGAGTCCATGGATCACTACTATTTTTTAACTGTATGTGAATCGGTTATTACCATATGATATGTGTTTTAATTAAAATGATATAAAACTATACCCACAAAGATAAAAACATTTAATACTTAAAAGGAGACAATCACAAAAATGAAAAAATTAGCCAAGAAAGTTAAGCAGAAAAGGATTTAATATGGGGAATTATAAAATTGTTGGAAGGACTGGAAGTGTAGCTTCCAAGTTTAGCTTCCTGGTTCAACTGCTTAAAAACTACCACAGAACTGGCTCATTAAGGTAATATCTACCTCCATGATTAGGGATCCAACAAACAACCAAAAGCATAGGCTATTTCCCCAGATGTTTTACAAAGAACACGAACTACTTTTGGAATTAGGGGAAAAAAATTCTTAACTCACAAAGAATAGTTTCCCAAAATATTACTTTGGTAAGTAGGAATTACAAGTTAAAATATTCAATAAGTATGTCTGGGCTACTTCTGTTTTGTTTTTTGTTTTTCCTCTACACTACAAGTTTATAAACACCAGTTGATAAATATACCCATTAATTTCTCTGTATATTTCTGCTTTGGCTCATCCTTCCCATCCTCTCAAACTCAAAACCTCTTGTCTATTCATTTTCACTAAAAGAACTCATGTCCATCTGTAGGTTACTCCTGACAATCTGCAGCTGAATATCAACATGCACACTCTGTTGACAGGCATGCATTTAAACATGTAAACTTTAATTGAGATATGCTGAACACACAAAGGCCAGTCCATAAACTGGTACTTAGAATTTGGATATTCACTCTTCCAGACTCTTACTCTTCATATATGCACCCTCTCCATCCTTCTGCAACCATCACGCTTCTAAACAAAATGCTGAACTGCACCTTTTGTTTCCTTCCCAGAACAACAAAACCTCACACTTCCATAGTATTTAGCACATAAGTATGAATGAACACTTGCTTTTGTACTCTGAAAAGCAGTCATTCACTAGTCTAGAAACTCGGTGGACAGGGCCCATATTTGTTTTGTTGTCTCTCGCACCCAACAACCAATAGCATGCTCCCTCTAGCATTTCACTAAAATGATGAATAAATGATTATATTTTTATTAAGCACGATTCTGTCACTCTGCTAAGATACCACCACTACATTCAGGGTCTGATAAATATAGAAAAAGAGGCTGGGAGACTCTTGAATGGAGGGTGGGCACTGCGGGTTTCTACCTGTGCTCTCCTGGCCAAGAAGACCGGAGAGGAGGGCAGGTGGACCCAATACCAACAACACGTGTGGTAACGATCTTACAAACATCAGCTTGTTTGCATTTCCCACTGCGGGAAGTCATCAACTGTGCACCCACACTCAACAGAGAAAAAAAAAAATCAAAGAGTTGTTTGACCATAGCAACCAATAAAACCGCACAGGCCAGGCCTACAAACAACAGGAACTTACAATGCACTCGTAAAGCCTGGAGACAGGACTCAGGCCTGCATTCCAAAGACTCATGCTTCCCGCCCAACTTTGCAAGTTTCCCTTCCCACACGCCTAGCTCCGCCCCCCGCCCCCACACGCACATGCTCAGCACTCTCTGTGCCAGAGGAAGGACCAGGCACCCGCAGGAAAACAGCCCTCAGGACCCAGCCGGAAAGGCCAGTGTCTAAGACCTAATGCGTCAGGATGGTCGTTTGCCAGGAGACTATTTGCCTTCCAAGCCATACTGCTGTAAAGTCCTGCCCATGTGCCCGAGTCCGCTCCGCCTCAGGTCTGCTCTTCGCCCATAGGGCTAGTAAGAATCCCAACTTCTTGGGCCATTCATCTGCCTGTGAGAGGCTCCGCCCCTTGGGCCCTACCTGCATAATCTTTCCTGTGGGCCTGGAGGACCCTGGGAGCCCCTCACTGCTGGTAGGGGATGCCTGCTGAGAGGACATCTGCTGGGAGTCATCCTCAAGGTCAGCCCTGGAATTCTTGGGTGGAGTCCTGGAATGGCTACTCTTCTCAGGAGTCAGGTCAATTCTGTTGACTCTAGTGATGAATTGGGTTAGACTCTGAAATCCCTGACCTTTCCCTGTTAGCTGTAGGCCGAGTGAAAGCCTCTGAATGTTAGTGAATTGAAATCGCCAAAGACTTTATGCCGCCAAGGGTATTTCAAGGAAACAATAGAGTAGATGGAACCAATGTGTTAAGGGTGACTCAACATCAGTTTTGGGTGATTTCATGATGTTGTATGCCACTAACTCAATATTATAATAACAAAAAGCTGCATTTATTTATGTAGTTCTAGGAGCTACCTTAAGAAGTTTACACACGTTTTCTTATGTAACACGACAACCTTATAAATAGGTCCTATATACTGTGACTTGGAATGGTAATCTGCAAAACAGGGAATAGAAACCATTTTATTCTAAGTAATGTCATCAGAATATTATTTCCATGTAAGTGCTTCCATTTTAGAAGTGCACGCTCCTTCAATAAATTCATTGTAAACCAAAAAAGAGTTGAATTTAGGTTGTTTTTTAGTAAAAACTTAAAAGCATAAAAGCATGCCTTTATGAAGATAATTTTGTTTCTTCATGAATACTGACTGAGGTACCTACTTTATGTGCCAACCCCTCTTTATGATACTAGAGGCAGTGGCTACTAATCTCGTGGAGCTTATATTTTAAAAGGAAAAAATAGGCAAAAATTAAAAATCAGGTAGTGATCAATGCTAAGACAGTGATCAATGTTAAGACAGCAAAAACAGTGTCACATCACAGGGCTACATTGATTTTCTGCAGCACCTTTCCTGTTACCCAAATCCTAGGCCAGAAACCTAACTCTAGGGATCCCAGCAAATAAGAACTGACCACTTGCCCCAAAAACCAAATGGCAAAAATAATGGGGCAAAAAAAAGGAAACGAACTTTAATCACTTTCGAAAGACCAGTGATGTAAAGTGTCTCAGTCCTATCTTTTAGGATACTAATGTGAGCTTTAGCTTCAATAGAGGAAGAACAAGGGCAGGAGATCAGAGGTATGTGTAGTAAGCAGCCTTGGTTAAACTGTGGTGTGGTTTATTATTCTCTTGAGTTCTGATCACACCAAGTCTTATTGGTGTTGAGGAAATTGCCAGCTGTTCAAGGGGTAATTTCCACTTGCTTCATTGGATACTTATCTATTAGAGCTGTGATCCTGGAATGGGGACAATTCAGTTCCCAAAGGACTATATTGTTCCTGCTGAGAGAAAGTAATCTTTACAAGGTTGATCTTCTTCCAAGACTGACTGACTGTGGAAAATGTAGGGTAAAGACTGAAGAATTCTAGGCACCACTCCAGGTTCCCAGAACAGGACATTGCAAAAGCAAGCAGTCTGTGGAAAATGTCATAGTTTTTCTGACCTTGATGTCTTCAGCCTTGAAGGAAGCATGTTATCAGCTTTACATGAATGTTTCTTAAATGATTAATATGCTTATGCTTATATAAATTAGTACAGCAATTATGGAAATGCTATGGGGCTTCTCAAAAAGCCTAAAATACTAGAAATAGAAGTACCATATGATCCAGAGTTGAGCAGGAATCTGACCCAAAGTTTAATAAGATAATAAAAGAGACAAATACAAAATGAAGGCATGATGCCAATCTTTTTCTTGCTTTTAGTTACCCATTGGGCATCATCAAGCTCAAGTGAAGAGACAGGGTTTTTTAGCAAAGGCAGCCTAAGTTCCTACTTTACTTTCTTATTTCAGGGTTTTCTCAAAATCTTACCAAAGATTTGTATCATTTGGAGGCTTCTCTGGTAGAGGCTCTGACCTATGAAACTGTTTGAGTGTTTTTTGAATCCTGTTCTCTGTTTGACTTATTTCCTCCCATCCAGATTCCAATGCACTTAATTTATTTGCTAAAGCAGTGATATCAACCACCTTCCACTTAAACAAAAGGATTCTTATTGTTTTTTAACTAAAGAACATTTCAGATATAGGTTCCTAGCTATAAGCTAAATATAGACTGATGATATATTGAGTCTGGCATCAAAAATATAGCTGAGAAAGGTAGCCAAGAGACTCTAAAACTGCAAGTCAGGTGACACATTTAAAAGTTTTACTCTGAATACTCTGAAATGAGCTTCTATAGAGAGGCAGGGGAGAAGCAGAGAGTTCAGGTGGGAGGCTGTTGCAATAGTCTGGGCAAACAAAAAAATATCTGGGAGCTAGTATGGTAGCAGTGGAGTGTGAGGGGATACATTGAATAGGTAATGCCTACAAGATATTCACAGATTGAGCATTGGGGAGAAATAGGAGACTATACGATGATTTCAAGGATCTGGCATTAGCACGTGGTAGAATGGAGTCATCAAATGGAAGTAGGAAGACAGAGTAAAGAGTTTGGGGAACATAAGGAATTCATTTTGTGCTTGCAAGTATTCAGAAATAGGGGAACTCTCATACATTGCTGGTAGGAATGTAAATTAGCACAGCTATTAAGAGAAACACCATAGGGCTCCTCAAAAAAATACAGAAACTAGAAATACAACGATCACATGATCCAGCAATTCCACTACTGAGTATATATCCAAAGGAAATGAAATCAGTATGTGAAAGAGATATCATTTCCAAGTTTATTACAGCACACTTCACAATAGCCAAGGTATGGAATCAACCTAGGTGCCCATCTGTGGATGAATGAATAAAGAAAATGTGGCATATATAAACAATGGAATTTTTTCATCCAAAAAAGGATGAAATTATATCATTTAGACCAACATGGATGAGCCTGGGGGACATTATGTTAAGTAAGTCAGGCACAAAAAGACAAATACCACATATTTTCACTTAAATGTGGAAACTGAAAAGGTTGATGTCATAGAAGTAGAGAGTAGGATAATGATTACCAGAGTTTGGGAAGAGTGGAAAGAAGAGGGGAGTGGAAAAATGATGGTTCATGGACACAGAGGTGGAGCTGGATAGGAATAACTTCTCATATTCTATGGTTGATGATAATTAATTGAATATCTCAGAATAGTAAAGAGCATTGTGAATGTTCCTAACATGACATATTGAAAAATGTTTGAGGTGATGGATAAATTACCCTGATCTCATTATTTCATATATTATACATATATTGAAATAACACACTGTATCCCATAAATATGTGCAGTTATAATGTCCATTATACTTTTTAAATACATGTATTGAAAGCTTTTTTTAAAGAATTCATGTCAAGAAAAAACACTTAAATTTTGAACAGAGAATTATGAGACATACAGTTGCAGAGATCCAAGTACAGATTTTGAATACATAACTGGATAGACCATTCTATAGTTCAGTGGAAAGGGTTAGAACTGAGCATAAATAAAGGCGTCATAATTTCAGGATGGAGGTTAAGTTCCAATATCCCCAAAAGCATGATTGGAACTATAAAAAATGACTAATCCTTGGTCAACTACTATTTAGAAATTAAGAAGAGATGGCAGTAGAAGAGACTAAGAATAGCCAGTGAAATAGTATGAGAACTAAGAACATAGTATCCCTAAGACCAAGGAATAAGGGTTTCATGAGTGATGGTCTTCATCAAATGCAGTTAAGAAGTGGAGTGAAGATAGAGTAGAAAATAAGCACTGAGTTGGGCAACATCATGGTTGTCAGTGACCTTAGCAAAGAGTCCAGTGCCTGACTGGAGGGATTAAAAAAAAGAGAATAGGAGGAAAGAAGGTGGAGGCAGACCACCTCACTCCTTTTGAAGAGTTTTGATGTAAAAGGAATTAGAAAATTGGCAGCAGTAACTACTAGTCAAGGGCAGTTTTTTTGTTTTAAGATGGGTGATTTTAGAGCATATTGAATGCTAATGGGAATGATTTGGTGGAGATAAAATCTAATAATACTTGGTTGATGTTCTTGAGAGAAAGGAGGTGGGATTTAATGCACAAGTAGAGGCGTAGACAGTAGAAGGCACAATATGAAATCAGATTTGGTGATGACAGCACCTAATGTCTCTTGACTCTATTATCCAAATGAGAAACAATGCCACCAGGTGAGCTTGTGTGTGGGGTGTGTTGGAGGTTTGAAGACAGAAAGATATGAAATAGTTGTCTAGGGAAGTGGAGAGTGAATGGACAAGAGGAATATGGTACCATTGCCAAGCAGCAGTGAGGGCCACTTGAAGTTGGACACAAGCTATATGGTGTGTGTTGGCTGCAGGTGGGGAAGAGTTGGAGAACTGAGTTTTACAAGGGTTGGATATTTGCCAGATGAGTACAATAGAGAGTGATTGTATTGGTCATGTCCCCAGTGCCCAGAAGAGAGGTAAAAACGATAGATAAGGCCCCTGTACTTATGGAGCTTAGGTTCTAGTGATGGAGAAATAGAAAAAGAAAAGGGAGTACAAAATAAGTTATTAGGTAGTGCACTGCTAAGAAGATTGTAAAATAGGGTAATGATACTCAGAATGTGTCTGTGGAGCAGCTCTGAACAGAATTGGTTGAAGAGGATATCACTAAAAAGGTGACATTCAAATTAAGGTCTGAATGATGAGAAGCCAGCTTTGTAAAATCAGAGGAAGAAGGTTTAGGGCAGAGAGATTCACAAATGCAAAAACAATGAGACAAGATTTTTAAGGGATAATAAATATATTTTGAAAATTGGTGACAGCTGTGTGCATGGAGCACTCCTGAAATCCCAGGAGGAGGCTAAGTTAGGAGGATGGCAAGTCCAAAGAAAACCTGGGCAATTTAGTAAGACTGTCTCAAAATAAAAAGAACTATAAGATAAAATTAAAAGGTATGTAGCTCAATGGTAGAACAATTACCTAGCTTGTGTGGGGCCCTGGGTTCAATCTCTAGTGCTGAAAGAAAATAATTAGTGAAGATGCACTTGAATGGATTTGGTCATTGATAAACACAGGGCTGAGGGAGAGAGAAAAGTCGAGGTGGACTCTCACAGTTTTCTGCCCTGGGATATGGATGTTTATGCCACCATTGAGGAATATTACAGACAAAATCTGTTTGGAGGTAGGGACTATAATAAACTCACCTTTAGGATATGTTTGATTTGTACCTAGGACAGTGTCTGTCTTATAGGAAGCAAAGTATTGTTAAGTCAGACAAGGTGGCTCATGCCTGTAATCCCTGAGGCTCTGGAGGAGATTCCTAAGTTTAAAAGGAGCCTCAGCAATTTAACAAGGCACTTAGCCATTCAGTGGGACTCACTCTCTACATAAAATACAAAAAAGGTTTTGTATTTTATGGTGGTTTAGCACCCCTGGAATCAATCCTCGTACCAAACAAAAAATTTTTTAAAAAGTATTATTAAATGTTTGAGCCACCATTGGAGCACTTTGAATATCTAGGATCTATGATTGTTAAAACTTTGAGGAAAAGCGAGGACATTTAATAAATGGGCAAACTAAGGCACAGAACAATTAGGAAATTGTTCAATATTTTCTAGTGAGTCGGTATGAACTGCCAGAACAAAGTTTAGCTCAACTACTTTTTTTTTTCTTTTTTTCTTAGTTGTTGATAGACATTTATTTTATTTTTTTATTTTTATGTGGTATTAAGGACCAAACTCAGTGCCTCACACATGCTAGGCAAGAGTTCTACCACTGAGCCACAACCCCAGCCCTCATTTCCTTTTTCATTTATTCTCAGGTTTATACAATCATGATGCTTATATTAATTCTGTTTTATTCCTCTATAAAAAGGTAAGTCCTCTGACAATAACAACCCAATAACATAAACAGTAATCAAATCATGCTTTTGATGGGTCTTAGCATCTTTAACCCAAACAAAACAAGCATGATTGAAGCACATGTTACTGAACAGGTTATGTTTGCTGTCCGCTATGTCCTTGGTCGACTGGGTTACAGCAAGATACTAGCTGTCAGCATCTAGTGAGTCAGATCTGGAGCTTGAGTAAAAGATGTGACCATAGGAGAAAATGTTTACAGAACTGTTTCTGCATACATGAACTTAAACCTTTGGGCTACGGTTAGGATTGAGTCAGTGCCTTAAACTAAGTTGAAAGCAACTTGGGTCCTTTCTCTTTCAAGAAAGGAAAAACTACATTTGACTTTGGTGTAATTATATTTATTGGGCATCAAATTTAAATATTAAATGTAAAACCCAGAGAGCCCAAAAGCCTGAGAAGATATACCAAGGAAAATGTACATTCAAGCATAGCAAGTAGTGCTTCATAGAACTCTTGCCCAGTCATCTCTGAGAATTATCATTCCAAAGGGCATATAATGAAATTTTATCAAATAAATCTTTGATGACACAGGTCAGAGATTGTAGATAGCTCTTCACTGAAATTTTCCTATGTGTCTTGTTTGACAGAGCAGTCCCTATTTTCTTTTTCATTTGCTTTTGGTACTGGGATTGAACCCAAGGTCTTGCACATGTTAGACAAGCACTCTCCTACTGAGCTACATACCCATCCCTTTTTATTTTATTTGGCAGTGGGGGAAAATCTGGCTAAATTGCAAAGCTGGCCTGTAATTCATGATCCTCCTGTGTTCACCTCCTGAGTAGCTATGATAACAAGCATGTGCCATCATGCCCAGCTTTTTTTTTCCTTTATAATTGAATGCTTTTGTAAATTAGTCACAAGCAATTTTACTTTTTTGTTCTCTGTCCTACCTGAAAAGTTTTATGCAATCCACCTAGCAAGTCCCCAAAGCTTTTGAGTTCACTAGTGCTGGAATATAACTTTTCTGACAAATTTTCACATAGAGAGCATGTTATCTCATAAAAATTACATGAAGCCAAAATGTTCCTCATGATTCAGCCTACACTGAAATCCTAAGAACTCTTCATGACCTTCCATATCTCCTGGGTTGATAAAAATCCAAAGCCACCTTATACGCTAACTTGGCAAAGCCTGGGTCTTAGGTTTGAAAAATGAACATGCCTATTGCACATATATCTGTATTGCTGAGGTACAGTTGTAACATTAAGCCACGGATGTTCCCCATTTTTATACCCCCCCACAATGCTCAAAAATGGCATGAAAAATAATCTTCAACATCAGAAGGCTTAAACAATCTGAGAGTGCTTCTGAAAGGCCCATGATGTGTAGTAATTCATAGTGAGGACATTAGTAACTATCGTATTATACTCTGGGGAACACTGCCACAGTCTGGCTAGGCACAATTCACGAGCCACTTGTCAAGCAGAAATGAACTTTATTTTTAGAACACATATACCGCACCACACGAGCTCTTTAGGAATTCCCTCAGAGGCCATCTGCCACCACCGGCTTCCCACAAGTCTCTCAACACCCACTCCTCCTCTCTTGAGGCCAATTTGCTGGGTCACGTGGGTGGAGCCAAAAGAGTCCCCCAGTGAGCAGCTCTGTGGTCTGAAAGGACGGGAAAACAGCCCAATGAGCATCACTGCAGAGGATCCAATCAGCTGGCAGCTGGAAGTTTGCTGGGGCCACAGTGAGCCAATGAGCTAGAATTTTGTTGGGGCTGCTGTGAGCCAATCAGCTGGAAATTTGCTGGGGCCCCTTCGGCTGTGGCTCTCAACATCTCCCCCTCTCTGTTTAAACAACAAGCATGTGGCTTAGGGACCGTGCCTGCCTTAGGTTGTCCAGTACTACATATGGTTCTTACCCATCATCAGATGAGCTGACCTCAAGGCGTCAGCCTCCTGTCTTAGATTGGTACCATTGCAATTGGATCTTACCCGTCATTGACTACCGGTCCAGCATACAGCCACACCTGTGGATAGGCCTTTGTAGCAGTGGGGGAGTGAGGTTCTTTGCCTCACCTCTGTTGGCCCCTAAATTTTAGCTGAATGACCATCACAAGCAGAAGGGAGGAGGATACACCAAGCCAATTGATGGCTCCTTTTGGAAAAATTATACCATCGATGACACCATCAGCAAAAATACCTCAGCACTACCACAAGTCACTGCACCAACAGATTGTTCACAATGCATACAAGTGAGTTCACAATGCATACAAGTGATACATAGTCCAGGCAAGTTCTGCAAGCAGTTCAGTGATAGCTATTGCAGAAGCTGTAGATTGGTTTTATCTTTGTCTTCACCAGCACTGGGATGAAGATAGGAATTCTGGCAATAATGGCTAAAGAAAAAATTATGTAACACTCCAGCAGGCACTAAAAATAATTTTCTGAACAATTTACATTATCCTGAACAGAATTATTAAATATAATGAAAAGGAAAGGTGAAAGTAAACAAACAGATCTGTTAACCTCCTTTTTTGTTCACATATTAAAACAATCCTCAACAGCTGTTTACCCAATTTAAATTAAACCATTTAAATCACGTGAATAAGAAAAAAATATTTGGATCCATTTTTTCATGAGCACTCATCATATTTGATGTATGGACACATGCACATACAAACATACAACACAAAACACAAGTGGGTACACATAATATAATACATACAACACATAACATAATAGTAAAGGCCTTGTAACTTTTTACAGGTGAAATCTCCATTGCAATGTTTAAAAACTCCATCATAGTCAAAAAATAGAACTGATCAGCAAAACATTAACCTAGGTCTGTATGAGCCCAAAAAACAACTTCATGATGTGGGAAAGGGCAATAATAAAATAGATATTGAAGAAAAAATCCTGGTTTCATTAGCTTCCAGGTGTGGGAGAACCACTGTCACAGATGTAAGAATAGCCAAACTGGAGTTTTGGATATCAGCTGTTATGGATTTGAGCCAAATCTTCTTCTTCTTCTTTTTTTTTTTTTAGAAAGAGAGAGAGAGAGAGAGAGAGAGAGAGAGAGAAAGAGAGAATTTTTTTTAGTTTTTATTCTTTAGATTTCGGCAGACACAACATCTTTGTTTGTATGTGGTGCTGAGGATCCAACCCGGGCCTCACGCATGCCAGGCTAGCGCGCTACCGCTTGAGCCACATCCTCAGCCCCCAAATCATCTTCTTTTTGGTCTGTAGAAATCGCTTTAGTTAATCTCTCTGGAATCCAAATTGGCTGCTGTTCTCCCTGTGGAAACACACAAACAGACCCCCCGCTCGGCTCCAGACAATCACTGGATCAGGACCTTTCCATTGTCCTGTTAGAATATCCTTCCAAAGTACCTTGGGCTTATGTACATTTTTTGGACACATATGCCTTTCTGCAGCACTAAGCCCTGATGAATCCAAATTTAAAACGTTTAGAGTAAAAAGTGTTATTTTAAGTTTATCTTTGGGGGATATATACCCCTTCCAATTCCCTCTTTTTGCTTTAATAAGTACATTTTAATAGTTTGATGAGCTCTTTCAACTATGCCTTGTGGCTGTGGATTGTATGGGATTCCTGTTATATGAGTAATGCCAAATGATGAGCAAAATTGTTTAAAAGAGATAGAAGTATAGCCAGGACCGTTATCTGTTTTTAATTGTTTTGGAACGCCTACAGTGGCAAAATTTTGTAAGCAATGAGCTATAATATCTTTAATTTTTTCTCCAGTATGAAGGGAGCCCATCAAAAATCCAGAAGAAGTATCAACTGTAACATGCAAATATTTTAATTTTCCAAATTCTGGCAAGTGTGTGACATCCATCTGCCAAATATGGTTAGATATCAGTCCTCTAGGATTGACTCCAAGATTAACTTGTGGTAAAAATGTCACACAATTTTGACATTGTTTTATTATTTATCTATCTTGTTCCTTAGTTATTTTAAAACACTTTTGTAAAGTATTAGCATTGACATGGAACCTTTTATGAAAATTTGTAGCTTCTTCTAGTGTAGAGAAAATATGTATGTCACGTGTAGTTTTATCTGCTAAATCATTGCCCAAACTAAGGGCTCCAGGCAATCCTGTATGTGCCCTGATATGTCCTATAAAGAATGGATCTTTTCTGTCCCAGATTAGACTTTGTATAGTGGAAAACAAAGAGAAAACAGTAGAGGAAGGGGAAATACTACCAGCATCTTCAAGGGATACTATAGCATTAACTATATACTGACTATCGGAAAATAAATTAAATACAAAATCTTTAAACATCACAAAAGCTTGTAATACTGCATTAAGCTCTATCTTTTGAGCTGATTGTTTGGGTACTAAAAATGTAAAAGTTTGATCAGGTGTAACTATTGCTCCTGTACCATTATTTGACCCATCAATGAATATATTTGGAGCATTCATGATAGGTGATTTTCTTGTCATTTTTGGAAAAATTACAGGATGTGATGACCAAAAAGACAATAAAGGATTATATGGTAAGTGGTTATCAAATGAAACATTAGATTTGCACATGATTATTGCCCAAGTATTTAACTCATTAGCTAACTCATCAATTTGATCCATAGTATATGGAGTAACAATTTTATTGGGAGAAATTCCAAACACTCCCTTTGCTGCTTTTATTCCTTTGAATATTATTTGTCCTACAGTCTGAGGATACCTAGTAAGAATAGTGTTAGGAGAATAAGATAAATGTATCCATAATAATGGACCTTCTTGCCAAAATACTCCTGTAGGAATATTTTTTGTTGGTAGTACAATAAATAATAAAGGCAAACTTATATCAATTCTATCCAAATGCATATTTTCCATATATGTTTCAATGATTTTTAATGCCTTTCTTGCTGCAGGCGTTAACATTCAGGGTGAATTTGGATCTGATGGACCTTTTAGGATATCAAATAAAGGTCCCAACTCTCCTGTTGATATGCCTAGATAAGGCCTTATCCAATTTATGTCTCCTAATAACTTTTGAAAGTCGTTAAGTGATTTGAGTTGATCTACTCGTATTTGAATTTTGGGTGGATGGACCATGGTTGAGGATAATAAAACTCCTAAATAATTAATTGGAAAATTTAATTGTACTTTATCTATTGCTGTCTCTAGATTATAATTTTTAATAAGTTTGTAAGTGTGGCATAACATTCTAGCAATGTGTTTTTATCTTTGTGTGCTAATAATACATCACCCATAGAGTGAAATATTTGTAGTTCAGGATTTTGATTTCTAAGTGGCTGGATTACTTTTTTAACATAAATTTGACACATAGTTGGGCTGTTAGCCATCCCTTGAGGGAGTACTTTTCATTCATATCTCTAATCAGACCTTCATGATTCAGTGCAGGGATAGTAAATGCAAAGCATGGTCTATCCTCAGGATGAATTGGAATTGAAAAAAAAAATCTTTAATATCTATAACTAAAACATACCAGGTTTTTGGCAAAGCAGACAATTGAGGAATCCCCGATTGAGCAGGTCCCATAATAACCATCTCATTATTAATGGTTCTTAAATCTTGCAATAATCTCCATTTACCAGATTTCTTTTTGATGACAAAAATGGGAGTTTTATGGGGAGATACAGAAGGTTGTATATGTCCTTCCGCTAATTGTTGTTTGACCAGGTCATGGGCTGCTTGTATCTTTTCTTTAGTCAGGGGCCACTGAGGAAACCATACTGGTCTTTCTGATTTCCAAGTAATTTTTATTGTCTCAGTGACCCCTCCTGAAAATCCAATCCATGTATATCTGTTCCTTGATCTACTTGTATTGGTGCTGCTATACCTTGTTCTTGTTCTCCTAATATTTTTCCTTTCCTAAAACCTTGTCTAGCCATAATAGTGGACACATTTGAATTGATGTCATTTGTTAATGTTAGTCCTAATTGATCTAGGACATCTTGTCCCCATAAATTTATGGGAAGATGATCCAATACATATGGCTGTATAGTTCCCTTACATCCTTCAGGATCCTTCCAATCTAATACCATCGCACTTCTATGGGGATTAGTCGCCACTCCTAGGCCTCGAAGCGTTTGAGTGGCTTGTTGTAACGGCCAATGTTTTGGCCATTCTTGACGAGAGATGATGCTAAGGTCTGCACCTGTATCCAGTAGCCCATTAAATTCATGTCCTTGAATATTTAGTTTTAGTATGGGGCAAGAATCTAAATTTAAAGAAAGCATAGCCCAATCTACACCTGTGGAGCCTAATCCCCTGGAACCGCTTTCTACAGTATGACTGAAAAATTTATCATATAGGCTGGGTATTATTAATAACTGTGTTATTCTATCTCCTGGTGAAATTACTGATATCCCCTTGGAGAACAGGCTATAATTTTTATTTCACCTTCATAATCGGGATCAATTACCCCAGGACTTATCATAGTCCTTTTAGAGTAGAAGAACTGCATCCCAAAATAAGCCTGCTGTTCCTTTGGGAAGAGGCCCTTTTACCCCTGTGGGAATGATTTGAACTCCCATCTCTGTTTTAGTACTGTTCTGGCGGAGGCACAGATGTCCAATCCTGCGCGTCCTCTGGTTTGTCTAGTGAGGTATCTAATGGATAATGTGTCCTGGGCACTACCCTGATGGTTTTGCTGGGTTCCTCCAGTGCCCCGTATATTTGTGGTCGTGGGCCCCAGAGCATTGGGCCCCCTGTCCGTTTTTTGTCAGTGGAGCCCAATGCCTTTCTCCATGATATCGTGGATAGATACCTGGTCCTTTTTCTTTTTTTTGATAATGGAGTACCCTCTATGGTGGTTTGAGAACGGCATTCATTAGCCCAATGTTTCCCTCTATGGCATCGTGGGCAAACACCCAGTATTTTACTCCTTTGATACCTCGTTTTGTTAAATCCTCATCCTACGGGGTAATTCCTTTTAAAATGTCCTGTTCGTTCACAATTGTAGCATGTTTTTGCCTTGGCATCTAAAGCCTGTTGTACTGCAGCTGCCAAGACTTGCCCTTGTTCATTAATGTCTCTACATAATTTAATATATGTGTTTAAGTATCCATATTTCCATGGTCTAATGACTTCTCTGCACCAACAATTCACTTGCTCATAAGCCAGTTGTTTTATTAATGGCATTGCTTGTTCTGTATTCCCAAAAACTCTGGTAGCTGTTTGAATAAGCCTATCTACAAATTCAGCGTAAGGTTCATTAGCTCCTTGTATTACCTTAGATAACTGACCTTGTAAACCTCTATGTCCTTGTAAAGTCTTCCATGCTCTAACCGCATCTACAGCAATTTGTGAGTATATGGCAGGATGATATGTAATTTGTTGCTGCTGACCCTCATAAGGTCTCTTTCCTAACAACATATCTAGATTTCTCTGAGGATAACCAGCTGCTGCATCTCGCCTAGCTGTCTCCTTGCAAAATTCCTCATTGGCAACCTTCCATAACAGGTATTGTCCTCCATTTAGCACAGCTTTACACATACTAGTCCAATCTGCTGGCCTCATATTCAAGTTGGTAATGGATTTGACCATGCTTACAGTGAAAGGTGCTTGAGGACCATAGGTTGTTACAGCCTCTTTTAGCTGCTTCACTGTTTTGAAATCTAAAGCATGGTTAATTCGCTGCCCTCCTACCTGCTCAAATACAGGGCATGCTAATATTTTAGGTCCTATCTCAGGATCCCATCTATCATCTACAGGGGTTGGGGGCCTCCCAGTATATGGAGGTGGTGCTGTTGGTTGGACCCTTATGCCCTCTGGTGATAGAAAGGTGTTAGTAGCAGTCTCCTGTTGTAACTTTTCCCCTGATGGCTTTTTCTGCTATAAACTTTCTTCCTCTGTCTGACTAGCTCGAGAGACCTTCTCTTTTACTTGAATTTTTTCCTCTGTCTGACTAGCTCGAGAGATCTTCTCTTTTACTTGAATCAATATGTCTTCTCCTTCCTCTCCCATTGCCTGAACTGAAGGCTTTGGACTAAGCAAACAAGATACCAACGTCCACAATGGCAATGTGCCAACTGGCAGAGTTCCTGGGCTTTTTTTTTCTATTCTTTTTAAATCTTCACCATGATGGTTTCATTGTGATATATTTAACAATTCCTCCTTAAAAAGCCATGGGCTACATTTTTGTATTGTATCAACGTATGCTCTGACTGTTCTTGATTTTACTGCGATGCCTCCTTCCTCTAACAATTTACTTAACACTCTTTCAGTTTGTTTTTTACTAATTTCTGATCCCATATTTCTACTATAACACAACCAAACAAGATAACACCAAATGGAACCAAAACAGAATGAAACAAAAATGGAACAGAAATTCAATATATCAGCCTTTCTATCCTCCTGAAATGTCCATCCATTCTTTCTCCCTATCTGTTCCTCAGACGCAAATAGTTTTTCCTCAGATGTCAGCGGTTTTTCTTCTGTCTCACCCATCTTCAGGGACAGGCAACTTAAAACAAAAGCAAAACAAAATGAAAGAAGAATCTTAAAATGGCTACCCATCCTCTCGCCCTGCCCTCAGGGGTGAGCAGTTTACCTTATCACTTACCCTCAGTCGTTCCCGTGCGGGTCACCAAATGCTGCAGTCTGGCTGGGCACAATTCACGAGCCACTTGTCAAGCAGAAACGAACTTTATTTTTAGAACACACATGCCACACCACAAGAGCTCTTCAGGAATTCCCTCAGAGCCCAACTGCCACCACTGGCTTCCCACAAGCCTCTCAACCCCTACTCCTCCTCTCTTGAGGCCGATTGGCTGGATCGTGTGGGCGGAGCCAGAAGAGTCCCCCAATGAGCAGCTCCATGGTCTGAAAGGGTGGGGAAACAGCCCAATGAGCATCACTGCAGAGGAGTCAATCAGCTGGCAGATGGAAGTTTGCTGGGGCCACAGTGAGCCAATCAGCTGGAAGTTTGCTGGGGCTGCTGTGAGCCAATCAGCTGGAAGTTTGCTGGGGGCCCTTCGGCTGTGGCTCTCAACACAACACTAAATAAAACCACTTTTTTTTTTAAATAAGAAATTAAACACAAATTTGAATTTCCAGGATATTGTGAAGGACCAAAACACACTAGATGGAAATGAACATGAAGATCACCTGTCTGCATCTCACCAGTAATGACTCCAGAGATCAAGAGTCATCCTTCATGGTTGAGGTTCCATGGTAATCTCATTAGCTTGGTAAGTCCACAGGCAAAGTATTTTTCCCCATTTGCATGGCCCATAGATATGATTTCTGAAGGTAAACAGAAGCAGAGTGTGATATATCTTCTCAATTATAGGTTATGGATAGCTGACTTTGGTAGATTGTATTCCTTTTCCCAACTATCCACTTTCTCCCCTATGGGATTATTGTGCATCCAGGCCCTTAGTCATGTGACTTTCTGTGTCTCTGAATATGCAGTGCCCATGTGCTTTGTTTTGGAATGTGAATAGTTATGACATATGGATTGAAGCTTTAAATGTGCCTGCTTATATTGTTTCTACCCCCTGCCATGAAACCTGTACAAAACAATTAAGTTCTGTGGTGATTAAAATCTTTCCTAAACTTCCACATAAGTATTAATTCATATCATTTTTAAAAAGCATCTGTATATATATATAGATATCTGTGTGTGTCTCTTAACATCATCACCTGTAGAGGTGGAACTTGAGTTGTGTCTGCATTCTCCTTCATTATGCCTCTTCATGTGTCCCCATATCTCATATCTCATTTCCAGGTTAAGTCTCCACCTTACGTCTTCTGCTGTGGTGTGCATTTTACTATGCGAATAAGGTAAAAGTAACTGTTGGTTAATTAAATGAATATTCTGTACATGTGTTTGCCTCTCACCACCTAGAGTTTCACTTATCACCTGGGAAAGTCACTGCTATGAATATGTTCTTTCTTTTTTAATTTAATTTTTTATTTTTTTTAGTTACAAATTTGGTCTCATCTTCCCAGTCCCTTATGCCAAGGTCAGAAATTTCATTCTACCTTGACTTCAGTGTCTATAAAAAGGTAGGGAATAGACTCATTATAAAAACCCAGTACTTATTAAAAATTGAATATTTGCTGTAAGGCATGAAGAAAAACTTTTCATGTAGGTAATGAATAAATATTATTAAATGATTTTTGTCCAACTTCTTCATTGAGCATTAGGATATGAATCTCTGGATTCAGTTATTGGGAAATTATGAAATTTTAGAGGTATTGTATCGTCTTGTTTTCTCATGTTGTCTGTGTTGCTATGCTGAGGTCTGTGAAAAAAGTTGGATACATTTCTATTCAACTATTTAAAAAATTAAATAAAATAAATGACAGTAGAATGTATTTTAGCATATTATACACAGAGTATAACTTCCCATTCTTGTGGTTGTACATGATGTGGAGTTACACCAGTCATGTATTCATATATGAATATAGGAAGGTCATGTCCAATATTTATTCTCATCACCCTCCCTTCACTTCATTCCCCTTTTTCTAATTTAAAGTACTTGTGTTCTTCCCTCCTCCTACCGTATTTTGTGTTAGCACCTGCATATCAGAGAGAACGTTCAGCCTTTGGTTTTTGGAGATTGGCTTATTTCATGCAGCATTATATTATCCAGTTCCAACCATTTACCAGCAAATACCATAATTTTCTTCTTTATGGCTGAGTAATATTCCATTGTGAACATACAACCCAGTTTCTTTATCCATTCATCTGGTGAAGGGCACCTAGTTGGTTTCATAGCTGAGCTCATGTGAATTGAGCTGCTATAAACATCGATGTGGCTGCATCACTGAGTGTGCCGATTTTAAGTCCTTTGGGTATAAGCTGAGGAGTTGGATAAATGCATCCAATGGTGGTTCCATTCCAAGTTTTCTTAGGAATTTCCATACTGCTTTCCAGAGTGGTTGCACCCATTTGCAGTCCCACCAGCAATGTAAGAGTGTACCTTTTCCCCCACATGCTCGCCAACATTTACTGTAGCTTATATTTGTGATAATTAATATTATGATTGGAATAAGATGAACTCTCAGTGTAGTTTTAATTTGCATTTATGTAATTGCTAGAGATGTTCAACATGTTTTCATGATTTTTTAATCTGCTATTAATATTTTCAGAATAGTGCAGACCTAGCTTTGTCTGGCCTGAGCTGGACTATATGCTGACCACATATTCTCAGAAGGCGGAGCTGACTTTGCCAGCTTTTGATTTCCTGGTATGTTATTCATTCCCATAGTATGGAAGACTGATGTACTTTTATCTCCTAATTTTTTAGTACAACTGTTAACCCCATAAGACTAAGAGCTAGTTGTCTTTCTTCCCTTGAGAGTTATTTATCGCTTACTCCCAAAGGGTTCTGTTTTCCATTGATGGAGGTCCCTGACTATGTCAAACTTACCAACTTCAATGCGTGGCTCTGGAATTCTATATGGTTATCAACACTCCAAACTACAAAAAAGGAGAAGGAGTGAGTGGAAGACCAGATCAAACCATTTTCTTTTAAAAAGTTAGATATTGTTGCTCACATTTGCTCTTCTTATGAAAACTTAATCATAAACTTACACATAGCTTCAAGGAGAACCAGAAAAATACAGTTCCTCTTTAGAAAGCCCCATTCCAAAGGGATATATGGTATTATAAGAGGAGGAGAAAACATTTTAATGAGTATCTAGTAGCATCTTCTACTCATCTAGCCATTTAAATTCCATGTTAATTCTTCTCTTGATATGCTCATTCCCACCCCAAGGATTATGACCAGTGACCTATATAGCTACTGCACCCAACTTAAATTGTATGTCTGGGTGAAATGAAGTTGTCTCTCAGAATCAGATGTAGTTTCTTGTGGTCCAGTGATTCATTAACTGAAAACACCTGCCTGCCTTCTCCAACACCCAGTAAACGATGGTTTAGTAGAAACTGGATGGTTGTATATGAGACGTCCTGTTCTTAAGCATCAAGAGCCAAGGGTTCTTCCATTACCACAGGTTTTGGGAGGGATGTAATGGGAAACTAATTCTTCTGAAATCTGAAAGGAGATACATTTAGGTAACTGAATAAAGAACATTGCTTTTCCTTTCTAGGAGAAAATAGCATTAGACAAAGACATTCTTTTTTGGTGGTGATCTAGTTAAATAAAGGTTTTAGTGAAGTGTTACAAGAGAAAAGTGAGAAGAGAATTCAGAGCAAAACTTAAGTAGCAACTCTTTAAAATAAGAACTACTTGAGTAGGTCATCTTGGTGTGTCTGTTGAAAGATTAGTAATATTTTGGTGAATAATTTTGACAGAACCATATCAAAAAGTAAAAACATTCTCCTCCGTGCTGTGGCCCTTACCTATAATCCCAGTGGCTCAGGATATTAAGGCAGAAGAATCACAAGTTGTTAAAGTCAGCTTCAGGAACTTAGTGAAGCCCTAAGAAACTTAGTGAGACTCTGTATGAAAATAAAAAATAAATAATAATGAGATGCGGCTCAGTGGTTAAGTTCAATTCCTGGTATCCACCCCGCAAAAATGAAAAAAATTTCTTTTTATTACCAAGGGGGAGCACACACACACACGCACACACGTACACATACATACATACACACGTACACACACACATACACATAGGACTCCACATTTAATCCTCTTTTCTTTCATTCTCCCATTAGGAGATGTAGAAACTATGTGTTCCCCATTGTGTGCTTACTTTGTTTTTATATAATTCAGACCATATACCAGACAGGCGTCTACTTGATGGAGTAAATAATTCTCTAAGCCAAAGATGTATTTTTAACCATATTTAAAAGTAGTTGAAGTGAAGCCAGCTGTATTTCAGCTGAAATCAGTTTAAAACATGCATGGGAATTTTAAAGTAAATTTATGCCAGTAGTGTAGATCCAAGTTTGTGGTACATGAGGTGGGAAAGAGGTAGAGAAGGGAATAGGATCAGCTGTCCCTGAAATGTAGGCACTGCATTTAGGCATTTGTAACACATTTGCTTGGGAGTTGTTGACAGGTTTGCAACATTAGTAGAAGTTTATAACTTTAAGGGAAAAGGAGGACATTGAAAGTAGATGCAGAGAGTAGGGGAGCAAAGGAGATTAGAATACCATTCTGTCTCCAGAGGGAGTAAAAAGGCACTGCCCCACAATAGCAACTGAAAAATGTAGAAGTTGCATCTGCTTTTCTGCCCAGAGCAGATTCAACTCATGTTTTCCCTCCAGTTAAGAGAGGGAGAATTGGTGCCAATGAGTGGGTGGGGGTATCAGCTGAAAGGAAGTGGAACCAAACAGTGCCTGCCCATGGGCTGTTGCTGTTGTTTGTACTTTTGTAGTTTCTATTTCTTTAATTACAGCAGAAAGAGTAACTTCCCTATTGCAGCTTAAGGATCATCCAGGTGCTTCTGGAAAGAAGCCTACTCCTAGGTTCATACTCAAATGACATAAAATCAACATTCTATAGTGACACAGCCACATTAATGTTTATACCAGCTCAATTTACAAGAGCCAAACCATGGACCAAACTAGGTGCCCTTGAACAGATGAATAGAAGTAGAAGGAAAATTATTAAGCCTTAAAGAAGAGTCAAATTATGGCATTTGCCAGTGATTGAATGAAACTGAAGAATATTAGGCTGAGTGAACTAAGCCAGTCCCAAAGATCAAAAGACTGAATATTATCTGATATTCATGTGGTAATTCAAATTGGGGTGGAGGAGAAAAGAGGTATTTTTGGATTAGACAGAAGTGAGTTAAGGGAGGGGAAGGGACAAGTGGTTGAGAGCATAGTAGAATGAATCAGAAACAGTACTGTCCCCACAACAGATATGTATATAAAATGTTAAATATTATGAGTTCTTATTGTATCCTGGAGAGTAATGTTCAATCTGAGGTTCATATGATAAAGATTTTTCCCCACTCTGTAGGTTCTCTCTTCACCTTCTTGATTATGTGGTTTGCTGTGAAGTAGCTTTGTAGTTTGAATCCATCCCGTTTTTTGATTCTTGATTTTACTTCATGTGCTTTAGCACTTGCAGTGGAAGCTACTGTCCATGTTCACACACATGCTTGCATGCTCACAAGGGTTGCTGTTGGCATCAAGACACAAACACCCATGACCAGGACACAAACACCAGCCAGGGTTCCACAAATACAGGTGACAGAGGAGCATCTGATGCTTAAACCAGCCCCAGGACTTTGGTAAGCTTGCATTCTATTTGTCTTTGTTCAAATGTATTTTTCATTTGTTCTGCTTAGTTATACGTGATAGTAGTATGCATGTTACACCATATATCGGTGGAGTAGTTTCTCCTTCATCTGGTTGTCCATGAAATAGAATTACACAAATCATATAATCATATATGCCCATACGTTAGTAATGTCCGAATGATTCCATCATGGTTCCTACCTAACTCCATACCCTCTGCCCTCCCTTCACTCCCCTCTGTCTAGTCTAAAATTCGTCTATTATCTGACCCCCCCCCCCATGTTGCATCAGCATCCACCTATAAGAGCAAACATTACATCTTTGATTCTTGGGATTGGCTTATTTTGCTTAGAACAATATCCTTCAGTTTTGTTCATTTAACAGCAAATACCATAATGTCACCCTTCTTTAAGACTGAGTAACATTATGTTATGTATATATACCCCAGTTTCTTCATGCATTCATCTGTTGAAGGGCCCCTACGTTGGTTCCATAATTTAGCTCTTGTGAATCAAACTGCTATAATTATTGACGTGACTGTGTCATTGTAGTATATGGTTTGGAATTCTCTTGTGCATAAATCTGGAGTAGGCTGAGTCTGTGCAAGTTGGTTTCATTCCAAGTTTTCTGAGAACTCTCCCTAGTGCTTTCCATTGTGCTTGAACCAATTTTCAAACCCCACAGTAATGCATAAAGGTACTTTTTCCCCCACATTCTTGCCCACATCTAAGACCATTTTCTAAGACCATTTTACCATATCTGTTGTTTCTTGTATTCTTGATGAATACTGACTGGAGTGAAATGGAATCTCAGTGTAGTTTTGATTTCCATTGCTCTAAAAGCTACAGACATTTAATCCTTTTGCATATGTTTGTTGATCTTTTGTGGTTCTTGGTTTGTGACAGGACTGGTCAGTTATTTTCCTACTTATTGATTGAATTATTTGTTTCTTTGGTATTGAGTGTTTTGAGTTCTTACTGTATACTGGAGATTAATGCTCAATCTGAGGTATGTGGGATAAAGATTTTTTTCCCCATTCTGTAGGCTCTCTTTTTACCTTCTTGATTGTGTTGTTTGCCATGAAGAAGCTTTATAGTTTGAATCCATCCCATTTATTGATTCTTGATTTTACTTTGTGCACCTTAGGAGTATCATTAATGAAGTGAGTTCCAACGCTGACACAGTAGAGATTTGGGCCTACATTGACCAGTGTTAGGCACAGTGTCTCTGTCCTAGTGCCTGCGTCTTTGATCCACTTTGAGTTGATTTTTGTGCATGGTGAGAGAGAGGCTTTTCATTTTTTCTTGGTCGGTATGGATTTCCAGATTTCCTGGCACCAATTGTTGGAAGAGGCTCTCTTTTCTCTAGTGTATGTTTTTGGTGCCTTTGTCTAGTGTGAGATAACTATTTATGTGAGATTGTCTCTGTGTCCTCTCTTGTATACCATTGGTCTCCATATCCATTTTGGTGCCAATCTCATGCTATTTTCTTGCTGTTCTCATGAATGCAAACAGATTCTAGAGTGACATTTAGTCAATCCATATTTTCCAGACACTGCTTGAAATTTCAGTGCTGTGGTTGTGGGATTAAGACCTTTCACTCAGGGACCAGTCTTCCAAAGCCACATCAATAATGACTGACAGTTATTTGTCTCTGAGGGCCATTTAGTAGCCTGCATGAAATCACTTAGTGGTCTAAATTTAATTCCAGTTTGAAAAATAGAACAAGAATGGAATGGACCTGTTAACTAAGATTGAATTTCTTCTGTGGACTTAGCAAAGTTTATCTACTGAAACTTAGAAGTGGCTTTCAGGTTTTATGAAGAGAAAGATGTTTTATGCAGTGAACCATTATTGTGAATAAAGCAGATTTTTATTGCAGTGTATACAGAAGGGTAATCCTCTAACTAATAATATGCATTTAGAAATGAATATCATTTACTGTCTTTATTCTCCATGTTTGTCTTCTTGAACTTCACTAAAGTGAACTATGTCATACTATTTATTATCAGGTGATTCAGAAGAAGTTGAAGAAAAACTTAAGTAATTTCTACTTCATTTTATATTATTTCAGGAGTCTACTGTTCGGTGGATCCTATAATTTATTAGGAAAAATTAGAATAACAATTTCTGGGCATTCTCCAGATACTCTATCAGCCATTTGCTTTCAATATAAATTATGAAGTGTGTCCTAGCAGTTTGTGGCTACTCCCCCAAGGTGACATTAGTTATAGTAGTGACAAGGCCACTTGATGTGTATGTAGTTCTTGTGCATTATTAATAATTGATACCTTCCTTAAGTAACTTGGCACACTTTCCTAGAAATATTCCAGATCCCAGAGGAAATAAG
Source organism: Callospermophilus lateralis (assembly GCF_048772815.1). Taxonomy (NCBI): domain Eukaryota; kingdom Metazoa; phylum Chordata; class Mammalia; order Rodentia; family Sciuridae; genus Callospermophilus; species Callospermophilus lateralis. The sequence goes on along the minus strand of NC_135311.1, from coordinate 35,524,840 downwards.
TGGGGAAAAAAGGAAGTAGATGAGTATTTAATAAGCACCTAGCTCAATGCAGATAACAATAAGTGCTCTCTGGTTATTAAATAGAAATTGTTGTACAACTTTTTAAAGATAGCTTTAATGACTTATAGATAGTCTTTTAAAATTCACAATTTCCTACTTAGAACTATTTCAAGCATTTTCTACAACAGGCATTTTAAAAATGTGATATGAACAAAGAATGAATGTACCACTGATTACTTCTTTCCCACTTCTGTTGCCTGCCTATTCCCAGCCTAGGAAAGGGGCTTTTCAACAGGTTTTTATTTCTACTGGATGCTATTGACAGTCACAAACCAAGGTAATGGGGTCTTATGGTTCATGGCTCTCTGACAAATAATGATTCAAACAGCAGTCAGTGCCACAGAGTTGTGTCTGGTATTACAGCACCCGATAGTGTATGTATAGTGCCAATCACAAAATCTTCGGTGATTCAGAGGAAACTTGTTTTTTAATTGTTCCATTTTCTAAGGCCATTTTAACACAAGTGGGTATTGACCCTGATTGACCTGTTTCCCCCAGTCAAGTAAGAGGGTGTCATAATTTTGGTTTGACTTCTTTATATAACTCAATTTTCTAACTAGGTCATGTTGAGCAGTGGAAAGTTATCATAAAGACGTAATTATAATCAGCATCTTTGACAGCTGATTTGCTACTGAAAGTTCCTTTTGCAGAGGAGAATGTGTTCAAGACTATTACATGCAATAAACTGCCTAGAAGTATATCAGTTTGATTGTGTTACAGAGAATATGAATGTACTTTAAACCCTTTGAAGTGAATACTTCTAATGGACACTATCATGTGGTTCTCTCTTTGAATTGTATTGTTTTTAATTTAAAATTTATGTTCAACTTTCTGATTTAAATTTATTAGATTTTTCTTCTTTCTAAGAATTTCATTTTAATATTTTTCATTTCATTTAGTGATTACACAAATCAATATGCTTATATAAGGATCTCTGATAGACCCAATATAACACCAATCACAATGTTCCTTCACAGAGGAAATTTGTTCTGTTTCCCTAAACTTCAAAATTACAAGTGAGTTCTTTCATCCTTGGGTGATGTGAATTACTGTTGAACAGAGTTGTGCTCCTCAAAATTCATGTTGAATTCAAACTCCCAATATGATTCTGTTTGGCCTTTCAGAGATAATTTGGTTTAGATGAGCTCATGAAAGTAAGGACCCTGTAACAGAGTTAGTATCCATAGAAGAAGCAAACAAGACTCCCTGTCCTCCCTCCTTCTCCCTCCCCCCTCTCTCTCTCCTTCTCCCTTTCCCCCTCCCTCTCCCTCTTACTTGTGAGGACACAATGATAAGTCAGAGAGCTCTCAGCAGGTACCTGATGAGAGGGGAAGTCAGTTGAGCTTCAATTTCCAAGCCTCAAGAACTAGAAATTAATTTCTGTTGTTTAAGTGATTCAGTCATGGCACCTTGTTATTGGCAGTTCAGATTAATACATCAATAAACAAAAGAGTTGCACTATTAGTTTCCTACTTTATTTGTGATTTTTGGCCTGACCCAGCCAATATTCTTTCAGATTGACCACAATTTCTACATGGATGTGTCTAACCCCCTTCAAACCACAGTAATGGTCCCTCATAGACCAAAATGCTCTGGGTCTGCAGCTCTTTGTTAACTGTTGCCATGAGAGAGTTTAATACCTCCCATTACTCTTTGTTTACAAAATGTCAGCCATTTAGCAATTTGTATTTACCAAACTAATTTTAATCACATTTAACATAAAAGCTTATTAACATTCCAAGTGCTTAACTATTTTAAATGTTGACTTGCCAATATCCATTGATTTCCAACTTAGTAATTACAGTAATCTATACAAAAAGTTAATTTTGGAAATTAAATGCAAACAGGGAAGCCCCATGTTGGGAGTGGAAGCCCGAGTTCCTACTCGTGGGAAGTTGACGGGTGTCTTGTGTGAGAGTGGTGTCTTCTGCTCAGGTGAGTGACTGAAAGTTCTGCATGGGTTCTGCTGCCACAGATGGTCTCGCTGGGGTACCAAGTAGTTCTGCATGGATGAGTAGTTGGAAGACCTACTCTGACACTGAGTCCTGGAGCAAAGATGGCCACAGGACCATGATTCCTGCGCAAGAGCAGGAATATTGCTGGCAGAGAAGCAGTATTCTCACACTTGAATCCCAGGTCACCTAGCAACACAGAATGCTGCCTCCCTCTGGCCCACCATCTTGGATTCTTCAGAAAGCAACTTTCTTAAAAACCATGATCTGTTGTAATTGTGTTTGGGGAAAAGTCTGTCTGTTTGATTGATCCACAGGAAATTGCCATTTTTGTAAGTCAAAAACATGACAATTTCATATGACTGTATATAAATACCAGTGGACAAGAAAAGGATGGACAGGTATGCAAAAACTCCTTCTCCTAATTGGTTATCCTAATTGCAGAACCAAGTAGCACTAAAAGTAAAAGGCAGGGATGGGGCTATAGCTCAGTGGCAGAGCACTTGCCTAGCATACATGAGGCACTGGGTTCAATCCTCTGCACCACATAAAAATAAACAAATAAAATAAAGACATTCTGTCCATCTACAACTACAAACAAAATTTAACAACAAAAAAAGTCAAAGACATTTATAATTAACCTGAGGATGACCACTTGATATACTAAGAATATGAATAATTAAATAGGGAATATATTTATTGTTGTTCTGTAGATTATACAAAATTAAGTCTCCCAGAAAGAAATGGTAAGTCTTTTTCACATAGAAGAATTAAATTTCTTCTATGAACCATGTATTTGAGATTTGAAGATCATTGGAACTTTTCCAGAAGCTGTCTATCCACCACTAAACTTAAAACATTTATTACAATAATTTAAATTCTAATGTTACAAAATTTTAATCAATTGACAATGTGGAAATCATAAATGAATTAATAATAATAAATGACACAAATAACATTTGACATATCAAATTCTTACTATATATCATGTACTGTTTTAAGGATTTTGTTATATATGACTGATGTGATATGTATAGCAACAATAAGCAAACACGTAACAAAATAATAATTCAACAAATCTGTGAGACTTCATTTTCATTGTAATTTGTGACTGTAATTTGTAATTCTGAGATCTAATCTCTAGGAAACTAAACACACCAAATTAAAATGTGAATACTGATTAGACTGAGAAACAATCTTAAATGTCCCCAATAGAAAATAAGAAATTAGCTTTAAAAGTCAAAATGGGATGTTTGACTAATATCTCTATTGTTTGAATACTATAAAAACAGAAATAAATATCCTAGTCAAAGATTTATATACTTCCATGCAAATAAAATACACACAAATGTATGTATTTGCTGCATGTGCTATTTTTTCTGCAAAAGAATTAAAGGTTTCTGGAACTTAGGAAAGTAAAGGGTACTGCGGTGATTTTAGCAATTCTTGAGAGTTGTTATATTAATCTTGATTTAGAAAGCTAAATTGTTGGGCATAACCTTTTGATTCATTTTCCTTTTTCTTGCTACAAGTTTTTTACCATGATGTACAAAATCACACTTCCATTCTGACTATGGAATCTCTGACAGCTCTAGTTCTAGAGGGCTACATTCTACATGTATTAACCTTGACTCAAGCTCTTTACAGTCTCCTATTGATATTCTGTTGCATCTAGAACTTCATTTGTATTTTAATTAATTTATGTATTTTAATTAGGTATTCATGAAAACAGAATGCATTCTTGATTTATTGTACACAATTGCAGCACAACTTTTCATTTCTTTGATTGTATAGGATGTAGCATCACACCATATGTATAGTCATACATGTACCTAGGTATGATGTCCATCTCATTCCACCATCTTTCCTGCCCCCAATCTTTCTCCCCAACACTCCCTTCCCTTTGCCCCATCAAAGTTCCTCCATTTTTCCCACCTTCCCCATATGGATCAGCATCCACTTATCAGAGAGAACATTCGGCCTTTGGTTTTGGGGGATTGGCTTATTTCACTTAGCATCATATTCTCCAACTTCATCCATTTACCTGCAAATGCCATGATTTTATTCTCTTTTAATGCTGAGTAATATTCCATTGTGTCTATATACCACAGTTTCTTTATTCATTCATATATTGAAGGGCGTGTAGTTTGGTTCCACAGTTGAGCTATTGTGAAATGAGCTGATATAAACGTTGATGTGGCTGCATCACTATAGCATGCTGATTTTAAGTCCTTTGGGTATATGACCAAGAAGTGGGATAGCTGGGTCAAATAGTGGTTCCATTCCAAGTTTTCTAAGAAATCTCCATATTGTTTTCCATAGTAGTTGCACCAATTTGCAGTCCCACCAGCAATATATGAGTGTACCTTCCCCCCACATCCTCACCAACATTTATTGTTGTCTGTATTCTTGATAACTGCCATTCTGAGTGGCATGAGATGAAATCTTAGATTAGTTTTGATTTGCATTTCTCTGATGTTGATGTTGAACACTTTTTATATATTTATTGATTGAATGCATATCTTTTTCTGAAAAGTGTCTGTTCATCTTATTAATCCATTTATTGTTTGGGTTGTATTTTTTTGGTGTTAAATTTTTGGAGTTCTCTATATATCCTGGATATTAGTGCCCTGACATACATGTGGCAAAAAAAAAATTCTCCCAAAATCTAGGCTCTGTCATTACCTCATTGATTGTTTCTTTTGCTAAGAAGAAGCTTTTTAGTTTTGAGTCCACCCATTTATTATTTCTTGATTTTTTTAAATGAAGGTAAAATCCTCATTGAGTTTCTTAAATTCCTTTTTGAGTGTGTGGCATACATTTTTGTAATATTTTATATCTTAGACTTCTTATTATTGGAAGTTATTATATTTTATATTATATGATTCCTTTAACCCCCATTGCATTTGAAACTGCCTTAGAGGAAGAACTGGACATATTTCCTTAAATAAACACACATTATTCTTCAAATTGCTAGTATCTATCTTCTTAGTAGACTTCATAGGCAATGGATATTTTGACTTTGAAGTCACATCTGTTGTGTTCATGTTGATAAGTTTGTTTCATACCTTTATTTTCCTCATACTGGACCAATGTCTTTCAATTCAAGTTTGTTTTTAAATGTATAGCACAGAGTCATAACTTATCCTTTTTCTGTATTATCAGCTAATATTTTTGCAAATATAAATGTAATATTATATATTTTGTTGTATATTCTCACCAAAAGTAATATAATGTATCAAAAATAAGACACTTTTAAATGCATGCAGACTACATGAAATATTTAATTCTATCTAGTTTATTATCTCAGTAATTAATGAGAGATTGGCTCATCATTAAAATAAAAAAAATAGAAAACATTTTTAATTGGAGTCTAAAGAAAAATTCATTTACCTTGTCATATTCCTAATTTTGCTGAAGGGCTAATAGTTATTGGAATTTAAAAGTAGTCAGATCAGCCTACAGAATAGGAGAAAATCTTTACCACAGGCACCTCAGATGCAGCATTAATCTACAGGATATATAAAGAACTCAAAAAACTCTACCTCAAAAAATAACTAAATAAAAGACAAAAACCCCAAACCCCAAAACCCAACAACAACCACCTAAGTTACCCAATTAATAAATAGACTAAAGATCTATAAAGATACTGTAGTAATTTCTTATGTGTTTTTTTTTTTTAGTTTTGTGATTCAATAGGTTTTACAATGCATGTGCTATATTCTGTAGGTCAAAAAGAAATGCCTACTATATAAATTTGGCGATGGTCATTTTGTTAGCTAAGAGCAAGATAAAACACAATTTCTGAAAATACAAAGGACTGGGGCCACTAAAGTGCAAAATTGATGGTCCACAATCTTAAATAACTAAAACTCCTGCAGAATAGAAGGGAGAGACATGAAATTGGGAAATAAATTACAGTCAGTGCTAGTTAATTTAGGAAAGGGGGAAAATCCTAAACTCAAGTAGGTCTCAAATTGTCCAATTATTTTTATTATTTTCAAATTATTCCATGTAACATAGCTTTAGCAATTTTATCACACATGCTTGCTAGCATGTATGTTAGAATAAATTAAAATTTAATTTGAATATACTTCTGTTATTAAGGTCTGAGAAAGGAATGATCATACTAAGTAATCAAAGTCCAAAAACAAGGTGGGCCAAAATGCAGGCACTGAGGCGAGAATGTGTGTATTGTTCAAAGGATTCAAGCAGAGATAAAACATATATACAAGCATATGTGTAGCTCAAGTAAAATAAAAGGACTATTTCTTGTCAAAAAAAAATAAAAATAAAAATAGTCAGAAAATCTTTTATGCCACTGAATTTGTCCTTGTGGAATTATTTGTATGAAACTAGTCTTTTTCTAAAAATCATTTATAAAGTACATAATACATGCAAGATTGATAAATGCATAGAGTCTCCAAAAGAGGCTGTAGCCATGATATTCCATGGAGGTTTGTAGAGTTGGTTTGTATGTTCACTGTCTGGACAGAAATATTTTGCAGATTATTCAATATCCCAGTTTTCTAGGCCCTTGGTGTTGGAAAGATATACTTGAGTGGACACAAAAAGTATTTGATGTTGAAAGAATGTTTATTTAATATTCTAGCTTAAAAATATTTTGGATATTTAAGAAAGAAGTTAGTAAACAGAAGAATGAGGTTTTAAAAATTAGGGCATGAAATCACTGATATGTGTATTATTGAGATTTTCTTTCAGGCCTGTGAAAATTGGTCTTTGGAAATCAGAATCAGGCTAGCCAACAGCTAATTTCTGGGTCTTCTTCAGGAACCAGTTTAGATAATCACTTCTACCATGGCTGGTGAAGTTGATAATTTTGTGTATTCCCTTATAACCTGTATGCAAATTACATTTTATCTAGTTATTTATCCTATATGCAAATTATAATTTAGATATTTAGGTGTAACTCTGAAAGAAGGAAAGTATATTATTTTGTTCATTTCTCTATCCTCAGCATGGCCAAGCAAGCCCAAAGCATCCCAGGAGCCCAACATCAGTAGTTATGAAGGGTAAAAGAAATAGATTTCCTTACATATATACCTATTTCAGCAAGTAGTGGGCTGGAGTTGTAGCTCACCAGTAGCACACTGCCTGGCATGTGTGAGATGCTGGGTTTGATTCTCAGCACCAAATATAAATGAATAAAGATCTATCAGCACTATTTCAGCAAGTAGAAATCGCAATCATTTGTATCCCTATGCTACAGTTGGTTGATGAAAAATATCTTCTGCCTTCTTACACTCTGTTTTAGTCAGCTATGTGCCACTGTGACCAGAAGACCTGACAAAAACAGAACAGAGGTGGAAAAGCGTATTTCAGCTAGTGGTTTCAGAGGTTTAGTCCATGGCCAGATGACTCCAGGTCTCTGGGACTGAACTAAAACAAACATCATAGTGGAAGGGTATGGTGGAGAGAAGCAGCTCAGGACACAGCATTCAGAAAGCAGAGATCTCGAGAGAGCTCTGCTCACCAGGGACAAACCATAAACCCTAAAGGCACAGGCACACCCTACCTGCCTATAGTTGTCACCTAATTAATCCATACCAGTGGAGTAATCCACTGATTAGAAAGGAGCTCTCACAGTTAAATCATTTCATCTCTGAAAATTCTTGCATTGTCTTGCACATGAACTTTGGGGGGACACCACCTATCTAAACCATAGCATACTCACAAGTTTATAGATGATATCCATCTGGAAAGGCCTTTTCTCAGTTTCTGAATTTATTTTGTCTACTGACAGCCTTGGTTTTCTTGAGAATTGTTCAAGAGCATCTAAAAATACTGGAATTGTGTCCTGTTTGATTTAGCAGTATTTACCCCAAACATTACCCCAAATACACTTTGGAAGTGATATGAAATACACATGGTGGCTTTCTCCCAGAATCAGTTGTTGCCCTAGTCATTAAGCAACTATACTAGTTTCTGGTTAATTTAAAACTTCTATATTCTAGTGTCATTGTGTTCCAAGAATTGGAAACTGGGAACACTTTTAGAATTAAAGCTCGCTTGTCTACATTCTGTTTTCTCCCCTTATCCAGGGTTGCCTCTGCTGCTAAGTTTCAGTATTCCCTAAATCAATTTTGCATCACCTAAAGGAACAAATTGTTTATTTATCCACATATTTGTAGCTATCAATCTCAGCAGTAACTCAATGATTGATTTTTTTAAACCTCCATATAAGAAAGACTTAGATAGATAGGAATAATTTGAGTCAAGTCCAGGAAGTACTAGTTGAAGTATGAAAGTTAAGACTTCATGCCATACACAGTAAACCTTTGTCATTAATTTCTTAAACCACTTTTGAATTGGGAGATATAATTGAAATGGTTATAAAGTAATTTTACTTCCCACTTTCTGATTCTGTTCCTTCATTGTTCTTTTCATATTCTTCTCAGTAGTGGTATCAACTAGAAATTCTTAAATTATGACTGAAAGTGACCTCATTTCTAAAGCATTTAAAGTTATCACAGTTGAAAGCTTTTTTTCTCAATTTTGGCAAATTTCTGACATAAAACTTGACATAAAATAGATAAAGGACTATTTAGGAATAAAACCAGAGACCCTGTGTCTAATAGAAGAAAAAGTAGGCCTAATCTCCATAATGAGAGATTAGGCCCCAACTTCCTTAACAATACTCCTGTGGCACAAGAATTAAAATCAAGAATCAATAAATGGGTTGGACTCAAACTAAAAAGTTTCTTCTCAGCAAAAGAAACAATCTGTGAGGTGAACAGAGAACCTATATCTTGGGAGAAAATTTTTATCCCTCACATATCAGATAGAGCACTAATCTCTAGGATATATAAAGAACTCAAAAAGTTAAAATACCAAAAACACAAATAACCCAATCAACAAATGAGCCAAGGATCTGAACAGACACTTCTCAGAAGAGGATATTCAATCAATCAACAAATATGTGAAAAAAATGTTCATCATTGTTCCAATTAGAGAAATGCAAATCAAAACTACTCTAAGTAATTTTATCTCACTCCAGTCAGAATGGCAGCTATTATGCATACAAACAACAATAAGTGTTGGCGAGGATGTGGGGGGAAAGGTACACTTATACACCACTGGTGGGGCTGCAAACTAATGCAGCCAATATGGAAAGCAGTACTAAGATTTCTTGGAAAATTGGGAATGGAACCACTATTTGACCCAGTTAACCCTCTACTAGGTCTATACCTAAAGGACTTAAAAACAGCATATTAGAGGGACATAGCCACATCGGTGTTTATAGCAGTACAATTCACAATAGCTAAACTGTGGAACCAACCTAGATGGTGGGATATCTTCCTATCCCACCTAGATATCATAGTGGGATAGGGAGAGGGAGCACAGGAGCAATAGACAAACTCTAGATAGAGCAGAGGGGTTGGAGGGGAAGGGAGGGGGAATGGGGTCAGAAATAATGGTGGAACATGATGGTCATTATTATCCAAAGTACATATATGAAGACACAAATTGGTGTGAATATACTTTGTATACAACCAGAGATATGAAAATTTGTGCTCTATATGTGAAATAAGAATTGTAATGCATTCCACTGTCACATATAAATTAAAACAAAGGAGACCTAGAAAAAAGAAAAAGAATAATGAGAATAATGTACATACTCTGAAAAGATTATTCCAGATAACTACATTTTTTTCTTTTCTAAATATAATTGAAATTTCCAATAAGTTTTACTGAAGAATAATTTGACTTTCTGAATTTGGTATTTTAGAAAAAGATGAAATTATTAGAGGAGCTGTCAGTGATTCAATAAAGAATTGAAGTCAAAATATCATGTACTTGATAAATTTATGTAAAGATTCTTCTCTGAGTTCATTCTAGCACCAAGATAAAATTATCAGGGTCATAGGATTGTGTTTTTTGTGATTTAGGTAGTTTACTTTGACTCTCTTCCTAACAAACACTTGAGTAATCCTGCCCAGATATCTTGTACATCTCAATACAACAGTCCATGAACGAGGAAAGGCAGACTACAGCAAGTGCAGAGTCATCACGGATGCAATATCTGTAAGTGAATATAATACTAGTGTGATAACATACATACATATTTATATATGACTACATGCATATATATATATATATATATATATATACATACATATAAGTAGTGTCACACACATACACATCTATCTACATATTAAAACAATTCTTTACAAAAAGAAGCAGATCTCCGATTGAATGACAATTATTTGTTTTCATTTTAGTTTTTAAAGCAGTAAAATTAAACCAGATTAACTTTCTGTTTGATGAAAGGTCAAGTTCATGCATTTGTAATATTATAGGATACAAAAATATCTACAAAAATGTTTCAGAGGAGCAATAGTTTTTGGCAGTTTCCTAAAATGGGCAACAGTTAAACCTAGACTCCTCTTACTGTTTGGCAACTTAAGGAATGTTCTAAATTCATAATTTAAAATCTTTATGCTGTTTCTCTCTTAGTAACAACATAAATGAAAGGTTTCCTATCTGAAATGTAAATAATTTACCATCAATAATTCGCCTCTTTGGACACCAAAGCATAATGCCCTGCCCAAAGCATTCATAGTAAAATGTTTGTTAAAGATATTTAGTCAGTTGTCTGTGGTAGAGGAAAAATGTCCAAAACTCTTGACCTACAATTACAATTTCTGGCAATTTCTGTACCATCTTTGGCATTTATTTAGAACTTAGATCCTTGATTTCTTTTGGCTTAGAGTCAAAAGCATTGATTGATGACTTGTAAAGCAACTTGTTTTAAACTCTGGTCGGTTATTTGCCAAATTATTTTAAATTGAGCAATAAACCAAACTTCTAATTTATCCCATTATATTTCATCATTTCTCCCACATTGTGTACACTAAGTTGTTTAAGATTTTATTGGTGAATTCCTCATTTTCCTGGAGTTTGTACTTGGAAGTTCACCAGGTAAACATCAAATCAATAATATTTAATTAAAACTCTTCTAAGTATAGGTGCTTTATATATTTCACAATGCTTAGTTAATCTCCTCCAATAGAATAGTTCAATTCTATTTTCAAAACAGGGATAGTATTATGAGCTCTCAAAATATCTTATGTTGCAGTCAGTTATTAATTATGAAGCAAAGCATCATTCCTATTTTTCCTTTGGTGTGTAATCACACTACTTACTGTTTATCATGGCCTGAATTTTATGCCAGGTAAATTGGTTATATATACACTATAATTGTGTATAGTTCATGAATATTCTATAATTTTTCTACTGTTTAAGATCTGCCTAGACTATATTTTATTATCTTAGTACCTATTTTATTCAAGTTGTTATGTCAAAAATGTCTTCTTAACCTTCATAAAGTGGCTTAAGCCCAGACTATTTCTTTCTAGATATAACATGATTACTAATGTCACTAAATAATATACAAAGACACATTTGTCAAGACAAGACCAAAAAAATACAAGAATGGATACAGTACACACTTATTTATTTTCACACTGCTGTAAAAATTTGATTTGTCATAATGTTAGTTGATTATTTGGAACACTGAATCCAATGGATCTAGTCACTTGACCAAGGAAAGAGGATAGTGTCAAACAAGGACTTTGATAAGATTGGTATGGAGCACTAAAAGAGATTAATTAGTTTGAGACATGTTTTAATAAAAGCAGTGCTATGTACTTCATAGATAAAATATATATTCCCATATAGAACAATGTTTTGTTGACAAACTAAATTTTTAGTTCTTCTAAAAACAATAATCTTTGCATTCAGTGCATTTTAGTTCAGTGTGAAAATTGTGTGGTATATGTCTATGAGTCCCTCAAAGAAATATGAGAGATTATAAAACTGGCAGAAACCAAATATTGGAAACTCATACTAAATCATGCAGATTCACATATATCTCACCTTGTAAACATTAGAAATGAGGAAAGGTTTAATCTAGCTGATATCTAATCTACGTAAACACATTTTATGGATTTTTTCATGGGTGCCTATAGGGATAGCAAATGTAGTTAATAACATTAAGCAATTTTAGTGTAAAATCATCAGCTTCTTTTAATTTTAAAATGAGGATTATAAAAACAATCCTACCTTACAAGCAAGTAGGTTTACATTTTTATTGGAGATAGAATAATTATTTGTTTACTATTACCATTTAGTAAGGCTTCCCCACAATCCTAAACTAAAGTTTTTCTTTGTTATAAAAGCAAATGCAGATACATAAAATGGTCTTAAAGCAACTTGAGTCCTTTGTATCTGCAGTTTTCACATCTGTGACTTCAATCAACTGCAGATCATTTACTATGTATGTAGTCGGGCCTCTCATGGCTGCAGCTGTACTAAATATTTACAGGCTTAATTTTCATTCCATAAACAATACAGTATGCAAACTATTTAGATACTATTTACATTGGATTAGGTTTATGCAGAATCTATAGATGACTGAAAGTACCAGGAAGTGTGTGTGTATATTATATGGAAATACTATACCATGTAATGTAAGGGATTGGAGCATCAGTGCACTTTAGTACATGAAGAAAATTCCAGGAACCATTCTGTACACATTAAGGACAACCATATATAAAATGAAGAAATTATTAAACAGTTGTTTTGAATAACTGTATACGTAGACAAATCTGCTCATTTTTAATATAATTAATCAAGATTTCACTTATATACATTCCTTTTTGTGGGTATGTTCTATGTAATATCTTTCTTACAGATAATGGTGGAAAAATTAGGAAAGTATAATAGAGATGTTTTGGTTACTATCTCATAGTTCACTTGGTGTTAGCAGAATGTAAGTAAAGGATAATGTGTAAACTAATATGATTTAAATTCTGTTTGTTCTTTGAAATGAGAAATAAAGAGTACAATTCCATTTTTAACAACAAAATGTATAAAACAGAATTTGGCTTCAATTCAAGTTTGAAAACAAATTATACAATATCATATAAAAATAATACCCGTGTTTGTGTGTATGTATGTATACACTCGCACATATGTATAAAGATAGGTACATGGATTGACTGACTGACGTAGGAAAGATACCACATTATTACTTCTAATTTAAGAGCCAATTTCCAACAATTTGCTATATTTTTCCTGCTCTTATTAGTTTTACCAAGGCTTTTTTATGGCTACAGCCTAAGTTCTCTTCAGCTTTAAAGTAACACTGACTCTAATATCACCCATTTATTTGAGAAGCATTTTTTTTTTTTTTCGGGGAACTGTCCTATGCTGGGCTTCACAAGGGTAGAAATAATCAGCTTCGCTAAAGGTTTTTAACTCAGAATCTATATCTACACTCTTGTATGGATAAGTTGAGGATGAGATGTATTTCTGGTTTATGCATGGTTGGCTTTAGCATATTGGCAGGGATTTCATACCAAGGAGCCAGAAAAAAAAAATCTATTCACAATATGTAGAGAAAGAATCCTAGAATGCACAAAATCTCTTGGATTCTGGAATGTCTCAGAAGCATTAACTTCTGATGTATGTAAAAATTGATGCAATTTATAGAAAAGTTGAAGCCACTGTTTTTTTTCTATGTGGGTGCTGTGGGCCATGCTTGTATCAAACAAGGAGCGTTGAGAATCCATCATCCTCAGCTCATTTTCTAGTCAGTGCATCTTCTTTTATGTCCTGCCATGAAAGCAGCAGCACTCTGCCATTATCCTAGGTGGACCAGTTTCTTTCTCTTAGAAGGTAGTTCCCGTGACCTCCTATGACCACTCCCTTAGGCCTTTTTCAAGACCTCCTGGGATTCTTACATCCAGTCTTTCTTGGTTTAATCATACACTTCATCACACCAGGCTGAAAAAGAGGGACTGGAATAAAAGGAGGAAGTGGAAGCAGCCTTGATGGACTCATTGATGAGGGCCATAAGATGTCCTATAGTTACCATGATATCCACCAACCTCCCTACTGCAGTGTTGACCTGTTGGGTGAGTATGAAGTCTCTTCTGTGGATGCAGCCTGGAGTAGTCCATTAAAAGAGTATTATACTTGTATCAGTCATGTTTCTGGAGGATTCAGTGAAAATTCAAGTTGATGAACACGGGAATAACCAGAGTGGGGTGGTAGTGGAGACTGCAGTAGCCCCACAGGCACCAGTGATGCATGTGTGGAGCAGAGATCTGCAAACTATAACATTTGATCTCTCCTATAATTTTCTTGCTAATTTTTGATCCTGAACAGTAAGTCTACTTTGAAGATTGGTGAATATACAAATAGGTTAATACTCTTGATTACACCATGGGAGATATTGTCTGTATGGTCCCTCATGAATGTGTTCGAATTATCCCAGAAGGCCTGGACTGGAGAACCTGACACACTCCACTCCCTTTAATAAAAAATATCCTGCTTTCTCATTAGCATGAAAGATCTTTCCTCATTGGAAGGTCTATAGATCCCACACATCATTTCAGTCCCCGTATATAATCTCAGATCTACCAAGAAGCACCAGCTTCTGGAATAAGATCTGAGTCTTCAAGTAAGTTTTCTAGAAGCCAGTCTTCAAGTTTGTGTTCTTGATCACTGGGATAATGAATAGATTTAACTGATCAAAAGATTTAGAAAATAGAATATGATGCTATTAATTGACCAAATAAAAGATATCTGACCAGTGACTAAGGAAAGGGATACCTTTCCATTCTCAGAAGATACAACCTAGGAGTTCCTTGAGTGTCCTCCTCTGAGTTTCCTTTCATCACATAAAGAATACACTCACCCTGTGAATAAATTGGTACAAGGTTGGTAATAGGGCATTAGGTTAAGCTTTTGTTGGGATTGTTTCTGTCTGAATATATTTGCAGAAACTCAAGGCAATCTGAAGCAAAAGAGACAGTGGACTCCAAGTAAATAGGAAAATCATGGATAATGAATGTAATGGTGACATCTTGAGATCACAGGTCCCAAAGAAGAGCCATGAAATGTACTCATTTCATCCATTCTGATAACCAGGAGGGGGATCCATTGTTTTCCCCTGGTGGTTCTATTCTTGGTTTCTATCTTCCTTTAGTTTTTATGTGTAGTGACCTAGAGACAGTCTTTCCCATGGTGTTAAACTTAAAGTCAGATTTCCTTCACTCACAATGAACCACTGCACTCTCTTGTGCAAGGTAGTTAGGAGGAGACACACATCATTTTTGTGGGTTGACCTGAGTTTGTTGGCTTTGTTGAATTCCATAGCAAGAAATGTGACCAAACCAAATCAAAATCATATTAAGTCAAAATATTAAAGAAAAAGGCCTGAATACCCAACATCTTTTGGAATCAATAATGCCTCAGGAACTTTGATTTACCAGAACTGTTCAGGGAACATGGACCACAAGACACTGGGGTTGTACCATCTGTTATGGCTGTCATTGTGGTATGGCATGCCTGAACCACTCAGGAAAAGATGAGTTTCCTTCCTCATCAGCAATGTTGCCTAACCAGTGAACTGAGCACCTGAAGCCCTCTGTCATACTCCACCCTCCTTCTTAAATTCCCATGAAAATCACACTCTATAATCAAAGGGGTGTGATTTGTTCCTCTGCTTTGGAGGGATAACCACTCTGCCTTATGGAGCTTTTCTTTGAAAGTTTTAATCAAGACCAGGTGAGTAGTTGTGAAGTCCAATCTTTCAAATTTTAGCATTCTGCTCTCCTTGCATACCAGGTCTCAGCATGGAGCTGCAAGTGGAGGAGGACATGAATGAAGTGCTGATGGATTCAAATTGCATGAGGTGATTTTGGCTCACTCCAGCTGTCATGACTTGTCTCACTCTGGAGGCCTCCCAAGACTCCAGCCTCCCTCTCTGATGAACATGTGGTTTACTCTACTCTAGATGTGGCCAGTGAGTACACAGTATACAAGAAAAAGGCAGTGGACTGGAGCTGTAGCTCAGTGGTAGAATGTTTGCCTGGCATGTGTGAGGTCCTAGGTTCGATCCTCAGCCCCACATTAAAAAAAAAAAAAATAAACAAAATAATGATATTGTGCCCAATTATAACTAAAAAATAAATAAATATTTTTTAAAATAAACGACAAAACTGTCCATCTACAATTATTTTTAAAAAGTTAAAAAGAAAAAGGTGGCTCCTGGTGGCTTCCCAGGTAGGTTCCCTATTATTTAACTTCAGCCCTGTAGGTGGGTAGAGAGATCTCCCTGCAGGCAGGTCCCATGGTTACTCATTGGTATGAGTCAAACACCAGGACCAGGTCTGAAGCACAGGCATTGGGGGGTCATGTTGCTTTCACTCTTCTGCTTTTAGCCTCACCTGTCCCACCTGGCACTCACTGGCAAATGCAAGTTATGAAATTTTGCGGGCAGGGATGAGGAGAGTGAATGTATCCAAAGAAACAGACAGTTCTTCAACATGCAGATGCCTCATCATCTATCCAGAAAATTTTTTTGCAGTGGGTCCTCTTATTTCTCCTCTGCTTGTCCTGTTAAACGTCAATTCTCAACAGTGTTTTTTGAGCATTTGTGGCTATGCAAGAAGGACAGCAAAATCGATTATATTTTTAGAAATGGTACCATGTTTGCTTGGCTCTAAGCTCTCAAATTCTCATGCCCATGTATGGCATTTTCCCTGAAAGGAAGGCTTCACCCTGTCACCTGCAAAATCTATGAGTGGACAAGCATCCTATGTCCTTGGAGCACTGCCACAGTCTGGCTAGGCACAAATCACAAGCCACTCACAGCTTTGTAGATTCAAACAGCAATTCTTTATTCCCGATCTCACACCGGCCGTCTACAAACACGTTCTGGGGTAATCCACGTTCTCTGCCCAAATCCACACCTCCACTGGGCTTCTGTCTCCCAAAAAATACTGTCTGAATCCCTAAGAACTCAAGAGGAACTCAGGCAGCAGGATACACCCTATTCCCCCGGCAGGAATAATCTTCCTAAACCAGGAACACCCTAAACACGGATCCACCCTGGTCCTTGAGCAAGGTCACTTTCCACTAAGCAACATGGGGGTATGCTGGCAAGGAAATTGTCATACCTACTTGGCTAATGGCTCCCAGCAGAGCACCAATAATTCTTTCCCTTGGAAGGTAGATCTGGCTCTGTAGTCATTCATAGAAGTGGTAGAGAGAGTTAGGCCACCTTGAGACTAAACTGCCCCAAAGTCCTTCAGTCTGAGTTCAAGGTAGTTTAAATGGAATATCCTTGTAGGAAGGTGAGACTTTCCCAAGAGATTTCACAGATTTGGCCACTTTTAATAATAGACACTATATGAAGGAGAGGCTGGAGGTTTGGACATAGTGGAAATAGACATTGTACATCATGATTGAGGGATTCAGCCTCAAGGAACTGAAAAAAAGTAGATTGAAGAGGAGGAGATTTGTTTGTGATATTATGAGACTAAATAGGATTTCATGAAAAGGAATGGGCCAGGATGTCACGGTTGGACATATAAAAGGAGTTTTCCTTCCCACCAAAATTATGTAACAACAGAGTAGCTGGTAGTAAGCATGCCATACAAGACATTTGCGAAGAAACTGTCCAAGTTTCCAAGAGTCCATGAAGAGATTCTTGTGTTAGTGGCCATTTTCAATCCTTTCTGCTCTAGAATCCTTTTTTTCTCTGCTTTACCATTGCTTTCATGAACAGGTGTATTAGTTTAAGATATTTTCTCCTTCATGTCAAGAGGATGTCTCACACATCTTACTGAGTGTCTTCAGTGACAGATGATTAATGAGGTATGAACTGAGACTTGGGGATACCCAGTACATGACAGGCAGGGAGCAGCACCTGTAGACAAAGACCTGAATGCTGGAAGACAAGTGAAGCAGAGTGAGAGTCAGGGAGGGGACAGCCTGACAAGGAAGGATGGTGTATGGGACTGTTGGGATGTGATGTTGGATAACCTTGTGGGGCCAGGAATGAGGACTTCAAATGCAAGATGGGGAGTTTGAATTATTCAGGAGGATGTAGGAATATAGTTTTCACAGGCAGAGTAGGAACATGGTAAGAGCAGGACATTGAGTGAGAAGGCTAGTGAGGCTGGGCTCAGTAGCTCACACAAGTGGTCCCATCAGGAGGTTCTCTCTTGGCCAGGAGTTTGAGGCCAGCATGGGTAACACTGTGCAGCTATAGCTTAAGAAAAGTAAACCTGAGGAGACAGTTGATCTTTGGGGAACTTCACAACCAGAGAAGGTAGTAAGGAGGAGTGTGGAAGAATCTGGACACCAAGGATGAGAGTCTGATGTGGTGTGCTCTCAGGGTGATGGAGCCAAACATTCACATGGAAGAAATTTTGAGAAAACTGAAGCAGACCATGGTGAGAATGAGGAATTTTCAAGGAGAGTGTGTGGAGAACACAGCAGTGGGCAGCAGGCCCTGTTGGTCCCATTTCTTCCTGGGCCTGACCTGGGTTGACCATGAGGCTGCAGGAAACCTCCAGTTAGCTTAATTTCTGAAGATACCTATTCATTTCCCTAGGCACATAGAACTCATTTTTATCAGGAGGAATGTCCAAGACTTCACTGTAGGATGTGGAAAATATAAGGATTATGGACTCGATGTCTCTTCACGGTTCTATACATTGAGATTCTATAGCACATGTGGCCCCTGTAGTTACAATAAGGAGCCAGCTCCTTTGCTGCACTGGTTACAGCTGCTAACAACCTCCAGGTGGCAATAGACTGTGTATGTGTACAGATGGGTGGTACATATGCCACAAGGAGTCATAGGCTTCCAAAATCCAGAGAAGGTCCCATAACTAGGAATGTTATGCAGCCACTAGACACCCCTTTCCATGGTATCCTAGATTCTTGAGGCACCATCTCTTTCCATGATCTTTTCTCCCTGTGGATAGAGATCAATAACTCTTTTTATAATCAACCACATCCTTGAGTTTCAATAGATGTGCTCCCTACAAAAAGTGACCGAGTTTAATAATACTTGGAAAATAACCTTGAAATCATTTTCCCTTCAAAAATGTTTTTCTCAAGTGGATGATTTCCCTTTAGGGACAGTCTTTTCTGAGCACCTGCCTTTGCTGTTATTGTTGTTCTTATTTAGTAACATATGACAGTAGAATGTATTTTAGGAATTATACATTAGTAGAGTATAACTTATTCTATTTAGGATCCCACTCTTGTGGTTGTACATGATGTGAATTTACCCTGGTTATGTATTCAAATACAAGGCTAATAATGTTAGGTCCAGTTAATTCTACTGTCTTTCCTATTCCTCTCTCCCCTCCCATCCTTTTATTTTCCTTTGTTTAATCCAGTGGATTTCTATTATTCCTCCCTAACCTCCCTTTTGGGTTAGCATCTACAATTCAGAGAGAATATATGACAGTAGGTATGCATCTGAAGATGTTTGAGGATTGGCTTATTTTACTTAGCATGATATCTCCATTTTCATCCATACACTGGCAAATACCATTATTTTATTTTTCTTTATGGCTGAGTCATATTCCATTCTGTGTACACACTACATTTTCTTGTTCCACTCATCTGTTTATAATGTCAATTGATGGTTCCATTCCAAGTTTTCTAAGAGATCTCCATACTGCTTTCCATAGTGGCTGCTCTAATTTTCAGTCCTGCCCAAAATGTATGAGTGTACTTTTCTCTCTGCATCCCTACCAATGTTTATTGTTACTTATATTCTTTATAATTGCCAATCTGAGTCAGGCGAGATGGAATCCCCGTGTAGTTGTGTAGTTTTACATTTGCATAGTAGGTCATTTTCATTTCTCTAATTGTTAGAGATGTTAAGCAGTTGTTTATATGTCTTTTAACCATTTTTCTTCATCTATGAGGTGCTTGTTCAGTCCTTTGCCCATTTATTTATTGGGGTACTTGGCCTTTTTTGGTATTAAGATTTTTGAGTTCTTAATATATCCTTGAGATTGTTTTATGCTCTTGTCCAAGGTACATTTGGTAAAAACTTTTTCTCATTCTGTAGGCTCTCTCTTCACGTTATTGATTGTTTCCTTCATTATGAAGAAGCTGTGCAGTTTGCCATCCCATTTATTCATTTTTGCCTTCTTAGCATCCCAGTCACAGAAACCAAAGGTGACATATCCATCACACTCATGATCTCTTTCACTGTGCCTGAATCACTAGCTGTTTTCCCCAACAGTGGAAGTGGGCATTCAGGGGCTACTAAATAAAGAGAAAACTGGGATAGTTACTGAACCCTCTTCTCCTTTCAGGTCTAACTGAGAAGACCTGTTTCCAAGGGCCGCTGAGTGTACATGTAAGCCCTGATGTGTCAAAGATGCAAGCCTCAGATGCACACCTGGATTTAAATGCCCAAATGAGCAGATATCAGGGGACAGTGTTGGGTCACCAGTTCAACTGTGGTGATGGGGAGCCAGGATAAGCCTTTCCTCTGCTATCAATAGCTGTGTAGCAAACACTGATTCTGGAAAACAGTGGATGCTCTTCCCAGGCTGGGAAGGAAAGGGAATTTGTAAGCTCTGATCCATGTGTTGGTTGTCAGAATATTGTGGGTGGCAGAGATGATGGGCCCTCCATGTTCTCTCAGGGTCATACTGAAAGCTGAGATTCTCTGACATGGTGAGGTGAGCCAGAGCCTGAGGTTTAGGGTTAGATACACTCTCAAGTCCTGGGCTGGCCTTGGCCATGTGTATATCCTAGGTGTTAAAATAATTTCCATGGTGCCAATTCAAAAAAAATTTAAAAAAAAATTAATGCAAGCTTTGACTATGTAAACTCAAATACTTAGATAACTTCTGGTGATTTGATAAATATGATTTCACAAAGACATTTTCATTTGATAGAGAGCAGTTTTTCAGTAATAGTATAAATCCTGGGCCCACAATTCTGTGTTCTGACATATCCAGCGCACTTTTCTCCTTTCCTCCTCTCTGAAATAATGTGACACCTTCACACAGAAAGTGCACAAATTGGTTTCCTTGATGATTTCACACTGAGTCCTTCCTCTGCATTCATCTGTCTCCATAGCCATGTGGTCAGTGTCCTCACAAGGATTCAATTCTGAGCTTTCAGTCCTTCTTGCCCCTTAATCTGGGTTGTGTTCATCTTTATTCTTTGTGTCCCTCAATATCAGCTTATGGAGCCTCTGGTTCTCATGTCAGGTGCCACACTCATCTGACAGATGTGGGCACCCTTGCACTCATTGCAAACCTCTGAGGGTCACGCAAGAGAAGAAACACCTGTCCCTCATGTGGAACCCTCCTTGGAATGGACTCAGTGTGCATCAGTGGTGTGTAGCACATGTGATAACTTGAGGAGGTTTACCATCTTTTCTTCCTGCTGGACTCTCTTGGATGCTCCCACAATCCCAGTCAAGAGTCAGCCTACAGGCTTAGTTGTGTGATTGTGTTCTGGTGTCTAACAAGGCATCTACTTTTCAAGCATCTCTTTTTTCTCATGTTTCTAAATTATTTTTAACTTCTACTGGCCAGAAAATTAAAATATTATACAATCCTTTATTTAAACATTCATAATGATGTTCATCAGATGTATCCATCATATATTAGGCATATATAATAGTTATATTAATAATAATGCCTGTATATAAAGTAAGTCAATTGTTTGCAAGATTTAAAATTTTCTAGGCACAAGTCTTTCCCAGTTCTTTACGTTCATACAGTTTTTCTTCTACTTTGATTTTGCTTAATTTTTATAATCTCTTCCCTACTAAAAGCACTGCCTATCTCCCTAATGGTATTATTGCCTTGTATACCTGGGAGCTGTTAGTGTCTATTATGTCCATTTTTCTTGAATATTTTCATAAATTAGAAGTATGCTTGCTTCCTGTCAAGTTTATCATCAAAAAAATGAAAGTATCAGTCTCTATAAGCTGCACATTCTTGCACTCTCTTGCAAAAGTCTGCTTTCTTGATTTGGTGACCCTTTTGGGTCAATAGGTGTGTCACAGGATAATAGTTCCTATTTTATTTTCAGAGCTGAAGTTGGATACTTGCATTGAAGTGAAAAACCCTCCCAAGCTAGTGGGTGATACCCTTGGAGGCTGAGCTGTCAAAACACCTGAGTGTGAGCTGCATGTCCTCATTGAAACCAAGAGTGTCCTGGCACAGAAGATCAGGAAAAGAAAAAAACTCTTCAGCAATTGGAGAATGGCATGTAGATTCCCTGGCCTTCAAGCTTCAGGTGGAGTGGTGATGGCTCCTGTGGCTTCAGGATGCACTTACCTATGTTAGCTCTCTCTATGAGGATGTATCTCCTTCTGCTATATCCTTCACCATTGGTTCTTTCCAACAGCAGATGGAGACTGTCTGATCTTACCTCTCTTTTTCATGATCTCCCACTCTGACAGGCCCTTCCATCTCCATCTCCTGTTTGCATTCTGAACTCTGCTCTGTTCCTATATCTGCTGTCCTGATATTCCCTGTAACTGCCACAGGAAAGCCCAGCTCAATGGGGGGTCCCAATCCCATGAAGAGCATCTTTTCAGACACATGCCACCTTCCCTGGAATCGCACGCTGTCTAGGCTTTTTTACCTTCTCTTCCCAGCTTCCTTGACTCCACTGCCTCTTTCTTCTGGGAGCATGGCCTTCATAAGTCACTGGCACATGGCTTCTTCTTGGACCCTCCCTGGTAAACAGGACTAAGTCAATCCTGGATTTTACCTTGGACATACAAAGAAAAATTGTAAAAACTGATGAGAAAGATTACAACAACTAAACTTTATCTGAGCTGAGCTATCTGGTAGCAGACCCAAACTGGTCTAGAGTCATTCTGTCTTCACCCCTTAGCCCACTCCATTTTCCATGACTCCTTTTCTGCTCATTCCTGACCTACATTGCAATAACTTCCAAGATTTCTGCAGATTCTTATTGCTGTCTAGCCAAGGTGACTGAAGAACCCACATGGGCTCTAGTTGAAATGGGTGGAATAGCACTATTTAATGACTCCTGGATGTTTTTTAATTGTTTGCAGATAACCATGAAAATAACAATGAAAAAGATCAAGATTCACTGAATTCCAGGTAACAACAAATAATCCGAGGGTAGTAAAAAGGATAAATTAAGGGGTTAAGGATGATCTGAAAGGATAGATCACAAGGTCAAAAGTAGCCACATTTCATGACCAAATGTAAAGAAAGACTGCTGTAGACAGTGATGATGTTGACTCAGCCCAGTGTGATGGAGCCCTTTAGCAGGGTTATCTTTTGTCCTCCTGGTGCTGGTACAGTGAGTCTGACTAAGAGGAACTGCACAGTCAGTTTGGGGCATTCTTGCTTTTAAGGAAATCAGTTGTTAATGTTATAACTTGTAAAATCAGGATTAGAGGTATACTATCTTTCTACACTAATGGTCTGAGATCATGGACAGGTATGCCATAGCAAGAAAAGCAGAAATGTGTGTTATGTCAAAAAATGGATAGAAAAAATTCTAGAAGGCACAAGTTCTCTGGCCCTCTATCATGTAGCAGGGTGTATTCACTCACCAACTGTATGTGTCAATATCAGTCATGCACAAGGTTCATTCACTGCTATGTTTCTTATTATGTGCTCCTTCTGTACCTTATAGGTGGAGTCAAGCCTCCTTCCTCATGAGCTTGTTATCTGGCCAGTACATTCTCAGCAGTCTCAACAGTGAACTACATGAGGGGAAAGAGAATGATCTCCTGCTGATCGAAAAATATTTTCTACCCTCTGGTCATCCTGATTCATCTGACACACAAAAACTTTTCAGAAGCTCTGTCTTCCCATCAGATGAGCCTGAAGTCAGCTCTGCTGTGGATGGAGCCAGTGAGTATAACTTAGTTGAATTCAATTTCTCTTTCTGGTAAAGTGCAAGTTCCCTGCACTCAACTCCACTGTCTAGGCTGAGACACATGCATGCAGAGGCAGGAGACCCATTTTGTTTCAGAGTATGTTCAGAGATCAGGTGGGTCTAAGCTTTGCTCTTTTCCTATGGTCTGATCAGATTTCTTTCATTATGGCCTTTACTGTGCAAGCCATATATTTGCATGTAGGTGGTGGTTACAAGAGAGAACATCATGAGCACTTCACAGACTGATTCTACCCTTAATGAATGTCTACTATGCCAAGCATAGTAGCTCAGACCTATAATCCCAAAGGCTCACAAAGCTGAGACAGAAAGACCACAAGTTCAAAGCCAGCCTCAGCAACAGCCTGACACTAAGCAACTCATTGAGACCCTGTCTCTAAATGAAATACAGAATAAGGATGGGGATGTGGCTAAGTGGTTGAGTGTCCCTGATTTCAATCCCCAGTACCCAAAAAAATGTGTCCGCCATTTCTTTCCATAATCTTTTCTGCCTGTGGATAAAGATTAACAAATCCTTATTTTCTCCCATGCCCTGGTATCTCTGTGGAATGTTCTCTCCAGAAAAAGTAACTAAGGTGAATCATATTGGGATAATAAACATGAACTTACTGTTACTTCAAAGCCCTGTTTTTCAATTGGATAACTATTTTAGGAACTCTTTTCTGGGCACCGCTCATCCAAAAATAACTAAGCACATGTACAAATGATCACATGTCCATTGGACACATGATCTCTGTCACTGTACCTTGGCCACTAGATGGGTCAGTAGGCCCGCACATAAGAAATGGTTTTTCCAGGAGTGATTGGCAAAGGGAGAACTGGAATTGGCACTGAATCCTCTTCTCCTTTCAGCTTCCACAGAGAAGGCCCAGTGGCCTTTGAGTGGATATGTGAGCCCGTACATATCATAGATGCAAGTTTCCCATGCACAGGTGGAGTCAAGAGCCCAAAAGAGCAGTTGTCCATCAGATAAATATAGAGAACACCCCCCATGTGTGTATTACACATTGTTTATATATGGTGGTTACATTGTATATAATGGGTATATATGGAGTATATTATTATTATGCAAATGTTTATTTCTTAGGAGGAGTTTTCCTTTCTTTAATAATGTGGTTGTTTCTACATTGATATGCTTGATTTTTATTACCTCTTCCTTCCTAAAAGCACAATTTACCTCCAGTGTGATTTCCTAGTTTTGGCTTATACATCTATAAGATTTTACCAATCTTATTACTTGCACATATTTTAGCATTATGAGCACCTTTGCCTCCTGGAAAATTTACCATTATTGAATGTGAAAGAAGCATAAAAGGGAAAGAAAGGGAAAAGAAAATATCAGAGTCACTATAAGCTGCATATCAACTCACAGACTTCCTTGTCCAAAGCTTCTTTCTTGATTTGGTGACTCTCTTGGTGGAAGAGTATGTCACAGTAAGATCATAGATGATAAAGGATCCTGTTGTCTGTGCTTTTATTGTCAGAGCTGAATTTAGATGCTTTTATTTTAATGAAATATCATGTCAAGATAGAGGGTGATGCTCTTAAAGGATCATCTGACAACACAGATGGTTTTCAAGAGCATGTCCTCAATGATGCCACAGGTGCCTGCAAACAGAAAATAATTACAAGAAAAATTCTGTTGTGTAAGAGGAAAATAGCATGCAGATCCCCTGGCCTTAAGGCTTCAGGTATGGTGGCTCTGGAATGCACTTGACTCCTTTTAACTCTATATAAGATTGTAGCTCCTACTTCTGCAGTGATTTCTCTTCACCTGTGCTTGTCTCCAACAGCAGATGGAGCCTCTGTTTGGTCTTATCTGTATTTCCCATGGCCTTGTATCCCTGACCTGCCCTTCCATCTGCATTTTCTGTTTACATTCTGAACTCTGCTCTGTTCTCACACCTGCTCTCCTGATATTCCCTAAAACTGCCACAGGGAACCCCAGTCAGATTAGGGTCCTAACCCTATGAAGAGCATCTTTCAGACACGTGCCACCTTCTCTTAAATTCCATACTTGTAGACTGATCTCCTTCTGTACCTGGCTTCTTTGACATCATTGCCTCTTTCTGCTGGGAATGTGGCCTTCCTAAGTTACTAGCAAATGGATCCTTCTATTGAGGTTTTTTTGGGGAACAAGTCTAACACAAACCTGGATTATTACCTTGGACATGCAAATGAAAAGTCAATTTTTTAATTGTTTTTATTTTATTGGGTCTTTTTAGTTATACATGAGTTTAGACCCCATTTTGATATCATTATACAAGCATGGACTATATCTTATTCTAGTTATTACCCCAGGCTTGTACATGTACACAGTGGTGAGATTTTCTGTGTTTTATTCCTATATATAAATAGGAAAGTTATGTCAAGTTCATTCCTTTTCTTACCATTCATTTCCTTTCATTATCACTCCTCTTTGTCATTCCCCTTTGTCTAATTCTTCCCCTCTTCCCTCCCCCTTAGTGTAGGTTAGCTTCCAAATATCAGAGGAAGCATTTGATCTGTTTTTGGAGGGACTGACTTATTTCACTTAGCATGGTACTCTCCAGATCCATCCATTTACTGGAAAATGTCATAAAGTTATTCTTATTTATGCATCAGTGATATATACATACATACACATATATGTATATGTGTGTTATGTGTGTGTGTGTGTGTGTGTGTGTGTGTGTATACACACACATACCAACCTTTATCCATAAAACTTAGGTTGACTCTACAGCTTAGCTATTGTAAATTGTGCTGCTGAAAACATTGAGGTGACTATATCACTGTAGTGTGCTGAGGATAGCATCTTCAACAAATGGTGCTGGAAAAACTGGAAATCCATAAGTAGTCAAATGAAATTTAACCCCTATCTCTTAAAACTGAACTGAAAGCATGTCAAAGACCTTGGAAGTAGACCAGAAACCCTGCATCTTCTAGAAGAAAATGTAGGCCCAATACTCTAACATCGATGCTCAGGAGCTGAATTCCTTAAGTACACTCTTCAAGTGCAAGAAATAAAATCAAACATCCACAAATGGGATGGCATCAACCTGAAAAGTGTTAAAATTGATGAGCAATCATCCTGGATAAAAAGCTGTATTACAAGAGCAGAAGACGGTGAGATAGAGGAAAGCTACATTACCTTGTCTCATGAGCACAACAGCAGGAAATATCCACTTACTGAGGTTGATTAAAAGGAATTTCACAAAATATAATATTGGACATTCAGTTGGATTAGGGAATCATAAATCTGAGTACAAAAACAAAGAAAAAGAATACATAGACGCCAACCCACCTGCCACATGGGTACCGAAAGCAGCAAAGAATCTCCACAAAGGGGTGGGAGAACACAGAGAAACACAGATTTAGTACAGAAAAACCTGAGATCAGAAAAGCTGCCTGAACTTGGTTGATCCACAGGCTGCACTGTTTAAAATCTCTAACAATTAGAGAAACATAAATCAAAACTACACTGAATCCATCTCACCCCACTCAGAATGGTAAATATTAAAAATAAAAGCAACAGTAAAGGTTGTGGGGAAAGAGGTTCACTTAATACATGGCTAGTAGAACTGCAGATTGGTGCAACCACTCTGGAAAGCGGTATTGATATTCCGCACAAAACTTGGATTGGAACCACCATTTGACCCCATTATCCCACTCCTCACTCCATACTACAGTGACACAGCCATTTCAATATTTAATAGCAGCACAATTCACAATATTCAAGCTAAGGAACCAAATTTTATCCATTCATCTGGTGCCCTACATCAGATGAATGGATAAAGAAGGAGGTATACATATATAATGGAATACTACTCAGCCATAAAGAAGAATGAAATTATATCATTTGCCAGTAAATGGATGGAACTAGAGATTATCATGCTAAGTGAAATAAGGCAGTCCCAAAAAACCAAAGGCAGAATGTGGATACTAACTCACAACAAGGGAGTGGAAGATTAGAGGTTCATTGGACTAGACAAAGGGGAATGAAGAGAAGGAGGGAGCATGGTAATAGGAAATACAGTAGAATGAACAGGATATATCTTTCCTATCTTCATCTATAAATACACAAACAATGTAGCTCCTTGTCATGTATAGGATCCCCCCTCGTCAATAATGGGGGGACCCTATTTGCAACAAGTTATACTTATTCTGTGTTTGTATAATATGTCAAAATATACTCTTCTGTCATGTAAAAATAATAATATTTTTAAAAGAATTTTCATTAAAAATACTGTGTTTCTAGGCTGGAGTTGTGTAGCTCAGTGGTGAGGTGCTTGCCTAGCATGTGTGAGGCACTGGATTTGTTCCTCTGCACCACATAAAAATAAATAAATAAAATAAAGGTATTAAAGAAAATAGTTCCATACACACAAAAAAATACACACACACACACTCTCCCTTTGTAATTCCCACCACTTCAATTGGGAATGTTAATATATTAGCCCACACAGTTGACTCCTACTAATTCCTGAACTAATTTTTGTTTCAGTTTGGTTTTTCTTATTGGTACCATTGTTAAACACAGAATACCAGTAGTGTTGCAGAGCTGTAGTAACAAAAACAGCATGATAGTGTCACCAAAGGTATAGACCCATAGACCAATAGGACAGAATAGAAGACAGAGACAAATCCTCATACTTAGATCCCTCTGATACTTAACAAAGGTGCCAAAAATATACATTGAAGAAATGAGCCTTTTTAATAAATAGTGCTGGGACAACTGGATAACTATATGTAGAAAAATAACACTAAGGGCTGGGATTGTGGCTCAGCAGCAGAGTGCTTGCCTTGCACGTGTGAGGCACTGGGTTTGATCCTCAGCACCACATAAAAGTAAAAAAGTAAAATGTATTGTGTTCATCCACAACTAAAAATTTTTTAAAAAATTAAAAAATAACACTAAAACACTATTTCTCACCATGCACAAAACTCAACTCAAAATGGATCAAAGACTTAGGAATTAGACCAGAAACCTTACAACTGCTAGAAGAAAACATAGGGCCAACATTCTATCATATAATTGCTGGTACCAACTTCCTTAACAGGATACTCAAAAGTACATGAACTGAAACTATGAATAAATAAGTGGGATGCCATCAAACTACAAAACTTTGCCCAGCAAAGGAAAGAAATAAGAGAGTGAATCAAGAGCCTACAGAATGTTAAAAATTCTTGGCTAGAAGTCTTCTGATAAGGGATTAATACCCAGAATATGTCAATAACTCAAAACACTTGAAACAAAAATATCCCAAATAACCCAATAAATCAATGGGCAATAAAAAAAAGAAACACAAAATTTTTTAACAAAAGAAACACCAATTGCCAAATATATGAGAAAAGCTTCAACCTCACTAGCAATCAGAGAAACACAAATGAAAACAACACTAAAATTTCATCTCACTCCACCATGGCAATGATCAAGAATATACACAAAACAAAATGTGGGGAAGGTGGTGGGGCAAAAGGTGCACTTGTACATTGTTAGTGGGACTGCAGACTAGTACAACTCCAGAAAACACTATGGAGATTCATCAAAAAACTAGGGATGTAAGCATCCTATGAGCATCTTCCCACTCCTTGGTATTTTCCCGAAACATCTAAAATCAGCATATTACAGAAACAGCTATGTCAATGTATATAGAAGCATAATTCACAATAGCTAAATTATGGAATCAACCCAGATTCCCCTCAATATATAAATTAATTTTAAAATTCTGATATTTATGTGTACACACATGTGCGCGGGCACACACACACATGCACACACACACACGCACACCGGGGTTCTACAAAGCCATAAAAAGAGAATGAAATTATGGCATTTGCAGGTAAATGGATAGAAATGAGAATGTCATGCTACATGAAAAAATCAAGCACAAAAACTCAAAGCTTTAATGTTACTCTCATGCAAAAACTAGAGTAAACAAAGGAAATGGGGATGGCAGGATAGAATATCATACAGATAAAGGAAAGAGCAGCAATAGAGAAGATCAAGAGTCAGAGTGCAGGGATGGGTAAGGGAAGGCAATGCAGAATGAATTCTTTTTTAATTTTTTTTTAGTTGTTGATGGACACAACATCTTTATTTTTACTTATTTTTACCTGGTGCTGATAATCGAACCCAGAGACTCATGCGTGCGAGACAAGTGTTCTACCACTGAGCCATAACCCCAGCACCAGAATGAATTCTTAAAAGGTTGTCATGTGCACATATAAAGATACCACAGGGGACTCCACCTTTATGCAGAGGTAGAAAGAAGCAATCAAATATAAATTAATAGATGAGCAAAAGGAAGTCTAGTAGGGTAGATGAAGGTGATTGAGAGACTTTAGGGAGGACAGGGAGTAAAAGAGGAAGGGAAAGGGGCGAATCATGAACTGAAATCAAATTGTATGCATGTATGATTTTGTCCAAATGAGCCCACTACTATGTATGACTATAAAGCTCTAATTTTAAAAAGAAATACATGTAAGAAAATCATTATAAAAATCTAAAAAAACAAAAACAAAAAAGGATTCAAAATAATTTCTGATAATCTTCTGTATTTCTGAAGTGTCTGTTGTGATATTGCCTTTTTCATCCCGTATGCTAGTAATTTGAGTTCTCTCTCTTCTTCTCTTCATTAGCGTGGCTAAGGGTCTGTCGATTTTATTTATTTTTTCAAAGAACCAACTTTTAGTTTTGTCAATTTTTTCAATTCTTTTGTTTCGAGTTCATTAATTTCAGCTCTGATTTTAATTATTTCTTACCTTCTACTTCTTTTGCTGTTGTTTTGCTCTTCTTTTTCTAGGATTTTGAGATGAAGTATGAGATCATTTATTTGTTGTTTTTTTCTTTTTTTAAGGAATGAACTCCAAGCAATGAATTTTCCTCTTAGAACTGCTTTCAGTGTGTCCCATAGATTCCCATATGTTGTGTCTGTGTTTTCATTTATGTCTAAGAATTTTTTAATTTTCTCCTTGATGTCTTCTATAACCCATTGATCATTCAGTAACATATTGTTCATTCTCCAAGTGATGCATGATTTTTCCTTACTTCTTTTATCATTGATTTTCAATTTCATTCCATTATGATCAGATAAGATGCATGGTATTATCTCTACTCCTTTATACTATCTAAGAGTTGCCCTATGACATAATATATGATCTATTTTTGAGAAGGATCCATGTGCTGCTGAGAAGAATGTGTAACTTCTTGATGTTGGGTGGTATATTCTATATATGTCAATTAAGTCTAGGTTATTAATTATGTTATTGAGTTCTGTAGTTTCCTTATTCAACTTTTGTTTGGAAGATCTGTCCAGTGGTGAGAGAGGTGTGTTGAAGTCTCCCATGATTATTGTATGGTGGTCTATTAGACTCTTGAACTTGAGAAGAGTTTGTTTGATGAACATAGCTGCACCATTGTTTGGGGCATATATATTTATAATTGTTATGTCTTGTTGGTGTATGGTTCACTTGAGCAGTATGTAGTGTCCCTCTTTATCCCTCTTGATTAACTTTGGCTTGAAATCTATTTTATTTGATATGAGACAAACAAACACTCCTGCTTGTTTCTGAAGTCCATATGAGTGATATGATTTTTCCCAATCTTTCACCTTCAGTCTATGTATGTCTTTTTCTGTCAAATGCATCTCCTGAAGGCAGCATATTGTTGGGTCTTGTTTTGTGATCCATTCTACTAGCCTGTGTCTCTTAATTGGTGAGTTTAAGCCATTAACATTTAGGGTTATTATTGAGATATGGGTTGTTCTTCCAGCCATATTTGTTTATTTATGTTACTAAATATGGTTTGTTTTCCTCTTTGATTATTCCCCCCCCCTTACTATACTACCTCCTGCTGTTAGTTTTCATTGATATTTTCCATTTCCTCTTCCTGTAATATTTTGCCGAGGAAGTTTTGAAGAGATGGTTTTCTAGCTGCAAATTCTTTTAACTTTTGTTTATCGTGGAAGGTTTTAATTTCATCTTCCATCCTGAAGCTTAATTTCGCTGGATACACAATTCTTGGTTAGAACCCATTTTCTTTCAGTGTTTGAAATATGTTATTCCAGGATCTTCTAGCTTTCAGAGTCTGTGTTGAAAGATCAGCTGTTATCCTGATTGGTTTACCCCTAAATGTAATCTGCTTCCTTTCTCTTGTAGCTTTTAAAATTCTCTCCTTATTCTTTATGTATGGCATCTTCATTATAATGCGTCTAGGTGTGGATCTTTTATGATTTTGCACATTCGGCGTCCTGTAGGCTTCTAGGATTTGGGATTCTGTCTCATTCTTCAAGTCTGGGAAGTTTTCTCGTATTATTTCATTGAATAGATTGCTCATTCCTTTGGTTTGGACCTCTATACCTTCCTGTATCCCAATGACTCTTAAGTTTGGTCTCTTTATGTTATCCCATATTTCTTGGATGTTCTGCTCATGGTTTCTTAACAGTCTTGCTGAGCTGTCTATGTTCTTTTCAAGTTGAAATACTTTGTCTTCATTGTCTGATGTTCTATCTTCTAAGTGTTCTACTCTGCTGGTAGTATTCTCAACTGAGTTTTTAAGTTGGTTTATTGCTTCCTGCATTTCTAGGATTTCTGTTTGTTTGTTTTTTATAACCTCTATCTCCCTGTATAATTGATCTTTTGCTTCTTGGATTTGTTTATGTGATTCATTGTCGAAGTGGTCTTTCATTGTCTGATTTTGCTGTCTAATGTCTTCCTTGAGACTCCAGATCATCTGAAGCATGTATATCCTGAATTCTTTATCTGACATTTCATCTGCTGCTGATATTAATTCTTCTAAAGTTGAGTTGACCTGCATTGCTTGTGGTCCTTTCTTTCCTAGTCTTTTCATACTGTTTGTGTTTCTTTCTGCTTGGTGAAACTGTTGTGTTATTGATTTTTCCCCCTATATATTTATATTGCTCTTGTATAGTTGCAAAGTCTCCCTTGCAGGCTTTGGCGGTGGCTCTGCCCCTCCTCCAATTGGGGCAATGTGCCTACCACACCAGCAGGCCGCTGGGCCTGTTCTTTCGGTAGTCGCAGGTCTGCCTACCTTGCAGGCGCTGGTTGCGGCTCTGACCCTCTGCAGGCCCCTGGGCCTGTTCTGCTGGTGGGTCGCAGGTCAGCCTACCTTGCAGGCACGTGGGGCAGCCCTGCCCCTCCGCGGGTTGCTGGGTCTGACCTGCGGGTGGGTTACAGGTCCACCTACCTTGCAGGGGCGGGGGTGGCTCTGCCGCTCTGCGGATTTCTGGGCCTTTTCTGCTGGTGGGTCACAGGTCTGCCTACCTTGTAGGCGCCCAGCGGCTCTGCCCCTCCTCCTCCCCCAACCGGGGCGATGCGTCTGGCGGGCCGCTGGGCCTGTTCTGTCAGTGGTCAGGGTTCCGCCTACCTTGCAGGCACATGGGGCAGCTGTGCCCCTCCGCAGGTTGCTGGGCCTGACCTGCCGGTGGGTCGCAGGTCTGCCTACCTTTTCCAATTTCATTTATAGTAGGACAGGTTTTACTATATTTTACATGATCCAACTGGCAAAGGGGGGCACTGAGACATTAATAGACAAGCTGGGTTTATAGGGCTTAGAGACCAAATCAGGTACTTGGCCTTTTAGTTGGTCTTCCTTCCACTTCACTAGTCTCTGTCTCAGTATCACAGACCTTGCCACACTCTAGAGTGGCTTCCTTTCCTTCACTAGGGGCACCTCAGTATGTGGCAAAATGCTCCTGTCCCTAAAGAAACTAGGGCTGTAGAAAGTGCTGGTGGCAGGCACATTTATTCCACATGGTAGACATCCTCTTCTGCCCCAGTCTCTTGCCTGCCTCTTCAGATAAGCTGGTTTACCAGATTTCTCTGGCTCTCTTCAATATCCAGTCTCTATCTTGCTTCCCTAGTTTTAATTTGAGTGTTAACAGAGGCCCCACTCCTCAGTCTCTTGACACATCTGTGTCTTCTTTGGAGGCACCAATTGATTTCCTCTCTCCAGTCACCTGCATGGCCATATCCTCAATCACTTCTGCTCAGGTTTCTCTAAGTCTGAGCCTTGAAATTCTCATGCCAGATGTTCTTGGGTCACGTTAGTACTTATTTTCTCTGGTTGCCCTGAATACTCATTTCTCAGATAATGACCTCAATTGTCAGGTGAAAGTAGACAGTTTCATGGAATTTCTATTGTGGCCTTTAAGTAAGAAACATCTGTGAAGTGCTAAACACAGTACCCAGCTGACAGGAACTGCTAGGCATACATTAGGTTTTTGCCTTCCCCATTTGGAGTTGCCATGGTGGGTGTGGTGTTGAGTCACATTTCACTTCCTTCTAACAAGACTTCCCCATCACTGTTTTCCCATGCACCAGCTAAGGTGTAACACCATGACTCAGTCCCTGCTCTTCCTCTTGTTCCCAGCCCCCAGAGGACTGAACTCGAACCTGGCTCTGACCCACTCCCCTCTTACCAGGAACTCCTTTTTGTGTTGCTTCACATTTTGATCCACTTTTGTAATAATAGGGAAATTGAACCCAAGTCCTTCTGTGTGCTAAGCAAGTATTCTACCACTGAACTGCATCCCAGCCTTTGATCAATATTTTAACATATACACTTATCACATATATGCATATGTGTGTATTTTATATATGTATTTGATTTGTGAATATTTAAGTTTCATTGCAAGGCATTGGTTTATAAAATTGGACCTAAAAAGTTTTTAAATTGCATTCCTTTGGAATCCCGTCCATCAAAATTTTTTGTTCTAAATAGTAGAAACATATCAATCTGTTGACTTTTGCTTTTCCATGTGGCATATGTATGCTAATGATATGAGAGAGAAGTCCTGGCACCTTAGTTCTTATGTGATAAAGCCTAGACTATGCATGATTTGGGGTGCAGGGTGTTTGAAGTATCCTACACACTGGTTGTTTTTACTCCCTAGATTCAGTTATTTCCTCTGTAGTTTGGGACATTGCCGTGAATTTCTAACTCTGATCCTCCATAGCTCTTTGTTCTCTTCTCCTGGCTCAGATACTGTCATTGTCACCAGGATAAATGATATAAATATGTCAACTAAAGGGCTTGCACACAATGGAGGAAAATTATTAATGCAAATAACTGTTGGTCCTCTGTAAGTGTGTCATGTGAATTTAGGAAAATTTTTAATTGATTTTATTTTTTAAATACACGACAGCAGAATGCATTACAATTCTTATTACACATATAGAGCACAATTTTTCATATCTCTGTTTGTATATAAAGTATGTTCACACCAATTCATGTCTTCATACATGTACTTTGGATAATGATGTCCATCTCATTCCACCATCATTGCTAACCTCCTGCTCCCTCCCTTTTCCTCCCATCCCTCTGCCCTATCTAGAGTTCATTTAATTCTCCCATGATCCCCCTCCTTACCACGCTTTGAGTCGGTCACCTTATATCAGAGAAAACATTTGCCTTTTTTTTTTTTTTGGATTGGCTAACTTCACATAGCATTTTCTTCTCCAAATTTATCCATTTACCTGCATATGCCATGATTTTATGTCTGAGTAATAAACTCAAAGTGGATCAAGGACCTAGGAATTAAACCAGAGACCCTGTGTCTAATAGAAGAAAAAGTAGGTCCTAATCTTCATCATGTGGAATTAGACCCCAGCTTCCTTAATAAGACTCCCACAGCACAAGAATTAAAACCAAGAGTCGATAAATAGGATGGATTCAAACTAAAAATCTTCTTCTCAGTAAAAGAAACAATCTGTGAGGTGAATAGAGAGCCTACGTCTTGGGAGCAAGTTTTTTACCCCTCACCCATCAGATAGAACACTAATCTCTAGGATATATAAAGAACTCAAAAAGCTAAGCACCAAAAAAACAAATAACCAACTTAATAAATGGGCCAAGAACCTGAACAGAGAAGATGATGTACAATCAATCAACAAATACATGAAAAAAATATTCATTATCTCTAGCAATTAGAGAAATGCAAATCACTCCAATCAGAATGGCAGCTATTGTGAAAACAAACAACAATAAGTGTTGGCAAGGATGTGGGGGAAAATGTACACTCATACACTGCTGGTGGGACTGCAAATTGGTGCAGCCAATATGGAAAGCAGTTCGGAGATTCCTTGGAAATCTGGGAATGAAACCACCATTTGACCCAGCTATCTTTCTCCTCTGTCTATACCCAAAGGACTTAAAAACAACATACTACAGGAACACAGCTACATCAATGTTTATAGCAGCACAATTCACAATAGCTAAACTGTGAAACCAACATAGATATGCCCTTCAGTAGCTGAATGGATTTTTTAAAAAATGTGTTATATATACACAATAGAAAATTTTCTGTGTGCCACAAAGCCTTCAGTCCTGTTCATTGAATCTTCTGTGGCTGCCTTTCTTCTCATTCTTCTTCTTGCCACAGTTGTCCTATTGCTCTGTTTGGGCCATTGCCCTGTACACATTCTTATTTACTTGTCTGTGCCTTTTCTATCCAGAAAACTTTTCATGTTTATGCTATTTGTCCTGAATAGCCACTTGTCAATGAAGACAAAATTTGTCTTCTGGCAAGTTTATCATTATATAATTATGTAAGAAAGATTATAAAAATAAAGAAACTAAAAGGTCTCTATGGACTTGACCCACCTGCATTTTTGAAGGCTGCCTTTATTGATCCTGGGGAAACTGAGGATATTATCATGAATAACAGCAGATCCTGTATTATTGTGGTTTTCTTTTTCAGAGCTGAATTTGGATGATCTTCCAGGAATGAAGAATTCTCCCAAGCTAGAGGATAATACTGCACATGGCTTCTTCACCAACAAGTATGGCTGCCACATCATAGGCCACATTGATGACTTTACTGCTCTCAGAGAGCAGATTGGAGAGGGAAAACAGCTGGTTCAAAAGATGCAGTCTCTCCTGAGGCCCACATGCAACTTTCTGGACCTTGAAGTTCAGAGCTCAGAGGTAGTCACACCTGCAGCTCCTGGGCTCACCCTTTCTTTGTGCCCTTTGTTCTTAATTCTACTTTTTCTCTGCTATTTATTTTTGTGGACTGCATCTCCCAATGACAGAGAAAGCATCTTCCAGTTATTCTAGCCAGGCCCTTGCTTCCCTATCTCCTGATTTCATTCTAAGTTCTACTCTGTTATACAGAAGGTCAACCAGATATTCTCCCTTAGAGCCACAGAGAAGTCTGCAG
Organism: Callospermophilus lateralis; assembly: GCF_048772815.1. Taxonomy (NCBI): domain Eukaryota; kingdom Metazoa; phylum Chordata; class Mammalia; order Rodentia; family Sciuridae; genus Callospermophilus; species Callospermophilus lateralis. The sequence continues at coordinate 35,487,903 of NC_135311.1, read as the reverse complement.
CATTGCCACCATCCTCAGTAAAGCATTTGTTAAGTGTTGATGTCTATATGATGTTGAAATCAACACCGTCTGATGGTTTATTATCTGTTACAGTCATGCTGGTCTATATGAACAGATTAAAATTAATCAGATGGACAGGTACTTAGGGATTTGCATCCATAAAGGCCTTGTGTGTGGAAAAAGGAAGAACCTGGCTGCCACAACATTTCTTTTTCCCTGTGGAGCAATAGGAGGGAGGCAGTCTGCAATGCTTCTCAGAGTGCCTCACTGTTGAGAGATAACAAGGTCCAGTGGCTGTGCTGTCTGAGCCACCAGAGACCCATGGATGTGTAGACAGAGCCTTGCATCCAGGGAACCCCCACTTCAGGGAAAGATACAGACCCCTATTTATAAACCAACTGAGGGGCCACAGGCCCAATGTGAGAAGTCACCTCTTGTGCCTCGAGTTCACTGGTGCAAGAAGGTAAAATGTCTGTAGAGGACATGACATGGTAATGAGCTTTGACAGCTTTATATAGGGTGTCCAGGTGGAGGAGGCATTCCAGATAAAGGGAGCAGCACTTCAGTCCTGAGGCCTCAAAGGGATGAGCCAGGGTATGACAGGTTCAAGCAGCCCATGCTTTGTTCCTCATCAACAAAGGAAGCTTGAGTCCTGTGCAGGCCTACAATGTCCTGAGCCCTGAGATGTCTCAGCTTCAGTGATGTCCATGGCTACCTCCTGCCTTTCCACAGGCACCAGCCCACAAATGTTTCCATGAGCTAAGAAGCAGCACCTGTGCCCTGCAGCACACCCTAGAGGAGTCAGCCTCCCTCCTGACCGTGTTCTGGAGAGCAGCTTTACCAAGCTTCCATGGCCCTTGGCTGCCTGGCACAGTGGTAAGAGGCCAGTGTTGTCTTCTGGTATAAGCCCTGCTCTTCTGCCCCAGGAGATTCTGTATTCTCAGTTCCAGGGATTTCTGAGGGTCAGGAGCTACATGGGTTGTTAGAATGTGCTGGACCTTAGTGCAGGATCTGGGAGGGAGACCCTTGGTCCATGGTGGCTGCTTTCATTGAAGCTCTGATTACCTTACTTCGTCCTCACACCAAAACTTCTAAGATAATAATTCAAAGAGAAGAAAAGAAAATGGAGAAACATAGACATAGACACCCTGGTAATCCATAAAAGTCCACTTCTAATAATTCTGAAGTTTGAGCTGAAATTCAGGGGCCTTTGAAGATTCTCCACTCCTCAGGGCTTCTTGTTCAAAAGATCAAAGGATGTCACTATGATCCTGCAGTTTCTGTCAGTCATGCTCCTAGAATCCTAACACACCTTTTATCTCTGTGCCAGTCTTGGGAAAAGATAGAGCCCCTAAGGAATTGTCCTGCTTTGGGTGGGCCAGCCTCTGGATCCCCTCCCTAGTTTTTAGTTCCACATTAATGTTACTGATATGTAAAGTATGCAGATTCCAAGGAGGTACTTTACCATATTCAGGTTCGTACAGACATTTTGAAATGTGAACACTGTGATCAGTGCAGCCCTGTGTCCCAGACATAGTATCTCTGAAATTCCAAATTTTGCATGGATGGGGGAAGGGTGAGACAAAACTTCTGCAAGGATTGTGTTGGAGGTCTTGTTCACAGTTGGGAGTTGCTGTGGGTCTGGAGTCAGGATCTTCTTCTTCATAGTGATGTAGGCCTGTGCTAGTCTGATTGGGGGTTTTCAGGTTCTCAACTTTCTTATCCTGTGGTCTCTCTCTCTCAACTGTTCTGAACTGAGGGATTGAGAAGCTATAATGGAGGGAACTCAGTCTGGAAGCATTGAGAAGATTATTGAGTACTCCTTCTGATTGGTAGGAACCAGAAAGCACAGGATGCATTTGGTTTCCAAACTGTTGTCTGAGAGCCTGTCCTTCTTCCCCAGGATAAGTCAATGGAAAGGGAGCTCCTGGATCCACAAGCCCAAGTATCGAAACAGGAGAGGCCCCTTCAGAGTGCAGCTGAGCATCTGAAGACTGCCAACCAGCAGAAGGAGAACATGGAGCAGTTCATTGTCAGCTAGTGTAGGTGACCCTGAGCAGTGGAGCAGCAGAAAAATGGGGTGGTCTTACAGATGCCCCACTTGTGCTGCAGATGAACAGTGACCACAGAGGCACTGGAATTTTGGGAGGGGAGAGTCTGATCCACTGGGCCCAAACCTCCTATGCCATGAGTAATTGTGGATGCAGAGGGAGGGGAGAAAGGGGTCAGCAAGAGGCCATGATTGAGGTGTCAGAAGAAAATGCTCTAGAAAATGCATACCAGCAAGTAAGGTCCAGCTAGTAATTCCTTCTTTGTGGAGCTCTTTTCTTTTTTCAGTGAGCAGGACACATGACATTTTGAAGAAAGCAAGGACTAACTTGGAGCTAAGGAAACAGTTGCACTTACACAGTCACAGAGCCTGCTTCAAATACAACACTGTCTGTCATCAGACCTGTAAGTGACCCTGACCTCCTTTGGCCTTCCAGGAGATATCTGGTCCACTATACAGGTCTTAGCTCCTGGGTAACCTCCTCCTAAGATTCCATCCCTTCACCTTTCTGCCCCCTCAGCTTCCTCCCCTGCCCTTGCTCTTCCTTTGTTACCATCTCTCCTCTTTACCCCAATTTTCTCTCCTTGATATCAGTCAAGCAAGGAGCCAGGAGAAATGCAGTTCAGATGGTCCTTGAGGGAAGAAACTGATTTCAAAGTTTGTCAGTGAATTAGTTGTCTATCAAGGGATCTTGAGGCCATTTGTGCATTCTGGACTTTCCTGAACTACTTTATGAAAAACCAAATAAGGCATGACCTTATAAATTGACTTTAGTGCACAAAATTAGGTTAAGAACAGCAATTTTATTTTGACATCTCATTTTCTTTAAAAAACATCCTTGATAAAAAAGAAAAACTGATAATAAAAAACACTGAACTTTAAGTGAAAAGTTTTAAAAATATATATACCAGATATCCTCTATATTTACTTAAATGCTGTACTAATAATTCCCTAGAAATCCTTTGAAGAAAAACTTGATGTGTAATTGACTGTTTTAAAAATCAGAAATTAGGGCCTGGGGTTGTGGCTCAGTGGTAGAGTGCTGCCTAGGATGTGTGACACCCCAGGTTCGGTTCTTAGCACCACATACAAATAAGTTTTAAAAAATCATCGACAACTAATGAAAATATTTTTTAAAAAATCAGAAATTAAACCTTTAAACTTAGATGGTAAATATCAGAGCAGTTGAACTTTCTGGGAATGTTCTGAAATTGTACCCTGAGAGCCTTGACAGCCATAGTGTGATCAAAGATGGGCCATGTTTTAACCAGCTCTTGTTTTGTAATTCCCTTTGGTTCTTCTCTGAGGATTGCTTTCTTTCCTGAGCCTCTTATCACAACACTTACAGGGTTGCCTCTGTACAGCCTCCTCCTATCTCTGCCAAGTTAACCCAGCAGCCTCCAGTTCCTGCTGGCTCCCTATAGTGTGCAGGTCACCCTCTCTTCTTCCCAATTTCTGTTCTCTAAGCCCAGGTTTGTCATTAACTGGTTGTATGCCTTTGGCTGGCCCCTTTGTCTCTGTGAGCTACTGTCCCTCATCTGTTAAAGGTGGACCTAGATTTAGATGATCTCTGAGGTCCCTGCCAATTTGACTTCTTCTTAAGAAAACTGAGACACACACTTAACAGGGGAACTTTCCCCAATATGTCCTCTTCAGATACACAGGCTGTCTCTACATGTGCATGTTTTATGCTTCATCCTTCTTTTCCTGGGAGATGACAAAGGCCTTTGTTTCCCTTCAGACCACATAACTTGTAGCATGGACTGTTTAATTAAAGGAAAGTAGTAGGATCTGGCCATATGGCATGCAGTAGGGCTATGGCTGGGGCACCAGTAATTTGGGTGCACAGGGAGGCTTATCCTCTAAACTGGAACCTGGAATCTCCTCCAGACCCACTGCATCCCCTTGGCTCATCCTCTTAACCACCTCTTACCATGTTCCTGCCTTTCTGCATGCTTTGCCCTTATTCCAGCTCTGGGCATCATAAGTGGGGTCTAACAGTTTTCATCTGAACAGGATTCTTTCATTTCCTTGCAAATGAAATCCTTAAAGGCACTACTGTGTGCTCCAGCATTGAAACCCTTGCCTTCCAGGAGCCACACAAGCAGCAAAGCCACCACAGGTCCCTAAAGCATAAGGAAACCTAGGTCTACTTCCCCCTCCCCACATCTGAACAACTGCCTATCTGCTAAGGAGCATCTGAGTTCTATTCCTTAAAAGCTGGTGCAGGTCTGAAGAGGTGATCAGAGATGTCTCCTACTAGCATAGGCAGAAAGGCAGAATGACTTCCTGGCAGTGGTGGAACACCAGTAGTCAAATAGCACCAGGCCCAGCTCTAGGCAAAGTGCACCTAAGATTGCATGGTAAACCTGTGACACTGCTTCTGAACAGCCTCAGTGACAGAGCACCAGCCACAGCGCAGTTCTCACCTCAGCAGCTCTCCTCAGAAGATCATCTTGGGGGAAATGGTTGCCTCCTACACGTGGGTCATGTGGCCCCAATGTAGAGCTCCTTGGCAGTTCTAGAAGCACCCTAGTGAGCAGCAGGGCATTTTTGGGCAGTGTCAGTGGAACTCATCTAGCACCTTTCACAGATCCACACCTGACCGGGCAGTTCCTCTAAGCCAAGCCAGGCTGGACTTTGCCCTGTACCATCAGGTCTGACCTCTTTGAGTCCATGTGAGGAAGGAAATTGGTGACTCCCTAAGAGGCCCTGTCATTCATAGCCTAGCACAATCTGCTTTCTTTATTAACATGCTCTCCAAATTTTACTGTCCCCCTTCTCCCTATTAAGTATGCTGTGCCTTTTTGTTAACCTAACTTCCCTCAGGGGAATATGAGACTGATGTCCACACCAAGCCTATGGCAGCCTCTACTTGTTTCTTAGTGGTGTGGGCCAGGCCCCAATTGTACTGAAGCCTCTTTTGTGTCTTCAGGGTATTCCTAGGATGTGAGTAGGTGTGTATAAAGGTAGGTGTGTGTAAGACAGAGATTTATATATATTGCTGTAGCCATATGTTGAAGGCCAACATCACTCATGGACAGGGAGGGTGAAATAGAGTAATGGTCTTTCAATGGCTATTTTGTTTTTAAAGCAAAATTTGTATAAATAGTTTCCTTTTGTCAGCTTTGTTTCCCATTTCTACACCCATCCCTAGAATAAGTGTTAAGAATAGAAAATAAAATAAGCCAAACCCAAAAAACCAAAGACTGAATGTTTTCTCTGATAAGCCAATGCTGATCCATAAAGGCCAGTTGGGGGATGAAAGAACTTTGGATTGAGCAGAGGGGAGGGAGGGAAGGGGAAGGTTGTGCAGGTGTGAAAAATGGTGGAATGAGAGAGACTTTAATACCCTATATACATGTGTGGCTACACTACTTGTGTGACTCTGCACCACATTCAGCCAGAAGAAAGAGAAATTGTTGCTCCATTTGTGTACAATACTGTCATGTATAACTAATTAGAATAAATTTTTTAAAAGATTATAAGACTGGCATTGTGGCTGAGTTGTAAAATATTTGCCTTGCATGTGTGAGGCACTAGGTTTGATTATTAGCACCACATATAAATAAATGAATAAAATAAAGGTCCATTAACAACTAAAAAATATTTTTTTAAAAAAGGACATTTCTTTTTAAAAAAAAACTAGAAAATTTTATAAAGAATAGAAAATAAAACTCATGAAAAAATTTATTGGCTTATTCTGAAGTCTCAGTTTAAGTTACAATTTTACCTCTTTGCCATTTTGCAATAATCTCTAAGGTATGACAGAGTGATTCTTAAACTTGATGTGCCTTTACAGTTCTCAGAGGGAAGGGCATATTTTGCTGTTTATTCTGCAGCATTAAAACTCAGGAGTCATGGGGCTAGGGTTGTGGCTCAGGAACAGAGCATGCCCCTAGCATGTGAGAGGTGCTGGGTTCAATCCTCAGCACCACATAAAAATAAAGATATTGTGTCAAACTACAACTAAAAAATATTATAAATAAATAAAACTCAGGAGTCAGGATAGCAGTGAAAAATTAGGTTTCTTTCCATCTTGGTTTTGAGCAAGATAGAGAACATTTTCTTTCACAAGTCTCCATCTTTAGTGACTCAGAGACATGGAAAGCTTTTATAAGAATAGAGGGCACAGTTGGGGAAAAAGGCAGGAAATACGCAAGGCTGTATTTAGCTAGGCTGTATTAATCAGAAACCTGCCTCAGTGCATGTTCCCCTTCGCAGTGGCCATCAGGGCCAGGCAGTCCATCAGCCTCCATCCTCAGTATAAAGAAGATCAAAAGTTAAAAAGAATTTTGAAGATTTTTATTTCAAAAGGGGGTCTGTTTCACAGTCAGCTGTGGGGATTGTGGGAGCAACTCTCTGGGCTGCAATATCAAGCACTTTAGTGGGTGTGGGAGTCTAATCTAGGATCTTCCTCTTTATCACCTCTTTATAGGTGATACTGATGCAGACACAGTTTAACACACTGATGATTCTGATACAGGTGGGCTGCAGACCAGAGTTTAACACACATGTGCATGTACATGTTATTGACTTCACAACAATTAATTTATTTAAGAACATTAATTAAAAATCATTTCATAAATTTTGAAATAAAAATCTTAAAATAATCCTTCAGCAGATGTCCTTTATGTCCTTTCACCTTCCAGAATTAAAATATTAGTCTACAATTATTTCCTAGAAATAGTTAAAAATGAACACAAACAAATACAGGACAAAAACTGTAATCATTATCAAGAAAACCACCACCATTACCAGCAGCAATGACAAAAAAACCCTTCAATAGATCTCCCTGTGTAGAGACATGGCCACTCCTGTGGGGAGTTGTGAGGTCAACTATGCTTTACACTCGAGAGTTTTAAGTATTTGTATGAGTGGTTTTGGCTTTGAAATCCAGAGGAATTTGCTGGCAGAATTAGCTGAATTCTGCTAATTCTGAGTTGGAAACTCCTCAGATCCATTACCGAATCTAAAGATAAAGCAACCAATGGTAAGGACCTCTAATCCTGAGGTTATTGCAGCAGCCTGCAAATTTCCTTCCTTTATCTCTGTGCTTCAAGGGCTGGTAGCCTTGAGAAAATAATCAATGATTACAGGAAAACTCAAATGTTTATACTTACTTAGTCAGCTTACTAAGTAGTAACTTTATGATGACAACAACTAATTACCTCTTACAAGTCTTGAGAACTGGTGGATACAGTCCCCAGCTACTTTTGGAGAAAACTTTGAAAGCTATTGTATTTCTCCTTTTATGATTATAGAAAAACAGCTATTTGAATTAATAATTTTTTAAAAGGGGACAGCAAAATATCCTTGAGGCAGATTTTCCAGCATATTATTTCTTATAAGTATATTCTTTCGCTCTGTGTGGCAGAAACAGAACTCATTCTGTAAGAAATAAAAGGAAAGTAGCTGGGGATATAGTGCAATTTATAGAGTGCTTACCTCACGTGCATAAGACCCTGAGTTCAATCCCCAGCATCAGGGGGAAAAAAAAGAAAGGGTAAAACCTTAGTCATATATGACTACCTCTGTCTTCCAATTTTCTATAATTTATATAAAATCCATGGAGAATCCTGTGAGGAAAATAGAGTGAAAGTTCATAAAGGGGAACAGAAAAGAGAGGACAGGTACTTATTGTAGCACTTAAAATACATAATAGTATCTCGACCCACTGACCTAAGATCTTCAGAATTTACAGAGAACTCATCATGTCTCTCAGATCTCCTCACAGTTGAAGTGAGAGCAGCACTAGTGATGATTTTCCATCACTGCCATAACAAATCTCCAAAACATCATGGCTGAGTAGAACACAAACCATTATGTTAGAGTTATAGGTTAGGAGTCCATAGAAGGTCCCACTGGCCTAAAATCACTGGGGAACAGGGCTCTATCACTCAATGGAGGATATCAAGCAATTCTGTTTCCTTGCTTTTTCTGGCCTCAGAAGCCACCCACATCTGGGCTGATGGCTGCTTCTCCCACCTTCAAAACCAGCAACAGCTGGCAGGCTGCCTGATCTATCACCATGATTTCTTTTCCACCTCTTAAAGTCCCAGGGGGATTTTGTAGATTAACCTGTGCCATCCAGGATGGTCTCCCCTTCTCAGAATCCTTAACATAATACCATCTGCAAAGTCCCTTGCTAGATAATGAGGCATGTTCATAGTTTCCAAGGAGGAAGAGGATCTCTTGGGGACGACATTATTCTGCCTGCCACATACTCCTAACTCATGTGCAAAGTAATATTGGAATTAAAAACAAAACAAAAAATCTCTAACTTAAGCCAAGTTAGTAAAATTAAGGCACTACCACAAAGCCTAGTCTTCAAAAGCAACTCAACAGTGAGTTCAAACTTAGGCCCTAGAAATTCTCCACTGATGACTTCAGGATTTCCTAAGTATTCAATTTATTTTAGATGTGGCCCTTATTTCCTAAAAGGCTGGCTTTGGATGCAGAAATCTCATCTGAGACAAAGAACACACAGTGAAGCGGGGAGATAGAGGAAGATTTGGTGGCCCTGGAAGCCTTTTGCTCAGTACATGGAGAGTTCTAAATGGAGCAGCCACGAGAGTTCTAAATGGAGCAGGTGGCTGCTTTTCTTTGAGTCTACCTTGGTCTGTCTTTCCTGCTGTTTGCAATTCCTTTTTCCATTGAGATCCTGTATGCCCCCTGGATACCAAGAGTGTCTCCTAGGGAAGGGTTTGTGGATTCAAGTTCCTGGGTGTGAAGGCAGGATTCTAGCCAGAAGGAACAGGAGATTCCTGACTACTGGTCCCTGCATCCCTAGAGCACCTACCAGTCCTTGGGGCTGTTGTGGCAGCTTAGCTCTCAGGTGCAGTCATCTTCCTTGGTCTCCTCAAAAGCAGGTGCTGACCTGAGAAAATTGTAATTGTGCTTCTCCTCCAGGGGCAAAATATTCCTTCATCTTCATCTGAGATGTGGACAACCCCTTCTGTGTTGGCCTGCATGGTGTGTATGTGGGAGGGCCATAGGCTATGGGGACAGGAGTAGAAGAATAGGAATGAGGAGTGGAAAAAAGGCTGGCAATGAGGACCAGGAGAAGGAGAAGAATGGGGACACAGTGTGTGGAGAACCTTGATGTTTCAGTGTTCTATTCTCAGTTCCAGAATGGCACCCAGTATCTCTGGAACTTAGCTGTTGATTGATTGGTTCTTAACAGCTGTTCTTTGGACTGTGCTGTTTCAGCTGACTGACTTTCAGAAGTGAGGGGCAAGCAGTGACTGACAGGTATGGAGAAGTGTATTAATTAACTACGTCAAGTGACCACAGTAGACAAGGTAAACTCAACCTCGCATATCCATAACCCAGTATCTGGAGCTTGTGAATGTTACATTACATAGCGAAAAGGAATGCTTGTGATCTAGTTAAGGATGTTCAGATAGGGAGATAGATGATCCTAGAGAGTCCACAATTGTCTATGTAAGTGAAAAAGTCATCAATGTAAAATAATTCTGTGTGGGGACAAGTGCATGGAGTACTGCATATATGGCATACGTTAAGGCCATCTGAGTGGCAAACCACTTACCCCTAGGCATAACCCTGGGCGTGAGGCTACACATTGCAGTCCCTGCACTTGCTCCTCGATTGGTTGCTGCAAGGACAGTTGGCCAGAAATTGCATTGGTGGCTGTTTGTAATCTGCTTAACTGCTGCCTGAATATATATATGTGGTAACTGCACAATAAAATCAGATCTGCTTCTTTCTTGGTCTCCAGTTGCTAATTAAGACAATTAGCAACTCCACAGCCACACTGGTCTCTACCCTATTCTGTGGACCTCCTCACTAGACAAGAGAGAGAGTCCACACCATTCTGCTTTAAAGGAAATGAGAAAAGAATTGATTCTGGGTCAAATATTCTGACCATGGTTTACGATCATGGATTCATATTATCTACCCTGAATGTTGATTTGGACATTTGTCACGAGGGGGCAAAATTGTGACATATGCAGTTGAGGGGAGAAATAAAGAATGTCCACGTGCTTCTGCCCCTTTCAATGCTTTAATCACTCAAATTGCTCAATATAATTTCACTCTTATAGGTTCTTAATCAAGAAAATGACAATCCTTAATGCTAGGCACTGCAGTAGACATAATCCATTCATAGCAAACAATTCAAGGTTAATTAATTCACAGCAAACAATTCTAGATTAATTAATTCACAGCAAACAATTCTAGATTAATTCTAGGCACTGCAAACACACTTAATCATGACAGGCTAGTGACAGACATTCCCTCTGATTGCTAAATTCAAAATTCTCAAGCCTTAGGCCAGCAGATGCACACTCACTCAGACAGCGGTGACCAGGTCCGGAACCAAGGCAGGCTTTTCCTGGTATGGAGTGTGTAGGAATGACGTAAAAGTTCCGTAAACTCAACAAGCTGAAACAACCATTTACCTGTTTACCTGTCTGAGATTTTATTAGTGGGACTACTGAAGCAAAACAAACCATAACTCAATGAAAACAGAAAAAGGAAACAAGATTAATCACTAGACACCAACAATTAACTTGCAAATAAAAGCTTTGCACTTGAACCAATCAAATATATTGTCTTCTTCATTAGCACCTTAAAAGTTATCTCCCTGCCACCCATTGAGTGGAGCCCTGATCTCTTGCCAACTGAGCTATTAACTGATGAATCAATGCTTCTGCAAATAACTATTTAAAATTTTAATGTGACCAATTTTATCTTTGAATCAAACAGCAAAAACCTCATCTTCCTATTATGTTAGCTAGCATCTTTTTTCCTGAATCTTCATTTTTATTCTGTGAGGAAAAGAAACAAATGGCCCTGAAATACTGCCAGGATGGACAAGGAAGGATATGCCCAGACAATCCACCATATGAGAAATAGCCCTGAATCTGCATACACACATGCACATTTTGTTCATGGAATATGGTACAATTGTCATGCACTGTTTTATAGCATTTGTCTTTGAAAGTATCAGATTGTTACAACACTTAAACCTAGATTTCCTCCCCTTGGTGTATATATAATCAGGGAGAAATGTTAAGAATCCTACCAAACAAGCAGGGAAGATTCACTAACTGCATTTTTAAGTCAACAGATAACATCTTATGGTTATTCGTGGGACAAGTAATGACAATCTAGTACATTTATATAATGTGTAATGATCAAAATCAGGGCTATTATCATTTCCATCCCCTAATAAACTCAACAAATTTTTTAAAATACTAATTATTTTATTGACCACAAAATCATGTTATAATTAATAACAGATATCTATGAATTCCCATATATTAGAAAGTCAAATAATATCCTCTTAAATAATACAAATCAAAGAAAAAAATCACAAAAGAAATTGGAAAATACTTCAAACTAAATGACAGTGAAAGTAATGTATACTAAAATTTGCAGCCAAAGTGGTACTGACAGGAAAATACGTAACTTTGTGTTGATATCAGACAGTTTAAAACCAATAATCTTAATTTCTATCTTAAGAATCTAGAAAAAGACAAGCAAATTAAATCCAAAGTAAATAGGAAAATGAAATCATAAAGAGCAGGAATGAATCCAATAAAAAACAGATAAACTACAGAAAAAAATCAAGTTTTGGAAAAGATTAATAAAACTGATAAATATCAAGCAAGACTAATTGAGAAAAATGACAGAAAATATGAATTATTTTAGGTGATATCCATATTTTCTACCAACATTAAGATAATCAAAGACTATAATGAACAACATTATGTCCAGAAATATAATAACTTAGGTGAAGTGGAAAAAAATCTCTTGAAAAACAGATTTCTCCAAAACTGACAAGAAAAAATAGATAGCAAGATTATCTATAAAAAATGCATTTATAATTTGATAATGTGATACAAATAAAATTTTAAATCCTGAAGTTTTTACAGATTGAATTCTTTATTTAAGGAAAAACTGATACAAATATTTACAAATTATTTCAGAAAATAAAAGAAGAAAAAAAAATCTCCCAACTCATTTCTTAGGTAGGCATAACCCTGATACCAAAACCAAATGGAACATATCTGATACCAAAAGATCTGATTACAACAAAAGAAATGCACAACTATTTCTCATAAACATATGTGCAAAAAAGGTCTCTACAAAAGCAAGCCAAATCCAGATATATGTAACAGGAATAATACATCCTAACCAAGTTTAGTTTGGGAATTGTAAAGTTTGCTCAACATTTGAAAAATCAATGAATGTAATTGACTTTATTAACAGAACAAGGAGAATATACAAAAATTTCAATTGGTTTTAAAAAAGTATTTGACAAAATTGAAACTCATTCCTGATTTTTTTTTAAAAAATGGCAAACTAGAAATAGAAGGAAATTTTTCTCACCTGACAAAATGTGTCTATGAAGAACAAACAACTGATACATTTAGTAGTGAAATGCTGAATGTTTCCCACCTAACTTCAGGAACAAGGCGAGGATATCTCTCCATGTTCACTTACTCTGATGCTGGACATATTAGTCCACAAAATAAGGAAAAATAAAGACAAGATGAGAGGAATAAAGTGTGGAAATAAAGATGTGAAACTACTTTAATTTGAAAAATAAAAAGGATGTAGAAAATCCTAAGAAATCTTCTTAAAATTGTTGGTAATAATTTGTGATTTTGACAGGGTCATAGGATTAAAGTTAATGAACAGACACCCAATAGTGTTGACAAAGGAAGCGATACTGCACAAAGAATTGGAAACTTTAATGTTATCAAATAAGTTATTCTTTTCTTTACACCTGCTTCCAGTGTTGAAAACTTCTCCCCAATGCCAATGTTATACAAACACTTTCTTAAATTATCTTGAAATTAATATTTATTTATTTATTTTTTTACATTTTGGGTTTACATTTAGAATTTTTTTTTGAGCCTGATAAGTCAGTGCTCCAGCATTATTTCCTTCCAGATGGACACCTAATTGTGCCAGAAGAGATTATTTTTTTTAAAAGTTATCATTTCCTCCACTGATTTGATATATCATTAGCTTATTTATTTGTATTCTAGTATCATCATATTTTTCAAGTTGATGAAATAGTCAACTTTTTTCACTGTGACCAAAATACCTAGCAAGAACACCTTAAAGGAAGGAAAGTGCCTGTGCAGCTAAATATAAATGGAATAATTTGTCATACATTGTTTGCTATCTGACTCCTTTTGCTCAGCATAACATTTCTGAGATTCTTTCATGTTATTACTAGCATCAGTAGTTTGTTTTTATTGCTGATACTATTCCATTTCAAGGATTATGATAACTCATTTTATCCAGGCACTTGTTCATGGACATTTAGTTTGCTTCCATTTAGGAAAGGCTCTGAGTATAGCAGTTCTGAAGTTCATGGAAACATGTATTTTTCTAGTTTTGTGCTTTTATGTCTGTTGACAGCATTGATGGGTCACATGATAAGTGTATGCTCATCTTCATAAGCAAATACCAAACTGTTTTTCAAAGTGATAGTAACATATACCCCTCTCAACAACAGAGGATGGAGCTGCCATTGTTCTAAATCCTTGCCAACACTTGGCATAGTCACTTAAATTTTAGACATTGTGATGGATGTGAGTTGTCTTCATTCTTGTTTTCTTGATGACTCATGCTCTTGAGCATCTTCTCAGGTGCTCATTGGTGTTTACATTCTCATCTTTGTGTAGTATCTGTTGAAATATTTGATCCTTCTTTAAGTGGCTTGTCTTACTATTGCCAAGTGGGAGATTTTATAAGGCCATAAGTCTTGTCAGATACCTGAATACTGTTAATCTATAAAATGTATTATTAATAATAATATTGTTAATATTATATGTGATTTGTATTTTCATTTTCTTTTTCTTAAATGGAATCTTTCAAACAGCAAAAGTTTAGGATTCCAATGATGTTTAATCTATCACCTTTTTACCTTATTAGTTTGTCCTTTTTGTGTCAAACATAACAAATCATTGCAACATAAAAATATAAAGATTTAAGGTCAGAAAAAAATTTTTTTGTTGTTTTCTTCTCCAAGGTTAAAGCAGCTTTTATGTTTAACTAGAAGGTCATTTAAAATTGGTCTGATTGATATTCTCATAGATTTGAACAGTAATTACACTAATCCAATTAGAACAGTCTGCTATGAAAAAGAAGTGATCAGATGTCAAATATGGTATTGAAACAAAAAGTTCAGGACTAGGGGTGTAGTTCAGTGGTAGTGCACTTGCCTAGAATGCTCAAGGCCCTGGGTTTGACCCACAATGGGATCAAAGCAAACAAACAAAAAGTTTAACAGAAGTTCAGCATACTCATAATACTAAGAACAGAAATATCTATTGAATACTTACTAGGCTCTGTTCTCAGTGCTTGAAAAATGTTAATTCATTTTGTATTTCAGAGCAATCATTTTAGAAAGTTATTATTATCTGCATTTCACAGCTGACAAAAGTGAAGCATGGAAATGGTAAATAACTTCCTTGGGTTGTTCAACCAGCTGTAGTAAGAACTGAGCGGCAAGATGGACATGACTGAACAATGAATTAGTACACTGAGACCAAGCTGCAGCCTTTGTCTAAACAGAGCACAAGGGGTAACAGCTTCTACAACAATAAGATAAAGGCTAAGGTAAGGTAAATGAGTCCCAATATGAGTTGTACAACAACAACAACAAAAATAAATGGACAAAATGGAGGAGCAGAGATAAGAAAACTTAACATAAACATGAGAAAAATGTCCTGGCTTGTCTTCAGATACAAAGGACCTACAAAACCTTAAAGGAAAGTTTAAACTATACATACACACACACACACACACACACACACACACACACACACACACACACTAAAGCATATCCCAATGGAAATTTATCATTTTAAAGTGTTCCATAACAAAAGGGAAAGTGTAGATTCTACAGAAAATAACAGAGGAATTCACAACAGAGTACATAACGAAGCCACGGTACTCAGGCTCACAGTACGCCCGGGTCCACCCCTCCACCAGCAGGCACCTGCCCAAGCCCAGCCTCAGCCACAGGACCACCCCTTCTGACCAGCAGGCAACAGGGAGAGGTCAAGCCCAGAAGCCCAGATCCACCCACAGCAGCCTGTGGGTGATTCAGGGTCACATCTACTACAGGAGCTGAGGCCTGGCCTAGATCTGCCCACACCAACTTGCGCAGGACCCAGGTCCAGGGTAAGTCCGAGTTCACCTCTGCCTGACCTGAGAACCTAGCCTAAACCACTTCCATCTTGGGGCACTGTAGTCACTGCCACAGCCTTCCCCACACAGCAGCCCCTAACTTATTGACAATAGACAGGGCCTAGAAGCGGCTGCATCTCAGAGCAGGTATCCCAAAGTGAGTGTGAGGCCCACCCTTTCAGCCTCATCTCTGTAAGACATTGTTTCCATCTTGGGGCATCTCGAATTACTTCGGCTATTGCCGCCACCACCTTTAGATGCAGTAGCATACATTGAAGAATATCAACATGATGTGAGGAGTAGACAATCTGCACGGGTAGTATAGGAATACAGGGTAGAAACTGTAATATCTCAGATCCACACTGCAAGAAAGGAAGACACACAGACAACATGAAAAAACAAGGGAGGAAAGTGCCTCAAACAAACCATGACACTATAATAACAGAACCTAGGGACAGCAAAGTTAATAAAATGTCAGAGAAGGAGTTCAGAAGGTTCAAAAATAAAATCATCTGTGAATTAAAGAATGACCTAAATGAGTTATTTACAGGCAAAAATTGATCAACAAAGAGATAAGACAGCAAATACAGGTAGCAAAAGATTACTTCAAGAAAAAGTAGTACATAATGAAGGATAAAAAGCAAAAAGTAAGATCTTACTATGTTGTAAAATTAAGTGCTAATAATATAACTGTGGATTTGCCAGCAATTTTTTAAAAGAGATGCATAAAGTAGAAGCATGAGGTAAAGTATGTTAATACTAATCCCTTAAAAAAGTTGCAGATGATGCCAACAAAAATTGCAGATGTTGAAGAAAATGGTAACAAAGAAATTCTTGTGTAGGAAAACTGTGTTACCCAAGGCAATTTTCACTACCCCAAAATCATTCCAAACCCATGTAAAAGGGAAATATGAACTGGCCAAACTTAGAGTTTCAAGGCTCTAACTGTTCTTTTCAGCATGTGTCAAACTGAGAAATCACCAACTGGCACATTTCACTGTTGCTGTTTATTTATGTTACTATTTTCATGGCTGGTTCCTAAGATCTGAGTTGGCAGGGGCAGAGGCTCTGTGTATACAGACCAACATCTCTAAAATATAGGGGGAAAAAAACAAAGTATTATGTTTTCTCTTTTCTTATGGTCAATGGTCCCCAGACAGATGGAACTGTGCAGCACACCCGCTGCATATGACCCAGTGTTTCTGAGCAGTGCTCACGATGCCCACCTTTTTTGCCCTGCCAGATGTGTTGGGTCTGTGTGCTGCCTGAAGGTTGTGAGGGGCATGCTGGCTTTGGAAGTTTGAGGGCGCTATGTGTGAAGGGGGACTTCCATCTATACTAATGGTGCTCTCTGAGATGATGGCTTTGAGTATACCTAGATCATGGCGGTGGTTGATAACTTGGGGACACCCAGGCTGTGTCAAGCCCCACACTTGGTTTGTTATCGCTTTAACCCTCGCTCCCCCTGGAGGAGGCTAGGGTCATTGTGTCCACATCTATTCTGCAGATGCGGAAACCCCCCCATTGCTCTCTGCTCCCAGTAGTTCCATGCCCTTGGCAGAGTGGAGGGTGGAGGTGCCACATGTGGATGCCTGGCTCTTGTCTTCTGCACTGCCATTGGCCTGGCAGCAGTTTCAGGACCACCTTGTGCCTTGCTCAGGGCAATGCATCTGGGCTAGAAGGGGCTCAGGCCCCTGCTGCCTCCCACTGCACTGCCCTCCACCTTTCCCCACAGTGCCCACCCTGTGCTCCCTGGAGTCTAGTCCAGTGATTTTATGTTACATATTTGGAGTGCTGATCTGAAAAAAGAAGCTATGAGAAGAGTCACTTATGTCCCAGATGATGCTCCTCACTGTGGCAACATCACACTGGGCCAACTGCTTCCCAACACATGTGCAGGGCAGTAAAGGGCAGTGTTTATGATGTGCCACACTGTCCAGTGGCCTCCAAGGGCAATCCTTCCCCATGCTGTGCAGTGGCTTCCAGGGGCCAATCTTCCCCAAACTATCCAGAGGCCTCCAGGGCCACCCTTCCCCACTCTGTCTAGTGGCCTCCAGGGGCCATCCTTCCAAACTCTGTCCAGTGGCCTCCAGGGGTCATGCTTCCCTATGCTGTCCAGAGACCTCCAGGGTATGTCCTTCTCTACACAGTCCAGTGGCCTCCAGGGGCCATCCTTCTCATGTATAGGAAATATACCTGCCCCGGTGGGAAACTTACCACCTCCTCTTTCCCCCCAGCCACCACCTGTGACTCTCCCACTCTGTGGTTCACACTGTCTCTGGTAACTCATGTTGGGGATCACATCACATGAATCCTCTGTTTGTCATCAGCTTATTTGCCAATGACTTTTAAAGTTAACATTATATAAAAGTGATACAGTGAATGTTATCTTTATAAAAGAAAAACTAGAGTGCAGCCCAGACAGAGCATGCACTCCTGCCAGGACCCTCCTACAGACAACCCACTGGCGGCTGGTGTTCACCTCATGCTTGGTGCTGCCGTGTGTAGATTCATCATCCTGCCTCTGTCTGAGCCTTGGGCACCTCCCTGAAGATTGTTCCCACCCTCAGCTGCTGCCACCCTATGGAGCGAGCTGTCTCCTTGTCCTTGGCTGGTGGGAATGAGGTTTCCTCCCATTTTCCACTGGCCCTTTGAATGGCACTGCAGGCCATGTCCTTGACTTGGACATATGTTAGCATCTCTGTGGGTGAGAGGCCAGTTCCCAGGGCCTGAGCCTGACTCCCATGGCTCTGCTATAGCTCAGGTGAGGCCATTCAGCTCTTCATGCCTTAGGTTCCTCTGTATAAGGTGAGCTGATAGTTTTCTTCTCTCAGGTTGTGCCATAATGGACTGAACATATGCAGGCATGGGGAGGGGTCTACCCTGGATCAGTGCTCACTTGTGATAGCCGTGGTGGCTGCTTCTTGCTGGTTTGTTATTGCTGTGCCCCTGACACAAATCTTGAGGGCTGACTTTTAGAATCTTCACCTCCTGCATATGGTCGCTCTCATTCAGTGAGGTGGTCCACAAAAAAGAGTAGAGTGTGTCTATGGAGTCCCTATTCAAGACCTCTGGAGACCAAGCAGGAAACAGGTCTGATTTTACTTTGCAGTTACCATGTATATATACTGAGGCAATAGCTAAACAGAATACAGGCAGCCACCAATGCAATTTCTGCTAACTGCTGGTGCGACCCCTTGCCCGCAAGGAAGACGCAACTCAGGAATCTTCTTTCAGCAGTTTATTCAGGCCCTTGATATTTCTTCTCCTTCCCTCGGATGTCCCTCCCAGCCTTAATAAAGCAGCTCAAGTCCCAATGCGAAGCTGCCACGTGGAACTTTCTCACAGGGTGTTAAAAAACCATGTGCCAACTCTCCCAAATAAGGAGTTGTTTGTCACAGACCACAGCGGAGCCAGAGCCATCTTGTAATGGCGACCATAATCTGCAGAAGCGGCTCACCACAGTTCCCCCTTTCTGTTTTCTGAAAACAATACAGGCGAGAGTAGAGGTCCTATCCCACTGTGCAGAAGTGGCTGCATAGTATGGCTCAGTCCTAAGGAGGGCCCTTCCCCAGATCCGAGGCCATATCAGCCGACGCCTTTTTTCGTGGGGCGGGGTGTGGACATCAAACCCGCATGCAATAGGACATGCTCTCCTTGAGGTCCACTTCAAGGATCACTCAAGTGCAGTGCCTTGCCTCGCATCCTGTATCGTGACGATGGTGGACGAAGGGGGATAGCTGAGGCTGAACTGTGGCTGTTTACAATGACAAACAAGTTGACAACACCCTGAAAGAAAGGCACGGACTTTAAGGCGATAGAGAAGCACTAGTGTGGAAACCCATCTGCGTGCAATGGCAGCAAGACCGGCAGAGTGCAAGGGCTTTCCAACACTAAGAGAATAACGAGGAAAGACATGCCGATCCCAGTGCAATGTTATAATAACTTGGGGTGCAACGACCATGTCAAAGATTTACTGTTTAAGATGCGCAAGCCAGACTTGAGGTAAATTGCCATTTTCTAAAGCTGCAAGAGCTTGGATGATCATAGCCTTATCGTGAGCACTGCGGGCCTTGAGGCGACAGAGAAACCACAAGCAGAGAAACATACCGAAGCAACATATTGCACCAAAAATGCCTACCCCCACCCACTCTTTAAAAAAGGAAAAGGCAGAAGATATCCAATCGGTGAATTGACCCAAAGTCACGGGATCAACACGGGTACTATTCAAGACAGCTATCTGGGTTAGTTGAGACTGGATCATGTCTTCCGCTTCCATGGACCAATTTCCGGCCAAATATTCACCAATGATGCGGGAAGCATTCCTGGAATCATTAAATCTGACAGAGGTTATGCATAAATGTGCACGTTGGTCAACACAACCCAAAAGCACCAAGTCAGCCAATTCTTCTACCTGAGCTTGGAGTAAATCTATTCTTTGGTTGGCAGCTAAAATCCCTGACAAAATATGTTGATTAATTGTATTTTGGGATTCAAGTATAGTGGAAGTTTGTTGGACAACTTGATTAATGGTGGCAGCAGTTTGTACTTGATTGGCCATAGCCACTCCGGCCGTAACCGCTGCAGCAGCAGATACCGATACTGCCATGGCTGTCACTATAGCCGCTGTGATTCCAAAATCTCTGCGGACTCTAAGTAGCTCAACAATAGGGAATTTATCAGGATCTGCAGTGACCGGGATTGGGACAAAAGTTGGAATTTTCATAACCACTGCTACAGTCCAGGAACCATTCCAACACTCAGATAAGAGACAGGTAGTATGAGAACAATCCAGCATCCCCGACGAGGTGGCATTAGCCAAAAGGAATAAGAACGGGGATTGGACACAGACCATTGCAGGGGGCAATGTGGCATTATACAACAGAGAGTTGAATGAAACAGATGTAAGTCTATTACCTCGTTCACTTTCCCTAACAGTACCAGAAACATTAGCCAGCCAACTTTTGGCTCCTAGCAACTGAGCCAGTGCAGAAATATTGGCTGAAGCCTCCTTTTCATTGGAAATCAGCCATTGAAACCAGGACCAACCTACTCCTGAAGAGGAGTTGGCACTGTTGTTAAAGCTATAAACATACCTCTTAAGAGAGGGGAAAAGGGAGAAACCTTTAGCAACTTGATGTTTCTCCCAAGAATGATCTTGACAAGGCGTAAATGTTGGGGGGAAACCAAGATTAGGGGAACAGTAAGGAGAGGCCTTGAAATGAGTGGCATTATAAATACTACTAGAAGAAGGAGGCACTGGGATTAGTACCTCGGAGATAATAGCCAAGGTAGTTATGTTAAGAGCAGAGCTGCTGTTAGTGGGGGTCCCTGAGCCTGATTGCTTCCCCGAAACTACCTTGCTCAATACAGCACTGATAATGCTCCCTGAGACCTGACTGGACCGCAATGGGTCCTCCCAGGTCTTAAGGCTAATGCAATTAGCATTTCTAAGGCTGAAACAAAAAACTCCTGTGAGATTAACTTGAGATTGATTAAAAATGCTCTTCATGTCCCCTCTAGGAGAGGCACAGGGAGCAGACATCTCACATGAGGTAGAAAAAAGAGTGGGGAGGACACTAGAATTACCATGAACCGGCATCGGCATTGGCCATGCCCGTGCCACGGCCCACCACTGCATTGGTGTCGCCTGTGCCATCGGCACCAGCACCAGAGCCAGAGCACTTAGCAGAATGAAGATCCTCATCACGGGATTGCTGTGGTATCTCTTGTTGCTGGTCAGTTGATGTCAAGACTCTTCTTGTCAGGCGTTCAGGGATCCACAACGGTTCCATGCGATCCTGGGGAAAAACACATACAGATCCTCGCGCCCATGTCAGCACAGGGTCAGGGCCATTCCATTGGCCTGTAAGAACATCCTTCCACTTTACATAGCCAATCACAGAGGGCTGAAGGGACACATATCTATCAGCCGCAGAGTGACCATGAATATCCAAATTCAAAAATTAATGGTAAAGAGAGCTAAGGACAGGCGTTCTTTAGGAGTGTGTTCAGCTCCTATTCCCCCTTTTTGTTTTTGTAAAGTTTCCTTTAAGGTGTGATGAGCATGCTCAACAATGCCTTGTCCTTGAGGATTGTAAGGCAGACCATGAGTAAGTTGCACTCCCATAGTAGAACAAAAAGATGTAAATTGTCTGCCAGTATAAGCAGGTCCATTATCAGTCTTAAGGGATGCAGGTGCACCCCATGCTGCCCATGCCTCTAAGCAGTGAGTAATGACATTATGTGCCTTTTCTCCAGATAAAGCAGAAGCATGGATAATTCCAGAGCATGTATCAACGGAAACATGCACATACTTGAGGTTACCAAAGTCAGGTATGTGTGTCACATCCATTTGCCAGACAACCAATGGCTTCAATCCCCGTGGGTTTACTCCATAATTAGGGGGATGAAGAAATGTGACACAATGGAGACATTGCAATACTATCTGCCGAGCATCCGCTCTTGAAATGGAAAAACGCCTGCGCAGCGTTAATGCATTAACATGGAAGTTTTGGTGAAACAACTTAGCCCCCTCTAAGGAGGAAGCCAAGCATATCAACTGACCTCTAGTGGCTGAGTCCGCACAGGCATTACCCTGGGATAACGGACCAGGAAGAGAGGTGTGAGCCCGGATGTGCATTGGATAAAAAGAAGCAGTGCGGCTACAGATAAGCTGTTGAAGCTGATTAAAGTAAGCAGATACATTATGGGCATCACTAATAGCTCCCACGGCCTCCAGGACTTTTAGTGCTTGTACCACATAGATGGAGTCCGAAATGAGATTAAAAGGAAAAGAACACTGTTTAAAGACTTCAATAACAATTTGTAGTTCTACCCATTGTGGATTTCCAGGAGCAAATTGATGCTGGATAGGGGGAGAGTCATTAATTACATAGGCTCCCATTCCAGACTTGGAACCATCAGTAAAAATGTTAACAGCCCCCGGAATTGGACTGGATGAAGTTACCTTAGGGAAAATGATGGGATGTTCTTTAACAAAATGGAGTAATGGATGAGAAGGGTAGTGATTATCAATACCTCCTTGAAATGAGCAACACAGAATAGCCCAGTTGTCTAGAGTAGCACATAAAACATTAAGTTGAGCTTTAGTGTAGGGTATGATAAGAGAAGAAGGTGATTGTCCGAAAAATTGAATGCTTTGTTGAATCCCTTTAAGTGCCAACGCTGCAACAGCATCAGGATAATATTCTAAGGATTTTCCTGGGGATACATGTGGGTGGATCCATAGTAAAGGCCCATCTTGCCACAGTACTCCAGTAGGCTGCCGCATAGTGGCAAGCACACATAACTGGAAAGGTTTATCACTCTGGAGCCTGCATAGAGTAGCATGCTGTATAGCTTCTTCTACTTTTATAAGGGCCGCTCTAGCCTCTTTGGTGAGGCTACGAGGGGAAACAAGAGCTGGATCACCCTTAAGAGTAGCGTACAAAGGCTGTAGCACAATATTAGGAATATGTAAATATCCTCTTATCCAATTAATATCTCCCAGCAGTTTCTGAAAATCATTTAGAGTTTGGAGATCTTGAGTCCTGATGGTGATTTTTTGCGGATTTAGTTTGTCATACCCAATTGTCGCTCCCAAATACTTAATAGAATCCCCCGTTTGAACCTTTTCAGGTGCGATGTGCAGTCCATATTGAGCTAACAGCATCACTAGTTCTTTATAAGCCTCATTAACTGTCTGTTCTAATTTTGCGGCCAATAACACATCATCCATATAATGAATGATCTTGGTGGAGGAATACTTATGTCTGAGAGGTGCGAGTGCCTTACCCACATACATCTGGCACATGGTGGGACTATTAGCCATTCCCTGCAGTAACACTACCCACTCAAACCTTTGATCTGGTTCCTCGTGGTTACACGAGGGAAGGGTAAAGGCAAAACGTTGTGAATCTTTAGGATGCAAAGGAATAGAAAAGAAACAGTCTTTAATGTCAATAACAATAATACGCCAGCCTTGAGGAACAGAGGAGAGCAGAGGCAGCCCTCTTTGAATGGGCCCCATAAGTTGCATTTGAGCATTAACTGCTCGTAGATCATGCAGTAGGCGCCATTTCCCTGATTTTTTCTTAATGACAAATATGGGAGTATTCCATGGAGAAGTAGAAGGTTGGATGTGACCCAAGTCAAGTTGTTCTTTGACTAGATCATGGGCTGCTGCCAATTTAGCTGAGGGAAGAGGCCACTGAGGCACCCAAACAGGCTCCTCGGTGAGCCATGTTATGGGTATTTGAGCCCCAGTGGCCCCTAGGAAAAACCCAGACCAAACCTGTTAAGCTTTTGATGACCTTGCACAGGATGCCTACGCCCCTGTAGGTGTTTTCCTAGTCCTAGACCTGGCCTATACCACATATTTTGCATGATTTGTTGAGACACTGGGGAATAGTCATTACTAAGAGTGAACCCCATGTCTTTCATCAGATCACGGCCCCATAAAGAAATAGGTAAATCAAGTACATAAGGCTGAAAGGTACCATTGTGTCCTTCCGGGTCCTTCCAAGATAGATGTCTGCAGCTGATTTGAGGGGCTTGGGCATATCCAAGTCCTCTTAGGGATTGATCAGAAGTCTGCACTGGCCATCCCTTAGACCAGTCCTTAAGGGCTATGATACTACGATCTGCTCCTGTATCCAATAATCCCACAATAGATTTACCTTCTATGCTTAATTCCAAAGTGGGGCGATTGCTCATATCCAGTGACAAATAGGCATAATTCCCTCCGGTGGTACCAATCTCATTTCCCGTCCGTGACCTTGAGTCAGCAGGGAAGTAGTTATGCAAGCTAGGCAAAATTAGCAATTGAGCAATCCGATCCCCTGGGGAGATAGACACAATGCCCCTTGGAGCTTCCACCATAACCTTTACTGCCCCTACAGTATCAGGGCTTATGACTCCGGGGAAAACATGAAGACCTTGTAGGATAGAGGATGCACGTCCAATTAGCAAACCTACAGTGCCAGGTGGTAAAGGCCCTTTGAACTCAGGTTCCACCAATTGGACTGCCATCTTAGGTGTTAATACGAGTCTGGAGGTGGAACAGAGGTCCAATCCTGCGGCACCTGTAGTGGCTCTCCGTGTCTCGTGGGATGGCGCAGAGAAAGCCATGTCTCGGGTTCGGGTGTGACATTCTCCACTGCCCCATATATTTGTGGGCCCTGGGGTCGGGGGCCCCTTCAGCCGTTTTTTGGCCCAGCTGAAATAGGCTGTCCAAGGATGTCCCTCACTGATCTACACTCTTTTGCCCAATGCTTCCCCTTTTTGCATTTTGGACACAGCCCCGGTTGACGAGGGCCATTGGAAGGGCCACCGTGAGGAGGTCCAGTAAAATTGTCTTTTTTGGGACAGTCACGTTTGAAATGGCTGGATTGACCACAATGGAAGCATGTTCCGGCACCAGGACCGCCCCCTTTTGCAATCCGAAGGACAGCAGCTGCAAGACCTGCATTAGTTAAAGGTCCTCCAATCTCTCTACACACTTTCATCCATGCTTCTATGCCCTTGATTTTATAAGGAGTGATTGCTGCTTTACATTCCTTGGTGCATTGCTCAAAGACCAATTGCTTGATAAGGGGCATGGCTCTATCAGGATCCCCAAAAATCTTTCCAGCGGCATCCACCATCCTTGCTACAAAATCTGAAAAGGGTTCTGTAGGGCCTTGTAGAATCTTGGTCAAATTACCAGACACCTCTCCTCTATTTGGAAGTGATTTCCATGCCCGAATGCAAATGTTGTTAATTTGATCATATGCCTCACGAGGGAATCCTGTCTGTTGATTAGCAAATCTACCTTGTCCCAAAAGCATATCCTTGTCCCAATGGGGGTGTCCCGCTGCATGGTTTTGGGCGGCCTGCTCTACCGCACCCTCTAGCACAAAGGCTCTCCAGTCCAAATATTTACCTGGAGAAACACAAGCCCGAACAAGGCTAGCCCAATCATAGGGAGTCATACAGTATCTAGACAGACTCTCCACCTGAGTTAGTGTGAGGGCGGCATCCACCCCATAAGTGTGCACAGACTCCGCCAGGGTCTTCATAATTTTGAAATCTAAGGGCTCATGGAATCTTCCCCTATTGTCATCCTGGAAAACTGGATAAGCAAGACCCATCTCAGCGTTAACAGCCCTCCATGTTTGGGCATGGAAAGCTCTCCCCGAAACACCCCCACCGTACGGCGGTGGATCCGGAGGATCATTTTTTTGAGCTCCTGTTTATTTTTGTTCCCTTCTCCTATAGCTAAACTCCCTAGCTGACGAGACAGCCTCCTGAGCTCTTCCTCCTCATCCTCCTCTTCCTCTGACCCACTTTCGTATGGGGGTGTGCGCAGCGTACTGAGATCTGGATACAATCGTCTCCTCCCCTGTTTCACGCTCCGCACACTCCCATCCTCCTGAAATACCTCACTTCCTGCCGTCTCCGATTTTTCCTCATGTAATTGTTCTAGAACTTCCTGTCCTTTAGTAAGTGCTTCCTGACATCTGCCATCTGTGAGGCAACTACGGACCATCTTCCAAAGGGGTATCACCCCACCCTCTAATATGCCCTGCTCAGAGCAAAGTCAAGATCTTTGCCTAACTTATCCCAGCTAGGTATAGTAAGGCTGCCCGAAAATGCAAACCACGGTGCAGCAATATCTGTCTTCTGTAAAAATCTCTGTAAAGTACTACGTTTCACTTCTAGGCCCTTGGAATGTAACAGGCCATCTAGGGCCAGGAGAAGCGGACTTGAAGATGCGGCACCCATGACACAACAAAAGACACACAGAAAACAAAAGTGAAAGTACACAGTGCAGCTGCAATAAAATGTAACGCTCTCTCTTGCTTTACAGAGGAGTTGCCCCGCTTTGATCGCGGATCCCATTTACCTGGGACTAATCCCCGCTTTGATCGCGGATCCCACTTACCTGGGACTAACCGGTGCACCACCCCTGACTACTGAAAGTTATGGTTCCCGGGTTTCGGCACCACTTGGCGCGACCCCTTGCCCGCAAGGAAGACGCAACTCAGGAATCTTCTTTCAGCAGTTTATTCAGGCCCTTGATATTTCTTCTCCTTCCCTCGGATGTCCCTCCCAGCCTTAATAAAGCATCTCAAGTCCCAATGCGAAGCTGCCATGTGGAACTTTCTCATAGGGTGTTGAAAAACCATGCGCCAACTCTCCCAAATAAGGAGTTGTTTGTCACAGACCACAGTGGAGCCAGCGCCATCTTGTAATGGTGACCATAATCTGCAGAAGCGGCTCACCACAAACTGCTCTTGCAGTGACCAATCAAGGAGTGGGACATAGAGCAAGCTCAGGGACTGCAACACATGGCCTCATACCCAGGGCTGTGTGTACGTGGTAAGTGGCCTGCCTCTCAGATGCCCTTAAAGTATGCCATGTATTCAGTACTTCATACACTTTTCTGCACACTATTTCATTTCTTGCCTAGAGATATAGACTTCTGGGTGCAACTGGAGGTTTGATAATAATAACTGAAGCCATGTATAAAATGAGATTTTCTCAGTAAAAATTATGAGAAGAAAAGATGTCTTATGAACCAGGCCTGAAGGACTCCTGCATTGAACAGGTTGATGAATGATCAGTCCTGAAAACCATGGCAGAGCTGTAGCAGGAGAACCAGGAGAGCATGACCCCACACAGCCAGGAGAAGGAGACCTAGGCTAGGAGGTAGCAGGCTGCATGCTGCAAAGAGAGCAGGCAAAGGCATAAGCTGTCCCGGGTCTGTTGCCCAGGGACACCATCAGTGACTTGGATAAGGTGTTTTGATGGACTCTGGAGAAAAAGCTGGATTGGAGGGACTTGAGCATAAGTGATCTGAGGGTAAATTTTTGTAGGGATCAAGGTCAGATGCATGTAGTAGGAACCCCAGAAAACACTGACAATACCAAGACAGGGGTATATTTAAAGCCAGAATCTCCACAAGTAGGTGTTAGTCTGGTGGATTCAGTATGTCTGAGCATCTAGAATTTTACAAATTCTGGCTGCTACAGTCATGGGAACAGATTTATACTTCACTCAAAAGGAAGAATGGAGAGACGGGGCAAACACCCTTGTGCATTGGAGTCTGCTTCCCTTAAGGCACACTTCCAGAAATGTCAACCAACATCTATGACTGTTGCCCAATGACATCGCTGCTCTTGTTCCCAGGCCTGCCCCTGGGGAAGTGGAGAATGTGCTGTCAGTCATCAGTAGGTGTCTGTGGGGAGCTGGGTCCAAAGATGTTCCTAGGATACCAAAATCGCACAATGCTCAAGACCCTTCTGTAGGATGTCAGGGTTTGCATGGGGCCCATATACCACCTCCTGTGGACTTCAGTCCTCTCTGGTCACTCATAATATCTGGTAAAGCCCACAGACTCTGGGCAGAGTTGCCACACTGTATCATTCAGGCATAATGAGGAGGACAACTGCAGGTGCAGGACAGGTGCAGCTATACCCTATAGTTTTGATCCTCAGAGGGTTGAATCGCTGGCATGGAAACCTTGGATACAAAGGGCTGCCTATGTGGCTGGGCATGCTGCTAGGCCCCTCCCACCACATCAGGGTTTTCCTGCAAGGACATAAATGGAGACTGGCTGTCAGATGAACAGCTACCAACATCTGCCACACATGATGGTGGCTTCCCCTGTGACCCAGCATTTGTCTGGGGAGGAAGGGAGCAAAGGAGAGTGTAGTGGGGAGCCTCAAGGGAGGGAGGGTGCAGTGGGGAGGGGGTCTAGAGGAATTTTTTTTCCCTGAATGGTGGCTGCTCTGTGTTTAATGCTGGTAGAAGCTCATAATGCAGATGTTAATGTGGGCTGTTTTCTGGGGTCCTGAAATGGTCCTCCATGGATTTTTCAGACACTGTGGGGGCAGTCATATCACTATTACTCCTCCCTTTAGAGAATTCTATTGAAAAGAAAACCCACCAGTTTTGTGCATAAGTAGATCTGTTGCATGTACCTTTTTCATATGGCATGAGTCCACCTTGCCTTCTCATCATTCCATGGTTGCCCTCCAAGAACTGGCATGGAAAGTACCTTTAGGGAAATCCAAAGGAACAGTGGAAATCAGAGACACACACCCCCTTGGTGATCTTCTCATCCAAAGAAAGGAGCTGGTTTTCCTGGTCACTTGAGGGGTGGGTGTCTATGGGCTCAGTGGCACTTCACCCCACCACTTTTCCTTGTACCAAGGTCAGTTCCAGCCACTGCTGGAGAGAACACCATGGGGCACCTGGCTCAGCCATGGAGGGCTGATGTTGGTTGAGTAGCTGGCACCAGGCCTCCATGGGTTGCCATAAGACCTTGAGCCCAGGCCCAGGAGTGCATTTTCCCTCTGTCCCTGATGTGGACAGTTTGTTCTCTACATTCTTGTAGAGAAAAAGTGGAGGTCTCATGTTCTACACCTTCCTGCTGACATGGGGATATTGTCACAAAAACATCTCATCACCTGATCCAAAGGGGATGAAGATGGCAATGCAAATGTCTGCCTGGGAAGGGCTTGTACCCTAGAATGACCAGAAAGGGCCCCTGAGTTATGTCACCAGGTTGCTTGTCCTGCCTGTGGATTAACCTCCTTGGACAGGGCTGGAGGTCTCCACAGTATACAGGTGTGTGATTGTGAATCTGGAAGAGCAGGTGAACTCGAGCACAAGCAACCACTGCAAGAGTGAGGGGTAGCAGAGACTGTCATCAATCATGATGGAGGAGAGACCAGGTGAGGGAGTGCAAGGCTGGGCCACTCTGCAATCAGAGGAAACCAGTGCCTCAGGGTTACTGTAAAGAGAGCATCCTCCAGGAGCAGGATCCAAGGATTTCACATCAGCTCTCTTCTGAGGCCTCTTCCACTGCCTGCACTGCCCTTGCCTCAGAGGTTAGAATTCCTCTCTTTTCAACCTTTGTCCCAAGTATAGACAAAACTCCTCCATTTGCTGCCCCTTAGCATGGGTCAAATGAACATCAATTTAAGAAATGCTTACTGAGTACAAAGGGACAACCCCAGGGAAGCCAGAAGTCAGACACCTAGTTCCAGGGTAGTTCTGGCTCCCTGAAACAGTAAACACTGCCTCATTCCAAATGAAGTCCCAGGGAAAGAGGTCACTGCAGGGTCCATCCTGTTCTGCCTACTGAGCAGACATCTTTAACCATGAACACAACAGGTTCCTTGTGAACATAAAATCTAGGCTAATGCCATCCAGCTACCTTAACCCACTGGAATGTGGCTTGACCCTTTAAGGAGCATCCCTGTCCCACAGTCACAAGGTGAAGCCCACACATAAACATGGCAGGTACTTTGTTCCAAGAGGTGTCTTCTGGGAGGAGTCTTACAGAGACCTTGAAAGCAATAACTGTTGAGGGTTTACAACAGGGTGGTGGCAGGCTGGGGCTTGGCTCAATGGTGGAGACTTTGGTTTTGAGGTCAAGGAGCTTGTGGAGTTTTCTGTGAGTTGTGCTCTAAAGCTGCTCTTGATTCCCATGAGCCTTCCTTTCCTGACTGCTCCATCTCTAACTGCCCACTCTACACCCTGGCTCTTCTTCCCCAGGAGCTCCAGAATGGGGTGGGAGACCTTCATCTTCCTTTGCCTTCCAGGTTGTCCTCAAGGCCAGGTCTATGGAGCCTCCTCCTTTCTGAGTTCATTGTCTTTAAGAGGCAACAAAGCAACTTTAAGAAGTCAGAAAATCTCCAGAAATTTGCCCTGGACTTAGTCCTTAAGGGCCACGACCACAGCATCTTTTCCCCAGGCTCCTAGCACTATATCGCCTTCTTTAGGAAGTTCAAACAAAGGGAGCAGAGAGCAACGTCACAGAAATAATGGAAATCCAAGGCAAGAAGGGGATGGTTGAAAGCATCCAACTTCCTGAATAAACTGTGGGCCAAAGCCCCCTCCTGGGTTTTCAGTGAGAAGGTTTGCGGGAACTTTGCCATGACCATGATAGGGAGGGATGTGGCTGGTGAAGGTGTGATTAATGAGTGTCTGGCTGAGTAACGACAAGTGAGCATGGAGATGCTGACAGTGTTACTTGGGAACCTGGCTATGGAGGAGGCAGAGAGACTACAGGGACTCAGTTTCTTTTTGTGTGTGTGTGTTATTTTTCACCCTCATTTTCCCCTGGGAGAATCTGCTGCTGGGAATGGGATCCTGGAGAAGGAGATCACACCACCATGATGTGGGATGAGAGAAGCTTGAACTGAGGACACTGCCTGCCTCTGCCACTGGAGGTGTAGGCTGGTGCTGGATATGGGAAGGGCCAGCACTGTGGTTCAGGCAGTGCAGGGAGTTCTCAGTGCAGAGCCTGATGCTTGCAGGGTTGTGGGCAGGTGTCAGGGACTGGAAGGTCACTTTGATGTTCTGTAGAGATGTGCCTTGATCTGTCAGGAGGCACAGCTCTTAGGCTTGCGGCACCGATGTGAGTTTGCTCAGCAGTCTCTTGACATTGATGTTCCACAGAGGCTGTGGTTGAGAGAAGAGTAACCATATTTAAAGTCTGACAAACCTGCAGCATGTGACAGGAGCAGCCATAAGAAGGCCTGATAGATCTGTCCATCTTCCATGTGATCTGGGGTTGTGACCTTGACTCCTAAGGCTGTCTAGACTTTTGGGTATCTGAGCCTCCCTTGTCCCAAGGTTAATTTGGGGGCATCATTAAGAGCAAAGCAGTTGTAGCCCTGGTTTTAAACAAGCCAGCCACCCCTGGGCCACTGGGATCTAATTGTTCAAAAACTAGGCTACTGGTTGTAAGATGGATCCAAATTTGGGGTTTAGAACCCCTAAAGCAAACCCCAGCCTTTTGTGTATTTACTTGTGAAAGGATTTTGTAAGTCACAGAAGGCCCAAAGCAGGGCACAGCCTAGCTCCAACTTTAATGATCAAAGACCCTTCAGTGTCTGATATTCAATGGCAGGCTCTTTCCCTCTCCTTTTATATAAAGGTTTTCTGTAAAGGTTTGGCTGTTACATAATTAGGAATCCATAGCAAAATGAATGCCTTGTTCTGAGGACACTCCTACCTGAAGTTGGTTTCTGGCTAATGAGGTGTTTGCCTTTGATTTTATCACTAGGTTCCTTCCTTGAATCAGAAAGAATTTTATCCTCTTGTATTATTTGAAAGGGTTTGTCAAAGTTTGCTGTCAGTTCTTTAAATATTTGGTGGGTTAGCTGTGATGCCACCTGGGCGTGGGCTTTTCTTCCTGTGATTACCAATGTCACCTGAGCTTGTTACAGGTCTGTTCAGGTTTTAGTTTCCTCCCTGAGCCAACTGGAGTCATTTTTTCTCTTTTCAAAAACTTATCTATTTTCTCTAGGTTTTCTGATTTGTTAGCACACAACCATTCATAGTGTTCATTTGTATCCATTTTTCTTTCTTTAAATTTAGTAATTATGTCCCCTCTTTCATTCTTGGTTTTAGTTATTTGGGTGGTCTTTCGTTTTCCCTTTGTCAGTCTAACAAAATAGCTTCTTTCTTTCTTTCTTTCTTTCTTTCTTTCTTTCTTTCTTTCTTTCTTTCTTTCTTTCTTTCTTTCTTTCTTTCATCTTTCTTTCTTTCTATTTTTTAGTTGTCAATGGACCTTTATTTTTATTTATTTATATGTGATGCTGAGAAGTGAATCCAGGGCCTCACACATGCTAGCCAAGCACTGTATATCACTGAGCCATAATCCAAGCCCACCTACTTGTCTGTTTTGTTATTTTTAATGTATCAATTCTTTTCTGTGTATATTTTCTCTATATTTTTATGATCAATTTCATTAATTCTGATCTAATGTTTATAATTGCTATTTCTTTCTAATACCTTGACAATATTACTAATAAAAATGTCCATTCTTTTTTTTTAAAGAGAGAGAGAGAGTGAGAGAGAATTTCAATATTTATTTTTCAGTTTTTGGCGGACACAACATCTTTGTTTGTATGTGGTGCTGAGGATCGAACCCGGGCCACATGCATGCCAGGAAAGCATGCTACCACTTGAGCCACATCCCCAGCCTCAAAATGTCCACTCATATCAGAATCAAACTTTCATCTTGTTGATAGCTGTGTAGCTTTTATGGAGTGGTGTGGACAGAGCTTCTTTCTTTTCCTCCCAACCTAGTGTATCTCTGAACATAAAGTGCCTCTCCTGCAGGCATCATGTAGTGGGACCTGTTTATGTCATGTCTGATGATCTCTCTCTCTGTTGGACTGTCAAGCCAACTCACAGGAATGTTCTATTGATATATTAATTACATCTTCCATACACATTTCATATCCTATTTTCCTGTTGTTTTGGTTTTCTTTCACTTTTATCAATTTCTTTTGCACTAGATGATTATTTTCTAGTGTAGTATTTTAATTCTTTTAATGATTTTTTACTATTTTGTGGTAATTTTTTTAGTAGTTGCTACAGGGTTTTTATACATATCTTACCATATCAACTTAGGTTTTTGTAAGAAATAATTCCTGTGAAATACAGAAGGAGGCCTGACACTGTGGCTCACTCCTATAATCTAGGTATTCAAGAGATACAGAAGGATTACTTCCATATAACTCGTATCCATCTTTATGATATTATTATTGTGCATATTAAATATGTCACAGTAAAACAATTCATTGTTATAACCATGTAATTTTATGAAGCTTATAGCAGGAGATTAGGTCCACAATTACATAATTTTTAAGTTAACTTTCTTACTTACCATTCTGGCTTGCTCATTTGGTTTGTTTCTGTGGCTCCAGTCTTTGATGTCAAACTCCCACTCCATGCAGCTTTGCTCCCATCCACCTTCTTTTTTCCTGGTATTGTTCAATGTATTGCGTTTCTTCAGTACAATTACATACATACTGCTAAAGATAATTGCTTTTAATATCAGTTTAAGAAAGAAAAATAGGTATGCATTTATACTTTTATATCTAGGCAATTACTTTTAATCGGATTTTTAATGTGGGTTAAAAGCATTGTATAGATAACTTTCTCTAAGCTTAAAGAACTTTCAGAAATACATTTATTTTGCCTTCATTTTTGTTTTTTTTTTAATTTTTTTATTGTTGGTTGTTCAAAACATTACATAGTTCTTGATATATCATATTTCACACTTTGATTCAAGTGGGTTATGAACTCCCATTATTACCCCGTATACAAATTGCAGAATCACATCAGTTACACTTCCATTGATTTATATATTGCCATACTAGGGTCTGTTGTATTCTGCTGCCTTTCCTATCCTTTACTATCCCCCTCCCCTCCCCTCCCCTCCCCTCTTCTCTCTCTACCCACTCTACTGCAGTTCATATCTCCCCCTTGTATTATTTTTCCCTTTCCCCTCGCTACCTCTTGTATATAATTTTGTATAATCCTGAGGGTCTCCTTCTGCCTTCATTTTTGAAATATAATTTTGCTGCCTATATGACTCTTGATTGACAATCCCTTTTGAAACTTTTGGGTGGTATTCTCTAACTTTCTGGTTCCATTATGTCTGATAAATCAGGTGTTAATTTGAGTTTCTCTTGAGTGTGATGAATTACTTTTCTTTTGATGTTTGTATTATATTCTCTTTGTCTTTCAAAATTCTTACTGTGATGTGTACAAATGTGAGAGTCTCAGTGTTTATCCTACTTGTTATGGACTTCTTGGACCTGTAATGGTTTCATCAAGTCTGGAATGGTTTTAGTCATTATATCTTAAACACTTTTCTGCTCCTTCTTCTTTCCCTCCTTCTAGAATTCCTGGTACATGTCTATTGGTGAGCTCGGTGGCCCACATTTCTCTAATGCTCTGTTCACTTTTATCATTGTCTTTTCCTTTGTTCTTTGGGTTGTATAATCTCTATCAATCTCTCAGCTTGGCTTCTTCTTTCTGTCCACCTCATCTATACTGTTGATCTTCTCTATTTTTTTTTTATTTCAAATTTTGTCCTTTTTTTAATCTCAGGATTTTTTTTCTAAAAAATAATTTTGCTTTCTAATGTTTTCAGAAAATGTTCATTAGGTATTTTATGTCCATTTAACTATTAAGACATCATCAAATTACTATACTTTTATTATTTAAAAATTTATAGTTTTATATGTATTATTATAACATGTATTATATATGATATGTTTACATATTATATAATATATTTTACATATTTTCAAATCTTTCCTAAGATTAACATCTGAGTTCTCATAGGAAGTTTCTGGAACCTGCATTTCCCCCCCTGTGGATGGGTAACACTTTTCTGTTTACTGTGGACTCTGTTTTGTCCTTCCATCAAATCCATGTGTTGAAGCCCTAACCTCCAATGTGATGATATTTGGAGGTGGGCCTCTGAGGTATAATTAGGTGTAGATGAGGTCATAAAGACAGGACCCTTATGATGGGGCTCATGTCCTCCATCAAAGGAAGATGACAGATTCTCTCCTCCCTCTGCATGCACTGAAGCCCAGCCCTGCAAAGACGGTGTGTGCACAGTGGGAAGGCAGGGCTGTGCAGGCAAGGAAGGCTCTTTTTAGCTCTGCAGTCCCCAAATCTGTCAGCACTATGGCATCCAGCTTATTACCCTCCAGAACTATTAGAAAAAAATGTGTCTGAAATTACCCTGTCTGTCATAATTTCTTATAGCAGGCTGAGCTAAGACATGCTTCTTCACATCTTGTGAGTTTTTTTGTTTTGTTTTGTTTTTGTTACTAAAAACTTGATGTTTGGGGTGATACACTCGACTGAGCCATACTCCAGGCTTTTGTTGTTGTTGGCTCGTTTGTTTATTTAGGGTCTGTAATTAGAGCTTCTCTCCTCTCCTGCGTGGGGCTTGTGCTGGTCCTCAGAGGGCACAGCCTTGGTCATGCTCATAGGCTTCTGGTAGGACAATGGAGTCAGCAGTGCTCTTCCAGTGGACCTGGGGTTTGATTACTGGTGGTTTGTGTTAATGGGAAAAGGTAAGATAAAGAAAAACCACATTGCAAGGTTATGTGACTTTATTAAATTATGTTTACAGGTTTACTTGTCACAATTTTGTAACAAAATGTTTATTCTAGCATCTGTTTATCAACATTCGTCACTAGTGCAAATTTCCTTTTATGGGAATCATGTTCTTATGGTCATACTGCTGTCTAATAAATCAGAGCTGTCACAGCTCACCTGATTTGCTGTTATTAGGTTTTTCTTGTGCTTTTCTAACTGGTTCATCTCCTTGTTCTCTCTGTTTTCCACAGCTTTCCAACAATGGTGACTCCATTTTTGCGAATGGGAAGGAAATGAAGAGTAAAGTGAGGAGGCCATGGTTGTGGCTCATTGGTATAGCACTTGCCTAGTATGCATGATACACTTGGTTCGGTTTCCAGCACCACATACAAATAAACAAATAAAATAAAGGTCCTGTGTCTATCCACAACTAAAAAAAATAATAAGAAGAAAGAGTAAAGTGGACACAATAGTGAACTTCACCCACCAGCATCCTGGGAGGTGGAGGATACTGTCTTTTAATTTTTTTAAATTTTTATTGTTGGTTGTTCAAAACATTACATAGTTCTTCATATATCATATTTCACACTTTGATTCAAGTGGGATATGAACTCCCAATTTTACCCCTTATACAGATTGCAGAATCACATCGGTTACACATCCATTGATTTACATATTGCCATACTAGTGTCTGTTGTATTCTGCTGCCTTTCCTATCCTCTACTATCCCCCTTCCCTCCTCCCCTCCCCTCTTCTCTCTCTACCGCCTCTACTGTAATTCATTTCCCCCCCTTGTATTTTTTCCCTTTACCCTCACTTCCTCTTGTATGTAATTTTGTATACCCCTGAGGGTCTCCTTCCATTTCCATGCAATTTTCCTTCTCTCTCCCTTTCCCTCCCACCTCTCATCCCTGTTTAATGTTAATCTTCTTCTCATGCTCTTCCTCCCTACTCTGTTCTTAGTTACTCTCCTTATATCAAAGAAGACATTTGACATTTGTTTTTAAGGGATTGGCTAGCTTCACTTAACATAATCTGCTCTAATGCCATCCATTTCCCTGCAAATTCTATGATTTTGTCATTTTTTAATGCAGAGTAATACTCCATTGTGTATAAATGGCACATTTTTTTTATCCATTCGTCTATTGAAGGGCATCTAGGTTGGTTCCACAGTCTTGCT
The DNA here is from genome assembly GCF_048772815.1 of Callospermophilus lateralis. NCBI lineage: Eukaryota > Metazoa > Chordata > Mammalia > Rodentia > Sciuridae > Callospermophilus > Callospermophilus lateralis. The sequence continues at coordinate 35,451,577 of NC_135311.1, read as the reverse complement.
ATTGTGAATTGTGCTGCTATGAACATGGATATAGCAGTGTCCCTGTAGTATGCTCTTTTTAGGTCTTTAGGGAATAGACTGAGAAGGGGAATAGCTGGGTCAAATGGTGGTTCCATTCCCAGCTTTCCAAGAAATCTCCATACTGCTTTCCAAATTGGCTGCACCAATTTGCAGTCCCACCAGCAATGTACAAGTGTACCCTTTTCCCCACATCCTCACCAGCACTTGTTGTTGTTTGACTTCCTAATGGCTGCCAATCTGACTGGAGTGAGATGGTATCTTAGGGTGGTTTTGATTTGCATTTCTCTGACTGCTAGAGATGGTGAGCATTTTTTCATGTACTTGTTGATTGATTGACCCAGATTGAGCTGACCCAGATCAAGGGCTAGAGAACTCTGGTGACTTCTAACGTAAGGTGAAAACCACACCACAGTGGGTTACAGTGGTCTGTGCTTGAGGTTCAGATCAATCTGACTTGGGACTCTCTCACACTTTAATATTAACACTTCCTAGAGTAGTTGTGGGGATACAGTGAGATGACAGATGCACCTGACATAAGACCTGGTGTTGACTATAGCTGTTTCTCATCTCCATCTCATTCCTGTTCATTCCTGTGTTTCTCTTCCTCAGTCCTCCTGATAATGGATGTTGGCCATTTTTCATGCACACAGTGTAGAGATTAAGACTATGAGTGTTGAAAAGAGGCTTTCTGAGTTTAAACCCTGGTTTTCCCACTTAAAGCTCCGTGAACTTGTGTTTTCACCTGTTCATTCCTCAGTTTATTTGTCTGAATTGAGAATAATAATATTACTGAAAAGTTGTCCCAATAATTCAATGACATGATTCATTCTCCAGTAGACAGAATTCTAAAGATGAACTGCTTGGTCTCTAAGAATCCCATCTCCTGCTTCACCAGTCAAACACTGATCTGATCATGTTGTGAGGGGACTTCACAGCAATAACTACAAACAACTTATCAAACTTATGGAGAGTACCCTTCGTGGGCCAGACCAATCAGACAAGCCACATGAGAGAAGAATATTCTCCCTAGCCTCATGGCCACACCATCCAGCATATGGCCCACAGCCTTGGTCCAAGAGTGTCCTTGGCTTCTTTCACTTCATTTACTTAATTACTCACTTTGTACATGACACCAGTGTTGGTGTGCAACACTTTGGACAGGTTTAAAAGTCGTCTTTCTGCCTGGAGACAGGAGAAGCCCTGGACTAGATGTCCTGTCACTACACAGCAACTGGGTGTTCCCTGCAGCAAGACATTAGGAAGATAAACTCTTTCTAGATAATTAACAGCACTCAAGAGGGCTTCTTCTACATTCACACTGCCATGATGTATATCAACACTAGCCTTCTGAAGCCAGAAATTGGCAGTGATAGAGAAAACTTAACACACCTTACTCTTTGGCAAATACTATTCCCATAAGTCCCAGAAATTGACCCTGTTCATTAAGTTCATCTTGGCTAACCTCTGGAAATAGGAAAACTTTCTCCTAAATCTGATCAGGAGCTAGAGAAGTAGCTCAGTGGTGAGTCTGCACATAGCATACAGAAGGACCCAGAATTTGATCCCAGCACCAATAAATATTTTGAATATTAAGAATTTAATTTTAAGCAACTTCCCATTATGGTACTAACAAATGGGAAAGAAAAGCATTATATTGGATTCCACATCTGGCCCCAGGAAATGACTCGTGGGAGTCAAAGTCAACCTCACAGGAGCTACAAACACAGGAAGTGGGTCAGATTCCACTTTCCACCTCCATCTCCCTCTCACACAGGCAGGTCTGCTCCTGATTTCTGAGAGCTTCCCCACCAATAAAAAGTCATGAGGCCAGGACCATGAATAAAAAGCTTGTAGATGCCCTGGTCTAGTCCCTGGTTGCTGCTTGCTAATTGTGTGCTCATTGCCAAATCCCAGCACACCTTGGGGCTTCTATTTGCTCTCCTATACAATGCAGACCTTCACCCAAGATTCTTAGGAGGATGGCAGAGTACAGTGAGTGCAAAATCCTGCCACTGGGGAAAGCACAGAGTGGTCACCGGGAGCATCCCCTAGAGCTGCTGATGCACCATGGACAGCAGCTCCCTGAGCTCAGTGTGTGAGGGACTGGGTCAAGAGAAAATGCCTGAATTCAATCCTGGTTGACATACTCCTGAGATGTGTGACTTGGACAACTAACAAGTCATCTCTCAGTGACAATTTCTCTTCTATTACATATGATTCTGCTCATTCCAGAATCTAGCTGTGATACTCAGAAATGGTTAGAAGTCCCAGAATAAGAAGAAGCTATTTGTATCAGATTGTATCTCCAACCTTACCAACACTCAGGGCCTAGAGAGTTTTAGCTACCACCTCTTGATTCATACCAGTCAGTGGCCAGCAAGACTGACATCACTGTTGGACCCACTAAGATCTGAACTGCTCTGGCCTTCTGTGATTAAGTCACCATTAGCAGTCACCTCTGCATGAAGATGTAGCTTTTAATATTTGGCTATTAAGCAGTGAATGGCTCATGAGCTGGTGGGTCAGGAGCCTTGCTCTCCTCTTGTCACCTCTCACCAAATGTCCCAGAAAGTTCTTCAGAGACATTTTCAAGCTTCCCCACATCCTTTGTATCCCTAACCAACAATTTCTCTATAATGTGCCCAAATATGCTTTCTCTAGCCCAGGAAAACAGGCTTCTGGGTCAGTCTCTGGACTCAAATAACAATAGATTTAAAGTAATTCCTGACTGTACCCATCACAACCCCACTGTCAAGATGGTCTAGAAGAAAATGTGTAGGTGATTCCTATCACTGAAGCCTCTGAGAAAAAAAGTGTCCCTTTGCAGAAGGCAACTAACCTTTAAAGCCTCCTGGGTCACCTGGGGCTTGGGCAATAGGCTGTGAGAGATAAAGTTGATTCTGATACCAATGGTCAAAGGAAGTGAGAAAAGTGAGTGACTGGCACCTAGAGAGCTTTTAGCCTCCATCAAAGAGTAACTACTACCTCAGGGAGGGAGATCCTTGGCACAAGAGAGAAAAACCTGTCTGGCAACAATTGCTAAGACTCAACCCCATAAGTTACAGCCCAAAGTGGTCTACTGGGTAGCTCCAAGGGCACTGCCTTCTGTAGGATTAAGTTCAAGACAGCCTGCTTGGAAGGCTGAATCTCCTGCCTGGAGAAACCCCTTCCCAATTCCAGGTACTGCAATCAAAGCCCTCAGTGAACTGGAGGGCATAGAGGTGGGATAAAAGTGAAATCCTCCAAAATTAGGGCCTTGGGGTGCCCTAGAAAACAACCACAAGCCAGGGATAGAGAGTGAGGTGAGGGCCTGGGATCAGGGCTCAATGCCCTAGCTTCAGAGGCCATTGAAACTCTCTGCATCTTAGAGAGTTAGAGCTGGTTAGAACAGCCTAAGAGGAAGGGATCCCCCAAGGAATCCAGATGTCAAGTTCTGCCTCCCTTCAGACTTTTCTCGACACAAGGAAACAGTCTGCAAAATGGTCAGCTGCCAGGCAGGAACTTAGGAACACTTGTGATTGGAGGTAGAGAGCTGCTCACTGCTAACACCACTTGAAGTTGTTTCTTTGTTTTAGAAACTGCTCCTTAGAAAAGGCCTGGAAGAACCAGCTTAAGTCAGTCACAGCTCCTTTTCTAAGTGACCTAGGGTAAAATTTGCTACTCTAACTCATTATAATACTAAATTCTCTGCCCTAAATGAAGTGCATCTGCATTTGTTTGGTTTAGTACTGGGAATAGAAGCCAGGGGTGCTTTACCACTGAGCTACATTTTGTGTTACATATATCTCAGAACAAAGGAAAGAGAATATGATGCCATCTGTATCATTGTGAGCCCTCCAGAAATTAGTTTTGAACATTCTCACTATTTTTAGTATAGAAATAGAATGCTCAAACAGGAATGTGTATTACCTTATATGAAGACAAAGGCTAGTATGTAAAAGGAAACTAACCAGAGTATATGAGGGATAACGCCCTACACTAAATGCTCAGCCTTTGGATAAGAGTCCACTAAGGCTGGATGCACACAAATAAACACTCGTTTCTATTGAATACTCTGGTGTCTCCTTGTCTCTGTGTGAGAATCCCATGCAGCATTTTATTCTGTTTTATTTGATGCAAAAACTAACTTATCATTATCATTGCTATATATTTATAATGACCAGTTTGCCTAGAAGTATTTACATCCTATGAGAAGTGAAAGGAACATCTGAAAAAATACTTTGATGACTCTTAAATAGTAGTCCACAAAAAGTGACATAAAAGCCAACTCAAGTTTTAAGCTCCTTCTTTTTAGAAACATTAGATATGCTGTACTACTTAAAAATAGCTTATCAAAAACTGACTTGTGACCATGTTTGCCCTCTTCTAAAATTACTTTTAAACTAGTCTAACATGAGAGGTTTTCTATGCCAATAATTCACATGGCTTCTATAGAAAGCTCAACAGGCCTAAAGATGTAGCTCAGTACTAGAGAGCTTGCCCAGCATGCACTAGACTTTGAAATTTAACCACCAACACTGCAAAAAAAGAAAAGGGGGAAGGAAGGAAGGAAGGAAGGAAGGAAGGAAGGAAGGAAGGAAGAAAAATGATAGAGGACAAGAAGGGAGGAAAAATTGAGTCATTAAAACAAAAGGACAAGTGGTACAAATATAAATATATGATGTACTAGCTCTTTAAAATATTTTCAGAGCTTTAGAATTTTAGTGACATCAAACTGGGTGATATTATGACTATACAGAATGGCACATAATAAGTTCTGCCTTGGTCCTGCCTAAACCAAACCATCAGGTGAGTGACATGGAGAGGACTCTTCTCTGGCTTTATCGGGACAAGCTTGAACCTGTGCTGCTTCAGTATTCACAGCATAGTGAAGGCGCCAAGACTTCTCTGACAGGCAGTGTGAGTGTGCTAGGCCCCTGGGAGCCCATGAATGGGGCATCCTATGCCCATGCCTGCAGCCTCCCCCACCACCCACTGGTTCACAATGGTCTGCTCTGTTGCCTGGTACAGTTTTGTTCCTTACCAAAGCCCTGAATGTCCATAGCCTGTTTTGGCATGACTGAGCAAGGTGTGGTTGTAAAGGGAATAGCCAAAGTAGCCTTAGTGTGATGGAGGAGCAACAGCTGCCCCTCAGCCCTACTTGGGTGTGGTCCTGAAAAAGTAAGCAGGGTTGTGGTGTGCCTTGTCTAAAGACATGGAAACACACCCTAGTCCTTATGGCTGTATATGGGAATTGGTGATATGTACAGCTACTGGATTTTTTGTTGTTCTCTTGTTTTTGTGGTGAAGATATCAGTCTGTGAGAAGCAGGCGTTACATTAGAAGAGAAAAAAGCTTGCTCGAAATCTTTCTAGACTAATTGAAGAAAAATGTGAACTACTTGAAAAAGTTAGCCTTGTTGGAAAACAGTATGAAGGCTTAGAGTCATCTTTAAAGGATGCCATCTTGGAGAAGGAATCTGTAAAACCAGAAAATTTGGAGACAATATATGAAAACCTGGATAGGTCCATATCTAAAATTGAGGATGAAATATTCTATCTAGAAAAAGAGCTAAAAGAAGAGAAAACTAAACATTTTCAACAGAATGAATCGATGATGGATATATTAAAAAGAATTAAGTCCCTAGAAGATGAATCAAAATCCCTCAAATCTCAAGCTAAAGCAACCTTAAGAATATTTAAAATGAATAAAGAAGAGCAGTAACAATAGCAATAAAAGAGGCTTTCAATGAAAATTCCGAACTTCAGAAAAGTCACAAACAGCTTTTTCAAAAAGTTGAGGTATGGAAAGAAAAAGCCAAGAAACAGAAAATGACATTTGGACACTCTAAAGTACAAGCAGAACAAGTTATAAGAGATAAAGAATATCAAATTAAGTCTCTGAACACTTGCTGAAGATGAATGTTTGGGCTCTTGTGCTTGCAAAATTCCTAACAGATGATGGTAACTTGAAGTTGGAAATGGAGAGTGAATCAGAAATTTGTGTTCACTTAGAAGATCAGCCAAAAGGGGCTTTGAAGAAACTGGTTTATGTTGCAAAGTTAAAGGCCTCTTTTAAAACTTTAGAAAGAGAAAGAAGTCAAATTTTTACTTTATTATCTTAAGTAATTGAAACAAAGGAAGATGCTATACAATACATTAAACGTCTTAAGACAGAACAAGCATCTTTGCAAGCAGAAAATACATAGTTTAAAATTGAGAAACAGAATCTTCAGAAATTTAAAGTCATGATGGAACTATATCAAAATGTAATGGAACTCCAAAGGAAATTAATAGGAGGCGAAAATTACCAGGTAGAGCAAGAAGAGAAACTTTCCAAAGTGGAAGAAAAGATCAGGCATACAACTAAGCCAATGGAGACCTATAGAAAGGGAGCCAATGATCTTGAAGAAAATTTTTATCAGGGGTGTGTTATGTACTATGAGTAAAAAGCACATGGTAATGAGTTGGCAGCTCAGAGTGCTGAAAGATACCTCAAAGATTTAAGGAAACAAAATGCTCACAACAGACAAAAATTGATTGAAATGGAGTTCAAATTTAAACTTGCAGAGAAAGATCCTTCTGCACTTGATATTTCAAATACAGCATTTGGCAGAGAGCATTCCCCAAATGGTCCTTCCCCATTTGGTTTACCTTCATGTGAAATGAGACCTTCTTATATGGAAAAGAAAAGTCCACTCATACTCTCACTTTTGATGCCAGTGGGAGAAGGAAGAGGCTCAAGGTGCCCAGAGAATTCACTGGACCATCCGACTAGCAATGAAAGAAGAGAATCAAACTCTGATAGGTTAACTGATCCTCAGAGAGCATCTTCTGACACTGGGCCCCTGGCATCTCCATGTCAGCAGGCCCATAAGATAATGATCCCTCCACCAGGCCAACCATATTCTTATCCACAGCTTCCTCTACAAAGGCAAGATGGATGTTATTCCAATTATGGTAGACCATCTGCATCAGCAGAATTCAAATTCCACTATGCTGACTTTGGATAAAATAAATGTTGAATCCAGTAGAAATGATACCAAAGTTGACCTTGGTGATTCCAATATGCCTGATTCATCTCTCCCTGCTGAAAATGAAACAACTGTCTCTGGCTTTGCTTTCTCACCTTTCCCTTCAATCAGAGGTCCATTGTTTCCAGTGGATCCAAGGAGTCAGTTCATGAGAAGAGGACCCTTTCTTCCTCCACCTCCTCCAGGAAACATGTATGGAGCATCTTGAGAATATTTTTTTACCAGGCCCACCGCCCCCTCCATTGCCAATGGGACCTCAGTGTTTTCCTCATTATCTCCCTGCAAGAGCTGGATTTCTTCACCCACCTCCAACCTCTGCATTCTGAAAGTAGAAGTGAATTCCCTTCAGGCATGATTCTACCTTTAAATTACCCTGCTACTGAACATCCAGAAGCACAACAAGAAACCTGACAATATTTTGTATCTGCCTTCAAAAGTAATTTATCTCTCATTTTTAATTTAAGTAACTTCTTTTATTTAAGTGATTAAACTTTTGCTCCAATTGAAGCTTAATGAAAATATAAATTTTATGATAATATTTTGTAAATAAAGAAGGTTTAAATATGAATCTTATGAGTAAATTATTTCCATTTTATTCTAGAGTATAATATTTAATTTAATTAATGTACTATTATATAAGCAATAAATGAAGATATATATATATATATATATATATATATATATATATATATATATATATAAAATTTTGCAGTTGGAGATATTTTAAACTCCAACAAAGGCTGTCCCTTTATACAAAGAAACATATTTACTGTGATTGTAGCAAAGGTGAAAGTAACTTTATGCTTAATAAAAGATTTTAATTGATTTAAATTCTTGTTTGGCACTGATAATAAAAATCAGCTAGCTTTTCCATAAAAAATAACTAGAGTATATTAAGAGTAAATCAGAAAACACAACTATACATGTCATGGAAATGGGAGATTTCAAATACAAAAAAAAAATTCAGTTCTCAGAAAACTTTTAAAATTGGAAACCATAATTTGAGTTCACTCTGTCCCTGTTTTCCCTTATATCTTCTTTATTTTATACCCATTTTGCTGTGGTTCACTGATATGGGGAGTTTCCTAGTCTTTGTTTTATTTTCAGGGAGACATTTCTAAAATAGAAATTATTTATTAGGACACTGAAATGAAGAAACAAGGACATAACTCCAAATTTTGTTATTGTTAGATTCATAGTCATAAAATGCCTCTACTAAACTACTATAAATATTTGAAGTTTTTAATCTCAATTTCTATATCATTGCAAATAATTAAGAATTTACAAAACTGCACCCGACCAGAGAACACTTCAAACAATGCTTCCCTGATAGAGACCAAGAAAGAGCACTTATTAAAAATACCCTAATTAAGAATTAGTAGTTAAAGTTTTTTTCAAGTGTTAAAAATGCTTTTCAGTTTTTTTGTAGGGTATACATTTAAGTCTAAAATAAATGTGGCAATATAATTTTCTTCTTAAATATAAGCAGCAGCTTTATCACAATTGATGGCCTGTGAAGATTTTTAATGATACTTGAGCCCATGATTAAATTAAAGTTGGGCATTGAAAAAGAAACTCTACAAGTTCAATATATCTAATCTATTTTCCCTCAAGAGTAACACTGGTGGTTAAATCAATCCTATAATTTTTACTTTTCAGGATAAAACATTATTTGCTCTAAATGAGTGGAACACAGGTCTACATTCATGGTCTGTATAAAATGGACTGATGATCCCTCACTGTTCTTAATCCAGAACTACTTCTGCCCTAAGTACTATAAGAGAATAGTTGCTAGTATATTTCAAGTTTGACACCCAGAAACTGGAAGTAAGGTAATTTCAGGTTGAAAACAGAACTGAAATGCCTAAATACCATGATACAGTCCTATAAAAAGTTATAGCTTCAGAGGAAAAACCTGATAGGCTCTTCTAAATATTACACCATTTATTGAATCAGATTCCAAATTCGTTTACAGCTCTGAAAATCACAGTTAAATAAAACAGTCTGAAAAATCAGCAATTTATAGGAAAATAAGAAAGTATTAAGTCCAAAAATGAAGTCATATACACAGTACATATCTATATGCACTTTACCTAAATAATTGGGCTGTTATTGTAAAAATCAAAATTCTCACAAGTAAAGAAGAGTTCTTCTCTGATATTTGAGCTGAAATAATTAAAGGAAGTCTTTTTTTACATGACTTATGTGGAGAAATATAGCATCAGTGAGTGAAACTAATATTTATATGATTTTTTTATCTATAAATGGTTTTAGTTGTTGATTGACATTTACTTTATGCATTTATTTATATGTAGTGCAGAGAATTAAACTCAGTGATTCACACATGCTGGGTAGGAGCTATGCTACTGAGCCAAATTCCAGTCCATGATTATGTCTTAATAACCACCATCAATAATCTAAAAATGAAATAAGTAAATTTCTATTATCAAAGAAATAGAAGCCAAAAATATATAAAAACAATAATTAGATCTGAATTATTTTCTAATGTTCTACTCATTATAGAGATTCTTTGATTCTGTTGTGGTTTTATCAAAGGCCTGAAATATTTCCTAGCACTTGCCCAGCATCTAATCTTCTACAATAGAGAAAATGGGTATGTTAGAATTCATTTTATGAATTAAATTTATATACTCAGGGATATCAATATTCCTCAAATGTGCTATGAACCTGAGAGTACTGATATTAAATAGAGGGATTGTGTTTAAAAAAAATTGAGGGCTGGGCTTGTGACTCAGTGATAGAGTAATCACCTAGAACCTACAAGGTCCTGGTTTGATCCTCAGCACCACATACAGATAAATAAAGGTATTGTGTCTGTCTATAACTAAAAATATATATATTTTAAAAAAATGATTAACATGGCAAATTTCATTTTATGTATATTTTAACCACAATAAAACCTTTAAAATGGAAAACAAACATCTGAGGTGTGCCAGTGAGGGAGCTCTGAATTCTCACTTAGGTGGATTGTAAGTGAGGATGGCACATGGCCTGATTTCAATAAGTGTTTTAGGTGGTCCCACATCTTGGGATATCCAGTTTGATGAGGTGTCCATTTGAGGATTCATTTAGGTATGTTTTGGAATGATGTTCATAAATCCTTGCCTGAAACTTTGGATAAATGAGTCATTATGCCATTAGCTATATTAATATTGGGTAAGAAGACAACTTCCAACTTTTATTTATTTTTTGTCTTTTTTTTCAACATACAACTTTATGAGGGTCAAAAATATGTCAAATGTGGCATTCTATTCTTAGAGTGATTTAAAGTGACAGATTCCTAGAAACATAAATGACAACTTCCTTTGGGACATGTAAACCTCTATTCAAAATATGAATACACTTTATATACCCACAGGAAAATTTTGTGATATAACATGATGCACATTTTCCTGAGTCCCCTCTCTTCCATTAGCCCATGCCTCTAAAGACAGCACATCCTGGAGGATGCAGGGTCTGCTCCCTAATAGCAGTGAACTTTCTCCTGAGCAACTTTGGTGAGGTGGCTCTCTGGTGAGGTCCAGAAGAAGGCAGGAATGGAGAAGTCTGGGCAGAGCAATGACATGGCATGATAACATATATTCTGGAAGATATTGCTTTCTGTCTGGAGGAGCTGCTGGAGGAACAGGAGTTAAAAGATATTGTGGCCCCAGGGAACTTGGAGTATGAACCATGGTAAGCATGCTGTGAAACCTGGCTGCTCCTAGGAACTTTTCAGTAGGCCAGCCTCTAACTGTTCCTGGAGAGGTGAGTGGAGGTATGCACATGGGACAAATTGCCAAGTGTCCCTTCCTTCATCAAGGATAAAATTAGGGCCTTCAGCAACTTAGTGAGACCTTGTATTTTTGTGATTAGTTTCTTTGAGTTGGCCTATATTTTCAAGGTTTACTCATGTTGTAGCATGTTATCAGTACTCCATTTCTTTCTATTGCAGAACAACATTCCACTAGAGGGATATGCTCTGTTAATCAATTTTGTTAGTTGTCTGAGTCACTTGTACCTTTTGGCTACTTGAACACTCATATACAAATTTGTGTGTGTGTGTCTAACATTGTTTTCCACACCTAGGAGTAGGATTACTGGGTGCCCCCCAAACCCTCCTCAAACTCCTGTCAGGGAGGATAGCAAATAGATTCTCACACAATCTCCCTGCTCACAGGCTGATGGGTAGTCACTAGCTCCATGACTACTGGCTCACAGAAGTACATTTTTGGTCTATTTTTCTTAATAATAATCTAGACCTAATGTTAGGATGGAATATCCTTGTCATACAATAATGATGATTTTTTCCCTACAGTACTGGGGATTTCAGCGCCTCTCACATGCTAGGCAAGTACCACCAACCTATATCCCCAGCCTCCTTTAAATCTTATTGTGAGACAGGGTTTTCCTACATTCCATAGTTTGGACTCAAATTTGTAATACTCCTGCCTCAACTTCCTGAGTCACTGAAATTACAGGTATGTTCTACCATGGCTGGGATGATGAGCCAAATTTATTATGAAATTTCAGTAAAAGCCTGGAAGGTTTTTGGCCTTTGTATACTTTACTAAGCATGGGGAAGTGAATGTGATCTATAGTCATCATAAAACCATTAGCAACATAGCCACAATGCAGGTATAGGGGGCACCTGTGAAGTCATATCAGTTAAGCTTTGTTTTAACACTGCTATGCTATTGTTCATTTAGCCTTCAGCATCACAGATGCTTTTAGGTTAGACACAAAGATCTGAGAGTTAGCCAAACATTTCAAAATCTTGAATATATTCCAAGTGTAAAATGGAAAAAAATTATTTTGGGGGGCGTCAGTTAATATCACAAGCCACACTTCTACCCAAATTTAAACTCTAGTTAGGTGAGTGGTTTCTTCCAATAATATCAGGTAGTGAATTAATTCACTATACATCTCTACCCTTCAATCCTCTTTCTCCTTTTTATCAAATTTCCTGCTGCTTGGTAATAATGATGAGAAAGGTATGATTACTATTATAATTTGTAAATTTCAGCCTATTTTCAGAGTTACTAAAAATCATATTCCTTTTTTCCTTAAGTGTTATCTGCATTAGAGTAATTATTTCAAGAAGTCAGTATATATCTCCCTATGATAATGTGGCAGACCACCAACTCAGTTGCATTCAATCTGGGAAACAGTATTCAAACTGAGAGCATTTAGTTTTAAAAGCAAGCTCGTACAGTGTTGTTGCTCTTTATGTGATCAGATATTACCAAGATCATAGTTTTTTGAATGATAACTCAATGAGTATGCTTTCATGGTGACATAATGAAACGTGATGCAGGGTGTCATTTCAGGAGTTTATTCACTGAGCGGGGAGGAAGAAGAGAGTTGAGGCTCCACCAATCAGCATAAACTAAAATTTGCTGAACATTAAAACCCAATAAAGATTGTTATTATGTGACTTCCAGAGTGGAGGCTGATAATCTCTTCTCCACATTGAAGTCATCATTTTCACCCTTCCTGCCTCTCAGGTGTTTTGGGAGGTGCCATCAAAGGAAGGAAGTGCATGAACAGCTCTTCTCCCTGGTGATCACATATTGGATAAAGGAGGTAAAATGAATTCAGAAGGTGTGAAGTACCTGAATGAACTGACAAGTCAGTGACAGTGACAATGAGAATGAACTCATGCAGTCAAATGTTCTCATAAGAAGATGAACAGGGCCCACACTGAAGAGAATGAAAGGCATCCCACTGGACCTGGTTCAAAAGGATCCCATGGTGCCCTAGCAACACACTATGCTGTCAATGCTCCCTGGGAGCCACTGCCCATTTTACCTGGGGCAGACAAAGAGTGGTTGAGGGAGGTTGAAAGAGGTGTGAGAGGAAGGCAGGAGGTGGATGAGCTCAATGAGCCTTCACATCCCCCTCTCCTCCCTCCATGGGGCCTCCTGCACTTTCTTCTCAGAGGCCCAATCAAAACTGGGGTAATAAGCAGCTCAAAGCAAATTTCTGGTGGGAGCAGCAGTAGCATTTGGGTACCCCACAGGAACATAGGCTCCTGGATGTTACTCACAGACACAGCTCAGATCTTCTGCCCTGTGTATCCTCAGCAGCCAGTGAGGGGGAAGCATCCAGACCCAATATTGTCTGATTGTGGACTCAGCTCAGGTCAGCAGCATCCTGGGAGCATCAGAGGCTGTCAGTACCATGGGGTGCTGGAGGTCAGACTGACCTGGAAAGAAATGTGCAAAGACCAATGACAGCCTGCCAGAGCCAAGAGGCTTACTGGAGATCACTTTCCCCCAGTGACCTAGTGTTGACAAGAAGGCACAAGCCTAGAGAAGAAAAGGGATTCCCTCTAGACACATGGTGAACACATAGTTTAGGCCTGGAATCACCCTTCTGCTCCTTGCTCAGATGCAGCTTATTTCCTGGAAGACTCCTTGGGTGACACCTGCTGGCCAGAAACACTGTAGGTGGTAAAAATCCAGACAGGCATTTCCAGGGGATTTTGGAACAGTAACAGCTCCAGAATGGCCTCCAAGATCACATGGTGTGCCCTGTTTCTCTTGCTGAGCACATCTCCAGCTGCTTTCCTCCCTACTGCCCTGCTACCTCACCAGTCACCTTACCACACCTCTGCAATCAGGAGTGTGCACATCACAGACTTTAGGCCAAATGGGATTTCCACTGGTATTTTCAGGCCTTCCAGTTCAGATTTTCTACTTAAAATCACCCAGAAGAAACATTAAATGATGACAAGAGAAATAATATAAAATTTCTAATTCAATGTCCTTTAAAAAAGTCATTGTTGGAGCACATTCATACCGGGTCAATGTCTTTTTTTCAATGACAGTGATAGAGTTGAGCAGTTGGCACAAAGGGCATAAGGCCCTCAAAAGCTGCAATATTTACTATCTGGCTTTTGATAATAAAGAGTTGAACAGCTGTTCTCTGGGAAGCTTGTGTTTGTCCCATATCATGAACATTGGAATAGCTGCCCTCTGCCTGGAACACTTGTCCTCTACTGGACACATGACCTGTCCCTTACTTCCCATTGTCACCTCCTCATAGGCTCTATCTCTATCTACCTCCCTGCACTTCTATGTAAGCTCATAGATTATTTAACCCCTTTTCTCACATGGACTCACCCACCTGCCTTTGACTTTCAAAATTTGAAGTAGTCCCACTACCATCTCAGTTCCTCGAGAGAAGGAATATTATAATTCCTCAGGATTCTGGATCCAGAAACTAATGATGACTTTACAAAGAACAAGTGCTCAGTGAATAATTATTGACTGAATAACTGATGTCACATAACACAAGGTGCAGGTCTAGGAGCCAGGAGCAAAAGACAAATTCAACCTTCACAAAAGAAACCATACAACACTGTGGTGGTGAAACACACATATGAAGGGAAGAAGTGCTGTCATAAATTCCTCTGTGGACAGGAGACAGTGGGGTGTGAGATGTCAGCACGAATGGGCACAGCACATAGGATACAGCATCTCCACCCTGAACCCTGCTCACAGGCATCTCCACCAGAAAACATGGTGAGATGTTCCAAAGGCACCTGGGAGATAGAAGGTCACTTGACTAAAATCTGGCCAATCAGAAGACATCATCCTCCAGGACACATTGATTGCCTATGGTCTGTGATCAGTCAAGCTGTATAGGTCAGGATCAGGACTCAAGGTGAAACCACCAGGGAGGGTTGCAGAGGGAGTTAGTGTTCATCCTGTCACTATGAAGTCATAGCCATCAAAAATATGACACCCAATCAGAAGTCCACAAGCAGGTCAGGAGAGATCATTCCTGCTGTCCTCACCAGCAACCAGATGGAACTTTGACTCAGGCCATCTGCCACTGAACTTCTTACTTTCTTAGATCATTCTTCCCGCATTCTTTGTCTGCTCTGTCATAACAATTTGAACTCATTTTTTTCTGTCATTAATCATCCAAAGATTACTGAGAGTTTCCACCAGCTGTGTAAATGGAGAACTCTGGAAAATTAATTACCACCAATAAACTGGCATGGTGGATTCAACAATTGTCATCAATAAAAGCAATCAACAAGAACTAGACCTGGCTTTAGTAAAGCAAACCAGAGGTGTCAACTATATCATCCACAGTAGTAATGACTGTATTAGCATTAATGTGGAGGCAGTGGTTATATAATCCCATCAGTTCTGAAGGATGGTAGATATACAGTTGATTAGGTAAAAAGTAAACATTTTAGGAAGTTAGGAAAAGGTCTTCAATTTAAAAAACTGAACAGAGAATTCAGAAGAGATGCAGCATATTCTCTCTCTATGAAAGGAGGGGGAAAATAGAAGCAGCAGGGTATTGGGAAAGAGAGAAAGAGCAAAAGAATTTGGCCCTTAGTAAAAGAATAGACAATGAGAAACAAGAGGAAAAAAAACAAAGGACACTGGTACAAAATGAAACCAAAATATATAATCCAAAACCCAAGCACTTACTAGAGAATGCTAGGAAACAATAAGTACATTTAAAAATGCTAAAAATTAGAGAAGCAATAAATGTATTTATATATTTCCCTGAACCAATTAGCATATCCAGAATTCACATGAGAATGCACACCCATTACTACCACTAATTTTTTAGTGAGAAAAAATTAGTGAAAAATAAATATAAATGAAAATTTAGAAAACTCCACATCTTATTTAGAATGAAGAAACTATGTTCACTGAGGTGTTCAAAATAGTTGATTGGATTCAGTGGTCACTTTCTATTACCTAGTGTCTTTCTTTCCATTCTTATTGAGTTAAGTACTGTCAGAGCAAGGGGTAAGAGGTGTTAACACCATTCTGTCTTTGTGTTGCTCTCTGAGTTGCCAGTTGGAATGGCTTGAGATTGAGGTGTTTAATATAAAATTCAGCTTCCCTTCTCACCAGTATGAGGTGGGAGGAGTTATGAAGTACTGTCAGTGGTATTTTCTCGATTCACCCCAGTTTGATACACTAGTACACAGTGTGGTACTCAGTTTGGGTATACTCAGGGTACCACTTCTGCAGCACTCAGTGAAAGGAGTTCCAGCAGGTGGAGCTTAGGTCTAATCAGACCTGAAGGGTTTCCTTAGGTGGTGAACTTTGGGATAGATTAGATCAACTAGGACCTTGGGTAGACAGTAGCCCATCTCTGATATGGGTCTGGTCCTCAGGAGACTCCCTAGAAAGCCACCTGTGGGGCAGAGGGGCCAATCCTCTACTGACGCTGCCCATGAGCACAACATTTATGGGTTTAGCCCCTGAGATGTTCACCCTGACAGCTCACACTCCCAGCCCACTTCAACTGATTACATGAGCCACCAGACACAAAGGACAAATTAGTTGAGCTCCCCTTTGCCCTTCTTACTTCAATCACACAGGGTGAAGTCCACTTTGTGCTTATTTTATTCAATTGGCCACACCTTTGTCATTCTATAGGTATTGGCCAAGATATTGCAGCTGTTTCCCCCATATATCCTATCCTAAGACCCCCAGTCACCAGGGCAGTGATCTCACCCAGAGATGGATCGTGCTTCACTTCCCAGAGGGCATCCAAGATACAGAACATACTTTTCAAGCTCCAACACACACTGAAGTCTCTGCATCAGCTAAGATCAGGCAGAATTTTCACCATTTCAGGAGTTTCTGAACCCAAACTCTGTCCCCCCACCACTGTTTGTGGTGAATTACCACCAGAGGCACTCATAGGGCAGCCAAGCCATCACTGATGTATTCCCTCATTTTTGTTTATTTTACCAAAATTTCTGAGTCCTTAAGGTACTCTGAATGTCTAATAAGAAATGTTAATGAAATCTCTCCTTTACAGACCATGCAGAGAAACACATCACAGCCTGGAATACAGCTTGCTTTCATTCCACCATCTTCCATCTCTTAGTCTGTACTCCATCTATGTTATTTATATAAGGTTACCATTGACATGGGTCCTGAGCCACCAAGCTGTGCACTCAGACCCATGGTCCTTGCAGAGAAATTGCAGCCTAGCAGTGGAATGGAGAAACAGTGGTAGAATGGCAGCCTCAGGTGGTTTGGACATTGTTTGTGAGTGTGGGCATGAGGCACAGTGGGCCATCCCTGCAGGAGAGCCAAGGCACACTGACCTGCCATCCCAGCAACAACCAACACCAGCTGGCCGAGGTGCAGACTCTTGCTTTAGGCCATGCTGCAGCAACAGAACATTAGCACATCCTGTCCCACCCACTGAGCCTATGAGGTTCACTACCTCAACTTCTTGCCAAGAGAAGAGGCCAAGAGAAAATGGAAGTAAGGAAAACGTGAATGGGATTTAGGGCTAAGCAATAGCATTAGTAGGTGTCCTCACTCTAATTACCGTAAGTTTGGATCAGCAGAATTGGTATTTTGTTCAAAACCTAAATGACATTAGTACAGAATAATAGCATTAACCCGAGTGCTGTACACTCCCCTACACTAGCACAGGAGGACAGAAACCTCTCACTGTTTCCCCTCTCACAAATGGAGAGTACTGTTCCTGTTTTTATTCTTCAATAAATCCTATTCTTACCCTCACTCATCCTTGTCTGTGGATTTCTTTGTTCAATTCAGAAGAAAAGAATGCAGAAATCAGTAGAAATGGACAGTGTGCTGCTGGGATCTGCTGCAACACGGGAGGGCATGGCCCACCATTAAAAAGTGCAACACGTCTCAGCTTAGACTCCTGCAGCTTATGCAGACTCCACCTGCCAGCAGAAGTGTGAACATTTCAGTTTCACTGTCACAGCAATAGAAAGCTGATTAAATCAGAAAATAAGAATGTAACTGGAAGAAAAAAGAACACCCACATCTCACACTCTGTCAAACCTCCCTCTCATCCTCAGGCCCCCTATGAGTTCACGTTCTATGAGAATGAGTCCAGCAGATAAATTCCATTGAGTAGTTCATCATTTGGGGACTAGATGAAGATCACAGGCCAACCATGTATGACATGTACTGGCAAATGGCTGCTGGCAATGCTCTTCAGTACTGAGGCTCTCAGGCAGAAGGAGGCAACAAACCAAGGACCTGGAGGAAGAAGAAAAGGATCAGAATCCGCAGAAGTCAGGGGGAGGGAATGTAGAGTCTACAGTTTCTTTATATGTATTTTGAAATACATATAAATACTTCAGAGAAGTGGTACCATAAATAGTCACAAAAGAGCAGAGTTAACTGTCCACACAAGAACAGGTTCAGTGGTCCCCATAGCTAGTTTCACACCCAAGATAATACTGTGGCAGGAAAAAATCCACTGTTTTTAGTGGATTTTATTACAACCACATCAAAACCCAAGAAGTAAGTCTCCACAGCTGTTCTACAGTAGTCATGGACCTATGAGCATGAAATCTGATTTGGACCTTGCATCTGATTGGGCATGAAATACTGCTTCTTGCCTATTCACTTAGCAAGGATTCAGACAAAGTATTCAAGTCCAAATGGTTGGAATGCAATGAGACCTGCCCTCTTCTTTACTATTCTTTGATCAATATTTATATATGGCACCACTACTCTGGCTTATTAGGGAACCATAAAATAGACACAGAATATATGCAGCAATTCCACCTCTGGTGAATCACAAAAAAATATTCAGAGGTACTGACAAAGGCAGCTGATGTACTAAGTGTTCACTGTAGCTTTATTACAATGACTCTCAATTGAAAACTATTTAGCTTAGAACTTAAGGCCACCACCAGCCACTCATGGGCACTGAGCACTTGACATATAGCTAGTGTGACATAGAAGGGCAATTTTTAATGTGTTTTAATTTAAACCTACACAAGTGCATGTGGCCATTGGCCACCACATAGAAGTACATCTCTGAAAGACAAGTGCCTTCTCTCTTGCTTTGCCAAGGTCCTCAAATTTACTGCACAGCTGGTATCCAGGACCTGTCTCATGGCTCACAGAAGACTGCCTCTGCATGGAGCTCCTATGGAGCATTTCTGTACCATAGAGGTTATGCAAGCAACACCCTCTGCTGGCACACTGCAATCTACATAAAAAGAGGACCAGGTTGTTTTCTTCTTAGTTACCTCAGCTTCCAGTAGAGGGCCTAATTCATGATTGATTCTCATTGCAGTTTTGTGAACTGAAGAGAAAAAGGCTACAAGCAGCTCATTAACCAGGGGAATTAAAATTGAGCCCTCCAGGACTGTGGAACTCCATCCTTTGGCCTGACACTCATCAAAGACATTTCTACCTTATCAAAATCCAAGCTAGTAGCACAGCCTTTCTGTTACAGATATTTCAAGGGTGCCTGATCCAATTTGCCAAGTGGTGCCCATGGGACTTAAAAGTCCCAGCTCATCAGTTCACAACCCTCAAACCTCAGGCATCAGAACCATAGTTTCACTGTACCACAAATTAAAAAAGGAACCAAATGATAACTCTCACTATCACCAACATTGAAATCCTTGAAAGCCAGCTTGAAACCTGAATCATCCAGCAGGATTTTGCCATTTAGTGTGAACATCATGTTGTGTTCATTCATGTTAATCATGCAACCCACAACTTCACCTGCCTGCCAGGAGTGCCCATAGTGTTCATTGTCCTGGTGCCACTGCTGGGCCTACAGGGACAGAAGAGTCCTTGTCACAGATAGCCAGTAAACAGAGTGCACCCACCACTCCCTCGAATGACTCCAGATGGCCCCTTCTGTGAACACAGCATCAGATGAGCTGAAGCCTCACCAGCAGTCCTCAGCAAGGTGCTGACACAGGTGGAGATGTCCAGGAATCCAGAGTCTCTGATGTTCACATGGTATGTTGTTGAATATTAACAAAAACACAGTTGCTAGTTCATGCTTTTTGGAACTGTAGTATTTAAAAAAATCTAACTCCACATATTTTCTCTTTTATCTCTATCTATCTATCTATCTATCTATCATCTATCATCTATCTACTTATCTCCATTTATGTTTTGGTGGCTTTTTGTCTCCATGCAATGACTACTTTCCTGAAAATGGGTAGTTTTTCTATAATTCCACAAATACAAAGAGTTATGACCTGGATATCAAGAAGCTGGGAACTTATCATGGAAAATGACATTCTAGATTTCATGAATTTCAAAATAAAATTTCATTCCTTGGAAGCAATGACAATGATAGTTAGCAAAATGAAAATCTAGAAAGAAAGAAAAAAATTGAATTGAACTTAAAAATAATTTTTTCTTCCAAACCTAATAAATTCTTAAGATATCTGCTAAAATAACAAGATAAAAATTGAATTCAGATATCAACCTTTTGTATATAAAAGTAAAATATCATAAATACATTGAAAACTGTTTTGAATTTTGAATCCACAAATGTATTCCATTGATTTCTAGGTAACAATCATTTGCACTATTTATTTTGTCAGATCTTTTAAAATTTTGCTCAGCATCACCTTCACTGTGGATTAACATAAAATAGGATAGAGTCGCCAATGTAAATCAGCGATATAATTCTCAAATAACATATTGTACTTCTTAAAATTTTTACTAAAATTATCAAAAAGCATGGAAATTTAGAAGCACTGTAGCTAGCTCTGATGACCTTTTCATATCACCCGACTCTCTCCCCAAAGTAAGAGTCCTTTTTTGGCCAGAGGAGAAGGGCTACTTTGACTCCCCAGGGACAGTTCCTGCTGTTACTTACAACTAGTCTTCAGCAGAAATGAAACAAGACTGACTTTTTTCTTATACTTTTCTTTGAAATTTAAATAATTTTACTTTTTGCCAAAAAGGAGGGTGAGGGTGAAATTTCCCATCTGAATCAAACAAGATTCAGGAAATGAGGTTTCAGAACAAAATGGGCCACCTATCCTGATTTATAACTTAGAAACACTGTCCCACAAGGGACATCACACAGCTGAAATACACAAATGTTGACTTCTTCATGATTATTTACTATAATTTTCTTTTTTAAATTAAAAGTAGTTTCTCTCCAAGTGGAAAGAAATACAATTTCACAAAGAAAATGTTAAAAAGAATTAAAAAATCCATAATTTTGTTAATCCAAAGTGACTATTTTTATCCTATTGTGCTATAAGCGCATATATATATATTTATATATATAAATATATATATATTATAAAGTTTAAAATATTTTATGTGATAAAATAATATTTAAACAATTATTATTAATAAAAGAAGCATGAGATCAGTTTCCACTCAGCTTAAGGAATAAAAATTACTAATAATGTTGAAAATGAAAACTGTGATTATAAATAACCCCACATTCAGCATTTGGGAGGCCAATATTTTTTTAACAAGGTAACACATGCATAAAGTTTCATGAATAACTGGCAAAATTATAAAGTTGGTCTCATCCACAATGGCAATGGGATATTTTAATATATTTCAGTAAATAAAAAGCAACATTTGTTAGCATACAAATTACTTGAACATATTCAGTAAAATATTACTAAGAAACATGTACAGAAATTCTGCTTGAGAAGATATTTTTCAATATTTTCAATCAGAGAATAAAATAGAACTAAAAATAAGCAAAATGATCATATGAAGTTGTGAGGAATAGGAAAACACCCA
The DNA here is from genome assembly GCF_048772815.1 of Callospermophilus lateralis. Classification (NCBI taxonomy): domain Eukaryota; kingdom Metazoa; phylum Chordata; class Mammalia; order Rodentia; family Sciuridae; genus Callospermophilus; species Callospermophilus lateralis. The sequence goes on along the minus strand of NC_135311.1, from coordinate 35,430,025 downwards.
GAAATCTTCCATCCAGTATCCTCAGATAGAAGCAGTTGGAGTCACTGTAAATGGTAGGCATTGCCCTACTACTAACCTACATCCCCAGTCTCTCATGTAGTTGCTTTGTGTTGGCATCACTATAGCTACCATACAATCAGAAACAGAGTACTGGCACTGAAAACACAGTTTTTCACTATACAAATCAGACCTTATATCAATTTAACCTGTAGGAGGAAGTCAGAGAACATTTTCCAGAATGACTGGGTAAATTGGCTGCCTGGCAGACACATTAGAGTTTGTGGAAAAATTCCAACTGAGGGATATTTCATGTGGAACTGGTACAAAAATGTATACAAAACTTCACCTGTGAGAACAGGAAAACCAAGCTTTTTTTTTTTTTAAGGTGTAAATGAACAAAATACCTTTATTTATTTTTTATATGGTGCTGAGGATTGAACCCAGTGCCTCACATGTACAAGGCAAGTGCTCTCCCACTGAATGACAATCCCAGCCCAAAACCAACCGGTTTTGAGGATGGTTCGGACTGGCAAGACTACAAAGAAGAATAATGTGCTAGTAGCAAGTGCTTGTATTTAAATCTATTTTTGAGCTGACATATATAAAAAATTTTTATGGGGTACCTCGACAGTTCCATATATGTCCACAATGCCATAAATTTGAAGTTGAGTACTTGTATGATGAACCCAGTCTAATTCCATCTTAAGATTGGGAGCCATATCATCACAAAGTCATGAAAAGTTAATTTATGTTTTACTATAAATTACTGTGATTTCTAAACTTGTTTGGAAATCCTGCCTGTGCCTTAAACTCACCAATGCTGGTTTTCCCTGACCAGATAGCAAGCCTCTCTAAAACTTTAGTGGTACCTCATAAATCCTGGCTTCCCCTGACCAGATAACAACCCTCTCTGAAACATCAGCAGTGCCTCATAAATTCTGCTGTAGGGATCTAAATTTATTTCCTAACTTTAAATATTAACACATGTATATCATTAACTTACTACCTATTTTTGTATTATGCTTGTCAAAATCCTGTTATCTGTAAGTTCTCAAGACACTCCCCTTTGCATCTTTTTGTGCTATAAAACCTTGTTCCTGGTCAGCTGGGGTGGTGAGCTCTAGTCTGTTTGGGGGAGACAGCCATTGATCAGCTCTTTTTTGTGTACACAATGCAAGCTTGCTTTAATTTGATTTAAAAATGGATGGATTTGGTGGTCTTTTCTTTGTGTTGGGGTTCAACACTACATGGAATTTTCTTAGGCATACTAGGTTTTGGGAAACAGTCTAAGCCACATGTCATGTTTCTAAAATTTAAACAACATTATACTGTGCCTATCATTAGCATTTTGTTTTTCTCAAGACAATGTATTTGAGATTGGTTCTGCAGCCTCAGTTAGATATAATAAATTTGTTTTAACAAGTATTACAATATATACTTCCAAAAATTAGTTTTAGATTCTCAAGTCAGAAGACATTTAAGTTCTTCCAATTTCCTGCCACTACAATCTATGCTACAATGAATTGTTTTTTTCAGGTTTGTTTTGTATGTAAAACCTGTCTAAGGCTCATGTCTGGGTAAGAAATAACTGGGTCCTCTCCAGCTTTATGAGATCAGGATACACTGGTCCTCAGAGTAGTTGTACTAATTAATAGTCCCACAAATTTACTCAGTTCTTGCTAACATGGTGGGGGCAAAATAGCTTTTCATTGTGATTTTATCAAACATTGTCTTGATATTAGTAAGGCTGAGTGTCTTTCATGTTTATTAGATGGGAATTATCTGTACCCTCTGCTAATTATTCTATCAGAACATCTAATTAATTTTAGGAGTCTTGGTGTTGCTCTTCAAATCTTTTCACTTAGTTGATCATCTCCTTCGATGTACATAAGGTTTTCAATATAGTCAAATTTATTAGATTTGCTGTTTCCTCAACAGTATCTATGGACCAATTAATCACAAGCATGGGGTTTTACACAGAAGGAAGCCAGGGTGAAAAATAGGCAAATAAGTGTCACCACATGACAAGAATGATTGAAAAGATAAAGCAAGGCAAAGGAAATGACCACATATTGCACAGGATATGGAGAAAAGGCCTCACCAAGAATAATTCTTTGAATTAATGTTTTAAATGAAATGAAGATGAGTGTTTCTTCTGCTTTCAAAAAATTCTTTCTCACTCCACAGTCATAAAGATAGCCTATGATGTTGTCTTCAAAAACTTCTGTCTTATTCAATTGAATCTCCTTCTGCAAATGTCTGTGTATGGTTCAAGGGAGAAATATAGTTGTTTTCCCGAATTGAAATCAATGATCTGAGCTCCACTGTCAGTAGTCCACCATTTTCTGACATACCTGCAAGAGCACCTTAAGTGTATAACAAATTTCCACATGTGCATGTATGTAGTTTGTGACTGCCTTTGTATGGTGTCTCAACTTTATATCCCCTGGGGAGACGTATTTTTCTATCCTCAACAGTATATTTCATGTAATCCTACGTTGACATTTATACCTAATGTTTAACATTATTAGCAACTAGGGAAATGCAAATGAAAATCATTCATTTTCCTACTGAAGAATATTGCACCCACCCCCAATAGCCTGCCTTTATTTATTTATTTATTTTTGCTATTGCAAATAATATCTATAAGGCAATACTTACATGTCTGTTGGCACACCCTTTCTCCAGGGCATCTCTCCGAGGGTGGAGCTGGCTGCTGAGAAGGTGTTTGAAAGTACAACTTAATGTGATGATGTCAAAGTTCTTTAAAATGGTTCTGAAACTTCAACATTTCTGGTTATGCTGACCTGTATCCATGTTGATGCCAGTTACTATCAATTCCCTAACTGTGGCAAATGGAGTTAAAATTAAGTGGTATCTCATGGTGAATTAAGAAATAATACAGACTGCAGATGAGAGGAGTTTTTATTTAATACCAAAGGGAGAGGACTGGGCTCCTCTAGAAGATATATTGTAAACACTGTCTTAAATTTAGAAATCAGAACTCAGTTATTATATGGATATATATTAACCCACTTGACTCAACAGAAAAGAAAGTCAGACTTTTTATGACAAAAGATAATTATTTTAACTATTTGTTTTGAAAGCGAAAGCCAGCTTTTACCAACTAGGTTACATGGGAGAAAAATTCACTAAAGAACAAGGTAAATTGTACCCCAAGGTTTTAGTGAAACACAAACATACACATAACAAACACTATGCAATACACACACAGAACATTATAAAAATTAATTATGTTATACTTGTAAAATAACATGAAATTAATAATTCCATTTTCTTATTCAGGTGAAAGAGAAACAGGAATACTTATTGTTTTGTTTGGTTATTTATTTTTTTAATATTTTTAGCACTAATAATGACTTTTTCATATACATTTAAAAAACCTTAAAGAATATAAATGTCTCTACTGAGAGGATAATGAATTCTTTAGTAAGTTAGTTGGCTTCTAATTATTTTGTTCTTAAAAAATTCAACAAAGACTTGATTGAGTTGTAACCAGAAAAATAATTAAACAGGAGTTTTGGGGTAACTGAATAGAATGAGCTTTTTAATAACAAAAATTGTGTATGTGAACAAACACTGCAACTGATCTTGCAATTTGACTCAAAGGCAAAGACTGCTGAACAAAAGAACATCACCCAAAGTCATGATCTAGAGTGGGGAAAATGAACTGGAAATACAGTTCAGAGAAAAATGGACAATGTAAAATTCCCAGTTATCAATGTTTTTATATGGTTTTTAAGTAAATTTTGATGGCAGATAGCTCATCTATTACCATTAGATACATTAGAAACTGAGCAGAAAGGATTGCTTCAAAACATAAATGTATGAAACATACCATAAAATTACATCTTTGAGATTCTTCACACATTTGGAAAACACATCTAGAACATAAGAATGTGCAAGGTCCTGACACAGCTTCCATCAGCTCTCTCTGGAAGCAATGAGCTTGGTGTGTGCAGCCTGCTGGGGTAGGCCCTGGCTGGTAAGGCTGCATTTTCACCAGGTACAACATTTCCACTTGGGTTACATGTTTATCTTGGGGAGCCCGTGGCCTGGGGATACAACAGAGATAGTCAGGGGATATTTTGTTTTCATCTCCATGATATTATTTACCACATTCCCACACCTGTTACTGATAATGAGTAATTTTCACCAGTAGTACAGAATTAAAGTCATAGAGACAAAGCTACACATATGCAGACATCTATCTGATCCTTGACAAAGGCAACAAAACATACACTGGAGAAAAGACAGAAATTTTAAACAAATGATTATCCAAATGTAGAAAAATAAATCAAGACCCTTATCTCTCACCCTGCAAAAAAAATCAACTCAGAATCAATCAAAGCCCTAAGAATTAGACCAGAAATTATGCAACTCCTAAAAGAAAACATAGGGTAAACACTATAATTTTTAGGCACAATGACTTTCTCAATAGGACCTCTAAAGCTCAGGAAATAATAGAGTTAATAAATGTCATTAAACTAAAAAGCTTTTGCACACCAAGTGAAAAAAAAAATGAAGAAAGTGAAGTGAGAACCCACAAAATAGGAGAAAATATGCTAGCTACCCTAGCAGATTGCTGACAGAAGATTAATATCTAGAATATATAAAGAACTCATAAAAGTTAACACCAAAAAATCAACCAATTAATAAATGGGCAACTGGATCAAAGAGGAATTTCTCAAAAGAAGAAACAAAAATGACCAAAAAAGGTAAAAAAAATGGTCAACATTATTAGCAACTAAGGAAATGCACATCAACTACCCTGAAGATGGAGAATAAGAGGGATGATGGGAGATAAAATAGGGGTCATGATCTGAAATTGAATTCCATGCATGTGTCAGTTCATCAGGATGAACCAACTACTATGTACAACCATAAAGTTCTAATAAAAAAGGAAAAAGGAAAACCAAAAAATTCCATCAAGATTTTATCGCACACCAGTCAGAATGGTCGTCATCAAGACAACAAATAATAATAAATAGCAGATCAGATATAGAGTAAAATAAACACATTTACACTTTTGGTGTAATTGCAAAATAGTACAAGTATAGAAATCTGTATGGAGCACTCCTCAAAAGACTAGGCATGGAACCACCATATGAACCTGCTATCAAACTCTTCAGTATGGATGGTAGAATTAAATTCATCTTCCTACAGCGATACTTGCATACCCATGTTTGTAGCAGCACAGTTCTCAATAACTGAGCTATGCAACCAGCCTAGGTGTCCATCATTGAATGAATGGATAAAGAAAATGTGGTATTTATACAGGATTATTATTTCTTTTTTGATACCAGGAATTGAACTCAAGGGCACTTAATGCTGAGCAAAATTCCCAGCCTTTTATTGTAATATTTTACTAGAGGCAGGGTCTTGCAGAGTTCCTTAGAGCCTGGCTAAGTTACTGAGACTGGGTTTGAATGTGTGATTCTCCTGACTTAGCCTCCCAAATTGCTGGGACTACAGGCATACACCACCTTGCTCAGCTACATACATAATTTTAATATACATTTTTATTTATGCGGCCATAAACAAAAAACATAATGTCATTTGCATTAAAATGGATGGAACTAGAGACCATCACTTTACGTGAACTAAGTCAGTCTCAGAAGGTCAATGGTCATGTGTTTTCTCTGATACACAGAAGCTAAAGAGAAAAAAAAGAAAAGAAAGGTGGGAGTGGATCTTATGAAAATCAAAGTGAGGTCTATAAAGGAAAGAGATAATGGGATGGGAAGTGTGGAGTTAGTGGGGAGTGCTGGGGAGTGATATTGGCCAAATGATATTGTTATTTTGTGTGCATGTATAAATACATAACAACAAATTCCATTATTATGTACAAATATAATGTACCAATAAAAATCTGGGGGAAATAATATGTGTCCTGGAAATAGTGGCTTAAATATTTAAGTAAGAATAAAAGAAAAAATAATAACATCACAAAATAGCTACCATTCATCATATACCTGCTCATTTAGTATCTAACACTTTCCTATGAAGCAACTAACTTCAAGGACTGTTAGCAGTGAGGATGCAGAGATTTACAAGGCTAAGCATTGATACAGGTACAGGTCACAGCACTTCAGGCAGAGCCACTTAGCATGTGTCTGCTTGGCTTTATCATCTTCAAACAGGGATAAAAAATACTTTATAATTATTCCTCAAACAAGTTTTTTATAAAAATAAATAAAATTATAAACAATTGATAAGAAGCAGAAAGTCACATAAAGTCATAAATTCAGATATAAGTGCTCTCACACTCACAAACACTAGGAATAAGACTCTTTTTATAAAACACTCTCAAACACACACTGAGATTTGCTCTTCCTCTCAGCAACCTGAGAGTCTACTCTCCACCACAGACATGAAGAAGCACCTGTGATTCAGCTCATATGAATTTTTGAATTTGCAGTGAGTGGCCAAATACAAGCAAGGCACCCAGGTCTCCCTTAATCTGCAAAGGCCACACCAACTGCACCCTGCAGATGGATACAGCCTGTCACTCAACTTATTTCTTGGAAGGCTTCATATTTTTCACCTTTTCTTCAGCATATTCATCCAATATACTCACATGACATCCTAGTGCCAACAAAGTCCTGCAAAACAAAAGCAAACATGTGCTACAGGTGTCTTCCCTGTGTCCAGACAACCAAACCTAATGGCTATGAAGGGGATAGTGACACAACCTCAAAGCACAGCATAAGTCAGTTGTTCTAAATCAAAATAAAACATTTTTATTTTAAATTTTTTTACTTTTAAATAATATATATATATATATATATATATATGTATAATTTACTTTTGAATAAAGTAAATATTGAAATGGCACGAAAAGGAATAACTGGAAGTTTAAGTCTCCCACCAGGTCCTTTTTTTAAGTGGCTTTTCCTTCTCCAGATGCACCAACTGCTGCTGATTCTTATACATTATTTAGCCCCAAATACAAAGAAAAGACTACCAACTCCATTTTTAAATCAAACTAAAGCAAGCTTCTATTGGTGTACACAAAGAGAGCTTATCAGTGCCTGTCTCTCCCAACATGGGCTAGAAATCAGCACCCCAGTTTCAGAAAAGAGGTTTTATAGCACAAAAAAGTTGCAAAGGGGGTATGTCTTGAGAATTTAAAGCTACCAGGATTTTGACAAGTATACTACAAAAGCAGATAGTAGGTTAGTGATCTACATGGTTCAACATTTCAAGTTAGGAAATAAATTCAGATCCTAACATCAGAATTTATGAGGCACCATTATGTTTTCAGAGAGGGTTAATACTTGGTCAGGAAAAGCCAGATATGGGTGAGTTCAAGGCATGGGCAGGCATTCCAAGCAAGTTTAATACATCAAAATATGACCAGGCCAAATACAAAACCTAGTATTTATAGAAAGCAGAAATGTAATTTTTATAACTTTTGACCAGATGGCTCCTGATTGTAGGATGGAATTTTGCTGGGTTTATCAACAACTGCCTGGGGTCTGCACATACTAAAGAAAAATGTGTGTGTGTGTGTGTGTGTGTGTGTGTGCGCGCGCGCGTGCACACGCACATGTGTGCCATTGGTGGTGTTTCTGCATTTCCCACAAATGGGTGTATACAAGAGGTATTTCTCTATAACTTCCTCTTTTTATTTGATAATACACCTTACTATTACTATCCTTTCACATAAAGCTGGTTTGTTTTTTAAACCTCCCTGAAGTATTCCATAAGGTGGAAATGTCAAAATGTTTCTTTTCTCCTCTGTAAGAAATTTTTATTAAAAAGCAAAGCTGAACTGTAACACAACTTTAAATATTTGTAAATTAGGTCACAAAAGGGATGAAAAATGTTTATGGTTTAATTATATATTCATACAGATAAAGTCACATATGAAATCTTACACTAATATATGAGTATTCCATAATTAAAAGTAGCCCAAATTAATAACTATAAGCTATGTTAGTAGATCTCTTTTCCTCTTATCTTAAAATTATTTCCAATACAGATTTCCTTACCAAATGGAATCTGAAAAATAAAATTTAAAAAATTATTAAAGAATGACTAAACCTCTGCAAACTAAATGGTTGAATTTACAAAAAAATTCTGGGAGAATAAAGTGCTAAAACACTAAGATTAAAATTATCATTATTGCACATGTATATTCTACTCTGTGTTCATGATTCTGTTACTAAAAAACTCTCTCAAGGAATTTTGCAAGAGTTGATCTACTGGGTAATTGTCCAGGAGAGCAAATGGTAACTGATCTCCTTAATATGTGTCTTACATAAACTTATTCAAAATTAATGTACTTTCATGTTTATCTTTTGTCTGACAAAAGTATATTCTTACAGAGAGAACACAAGTCTGGAATGAAAGCATTTGGAGTTGCTTACTAGTACTTACCAAGTTCTTTCCTGCCCCAACATTTTCTATCTTGAACACACACATGATAAGAACTCTTTTCAGGTAACAAGTGGGTTATTTTGTGCAAAAGGAAGTTTTAAAAAAATCTTCTCAGTATGAGACCATTTTTGTAGTTTCAGTCCATCGTCAATTGCTTAAAGAGAAACCAGCAATTCTCTCTCATTATTAAATATCACAAAGGACAAGCCTTAGCCCAGAGAGTATTTTATTTTTGTTGAGTTTCAACAATTAAAGTAAGGTTACTCTCATAAGTGATTAACTATTAAAATATATTTTACAAATGTGAAATCTTTTTTTTCTTAGGGAAAGGGAAATGGTAGGCACAAGATAGTGGACAGAGTACATAAAGCTGTGCATTCAGTACATGATTTTGGTCATTTTTCACAATATGGTGGTTAGTTTTCTTATATATTTTACTAAGCCTATATAAGACAGTGATAAATCTAAATATAAAAGCAAATTTGATAAAACATTCATCTTCAAGTCTCATAAATATATGTAGTTCTAATTATAAAGTCTCTAAAATACATTTGTACATTTTCATAGATTAACATAATACACAAACTCATGGAAGTCCCTGCTATGCAATTAATTTTGCCTAGATCTGCCATTATCTTCATAAATATTCAAGGAAGCCACAAACAAAGGTACTGTACTTTTTGGAATCTATACTAGTTTTAAAGGGGAAAAAATGAAATACCATAAAACAGAAGGAAAACCAATCCCTTTCTTTTGCTTTTTGTATCAGTTGTTTGAAAAACACTAGAAGCAGACATGATTTTTTTCTATATATTGTCCAAGAATTTGGTTTTCTGATTTTAGCTTCAGATTTTCTTCTTTAACTGCAACTACTCTTGCACAGAGATCTTCAAGTGTGTGTTGGAATTCCAACACTTGATTAATAAAGTCTTGTTTTTTCTTTCAGTTCTACCTGATTTTCAGCATCAACTGCATTCATGTTTTTATTTCCTTATCTTCAAGGTGATCTTCAATCTTCAGCTATTTTTAAAAATGCAGCAGTGAATGACCTCTTACATTGAATACATACACCACATCCCAATACCTGTGTACCTACTTATCTAAATATCATGTATATGGAAGTCTACTTATCCATCTGGACATATATTTGCCTGGGTGGAACAATATCAATGAAGATATTGATAGTGGAATAGACACCCACTTTTTTTAGTTGTAGATGGACATAATATCTTTCTTTACTTACTGTTGTGTGGCTCTGATGATTGAACCCAGTGCCTTTCACATGCAAGGCTGGTGCTCTACCAGTGAGCTACAGCCACAGCCCCCAAATGTATTTTCTAAATAAAAAAGTATCATTTAAAAGGAGACTAAAAACAGAAAAAAAGTAGGGGTTAAAAGGTGATTAGAAGCCATAAGTGAGGGAAGAGAGTCCAATCCACTCCTAGACACCAGGTTCAGGGGCATCAGAAAGCAGAATAGAGGGAAACTCAAAGAAGTCTGAGATTGAAAAGGATAAAAAAAAATCAATGTTCAGAAAATATTTGCAATATGTGAGCAAAAAGTCATCTGGACAAATGTGTGGAGAACACCATGCTAGAGCTCACATCAGAACTGTACTTTTGAGCCCCTGCTGTGGACACCAGTTGCTAATGAAGCATCAATGAAGGTTCATCAATGTAGCAAAGGCACCTCTGTGGATGATGGGGCCTTGCATGACATGAGGGAACCACTACCCACCTCCCCACTTCTTCTGGAAAACTAAAGCTGCTCTAAAATTTAAAGTCATTAAAATAATCAAGATATCTGCCTCCATGAAGCTTTGAGTCTCACAGGAAAGGCAAATATTAAATAACTTTAACAAGAAAGATCATGTATTGAAATTAGAGCTACAAAAAAATCTGTAATGTGCTATAAGAGAGTACAAGAAGTGCTGGGAAAATCTCTACCAAAGAAGTGACATAAGTGGAAACAGTGTAAGCAGGGAAGAGGCTGTTTGAACATCCGGCAGAGAACTTTCTAGTGAAGGGAAAGAGAACAGACACGGCAGTAAAAAAGTAAACTCACTGGAGGAGGTCAAGGGGGCTGGAAGACAGGGAAAAGGGATGGTGAGGCACAGAGATAGAGCACCCTGCAGCTCCTGTGACAATATGGGGTTCAAGAGCAATGAGAAGCCACTGAATGACTTTAAGCAAACTGTGTGTGGAGGAACATATGTGCATGTTTAAATGTGTGACTCCATGTGCAGAATGTAGAGAGAGTGTAGGAAGACAAGTTAGGAGACTGTAGATAGTCTGGGTGACAGTTGGTGGCAGCCTACTTGGGGGCAGTGGGGAGAAGTGGATAGATTGGAGCTATACTTGGAGGGACTAATGTTGGGCTGGACATAGGGTTAAGATAAAAGGAAGTGTCCAGAATGACTCAGGGTTCCTGGCTGTGAAGCCAGATAATGGTCCAGGAGGTCAACTGATGAAGAGCCTTCAGGTGACTTTGCTTCATCATGCACTGAGGAACATTTCACTTGTAGGCTGGAGTGCACACCTCCTCCACTCACAGCAGGTGTCTGTCTTAAGGATCAACAGTGGGGTACTTTGAGCATCTCTGTGGTATTAAATCATGTCATGATAAAGACACCTGCAGAGTTAGCTCAAGAAGAATAAAGGGCCTAGGATTAAACATAAAGATTCACAATATTTAGGACTGGAAAGATTGCTGCCAGCAAGAGGCCCTCCACCCCCCCCCAACAAAAGGTACAGAAGAGGGAGCAGAGGGAGGACCATCAGCTCCTATATACAGCAATCAAGACTTGCCCTTACCTACTGTCTCTCCCATTCTGCATTGCTCTTATCCACTGTCCTAAGTCCCTCATTCATCCCTCTCCTATGCCCACATATGTACCAATGTCCTTCAAGGAAAAATACCTATCCAGGAGAAAATCACTGATATCTATCTATGTGTTAACTTCCCAAGAAAGTATTCTACATAAGTATGTTTTGTGTTGGTTAAACACCATTATAATACCAATTTATGAACCACAACTTATTTATTCAGAAATTAAGACCTGGAATTTGCACAATATTGTATCAAATAAACATGACACCAGATACTAGAACTTGAACAAGGTGGTCCACTCAGGGACACCTGGCTGCACTCTAGTTACCTGTGCTGTTCCCAAGGAGATGTCAGAACTTCTTGTTGTTCTCCAATATGCAAATGATATTTTGGGCCTAAAGTAAGTCAGCTGTGAATGATTTACATGGCAGAAAGCCACAGAAAGAGTATCACATTATATTTGCATTAAATCGCCTCTTCATCCAAAACAAAGGTTTGTCAATTCTCAGAATCCAATGAAAAAAAATGTTAATCCCTCTGAGATATACATTAAAGCCAGCAAGCAGAAACCCCGGATAGTGCCTGCTCTGCTGTACATAGGTGGTGCTGGTGCTGAGGGCTTCAACAAAATGCTGTCACTGAGCCCCCATATCATGACAGGAAATAGACATAATATTATCACCACTGAACAAGGAGAACAAAGTTAGCATCAGTGAAGCTGGGTTATTTCAGGCAGTCCAACTTGGTGGAGCTAGTCCTTGACCTCAGGACTCCCAGTGCCAGAGACTATTCTCTCATCTACTCTGCTAGGGCCCTTACAAACTCAGTACATGAATGACAACAACAACAACAAAAGAAAAACAGAAATCACCCTACTTGCTCTGCATAGTGGAAATGAACACAGAGTAAATTTGAAAGAAGGCGGGGCGTTACCCTTCTAATTTAATTTTTAAAGAAATTAGTAAAATCAGTTCATTACAAAACCATATAAATAAACACTATTGACCTATAAGAAACATTGGCAAAAAATGCTAAGAATTATCTCATGAAAAGTGGGTGTTAGTATTCAGTATAGGGAAGGACACAGCAGTCCATACAGCTACTGATTAATCAAACCATCTACCACTAGCTGTCAGCAATGAGAGTGGATTATTCAAAGTGGGCTGGGCTCAGCATACTACATGCAAATATGGTGTGTACATTCCAGGGCTTACTCTTTGTATCCTAGCTGTCAATCACTAAAATGACAGGGATGTAGCTCAGATTTAACCAAATTATGTTGTAAAAAATGGAGAAATTATGAACTTCCATGAATTTCTAAGCATAATGAAAAACCTCTATGACTCAAGGAAAGGTAGGACATGCTAAATACAAAAGCACAGTGTTGAGACATAGTGCACTCCTCATACAAGAATATCTGTCATGTGTCATCTTTAGTAGAATTATAAGTTACTTGATTGTTATGTATTCCTCCTTCTTTTAAGTTACTAGTAGAAACTGGGGACACCTCTGATCCCAGCTACCCAGAGGCTGAAGCAAGAAAATCACAAGATTAAGACCACTTTAAAGAGAATTTGTGTCAAAAAATTTAAAGGGTTGAGGGAGTAGCTCAATGGCAGAGTGCCTCTGGATAAAACCCCCAGACCCAAAACAAAACAAAACAAAACAAAACAAAAAAAACTACTAGAACAGAGGCACAGTCTGTGCCTAATTTGTTTATTTTCCAAATTATAGAATCTGAAACACTGTTTAAGTTTTATGTTCTGGGTCCTTAGTAAAATGGTTCCAGTGAAAATAACTCCTTATTCTGAGCAAAACAAAACCCCAAAGAACAAACCAAATGTACAAGGTAAATGACGTATTTCAACAAAACCCTTTCTACAAGTCATCAAGAATGAAAGGGGCCAAAAGAAAAAGTCACAGATTTTCAAAATTGTTTTCTGAACTTTTTACATAAATTTGAAAATATATTCATTTATTCTACCTAGCTCCAGTTTTACCTTTGCAAAGGGAGATGGTAAATTCAAGAGATTAATGGGTAGAAAGCCACTGTAGAGCAAAGTCACCTCTGTAAGATGATTTAAAAAAATACCTAAAACAGCCCACCAGAGGTTTTCCCAAAAGAAAAGACTACTGTTCAGACAGGCAGTCCCAGAGTACTCTCTGCAAAAGGATGCTGTGACTCAGAATGCCTAGACACGGGAAAGGCTGACTCTACACTTTCTAGCTGCTGACAGTACACAAATGTGAAAAGTGTGAAGTAAAAATGACACTTATTTAACCCTTTAACTCAGTACCCTTTAAACAGGTCAGATCAGTACTTCTCAAACCACCCATGATAAGGGACTAGTTTTAAATTTCCAGTTCCATCAGGGTCTTCATCTCTAATGGAATACAATAAAACTTCTAGAAGAATTAACATTTCAAAATGGGGACATAAAGGATACATACCCACCATTTCAAGTTATTAAATTTCTCCCTTAAACAGATATAAAATGTTTAATCCTTTACTCTTAATATCTTTACTCATTTTGTTACAGACCAGTAATTAGTTTTGACTGGCCTGATTCCTGGTCCCCGGCCCACACTCTGAATAGTACTGCATTAAATCACAAAATTCCCATGTTCTGTAACATCCAGCAATACCTGTAGGATATCTTTTGGGAAATGCTGACATAGAGAAAAAATACAGAAAATAATGGGGTTAGAGTCAAATTCCCAACAAATATCCATCCAATCAACCTTCACATTAATGGCAAGTTCTAGCTGGAATTTAGCTAATGTCATAGCTGAGTAAAACATTTCTTTCTGGCTTTTTTTTTTTTTTTTAGGTGAGACAGATTGAAAAAATGAGACAAATTTAAGTTGTAATTCTGTGCCTGTTCAGGCAGTATGGAAAACTAACTCCACAAGACATGGGTGCTTTCTCTTACTGTCAGTTCTAACCTGGGACACGACAGGTCCCAGGCATCAGACAACCAATGGTGTTTCAGTGGGTGGCAAGTGAAGAACCAGAGCAAGAAGCAGCACTCAGGGCTATGCCAAGGGAAGCTGCCTCAGGATCCCTGGCCCAGGTCAGATCAAGTGTTACTAGTAGGCTACCATCCTCTCTGTTTCCTGCTCTCTACCCCCATCCATGCCTCAAGTTCCCCTGGGCCTCTGCCATGCATACTCTTTTTCTGATTCTCACACAGATGCTCACTCCACTTCTTAAAGCATTTTCTCAGATCTCACTTTCTGCATAAGGTTCACTGGTATTGCTCACAGGGCAATATGCCAACCCACCTTACTCCTTTATATGTGTCCAAAATACTCAACACCTTTAACAGACTAGACTCTATCTATTTGTTGGTTTATTGCCTGTCTCCCTGCACTTGGAAGAGAAGAACAAAGAAACAAGGATTTGCATCTTTTTTTAAAAAAAATATTTGTAGGTGGACACAATATCTTCATTTTATTTTTAAGTGGTGCTGATAATGGAACCTAGTGCCTCACACATGATAAGCAAGCACTGTGCTCTACCACTGAGCGTCAACCCCAGCCTCAGTCTTTTGTTCTTTGATGTTCTCCAAACACGTAGAATGTGCCAATGCATGGCAGACACTTAACAAGTTTTATAAATTGAAACAAATCCTGTGTAAGAGGGTGTGGTAAATACTTAGTTTTCATTTGCAGTAATTTTTAGCATTAATCTGATTAGAGACATCAATAAACAACATGATTGACTTATACTGAACTTATGTTCATTACATCCGGTGAAAGTCATCTCTATTCTCACAAATCACTCTACTGCCTTAACAAAACTGGTTAGCTTAACAAAGTCAATTTTCACAGTAATCCTTGAAAATGTACACAGCTGTCCCTCAGAATACACAGGGAGTTGATTCCCAAACTCTTCATGGATACCTATGCCCATGGATGTTCCAGCTCCTTCTTTAAAATGGCAGTGTTTGCATATAACCTGGTAGTACCCAACTGGATACATTAAATTACCTCTAAGTTTCTATATTAATCTGATGAAAAATAGTTAAAAGGTAAATAATCCTTACACTATATTGTTTAGAAATCATGACAAAAAAGGAGTCCACATATGTTCAGTGAAGATGAAATCACTTTTCTTTAATATATTAGAACTGCAGTTGGTTGAGTTATCTTAGTAAACCAAAGGTAACAGAGGGCCAACTTATCAGCCATGGCATTAAACTAAATTTAAGATTTTAGGAGTGAGGAAGACATTCCCTATTCTTGCATTGGTAACTATATTTTCTACCTTTTTAAAGACCTAAATTATAGCATTAGTGCCACAGTGGCACTTGATGAAAGCCATATGCTGTTAAGAAACACATTCCTCCATGAGAATAATTACCAGTTTCTCCAAATGCTGTAGGAAAATTTTGCAAACACAAATGAGGACTTTTAAAAAATTCTTCATGTATCACCAAGTTAGAAATAATGTCTTCATTCTCTTCTTTCTTGCAATCATTACAAATGAATAGGACTTATACATGAAACTGAGTTTTAAAACTTAGCTCTAGAAATCTCTAATCCTAAATATAAATATTAAATAGAAAGTGAATGTGTGTCTGTCCCAAGGTAAGCCCTGCGTAGAACTCCACCTTTACCTCTGCTTCAGAGAAGAAC
This sequence comes from Callospermophilus lateralis, assembly GCF_048772815.1. Lineage (NCBI taxonomy): Eukaryota > Metazoa > Chordata > Mammalia > Rodentia > Sciuridae > Callospermophilus > Callospermophilus lateralis. The sequence continues at coordinate 35,414,149 of NC_135311.1, read as the reverse complement.
AAATGCCACTGTCTACTCTGGTACCTGAAATGAAACAGGAACCTACTCTTTCATGTAGCATTATTGATTTCTGAACCAACTGCTGCAATCATGCCCTCTGTTCCTAGGCAAGGCAGAGTGGGGACACTCACTGCCCAACCCCTGGGCAGGATATTACAACTTCCTCAGTGCAAGGACCTGAGAATATTACCTTCCTCCCTCAGCATTCTTCAAGCTCTTACCCCTTACCGAATAAAAGCATTCTGCCCAAAGCCCTCTGTGATATGGCTCCTACCTGAGTGGCTAGACTTTCCAATACTTGTACATAGAGTACATCCTCACTGCTATGCTATTCTAAAGCCAGTGCACATGCTCAATTCCTTCCCCTCCTCACTTTACAAATGCTGGTTCATCTACCCAGAATCTGGTCCTTTGCCAAATGCTGCCAACTGGTACTGGACTTAGGGCTACTATTTATCTTCTAGAAGACTCCTACTTTCTCAGAAAAGTCCTATATCTTCTTTTTCTCTCTGTAACTAATTGTGTGTCTTCACTGAGTTATACAGAAAGGCACTAAAAGGTAAACAGAGCACATTTGGGCCAAGGTCTTCTGAATTTGTGTCCTAGTACCAAGCACAGCCAGGCTAGCAGAAGTCAAGCAATAAATGTTAAAGTGACAGATAAATGACAGAGTGGATCTGCCTGGTGTTATTCCATAATACAGATCCCTTACATGATGCTCCAGTGAAATATATCCCAGATCAACTAGAAAATATCTGTAGAAAATTACCAATTTAACACACCATACAGCTAAGCATAAATTCCTAAATACACACACACACACTGGATTACTTTTCTTGCCCAGAAGGGGTCCTGAGAAAACACAAGAAAGTTTTATAAAGCACAGCTCATGAAATGGGCAGATAGCGGTAGGACTTCAGGGACCCAAGGCTCAATCTCTTCCTGGAGACACATGAATCTCCAGTTCCTTCAAAGTATCTTGGATCAAGAAGTATTACTTAATGGGCCATGTGTTATGGGTGTATGTGTCTGGGTGACTGTTCCACTTCAGAATCTGGAAACTCGGAGTGCTTTGAATACAACAGAGGAGCCCTTATGACATTGAATGGAACTGAACTAGAGTTAACTAGATTAACAGCCATGGGAACTTTCCTCAGTTTTTGAAGAAGATACATAACAAACACTTCTGTAAAGCATAATTATTGAGTTAATTTATGAGTTTGCAAAGCACAGTGTGTTCACTGAACACAGTCTGGGAAGATGGATGCTCTTACCACTGGGGCATGGGAGTTGTTCTTTTATTTTTCTGCATGAGCTCTTTTTCAATCTTCTTATCCAATAATCATATTTCCTTGATGTTGAAAGTTTTGGTGAATATTGTCTAATTGCTCTGGCAATCAACAATGTACACATTTACAGTCTCTCCTACTGATTTTAACTGCTGGCTCTTCTTTTTAAGCATTTATCCACTTTCTCAATTTTTAAGAGTCAATGCACACAACACCAAACTAGATAACAAATGTATTCTAATGTAACAAACATCTAACTGTGGTTTGCTTAATGCAAGGATCTCATTTTCTGGACATGCATTGACAAGTTTTGTAGTAAAAACCAGTTCTCAACTATAAGTTAGAAAACCTAGATTGCAGCAGTAGAGATGCTACTCACTAGGTGTAGGACTTCTTCAAAGGCATTTAACAACTCTGCAAAGAGCCTCAGCTATGTCTTCAGATAAATAAATAACAACACATAGCTAGTGCTCTGTAAAGACAACTCAACTTGATATTCTGTGAGAGAAAAAAGCCATCTAGAGAGGAATACTACAGGGTGGTGTGGAGAAGTTGATGGTACAACTCACATTAGTAATAAATGCTCATCTTTCAGACCTTGAAGCAATAGATTATTACTTGGAAGACCAATTTCTATGTTCAATCAAGTGCAACAATACCTTGGGGTATTTAGAATAATATTATAAAGATGAGAATATTAACAAGATTCCACTATAAACAATTTCAATTTACTGAAAAATTCTAAACTAAGATCTTTAGAAATTTACCATTTGGAAGCATTTAGCCACAGATCTTGGACTAGTATGTACAGCTGAAACTAAGAGGAGAGGAAGATTAGACACAGGAAGGAAAATTGACTTACTTCTTTTACTTCAGATTTGAGGTGTTATTTAAGTGGCTCAGAAGTCTCTGCCCATTGTCTGTTAATCCCAATTTTAAAATATAATTTTCAGCCCAAAGACAGATAACTTTCAATGACTTAGGCAACTGATCCATCCTTCAATGAGCCTACAAATAATCTCAGTCCATCTAGAAAATGAAAGTAAAAAACCTATTCAAAAATTAATATACTGGAAAAAAATCAATCCAATTGACTTGTCACCTCACAGCAGGACAAGAGAAAAAGGGTTTATAATAAGATGAATTAACAGAATCTGAAAATATATTTTAAAATCATGTACCTGATCATAATGCCAGCCAACTTTAATTTTATTCATAACCCACAGTTCATGGATATTCTCTGCTAGTTTTTCTCTTTTCCTCTCTAGGTGAAGAGGCAATAAGACCTAAGATTTAAAAAAAAAATCAGAAACATGAAAACAAGTAGCAAGGTGCAGGGTCATAACACTGCCTCATAAGCAATTAAGATACAACAATGTAACTTATCCTAAAACACCTATTTCCACAGCTCTCTTTAGACAAATCTGGGATTTTTTTTTCCCTTGATAAGTTCTTAGGTTTCTGGGAGAACTAATGAACAAAGTAAAGTGAATGGAATGTTGATGGGAACTATTGAAGGATTTTAATAAACATGTGACAACCACAAAGGAGTGCATTATTTAAAAATAAATCACTCCAATGCTCTTACACCAACCTGGATGGTATTCAAAGGCTAGAGGAATGGCAAGCCAGTGCCTCAGTTATATTCCCTGGGCTCATTGTGCCTATGGATATTTGACTGCAGTAATTTGTGTTTTCCCATACATGTACTCTGATCTTTTCAAGGAAAAAAAAAAAAGCATTCACATGTTCTCACTACAAGCAGAAGCAGGAGCAGGAGCAAGAGCAAGACTGGAAGTCTTGCTGTGAACATTATAAAAGCATAAGTTTGCTAGTCTCAGGGCTTATATAGCACTTGATTCTCTGCCATAGGTTCATTTTTATGCTAATTAAGATTTGGAAGAAATACCAATGTTACCGGTTTGAAACTCAAGCTAATGAGGGCTTTGATGTACTATAGTTATGCTATTAGTCAACTCTGAAGTCCCCACTTCCATTCAGTTTTATCCCACTTCTATTTTCTCCTGCTGCTTCTTGAAACAGGAGGCTAAGGTTCTGGAATGGGGCTGCAGAGCTGCATGAAGTGAGCTTTGGCAATAGGAGTTAGTACCATGCCCAAGCCTGACCACAGAAGGGTGACAAGTCAGGGTAACATGACTCACAACACCTAAGGATTCCCAATCTGCATGGCAAGCTCCACACTGTTACAGGTCCTGCTTGCCACAGTCATTCTGATCCACCCTGGTCACTACTCCATTTGCCTCAATTTGTCTGATGACTCATGTTTTCAGTTTTGGGTGTCCTGTCCTATATATGCACTGCTAATGTCTACTCCAGCCTGAGTCTCACCTTCTTAGTCTCCTACCAGCACCTTGGATGAATGCGCCATCTTAAGCGGGATACAATTTACCAATCCTTTCCTTGATTATTATGGCAGTGTTTCATCAGGAAATTTCTCCTGAATTTTTGTTTTTAGAAAGGTCAATGTTTTACATTTCACCTGAAACTTAACTGGTATTGATCTCTGTGTGAGATGATAGGGAGGAGCCAAGGGTTGTCTCTCCACCCTGGGTAGTTATCCAGCTGATCCTATACTAATTCCAAACTGAGGATCCACTGCCTTCAAGGACAGCTACTGATAGGTCAAGTAACTAACTCAAGGATCTACTTCAAAATTCTGTTCTAGTGGGGCCTATTTTTTTTATCTCTAAGATAACATTAAAGTGTTTTATACTAACACTAAAATAAGGCTCAACATCCGGTGGAAAAAGACTCCAAATTTGTTTTTCAATATTATATTTATAATAGTACACTTCCTCATTTCCTGTTATGCCCACAATCAGCTGTCAATTTTCACATACAAGAGAGAAAGATCACTGAACTTTAGATTGAAACTGCAGTGATCTCTTGGTTAACTTGGAAAGAAGTGCCATCTTTGTAATGCCAAGCCTTTTGATACATGAACATAGATAGCATTTCTCATTTTAAAAATCATCACTATTTCTCTCAAAATGCTTTAAATTTTCTGTGTAAATATTTGCACATCTTTCACTGGAATTATTTCCAGATATATGATGTTTTATTATACTAATTAAGTGGATTCATTTAAAATTTTTATTTTACAATTACCTTTATTTTTTAAATTTTTTTTAAGGAGAGAGGAGAGAGAGAGAGATACAGAGAGAATTTTTTAATATTTATTTTTTAGTTTTCGGCGGACACAACATCTTAATTTGTATGTGGTGTTGAGGAAAGAACCCGGCCGCACACATGCCAGGTGAGCGCACTACCACTTGAGCCACATCCCCAGCCCTACAATTACCTTTTACTAACATATAAGAGGGCAACAGTAAATTATGTTCACCAATGTTTTTGCTTCACTCACTTTTTTAAAGATAGTTTTGTAGTTGTAGATGGGCTTATGCTTTTATTTTATTTATTAATATGTGGTGCTGCGGATTGAACCCAATGCCTCACTCGTAAGACATTCAATCCACCACTGAGCTACAACCCCAGCTCCATCACTTTTTAATTCTAAAAGTGTCCACATTTAAAAAAATATATTTTAGTTTTAGATGGATACAATACCTTTATTTTGTTTATTTAGTTTTTATGTGGTGCTGGGGATCAAACCCAGTGCCTCATGCATGCTAGACGAGTGCTACACCACTGAGTGACAACCCTAGCCCTAAAAGTGTCCACTTTTAAAACTTGTATTCAAAATTGTACTGAGAGAATTCAAGATTTCATTGGTTTTCCATTTTGCTGATATTTCTTCCAGTTTAATAAAGTTTCCTTAATTTACTGACATACTAGTATTACAATGAATGGGTGTTAAACTTTTAAAAACATTTTCATGGTACCATTTTTTTCTATTCCTCTCTGAACATTCTGACACATAATAATTCGTTTTGTGAATACACAATTGATTCTTGAATCCCAACCTAATATGTGATATATTGATGAATTTGATTTGCTCTTATTTTCTGGGGTGTTTGTGCATCTATGTTCATGATGGTTCTTATAACTTTTTCTTTTCTTGTGAAGTCCCTGCATATTTTAAAATCAGGGTTCTAAGTGGACCTCATAAAATCAGCTGAAACTGTGTCCTCAGAGTCTAAAATGGGTATTAGTGTTTCCTTAACTGTTCAGTAGAATTGTCCAGGAGGGTACCTGGGCCTGGAATTCTTTGTGACAGTAATGCTTTTAATTACCATTTAATTTTATTTAATAACTAAAGAATTCATATTTCCAACTTCTTATGTGACAGATGGTAAACTATTTTTCCAGAAAACTTCAGCATCAGTGGAATGAATTTGATACCTTATATCTCTTTGCAGTTCATTAAATTGTTTTTCTTTATTATTTCTTCTTTCTACACTTTTATGTGTTTAATATTTACTTTCTGTTATCTTCTTGAAATACGTAGTCAATTATTCAGTCATTCTTCTGTATTTAGGGCCCAAAACCCTATTAACAATATTCAATGCATCTGTAATTTTAGATATGTCCCATTTTTTATTATTATTCAGTTTAAAATATTCTATAAATTTCCACTGTAATTAACTCAATATTTTCATAGATTTATGGGTTTTTGTTTATCTTCTTTTTATTAGTTTCTAGTTTAATTGTGTAATGGTAAGAATATACTACTAAATTATTTCAAACATTTGAAATTTAAACTTCAACCATTGCCAATTTTGGCAAATGATCCACCTGCACTTAAAACAGTGTGTACTTTGCCAATAGCTGGTGCAGTATTGTGTAGGTTTATCAATCATACTGTTCAGATTCTACATCCTCATTGACTGATATGACTGCTTATTGTAATAGTTAAGATGTGTATGGTTACATTATAAATTGGTTTATATTTCCTTATACTTATTTCCACTTGGGGCTTTACAAATTTAAAAGCCATGTCACTAGATTCATATAAATTCATAATTATTTTATTTTTTTTTATAAACTCCCCAATTTCATCCTAAAGAAATGTCCGTTTTCATTTCTAGCAGTACTTCTCACCATGATTTCTTTTACAGGTAGTAATAGAAACATACTCAGTGTCCTTTCCATGCAACTTGGTCATATGTACAACTTTGTCAACCTATTACTTTTGCCCTTTCTGGGATACAATATCTAGGTATGCTTCTGGAAAACACCACATAATTGTTAGTGGTGTTTACTCAAGTCTATAAATGCATGAGTTTGTCTCCTCCCTCTGTGCTGGAAATGGCTCAACCCAGGCCTCCCACAGGTTAGGGCAGCATTCTATGCTAACCTACACCCAGCCTGGTGTGTGTGTGTGTGTGTGTGTGTGTGTGTGTGTGTGTGTATCTGAATAGCTTTAGTAAATATAATCTTTCTACTTTAGGATGTAAACAGAGCTAGAAAATTACATGTCCAAACCTCCCCAATTAGTCTTTTAAATTGTTGAATTAATGTGGCTATTAATCTTGTTCACCAATTTAATGCAAAAGTTTTTTTTTTTAGTGAGTAGTACATGGGAAGAATTAGATAACTTCTTGAAAATCAAAAACTAGTAGCATTTTATTACAAACAAGGCATTCTTAATCAATGCCATCATACATACTCTACAATTATAATCAAAATTTCACAGTCATTTTTTTACACACTGTATATAAATACACATCACAATGATGCAATTAGAATTAATACAGAATGTATACAAAATGAACAAAGTTTAGAGTTAGACCAAAAACTTAATCGCAGTCTTTTGAAAAAATAACTTAATTAGATATTATTTTATCTCTTATGATAATTTACATTTATACAAATTTTAATTAAATTTATTAGATTCAGGTGCTAAGAATGTCTGCAGTATCTACATTTAAAGTTACTACACTATAATTTTATAAATCCAAATTTCAAAAGAAGGGTACTTTAATGAATAATGGAATCCTCTTCTGAATTACTTAGTTTCTATTACCTATATCTTGCATTTTCATATGTGTGTGTGTGTGTGTGTATTTTTTTAAAAAAAATATGTACAACTATGGATTCCTTGTAGGAAAGTAATGATCATAGACTAATAATTACTGAAGATTAAAGTACCTAACAGAATACCTGAATACCAACATGTTTTTTTTTATTTTCATAAAATCTTGAGTCCTATTTTTAAAAAGGCTCTTAAATTCACAGTTTTTAAATTACTGAAAATGATTTAGGTTTTTTAACAACTATATAAAAACACAGATATCGTCAGTTTACCAAATCACTGGCTTAAAATAATGACATATTAAACATCCCTTAAAAAAAAAAAACAAAAACAAATCCCACTACAATCTTTAATGCTTTGTTAGGCAGTCCATTTGAGTAAAAATGTAAGAATTGTGTATTGGTTTAAAACTTTTTATTCCAAAAGTCTACAAAGAGAACTGTATTGATGAAAAATCTTTCCCTAAACTCGTCTGTTACAGCTTCTATATTCCTTATTTCTTCATCCATGCCAAATTTTATACTTGATAGTTATGTGAAGATCTATGTTACCACTACATAATGATTAATTCTATTCACACACACACCTCATTTTAACAATACCCAGTAATCACTTCAACAATTTATTGTTTCAAACACATACCACCTCTGAAAGACAATGTAAAAAAACCTAAGCATGTTAACCATTCCTCACTAGAGGAAAATTTCCCCTTCTCTGAAAATCACTTATTGTACCTTAATATTTTGTGTTTTTTTGAAAATATAACTTCTTAATTTTAAAAATTTGCCTGGGGATTTATCCCCCTTCTGATTTTCCAAAGTAAAAATAACATATTCCAGAATTCACCCTAAAAAAAGCTATTTTTTTTCTTAAAAAGATATTGCTTATCTAAACACAAGATATCATTCAAACATGATTCATAATTTGTTTATGTAGACATTCTATCTGTATTTGTTCTAAATCTAGAACAAAAAATGACTGGGAAATACCAAATGCTGCTTTGGCTGTTTCTACTGAACAAAGTCATACAACACCATATTTATTAAATTATATTATAGTGATTTATAGATGTTCTTGGCCAGTAGAATCAGAAGAATAGGACATCTGATTCTTAAGACACTTGAGAAAATTGAGAATCTATATAACACAGTTAAAAAAAATTTAAAAAGAAAAATCCAATTTAGAAGGGGCATAAAATTAACTAAGATTTAAAATGTTCTCATTTCTTCTCTTTCAATATTATAATTTCAAATTTCTTTTTAAAATAACTGAATTAAAATACAGTAATTGTTAAACTATCTTCCAGAAAGTCAAGCATCCTTCACATTTCTGTAGAGGTCCTTTATCTGTCTTGTTCAAGTGTTATCAATTCATGGCACAGGGTTACATTTTACTTTTCCTGAAGAATTGATGATGCACATCAAACATCGTCCCAATTCCTCAAGAATCATCCACTTTGCTGCTGCCTTTGATTTTCTCTTCTTGTCTGGCTGCTCTGCCTGGGTGTGAAGCCAATTACTACTTCCTTAGTTATAAATGTAAATGGCACATTTCCTCCTTCACTATTCAAAGCCAGTGTTGACCTAATAAGCAAGCCTGAAATATTCTGAGAAGATAACTTAGTCTTCCTGCTGTTTGTTGCTACACTCTTAATTCAGCTTTATCTGCCTGATGCATCCATGTCTTTCTTTCTGGGCTTTTTTCAAAATTCTTACAGCCAACACATTTACATATTGAGGAATACATTATTTTTTGCCTCATAGCACTCAGTAGTTTTTAAAACATCCTGACATTGGCAATTACATCCCTTGCTGTGACATTGATATGGTTTTCCCCCTTTCCTTTCCCTATTTTAGGCTTGAAATCTGTATTTTTGTCAAGGCATGCCTGTATTGATTTTTGCCTTTAATTTTTATGTTCTAAGTTGTTATAACTGTTATAGTTAAAGCTTCATCCCCGGGTTTCATAAACTGAATTCCAGACCACTCATGTATAATAGAAACAAGCTTTTATTGAAGCACACTGGTGGTGGCTGATCAGAACATAAAACTGTTCCCCTGATCATCCCCAAACAATTGCAAGGGCACTCATTATAAGCCTGAAAACTGCAAAAGAGATGTTTGAGGGTCTAGCCAATGCAAGCAAGCCAGGTTACAGAAGCAGAAGAGTTTAGTCAAGTGGTGGGAAGCCTAAACAATCACAGTTAGTCCAATCACCCCAGTTACAGAAACAGAGCCCCGATATCCTAGTTACAGAAACAATACTCCATTAGGCAGTTCCGTGTTCTTCAAGATTTCCAAAGCAAAAGGAAAAGAACATCTTACTCCAGTCATGACCCTTCTACTTGGCATGGTTGTTTTATAGGATGAAGTCATAAAACAAAATGCAGTCACATTTGCTTCTACTATCATATTCCCCACTGGTTTTAGTAGGTTCGATGTCAATCTTGCACATCATTAGGCCGAAGTTTCTTTTTTCCATCCTTCTGTGTCTAAGGGGTAATACTTGGCTCACAAGACCATAAGTCCAACCTCACCTACATTCTTGAGTATATGGTTTAGGAGGGTTTTTAAGAGGCATTGTCCTACAGTAATCCCAATCAGGATACGGACTAGGGGTCAAACTATGGTTGAAATGATGTAGTCAACCAAGGGGACCATGAAAATATGTTTTGGAACCAATTGCCTGAAGTTTATAGTGCTTTCCCTCTTTCCTTTAACCTGTTTCTCACTAGTGCCAAACTGTCCTTTATTATCCCAGAATGGTTTTCATAGAAACAACAAGTTTCTCCTGGAGCCATACAAAGTCCTCTTTTTTTTTTTTTAGAAAGATAATATCTAGACCTCATCTGTTTTGTAAGACTATTTCTGTCAGAGAGTCTAGTGAAACGTCTAGTTTGTACATTGCCTTTTTAGTTATCCTAAATCTGTATCTGTTTGATGGCTGACTAACTAAAAATTTTTAGACCCTGTGATAAGAGCTGCAGTTCCCAAGGCAGTAGATCCAGCTATTCCCAAACCAGCCAGGAGGGGAACTAACATGGGGGCAGCCAGTCTATGTTGATAAATCAGTGGGCCCTGGCCTTGTAATAAGTCCAGGTATTTTGCTTTTCCTTTTACTCCATCAAAATAGTAGGTTACATAGCTCAGAGTTATTGACAGTTTGGAGATTTAGGCAAGGATTTTGAAGTGGGACCTGGGAAGCACCCGGCAAATGGGGAGTTTTTCCATTTATAAGTTGTGTTGTGGAAGCAAGTGTCTCTTTCTGGGAGATCATCCAGTGTGATCTTGGGAGTATTTTCCCTGGTACACCTTTCTGAGCTAGACATATTGGTGAACATCTATAGTGACTGTAATTTTTCCTCCAATGTTAGGGACCTCCTACTGTTGTAAGGGAAAAGGGCAATGACCATTCTTGTTACTTTGAGCTGAGAGGAGGCAATGTGCAGTGGGCAAGCAGTTTGGAGTCCCTTTTTAGAAACTGAGTGGATCAAGGAGTTCATGGCAAAAATCTGGTTCAGGAAGAACAGGATGTAAATTCACCTGGGGTGGGCACTTCTATGAGAGAAACAAAAAGACATGAGTGCTGAAGTAAGATTAATACAAAATAGCAGTTGTAGTATCTTAAAACCTGTTCATAAATATCAGGAAAATGACAGAAATTAATAATTGTTTACCAGAAGGTGGAATAAAAACCTGAGAAATTGTCCCCATAACAAGGCCTGACAAAGCCCAGTAAGGCACTATTTTTAGGGAACATAAATCGTTAACATTGTCAGAAATGTAGACACAACACAACATTTAGTTAAATTAGTTAATATCATCTGATTTTTGTAAAAATACCTTTTTGGCATGACCCCTGTGTTCAGTAAAGATCCCTTTGGTATGTAGGTTAGATAATTATATTAATAAACATTGATTACATCTACCTATGTAGGAAGTTGGGAAGACCTGTAGGCCTTAAACTGACGAAAAACTTCTGGCAATGTTTACTGGTAGTTATCAGGAATTTTTGCCTAAGAATTTCTCGTCTGTTGTCTCCAGTCTTACTTATTTTGAGGGGTGTTAACCAAGTGTACATTTTAAGTTACATTAAAATAACTGTTGCTTCTTTATATTGCCCAGGAATGGCTGTGCTTTGGTTTTTTAACTGTTTTTGCTAGGTGTTTAAGACCAAGCTGGTCAAACTGACTTTGTCTTTATCTATTGGTAAGAGTCAGCTGAGTTTCCTTGGAGGACACTCTTGGGGAACTTGTGAAAAGCATCTTAGCTCTGTTAATGTCATCTGCTTTAGGATGGGTCAAGATCTTGCTGACCATATGGCTTCCCTTGGAAGCATCAGGTATATCTCCCTTTTTAAATGACCCTCCTCTTTTGCAGCATTTACACTCATTTCTGTTCTCCAAGGGTCTCATTAATCTCCCTTATCAGGAAGTTATGTGGCCCAGAGTTGCAAAGCTTTTCCCCCTGCCCTGGGTTCAGGCTGACCCACAGGGCAAGAGACAAATATTTGTTTCTTTGGTCCCTTTATTGGCATTAAACATCCAGCAAGTCAGCTTTACCAGTTTTAAAGTAAGAATGCTGGGCTTTAACTTTAATGGTTATAACTTTGCAGTTATTTTTTTTTTACAAAACACAATATCCTTATTTTATTTATTAATTTATGTAATGCTGCAGATTGAACCAGTGCCTCACATATGTAAGGCAGACACTCTACTGCTGAGCCATAACTTTAGCCCCTTTACAGTTAACTTAATCTTTTTAAATTACTATGTGTCTACAGATGCTGGCTTAATATCTCAAATTAATTTAGGTTGTGTGTTTATGAAGTATTACCTCTGTAAAACATTAACAGGCATCAGTTATTGTTAGCTGTGGAGTCTGCTGAACAAATGTTAGTTTCGCTTGTTTGCCTGAAGTCTGAACACTCAACCCCACTCAAGGCTGAATATTCAAACCTACTTAAAGTTGAACACTTGACTTTTACCTGTCTGGTGTAATGGAAACCCACATCTGACCCCTGCCTGGTCTGCTTGAAGGCAGAAGATGACACCCGTAGCAACTACTGTATGATCCAATCACTGCACGCCAACAAGGCAACTTGCAGACCCAGAAACCCTGTTAGATTTTGGCTATAAAACTCTCTCTTGTTCTCTCTTTTTTTTCTCACTTTCCCTTTGTTTTCCCATTCTCTCTCTCTCTCTCTCTCTCTCTCTCTCTCTCTCTCTCTCTCTCACACACACACACACACACACACACACACACACACTTTCCTTTCTCTCTCTCTCTCTCTCTCTCTCTCTCTCTCTCTCTCTCTCTCTCTCTCTCTCTTTTGTGTGTCAATCAGACACTGCCACAATAAAGGTCTCTTGGTTGCTCTGAGTATCATGGTCACTTTTTTTTTTTAGCTATAATGAAAATACAAAGTGAAATTAACAATAGTAAAAACATATTTAGCTTGTATATAATTCTGAACCTTGGCTGAGTTATACATTATATTTCTTATTTGAGATCACAGTAATCTTTCCAATAAAATTAATCTTTGAATACAACTTTAAATCAACTAAAATTTGGCCTACTTTGAAGTTATTCTGACATGCTGTAAGGTGGGAGGAAGAGACTTATCTCAGGTAAGGCAGGGCTGTTTACAAATCTTAGGTAAAGATTTTAGTTTTAAAGCTGATCTTTATCTCTCTTTTTAGATATAATTTTATAAAGTTTACATATATTGTTTCCTGACTCTGTATGAATGTTAGCACAACATGACATACATCTGAAACATTAATTAGGGAAAGGCTGAGAGCCCTTAACATTTTTTTTCCATGTGGAGAAATGGCAAAATGTTTTATAATATTAACCTTTAAATAGATTAGGCTTTCATTAAATTTTAAAATACATTTAAATTTTTATATTTTAGTGTAAAATGTAACATGAGATTTGGTTACAAAACATTAAATAATATAAGTAAATCTCCAATAAAATCTATTATCTTACAGACAATTTTAGTTTGGAGAATATCAGCTTGATAATATGTTCCTATGAACATTTTACCTTAAAGATTTGTATACCTGAAAGATATGAACACATTTAATCTGTAAAGAAGAGCAATAAATCATACTTTTATTGATGTTTTTATAATATCCAAGGTTAGCTTTAAAGGAAAATCTAGACTCTGTAACGTAGCACAATACTTTAAAATAACAGTTGCTGTTTAGCCACAGATGTACAAACCTTGATTTTTTTCAAGATTACTTGTTCTAGGGGATAAAACTTAATAGATACAATGTAATTAATATTTTAGAAGTGTTGTCATTTTAACATATAAATATATCAGTACATTAATATTTGTCCTTAGGGAACAACCTTGAATAGTTTTAACTATTTGTGTTACATATATAACAAACTTAGTTACATATAAACATTTTAATATTTGTCTTTTATTTATAGACCATTATACTAGTTAATTAGACCCTTTTCTTGTTTACTTAGATATATTATAATTATACTTTACCACATAAAGACTTTTTACCTGGAAATGGTTTTTATTAAATATATTTTTATATTAAGAACTTTTTAATAATTTTTATTCCATTGATTCTTTTATCTGAACCTTGAAATAACCTTGAAATAACCTTTATAACTTTTTGAATTTAGATAAATTAATCTATTTAATAAGATGAAATGTAGTTGAAACCTCTTGACCCCTTGTATGTAGAATTATACTTATTTGGTTTTTAATTTATACTAACTTTTTTATGATAACAAAATAATTTTAAATTTCTTTTTAGTTTACCAATTTAATAAAACACCAACATTGTTTAAGTATTTCACCTTATGGAATTTAAGGAGTTAAGATTACTTGATATTATATTTTACTGTCAGAATTTTAAGTTTGTACCAATTAGATGTCTCTAACAACACATTCATGATTAATTTTATATATGTGTAGATGTAATTTATGTATCTTTTATTAAACAAGGTGTTAGACAAGTGAATTGAATAGTATTAATAATTTTTTTTCCTGTTGAAGAAAAATCCTAGAGACAATGGATGTCAGACACTTTATAGACATTAATATTTTAATAGCTATTTAACCATCTAGAAATAAAACTGTGCATTAATAACTTTAAAGACATTTGTACTTTTATCTATTTTCCCAATTTGAATTGAACCTTTTAAATCATATTAACCAAAAGTATTTGGATCCATTTTTTAAAATTATAATTTATGAGCTCATAAGTCAATTTTTTGTACCAAATATATGTAGACAGGGCAATACATGTAGTCAGACAGTACACTGGTGCACCTACACAAAGTAGATGGACAAACAAAAGCCTTATCACTTATTTTAAAAACCTATTAGACCGAGAGTTAATCTTTGTAAATTTTCCTTAGAATAAAGGAGAGTGTAATCAGAAAAGCATATTAACCTAAGCATATTGGATCAAGATTATGAATTTAACAAATATAAAATTCTAAAAGTTTTCTAACCTTTTTCCTGAGGTGGTCCTGTTCATGAAACCTGAAAAGAGTTAAAGGAACATAGACAAATGAAGGGGTCTTATTTTTCCCTGAAGGAACTTCCCAAAGATGCAGCTTCATTGGTCTCCTTGAGAGAGTCCCCTAGGTTGGGGTCCCATTCTAAACTGGTTTCTCTGGTTTCTTGGATAGCGGCTAGAAACTTTTACCCTGACATTGAAAAATCTTTAGACCATTTTTTAATAGTTGGGAGTTATTCATGCCTGCAAATTCTGAGACAAAAGCCAAATTTTCTAGACAAAATTATGCTTTTTGTTATACAATTTAGGAATAATAATTGTATAAAACACTCTTTTTTTTTCATCTGTTCTGTATAGGAACTGCCATGATTTACCCAGCTGGCCACCTGGCCCAGTTCCTAAATAAAGCAATCTCTATAATACCTTTTTTTTTTTTGCCTTTAGCTTTTACTTTTGACAAATTTTTTTAGTCTTGTTGGCAGCACTTTACACTTTAATGCAAGCTGTAGTGAGCACATTTAACCATTTTTTCCCCATTAGAAACAAACTGGGGTAGAAATTAACACAGAACACAAGGGGAACAAACAAAAACAAACCAATAGACAAAGTCCTGAAAACTCTTGTTTCTTAAGAAAACAAGTTAAAGGGGGTACAGGTGAGATCTCTGTAGTGCTTCCTTGTCTCATGATGTCTGTGGAGCGAAGGAGTCCTGATGAAAGAAGAGCAGTTATGAGAACAATAAAAGGGCTCACGCTCAAAACACAGACAGATAAACACAAGATAAACAGCCGGCGAATAGACACTGGACAAATGACAAACAGCAAGGCAAACATTGGACCATACATGAATAGATAAACAGGACAAACGGCTGGTGAACTGACACTGGACAAATGACAAATAGCAAGAAGATGCTGGAGAAATGACAAACAGCAGAACAGACACAGGACAAGCAACAATTGCTGAGGTCACACAGAGAGACCTCTAATGGGGCAGAGACCATTTCTCATCCTGCCCCCAGACAGATGAGGCCTCCAGTGGGCCCCAGATACAGACAGATGTGGTCATACTCTGAGACCTCCAGGGAGACAGTGACAATGTCTCCTCCTGTCCCAGGAAAGGTGTTTAAGCAACTGAGTCCAATCTGACCTTTTCCCCAGAAGAGTGGACTCACCAGAACTGATAGGCTGGTAGGAGGGTTTTCAGAGCATCCTAGCATGGATTGGAGTTGCCCTCAGAGTGAAGCTGAGGAACATCTCTCAGGAGCTCCCCTGTACTTGAGGTCAACGACCGTCCTTGGAAACAAATTTGGCATGAGGGTAGGGAAGAAATGGATCAAGGGCAAGCCCTCAGATATTGTAGTTAAAGCTTCATCCTGGGGTTTCATAAACTGACTTCCAGAACATGCACATAAAATCAAATGAAGCCTTTATTGAAGCACACCAGTGGTGGCTGACCAAAACATAAAGCTGTTCCCCTTATCAACCCTGAACAATTGCAAGGGCACTCCTTATAAGCCTGAAATCCACAAAAGGAATGTTCGGGAGTCTAGCCAATGCAAGCAAGCCAGGTTACAGAAGCAGAAGAGTGCAGTCAAGAGGCAGTAAGCCTAACCAATCACAGTTAGTCCAATCACCCCAGTTACAGAAACAGAGCCCCATTACCCTAGTTACAGAAAAAATGCCCCATTAAGTAGTTCCATGCTCTTACAGATGTCTATAGCAAAAGGAAAAGAACATCTTGCCCCAGTCATGACCCTTCTACTTGACATGGTTGTTTTACAGGATGAAGTCATAAAACAAAATGCAGTCACATTTGCTTCTACTATTACACAGCAATTTTAGTACAATTGAAATTGTTATAAAATTTGCCATTTACAAAGCAATCACAGTATAATTTCAAGCAGTTTTTTTTTTTACAATTACAGGGCTTTCTGGGCTGACTGGCAGATACTGATGGGATTATGCAATTAAATGGAAGACTTGCCTGGGTTTGGATACCAGATATTTCAGTAAAATTAGGGCTGATTGCTATACACACACATGAAGACTGCTATAGCTGAGTAATGTATTGAGCTGGAATCACTGCATAACCCACAATCCCTGTTCCTGGAGCTGGTGCCAGGACAGTACTTGGTGGCAGATTAGTGAGGTTGGGCTGGATCTGTGACAGTGGGATAGAAGGCATAATAATCCATTGCTGTGGTGGGATGTGAGTTACTATTTATGAAACCTGATTGATGGGTTTTGGGACAATTTGTTGAGTAGCCTGAGCTTGGACAAATGGAACTGACATCTGCACTGGTGTTGTACTAACAACCACTGGTTTTGCTTCTTAAAGAGGCTTAATGCTTCTACTGGAATTCTGACTAACTGGTTGGGTTAAGATACTAGCTGTTGTGGCAGTAACAAATCAGACATAATGAAATTTCTTTCCAGGCACTTGAATCTGCAGGGCATTTGCCAGTAGTTCCAGAGGAATTGGGAGCAGTTTCCGGAGGAATATTGTCTTAAATTGTGATATGCTCACTCCTCCAACAGTGTTGGTCTGCACAGCTGATTTTATTGCCTTATTTGGTGATTTCAAAGGGGAAATGGCTATTTTATTTGGCATATGCATTGTAAAATTAAAAATTGATGCATTGACACCACTTTCAGATATTGTTATGGTCTTTGATGGAGTTCCAGGAGTAGTCTGTGAAAGAACCCTACCTTCAATGACTGATGTTGTCTGTTGTGAAACTGCTTTACTATTAATTGGTTTTGCAAAGATCAGCTTCATGATTACTGGACCACAGGTTGGTGTTCCAGGTTTCTTAGCAATCTCATCTGGCACCATCTCTATGATCACCTTTGGTTTCAGTGTCCATCATGACTACTAGATTTTATACCTGGCATTTCCAATTATACAGACCTGTCCTTTCTATATATTATGTACTTTGTATCAAACTGGCATTTAAACAAATTGGCACTCATGAATTAAAATTTAAATGAAAAAATGGAGCCAAATAATTCAATTCAAATCTATTAATTAAATAAAAATATAGATGTCTTTAAAATTCTAACTCACAAATTTTTCTACATGGACAGACAAAAAAATTCTTTATTTCTAAAAAATATCTAAAATGTAATATAACAACCATTGCTTCTAAAATTTTTCAACAGAGAAGAGATAATTAATACTGCTAATCACATTGTTCTGATATTCTTTTTATGGTTAAAATAAGTAAATTAAATTAAAAATAATTGGAATTAACCTTCATCAATATGGCTTATTAAATAAATAAATTATAAATTACAACTGAAGACTAACTACTTTCTACTTTTTCTTTCCAATTGTTAGAAAAACAACAGTATCCTGCCTCAAATCTCTTCATAGCAAGTTGAATTAATTTTCTACTACTTTAAATATTGTTAGAGATTCTTAATATACAGCTAAACCTGTTCCTCATATTTCTGTAGCTGTGTTATCCCCTCATTTGGATCCCAAATTACTGTCTCTTTTTTTAACCCTTCAAACTCTTTCCCAGCATCTTATGTCCCCCATCTTTCTTGCTCATAAGCACAGCCACACTAAGATTCCTGGACCTTTGATAGAAAATAATGCCCACACAGATACAGCTGTGAGATCACTTTATCTTTTATTTTCAGATGCTATAAAGTTTTATGGAATTTTTCATCAAAATGCTCAATCGCTAATGACGATGTTTTCCATTTCATCCCAAAAGCTTGTGCCGTTATCAATAACTCTTCTCATTGTACACCCTTCCAGGCTCCTATGTGGGAATCTGAAAATCCATGAGGCCTGCAATCTAATGCACTTTGGCAAATGCATATTACACATTTCCCTACATTTCATCCTTATTTTTTGCTTCATATTTCCAGGAATACTCATTCTGGGTTTATCTGGCTATAGCCTATTGATCTAAAAATGTATCTGCTTTGATTTCTCATTTATTACTCTGCTTTGCCACTATGGGCAAGCCCACTTATTTAAAGATACATAACATCGTACATATACAACCTGTGCTTTTGCACAATTTTGTACTCAATGGAATATAATTTTAACCCATGGAATTTCCCATTCTACCATACAAGTCTTCATTGAATAAGCACATTATACCTTCAAGACATATCTCCCAATACAAAAATATAAAAGAGGACCTAGCTCAGAGCAGAATACAGTTTTTATTTTATGAAAATGGATATAAAATAAAGGATATAAGGGACAATGGGGGATGAGTGAACTTAAATTGTGGTTTTCAATTTTGAAAAGTTTTCTGAGAAATGTTTCTTTTTTTTACATTTAAAATCTCCTGTTTACATGACATAGTAGTGTTTTCTTGTTATTCTTAATATGCTGTAGTTATTCTTCTTTTATGGAAAAGCTATCTGATTTTAATTATTATCATCAATTGCAAATAAGCCATCAATTAAAATCTTTAACTAAGCATAAAGTTATGTTCACATTTGCTATAATCATAATAAGTACATTTAATTGTATAAAGGCACAAGCTTCATTTAGATTTTGAAATATCCCTGACAGCAAGATTATGTACATAATATTTCCATTGTTGCTTATGCAATAGTAAATTAATCAAATTGTTACACTACCTAGAATAAAATAAAGTGAAAATAATTGACTCATAAGTTTCATATTTAAACCATCTTTATTTACAAAATGTTATTCTAAGAATTGTAATTCCGTTAAGCTTCAATTGGAGCAAAAGTATAATTATTTGAGTAAAAGCAGTTAGTTAAACTAAAAATGAAAGATATATAACTTCTGAAGGCAGATACAAAATATTGTCAGGATTCTTGTTGTGCTTCTGGATGTTCAGTAGTAGGCTCAATTGAAGGTGGAATCAACCCTGAAGGGAACTCACTTCTACTTTCAGGATGCAGGGGAGGGAGGGGGGAATTCAGCTTTTGGGGGGAGATAATGAGGAAAACACCATTATCCCATTGAAAATGGAGGAGGAGGTGGGCCCAGTAGAAAATATACTCGAGATGCTCCATACATGTTTCCTGGAGAAAGTGGAGGAAAAAAAAGTCCTCTTCTCATGAACTGGATTGACTGGAAACAATGGACCTCTGATTGGAGGGAAAGGTGAGAAAGCAAAGCCAGAGCCAGTTGCTTCATTTTCAGCAGGGAAAGATGAATCAGGCATATTGGAATCACCAAGATCAACTTTGGTATCTTTTCTACTGGATTCCATCTCTGAAGATATAGGCCTATCCATTTTATCCAAAGTCAACATACTAGAACTTATGAGTTGTTCTGGTCCAGATGGTCTACCATAATTAGAATAACCTCTATCTTGCCTTTGTAGAGGAAGCTGTGGATCAGAATATGGTTGGCCTGGTGGAGCCATCATCATCTTAAGGTTCTGTTCCCATGGAGTTGACAGGGGCCCAATGTTATAAGACACTCTCTCAGGATCACTTATCCCATCATAGCCTGATTCTCTTCTTTCATTGATAATCTGAGGGTTCAGAGAATTCTCTGGGACTTTGGAGTCTCTTTCTCCTACCCTTGGAAGCAAAGGTAAGAGTCTGAGGGGACCCTTCTTTTACAATAGAGAATTTCTCACTTCTGATGAAGGTGAGGACCATTTGGGGAATTCTCTCTGACAAAGGCTGTATTTGAATCATCAAGTGCAGAAGAATCTTTTTCTACAAGTTTAAATTTAAATTTATTTTCAGTTAAATTTTGTCTGTTGTGGCATTTTGTTTCCTTAAATCATTGAAGTAACTTTCAGCACTCTGAGCTGCCAACTCATTATCATATGCTTTTTTCTCATACTACATAATCAGCCCCTGATAAAAATGAATGGTTCTCTTCAATTCTTCTTCAAGATCTTTGACTTGCTTTCTATAGTTCTATATCTGTTCAGTTGCATGGCTGATATTTTCCTCCATTTTGGAAAGTTTCTCCTCTCACTCAACCTGGTAACTTTCCTCTCCTATTAATTTTCTTTGGAGTTTCATTACATTTTCTTGATATAGTTCAATCATGACTTTAAGGTGCTGCTGCAGATTCTGATTCTCACTTTTAAATTGTGTATTTTTTGACTGCAAAGATGCTTGTTCTGTCTTAAGACTTTTAATATTCTCTATAAGGTCTTCCTTTGTTTCAATTAATTCAGAAAATAAAGTAAAAATTTGATTTCTTTCTCCTTCTAAGGTTTAAAAGAGGCCTTTAACTTAGCAGCATAAAACTATTTCTTCAAATCTCCTTTTGGCTGATCCTCTGAGTGAGCACCAACACTCTTAATTTTAAATTCCAAGTTACCATCATCAGTTAGGCCTTCTCCAAGCACAGAAGCCCAATCTTTCATCTGCAGCAAGAGTTCAGTCAGAGACTTAATGTGATTTTCTTTCTCTCTTAGAACTTGTTCAGCATATACAGTAGAGTCTTCCAATGGTATTTTCTGTTTATTAAGGTCATTCACTTTTTCTTTCTATTCTTCAACTTCTTGTAAAAGTTGTTTCTGACTATCCTGTAGTTGGAAATTTTCTTTCAAAGCCTCTTTTATTGCTACCTTAAATTCTTCTACATTCATTTGAAATACTCTCAAGGTTGTCTCACCTTTGACTATTAGCAACTTGGGTTTTGATTCATCTTCTAGGGACTTAATCTGTCTTGATATATCTGCCATCAACTCATCCTGTTGAGAATGTTTAGTTTTCTCTTCTTTCAGCTCTTTTTCTAGAAAGAGAATTTTATCACCAAGTTTAGATTTAGAACTACCCATATTTTCGTATATTGCCTCCAAATTTTCTGCTTCTATGGACTCCTTCTCCAAAATGTCGTCCTTAAAAGTTAACTCTAAGCCTTCATACTCTTTTTGAACAAGGCTAACTTTCTCAAGTAGTTGACATTTTTCTTCAATTAGTCCAGCAAGTTTTAGAGCAAGCTTTTTTTCTCTTCTCACATAACACCTGTTTCTAACACATTGACAACATGTCCACAGAAACAAGAGAAAACAGCAAAAAATCCAATAGCTGCATATATCACCAACTCCCAAGGATATCCATAAGGATGAAGGTCTGGTTTCATATCCACAGACAATGATGCCAAAGCCCTGCATAAGTCTTCTAGAACAAGCCCAAAACACACCTGAGGGGCACCCTTTGGCCACTCCATTATGCTGATTGCTTTGCCTACTGCTGCTGCAGCCACAGCCTGCCCAGCCATGCCCAAACAGGCTGTGGACACTCAGGTCTTTGGTGAGGAACTCAAACCTGTGCCAGGCAATGGAGCATACTGTTGTGAAGCCGCTGCAGGGGTGGGGGGGTGGAGCTGTGGGCATGGGCATGGGAATCCACAGTCATAGGCTCCCAGGAGCCTAGCACACTCAAGTGCTGTTCAGGGAAGTTTTGGCCCCTTCACTGTGCTGTGCATCCTGAAACAGTGCAGGTTCCAGTCTGTCCCAATTGAGGCAGAGAGAACTCCTCTCCTTGCCATCCACTCCTTAGTTTTGTTTCAGCCAGGCCAAGGTGGAGCTTATTATGTCCTATTCCATTCAGTCATAATGTCCACAAATTTGATGTAACTAAAATTCTAAAGCTTTGTAAAGTAATTTAAAGAGCTAGTACATCATATATTTGTACCACTTGTCCTTTTATTGTAATGCCTCATTTTTCCTTCCCCTCATGTCCACTCCCTTTTTCCTTCCTTCTTTCTTTCTCCCTTCTCTCCCTTTCATTTTGTTGCAGTGTTGGGAGTTAAATGTCAAGGCCTTCTCTACGCTAGGCAAGCTCTATACTACTGAGCTATATCCACAGCCTGTGGACACTTACTATAGAAGTAATCTGAATTATTTCTATAGAAAAATTCTCAAGTTAGAAACTTTTTCAAAAGTAATTTTAGAAGAGTTGGTACCATGTGCACAAATCAGTTGTGACAAGTCGTTTTTAAAAAATACATCATATGTAATATTTCTAAAGCAAAGGAACTTGAAACTTGAGTTGATTGTCATGTCAGTTTTACTAGACTACTACTTATTTAAGTCTTCAAAATGGTTTTTCAGATGTGCTTTTGGCTACTTATAGGATGTAAAACCTTCTAAGAAACTGGGTAATCATAAATATACAGCAGAAAAAAAGAATAAGATGTGACTCTTTGAAATGGCTTTAGCTCCTGAAGGTGAATTATGTTCTTGATAAGATAGAGTTCATTGCTTGATGTAAATAAAAGATATCTAATATAGCTTTTGTTCCTAGTTATTTTTGAACTGTTGATAAGCCAAATCTAATGTTTGAAGAAAAACATTCTCTAGTAGTCTTTGCTTTCCTAATTGTCTCTATAGTTCAAAGGCATTATGCCAACATGTATAATTAGACCCATTCTATTTCTATGGCCAGAGTTTTATCAATGTAAACTAAAACACTTGTCCAGTCCCATAGCATATAAAAGTTTAGAAACTTTTTAACAAATATAATTATGTGAGGCTTCAAATATGTTAATTAGTTCATGGTGAATATTTCTCAGTGTACATACATGTATCAGAATCAAATTATCAGCAGAGCATGGTGTCACACACCTGTATTCCTTGTAGCCACTAAGGGGGCTAAGGCAAGAATATCACAAGTTTAAGGACAGCCTCAGCAATTTAGTGAGACCCTGTCTCACAAAAAAAAAAAAAAAAAAAAAAAAGAACATGGGCCCCTTCCAGATCTATTAAGCTGCAACACCATGTGCTACTGCCCTCTACCACCTAATGACCCAGTAGGCCTCACCATGCTCTTGAACTTCCAGAGCCATGAGCTAAATAAAGTGTCTTTTCTCTATAGTTTACCCAGGGTGATATTCAGCTATAGTAACAGAAATCATACTAAGTTTCAGAGAGATTACTGGTTAAGGAACACAACTAAAAAGCAACATTTCTGGGACTCAAAACAATTGTCTTCAGTTCCACACAAAATAGAAGCAGTTAGCCATCAAGTAAAACACACAAAAACCAGGCTTCTGATTCCTCTTTACTTGTCAGAGCTCTTTCTCTTTGGATGCAAAAAGTCACTAAATGAGAGTAGCTGGTTTGCATCTACAGCATTTGTATCAGGGTACCTACTTTCAAGTGAACTTCCTGAGCCTTTTCCTCATGTGAACATGGAGGTCAATAACATTACCATCATCATCATCATCATCATCATCATCATCATCATCTTCACTATAAAAGAGTTATTCCCATCATTAAAGGGACAAACAGGACAGACATCAAATGCTGTTCCATTCCTTCCCATTCTCCTTTTCTCATTTCTTAATAGAAAGAAAAAAAGTGAGGATTCCTAAAATTCATTTTTCTTTGAAGGATTATAGGAATTTCAAATGGCATAGAAATTATAATAGCATATCACATAGTAATAAGATTCCAAACCACACCCAGCTACAAAAGGTAAGTCTTGGTCAATAAACTTTGACTTTCCACTCTGTGACATGGGCACCTGGTCTTACTGCTTATTTAAATGTGAGAAAGTTTTGTACCATTCACATCATCATTCCCCGGATCACCAGAGATGATGATGACAGATGAAGTGCCCCATGTGCTTCCTGAACATTTCCAGAGTTCAGGAACAGCTATTCGTACACTTTCCCACAGCTTGTAATATCATTTCCTATAAAAATTCTAGTAGAGAAAATATTTCTTTGTAAGATGCAATCATTGTGTTTTAGGGAATCAGTAGCACCATATAATTGAAAACTGGTGAACTGGGTGTAGTTATGCATGCCTATAATCCCAGTAGCTCAGGAGGTTGAGACAGGAGGATCATGAGTTCAAAGACAGCTTCAGCAAAAAGCGAGGTGCTAAGCAAGATGTGCAGTCACTAAATAAAATATGTGCCCTGTCACTAAATAAAAGATGTGCCCTGTCACTAAATAAAATACAAACTAGGGTGAAGGTTGTGGCTCAGTTGACAACTGAGTTCAATCCCTGGTACCCCCCCCAACTGCCACCAAATAAAAAGATTAATGTTTCCTTTCTGACACATTACCTTAGGAAATGGGGGTCTTCATTCCAGAGAATCTACTGTGCATAATTTATTAACTAAAACATGTCAATTTGCTTGACAAATGGAATCACCATCAGAGTACCATAAGGAGTTTGAAGAAAACATCAGAAAACTAAAGGAGAGATGCTATGGGCATCCAGGGAGTCCAAAAGATGATTCCTATAAGTTCCAGCAGCATCCGTGGATCAAATACAACCAATAAACACTCTCATGATTTTTTTTTTTAATTTTTAATATTTATATTTTAGTTTTTGGCAGACACAACATCTTTGTTTGTATGTGGTGCTGAGGATTGAACCCGGGCCACACGCATGCCAGGCAAGCGTGCTACCACTTGAGCCACATCCCCAGCCCACTCTCATGATCAAAATGATTTTTATAATAGAAAAAAAAAACATCCCTCTTGGTAAACATCATTGGACCACCCAGGGGTCCTTGAGGACCCCCTGCAAATCACTCAGACCACAACAACTTCCAGCACTGCTGCTGAAAGCCACTCTGACTAACTGGTACTTATGCCAAGGCAGTTGTCCAATATTTTGAATACCACTCCTGGGTATCATCAAAACTGCTTCTTAAATAAGAATCTTTCTCCTCCCTAAAATTTTAGACACTTTACCCTTGAGCTATTTGACAGTGTTTTCTACCTAAAAAATACTAGCAGCTGAAAGTAAGATCCAGCACCATGAAATGCATCTCTTTCCTATAGTAGGTTTTCATCAAATTATGTTTGTTAAAATTTAACTTAGAATTCATACACAGCCTGATTAAAGTTCTAAGCTGTCACACTAAAATTTTTTAAACTATAGAGATACAGGATATGCTCATGGATGGTGCAAAACTATATGTGACAACACCATTAATCACTCATTTCTTTGGAACCATGTATTATTAATCTCTTTACCCATCACAACTAGAATAATGATTCAAACATAAAAGCTATACAGAGATGATTAATGACAAAGAAAAATTTTGGTTCTATTCCTGGAAATACTTGAGTTTATTAAACTACACAAGAGTCCAGCACTTAAAATGCCCCTAAACAATTATAGAGAAGATCCAAAAAGGTGATGATTTATCCTTCTGCTTAACTTTAAACTGTATGAATTGGTTACAAATGGGTACTACCCAGTCACTAACAGCTTGTTACATGGATAATAATTAAAATCACCAGATAGATTTCTGAAGGAAAATATCTGCATTTGAGGACAGAAATAAAATTATTACTTTTCAAATAAAATGATTAGCTATATGCAAACTTACAATTCAGTAAAGCCACATCACCGTGATTTCATTACCTAAAGTATGTAACAGTGCTGTGAAATTTTACTCGCCAAACAACAGCTTAGAACATAGCCACATAGTTAAAGGTATTTGACAATAAATAATGGTCAATAACAAAGATCCATGTACAAAACAACTAGTCAAAACAGGAAGAGTCTGAGCTCTGAAGACACAGGGAGGCACACAGATGCCCAAGAAAGGCTGTTTCCATGAGAACAATAGGCAGCCACATAGATCACATTTCACTTGGATTTCTGTTTTCAAGTTCAAGATATGATGGCTTGCTGGGTAAAGCAGAAGGTCAACCCTAAGGGAGTCACAAGTGAAAGTCATTGACTTATCTCCACAAACACAATTTCCAATTCCTGTAAGAGCCACCATCTCACAGCAGCTGAGCACACTAAAATACTCCAGTCTAAAGTGTACTTGCCCCTTCCAACTTCTCCACCATGTTAGCCAGCATCTCCTGCAGGGTCCGCAACAAGAGGGACTACTCCAACCCAAAGCTGTACATGGATATATCCTGGGGGATATTCTGCAAGGAAAGAAAAAGAGGTGTGAATATGTCACCAGTGTCAAGCATCCAGGCCCTATCTACCTTTGTGTCTGTCCTTCAGCTGTTTCACAGAAACAGTGAAGGTCTTTCCTACCTCTGCACTATCAGCTGCCCATCACCACAAGTCTCTGTCATTACTTCTCTTGTTTCATACATTATTAAACTCAGGTAACAAGTGCTGCCATGTCTGGAGTGTGTATCCTGACATGCACTGCATTGGAGCTTTGTCTGTAGTTCCTGTGGTTCCTTACAACAGGGAATATTACTACCATCAGAAAAAAGAAAGCAGAGAAGTTAGGTCACTTTTCCAAAGTCACACAGTCACAAAATAATCAAGCCAGGATTGAGATTTGGACTAGTCCATCTCTCACAATTGGTTTCTAACCCACCAAGCATTCTGTTTATTTAAAAAATAACATTTAAGGCTATTCAAGTGGGAGGCACTGACACCTGTGTAATGTGTCTGTGCAGAGAGGGGGGCAGCAGAGAGAAGTATCCAGGAACTACCATGCCTCCTTCAAAGAAATAGAAAGCAGCAGGCAAGGTTGGGTGGAATTTGCATTTGCCATGGCCACCACTGGGGAACCAAGAACAAGGTGGAAGAGCCAAGGTGCAAGAGCAAAATTTGAAATGGATGTTATATGAATCATTTAAAGAGCTGCACAAAACTATGAACATTTCTGAAGCCTTTTCTCAGTAAAGTACATCAAAATGAATGAACCTGCCTTCTTGGATCTTTTGGAGTGTCCTGTGTGTCTAGAATGCCTGGCTTCTTCTGCAAAAGTCTTGTCTTGCCAGCACAGGTTTTGCAAAGGATGTTTTCTGGTATCATAGGTTCCCTCAGTTGTTCATACTGGAGGACTCCTATTGGCTCCAGTGATGAACATCCAGATAACATCCTGCTGGTCAGGCTTCTGGATAGCATCAAGCAGAGAAGCCTTGGAAACCTAGCTGGTGGAGGCAGTGGGAGTAACTACACAAATGCATTAAGGTTTCAGGGCAGCACTGTGGATTATTGTAGTGCAAAAGATCTAGAGATCTCCCAGTGTGGACGGCAGCCTCAGGAGCAAGCCTGGGGCCCCCAGTGAGGGGTATTCCTGTTACCATGTTCTAAACCATAACATAACTATGAAGGAAAGGAGCCTGGGGACTAAATTCAGCAAATGTGACATCATCATTTTTTGAGGACACGTTGATAAAAACTGGCACCACAGGGTAAGTCAATGGGATCCATGGCTTTTTTCCAACCAACTTAGTGAAGATTATTAAACCACTGCCTCAGCCTCCACCTCAGTGCAAAGCACTTTTTGACTTTGAAGTTAAAGACAAAAAAGAAGCAGATAATGACCGCCTTTCATTTGTTAAGGATGATGTACTGACTGTGATCTAAAGGGTAGATGTAAGCTGTGATGAAGGAATATTGGCAGACAAAATAGGAACAGTCCTGATTTCCAACACTGAGTTTAACTTGGCTGCTAAGCAGCTGACAGGATGGGATAAGCCTCCCATGCCAGGAGTTAATGCTGAAACATGTACCTCAGCAGCAACCCAGAGCAGCACTGCCCCAAAGCAATCCAACACCAAGAACAGCATCAAAAAGTGGCACTCCTTCACTTCCTTCACCATGGCAAACAAGTCCTCTCATGCATGCCAGTTCATGGAGATCAGCCCTCCTTTCGTCATCAGCTCCAGCAACTCTCAGCTGCCACAAGGATCAGAGAACTGTCTGGGCTTTCCTTCAGTGTTCCTTCTCAGATTCATATGACTACCGCTGTGTTCATTGTGACCCCACACCCAAGCATCCCTGTGACAACCAGCCCCTCGTTCACTTTCCTGTTGGATATCCCCTCTCCAGGTGCAAGGGAAACTATGAATCCTCCCTTTCCAGCAACCTTTCTCCTGGTTGCCACTATCCTCACCTCCATCCTTCCAGGTGCTATGCTGGAATGGGACCCAGGCTAATGGAAGAATCCACTGCTCACAGGTGAGAAGATTGAATATTATGAAAATGTTTGTTCTCCCCAAATTTATCTACAGATTTCATGCCATCTCATTAGAAATTCTAGCAGTCAATTTTGTGGAAATGTGTATATTAATATTACAAATGTATATATTAATTAACATATATTTATTACCAAGTTTAAGCAGGTATACATCATCTCAGAACCTGGGATCATAGTATGGTAAAAGTAATTAGGAAGGGAAAAATTTTGAGTATTAATTATTCCTGATTTTATGTGATATGCTTAATTTTTAATAATGGTTGGGTTTAACAATGATTTGCAAAATTTATAAAAACTACTCTCATAAATAAATAAATGTGGGCTGACTTTAGCAAACCAATGATATCAGGTATCCAGAGAAATTTAAGTATCTATGATTTTCTTACCAGTCATTCTTAAGAACTGGAAGAATATTAGCCTAATTAATAAGAAGAAAGGAAAAATAAAATGAAAGAAACTTTAGCCCCTGCCCCAGAATATATAATTAGATTTTCAAGAGTAAGCAGGTGTTTGAAGTTACAAATAGGTCAGATTTTTCTACTACATGCTGGCTTTCCTTACATATTATAGGTAAAGTCTATGGAATTAGATCTGGAGAAAACTTCATATAATGTTCTGCAAGCCATTTAAGAAAAAAAGGGTCATGAAATGTTCATGGTTCCTTTAAAACAATATATATTTTGCCCAAAGTCATCTACTCTGACCACAAATTGTAAGTCGACCATTGAAGTTACCAATTGCAGACAAAGATGATATATAACTAAAGTAATCTCAAAAGACTAGAAATTTGTTTACCCATTACATCATAAAAAATCCAGAAATTTTATCTGTCAGATAAATATTGGTTGATGAATGAAAACTAACAAGCCATTAATCTTCAATATGCCTTCAGGAGAGCCCTAGAAATGCCACTATGCTGCTTTCCTGTAGGAGGTTTCCTTCCACCTATTATTCTCCAATTTAAAGATGACACTATCACAAATTCCTTAAATTTTAATTGATGGACAGCAGCCTGTGTCTTGTGCATTGTGTAGGTGCCAGTTTCTGAGGTGTCAGATTGTATATATGGAAAAAAAGCTGCCTGGCTAACACAGGAGTTGAAACCAAGGGCAGTAAGAGCTATTTTGTTCCATGAATATTTTTGAACATGGAATATAATGAAGAATGATGATTTGATTGAAGATGGATTTAGAAGGAGCAGTATATAAATAAGAAAAAGTCTAATGAAAAATGATGAAGATCTCACTGCTCTGAACCATTGGAGAAATGAATCCTATTTTAAACTAAAGATAATATTGTGAACAGGCCAGATTTTATGTTAATATGTATCTATAATTTCCTTCTTCCATGAACTTGACTTCCACCATTTACAGAACACATCTGCCGTGTTGTGTAACCTTCTGCCTGAGTCCTGATTCCTCAAGTTTACAGATCTGACATACCTATAACACCATGAGTTATTGAGGTCAACCTGAGGATCCTAAGTCCATGAAAATAAAACTCTTGTTCACATTCTGCAATTAAAAACAAGTTAAAAGGAAGGGATTCATAACATAGGGAAACTACTTTTTGAAAAGTCAAGAGATTGTGCTATATGATTTCAATTTCAAACCATCATCTTGATACGTTTAGGGCTTTAATTTATGCACAATCAGGCAATCTTTTATTTAACATTAAACACCTGAATATTATAAATCATCTTAGATGAACACTTATGGGGGAGTTTTAGTGAAACTTATAAACAACTTGTCACTTTTATGGTACAGCAATGACTTGTGTCAAAAATGATATGCTAAGTAATTCTAGAGTATAATTTAGGGACACAAAGACAATTGTCAAGAAATAGGCAGAGATTACGTTTAACCAACCTTTACAGACTAAAGTAATAAGTATTAAATTAATCAACACAGCTTAACTGAAGCTCTATGTGTAACATATTTTTTTATTAAACTTGTTATTAATGGACCTTTAAATGCTACCACAACTTGAACTCTGGGTTAAATCTAGATAATGAAGCACTGTTGCCACACAAAAAAAGAACAAACACTACTTTAATAGCCCTTTGTTTCCATGGGCCTCTTCCTGTTGTACAGAGTGAAGATAAAGAGGACTCCTTCCTTCCTCCCCAGGGTTATCTACATGGTTGGCAAGATATCATGTTGAAGCCTGCTGAAATAACTAAAGCAAAATCCTGAAAAAAGTAAAAGTTCAGTAGCTAAGAATGAAAATAATAAAAGAATTTTCATTATCTTCAAAGATACTGTTTTCAAATCTGTGCTTCTTGTGTTTTTTTTTTTATTTAATGTGTCACTGTAATATACAGTCATGTGCCACTTAACATTTTGGTAAATCACAGACCACATATACAATACCATGTACCACACAACCCAGCATACAGTAGGATATACCATGTAAGTTCCAAGATGTGTGCACAATGATGAAACCACCTAAAATGTTTTTCTCAGAGGTCTCCCTGTTATTAAGTCCATGACTATATTTAAGGATGCTCTGGTTTATGGTGGTAAAGACTTACCAGATCATGTCTCCCAAACCCTTCAGCATTCTCTTCTTGGCTTTCATTTTATTTTTTTTTTCTTTCCCTTTTCCAGTTGTGTTCTTTTTCCTATCAGTCTGGTCCCCTTTCTCTTGGTTCTCATTCATTTGTCTCTCCAAAGAGTGCAAAGGCTGATCACTGGCTGTGGATCTAGATTCTTTTCCTGACTGTGAACTTTATTCTGTGTCTTCTTCCACTGGAAAATAAAATAAAATAAAGATAAGAAATATGGTGAATAATAGCCACAAAAATAAAGTAAGCAAAAATGTTTGAGAACATTAATTTTACGCATTTTCTATGGAAAAATGGTCCTGCCCTCAAATTGGATGGCAACACTATTTAATGCTGAGTAGAATTAGAAGGAAATATATAATGTGGATGAGTCCCATGCACAGACGTCTACTACGTGAAGAGAATACACCAGTAGCAAGATAGAAGCAGCTTCCTGGTTAGATAGCTAGATGCTTCTGGATGCACAATAACATATGGGTGCTACACAACATGTATGAGGGGAGGACTTCAACCCTCCTTACACAGCACAGACCTCTCAGGGTTTTGCACTATAGTGGCAAGATGAAAAGAAAGAAAACAGCAAGTTTCCTTCCCCAAGTGCTTCCTTTCTTCTTGGTTAAGGAAGTGTAGACACATTCTGGTCCTCATTAATTTAGTAAACTGTACCACCCACTATGAGCACACCATTGTTAGCACAGAACTTCTTTCCCAAGAGTTCTAAATAGGACCATTAATGATTTCTGGACACCAAGGAGTGGGTTTTTTGGTTTACAACAGCAACAGATCCTCAAGGGCTCTGTAACATTTCTTTATATTGTTAATGCCAACATCATTAATAAATGCTAACCTAATATTACCTTTTACTCACTACTCAACAGGTACTCTTCTCTGAGGGTAAGGCGTAAGGAAGCATCAGTAAATATTTATTGAGGATATTACCATGTAAGCAGCTGAAAATATGAAAACCTATCTTTTTTGGCTCTCTATTTATAGAGAATTGCCCTACAAATATTAAAACCATAATGGTAGAAACATTTGGAAAAGCATTGGAAAAGCAAAAACCAAATGTAAAAACTCTACACAGGATGACTCAATCCTCACAGGGTGCCATTTTAAAATGAAACTTAAAGTGGCTCAAATAAATAAGACATTAATACTGAAAGATTTCACTAAACTCAACAAATATCGTGACCACCAATATGTAAATAACAATGTAATAAAAATTGATGAGAGTGGCCTCCCAGGTACTGCAAAATTCTACATAGGGACTGAGCATGTTGGGTACATAAATATTGTTTTTTATTCCTTACTTTAGTTGATAATTTTGATTTGGGAAAGGAAAAAAGGGGTAGGAAATGAACAGCCAGTGATACAGATGTTGTCAAATAACAGAATCTGCTGTTCTGGCCTCTGACTTTTAATACAGAATGTTGAAATCTTGGCAAGGTAAACAGGTTTTTCCTGAACAACAAACATAATAATAATAAGATGATGATGATGATGAAGACAAGAAGCACAACATAAAACATAATAACTTGAGAACTGTTTTTTACTAATATCATAGGATGGGAATAATAATATGATGAAGAACCAAGTGTATGACCATGAATGGAAATGGGGAAGGAAAAGTCAGTTGATATTTAGTAGAGTACTACAGAAGGGGTTTCAAAATAGGAGAAAAGTTCAAATTTATGACCCCTAAGACACACTACTCTAAAACAGACTTATTTAATTTTAAAATCATCTCTCAGTATATATGGGTAGAGAGACAAAAAGACTAGGATTATTCTTCTATGGTCCACTTTCACTGTGCATTTGCAACTTCTCTCTAATCCAGGCTCTCATATGAATTGGGTAAAAAGTTCCCAAAGGTAATGGTAGTATGTCACCTGCATTATTCACCTCTTCCAAAACAATACTGCAGGACAGGAAGAAGGAAGCCACATGCTCAGTTTTATGAACACTTGCATATTTGCTTTTGGTTCCCCAATGATTTTGACATTTAAATGATGGTACACCATGTATGTTTTCTGCCCAGTAGGATAATGTATAATGGCATTGAAGGCTTTCCTTTCAACAGCTAAGACCAAATGAAATGTTCATAATAACCAAAATGGTAGTACCCATCACTCGACTGATGATGTAAAAAGTGTAAAATGCAGGGCTTGAGTTGTGGCTCAGCAGTAGGGCGCTTGCCTAGCATGTCAGCACCACAAAATAAATAAATAAATAAATAAAATAAAGATGTTAAAAATAATTTTTTAAAAACGTGTAAAATGCATAGATGTGCTGAGGCCAGATACATGAGGCTGTGGAGAGTGTGTGGTGTAAGCAAGAAGGAGCACCCCTAGGGCTGGGGTTGTGGCTCAGTGGTAGAATGCTCACCTAGCACATATGAGGCCCTGGGTTCGATCCTCAGCACCACATATAAATAAATAAAGGTATTTTGTCCAACTACAACTAAAAAATAAATATTAAAAAAGAAGGAGCACCCCTGCTGGAGGGATGATGGAATGAGTGTGCAGTTACACAGCAAATTCAGAGACAGGGGGACCAGTCAGGAAATCCTAAGAATGACATCAGATATTAAATAATGAGGGTTCAGGCTGGATTGGAAAGAAAGAGTAAACTTAGATTTCAGGAGAAAAAATTAAGAATGCTTGGTAATGGAATGGTTATACAATGAGATGAGAATTCCAACTTTCTGAGCCTGGAATTGCTAATGACAAAAATCATGATCATCCATCTTTATGTGTGCAACACTAAGTGTGCAAACACAGTTTCCTCTTTTTCTCTTGATCTGCGAAGTGTCATTACTCACCTGGATTATCCATTAATATTATATAAGTAAGGGGCTGGGGTTGTGCCTCAGTGGTAGAGCACTCACCTAACACATGCATGGTGCTGGGTTCAATCCTCAGTACCACATAAAAATTAAATAAAGGTAGTGTTTCCAACTACAAATAAAATAAAACAAACCAACAACTACAAATATATATATATATATATATATATATATATATATATATATATATCCTTTATGACCTTCTTGCCACCAACATTGCTACTTGCCTTCCCTTCCCCCAATGACCCATCACAAATCCATGATCACAAAAATCATAATTCTTTTACCATTACACATGCTCCATAAAGCCCCTCTTCACCCAGTTGAAGATTCTGAAACAGTAGTGCTGGACTGAAGCAATATCTCTCTAGGAAACCTTTGCCACATCTGCATCTAATTTCATCTCCACCTGAATTCCACACAGGCTGGGTGGGTGGCCCACAGTATGATGCCATAACAACTGTGCACTACCATTACACTCAACCACACAGCTTATCAAGAGTTGGCTACAAAGGGTTGGATTGCTCCTGGACCCTCAGAAACTTACAGCCAAAATATCAAGACTGTAGGTGCCCTGTCTCATTAATACATGCTTAAATACTTAAGTAATATTTGTATAATGGGATATCCCATTTGGAAGATTGTTCAGATATTCCAGAAAATCACAGGATTGCAAATCAAAAAAGATGTATTCTAAGTGTGATTTTAGTCAAATATTTAAATATTTATCTCTTAAAAATGTTATAAATAGAATTCTATAATTCACACACTTTAGATATGATTTTCACTGCACTTTTGATGAAGTTAGTTTTAATCTGGAAAAAAGAAATTTAAGGAAGAGTTTTCAATACTTCACATGCACACACCCATGCTACATTCAGAAACTTCTTAAAAACAAATCAAAGCTCCTTTACTTAAACTGAAGTCTTAATGTTTAAAAATACAAGTTAGCAAAAAATGATTTGTATTTTAGACTGGGGATTAAACTCAGGGGTACTCAACTGCTGAGCCACATCCCAGCCCTATTTTGTGTTTGATTCAGAGACAAGGTCTCACTGAGTAGCTTAGTGCCCCACCACTGCTGAGGCTGGCTTTGAACTCAGGATCCTCTTGTCTCAGCCTCCCTAGCTGCTGGGATTACTGGTATGGGCCACCTTCCTGGCTCCTATATTGTACTTTTCAACTAACTGTTAAATAAATAAACTAAGGGAGAAATTAATAAGGTATTTTGACTTTGGAGTGTATATCTTGAATTCTTTCATAGTCGTTTTATTTTAATATAAATGGATTCCAGTTTTGTTTGTATTGTGTTTCCTCAAATGCATGATGACAAAGGGGTCAGCATAATGAAAAGTAAAAAAAAAAATTAAGTTATCAAATGCAATGTGCTATTATTTAGCTAATGAAACAACAAAATTGCCCCAGAAGTTCTCCTATTACCAATGTAAATTTAGTTTCTTCTAATCTCATATTACATAGCTCAATTAGGTGTGTTTTAGAGCAATGCTTTTTTACCTCCTAAGAGAGTTATATGAAAAAAGGCAAGGTACTCAAAAGATATATGTCCATCTTTGCAAGTCAAAGTTTTTCACATTTAAATTTCTAAATATGTATCTTAAAATACATATTTTTGGATGTATCTTAAAATCAACAGTTACAATTAATAGGAGGTATTTGGTTCTGTTATGTTTCATCAATTTAAATCCAAAAAATATATATACTAATTTAATAATAGGGTATATAGTTTCTGGCAATTATGTATATATATATATATATATATATTTTTTTAAGGAATCAAAGCAACATTAATGCATGCATTTCTTTGTTGCAACACAACTGATTTATTGTGCGGGATACAGAAGTGGCTTGCTGAGAGCCAGGCTGGTTGTATAATTTGCATAGAAAAAGGAGCAGATTATACATGCCCTGACCTGTGAAACACAGGTAGGGCCTCAGTAAGGGTCTCCATTTCAATCCAGACAGAAATGCACAATATGGAGAGGCAAGATAGATTAAATGAGACACAAATGCTGGCTATTGGCATCTCTACAGGAAGAACATAAGTTCTACAAAAGATGACAGATACCAGATACCACATGAATTCCACCCCAGTCTTTTGGCCCCCAGTGTGGTGCCTCTGCCATGATTTCAACACTGTGGAGAAGAGGCAAGCCTGTTCAGCACCATTAAATGCAGTCATGGGGACATGCTCCACTCAGTTGATGAGAACAATCAACCATGCCTCTGTGCGCATCTCTCTAGTGAAGAGGAAACATACCAGTAGGAAACAAAAGACTGAATCACTCTGGCACTTTCTGCTTCTCACCAACTGTCCTCCACTACCTGTTAGTAGCTTTTCATCAACAGCCCACTCTCCATGACAGCATTTGCAGGGTGCACTACATCGTTGAAATGTCTGTCTAGGTAAAAGACTCCTCAGACCTCAGACAAGTGACCAGAACAAGAACCTTTTGGCCCAGTATCTCATGGAGTGCAAACAGTGGAGGGCACATTGCTGAGGCATAGGTATGAGAAACTGAGATTGCAAGAGCAAGGTCCAGTGATGGAAGGGGTCCAGACCAGGTGGCAAAAGCCTGAAGAGACATGAAAAGGATAGCACTTGGGCAAACAGAGGAGGAGTTAATGGAACCAGCTGGCCTGGCTCACAACCCTAAGGCATGAAAGGCATTTTTGTCTCTTGTTGTCATGACCACCAGCACTGAGGGCACACTTGGTTATTTGTTTGCTTATTGCTTTAAAGAAAAAAAAGTTTGCTAAGATTCAAGGCTCAGTGTAGGATACAACATGTTCAGTGAAATGTCACTGATGACCTATTACAACATATTGAAAATCTTTCGCTGTCCCCCGCCTATCTTGCACACTGGCAGCAGTTAACCGAGAGCTCACTCACTGATCTGGTAGACATTCATAAAACCCTCTGATTTGCCCAGTCCTGGGCCTGGAATTTTGGGATTACAAGAGATCTCAGAGATGTTATGAGGTCTTATCAGGCAGGATGTATGTTATCATGCAGGTAAGAAAATGGATATAGATAATCAGGGAATGTTAATATTATGAAGCAACCTCATAACAATTGAACTGCCTAAGCCAGAACTTTTTAAGCTTTTTCCTAAAAATCTCAAACCATGGATTTTCAAACCTAAAATTTACAAAGAACCCCAATGCATGAAAGCAAATCAAAAGGAACTGTGAAGGCAGAGAAGAGTAACAGCAGGTAGTGGGATAAATCTCACAGCCTCCTCCTTCTCAAACTAGGAAGTACCTCTCCTGACCAGAGATCACAGCACAATGTTTGAAAATCAGTGACTTTGTAGTCAAACTAGATGGTGGTAATGGCTAATACCTCTGGGGCTGTGCACAGGATGCATACCCTGAGGTGGGAGAGAGGATTGATTTACAAGGGTGGATTTAATGATGTGTGGGCTAACTTGAAAGAAACCAAGTATCTAAAAATGATACATCATCTGAGTTTGCACACATGTACTTTGTCATATGCTGAGCATCACTGGGTCAGTTGCCCAGGGTTAGGTATGCAGACTCTTGTTCGCCAAGCTCCTTATGGGTTTTCAAGGGCTGATGTGACTCCATTGGATTTTACCTTAGAGTAGCTGCACAGACTAATGCCTCATGGATAACACCCAGCTAGAGCTCTCAGATGCTGGCCAGGAAAAAGAGAATCCTAGCCAATGAAGACAAACACTGATGGTACATTCTGCACAGACATGGGCTCTGGTGGCTCTGGGCAGGTCAGTTTTTCCCTTTTTCCCAAAGGAAGATACACACATGTTAGTGGCTCAGGACTCCCCCAGGACTACCCTGAAAGTTCCTCCTAATGTGATCAGAAGATTTAAAATGAATTCTAACGGAACCAGTGCTCAATGGGCTGCGGCCTTGCCCATTGCTGGGTTCTGGAACCCTCCACTCGTCTTGAGTACCATCACATCCTCAGCTGCCTGAAACTCTGAAACTATTTCATCTGTGCATTCTGCCAAAGGGAAGGACCAGCACTAGCCACCATGGCCATCTTCTAGTCAGAAGGCAAGGTAAGCATGGACCAGAAGCCCATGTGCTCTTTTCCAAGCCTGTTGCTATCCACTGTGCTGCTGCCCTCTGAACATCTCATGGAGCAGAAGCACTCTTGCTCTTGAAAGAGAAAATATTTTCCTACAACATGACCAGCCCTGTTATGGTTTGGATGTAAGGTGTCCTCCTAAAAGCTCATGATACACAAGGTAGCAGTGTTCAGAGCTGAAATGATTACAATACAAGAACCATGACCCTAATCAGTGGATTAATCCACTTGATGGATTTGAATACTACTGTACTAGGTGGTAACCATACCCAAATGGGGCATAGCTTGAGGAAATAGGTCACTGTGGGCATGCCCTTGGGGATTATATTTTGTCCCTCAAGTTCCTCCCTCAGCCATGAGCTGAACAAATTTCCTGTGCTAAATCCTGCTGCATGATATTCTGCCTCCCTCTTAGGCCCAGAGCAATAGAGTTGGACCAACCGTGGACTGAGACCTGTGAACCCATGAGCCCAAATAAGGTTTTCCTCCTGTAAATTGTTATTGTGGGGCATTTTGTTCACTATGATGAACAGCACATGAACACTGGTCCTTGGAAACAGCTAACACCCTCATATGGACTCAACTTGGAAAGGCTGATGCCTGTCCCTCCCTGAGAGGTGACACACCTAGACACACAGAGCTCTACCAGTGTTGTGGAATAAACTCCATGTCTGTCTTCTAAGCCATCTGTAGAACATAATCATCACTGTGTCCTAGGAAGGCTCCAGTTCTGGCTCACAGATATGGATCCCCTAGAGCATACTTGCCTCCTTCCAAATGTTCAGTAGCCTTCACTTGTTAATTGTCAAGATGGCCCAGGGAGGCATTTGTTCTCACACATGCTCCACACCCCAGGACATAGAGGCACAGGGAGGTTAATTAAATCACCCATGATTACACAGTTAGCAAGAGGAGCAGCTAAGATGGGAGTTCCAGGGATGGGTTTCTAAGCCATTCTGAGGACTGGCCTTCTGAGTAGACAGGACACACTGTCCTCATTGCTGCCTGAAGAGGCTCATCCTGGGTCCTGGCCTCCATGGATATAGGAAAGCCTGTGGCCAAGGGCAGGGATCTGAGTGATCACAGAAGCTCCTGACAAGCATTGGTGAGGACATGAAGTGACGGGAACCCACCATGTCCATGGAGCATATGGGTGTTTCCTGCCCTGTGAAGAGCAGTTTGTCTAATAGAATTGAAGTTATGGAGATTCTGGGTCTCAACACTTTTGGTGTGTACTCAGCAGAAATGCCATGGGACACATGTTCACGGTCTCCACTACAGTACTGTGGCATAGGGAATAGTCCCTGGGCCTAGAGATGACCCAAGCAGTCTCTTTGCAGCAGACAGATAAGCACCTGGGCATGCCCATCTGAAGGCACATTATCCACCATGACTGACAGGATGAAGCCACATTCTGCAAAATCAGACATGAATCAGAAGAATCAGAAGAATGTACATGATGTCTGAATCAAGTAAAACTCAGATGTGAAGTTATTTAGCAGCATTGGGCAGTGTGGAAACAGAGGAACACAGGAAGCCACTGTCTGTGTCATCAAGTGATGACTTTAGAGGCTGTGGTTGGGCAAGTGGACAGAAGCCTTCCAGAAATGCCTGCCACTTAATATGGCACCTGATTGTTCATTTCAACTGCCTGTTAATGATCATAAAGGCATGTGCTCTTTCTGGATGTGTGTCCTACTGCACAATTTTAATAAAATACAGAAAAGTAAGGGTTCCACCAACACGAGTAGCAGTGCCTAGCCCACTTTGTGAGATCCCTAATTTCCCTCCAACTATCCATAAGACCCCCTCAATGCCTAAATGACTCTGGGCCAGTTTGTCCACAACTACAAGTTTGCCTCTTTAGATCTGCTACTCCGTCAGATAGCAGAACTCCACTTGACCCCAGCTTTATCTTCAAAATCTGCATGTGTGAAGCTGGCTTTGAACTACTGCCTCAGCCTCCATGTGACAGGATACCAGGCTCAAGCATACTATGCTTAACACACAAGACTCCTGTCATCTTTGTCTTCATTCTAGAATCAACAGCAAGTCTAGTGAGTGAGCTCTTCCTAAAAGTCCTGCCTTTCCTTAAACTCCTAGGGTTCCTTTACTGTGCTCCTGTTCATATGGCTGTTTTACTGACAGACTGAGCCCCAGCATACTTGTGGGCTTCTGCACACAATTATAAGATCTGACACTTGTAGCTGATTCTCTAGGGCCTTCTGAGTACACTAATGATCTTATGATTCTCTGTTCACATCCCTATCATTTCTGTCTCACCAAGCATCCAACCATTTGTCGTGTAGTGCCCTTTGACACATCCTCATCATGATCCTGAATGTCTCTTGGTGCCTCTTTCTGTGTATCAGTGACATGCTTGTGTCTTGGCTTCACATCTCCATCTAAAGGTTCTGAGTTGCCCAGACCACAGTCAATCACTGTTGTCATCTGATGAGAGAGCTCATGGAGTGGCAAGAACCATGAGCTGAAGTCTTCCTCTGAGGTACTGAGACACTTCTGAACCCAGATGTGCTCCTGGCAATCTGTCAGAGTATGGAGAATATGGAATTTGGCTACAGAATCATTCGGTACTGGGGAAGAACAAGTCTTAAGTACACTCACCATGCTCCAAGTGTTGCTCTGAGGCATAACGTTCCTTGGGTCCTCAGCGTGATCTAATGAAATGGCACAGTTTTGCATCCATTTTTCATATCAAACTTCTAAACACAGAGAACTCACTCAACCAAGATGACACAGATAGAAAATGACAGAAGCAGGATTCTAGTTGAGGGAGTGTGCAGGTCCCCATCAAAGAATTACAAGCTGCTAATTATGTTGGCACAAAGCAGGAGGGAGCCTGGCATCTCTGCCTTCCTTTTTTATTTGTCTTCAGACTCCTGCTCAGCTCTGCATAAAGGTGTGTTCTCCTTTAAGGAGTGTTCTGCTAAAACCTGGTAACACAAGGTTTATTAGCCCTGATTTACCTAGTCTTCAACAGAGACACAATGATGAGATGAGAACTAAGGGATTTCCAAGGTTTTCAGGGACATTCAGTGTCAGCTTTCACATCGTCCTGTTCCACAGCCCTGGAGTGTCCTAGAAGTCTCCAGTCATTGCCATACACCTCTGAGAAACAGCAGATCCTTGCAGCCGAGATCACCTGGTGACAAGGCTGGCCCCATCAAGAAGGTGCACATGTCCAGTTGGAACCAAATTGCCCCCTTCTGGACCTACAGACCAATAGACAAGAAGCCCCTCCTAGGAGCATCAGGGAGATGATGATGACGAGATTAGTTTGCCTGGGGCTGCATCCTTGTTCAGCCCTCTTGCTCTGTCTCAATCCCTCCTATATTTAACCTGAAAGCTCATGAGAGCAGCCCATGGACAGGACCAAGACCCTGTAGCTCACTTGTCTTTCCTGACATGGCCATGGTGAGGAAAGCTCCTTCCTTGTTTTCTTCATTACTTTCCAGTTTGGTTTTGGAATGAGTGCCTGGACCTGATTTGCTGGGTGTCCAGGGTCAGATCTCTGGCCTCAAGTTGCAGCAACATTCCCAGTGTTCTGGCTCCAGGCCAACTCATCTAATTTGCATGAAGGGCTACGTGTGCAAGTGCTCCTGTCGATCTCAGCACAGCCTGCTTGGCACCCTCCTGACCTTAACCATGCAGCTGCTGGGAGTTTCCAGTCCATCCCATAATTGTCTTCACTCTGTTCTAGTGGCCATGTTATTCTCTGTTCCTTGGAATAGCCCACCTGACCTGCAAAGACCGACCTCCTCATTTTCCAGGGCCCTACTTCTAATGCATCAGCCTGTGATAAAACAGAGTATGGTCATCTTGTAATGTCTGTCTCCTTCAATGATTGCAATAGGAATGTCAATGCCCTGCAGCAGGAGAGGATATTGGACAGGAAGACTCTGGTTGTTTCTGTAGTCCTCCACTTGACAGCTGGCAGGGAAACAGATTGCAAACAGGTTTTGGGGATGTGGCTTCAGAGGTTACTGGTCCCAGTGGACTGGTTTTTTGAGTGGTTCTGACTTCCTAGAGATAACTGCTCCTGCTGAGCAGGATGAAGAACTGGGAGCCATCCCAGATCTCACTCCAGGAGCACCCACAGTGTCAGTCCCATGATAACCCAAGTAACCCAGATCTTCACCTAGAGGAGATCAGCACTGAAGTGTGGACAGCACCCATTTGGTCAGTTTGGATCAATCTTTTTTGTTTTGAAGACATTCTACTGCAGAAACTCAGAGCAGGACAGGAAATTGGAGAAAAACTGCTTTAATTCACATCTTTACAGTCAAGAAAAAGGCTCAACCGGTGGCATGGCTTACCCGGGATG
Source organism: Callospermophilus lateralis (assembly GCF_048772815.1). Lineage (NCBI taxonomy): Eukaryota > Metazoa > Chordata > Mammalia > Rodentia > Sciuridae > Callospermophilus > Callospermophilus lateralis. The sequence goes on along the minus strand of NC_135311.1, from coordinate 35,371,701 downwards.
GTACAGGGGCCCCCATGTTTGAGAAGATTTGCATTCTCTCTTGGGAGATCCTCTGAAGCTAGAGATTTTCAACACCTCCCAGGTGCCCCACATTGTTATCTCTGGCATGAAACTCTCCTGAACTCTGACTCATCCCTCAACTGCCCAGATAAATCAAAATGCAACCTGTCCAAGTGAAAATCTTCATGCCTTCACTGTAGCCTTAATGCTGGTTGCCCCCACACCAAAGGCTGAATCCTGACCCCAAAAGTATCAGAAGGGGCCTCTGGGAGGGGATTAGGTCACGTGGATATGTCTTTATGAGTGAAATTAGCATTCTCATCAAAGAGGCCCAGGAGCTCATTCACCTGTAGGGATGCATGCAGAAGGCCTTGCTATGAGCTAGAAAACACAAGACATGAAATCTGCTGGCATCTTTATCTCTGACTGTCCAGCCTCCAGGATGCTGAGGAATGACTTTCTGTCATGCATAAGCTACTTGGTCTATGGTATTTGGTTCTAGCAATGATGGAGACAACCTCCCTCTAAACCTGATGCTCCTGTAACATCTCAGTCAATGGCAAGAACATGGTTCCAGTTCTCAGGACCTATCCTGGGAGTCACATTTGTCACCTCACTTTCAGCAGTCCATCTGAAAAATCAACCCCATCTCTGGAACATAAGAAGCCCACCCCAAGCTTTCCTCCACTGTCCCCACTGGATCTCAGCTCCATCTCTCCCAGCCTCTTACCTCTTCCCCTTCAAGCCTCTAAAAACTCCCAGCCTCTTCTGCTCAAGAGAGCACACTGAATGATGTCCTTTAGCATAGAGCAGGCCCTATGAGTCCTCTGCTCCAAGCCCTCTGTTGATTATTCATCTTATTTTCAGTGACAAGAAGGGAAGGGAGCAAGATCAAAAAGTAGATCTGGATCCAATGCCAAGTTAATCCCTGGTTTTAGAAAAATGGGCAACTCTGTTACTCACTTTCCCTGCATATGTTCGTGCTTTAAAGTTACTAGATGTGGATATTTTAAGAGAGAGAGAGGGGTTAATCGACCAGGGGTCCTCCCAAGCCTCCTCCCCACCCTCAAACTCTGACTCACCATGAGGCCTGTGCTTCCTGATCCACAGTATTAGCCCTGCACCCCACACCTCCATGCCCTCCTCCTCCTGCTTGCATAGGCTCTATCCCTCCTGCAGGCCACTCTGCTGATGCACAGGTTCTTAGAGAGTGTGGTGACAGCTGCATGTGGAACATTGAAAAAAATGCAAAGAAAAAAAGAAAACCAAGGCACAGAAGAGGAGAAAGAAAATCTCCTGTGAGGAGTGGGTGGTGGTTGTATAGTTACAAGCTATGTGGTTTGCTTTCCTGGCAGGGCTTGGAAGTGCAGAAACCCAGCCAGGCCCTGAACTCACCAACTCCTAACAGCATTATCAAAAACATGGAGAAAAAAAATGTCTCTGTTTACCAAGGATCTCTGATCACTTCCTGGATTCCTTTCCTGTGATATAATCCACACCCTGGGGCCAAGGTTCTGCCTGCTTCCTCACAGGTTGTAGCCTCTGTTCCAAATCCAGATCTTGACATTCACTGTCAACATACCCCTTGGAAGATTCTAACAAAGTTTTCTTTTTCTTTACCCATCCTCAGTACAGCTCCTCCCCCAACTTCCCATACCTCTTCAGGCTCCATGACCAGGTACCTTGCAACCTCAGATAGTCCAGTTGTCTCTGGCACAGTGATGGGGATGCTTTGGGCTACAAGGAACCACATTCCCAACTAAATAAGTTCTGAAAATGGCAAGAAATTTTGAACAAAACCTGGAAGGATGACACTAGGCATTACCTACCCCAGGTTTGCCCAGAACCAAGGGAAAATGGCCATTTAGGGAGTAGCCTCTTTAAATTCCTACATTGACAAGATATAAGAACCTTTCCCAGGACCCCATTAGCCAGAGCAAAGTCATGGGCAGCCCTCACAAAAGGGAGCCCAGAGGTGTCTGACTAAGTGACTGGGAGAGCCAGGACTGGTTTTGACAGCTCACCATTCCTTTCCATTTTGCCTACAAAAAATCATGCAGCAGGCAGAGAAGTGGGCATGGTCCAGAGGCAGACTTCAGCTTCCCCATTCACTCCCTTCTCTGCCAGTGTCCTGCTTGGACTGCAGCCTCGTCATTTCCTCCCCTCAGGTGCACCTCTGGAACTGCCTCTTCCTAGATCTGCCTCAGATCTTCTGTCTCCCCAAAAACTGATGGATGCTGATGCTTCAAGCATGATGCTCAGCTGAGCACTTCAGCACCCATTTTGGCTCTCTTACCCACTCTGTGAGTTGGCTTTCCATCACTGTTACCAAAATACCCAAGAAACTCCCTAGAGAAGGAAAGCTGTTTCAACTTGTGGTTTCAGTGCTTCAGTCCATGCCTGGCAGACTCCATCACTCTGGACCTCAGGTGAGGCAGAACATTGTGGTGGAAGATGGAGGAATACTTCTACCTTATGGCCACCAGGAGAGAAAGGGAGAGAGGGAATTTCAGTGGCCAGGGACAAAATATAAACAAAAACCACCCCCAGTGACCTGCTTATATCCTACTCACCTATAATTGTCACCTATAAACCCCTTCAAATTATTAACCCACCAAATTAATTAATCCACTGCTTAGGTTTCAGCTTTCATGATATAATCATTTCACCTCTGAACAATTCCATATTGTCTTACACATGAGTTTTCAGGAGACACCACCTATCTAAATATCATATACCTTACTAGGTATAAACCTCCTCTCACTGAAACTCAAGGCCTTCGGCAATATGGCCAATGATAAAATAAAATCAGTGCTGTTTTCATCTAGACCATGAGAGGAACTGAGAAAGGGAAATGACCTTCCTGACAATAGGTGGCTCATCCATGTTCTCCCCAAGTCAAAACACACACTGCTAATAGAATGAAAACCTCAGGCAGGACCACATGGTGGTCATATAGAAAACTAGGTGGAAACTGACTCTGAGACCACAAAAATCACTGAGTCCATCCTTTTACTAATATGAGTGACATCTGCCTCTTTACCAACATAGACTGTAACTCTGCAGTAATCTTCCCACTCCTGAGACAACAGTAGTTAAGATGTCCAATCCCCAAGCTTCCTCACTTCTTGACCCTGTCCTGACTCACATCTTGGAGTTCTTGAATAGAAGCCATAATCCTCTAAGGGACACTGTTCCATGCTTCTTTCTGAGATGCTTCTGTGTGGCTGTGGAGCCACCAGAAATCTAAGTAAACTGACTCTGACCACAGGTGACAGCCTGGTGATCTTCAATTGGTGGACATTGTGATCTTTTTTCTAATTTTTTTCCCCTCAGGTCCCAATATCTACTTTAATATCCAGAACTTTTTTCAGCATCACAGGTCACTCTGAATGGGTCTCTACATCCTGCTACCATTTTGCAAGAGATATGGAGGAAAGAAAAAGGAAGGTGTGGACTACATACTAAATATGAATAAGCAGAATCCAGATGTGAGAACCTCCATGGGTCACAAGGCCTGCCACTGTTACAAAGAGAGTCCAAGGAAAAGACACACATGGTGGGGAACCTGCAAACCAAGCCTGCACCAAGACATACCAAGTGGTGCATGGGGTGTCTTAGCCTTTGAGTATGTGGGCCATAGGGCTGGTACTTCTGGAGGGAGGAGGGACTAGGGCTTGGATGCAGCCATGTGGGATGCTGGCAAGGTGCTATTCCTGACTTGGCTCTAGGGTATTTCTCCCAATTTTTCACTAAATTACACCTTTTTCACTGTGATCCCCTCCCCTGCTTTGTACTTATGTTGCTTTTCATTACTGTGACAAATATCTGAGGTAATCAGCTTAGAAAGACAGAGGTATATTCTGGCTTCCTGTTTGCAGGCTTCGGCCCATGGTTGGTTGCCCTGTTCCTCTTGGGCCTGGGGTGAAACCACATATCACCCTGGGAGTGCATGGTGGCAAGTGACTCACTTCATGGTGGCTGGTAAGCAGAGAGTGGGAAATTAATAGGCCAGGGTTTCTCAGCCCCCTGAAAGCAGGCCCCTAATAGGAGACCCCCCACTAGGCCAACCCTCATAAAGGTCCCACCTTCCAATAGCACCTGTGGCTGAGACCAAAGCTTTCCCACCTGGACCTGTAGGGGACATTTCAGATTCAAAATTTAGTAGAGGCAGTGCTTAATTTTAAAAGGAAAGGATTGTAAGTATACCCTCCACTGGGCTTTTCCTACATTCAGGAGTCTATAGGTGGGAGAAGCCAGGAGCCCACCTGAGGTTATTCCAGCAGCCAGGAGAGACCACAGCTTGACCACAGAGGCCAGACCAATGGAAGCATGGAGTGGAGGCCAGTTTCTGGATGCAATGGAAAAGAACCAGCACAACTGCTGACAACTCAAGAAAGAGAAGATGGCACCAGGGTGGAGCTCAGGGGCACAGCACTTGCCTGGCATGGCCCTGGATTCCATCCCCAGCAGCACAAGATAATTTTTTAAAAAGAAAAAAAATAGGAGACACAAGGTCAGGCCTCTGCTTCTCCTTCCTTTGTTGTACAACCAGACAATAACAAACTCTTTCACCTTAGGTCTGTATTGGGCACCGCTGGGGTGAAACAGCTATATGCAGGTAGATGTCAGGGAAATCTGCTTTGTAGCAATCAGATTCCCAGTTCCCCTGGCTTGCATTCTTACCCCTGGCAGGTGCCTGTAAGTTTGTTTCTGATCTCCCACTAGCTGAGGGTGCCTGGCCAGGGTCCAGCAGGTAATGCAGACACATCCAGCATTTACCTGGTCTAGGGGTGTTGTCCATCTAGATCCCAGGAGACTCTTGGTGTACCATTTGTCAACATATCCAATGGGAAGGCGCCTTTGGCAGGAAAGCTGCCTGCAGCTTCAGTTGCCACAGGGTGGGGCCTGGGATGTCTGCAGCCACCTACCCTGGGAGTGAGGGAACTGATTCCAGTGACAAATGTGGCTGCTTCGTCCCTGAACTCACGTTGTTTGTTGATTGGTGACCCCAGAAATCTGCTGCTTTGGGTACCACTGAATTTTTAAGAAAAAGGGATTTCATTTTCATGTATTTTCTCATTTAAATCTACATTCAGAGTGAAGGAAATGAGTAGCGTAGATGGGGATCCACACCTTCCCTTGGCATTTATCCCAGAACACTTGGCCCTGAGGTAGATAATCTTCTGTCCCTCAGGGGAAGCTGTCCTGGTTTTCCCAGCTCCAAGTAACATACTGTATACACTCAATAAAAGTTAATTTTTCATGACTGAATGAAGGAGTAATCCAATAATATTTCTGAAGCATCCTCAGAGTCAATATGTAGCCTGTGCCTCATGATGCTTTTCTTACACAATCACTCTTACTTGCAGGTCACCTGGCAGAATTCCTTATCTTTATTCACTAGATCCACATTTTAGAGTTGTAGGTACTTTTGCATTCACTCACACATGCATTTATACTGTACCCACTATTTGCCAACCACTGCTTCTCAGTAGCTTACGATACATCAATAAACAAGAAACATAATCACCTGCCTTGTGGGTGTCATTCTGATGAAGAGAGTCAGACAACAAATAATAAGACAATAAAAAATCCATTAATTCAGAAAAAGTAGATCTACAGGGGGTGGGCAGAGTATCACAAGGGATCTGATGCAGGGACAGGGACTGACTGTTATCCTAACATCTTATCATAGGAACACAGGTTCCAAAACCTGTCTTGTATGTCTGCTGAAGAGCAACCTTGACTTTGATTTTCATTTCATAGTATGCCAAATATATTAAAAAAGAATACCAAAACCCTAGAAAAATGCAAAAATATTACTGAGCCTAGAGAATATGTAATAAAAATGAGAATGCCTAGGATTCTCAGAAGTTATTGATTAGATTCATAGCTAACTTTTTATCCATTTTTTTGTTTGTAAAACTTCAGAGAATATGCAAAATATTTTAAATTGTTAGCTAACTGATATATAAAATGTAAAAATTGTATGTATGTATTTACAGAGTACCATGTGATGTTTTGATACAACAAATAAGGTACAATGTTTAAATCAGTTTAAGACACCTGCCTCCTTAAACATTTCCCCTTTGTACATGGTGAAAACGTGTGGGCTCTTTTCTTCCAGCTTGATGAAATATACTATATCTAACTGTTGTTAATATTCAACTACCTACTGTGCAACAGCATTCCAGAAAATATTTGCTGTTGGTTTTTATTTATTTATTTGTTTTTCAATGAGACTTCATTTTATTTATTTATTTAAATGTGGTTCTGAGATTTAAACCCAGTACCTCACACAAGCTAGGCAAGTGCTCTACTACGGAGCTGTAACTCCAGCCCTGTTTGCTGTTGTGCTGCTTTGCTCATTTCTGCAGAACCAGGGACTGAACCCCAGGGCCTTTCACACTGGGGAAAGCTACACACACAACCCAGCAGAAAGCATTTCTGGAAGGAGTGAGAGGATGGGCTGAATCTTCCCCCGAAAGGAATAAATTTGGACTACTTCCATTCTTTCTCTACTTGGTCTCATGTCTTTTCAATTGCAAAAGCCATGCATACTCTTTGTAAAAAAATCAATGAGCCTTACTGTACAGAGGTTTATCAAATAAGTCTAAAGTCCTCAGAGAACTGAGAAGAGTTCTCTTATTTTGACTTTCCAAAAATATAAGTGCGTTAATATATAAAATTTTGTTTCAAAAACATAGAAATGCATATCTCCTTAACAGATATTCAATTCAGCACAATGCTCTATGGGCAGAGAAATGAAAGAGGTTTTCATTCTCTACTTTTTGTTTGAATGTTGACATTGAGTACCTTACATGTGTATACTTAAAATCTGATTAAAATGAGAGATATGTGGTGATATTTTATAAACTAACCAGTGCACAGTACGATAGTTAACACCCAGTAAGCTGAATAGTAAGTACTAGTTTTCTCCTCCAAACTCATGAAATAATAGAGTTTGAAACCTACCTTGAATATTCAACTAATTACATGGGGATTTCCATTAGGAAAAATTCACACTTCCTCCCTCTATCAAAATGTCAAGAAGAAAGCACTTTTTCCTGACTCTACCCATGAGGACATTGGTCTAATGCATCTTCCATGGCGTTTCACCAAATAGTCCAACCCCACCCCAGACAGGCTCTCCACCATCCCCAAGTCCTCTCCTGTGGTGTCCTTATGCAGGCCAATGTCAAAAGGCAGCTATCAGTTAAAGACCACCATTGGACAGGCAGCAGAGATAATAAAAACACAGAACCACAAGTGATTGCTCAACATTTATAGTCACGGTGGAGTGACCTGTCTAGAAACTGATTTGATATGTGTGTCTCTCTGCTGCTTAGCCTTTTTCTAAAAAATTGGATCCCTCTGAACAAAGCCCAGGAGGTCTTTAATGGCTGAGGCTGAACAGCCCTAGCACAGCATTCATTAGGAGCAATATTTAAAGGAAATGTGTAATTTTTCCCTCATAAAAGACTAAGGAAATGTGCTGTGTCATAGCAAGACAAGTAACTGGAGATGTGTTTGTATATCTCTCACTTCATGTGATATTCATGATCCCCACCAAGAGCAGTGTGATCTGACAGTGAGAACCATCTCCCAAGCAGAAATTGAAAAACTATTCAATTATATCTTCTAGTTCTGTTTTCCCATCATTTTTTTAACTTTCTGAAATCCATCCAGATTTGCTTGATTTTGGTGTGCAGGATGTCTTTTCACTACAATGAAGTTTGATTGTGCATGTGTTTCTCTAGGAGGAATTGGTTTCTCTTCATACTATCATCACCTCCAAATCCTAGGTTTTCCTGACTATATATATCGTTATGAAGTTTAAGGTCATTTTTCAGACAAATTCCCAGCACCTTGTTAAGTGCTATAGGGAAGAGGACACAAAATGAATGTAGTACACCACCCCACCATCTGCACAAAGCACACTCACAGCCAGTAATAACAGGACCATGTGAAGAAGACACAGAGATAGTTCTGGGGATTAGGAAAGACCAGGCCCCTCTCCAAAAGCTCTGGACAATTAAGGCAAAGGTTATAAAATTCCCATTATGAAACAGGAGCCATCCAGCTAAATGGTGGCTAGTGAGTGTGAGAAGGCAGGAGATGAACTGATTGGGGATAAGTCAGCACCATAGGGACGTGTCATCTATGTAACCTAGAGACTAAGAATTGGCCTGATGACTATGAAGCACTGGCTCTAATGGTTATAGAAAAGGCTTCAAGAGTCTCCAAAACTGTATTGAGTAAGCACAGGACTGTGAGTCTGACCTGGAGACAGGCAACCCACAGGCATCCCTGAAGTTCACAGGCCTCAGATATAAACTGTGTTAAATGTCTGTTTTTATTATAGAAAAAATAACAACTTCACATTACTCAGACTTTCCAGACAAAAGCAAGGTGATACCTGGTGACATCATCTGTGAATTTCCTCAACAATATTACAGTCCTTAGCACTGAAGTTATTAACAGACATACTGTCTCCTAAGTTTCACAGTAACATTGAGGTAGATGCTATAACTATCCTACTAACTTCATTAAGTTCCATGGAAGCGTGGACTTGGCCTATTCACTCAGTACTCCACACCTAGTATAGTACCTAGCACACATAAGTTGATCAAGCAAAGTGATTACAGGACCCAGAGAAATTTTCAGACACAATTAAAAGTTTAAAAAACCCAGACCTCAGCACCAACATGCAGAGTAGACTCAACTCTAAGACACCCTCAACACCAAAATGCAACGAGTAACCTCAACTTAGCTACCACCAGTGTGCAGGAGATAGTGGCTGGGTCAACAGATACCAGTGACCAGATAGCTATCAGGTCCATGGTGAGCTGTATTATTTTTCATAGTTTTAACCAATTTGTGCTTGGTCATAAATTTTTAATGCAATTCATATAAAAATCCCTAAAAACAATTCTTCACAGAACTAGAAAAAGCAACCATGAAATTCATGTGGAAAAATAAGAGATGCAGAATAATCAAAGCAGTACTTAGCAAGAAGAGTGAAGTAAGACATATCATAATAGTAGAGCTTAAACTGTACTACAGAGTCATGGTAACAAAAACAGCATTGTATCATATCAGCACCAAAATGACACAGAGACCAATGAATGATACAGAATAGATGACAGAGACAAACTCACAAAAACACAGTTATCTCATACTAGACAAAGGCGCCAGAAACATACATTACAGAAAAAAAAAAGCCTATTCAACAAATGGTTCAGGGGAAATTGTAAAGCCACATAAAACAGAAAGAAATTAAAGCCCTCTCTCACTGTGCACAAAATTCAATTTAAAATGGATCAAAACTTATGAACTAGAGCAAAGACCCTGCTCCTACTAGAAGAAAAATTAGGCCCAAAAGTAGCCTAAGATCTGACTTCCTTAAAGAGACTTCTACATTCCAAGAAGTAAGTTCAAGAATCAATAAACAGGACAGATTCAAACTAAAAAGCATATTCTCAGCAAAGAAAGCAATCAGTAATGTGAAAAGAGAGCCTACAGAATGGGAGAAAATTTTCACCACATGCACCTCAGAGCATTAATCTCCAGGATATATGCAGAACTCAAAAAAAAACACCAAAAAAAAAAAAAAAACACCAAATAACCAAATCAATAAATGGGCTAAGGAACTGAACAGACACTTCACAGAAGAAGCAACAAATACATGGAAAAAGGCTCAACATTTAGCCATTAGCAGAAAGTAAATCAAAACTACTCCAATATTTCATCTCACCCCAGTCACAAACATGATTATCAAGAATACAATCATCAAGTAACAATAAATTTTGGTGAGGATGTGGGGAAAAGGGTGAATGCACACATTGCTTGTGGGACTGCAAACTGGTGCAACCAATATGGAAAGCAGTATGAAGATTCCTCAGAAAACATGGAATGGAATCAACATCTGAAATGGCTATCCCTTTCCTCATTTAAAACCCAAATAACTTAAAATCAGGATATTACAATGACACAGCCATATTATGTTTACAGCAGCTCAACTCCTATCAGCTAAACTATGGAACTAACCTAGGTGCCTTTCAACAGATAAATGAATAAAGAAAATGTAGTATGTATGAATATATACACACACATATATATATATATATATATATATATATATATATATATATATATATATAAAGTATGTATGAGTATATATATATATATATGTGTGTGTATATATACATATATATATGCATATATACATATACATACATACATACATACACATACACACACACACAAAAGAACAATTTTACACACATATATATGATGGAATATAACTCTGCCTTAAAGAAGAATGAAATTATGACATTTGCTGGTAAATGGATGGAGCTTATCATGCTAAATGATAAGGAATTCCAAAAAAACTAAGGTTGAAATTTTCCCCTGATACACTTCTGCTAATCACAGAAGGTGGGGGGGCATATGGAAGAATAGAGTTGCTTTAGATTGCATGGAGCAGTGAAGAGAGGGGAAGGGGTATAGTGGATAGAATGGAAAGTAGAATGAATCTGACATTATCACCCAAAATACATATACAAATACGTGACTGATGTGATGCTACAACCTGCACAACCAGAAGCATGAGAAATCATACTACATGTATGTATGATATGTCAAAGTGCACCCTATTGTCCTGTAGAATTATAACAAATTGTTTTAAAAGTATATTGAAGAAAACACACCAATTTTCAGAAAAAAACATGACTACAATATCTGCCCATAAGTAGATCCACCTGGAGACAATCATGCTAAATGAAGCTAAGCCAGTTTTCACAAAAAAAGAACAAATATTTTATCTGATATGTGGAAGCTAACTCACAACAGGACAAGTGATGGGAACAAGTGCAGTAGAATAGACAATGGTGAATGGAGGGAAAGAAGGGGGCATAAGCAAAGGAAAGAGTATGGAAAGACTCTGACACAGCTTTCCCATGTATACACATGAAAACAACACAGTGAATGCCATCACCATGTACATCCTAAGAATGCAACTCTAAATAGTTAATGTATAATTATACAAATATGGACCATATAAAAATGAATTTTATGGGCCAGGGTTGTGATAGAGCACTTTCTTAGCATGTGTGAGGCACTGGGTTTAGTTCTCAGTACCGCATATAAATAAAATAAAATAAATAGTCCATTAACAACTTAAAAATTTTTTAAAAAATGGATTTTATAACTAAAAATGACCAATACATGAAAATTAATAAAATGAAACATTTCCTAGATTCCTTTAAACATTTTTAGAGCACTGAAATCAACTTCAAATGAATGGAAAGTAAAAGGGCTTTTGAGTGGGTTTAGTCTCTCCCACTTTTCTACCAAATGATGACACAACTATTGGGGCAGACTTTTTCCGGCTTATGACCTCCAAAACTGTGGGAAATAATTTTCTTTTATTTATGAACTCATAATTTTCACTACTAGAAATTAAAATTAAGAAATCTCAATATTTAGGCTCTAATTATCTAGCATATAACAATACCCATATAACAATACCTTTGAAACTGGAGTTTGAAGATGAAACTCCATGGCTTCTGCTGGCAGGTAGGGGTCTGCACGTGCGGGGCGGGGAGGACTCTGTAAGCAGATAGGAGTCCTAACTCTTCATGGTGGGCCATTCCATACAGCATTGCAGCACACCCCAGCAGATCTTCAACCATTTCTTCTTCTTTTGGCAGTCTGTTCAAAGTCAAAGAATCATCTCCCGGAACCAAAGCAGGCTGAAACTTCTGTGGAACTCAGGGGGAACTCCTGCAGAATTCTAGAAGAACTCTAGCTCAGCAATCTCCATGATTTAGGCTGCTTCTCTTCCTCAGAATAGCCTCCAAGGGGTTTATATAGCACTTGGTCCAATGTTATTGGTCCAAATTTATGCTAATTAGGACTTGAAAGAAGTACAAATGCTATTGGCTCAAAGTTATTCTAATTGGGTTAGACACATACAAACACCATTGGTCAGTCTCTTTTTAATATTCATAGTAGATTCATTCATAAATGCAGCCCCAAATTTCCACGCTGACAATGAATGAATGGGTTGTGAAGGAGCTCAATGGCAAAGCCCAAAGCTGCAAAAGTGCTTGCCTCACATTCTCAAAGCCATGGGTTCAATCCCTGTTCCAAAAAGAAAAAGGAAAAACAAATTTCAGCTAAATGAACACCAGCAAAAAGAAAATAAACAAACTTTATCAATACATAAATCCTCATTCAATAACATGCCTGCTCTACGTTCTGTAGGATCTCTGTCAAGTGACCCATTAACATTTACCTCTTCAAAACAATTTTTTCCCAAAAGTTGAGAGTGATGAACCATGTCTTAGTCATCTCTCTTCTGCACCAATGCCAGAGGTGATGATGTGGATGTGTGGGATGTAATCCAGCTGAGGACCAAGGTCTGATATGGGGCCAGCTTGGGAAGCATTGCTGGTGATATCACATAATAGCTACTTGTTAAAGTTCAAATGCATGCATGAGCAAATTATATAGAACAAAAAGATAGTATGATTAAAGGTCAAGAAGAAGCAAATAGGGATGGGGTTGTGACTCAATGAGAGAGCTCTTATCTCGAACGTGTGAGGCAATGGCTTTGATTCTTAGTACCACCTACTAACAAATAAATAAAATAATGGTCTAGAGACACCAGCCAGAGCTCAGGCCCTTCCAAGATGCACTGGAGCTGGGGCCCAGAGTAGCCTGATTTCATCCCGCCACCAGTGGGATGCTCAGACTCAGCTCAGACTCCTCTTACCTGCGGACGCCAAGAAGAGCTCATGTACAGTCCAGATCTGCCCCCACTGACCTGCGCAGGAGGTCAGACACAGGGTAGGCTGGCGTCCATTTCTCCACCAGGAGACCTGCCCTAAGCTCAGGTCTGGCCCAGGACCACAGCTAGAGCTCAGGCTCTGTCCAGATCAGCCACACCAACCTGCATGAAGCCTGGGAAAGGGTAGGTCAGGGTCCATCCCAACACTGGCTTAACCTCCCAGGAGCTGAGACTCAGGCCAGGACTTCCTGTGTCCACTGGCAGACCACTGCAGAAGCTGCGATCCAGTCCAGATCTACCATGAGGTCCTGTGCAGGAGAAGGGGCCCAGGGTAGCCTGAGTCCATCCACTCCTCGAGAGACTGGTTCTGCCCAGGATCTGCCTCCATCCTCCAGCAGCTCCATGCAGAGCTCAGGTTTGGACCAGGACTGACTGCCCACCAACAGACATTCACTGGTGGCCAATCCCAGCCCATTTCAGCCTCAACGACCTGAGTGGTAGCTGAAGCCCAGAATAGGCCCCAGGTCATTCCCACCAACAGCAGACCCTCCCCTGTATCTCAGGCGCCCACAAGATAAGCCTTGCAGATGTGCACAGGAGCCTGGGAAGAGGGTAGCCCTGGGAACATATGGCCACCACTAGACCACCACCTGAGATCAGGCTCAGCCTAGGACTGATCCAACTCGACAACCTGGTAGGATGAAACCCGAGTCCAGGGTAGGCATGTCCTTTCAGTCATCAAGAGACTGGCATCCGAATTCAGGCTCTTCCCAGGACTGCCTCCACCTTCCAGCAGCTCCCTCCAGAGCTCAGGTTTGGACCAGGACAGACTGCCCACCAACAGACACTCGCTGGTGGCCAATCCTGGCCCATTTCAGCCTCGATGATCTGACTCTGCCCAATGACAGACAGTGGCAGAAATTCATCCCCAACCCAGATCAACCTCATTGACAGGCATGGGATCCTGGCCCAAGTAGGCCTGATAACAATTTCCACAAGCAGGCCCAATACCAACTGCCACAAGCAGGCCCCAAGCATAGCTCAGGACCAGACACAGGACTGCCTCTGATCAATAGGTGGAACTCAAACTCAACCAAGATTGTTCTCGCTGACCTGCTTGGGAGCCCAGACATCAGGAGGCTCGATGTCATCCTGCCACATGCAGAATCCCACTAGAGTTCCGGCTCTGCCCAGATCCAACTCCATGACCTGGCAAGAGACGAAGCCTGAGCCCAGGGTAGCCCAAGTGCATCAGTCACCGTGAGACTGGCACCAGAGCTCAGGCTCCACCCAAGACAGTCACTGAAGTTCAGGCCCAGGCCAGATCAGCACTGCTGACAGGTGCAGGAGCCTGGCCCAATGTAGGCCTGGGACCAACTGCCACAAGCAGGCCCTGAGCAGAGCTCAGGCCAGATACAGGACAGGCTCAGGCCAGATACAGGATAGTTTCCGCCCAAAGGTTGACTCCTGCCTGAGCTCATCTGTGGCCTGATCCTCCCCTCTGATCCACTCAGGAGTTCTGACAGGGGTAGATCCTGTTCCCTCCTGCCAATAGCTAACCTCCCTCTGGATCTCAGGATCCAATCAGGTAAGCCTTGCAGATGTACACAGGAGCCCAGGAAGAGGGTAGCCCTGGGAACATATGACCAACACCAGACCACCACCTGGGCTCAGGCTGAGCCCAGGACCAACTCTGCCCACAGGCAAAACCCTGCCAAAGCTCATACAAGTACCAGATCGGCCTCACTACCCTGTGCAGGAGCCCAGGCAAGGGAAAGTCCCGGTCCATCCTGCCACCTGCAGAACCCCACCAGAGCTCCAGCTCTGCCCAGATCCAACTTGACTACTTGGCAGGAGAAGGACCCCGAGCCCAGGGTACCCCAAGTCCATGAAGTCACCTTCAGACTGGCACCCGAGCTCAGGTTCTTCCCACGAATGACTCTGCCCACTGTCAGACAGTCACCTAAATTCAGCCTCAGTGCAGATCAACCTAGCTGACAGGCACGGGAGCCTGGTCCAAGGTAGGCCTGGGACCATCTGCAACAAGAAGGCCCCGAGCAGAATTCAGGTCAGACATAGGACTGCCTCTACCCACAGGAAGACCACTGCTGGAGCTCATCCATGGCCAAGATCTGCCTCACTGACCTCTGCAGGAGCCCAGGCAACTGGAGGCCCTGTTCCATCCCCCCACCGGCACAACCCCACCAGAGCTAAGGCTCTGCCCAGATCCAACTCAATGACCTGGAAGGAAGAAACCTGAGCCCAGGGTAGACCATATCCATCCAGTCAACTTCAGACTGGCACCTGAGCTCAGGCTCTTCCAGAAATGACTCTACCCTCTCAGACAGCCACCAAGTACCGCCCCAGTCCGGATTAGTCTTGCTGAGAGATTTGGGAGCCAAGCCCAAGGTAGGCCTGTGACCAACTGCCACAAGCAGGCCCCAAGCAGCGCTCAGGCCAAAGGACCTCCTCCTCCCACAGGCGGAGCTCAAACATGGCCAAGATTGGCCTCCCTGACCTGCGTGGTAACCCTGTTCCATCCCACATACAGAACCCCACCAGAGCTCCAGCTCTGCCCAGATCCAACTCCATGACCTGACAGGATATGAAGCCCGAGCCCAGGGTAGCCCAAGTGCATCCAGTCACCATGAGACTGGCACCAGGACTTAGGCTCCGCCCATGACTGACAGTCACTGAAGTTCAGCCCCAACCCAGATCAGGTGTGGGAGCCTGGCCCAAGATAGGCCTGGGACCAACTGCCACAAGCAGGCCCCTAGCAGAGCTCAGGCAACACACAGTACAGCTTCCCTCCACAGGCAGACACCTTCTAGAGCTCAGGCTCTTCTAAGATCAGTGTAGTTCATCTGGGTGGGAGCCCTGGCATATATAGGCACAGTTCCATCCTGCCAGTGTCCTACCTCCACTGGAGCTTAGACTTGGCCCAATACCACCTCTATCTATGGTCAGATTCCCACCAGAGCTCAGGCCCAGGCCAGGACTGCCTCTGCTCATTTACTGACACTTGCTGGAGCAGATTATCCTAGTACAACTTTGGGAGTCCAGTTCCAGGGTAGTAGGCCTGAGTTCATCCTGCCCCTGCTAGATTGCAGGTGGAGCTTAGGATTGGCTCAGGATTGCCTCACTGACCTGGACGGGAACCCTGGCAAAGGTAGGACTGGTTTCATTACACCACCTGCACACCTTCACTGGAGCTCAAGCTCTGCCCAGGAGCCAGGCCCCAGGGAAAGTCCTGGTTCTACCTGCCCCCACCTGATGTCTGTGGTTCTTAGGCATGGCCTAGGACTGCCTCTGCTCATCAACAAACATCTTTGAGAGCTCAGGATCTCCCCAGATCTGCCAGGGCAACTTACAGTGGAACCCCGGGCACAGAATAGCCACCGGTACATTCTGCCAACAGCCAACTACTGTGGGAGCTTATGCCCAGATCCCATTTACTGGCCAAACTCTCCTGAGCCAATGCTCAGGGTAAGCCCAGGACCATCCCACCACTGGATGACCTCTTCTGGAGCTCTGGCTCTCCCCAAATCAATCTATTCCAACTGCATGGGAGTCCTTACCTAAGGTAGGCCTGAGTCCATCAAGCCACCAGCAGACCTTCACCAGATTTGATGCTCAACCCAGGACTGCCTCAGATCACTGGCAGACACTTTTGGAGTTCAGGCAGGGCCCAGGACTATATGCAACCATCAGCAGACTCTCAATGGAGCTCAGGTCTGGCCAGATCCTCCTCGTGGATCTGCTACATGGCTGCTGGGACCCTAATTAGGTATGGGTCCATCCCACCAGGGGAAACCCCCCAGAAGTTCATGAATAAATAAATAGCAAAAACAATGAAGGAAGGAAGGGAGGAAGGAAGAAAGGAAGGAAAGGAAAAAGAAAGGAAGGAAGTAAAGTAGGAAGGAAGGAAGAAAGAAAGAAAACTAATTTATTCATATTCTTGATTTTATTCGCATTTACTTTCAGTAGGACTTCATGGATTGACTCTATTCTTCAATGCAAGGGACTTACTTATATTACCTAAGCCTGATTTGGGTGGCCCAAATGTTATCCATGTAAAAATAAAACATGATTGTAAAATATTGAAATTTTTTCCCTGACTTTCACCAATATCAATCATATTCACCAGAATAGCATATCTGAAAAATGTGATTTCACATCTGAAATTTGGAAATAGAACCAAAATTCCCAAGCTGGCAAACGGCTCTCTAAATGAGGCAAAACTGTTGCCAGTTGGTAGAAAACTGTATTTTGGTGATGTTCCTTTGGGTTTGTGAAGAGCTCATCAGAAGTTAATCATATAGGAGCTCCGAAAGTTCAAGAAAAAGAAACAAACAGCCTAATAAAAATGGGAAAAGACAAATGTAGGCTGTTTATAAAATATGACACACCATACACTTGAGATGGCATTTCATGTCAATATAGTAATCCAAAGAATACATAAAGAACATTTGTGTGTGTGTGTGCATATCACATAAAAAGAATAAAGAGAATGAGAAAAACCTAATGTTTTTTTTTTTTTATTATTGGTTGTTCAAAACATTACAAAGCTCATGGCATATCATCTTCCATACATTTGATTCAAATGGGTTATCAGCTCCCATTTTTACCCCAAATACAAGTTGCAGAATCACATCGGTTACACATCCACATTTTTACATAATACCATATTAATGACTGTTGTACTCTGCTATCTTTCCTATCCCCTACTATCCCCCCTCCCCTTCCCTCTCCTCTTCCCTCTCTACCCCATATGCTGTGGTTTAATTCTCTCCCTTTTTTCCCTTTCCCCTCACAAACTCTTATATGTAGTTTTATGTAACAATGAGGGTCTCCTTCCATTTCCATACAGTTTCCCTTCTCTCTCCCTCTCTCCCACCCCACTCATCTCTGTTAAATGTTAATCTTTTCCTCATGCTCTTCTTCCCTGTTCTGATCTTGGTTGCTCTCTTTATATCAAAGGAGACATTTGGCATTTGTTTTTTAAGGATTGGCTAGCTTCACTTAGCATTATCTGCTCTAATGCCATCCATTTCCCTGCAAAATCCATGATTTTGTCATTTTTTAGTGCTGCGTATTACTCCATTGTGTATAGATGTCACAGTTTTTTAATCCATTCATCTATTGAAGGGCATCTAGGTTGATTCCAAAGTCTAGCTATTGTGAATTGTGCTGCTATGATCATTGAAGTGGCAGTATCCCTATAGTATGCTCTTTTGAGGTCCTCAGGGAATAGACTGAGAAGGGCAATAGCTGGGTCAAATGGTGGTTCCATTCCCAGCTTTCCTAGGTATCTCCATACTGCTTTCCATATTGGCCGCACCATTTTGCAGTCCCACCAGCAATGTACAAGTGTACCCTTTTCCCCACATCCTCGCCAGCACTTATTGTTACTTGACTTCCTAATGGCTGCCAATCTTACTGGAGTGAGATGGTATCTTAGGGTGGTTTTGATTTGCATTTCTCTGACTGCTAGAGATGGTGAGCATTTTTTCATATACTTATTGATTGACTGTATGTCTTCCTCTGAGAAGTGTCTGCTCAGGTCCTTGGCCCATTTGTTGATAGGGTTGTTTGTTATAGGATATAAAATCAACATGCATAAATCAAAGGCATTCCTGTACATCAACAACAAAACTTCTGAAATGGAAATGAGGAAAACTACCCCATTCATAATATCCTCAAAAAAAAAAATAAAATACTTGGGGATCAACCTAACAAAAGAGGTGAAAGATTTATACAAAGAAAACTACAGAACCCTAAAGAGAGAGATAGAAGAAGATCTTAGAAGATGGAAAAATGTACCCTGTTCATGGATAGGCAGAACTAACATCATCAAAATGGCAATATTACCCAAAGTTCTCTACAGGTTCAATGCAATGCCAATCAAAATCCCAAGGGCATTTTTTGTAGAAATAGATAAAGCTATCATGAAATTCATATGGAAAAACAAAAGACCCAGAATAGCAAAAGCTATTCTAAGCAGGAAGTGTGAATCAGGCGGTATAGCGATACCAGATTTCAAACTATATTACAGAGCAATAGTAACAAAAACAGCATGGTACTGGTACCAAAACAGGCAGGTGGACCAATGGTACAGAATAGAGGACACAGAGACCAATCCTCAAAATTACAACTTTCTTATATTTGATAAAGGCGCTAAAAGCATGCAATGGAGAAAGGATAGCATCTTCAACAAATAGTGCTGGGAAAACTGGAAATCCATATGCAACAAAATGAAGCTGAATCCCTTTCTCTCGCCATGCACAAAAGTTAATTCAAAATGGATCAAGGAGCTAGATATCAAACCAGAGACTCTGCACCTGATAGAAGAAAAAGTTGGCTCTGATCTACATATTGTGGGGTCGGGCTCCAAATTTCTTAATAGGACGCCCATAGCCCAAGAATTAAATACAAGAATAAACAAATGGGACTTACTGAAACTAAAAAGTTTTTTCTCAGCAAGAGAAACAATAAGAGAGGTAAACAGGGAACCTACATCCTGGGAACAAATTTTTACTCCTCACACTTCAGATAGAACCCTAATATCCAGAATATACAAAGAACTTAAAAAATTAAACAATAAGAAAACCTAATGTTGTCAGTGTTGGAAAATGGAATTGTCATGTTCTGATAATTGCAATGAAAAATTGTCATAACACTGCTGCAGAGAATTTTTAGAATATATACCAAAATTTGAAGTGCACACTTTCCTTTAACCCAAGAATTCTAACTCCAATAATTTATGTATAGTTATTGTGGCAAATTTTTAAATTTTACCATGAAATCTATCATTGTAATCAAGGTCCCGCTGGCTGGGGATCAGACCCCAGGTCCCTGGGGAAAGTCACCGGGCACCATTTCTCTGCTCACACCCATGCCTTTCCTGGGGGTTGCTTCCACTCATAAAAAGATAGGCTTTCTACCAGAGATTTCTCTCCCAGCTCTTAGCCCATAGTTTCAACTGTTTAACAGTTTCAACTATTAACAGTTTCAACTGCCTGACATTTGTCCCCTTCTGCAGTATGGGCAGATATTATCCATTATCTATTCTTGCTTTTGTTGTCTGAGCTATTGATGTTGCATCAAGAAAGAAAGAAAGAAAGAAAGAAAGAAAGAAAGAAAGAAAGAAAGAAAGAAAGAAAGAAAGAAAGAAATCATTGCCAAGACTAATGATAATGACTAGACAATAAAGTTTTTTTTCCTCCTGTTTTTTTTAGGAAGTTTGTAGGTGATAGGTCTCATGTAGGTCCGCCTTACTGACCTGCACAGGAGATGGTGCCCAGGGTAACACAGGGTCCATCTGTCTACCAGCTGACCCCAGCCAGATCTCAGGTTCCTCCTAGATCTACATTGTCAACATGCAAAGCAGACAGGGGACAGGGTATCCCAGGGTCCATAAAGACTCTGTGAGACCCCCACCAGAGTTCAGTTTCAGCATGGAAAACCTGTGCACACTCGCCAACCCCACTGGAGCGCAGGACTGCTTCTGCCCCCTGGAACTCCTGCAAGAACTCAGGCATGGCCCATGATCTCCTCTGGCCACAGACAGACACTCACCAGGGCTCCCTACTAGCTCAGATCACCTTCAATGACCTGAGCGGTAGCGGGAGCACAGGGTAAGCCCTGATCTTTCCCGCAACCCACAGACCCCAGCAGGAACTCAGGTTCCACCCAGATCCACCATGTAGATTTTCAGGGGATTCATGGCACAGGTTACACCTGAGTTCATCCCACCACCATCTGCCCATGATCATCTCTGCACACAGGTAGACACCATCCAGAGCTCATACACAGCTCTTGTCTGCCTTAATGGCCTATGCAAGAGCCGAAGCCTAGGATAGGCCCAGGGCCATCCTGCTACTTGCAGACCTCCAGCGGAGCTTAAGCTCTGCCTAGGAGTGGGTCCTAGATAAGTCCCACGTTCTCCCGACAACAGACTGACGCCCCACAGATCCTTAGACTCGGCCAAGGACTGCCTCCACTCAAGAGCAAATATCCTTGCAAGCTCAGGATTGTCCCAGATCTCCCACGACAACATGTGGAGGCAACTCTGGCAGAGGGTTATCACAAGACCATCCTGTCTAGGGCTGACCCCTGATGGATCTCAGACTCAGCACAGGAATGACTCCACCCACTGTCAGATGCCCTCCAGAAGTCAGGCTCCATCCCTCACTGACTCCGCCCAATACCTTCTTTACCTGCCAACACATCAACACAACCACTCGCTCTTATACACACACACTTATGCCCATGCACACCAAAAAAAAAAAGAAATTCTCAAATACACACACACACACACACACACACAAACATACACACACACAAACACCTTTCCACACACATATATTCATCCGCATGTGTGCCTAACACCCATGAGAAGCATAGGCACACACAGGTGCCACTATCTTCCCCTGACAGAAGACAGCATCATTCCAACCCCCAAATGAATGCCCTGCACACACACACACAGGTTACACACATAGCCCATCAGGAGCACACACAGGACACATCCACTTTTCAGCAACACAGGAAACACACACACACACACCCTGTGTTCCTTTCTGAACATAAACACATGCTCAACTCATCTGTTTTCACGTATGGAGAATCTGAACTGCTAGTGACTTGATGCAGGGTAGCTGTCAAATTCACTGAATGACAGAGGATTCAGCACCACAGGTTCAGGAGCTGGGAAGGGCTGTGGGGAGAAAACAGAGGGAAACCAGACCTGAAGGATGACAAGAAATCCATTTACAGACAGCTGTGAAGAAGACTATTTGTTCATTCATTTTGCTGTAAGTGATGCCTTCATTTGCTTGTTTGTGAATTATCCTTTTGCTCCAGAAGAATGCCAGCTCACCCAATTCAGAAGATTGTTATCTTAAGAACTTCTTCTCCAGCAACTTGAATATGGTTTGACATATACCTGCTCCCTTAGTGAGTAATTATAGATTCCTTAAGTGCCTATGCATCCTGTCCTAGTCTCTCAGGGAATGCAACATGTGTGGCATCTGACATGATGAACTGCTTCAAACCATTCATGAGCAGTTAAGGTCTTCTGCCCCTTCATAGGAAGAAAGTGAGATTACTGTTCTTTCAAATGGGAAGTGGTTTAGAATAAGAGTTAGACAGAACCAAGCTTCAAAAACCTGTTGGTGACTACAAAGCTGTGAACAAGACAGAGGGAGGGGAATGAAGAAGAGGAGGAGAGGCAGAGATTGACAGAGGGGAGAGATGAAGGGGATGGAACAGTTTCACAGAGGAATTGAAGAACAGAGACTGGACACCCTCAGGGTCAAGTACCTATGGACACTGAGCCTAAGTGCCACCTAGGAATGACGCAGCCCAGAGGACAGAGAGAAGTTGGGGCAGTGTGGGGCTCACTAATCATGTGGTTGGGTATAAATCCTTTCCTGTCTCTGGGCCTCAGTTGTGCACAAACTCAGAGACTGGACCAGGCCAGTGTTTCCCAAAGGGTCCTTCCTGGACACTGTTATGGTCATGTGTGAAGCAATTCAAGAATTATCAGAGGTAAAATGACTAGATTATGAGTTCTCTACTAACCAGTGGATTAATCCTCTGATATGGATTAACTGGGCCTTATCTCTGATCAACTAGGGTGTGAGTGGAGGAAGTAGGTCACGGGAGTGTGCCTTTGACATCCATATTTTGTCCCTGGTGCATGTAGCTCTCTCCCTGCTTCCTGTTGTCATGTCCAGAGCTGTTTTCCTCCACCACATCTTTCCACCATGATATCCTGCCTCTCCTCAAACCCAGAGCAATGGAGTTGGCCAACCATGGGCTAGACCTCTGAAACCATGAGACAAAATAAACATTTCCTCCTTTAAGTTGTTCTTGCTCTATCTTTTGGTCAGAGCAATGAAGAACTGACTAAAACAGGCATGTTTAGGGGTTGGCCCAACAGCATTTATTTTATTAACTATCAGAACAAAAAGAGTTAGCAATAAGATCATGATCAGGTTAACTAGAGAGGAGGCCTAAGACTGAGAATGTAGGTGATGTGCCCTGGGGGGAAGCAGAACCACAAGCTGTGGAGAGAGGTGGGTGCCATATGTGGGAAATGCTGGCCTAGGTGACCTTGATGGAGCCTTCTTCTCTGTGGCTTTAAGGCACAAAATTTCTGGTTATGAGGCTGTGCACAAGTTATCTTGAGAGGGGCCTTGCGGAGATATCTGCACCTCTCACCCACCCTTCTCTTGGAAGAGGAAGCGGATCTTATATGGTCACCTCATGCTATCCTCCACCCTCTGGAAGCCAAGAAGCATCCTGATATTTGGTAACTATCCTGAAGGCCTTAGACTCTGCATAAGGTGGACTTTGAGCTTTTGCCATGACTGTTCCCTCCTGATTCACGCTTCCCTGTGCTCTAATTTGGTCACTCTTGTCTTCAGCTCCCTACACATGTGTCAATTCTCTCTGCCTTCCCCACTTGGCACATGCCCTTACCAATCTTGAACTCATGGTACAGGCTTGTCTCCCAAGCTGGAAGCATCCTGTTAACTTGGCAAAATGCTGAGGGCCCAGTGAATGCTGTGAGAGAAGAGGCAGTGTGGGAAGTTCACTGCTGATTCATAGCAAAGCTCTGGGTTTTGCTGAATAAATCAACAGCCCCCCCACAGCCTAGTCTCCTGCCTCTCTCTCCCAAACATGAGGTTGAGGTTCCTGCAATTGTAAGCTCCTCCCCCCATGTGCAGAAAGACAGGAGTCAGAGACTAGGTGGGAGACAATCTGGCTGTGCAAAAGGAGTCCAGTGGAAAGAAGCAAGGGACTCACAGGGCAAGACCCAGACCAAAGCCAGCCAGGAGCAACCAAGGTCAAAGCCAACCTTGTACAACTTCAATAGTTCCCAGCATCTTCTGCTCTAGCTCCCAGTTTGTGGTGGTATGTGGGCCCAGAAAGGAACAGAAACATGTTTCTATGTTTCTTGTCCAAGCCACCCAGGGTAGTTTCCTTTCTTCAGGGCACATAAGGGGGTCTCCATATTAGAACCCTAGCTGGCATCAGCTATTTTAAAAACAGCAGGTGGAGCTGAGCCTCATTGAGCAGATCCTGTGCGTAAGTCCCCAAAGAGTTCATCAGGGGCCTCAAATGGGTGTTTTGGCCCACCAGGCTCCATGGGGCTAAGAGGGCAGTTTCTGTCCCTCAGGACACTTGCAGATTTACTTATAGAATTTTCATTCAACAAGTGACTCAGCAAAGACAAAATCTTAGCTAGTTGTCAATGCACACACTTGTAATTACTGTGGATCAGGAGGCTGAGGCAGGAGGGTTGCAAGTGCAAAGCCAACCTCAGCAAAGGCAAGGAGCTGAGCAACTCAGTGAGACCCTGTCTCTAAATAGAATACAAAATAGGGCTTGGGATGTAGTTTAGTGGTTGAGGGCCCCTGAGTTCAATCCTCACTATCAAAAAAAAAAAAAAAAAAAAAAAAAGCTTTACCACCCAACTGCTCATGGAGGTTAACCTGCTCGCAGGTCTCCATGGAGACCACAAATGCATATATGTTCCCTTGCACTTCCTGGGCAGGGCATCTGCTCTGAATTCACAATGCAGGACCCAGAGGCTGTGCAAGGGTCAGGGGGACCACCTCCCACCACAACCCCAGGGGATTCCCTCTACCCATGGGAGAGAGGTAAGGAAGATATATCTGTTCTCTCTAGGAGGGGGAACCTCTGACAGCCTGGGAGATCAGGCCAAAGATGGGCTGGGCAGATAGGACCCTAGGAAGACATAGGCATGTGGTGTCCAATGTGCACAGAACTCACAGTCCTGTGAATCAGGGGTTGGGAACCCAGGAATTAGGTGCATCAATTCCTGGGAGATGGAAGCAGCTTCTTTTCTTGCAGTCCTGGTCCCTGGAGCCTAATGCCACCCAACTCTCTGAAGCTCTTGGACTCTGCCCTCCCCCCAGTCTCTCCATCTCTTCCCCCTGCTCTCTGAAGTTCTCTTCCCTCCCACCCTCAGCCTCTTTTTCTGTCCCTTTCAGTCAGTCTTCCTTTGTGCACTGCTCTCTTTCTCTGTCTCTCTCTTTTTATGTATCTTGTTTCTGTCCCTTTCTGGGCCCCACATACCACCACAAACTGGGAGCTAGAGCAGAAGATGCTGGGAACTATTGAAGTTGTGCAAAGTTGGCTTTGACCTCGGTTGCTCATGGCTGGCTTTGACCTGGGCCTTACCCTGTGAGCCCCTTGCTCCTTTCCACTGGACCCCCTTTTGCACAGCCAGATTGTCTCCCACATGGGCTCTGATCCTGTCTCTCTGCACATGGTGGGAGGAGCCTGCAATTGCAGGAAACTTAAGTACATGCTTAGGAGCCCTGCAGATGGGGAATGATCTGCTTGACCTTGGACATGGTTCTACTTCTCTAACCTCATGGCTCCCATCAGAAAACCATAATAACTCACTATTCCCAGATCACGAGAGTGAAGGGAAATTAATTGTAAAAACATTCTTCATACATCAAAGCAGGAACATAAGCCCAGCCACCTCCAGGTCCAGGCCAGGAACATGAAGAACAGAGGAATGAGCTGGAAAACAAAGGCAGCATGCAGGGTGGGGACTGTGGCAAACTGGAGAGCCCAGGTGGCATGGACCTGCCACTCTACTCTAGCTAATTACCACTATGTACAGGTACATAGATTGAACATGGTCAACTCCAGACTTTCTAAAACTAGAACATAGATCTGTATTTAAATTTGTTCATGTGAACAGTTTCACTTTGTGGACAGGATTTGGCCTGGTTTCTACCAGCCTTCCTTTTCTGCATGTGAGGGTGCAGCACAAGGGCCTCTCTGATCCTCCACCTCTCCATGAAAAGGTCATAGGCTGAAGACTCACCTTCCCAGAGCATCCCTTTTCGTTAGTAACCTCTTTCACTTGGAAAAGAGTAACTTCACATTGTGATACATTTATGTGGTGAAAGATATAATCAGGAGTTGTGGTAGATGGTAACATGGTGGCAAGTGACTGAGGGTTGCTTTCAGATTGGGAAGGTGATTGGTCTCCATTGGTGAAGTTACTGAGACAAGCCTGCATGTTAAACTGAGTTCAGAAACGCTCACTCTCCCTTCTAGGAACTGAAAATTAGGAGCTTGGCATCCATGTTGTGACTGTGAGGATGCAGGCAAGAGATGAAGTCCAGATGTGCTGAGAAAGTGCAGAATGCTAAAAGACCCTGCATCCACAGTGATTTCACACTGATGCCACCCCAGCCCTAGGATTTCAGATCTCCAGGAGTCTTGTTCAAATGGGACAAGAAGATATCTTATAAATCTTAAAACCATTTGATGGATGTTCTATAACTGGGGCTAAGCACATCCTAATATTACAGTATCTTCTGTCCAAAGTGAGCTCTGATGGAGTCTTGCTCAGGAAGAAATCAACAAAAATGCTATTGAGCCACACTTACAGGCTGGTCATTTTCTAGGCTCTTAGATTTTGAGGTGAATTGAACTAAATTCATGCTTTTACAAAAACTGCAAACATAGAGGAAAAAAAAACATGCAAAATGGTGAGGCTGTGCACAACATCTGCTGTTGTTCGTGGTGGATCCACATGGGAGACTTCACACTTGAGGACCTGGTGGATCCTGGGTGACCAAAAATGATGGCACATCTTATGCTGCTGAATGGGGTGGATCAGTGCATAACCAATCCCAGGTTTATGTGAGTGTACACTGAAAATTCAGAAAATTCTAGAAACCTCTGCTTATGGACACTTGAGCCAATCAGGCCAAATCAGATTCCCATGTTCCTACGCCTAGGCTCCCCTGGCTGGGAGTCTAATGGCCTTGATCGTGTCTGACCAGAAGGTCAAAGCAAATCGTTGCCCTCCCTGAAGCTCCTACATTTGGAATGCTCAGGCATGGGTGTCCTCTCCTTGTTGAAAGCTTTGCCAGCCTTATGCAAGTCCCAACTAAAATCATGCACAGTATGACTTTTGTAAAAACAATGTTTTATAACCAAGCATCATTGTTAATTTGGGTAAAATATGTAACAACTATGGAAATAGGTAGGAACTTAATTTCTGAAGTAGACAGTAGGTTTTTTTTTTTATAAAATGTTCCAAGGCCTCTGTGGAATTTATTACATTTCAATATATTTATTTCTTCTTAGAGTTTGTAAAAACATATTGAAGAGGGGAGCGACCCCCTTCTCTGAGTTCCAGGTCCATGCAGTGTAGCCTGGATACCTGCAGAGCCCTCTAGAACTGCTTCATCTGCATCCCTGAAATTTTAGACATGGTGATTGTCAGGTCCCCATCCCCCACCCCTGGCAATCCCCCTTCTACTCTCTGTGTCTATGAGTTGGACCATCTTAGGGACCTCCTGTGTGTGGAGTCCCGCAGTGTTGGTTGTGGAACTGGCCCACTTCTCTTGGCCATCTGGGACTCCCTTGTGTTGTTGTGGACTGCAGGCCTTCTTTCTTTCTTTAAGGCTCCATTGGGTGATCAGCCAAAATCTGTAAACCTATGCATCTTTTGATAGACATTGAGAATGTTTCCACATCTCAACTCCTGTGGCTAACACTACAATAAAGATGGAAGTGCTAATACCTTTTTCAAATCTTAATTTCAGTTCAATTGAGCAAATACACAGAAGTGTTGTGGCCAGTTACTGAGAGCTTTAGTTTTAATTTTTCTGAGGAACTTCCAAACAGTTTCCATAGCAGCCACACCATTTTGCATTCCCACCAACAGAGGGGTTCTGGTCCCCCTAATCCCCACTAGCACTTGATGTCTTTTGATGGTTTTTGATAAGAACACATGGAACTATAGCATATGCTGTGATGTCTCATTGAAGTTCTGATTTTCATTTCCCTGAGCACCTTATAACAGTCATCTGTCACACACCAAATTAACTCAGCACCATAAAAGCCATATATGAAAACCTCATAGCTAACATCATAGTCAGCAGTGATGGGGGGAGCTGTTCTTGTATGATCAGGAATAAGAGAAGGAGGCCCAAGCCAGAGCAGCTAGGAAAGAAAAGAAAAGAAAAGAAAATACACCCCAATCAGAAAAGAAGCAGTAAAAATGTCTCCATTTGCATATGACTATCTTATAGACACAAAACCATAACAACTCTATAAAAAGATCAGCAAGAAATAGTAACTGAACTCAGTAAAGTTGCAGAATTCATAAACCAACTTATAAAACTTTCTTGCATTTCTATACATTAATAATGAACTGTCTGAAAAGGAAATTAGAAAAACATCTATTGTCAATAGTATCAGAAATAACAAAATAATCAGGCATAAACTTAACTAAGCAAATAAAAGTTCTGCACATTGAAAACTACAAAATATTGAGTAGATGATTTTAAAAAGATACAGATACAAAAGCATTTCATGTTCATATATTAGGAGATTTAATGCTGTTGAAATACTACCACTAACATAGCCATCTATGGATTTGATGCAATTATTATCAAAGTCCCAATGGCACTATGCTTTACAGAAAGAGAAATGAATGTTTCTAAAATTCATACAAAACCTCAAAAAACTCAAACAGCTAAAACAAACAAACAAAAACCTTTGGAAAGTGACAGAAGTAGAGGGATCATGTTTTCTGATCACAAAGCTATGGTAATTGAAATGCCATAGTACTGGTATAAAACAGACCTAGAGATGCATGGAAGAGCACAGAGAGTCCAGTAGTAAATCCATGCATGTATGGTCAGCTGATGTTCAACAATGGGACTAAGAATGCACAAGCTGCTAAGAAACTGGATACCCAAATGCCAAAGAATAAAACAAGGTGCTTATCTTATGCCACATGCAAATCACTTCAAAGTGGGTGGAAGACTTAACTGTGAGACCTGTGGCTACAAACTTCCTAGAAAAAAAAAAAAACAGGAGGAAAAACCCTTCATTGTCCACTCATTCATATTAGTCTTGGCAATTATTTCTTTTTTATCCTTCCTTTTTTCTTTCTTTCTTTCTTTCTTTCTTTCTTTCTTTCTTTCTTTCTTTCTTTCTTTCTCTCTCTCTCTTTCTTTCTTTCTTTCTTTTTTTGACATAACATCAATAGCACAGACAACAAAAGCAAAAATAGATAGTGTACACGATCATCCACTATTCCAGAAGTGGTCGAACAAAGTCAGGGTGGAAAACAACTTGCAGATGGGAGGAAATACTTGCAAACTGTTAATTTAAAACATATATATATATATATATATATATATATATATATATATATATCCTAGAGTTTAATAGCAAAAAAAGTTAATAATCAAATGAAACCATGGGCTAAGGACTGGAAGAGACATTTATGCAAGGAGACCTGTCTTTTTTTAAGCCTAAGCAGCCCCCCAGGAAAGACATGGGTGTGAGTAGAGAAATGGTGCCCAGTGACTTTCCTCAGGAAACTGGGGTCTGATTCCCAGATGGTGGGGACCTTGACTACAATGATCAATTTCATGGTAAAATTTAAAAATTTACCACAATGACAATAAATATGTTATTTAAATTGAAATTCTTGGGCTAAGTTAAGCATGCACTTTAAATTTTGTTATGTGTTCTGAAACTTCTCTGCAGAAGGTTTATGACAATTTTGCATTGTAATTATCAGAGCATAACAATTTCACTTTCCAGCACTGTCAATATAAGGTTTTCTCATTTTCTTTATTCTTTGTATTTGATAGTCACACACACACACACACACACACACACACACACACACACACTTTATATTTTCTTTGGATTACTATATTGACATGAAATGTCATCTCAACTGTTTGGTATGTCATCTTTTATATATAAATGGCCTATATTTGGCATTTTCCATTTTTCTTGGGTTGTTTGTTTCTTTTTACTGAATTGCAGGAGCAATTGAGGTTCTGATTTTGGTATATGATTAACCTCTGGTGAGCTGTGCAGACACCAACAGGAAAATCACCAAAATACTGTTTTCGAGCAACTGTCAACAATTTTGCCTTATGTAGAGAGCCCTTTGCCAGCTTGGGAATTCTGGTTCTACTTCTAAATTTCCATCATGAAGTCAATTTTTTTTCAGATAATGATATTATGGTGAATACGGTTGATATTGGTGAGAAGTCAGAGAAGATATTTTCAATATTTTACAATCATGTTTTATTTTTACATGGATAACATTTGGTGACCCAAATCAGACTTAGGTACTATATAAGTCTCTTGAATTAATGAATAGAGTCAATCCATGAGGCCCTACTGAAAGAAAATTCAAATAAAATCAGAAAGACGAATAAGCTATTTTTTCTTATTTATTTCTTTGTTTGGGCTATTTGTTTCTTGTTGAGCTCCTGGGGAGTTTCTCCGTGGTGGGATGTACCTGCACCTAATCTGGGCCTCAGCATCCTCGCAGGTCAGCAAGGAAGATTTGGGCCAGGCCTGAGCTCCAGCAGGGGGGTCTGCTGGTGGCAGGATGGTTCCAGAGCTACCCTGTGCACAGGCTCCCGTGCTTGTCAGCAAGGCAGATCTCCTAGGAGCAAGAGCTCCAAGGAGGGGTCTGCAGGTAGCAAGATGGCCCTGGGCCTACCCTGGGCTCTGGCTCCTGCCTAGGTGACCAAGGCGGATCTGGGCTGTGAATGAGCTCTGGGAGGTGTCTGACTGATGGCAGAGGGGATTCTGGGCCATTGCTAAGCTCCAGCCAGAGTACCATGGTGGCGGGATGAATCAGGCCTAATCTGTTCCAGGGTTCCCCTTCAAGTGTGCAAGGATCTGGGCGGAGCCTGAGCTCAGCCTGGGATCTGCAGGTGGAGGGCACATGCAGGGCTTACCCTGCACTCTGGCTCCCGCTCATGTCATCCAAGCTGATCCTTGCCAGGACTGAGACACTGTGGGTGTCCTGCTGCCGCCAGAGGAGGTTCTGGGCCATGCCTGAATTCCAGCTGGAGCTCCAGTGGGCGGAGGCAATTCTGGGTGGAGCCTGAGTTCCAGCTTGGTTGGCAGTTGAGCGCAGGTTGTTCAGGCGAAGCCTGTGTCTTGTGGGGGTCTCACAGAGGCTTTATGGATCCGGGGATACCTTGTGCCCTGGCTCCCGGGCATGTTGGCACCACAGATCTAGGTGGAACCTGAGATTCTTGGGGAGTCAGGCGGTGGAGGGATGGAACCTGGCTTACCCTGGACACCATCTCCTGTGCAGGTTGGCAAGGGAACTGGGCACAGCTGATTGAATTCTGCTGCTGGCAGGATGGAATGGGGCCTACCCTTGCCAAGGCTCACACGCAGGTCAGCAAGGCAGATCTGGGTGCTGGATGAGCTCCAGAGGGTGTCTGACTTTGGACGGAGGCTGTCCTGGGCTGATCTCCAGCTCTGGAGGGTGTGGGCCAGTGTCAGAATGGAATGGGCCTTGCCGGAGCTCCTGAACAGGTGGTCCAGGGGACCTGGGCAGAGCTGGAGCTCTGGCAGGGTTCCAGTGGTATGATGGAACCTGGTCAACGCTTGGACTCAGGCTACCCTGAGCTCAAGCTCTGGCTCTTGCCTAGGTGGGAAAGACGGATCTTGGCGGAGCTGAAGCTCTGGTAGTGGCAAGATGGAACCCGTCCTACCCTTTTGCAGCCTCCTGTTCAGGTCTGCAAGGTGGATCTGGGCATTGTATGACCTCCAGTGGGTGTCTGCCTGTGGGCGGAGGCTGTCCAGGGCCGACCCTGAGCTCTGGAGGGAGTCAGCTGTTGTTGGAATGGAACTAGCCCTTGAGGCTGATCTGGTACAGAGCTGAACACTGCCGGGTGTGTGTTGTTGGGCACAGTGAGTCCTGGGCCAAACCTGAGCTCAGGCAGGAGTTGCTGGGGGGCAGAATTAGTCTTTGGCGGAAACTGAGCTCCAGTGCCAGTCTCATGGTGATTGGATGGACTCCGGCTATCCTGAGACTAGGCTCCCTTGCACTTCTTCGTTGTGGATCTGGACTAGACCTGAGCTCCTACAGTGGTCTGCTGGTGGGGAGAGGCAGTCCTAGCCCAAGTCTCAGCTCTGGCGGACAATGGTGGAATGGACCCGGGCCTACCCTTTCCCAGCTCCTGCGCAGGTTGGCAAGGCTGATCTGGGCAGAGTCTGAGGTCCAGCAAGTGTCTGCTGGTGTGCACAGGTGGTCCTCATCTGGACGTGAGTTCTGATTAGGTCTCCTGGTTGAGCAATGGAAGCGGGCCTACCTTTGTCTGGGCTCCTGCGCAGGTCGGCTGGGTATATCTGGATTGCACATGAGCTCAGGTGGGTGTCTTCCAGTGAGTGGAAATGGTCCTGGGCTGGGCCTGAGTATCCCGCGGCTGGTGGAATGATGCCAGCTCTCCTGGGCACTGGCTCCCAGCATGTTGGTGAGGTGGATCTGGGAAGGTCTTGAGTTGGGGCGGGTGTCTCCGGACCTTTATTTTATTCATTTATTTATGCGTGGTGCTGTGAATCAAAGCCAGTGCCTCACATGTGTGAGGCAAGAGCTCTACAACTGAGCCACAACCCCTGCCCCATTTGCTTCTTTTGACCTTTAATCATAACATCTTTTTGTTCTATATCATTTTTTCATGCATGCGTTTGAATTTTACCAAGAAGTTATTATGTGAAGTTGCCTGCAATGCTTCCCAAGTTGGCCCCAATTCAGACCTTGATTCTCATCCAGATTATATCCCACACATTCACCTCACCTCTGACATGCCTGCAGAAGAGAGATGACTAAAGGAATAAGGCATGTTAGCTGACTCTCAACTTTTGGGAAAAGTTGTTTTGAAGAGGTAAATGTTAAGGGGTCACTTGACAGAGATCCTGTAGAACGCAGAGCAGGTATGTTTTTGAATAGGATTTATGTATTGATAAAGTTTGTTTATTTCCTTTTTTTTCTTTTTGCTGGTGTTCATTTATCTGTCTTTTTTTTTTTTTTTTTCTTTTTAGAACGGGGATAGAACCCAAGGCGTTGGGAATGCGAAGCAAGCACTCTGCTGCTTTACCACTGAGCTGCTTCCCAGCCCATTTATTCATTCTCAGCATGGGAATTTGGGGCTGCTTTTATGAATGAATCTACTACGAAGATTTAAAAAAAAAAAAAGAAGAAGAAGAAGAATGGCTTTCCTATATAACAAACCCAATTAGCATAATTTGGACCAATAGCATTGGTACTTCTTTCAAATCATAATTTGCATAACTTTTGGACAAATAGCAGTGGACCAAGTGCTATATAAATGCCTTGGAGCCTCTTCTGAGGGAGAAGCTGCCTTGGACATCAGGATTGCTGCATTGGAGTTCAGTCGGATTGATTTGTGAATCCCTGACAGATGATTCTTCCACTTCGAAGAGACTTCAGAAAGAAGAAGAAAAGTTGATGATTTCCGGGGGTGTGCTGCAACCCTAGATGGAATGGCCCCCTGTTAGAAGGTAGGACTCTTCTTGGTTGCAGAGGTCGCCCGCTTCCCTGCTGCCCCTTGCAGATCCCTACCTGCCAGCAGAAGCTGTGGATTTTCATCTTCGAACTCCAGTTTCAAAGGTATTGTTATATGTTAGATAATTAGCATGTAACTATTTCAGTTTATTAATTTTAATTTCTATTGGTGAAAATTCTGTGATTCATAAAGAATAGAAAGTTACTTCCCATAGTTCTGTAGATCAGAAGTGGGAAAAGTCTGTCCCAATAGTTGTGTCATCATTTGGCAGAAAACTGGAAGAGAGTAAACCCACTCTTAAAAGCCCTTTTTCTTTTTATTCATTTTAATTTGAATCCAGTAGTATCAAAATGTGTAAAGAAACCTAGGACATGGTTAATTTTATTAATTTTAATTTATTGGTTGTTTTAGTTAAAAAATTCATTTTTTAATTTTTATTTTTAGTTTTCTATGGACCATTTATTTTATTTTATTTATATGTGGTGCTAAGAATTGAACCCAGTGCCTCACACATGCTAGGCAAGTGCTCTACCACTGAACCACAACTCACAGCCCATAAAACTCATTTTGATATAGTCCATGTTTTTATAATATCTTATTCTATTTAGAGTTGCATTCTTATGATATACATGGTGGTGGGAATATCTGTGTTGGATTCACATATCTACATGGGAAAGCTATGTCAAAGACTTTCCACTGTCTTTCCTTTGTTTATCCCCCTCCCTTCCCTCCATTACCCATTGTCTAATCTACTGCACTTCTATTCCCCACACCCCTCCCATTGTGGGTTAGCTTCCACATATCAGAGAAAATATTTTACCTTTGTTTTTTTGAAAATGTCTTAGCTTAAAGTAGCATGATAGTCTCCAGATCGAAACATTTAATGGCAGATAGCATAGTTTTTTCCTGCTAATTGATATATTTGTTTTTGATATTTTATTTTTTTAGTTGTAGATGGGCACAATATCTTTATTTTATTTTTATGTGGTGCTGAGGATTGAACCCAGGTGCCCGCACTTCCTAGGCGAGCGCTCTACCGCTGAGCCACAACCCCCGGACCATGATATCTTATTTAAATCTACTTTTATAAGATTTGTTCTGATTCTACATGACAGCAGAATGCACTTTGACATATCATATATGAATGGAGTAGAATTTCTCATGCTTCTGGTTGTACATGATATAGAATCATATCAGTCATGTAGTCATATTTGTACATAGGATGGTAATGTCTGAATCATTCTACTATCCATTCTATCTTCTGTACCCTTTCCCCTCCATTCACTCCTCAACCCAATCTAAAGTAACTCTATTCTTCCATAGCCTTCCCCCCCCACAACTGTGATTAGCATATGCATATCAGGGAAAACATTCAACCTTTGGTTTTTTGGGATCATGCTAATATCACTTAGCATGGTATTCTCCAGCTTAATGTATTTACCAGTAAATTTCATAATTTCATTCTTATTTAAGGCTTAGTATTCCTATATATATATTTATTTATGTACATTCTCACACACATCACAGTTTCTTTATCCATTTATCTGTTGAAAGGCACCTAGATTAGTTCCATAGTTTAGCTATTGTGAGTTGAGCTGCTATAAACTTTGTTGTGGCTGTGTCATTGTAATATGCTGATTTTAAGTCATTTGTGTATAAACTGAGGAGTGGGATCACTTTGTCAAATGTTACTTTCATTCCATGTTTTCTGAGGAATCTCCATACTTCTTTCCATAATGGTTGCACCAATTTGCACTCCCACCAGCAATTTGAGTGTACACCCTTCCCCCCCCCATCCTCGCCATCATTTATTGCTATTTGATAATTGTCTTCTTGATAATCGCCTTTGTGACTTGGGTGAGATGAAATCTTAAAGAAGTTTGGATTTGCTTTCCTCTAATTGCTACCCATGTATGTTGAACAATTTTTCATGTATTTGTCGGTCAATTGTATTGCTTCTTCTGTGAAGTGTCTCTTCAGTTCCCTAGCCCATTTATTGATTTGGTTATTATTTCTTTTTTGGTGTTAACTTTTTTGAGTTATGTATGTATCCTGGAGATTAATGGTCTATCTGAGGTGCATATGGTAAAGATTTTCTCACATTCTGTAGGCTCTCTTTTCACATTATTGATCATTTCCTTTGCTGAGAAGATGCTTTTTAGTTTGTATCCATCCTTTTTATTGATCTGGATTTTACTTCTTGGAATGTAGGAGTCTTGTTAAAAAAGTCAGATCTTAGGCCAACATGGTGAATATTTGAGCCTACTTTTTTTTTCTATTAGGCACAGGGTCTCTCTTCTAGTGCCTAAGTCTTTGATCTATTTTGAGCTGAGTTTCATGCAGAGTGAGAGGGGTTTACTTTCTTTTTGCCATATGTGGCTTTCCAATTTTCCCTGCACCATTTGTTGAATAGGCTTTCTTTTCTCGAATGCATACTTTTGGCACCTTTGTCTAGCATGAGATAACCATGGTTTTGTGAGTTTTTCTCTGTATCTTCTATTCTGTACCATTCATTGGTCTATGCATCTGTATTGGTGTCGATCTATTTTGGTGCCAACACAATGCCAATTTTGCTACTGTGGCTCTGTAATACAGTATAAGCTATACTATTATGATGTATCCCACTTCACTCATCTTGCTGTGGATTGCTTTGGCTATTCTGGATCTCTTGCTTTTCCAAGTGAATTTCCTGATTGATTTTCTAGATCTGTGAAGAATTGTAATTGGGTTTTTTATGTGAGTTGCATTAAAATTCATGTTCAAGTGCATATTAGTTAAAACTATGAAAAAGAATCCTGGCTCAACATTGACCTGACATTTATATGGTCACAGGTGTCTGTTGACCCATGAGCTGTCCCCTGCACACTCGGTGATGGGCAACTGAGGTTACTCTCTGCATTTCAGCATTAACAGCATCTTATATTTTAGACTACTCTGCATGTTGGTGCTGAGGTCCGGGTTCAGCCACACTTTGCCTCCACACAACCAGGGATACATTGCTGGGTCTTTTAAACTTTTAATTGTATCTGAAGATTTCTTTGGTCCCTTCAATCACTTTGCTTGATCAACTTCTGAATGCTAGGCACTATTAACCATACAAAATTGTGGGTTTAATGTGGTACATTCAGTTACACTTAAGAATGTAATTTTACCATTAAATTCTTAACAATTTTTGACCAAGGGTATTGTAATTTTTCAGGGGGCCCTTGTGCCACCAAAGTGGTCCTGTCTGTTGAGTATCTCCTCATGTCTCTGTGTCAAAGCAACTGGTGGCTTTCAGTTAACACCAGTTGAATGGGATTATTATTTCCTGGCACCAGGACACCCCTTTCTCCATCTGTTCTCATTCAGCCCCTGCTGAGTTGCATATGGTGTGCATGGCTATGTGCAGAGGACGAGGTGAGGTGCATCATGCCAAGTCAATCTTGATGTCCTGTGGGGCCCTCTGGAGACATTAATACAGTCTTGCTTCACAGGACCTGCATATTTTGACGGGAATCAGCAGTGATGAGTGAAGCAGTAATTGGAGGTTTTGCTGGACCTGCACTGTCTGTCCTCCTGGCTCACAAGTCTGGTTCTGAAGTTGGAGCTTCCTTCTGCCTGAGGGGGAGGGACTGGGACAAGTGACACCTGGTGCCCCAGAGGTGGTGTGGAGCTTCCCTGCAGGCACCTTGCTCTGCAGGGAGTAGCTGCACTTTGTGCAGGCCCCACAGGGGCTCTTAGAGTCTTCTTGCATGAGGCTGAGCCAGCAGAGCTCAAGCAGGGCACCCTAAAAACTGGAACCCTGCTCCAGGTGGCAAACCCAGCAAGGGAGACACAAAGGTGTTTTTTCCAGCTCAGATTAGTGAGGTTGCCAGAGGTTGCTGCCATCACAAGGTGAGTCCAAGAGCTTTTTTTCTTTGGTGATAATGACTATCTGGGTTGCCTGGTTTGCCTAGATTGTACTAAAAATTAGCCGAGCAGTGTTGCATTTGCTTCCAGTTCCTATGGTGGCTTTACTGCCTTCTGGATGTTGGCTCCTTAGGGGAGACTACACGGTGGGGCATGAAGGGGAGTGGGGGCACCTGCCTGGAAGCCCTTGGGTGCTGGGTGTCTTTCGTGTTCAATGCTGGGTTCTTCTCTCCTCTGTCCCCCAAATGGGCTCATGAGGGTCCTCTTGGGCTGAAGGCTCAGCCCTTCACAGTCACCTGGCATCTGACAGGCAGGACAAAGTTTGGGGGTCTTGAAAATAGCCATCCTGCAAAACCAGCTGCTGAGTTGTTTACCCAGTGAGGAAGCTCAGGAACAAGCCACTAGTTGCTATTTATCAACCGAGGCTCTGAGCACTGGTGTGTGTCTCATCTCATGCAAGCAGCCTCAAAGGGTTTGGGTGAACATAGGAAATAGGTCCAGGAAGATGGGGTGACTTGCCAAAGGTCACCCAGCCAAGAAGCAGCAAAACTAGGACTTGAGCACTGCTTTGGGGTCACTTGCCTCATGTTTTTGGGGAATGGTAGGGACTGAGGTGACTGGGGTACCAACCCATGTGGCAATCTTTCTTCTAGCAATTGTGGCCACACTGGGGTGAAGGCCAGCTCAGGCCACTAGAGCTAATGTCTCAGCAGAAGCCAGGAGTCTGGATTCTTAAAATGTAAAATACTCTGATTTTAACCAAGCTACAATGTTCTGATTGGATAAACTTTCGGGGAGCACAAATGGTCTTGGAATATTAGTTTATCCTGGGTCCAGAATCCCCTGAGTGCCATCTCCAGAAGGACCCCATACCGTCCCTCTGCCAGGCTCTGGGGCCTTCTCAGCTCTGTCTTTGGGCAACCTGCCTCTCGAACTCCTCTCTGGATTCTCCTGTTGGTCTGAAAACATCTAGCTTCTCCTCCAGGTAACAGTCCTATAGATAAGCACCCACGATCCTCACAGTTCCTGCTTGAGACCCTTGAGAAGAAATCAAACCTCAGACTCCTTCTTTAGGCTGACCCAGTATGATCCCTCCTGCCTGATTCTGAGCTTCTCTTCCCAGCCTGATCACCCCAGCCTTCCTGCTTTTCCTCAATACACCAGTCAATGCACTCTTCCTCTTAAAACCCCTTTGTTTTGAACCAATTTTGATTGTGGAGAGAAATCACAGGAAGATTACAGACAGCCCTGCACATCTTTCTCTGCCTCCATGAGGCTGCTTCCTAAAGAAAGGTGAAAAAAAGGCTACCTGGAGGAGGTGGCCCTTCAGCTGGGAGCCAAGTGATAAGAAGGAGCCAACTACTGTATGTAGAGACCTGGGGAGGGAGCAGACAGTGCAAAGGACTTGTGGCTTCCACCTTGTTCCTGGTGTGACTGACAGAGGGCTGGTGAATGGAAACTGTTCAGCAGGAGCAGCAGAGCAGGCTCCTCATCAGAGGTCAGAGCCAGAATCCTCATCCAGGACAATATTTGAGAAAATCAAATTAATGGCAAAACATTTCATATGAAAAGCTAGATTTATGACTTTGAAAATCTATTGGAGGGATGGAGCGGGGTCGGCCAGTTCTGTTGGCCCAGGCAGGTGCCTATGTCTCATACAGAGGGACACAGCTCCCAGGCCACCCAACTCTCTTGAGCCCTGAATCCAGCCTGCTGATGCCCTCAGCTATGCCTATGATACCTGATGCCCAGTGATTCTGAGTTTCTACTTCCAGAGTGAGCCCCCTGGTGTGGTTGGAAACCACACCACAGAGGCCAGTGGAGTGTTGGGGAAGGGATAGGATCCTGCCAGACTGCCTGGGCTCAAGCCCAGACCCCATTCTACCCAGCTGTGTGACTCTACAGGTTGCTTACCCTCTCTGAGCCTCAGTTTCCACATCAAATGGAGCAAGTAATAGTACTTGTGGTGGTTGGGAGGATTCCTCTGGTTGGGTACTGTACAGGGCTGTGGCAGAGTGTGCCATGTGAATGGGGTGGAATCTAGAGCATTTCACCCTCTAGGCATCCACAGCAGGAGGCCCCATGCTGGGCATGGGTGTAAAAGTAACCCAGGACATCTGTATTCACTGCACTTGCCAGACAGGCACAAGCAAGAAGCATGCACAAGGAGGGGGATA
The DNA here is from genome assembly GCF_048772815.1 of Callospermophilus lateralis. Lineage (NCBI taxonomy): Eukaryota > Metazoa > Chordata > Mammalia > Rodentia > Sciuridae > Callospermophilus > Callospermophilus lateralis. Next base: position 35,332,453 of record NC_135311.1, on the reverse strand, counting down.
CATTCTCTCCAACCCCTTGTCCACATGCTTTTCCCTGGCTGGGGAGCAAGGCTTTGGGTGTAGTCCTGCCATCTCTGTGCTGGTGGCCTTTGGCAAGTGTTTCCCTGCTGGGCCTTTTCACCACTGGCTCCAGGGGCCACCAGGAGGAGGTAGACAGACTTTCTGTGTCCAGGAAAAGTGGGGATGAGCAAGGTTAGGGTCTAAGAAGATTGCTTCCTGAGGCGCAGACAGTCATTAAACCTGGAATGACTTGAGTAACCCTCAGGAGGATAGACCCCTCCTGCATTCCCACCAATGGAGTGGCATGAGGCAGGGGGTGGACAAGTCCACCAATGGATCCATGGATGTGATTTGACAGAAACAATGTTGAGCACAAAGTGTCATCACAGACAGTCACAGGGTAATTCTGTTAATATGAAGCACAAAAATCTAGAAACGAACATTTGGCAATATAAGGAGATATAACAAAAATTAATGCAGAAGTCCCCTGGGGCCAACAGGGAGCACATTTATGAGGACGGTTTCCCAGGTTGGGGGTTGAAACCTGTGTCACCATTGTGTCCTGCACAACTCCTATAAATTTTAGGGATTGTGTAATAGATTTTAAAAAATTTTGTTTGAATGAAAATCTGCCCAACTAAAAATTAGGCCTGTAAGTCTTTGGGCTGGATGCTCTAGAATTTCCTTGCTGGAAATGAGTCTCTAGGATGCCCTGGTTGTCCTCAGGGGCCATCAGGGTGACCCTAGGTTTAGGTTAGCCAGGTGATACTGTGGTAAGGGAATCTGTCAGAAGAGGCTCAAGTACCTCCTGGGTCCTGGTGGTTTCAGACAAGAGCCTTGTCCTGTTGAGTGTCAATTTCCTCCACTGTGAAATGGGGAGAACTTAGTCACTGATCCCCCAGGGCTGGCATGAGGGTTTTTGGAGGTGATGGTGCATGGAGTGAGTTCAGCTTTGATTCAGGGTATGTGCCATACATCAAAGGCTGCTGAGAACAGGTAGAGGGCAGGAAGAGGTGGAGTACCAAGGATATGGACCTTCAAGAGAAGCCCTGCTTCGGTCACTCCTAGGGCTCTACACCAAGGAGCCTGCCAACTCAAGTTCAAGCCCACAAGGACCAGCTGGTCTTTAAGCACATGGGCTCAGAGCCTCCTCCTGTTCTGGTCGTGTGCACAGCTGTCGCTCATGGCCACAGGCTCACTCTGACCCATCAGGAGCCCAGGGCTCACTTCAAGCTGACCTCCAGCTGACCTCCTCCCCTGCCCAGATAACATGGCTTGAGGCCCTCCCACTCACATGGGGTGATCGTGCAGCCTATCCCCCTTTGAACCATGTATATCTTCCCTCTGCTGATGGAGGGCTGGACCCCAGAAGGTGGGGCACTGCTCTGGTGAGAGCAAGCCTAGGAGGTGCTCCCTGTGTTGGCACAGTCAGGGCCCAGGAGTGACCTGTTTTGGGGGCCACTTATGTTCCTCTTTGTCACATAGTAGGGTTTGTCTCCTGTTGTGTGTGCTCTGAGTGCAGGGTGAATCCTGCAAGTCACAGGTGTGCACTTTGCAGAGTGTAGTGCCAGGCTCACCCACAAACTGATGGAGGAAGGGACAGGAAACAGCCTGCTGGCTGGGATTTCTCAGGCTGCTGGCACAAAGCAGGGTGGGCTTAGCATGATGTCTGAGGAAGCCAGAACCCCACACTTGGGATCTTGGGGCTTAGGAAGCTGAGGCAGGGCTGCTCTTCCAACTGGAGTGTTTGTCCTGGTACCCTGTTTGATGACTCTTGTGACAAATCCTCAGAAAGCTGGTGTCTTTAGACAACAGAAACTCATTTTCACATATTCTGGAGGATGGAAGTCCTCCATGGTGTTAGTGGATTGGCTCCCTCTGAAGCCTAGGGAGAGGTCTGGGACTGGCTCTGGTACTGCCAGAAGTGCTTGTGGTCCCTCTGTGTCTCTCCATCTTCACTTGGGGATCCCTTGTGTATCTGTGTGTTTCTGGCATCCTATCCCATCTCTTATGAGGACATTTTCATTGACATTAGGATGACTCATCTCAAGACCCTTAACATCATCACATTGGCAAAACCCTATTTCCAAATCAGGTTGCATTTGTAGGAAGTGGGGTAGAGACTTGGAAACAGCTCTTTTGGGGACTGCTGGGGCTTGAATGTATCCCCAGCATTCATGGAGTGGATACCTGGTGCCAAGTGTGACTAAGTTGAGGGAAGGGATCTTTGGGGTTAGGTGGCCAAGAGCATTCTTCCCTGAGGAATGGATTCATGTGGTCTCACTGGGGTGGGCTCCTGATGAAAGGAAGTGTTTGGCCTGGTCCCCCTTCCCCCATGCATGGGAGTATGCTCTTTCCCTTCCACCTTCCCCATGAAGGACAGAGCAAGTAGGTCCTTGCCATTTGCCAGCATCTTTATTATGGACTTCCAGCCTCCAGAACCATAGGAAACAAATCTCTTTTCAGCTGCCCTCAGGTATTCTGCTACAGCAGCACAGACCAGATCAGAAAGGGACATGCTTCCCGCCACTGCATGAGGAAAATGATGTTAATGCCCCTTGTGATCTTCAATGTAATCTTGTTTTATATTGTCCATAACATTTATAGGTTATCTTCTAAGTATTGATTAATGACCTTGAACTTAAATTTCTGCATCTATAAATGGAAAAATACTTCTATAGAGAGGCTGCAATGAAGAACTAAAAGAATATTGATTGAAAATTTTTAGAGTTTCCTGTGTGCCATATGATGCTATATCCAATGTTAAGGATAAAAGTTGAAATAAAACTTTTAATATTAATTCATGTTACTATTTACACTTTTAAAAATGATTTTATGTAGGAGTTGAAATTGTGCTGGTTCTTAAAGGGAGATTAAGTTTTTTTTTTGGATAAAATGTTATTAGGTTGAGTATCCAGTAATTAGCTAGAAAAATAAGTGCAGCTTATTATAGGGGCAAGATATTTGAGATAAATTTGCCAAAGTTCAGGTTTAAGGAGAAACTAAACCTAAAAAAGTGATGGAAGTTAATAAAACTACTGAAAGATAATTTTTACCTGAAAAAAAGACAAAAAACATAATTAAATATAGGACTTAGAAGAAGCAAGACAGGAGGTGAATAGGAATATAAGTTATAATAATTCTGAAACAAAATGGCCAAAAGGATGGGAATTATTATAAACCACCAATCTCTTGGAACATTGCAGAGGATGAAATTTGCAAAACAGAAAACAAACAATAGTGTCAATAGTATAAAAGAATGAAAAATTGTCAAAAAGAATTAAAAAAGCAAAAAAAAATAACATGAGTTTTAGCAAATAGGGTACAATTGACTTTGAACATACATCATTAGAAAGGCATGACTAATATGGCGATAGGATTTATAAAGAAATTAGGACTATAAGCTTTGAGGATAGGCATATAACATTTTGATAACAAAGGAGACAATGAAAATGTATGTTCACCAGAGAGACAGCAAAGTCAAGAGAGGGTATTTTGTTTTTTAAATAAGAAAGATCTCTTCAATTTCATAGACAATAAAAAGAGTGTATTGTCCAGTGATCAAATTAAATTAATTCACTGGTATTAATGACTTGTGTCTTTAAATCTTGGAGGAAGAAACGATGGTATTTCTCAGACCATATACCTGGCTGTATTCTAATATTCTACAATGGTAGTCTAGTTTTGGTGACACATTAACCTCATAAAATTGGAATCACAAGAAAATGAAAGTACAAGTGAGGTCTTCCCTGCTTCATATGATGCTCTGGTGTCCACATAAATTACCATAGCATACATTTATTTGTTAATTTCCATTTATTATGATATTGCATTATATGAATGCACCAAATCTGTATTAGCCTATGGATTATTTCAATATGTGAAATTATGTATACTATTAATTTGGATTTTCATATATGTACTTTTGTACTTTTTACTCATCTGTTCTCTTTCTATTAGAGTTCATTATGGCAATTATGTATTTCAGGAGTTTTTTTTCCTTTCATTTAATTATTTAAGTAATACTTAAATAAATAATACTATGTGTTTACATAGTATTTTAATTTCAAATTATTTATTTATTGGTTGGAACTCTTTTCTTCTCTATCTTCACTTGTTATGTTTATGAACTAATTTAATCTCTTCTCATCTGATGACTTCCAAGTTTCCTTCTCAGCCTAGAACTTTTCCCTGCATTCTCAACTCATATTTCCCACATGCTTATTTTAAATATTGATGTATAATATGCATTGCAGACTTAAAAGCTCTCAATCAAAACATTGGTATTTCCCCCCCCCCCAATTTTTTATACTATCAGGCTTTATTTAAGCAACTGAAGATTTACTTATGCTTTCTTAGATCAAAAACCTTGAGTTTCTGTATTTTTATTCTCTAAATCATCTCTCAGCAATTTCTGTTGACTTTATTCCTCTAGACCTACCAGTACCTAACTTCTGCATTCATTTTTTACATCTTTGCTTATTTACTTATTTTTTAATCTGCCACATAAATTATAATATAAATGGCATGGTAAGAGGAATTTTGATTGAAATTTCAGAACCTAAAAGAGCTCATAACAGGCAATCAGAATTATATAGTAAATTAAAATCTTGGGTTAATAAAATATTAGGACTCTCTTTGGTATAGGATACACATGTTCAATTCTCCATATTTTTAAAATCTACAAATATCTTTGTTTTATTTATGATAGAAATTATTCAAAACAGTGATAATGCTTGATAATATTATAATATAGCATGTTTTTCACGAATTTTGACAGTAGTATATTCCCTGCATTTATAGTAACTTCTGTGAAATGTATTGTCTTTTTTTTCTGAATAAGTAGTAACAACTTTATTTTAACTCAACGTGCTGAAATGCAAAAAATATTTTCAGCAACCAGATACAAGTAGTCTCTTATCATTAACATCAACTGATTAAAAATGAGGCTGAAAGTCCAATAAGATTTTATACATTTGAATCCTGAAAGTCAACTTCCCTCAGAACTAATATTTAAATAATTTCAGCAGAAATATTTTCAAAATGGGACTTTTGTATCTTCATTTTTAAAATCTGAATGCAAAATTAACTGGGTTACAGTATACAATGATAAACTCTAATAACAGAAAAAGATTTATAATATAAGAATTCCTTTTCAAACATAAAGTTCACATACTACAAACAGAAGACACTGTGTCTCATTCCCAGTGAGAGGAAGTCTTGCATATGGTAGGCACTCAATATTTGTTCAACTGGACCTAAAATTTACATCATTCCATGAACATTTAAATAAAGTAGAGCTCATAATCTGTATAAAAAAGGTTTGCAAAATACTCTTATGTGTGCTGAAAGTGCTGTCTTTATAATCTGAGAACACTAAGACAAACCCATTTACCCACCCACCTCCTTTTACAAAAGTACAGTGAATATTTATTTTATCCAACAAAGAGCATGCATGTCCACGTCAGACTAGTTCACCTCTTTATACATGGCTGTGAGCAAAGCTTGTTGAGTTGAACTTTCACAAAACTTACTGAAGAAAATACCTGTTGTGTTTTAGCAACAAGGTGATCCGAACTTTTTTGATTTTTGGTGGTGCTAGGCATTGAACCCAGGGCCTCATGCTACCAAGCACCATAGCACTGGGCTACACCCCCAGCCCTTGTCTATAATTTTCTAAAGAATTCTGCTTGAATATTAAATTTATACATAAAATGTTATATGGGTAAATTAATAATTACACTTTTGACAATTTAAGCTCTCAGATCTGGCTTAAAAGTTAATATTGTTCTTAACTTTTCAGACATCTTTGTTAATATTTTAACACTTACAATTGATGTCCTAAAAAGGCACTGTTTTCACATTTCATCATGCAGTACATTGGACACATTTTTGAGAATTAAAAATTTCCTGTCAAATAAATTATCCTCCAAAATAAAGCACACTTAAATGTAAGATTTCAACTAACCTGAATTTTTGACATTTAACTGAGTCCTATTTTCAGAGGTTCACTTTCTGAACATATCTCCACACAAGCTCGAGTACAGATACACAAGCATAAGCGTGCGCGCGCACACACACGCATTCCACATAAATGACCACGTAATTCATGCAAGGTTCTCTATCACTATTTGAAGATAATGACATGAGTATTCAAGGAGGTAAAATTGGCAAGCCATATTATGGCACCTTTATATTTGTGCTCCAAATACCAATACATGTTAAAATTAAAAAATGAAAAAGGCACAAATATAGTGTCCTTAAATCTTAGTCTAAAGAACAGTTATCCAATGGTTCTTTTTTTTAATAAGTAATATTTGAAACCACTCAATACTTTATATGTAAAAGTGTCAAAAGGGAAACGGGAGCAGGCTGATAGTTTAAAAGGCAAGATTGCTCTGGACAAAAAAAACTGTGCCTATTATGAATAAAATGTATGCAGTCTAGAAATGGGGCAGTGGGTGGGGAAAGGCTTTTAGAGCACTAACATAAGAATACTTTTTTAAAATCATTGCCTTAAGAACCCATACCAAAAATATACATAATAAATAAAAAAATAAATCAACTACCATATGATTCTGTTAGTATAATGGTAGGCATTATATTATTTGAAAAGTGGACATTTCTATAAACATGGATATTTTTACAGCACAGTGTTTGACATTTTTGGTAAAAAATGTGCTAACAACCTAAAAAAAAAGAAATCCTTATAATAAAATTCTTAGGATTTGCAACAAACACTAGAATAAGGGCAAGCTGAAATGTTCACTATAAGGTATTAGTCATTATGGTAAGAAGTGCAGATTGAAGCAGTAAATTAATTCACAATGTGCTGGGGTGGTGTACATTTGATATAAAGGGATACACCAGAGATATTTTAATATATGACAACATAATTCTATAACTGGAGGGAAATTTTGTTTTCTTCTAAGATCCTGGTAAAAATCTTAAAATTAAAAGTGTGTGTGTGTGTGTGTGTGTGTGTGTGTATTTTTAAAATTGCACATTATAAATTTAACAGGCTCAATCTTATGGTGGAGTTAGGAAAGTGAATTTCTACTTGCCATAATATTCTTAAATAGGATGAAGTCCATTGCTTGTATTCCAAGGAATTCTTCTAATTTTAAATTTAAGTTACCACAACAAAGACTCAATCAAGATATGCAGAAAGAAACTAAGACATGTGAAAAATATGATCTTTTCAACTGCGGTTTGTTGTGGATAACAAATGCTTATTTGATGGTGTTTGTTCAATGCAATTAGGAATCACTCTTTATATATTAAGATTGCTTCCATCAAAATCTAACAGAGATAGCAAAAATAAAATCTATTTTAAAACCTCAAGCTTCATTTTTTTCCTTTGTCCTGAATTCAAAAACTAAATAAACAAATTACAGAAATTTAATCTTGAGAATAAAATTATATATGCAAACATATAGGTATATGCAATTTTTTTTCCAGTGACACACTTTTTCCCTTGTTGTCAAATAAAAATCTTGCCTAAAAAGCACACTGTCACTGCTACAGTAAGTCAGATGATCTGACACTGATCACTCCTGCTTCTTTCTCTAGGACAATACACCAGAACAGACCTCACAACTATCAAACACTGACATTTCTGTGTGTTTAAAGCTAAGATTCATGTATAATAAAGAACTGGCCCATGAAAAGCAGTTTATAAATAGTTTATCCTGTTCACATTATGCAGAATTTCAATGATCCACAATGTTAGTACAGTAACTGAAATACAAAGAAGAAAATAATAAGGGGGAAAAAGCTCAAAGTGTGGCCTGACATAGTCTAAGGGCTCCCTTCTTTACTATGCATCTCCCACAGACAAATCGCTATAAGACAAATATCTGTTAATTTTGTGGAGAGTAGACTGTCCAGGATTCATTTATTTTTCAGTTGCCTTTTCCGAAGTGTGATAAAACAAGGATAAATTCAATAATGACTATCTGAAATCCAAACCAATTTATCTATAGTGGATATCTTTCTTATCTATTAATATCTCAAACATCTCAGTTGCCTCCGTCTTACAAATTTCTTTGAAAAATTGAAACAATTAATTATACCTTAATAATCCCCCCAAAGCAAAAAATATATGTACCATTCAGCATACAAAAGTTACACATTAAAAGTGCATATATATCTTCCTTAATTGGCCCACTCATTAAATTTACATTTGGTCATCCTTACTTTTAACATGTACAGAATTCTTCATATAGGTAGGTCATTATAAATTAAGAAAAAATTACTTCAGCACAATACATACTTTCTGCTTATTGAAATCTTAACCTCAATCAGTTTTCAATCATTGTAAACTTGGATAAACCCACAGTTTCTTGGACAGCTAACATACAGACAAACAAATTTTACTAAAAATCTGGGCCAACTCATTGCATATTTGCCCCCTGAAATGAAAAATAAATTAGAATTGAAGCAGTGTATTGCCATAACTTACCTTGCAGGTAAGCAGGTTCTCCTATACTTAAACTGGAGACATTACTGATAACCTCCAATAGAAGTGCTTTTAAGGAGAAACTAGTTTTAAACTTTGAGATAGCATAGGACAAACCTTATAAAATTCATTTTCTTTTCCCCCAAATAATGGAAGATCCTTTTGAAACTTAATATCTTCAGTTATCAATATTACTGCATTATGGAGCTAGTGCAATCCTGCATAGCCTTGGTCAAAATGACAAGGCACAATAAAAAAGTTAAACTTATTATATGAACAAGAGAAGTCATTGAAGATAATTTAAGGCCTTGAAGTGAAGTAATCAGTCTAATTTAAAGCTGAAGTATAAACCATAAATTATCCACCTGAAATGCAAGCAGTATGCTTTTTCAGCTTCTGTTCTGTGGACAAGAAAACAGAAACAACTCTTGCTTATGGTTTGTGTATTAGAATCCTTCTGGACCTGGAGGAGTAAAAGTCAATTCCTTTTTTTTCCTACTGTTCATGGAAAATTTCAGGACTGCTTTAGCCGTTTGCGTGGAATGCCAAACTGTGGACACTGTGCAGATGCTAATGCCCGGAAGGCTTCTGCTACTAAGTGAGGGTGAGACTGAATCATGGACTTCCACCCTGATGTTTCCATTATGTCGGTTGCTTGGTTGCTGTTCCAGTTTTTCCCATCTTTACACCCAAGTTGTCGAAGTACACTGCACCTATTAATAAAGTCTATGGCTTGTGCTTTCAACTGTTCTGCACTGTGCAAATTTGCAAGGACAAGGGTATCAGCAACATTTTCTACTGAGAGGTTACTACACAAAGCTTCTTCACACATGACCTTCAGTCCTTCCAGTGCATATTTGTCTGCAGCTGCCAACAAGTTGTCAGCCATTTTATCAAGATTGGGTGCTTTCCCTGTGTAAACGAATCTCATCATTTCTTTAAAAACCTCAGGGTCTAAATCATTTATTTCCACTCGATTCTTTTTGCTTTCTTCCATTTCATGTTCAAACATTGCATTAAAAACTGGGGATCGAGCTGCAAGCACAGATTTATGAGCTTTAAATTCTTGTCCTCTCACAAAAAAACTGCAATCTGTAAATCTTGTGTTTTCCCAGAGATTACCTAAATCTTCTGCTAATCGACATTCAGGCACCTTCAAAGTATTTGTATTCGTATGTCCTGATATGTTTACTGAATCTTGGACCACACTAACCTGTCTACAGCACCACTTTCAGGGGAGGGAAAGGAGGCAGTTCTTTAGGTGGGGCAGTGCAATGCTTCCTCCTCTTCTGCAAGCAGTGCTGGAGATGCTCACAAAATAATGTAAGCTTGTCATCTGGTAAAAGACCATTAGCTTCATCAAGCAAAAAATCCCTTCTAATGAATTTTTTAAATCCCCAGTCCTTCCCTTGCACAAATTGATATGCTCTTTGGCTTTCCATTGCTTTTGTTTCTTCCCTTTTAGCGTTCAGAAGAGAAAATTTGAATTTTGCTTGAACTTCACTTTTGGGGCAGCTGACTAAAAGCAAATATAAGGACAAGTAGTCTTTACTTTCATCATCTAATCCCTTTGGGTTTACCCTCAGGCACCATTTCATTTTGTCACTTGGGCCAGATGAAAATGTTGAACTTTTTAACACTTCACCCATTTCCTCTCGACAAAAACTGAAGTTATTAATGGTCCACATGTAGGAAAACTTTACTACTTTAACCTGTGTGTAACACCAGCTTTCTGCTATAGGACCAGTGGACATATCTCCAGGCAGAGGTGGGCTGGGTTCCCGAGACATTATCACCTTATTATAGTCTTTTATGATTTATGCAGTAACCCACACAGCTGAGTACTCTACCCGGACGTGCGGGCGACGGCGAGCAGTCCTCGCAGCAGCTGCTCTCCGGCTGAGGCGGCGGCCGAGAGGGCCCGGGAGCCGAGGTTGTGACGGCGGCGGCGGCGGGGTCGATGGCGGCGAGTCCCTGTGGCGGCCACCTCTGCGGAGCCGCAACCCTCTGCCCCAGTCCACCCTCCTTCCCTATCTGCCGCTCCTAAACTTCTTCTCCGGGATATACAAGCCCGCCGCCAGGGGCGGCCGCCTCCGCCGCTCCCGCCCCCGCGCGCCCCCCCACCCCGCCCCAGGCCCGTTCGGGCCTGTATTGTCTTTTAATGTAAATTGTATCTAGGTTCTAACCTTGATTTAATAGTTGTTAATAAATTTTGTTCTTCTAGGATCCTTGTCCCTGATCACCAAGAATGTCCCTTCCTGTCTTAGTTCAGGCTGTTAAACTGAAGTACCAAAGACTGAGTAGCTAATGAAAAAAACCAAAAATTTTTGAAAGTTCTGGAGGCTGGAAGTCTTAGGATAAGAGTGCCAACATTGTCAGGCTCTGGTCAGGGCTCCATTCTCAGTTACAGACTTACAACTTTTTGTATCAACTTTTTGTATCCTCATGAGGCAAGAGAGCTCGTTAGGGTTTTATGAGTTCTCCATGCTTATAACATCATAAACTCCCCAATTTTATCACCTCAAAATTAAGATTTAACATATGAATTTAGGGAGACATATGCATTCAGTCTGTGGTATCCTCTTGTAAAAATTAACATTAGGAAATATACAGTGGAGTCTATAACTGCATGTGGACCAACAGTTTTCATTTCTGAATTTTTATTAACTCATCTTCTTAATTTTGACAGTGTGTGAGGAGTTGCCAGTTGTATGAATAAAAATCATTTTCTACAAAATCTAATTACTATCTCTTACAACATCTCCTACAACATATAAGATTGTGCTTTCTTTGAGTATAGATCTTAAAACTTTAGCAATTTAAAAGTGACTAATATTAATTAATTCACCTGCAGATGGTGATTATTTTCAAACTATTCTTTTTTAAATTTGTGTTTGTTCTTTTTAGTTATACACAACAGTAGAGTCTATTTTGAAATATTCATATAAACATGGAATATCTTATTCTAATTAGGATCCCAATCTGTGGATGTGCATAATGTTGAGATTCATGGTGGTATATTCATATATGTACATTGGAAAATTATGTCAGATTCATTCCATTGTCTTTCCTTTTCCTGTCACCTCTGTCTTACCCTTATTCATTTTGCCTAATCCACTGAACATATATTCTTCCTCTCACCCCCTGGTTGTGTGTTAACATCCATATATTAGAGAGAAGATTCAAACTCTGTTTTGTGGGATTGGTTTATTTCACTTACCATGATAGTCTCCATATTCATCCCATTTATCAGCAAATGTCATGGAGTTAATCTTCTTTATGGCTGAGTAATATTACATTGTGTATATACCATATTATCTTTATACATTCACCTGCTGAAAGCATCTATGTTGATTCTATAGCTTAGCTCTTGTGAATTGAACTTCTAGAAACATTGATGTGGCTGCATCATTGTACTGTGCAGAATTTAAGTCCTTTTGGATATACCAAGGAGTGGGATGGCTAGGTCAAATGGCAGTTACATTCCTAGTTTTTTGAGGAATCTATATACTGCTCTCCAGAATGGTTGCACCAATTTGCAGCCCTACCAACAATGCAAGAGTGTATCTTTTCTCCCAAATCCTTGTCAACATTTATTGTAATTTGTATTCTTGATAATTGCCAATCTGACTAGAGTTACATGAAACCTCAATGTAGTGTTAAATTGCCTTTTTCTAATTGCTAAAGATATTGAACTTTTTAAATGTATTTGATGACCATTTGTATTTCTACTTCTGAGAAGTGTCTATTTAGCTCCTTTGCTCTTTTTTGTTTGTTTGTTTCGTTAAAGTTTTTTAGTTCTTTGTATGAAGTCCAATAGAATAGAATAGGAGACACAGATAAACCCACATGAATACAGTTATCTCATACTCAACAAAGGCACCAAAAACATACATTGTAGAAAAGATAGCCTATTCAACAAATGGTTCTGGGAAAATTGGAAATCCACATGTATCAGAAGGAAATTCTCCCCCTATCTCTCATCCTGCACAAAATTCAACTCAAAGTGGATCAAGAATCTAGACTTCAGTCCAGAAACCTTGAAGCTACAAGAAAAAAATTTATGACTAACACTTCAACATGTTGCCTCAGAAACTGACTTCTTCAAGAAGACTCCTAAAGCACAAGAAGTAAAATCCAAAATTAATAAACATGATGTTATCAAACAGAAAAATTTCTTTACAGCAAAGGAAAAAATCAAGAATGTTAAGAGAAACCCTACAGAATCATAGGAAATCTTTGGCACTCATACCTCAGATAATGCCTTAATTTCCAGAATATTTAAACTATTCTTAATTATAAGCAAAAAGTACTTAATTTTCTTAAGAATTGATGAAGTAAATATCACTGTGTGATTTAGGAATTATCGAGAATTTTGATGAGTAAAAATAATCTCACATTATGGAGGGATTTCTGCATTCAGAGATTCAGTGAAATTAGGGTCTAGAAGCTTAAATTAACTTAAAATATAGATGTCTTTCTTAGGTCTATTATTTAAAACTATGATGGAAATACTAGCAGAATGTTTCATTAGAATACCAACTTATACTGGGAGTGGTGGCTCATGCCTGTAATCTCAGGGGCTTAGGAGGCTGAGAAAGAATGATCATGAGTTTAAAGCCAGTCTCAGCAAAAGTGAAGCACTAAGCAATTCAGAGACAATTTAGAGACAATTCTGCCTCTAAATAAAATACAAAGTACGGCTGGGGATGTGACTCAGTGCTCAAGTGCCCCTGAGTTCAATCCCCGGTATCACTTTCCCCCCCAAAATACCAATTTATATATCACAAAACAATTTGTTAGTATAGTCAATTATGATGATTCCAAATTCAATGTTTATCAGTAATTTAAAACCACAGATTTGACATACAGGTGAGAGGTGGTTTGTATTAATGATACTTTTCAATGAAAATTGAGTAAAATAATTGGCTCAGCTACATGATGATCATCAGAATACCATTTTTCTTTGTACAGAGAGTAGGTCCTGAGTAATTTTAGTGAACTTTGTAGGAAGAAATAACACATATGAAAAAGTAGCAGAGACTTTTATTTTGGAAAATAGTATCTTCAATTTCTGACTACACAACTTCCTGGAGTTTTGACTTTGGGTAATTTCTGTTTCATAAACTTTTTTTTTTTGGTACTGGGCATTGAATCCAGGGGTACTTTACCACTAAGTCAAACCCCAGTCCTTTTATTTATTTATTTATATTTTTAAACAGTGTCTCTCTAAGATGCTTAGGGCCTCACTAAGTTGTCAAGGCTGACTTTGAACTTGAGATCGTCCTGATTCAGCCTCTTGAGCCACTGGGATTACAAGCATGCACCACCATGTCCTGCTTGTTTCATCATCCTTAAATAAAAGACCAAATATCTTCTTTGTAGTTCTTAACAGCATAAAAAATTGGAGCAACATGCAGTGCTCCCCATATTTCTGAAGAATAATGTAAAAAGTAGAGTGAACTCAACAATGAAATCATTAACAGGTTTAATATTTTCAAATATAAAACAGAAGTGAAAATAATAAATTTAAGTTTGCTGACTTTTAGATTATTATAGACCATAGCTCTGTGAGCAGCTCTGTAAAGAATCACTTTTCAAATGTTATGGGCTTTGTGCTCACTGTGGCAATGTTCTATGCAGAGGTAGAGCAAAAGCAACCTTGGACAGTGTGCAAAATAAGGGGTATGACTGTGTTCCAAGAAAATGTTTTTTTGGACATTGAAATTTGCATTTTATATAAATATTATGTTTCACAAGATACAATTCTTGTTCTTACTTTTTAACCCCACTTTAAAATGTAAAACTCATTTTTAATTCATGGACTATTCAAATATTGGCAGAGGCCAAGTGTAGCCTTCAGAGTGGTTTCAAAACAGTGTAGATTACATCAGTGAGAGTAGGAGAAACAGGTATACCTGGCTTTATTGAAATATTCTGTAATCTTTTTTTTAAGTATCATTAATAAGGGACTAATATGAGACCCAAATTCTTCAGTTGTTGGCCAATTCCTTTCCAGTGAACTTTATTCTAGCCAAACATTTTATCCTATACACCTTGATCTGGTCATCATTCAAAACTACTTCACTTCAGAAATATGAAATTTGAACTTCTTATTTTGTGGTCACTATCAGTTCCATCTCTTTCATTTCATTATACTCTCTTACTTTATGGGACATTTTAATCCCTTCATGTTTAATTATCACCTAATTTATGTCTCTGTTTTTGTTGTTGTTTTTGTTTTGTTTCACTAATTAAATCCCATGCACCATATTTAAGCTACTCATTATCTTTTCTCTGAAATTGGGTGAAAGTCAACTCCTAGTACCTAATTTCTATGAGTGTATTCTTTTATTTGTTCATCAACTGGAAATATGAGTTTTGGGAAAATATAAAATAATAAAAAGAAATAAAAATGACAATAATATTATATAATAATATAGTAATGATGTGTTAAAATATAATAAACACTTAAAAAACAAAAATACAAATATAAATAAATACTCACAAAACAGAAAGCCTCTACCAAATATGCACATAAATTGCCCAGCAACATTGCCTAGACATATCATCAATTCAAAAATTGAACACTCAGTGTAAGCCAGTTCCTCCTCTAAATACTGAATGCATGGGAGTGAATACTTAATTATCAATAGCTAATTGTAACAAAATAACTAGATTGTTTTATGAGAAATAAGAAGGGAAATAACTAATTAATCTAGGAAAAAAATATTTGTGCTGAGTTTTAACAAAAAAAAAAACTTGATTGAGTATTGAGAAGAGAGGAGAAAGAGAATTCTTCAGGAAAAATAGAATGTTTGAAAGCATGGAGTAAAGTTATTGTTGGGTAACAACAAGGAAACCCATTTATTTGTGTGCTATATCTCCTTTGGAGAGAGAGTAAATGTTTTGAGGACAAGAAGTTAAGGTTAGAATGGGGAGGGCTTTGTAAGCCATTTTGGACTCTCAATATTTGTCCTAAAGAAAACTTACTGCCAATAGAATACTTTAAAAATTGAGGTGACATGATATTTTCTTCACATTCAGAAGATAACTTTTAGAATCTCAGGGAATTGGAGATGGCAGTCCTGGAGTCTGAGGTTCATGAAGATGTGGTTGCTATAAAAAAAATGAGAAATAAAACTGTCATGGCTCAGGGTGATTCTAGTAGAGGAGGATGACAACAAGGTTGGGCTTGCTTGAACAACTGGATTGTTGTAATATAATTTACAGAAATGAGAAATAATGGGCAAAAACAGAGTTTTGAGGAAAATGAGTTTACTTTACAGACTAGGTATATTTAAAAACAAAACTGAAGAAAAATTTCCAAAGCAAGCAGTTGATTTCACCAAGTATGAGACTGAATAAAGGGAACCATATAGAAATATCTGAGAATTGTCAGAATATTCTTGGGAGTTGAAGCATAAGCACATGTGAGATTACCCACCATCAACAATTCACAGTTATGTGGAGCAAGGGCTGTGCCTTCTTTGATCATGGCTGTATTTCAGTGTCTCAGAAGAAAATCCAGTACATCTCAGGAACCTAATATTAATTTATAATTTTTCTAACAGAATAAATCAGATTTCATGATACATTGGCTATATGGGAATAAAAAAGAAAGAAGAAAAGAAAGCAGATATCAGAAGCACTAAGTCTTGTTTTTCTCCACATATTTTTTATAGTGAAATCAAAGTAATGATTCCAAAACCCAAATTGCACCATACCTTTCTCCTCCTTACACCATCTCAAGGAATCCCCATTGCTCATACCCAGATGTTAATGGCTGTTGGTGGTTATATACATTCTCATCCACTGTCTTCATGTATTTATTTAGCTCTCATTTTATTTGCATATGATTAATGCCATGCTTCTGTTTTGATATTGCACTGGGAAGATTGTACTTGTTATTAACTAACCAGTACAACCTCACTTCTCTTAGCACATGTTTGAACATGTCATACAATGATCCAGTGCATTGATGACTGAGATTCTAACTCATTAGGTCCCTTTTTTACTACACATATATGGTATCTGCTGCAGCTATCTTGGGGGTAAGCTTTAGAATGTTGACAATTTGCAGAGAATGCTGAGACTCACCAAACATCAAAAACAAAATTCCAATGAAGACTTTGCTAATGGCTGCTTTGGTCCCTCTGAATTTCCCAGCGAATAGTTACTGAAGTATGGGAAAATTCTTTACTATGACATTTAATGTTGCTTATCATCTCTCCTGATGAGCTTCACCTTTCCCATTGTCAGCTCTGATTTTTATTTTTAACATCTTATTAAGCATTTTTTTAATCTCCACTGTCTCTTGAGAAATACAAAGAAAAGTAGTACTAAATAGCTAATTGTCAAAATACATTTTTTTATGAAAGAAAATGTAGCACACAAAAAAGAGATTATCAATAAAATATTTTTTTCAAACATATTCTTAATAAAATCAATACACATAGAAACTAATCCTTTCTTTTTTGGATATACAGAAGCAGCAAATTTACATAAGACTTTTTTTCACCCTGAATTTCTTTTGATGCAGCTAGAAACACTAAGGGGAGAGGGCATTTGAAAAAATCTCGTCAATTTATAAGTAGATTCATGTCTAACAATGGACTATTTCACACACAGAACTTCTATATTTCTCATTTCAGTGGCAGAAAATAGAGGTGATGCTCATAGAGCACAGGTATATTGTGCTTCATCACACAAATAGGTGGCAAAAATTAAGGTGGTAACATTGTTCTGCTGAAAGCTGCAATTCAAGCATAGTCCCTCCCAGGTCCTTGATATACATGTCTGTTGAGAGATTGTAGACTACCAGTGGATACTCATTTTTCTTTTCTGTGAAGATACCAAGAGCCATATAATTTTTTAAAAATCACCACATTTGGCTCAATTTATTGGATCTTCATACTGCCCTATCTTTCTGCAATCCATTCTGAACTTGCACAGCCTGCTTTGTTACCATCAGAACCCTGGCTCTGAGCTAAATATGAATGTCAAAGATTGAGCCTAAGGCTGTTTTGAATCATTTCCAAGGGATGATTATTCTGTCTGAAATTATATTCCTGGTTTTTTTTAAATAACTTGCTGGACAGAAAGTTAGTGTAAGAATTTGCAAGTCTTGTATCCATGGGCCATGTAAGATTTTTCTCCAGAATATGGAAGATTGTTTATTTACAGGGTCTTCTTATTCTTTCCCTTCATTTTCAAAGAGTCATGAAGTTTTAGTTGAAGAATCACTGTAGGAGTCTTTGAATACACAAACTTAACATTTATATAAGCAATAATTCATCTGTTTTAGGATCTAAGATCTTCAAAATCTCATTTTCTCCATAAAAGTTCAGAGCTATAAATAGCATCCACTATTTAGATTTTTATGAGAAAAGAAGAATTAATAGGTAAATTGTATAGCCCCGTGCCTGGAATATACTTAGTATGTTAACATATTTATTGCTATTATTATTAGTGTTATAATTGTTATTTTGGTTTTTTTAATTTGTTGATTCAAGAAAACTGTATTCCTATTTCACTTTTGCTCTTAATTTTGAATCATTGTCTTCTTTCAATTTTCTTCTTATCTTTCAAGGGTATATGGGAATTTTAGTATTCATGTTTTTTTAATTACAATTTTTATTTTAATTCTCTGGTTGTAACAAAACATATAAATGAAATACCCTTATTCTTTATCAAATATTATGAATTCCCCTAATTTATTGGATTGTTGATGATAATTTCCACACTTAATTTAATTATTATCTACATGTAGCAACTAAAATCACAAAACATTGGTTACCATAAATGAAAGACATTACTTCTTTCTTGATCTGCTTCTAACAGTTGTATAAGCTAAACTTAACCATAATTAATGATATAGATGAAATTTATCTTCTTCCAGGAGGCTTTGTTTATTTGAACAATCTGAGTACACATATCTTTCTTATGTTTTATTTTTCTTTGGCTTTTAATTTACGTGTCCTTTATATATTGTCCTTTATGGTTTCAGCAAACATAAGTATTCTCCTTCACTAGATTGTAAACTGCTAGAAGTTAAAGATGATATCATGCAGGTTATGTGCCTAACACATTTAACTATGTTAGGCATTCATAGTGGCTAATATGGTGCAAAAATAAATATTTATGAATTAAGTATTTCATGTAAAGGAAGTGTAATAATAAATAACATGAACTGAAAGCAAGTATTCTCTTGTCACAAGTCATAAATTTAACATTTTTATTTGTAGCTCTTTATTTTTTGTGAAAAATGTGCCTTTTTAAATAAACAAACATGGATACTTAAGTTTATCTCACTGATATGATGTTCCTACAAATACAATGCTTATTTTCTTTCTTTTCTATCCTGATATTTATTTTGTTGTCCAAGTTTTTCTTGGACTTACAATACTTTCAAAACAAGACAATATGTGATCATTTTATGAGATATTAATTATTGCTAATATAACCTAAATCTGTTGTATTGTAGAAGGCTGTGTTCTAGGTATTTAGTTAGATCAACTTGAAAGAGTAAATTTTGACAACATTTGACAACAAACCCATTTTGTTAAAAAAGTAAAAATTAGTTGTTATATGCATATGGTATTAATAAATATCAGCAGATTTCTTGGTAATTTCTCTTGAATTTTCTCTCGGAATTATTCTGGAAATGTTTATATACAAATTTAAATGATGATATTAGGATATTAATACACGCAAAAAACTGGAATCAAGCTGTAGAAGTATATTTCTAATTTATTTTATGGGTTCATCTGAAATTATAAAAACATCTTCATACTAAGGAATTCATTTCTACACTGAAGTTTATGATAGTCACAGGATATATATACTGTTATACTGTGCACTGTATATTAGTCTGGTAATAATTTCAGCCAAAAATCAATATACTCTTACTTGACTGGAAGAGGTGAAATAATTACACTTTATTTTTTCCTTGTTTTACTAAAGCTTATTTTTTATCTTAAATTAGATAATCCTAGTGCTTGTCTTCATATTGATTGCTTGATGATTGTTTATTCTGACACAAATAAATAATAGAAACTCAGCAATTAGTTGTTCTTATTAGAATAAAGATCTTTTATGGTCACTTAAGACCAGAGACTCTATGTTTCCAGTCTAACTCAGCAAAATAATTATATTTATGAAATTTGATACTAGTATCTATCTCAAAATTAAATATAGCTTGATTCTTCAGCTGTGTATTTTAGAAATACACCTGGTCACTATAATATGTACCTGAAAATACTGAGAATGCATCTTGTCCAGAAATAATTTAATCTGTATATAGAAGCCGAGTGCTTTCTAACAGAGTAGAAATAAAAGGAAATAGGTCAAGATAGTAAAATAAATCAAATAAAATATACCTGCCAAATTATTACACGAGGGCCTGCATGTATGTATGTATGCATTTATATTTTCTCCTGAGAAAGTTGAACAGAAATTCAGTGACTAACACTAACATATATTCAAAGGAAATTAGAATGATTTTTTTTGTAATGACTTAAACTTTTTGATGAAAGATGCCCATAATAACTCTAACTTGCAAAATAGTATAAGATCCTGCAGAAAGCAGCACTGAGTTTGTTTCTGTCTGTTGATCACCAAGATATAAACGTTTTGGAAACAAAATGTGGAAATGTTCTTTCTCCTATTTTAAAACATAAATGTTTCAGCACATATAGATGTGAATGTACCATCTGATCATGGGACAAAATAAGTACTCTCAACTTGGCTATATCTATAATTCAAAGCAAAGTAGAAAATTGTATTTATAAATAAGGTGTAAATTCTTTACACCTGTGATTAACTGTCCACAATCAAAATTTCAGACCAAACCTGCAAAGGGTCTGTAACTTTTAATTAATTCTTCACTTATTCTACAAATGTAGATTAGACATTGTGGTATTTTTTAAGATTTTTTTTAAGAACACATTCAAAGTTCACCCAAATTTTGAACACACTCATTAATTGAAGCCAAAGATAACCATCATTTAAAGTTCTGGTAAACTGACAACTCTCCCTCCAAGCTTTCATTATTCATAAAATTCACTTACCTTTCTCTTCTCTAAAAATTCAGTAGATAAGAGGTGAGGTTGTGACTCAGAGGTAGAACATTTGCTTAGAATGTGTGAGGCACTGGTTCAATCACATAAATATATAAATACCATAAAACTCAGCACCACATAAATATATAAATACAATAGAAGTATTGTGTTCATCTACAGCTTTTTTTTTTTAAATCCAGTAGGTAATTATATGATGACTTTTAAAAAACATTTTTCTTTCTATAAATACATGACAGTAGGGTGTATCTTGACATATTATACATACATAGAATAAATATAGCTTGTTCCAATTTTTACCCATTCTGGTGGTTGAACATGATGTGGAGTTATACTGATCACGTATTCATATGTGAGCATAGGAAACTTATGTCTGACTCATTCTACTGTCTTTCCTATTCCTATCCCCCCCACTCTTCCCTTCATTCTCCTTTTTCTAATCTAATGAATTTCTAATGTTTCCCTCCCCAATATGTGGATGCCCACCCATATCATATAGAGCATTAATCTTCAGAATATACAAAGAACTCAAAAATAAATGAAAATAAAAAACTCAGTCAATAAATAGGCTCAAAAAGCCCCTTCATAGACAAAGCTATGTGGGTTAGGATCCACATACCAGACAAAACATTCTGCCTTTGGGTTTTTGGTTTTGGCTAATTTCACGTGGCATGCTATTCTACAGTTCCATGTACTTACTGGAAAATGCCATAATTTCATTCTTCCTGATGACTGAGTAATATTCCATGTGTATATATAATAAATTTTCTTTATTTTTTAATCTGTTTCTTTATTCATTCATCTAGATTGGTTCCAAAGCTTGGGTAATGTGAATTGAGCTGCTATAAACATTTATGTGGCAGTATTACTATAATATGCTGATTTTTAACTCCTTTGTATAAACCAAAGAGTTGGATAACTGGGTCAAATCACTGTTCCATTCCAAGTTTTGTACCTCTCTACCATGTTGGTTAGGAACCTGCTTCCTCAGTAAAAGTCCTAACATGAAAGAAGAAAATCAAGAATCAATAAATGGATTGATATCAAACTAAAAACCTCCTTTACTGAAAAGGGAACAATCAAGTACATGAACAGAGAGCCTGCAGAATGGGAGAAAATCTTTTATCACCACACATCAGATAGAGCATTAATCTCCAGGATATACAAAGAACTTAAAAAAAAAAAAAAACTAACACCAAAAATCAAACCAAATCAAACCCAAACAAACAAACAACAACAACAACAAAAACAAAATTCTCATTCAATAAATAGGCTAAAACAGGCACTTCACAGAAAAAGAAATATAAACAGTCAACAAATATATAAAATAATGTTCAACATCTCTAGCAATTAGAGAAATGAAAATCAAAACTACATGAGATTCCATCTCACTCCAGTCAGAATGGCAATTAGTAAGCGTAGAAATACAATAAATATTGATGAGAATACAGAAAAAAGGTACACTCCTACATTGCTGGTGGGGCTGCAAATTGGTGCAACCACTCTGAAAAAGCAGTATAGAGATTACAGAACATGGAATGATAATTATATGATGACTTCTGTAATTTACAAATTATTACATATGATAGGCTTACTCTCAAAAAATGGTAGCATAATTATATAGACAGTGTTTCTTTATTCTTCTGTATTCTTTAGTATAACAAAGATGGTACAACACAACTATCTGCAGAATAATTTATCTTTCACTTCATAAAAATACTTGGGACTTCAACAATGAATAATTTATTTTTAAAATTTGGTTAACTATTGCTTTACAAATCTAAGATAAGTAAATATTACAATAGATAGTGTAACTGGAGAAAAGAAAGCAATGCTAAATAAAAGTTTTATTATAATATTTGTAAATTAAGCAGAAAACTTCTAATTTTGTACAAATCCTAATATTATCATATTTTCCCATGATAGTAGAGACAACTTGAGTTCACCTGTATGAAGGGCCACTCCTTTTACTTTGGCATTTTGGAAGGCTAAATTTCCTAGGCTGCCTTGAAGATAGGTGACTAGCATCT
This sequence comes from Callospermophilus lateralis, assembly GCF_048772815.1. Classification (NCBI taxonomy): domain Eukaryota; kingdom Metazoa; phylum Chordata; class Mammalia; order Rodentia; family Sciuridae; genus Callospermophilus; species Callospermophilus lateralis. Next base: position 35,309,882 of record NC_135311.1, on the reverse strand, counting down.
CTAATTTAAGTAAAGTGTTGTGAACAGAAAAGTAGTATATATTTCCATAATGTGGTACTAAAGATTCTGTGTACTATTGTCTGCTCTCGCCTTCATAATACCAAAATCTTGGGGATCACATGTTGAGATCTCAAGAAGAGAGGATGGAGAAATCTTGTATCCCAGAAACCAAACAGAAGGAAATCTACTCCCTTTCTCCTGTCATACCATGTTAAATTGGGCATGTATGAACCACAGACTTGCTTTGTACAAAGCCACTGAACATTTAAAATTTGTCTGTAATGCAACTAGTAATTACTCATCCACTTGGCTAATTCATAACAGTAATCTGAATACATTTTGACTTTAGGAATGGGAAAAATTTCCATGATGATTTCAGTCAACAATTAAGACACAAATATAAAAGAAATCAATATTCATGCTCATATTTTATTAAAAAATACTATTTAAGATGATTATTTGAAAGTAAAAAAAATTAAGTAATATTTTACAAAGTTGATTAGCCTGAATTAGTTTAAGTAACTAAATTAAACTGTAAAAAAAAAAAAGATAGCTTACACTTGGCTCTCACTACTTACAAAACAATGTCTTTATTGGAAAGGAGAAAGCACAATGAAGTAATTTCTGATGCTTCATTTTTAATTGTTTTTCCAAAATGCTTTTAAATACTGACTCTTATAATCAGTAAAAGCTTCAAGAGAAATATAAACATTTTACTAGTTCTCACAACAAAATAAATAACCTAAAAGTACTAATAAAATACTTAGCAAAAATGATAATAACCCTTTATTAAATATATTCATTATATATATATATATAATATATATAATTATATATATATAATATATATAATTTTATTATGTATTATACATTTATGAAAAATGTGTTGGAGAAGAATCCATGTTTTCTCTCATGTAGCCTATGCCAAGTCACAAGATTTCAACAGTCTTTTTACTAAATTTAATAATACACTGAAAGCATTGATTATGTTCCTCTTTATTCTGTGGTCAGTTGGAAACTTTTTTCTTGCTCCCTTTTTGAAGCAATGCTTTATTTTCTCTCCAGAAGCTAGCTTAAACATCAGCTCCTGTTTGTAGCAGCTAGACATCACCACCCTTGCAAGAGACTACTACTCATTTATAATTAACTTGGCAAACTCTCCTTGAGCACCACCAGTGCACTTTGTAAGGGTCTTAGGACAGAGCAGTAAATTAAATCTCTGGTTATCCTTCCTCTAAGGGAGCAGCATTGAGGGATATAAATGATAACGTAAAAGACATAATAAATATTTAGATTAATAAGTATTTTGAAGATAGAGAAAACTGTGTGAAATATAGAGCATCCAGTGTGGAAGGAATGACTTCTGTAGGAAAAGGACAAGGCAAGTTTAACCCATAGGTGAAATTGATCAGGGACTTAAATGAAGTACGGACATTAGCCATGTGTATATTGGGAAAACAAAGTCCAGAGAAAGACAACTTCAAGATCTAAGGCAAGAATGTGCATGGTGTGTTCAAGAACACTAAAGAGGTGTGGTTTTATTTCTTATGTTGTCTCCTATTCATACTTAAGGTTTCTGGAATGTAGCAGATTATTATTATTTACTCAGAGCAAATAATTCCTGTATAGTTTTCTTGCATGCCAGGTCTTTCCAATGGAAAAATGCAACAGAGACTAATTACCCTTATATGCCTGGATTGTGAGTGAGACACCCCACCACTCCCTTAGAAAAAGAAAGAAAAGAAATCTGGTAGTGATAGCATAGGGGAAAGAAGTCATGCACCCTCCTCTGACTTTGTGTGCTGGAAACTAACCATCAAGGTCCATGAGGGGATTAGGTAATGGGAGCTCCACCCTTGTGAATAAGTTTGGTGTCTTTATAAAAGAAGCTTTAGAGAGCTGCCTCTCTCTGTCCTGTGAACATATGACAAGAAGGCCCTCGAAAGACACCAACCTACTGGCACCTTGATCTGCATTTCCTAGCCTACAGGACTGTGACAAATAAATATCTACCCTTTATACAATAGTCTAAGGTATTTTGTTTTAGCATCAGGAACACCCTAACACAGACTTTAAGTCGTTTATCTGCTAAATCTCTAAGTGTCAGTCTTTATGATTAAATCTTGAGTCTAGTTCTCACTCTCTAGTTCTCACTCTCTCACTCTCTGTGTGAAGCAAGTAGAAAATAACATTTTCTACTTGCTTCACACAGAGAGTGAGAGACTGCTAGAGAAGATCAAGATTTCCTTATGTGCTGTCAAGAAAGTTCTCTGGCTGTAACATTTTACTTTGCATTAGTGGCTAATAAATATGAGTTATCTTTCTTAAATAAATTTATGGCTCATGGCAACAGTTGCCAAGTTTCTAGCCCCTCCCAGACTGTTACTCAAAGTTGATTACTGACTGGTGAAGAATATAAAGCTGTTTTGCCCCAGTTTACTATAACTCAGCCAATCTATCTGCAACATTTTGTACTGGACTGTGGGGAAGCTTCAGTTGCAACTGTGTTGTAGATCAATTTTCCCTATACTTAATCCTATTGTACACACATACATACACACTCACACACACACACAAAGTATCTCCAAAGAGCACTCCACAATATACTTTTCAATCTGGTATTCTCTATCTCAGAATTTATACCATGAGAGTTTAAACTAAAATAATTTGTATATTCAATTAGAATTTAGGGTGACTAATTCTGAACAATCTAAGGACAAAAGGTAATATGACATTAGTTCTCAGTTTCCAGTACAAAAAAAAATACACCTCTAGCATTGAGTTTTATTAGTATAACATACTGACACATTAGCTTGGCTTGCACCTGACACTCTTTAGCTACTTTAAACCATCTTTATTTTTGTGTTTACTCAAGACCCATCCTGCATTTTTCCTTTTGCTGCATTAGCACTTCAAGTCTCAGTGTAAAATCATCATAAAGCAAGGATATCAAGGATAGCAATATCATTGTAGCAGGGTGTATTTTGGAGCTAATTCACATTGGTGATTTAGATACTGAATGCCGAGTAGGACAACTGTGGCTATATTTGGAATATGTGCCTAAGGTTATTATGGAATAGGAAATCTCCCTGTGTACTTGTTTTTAAGAAGTGCATATCATAATATACTCTTCTAAGCTCTTGTAAAGATGATATGGGCAAGGGCAGGGATCTTGGAGGTAAACTCCAAATGTTCCTGCCTTTTGCATTCCTGTTAATAATTTCATGTATTAACTATTTTAATTCTTTTGGTGATGAGACAGAAGTTAATTAGGAAGGGATTAGAAATATATAGGAAAGTTGTTAGGGGACTAATATTTACAAACTTCCAAGACTGTTCAAACCTGTGAGCATATCTTGAGATCTTGTGGTATGTTCACACATTGCTGACAGGCATCTTGATGTCAAGTCTTTTAATTCTCTATCCCAAATTGATTTTAGCTTCTTGTATCTTATATCAGGACCTGTGGGAGGTTACAGGTAAAACAGTTATTAAGGAATATGAAGAGGAGATGACAGGGGAGATGTGGGTTCTTATAGTCCTAACACACACATCTCTGGGTGCAATGAAAAAGTATGAAATACCCGCATAATAAAATGCCAAATCAAGTTGAAATAAATAAATCAAAAATCCAAGGATTCAATAATCTTTGATTTTAGAATTGTTCATTAAATATGCAAACTTTTCTGGGCCAAAAGTATAAATTTGTTTCACAATGATAATGTTATATTCTGTGTATGTATGTGTGTTTTAATTTTTAAAAATCACACAGTTTACCTGATATGGTTAAAAAAAAGTTAAATCAATGTTATTTTCTACTTGCTTCACACAAAAAAGTCACTAATCTTTAAAATGTTAACTATTCAGAAGGTTAAGTTAAGGTCTCGTGCTATTTTAGAAGTCAAGAGAGTGAAGTGGAAAAGGTTGATTTGGAATTAGGAGCTGTGTATTTTAGCTTCCACTTTGTCACTAACTACTTGTGTGACTACAGGGAAAGCACTTAACCTCTAAGCTCTCTGCCTTCTCATGTGCAAAATCAAAAGGTTGAACTACTTTATCTCTGACAGTGTTCAAGGAAATCTGCAGCTAAATCAAGATATAAAAATTTTGATTGAAATAACAGTACACAACAACTAATGTTGAAAAACAGATATGGGGAGTTAGAGCAAATCCTTTGTCTTTAGAGATTCCTTATAATCCTCAGTGTTCACTTTAGACTAATCTTAACAATATTCTCAGAGGTGACTAGGCTAGAGAATAAACAAAGCACTATTCCATTTGTATATTTTTTACTTAATTAAAGAACACAGCATTCTATAAATATTTTATGTACATCTAATACATGTATCCCTCCTTTGTTGATCTTATATTTAATTCATTTATTTTTGACATCTCAAACCATAAAGCATATATTCCAGAAGAAAAAAAAAATGAAAATACCAATATGGTGCTATCAAAAGCTGGCAATAGGGAACCAAGTGGCAGTGTCTGTCTCTGTTAGAAGCACAAGGCAAAATTTCTACATTTAACCTACCCCTGAAGCTATTTATTAAAAACATTTGTCCTCAACTGATAAGAATAAGGGAATATGAGAGAACAATAATGGGTATATTTCAAGTTGGCTTTTTTGTTCAAGTAGAGTTCACCAGAAGTTATCAAAAGCATCCTAAATATCTGATTAAAAATTAGGCAACATTCATCTATATATAACACTTGTTTGTCTCCTGTGATGAGAAAGTAATAAGAATGTTCTGAGACTTCAGGACTGTCATTTTTTTGAATCAAATAATAACTAAATTCAGACACATAGATCCTCTTGGTAGTATTGTTGCTAACCAGTTGTTTGTAGAAATTTTGCTCTACTGAAATCAGATCCATATGTCTACTTAATAGAGATCCATGTGTCTCATCATAGCCTGCATTATTACGATTTCAATTCTAAGCATATATTTTTGTCTATCCCACTATATTGAGTGGTGTCTATTATATACTTCTATGCTTCCTCCATCATAAGGATGGATTTCTCATATTTATATTCATTATAATGTAAAATGGATTTTCTTAAATTCTTTCAAGGTGAATTTTACCCCATTCCCAAGTAGCTGGGGAAGCAATTCAATGATAAAATTCAATCCTTGAGATAAACTGTCAACCTAGTTGTTAAAATAAAGACACAAAAATATGAAAAGGAAAAAAATGACATATATTAGTGAGATTTCAGTGGCAGGATATTGTAGAAGAGTAGAAAAATTTGAACAAAAATGTTCTGAGAACACATTTTATTAATTGTACAACAGTACTATATTTAAAGGAAATAAATATTAAATAATAAGTTTTCTACAAATTAAAAGAATAAATTGACACACCAGGATATTTAAAAGACATGCACGAGCTCCATGTAAGAGAAGAAATTTAAATGACTAATAAATGTATTAACACATTTTAAAGCTCAATAAGAAACAAAGAAATGAAAATAAAAATGTTAATGAGCCCCAATCTTTAATGATCAATCATAAACAATTTTATACGTGGTGATATTCAAATGCTGGCAATAACTGAAGAAAATGGTATACATTGCTAACTGGAGGATTAAATAAGATAGCTTCTTGCAATTCAGTTTGAAAATAAATACCAAAAGCTTTAAAATATTTTCATATGTCAGTTCTCCTTCTGAAAATTAGCCTAATGGAATGAGGAAAAGAAAAAAATAGAGCTCAAATTAAAAATTACTATAATCATTGGGTTTATACCACTTATTTATTCTAATTATCTTAAATGTGCAATCACAGAGTTTAAGTCACTTGAATCTCTTAATCTGAGTGATGCAAATTAAACTGCCAGGATTAAAATGGGAGTTCATCATCTTATAACAATGTATTTGCCATTTTGCTAACATGCCTAAGATATTTTTAAATGGAAAATATAAAGAAATTTTTTTTGTTTAAATTAAGAAAATACCACATGCCATTTGAAAATAACTGTAAACCAATGCTTGTGCACAAACTGGAGGAAAGTGAAGTGATAAGTAATGAAATTAATTCTTCCCAATGATCAGAAGTGATCACTGGGTAGGAAGAAGGGAAAGAGGAAGCAAAGGAGGAGGGAAAAATAAAGAAAAAAGAAGAGGAAGACAAAAAGAGGAGAACAGAAAGGCAGGTAAAATGACCAGGTATTAACGCAATAACTGAAGGAAAGATATAAAACCTGCAAAAGCAGTTGACTTATGGAGACACTTAAGAAGAAACAAAGAAGAAACAGAAAAGCAGGTGGTGTGGATGGCCTGTTAATTAGTAATTGACTCTAATGATTTTAAATTCACAAAGTCTTGAGTTCACTTCATGTTTAAATTCTTATTATTTGACTCAGGTGTTTAATAACTATTGTTACAAGGAAAAAAGGAAAACACACACACACACACAAGATAATAAGAAATTTACTTTAGGAAATTTTATTCTTTTATCAGAGGAAGTCCTAAACACCTGTGGCTATGAATTTAGAGACAGTAATATTAGCTCAATACAATGAACTTTGATTTTTACCCTTATAAAACAATCTGCCTTGTTATCCTAAGTTGAGCAACAGTTAGGAATAATAGAGTGGTGGGTAGTGAATATCAAGAATTATTCAGACTCTGAGATAATAATTGTGTAATTCAAGGTTACACAAAAATGTGCCCTAAAATAATTTTTACAAATAATATAGCAATAAAATGATGTCAGAAATCTTCACAATGTTTTAAAATCTGGGTTTAAATAAACTCAGTGAGACCCTGTCTCTAAATAAAATACAAAACGGGACTGGGAATGCGGCTCATTGGTCAAGTGCCCCTGAGTTCAATCCCCAGTACCATAGGAAAAAATTATGAAATTAAATAATGATTTAACTTAATCAATACATTTTAGGGTGGTTCCTATCCACTAAATATATTTGTTCTTCATTGAAAGAATCACAGATATATTTTAAAGAGTAATAATAAATGTATATCAATGAAAAAATTAGAAATATAAAGTACAGGATTCAAAAACACTTTGAAAAGAAATTAGCTTCTGTTAATTCATTTATGTTTGGTAACTAACTTCCTCAAAATGGAGATTGTTTTCTTCAGTGTGTGACAAGCCTGTGCACAATATTTATTACAACATTCTTCACAGATTCACTTCTTGCATCAAAAACAGTGAAAGTAAAGTCTTGCTGATTTAACTAGATGAAAAAATATTCATTTGTTACCCAAAGTTCCATATTTTGGAAATTTTTATATTAGTAGATTTCATAAAGTTTATCCTCAGGCTGAATACCAACGTGGATCCTGATCTCTCTATCATTGCAGATTTTGCTAATCTCTCCATGATATAAATCCTCAAAGAATATGAGAACTCTTCTATTATATTTATAGAATTTGAAGTAACATAATTTGCTCATTTATTCCCAATTAGTTTTGTAGCTGCAGAAGTTTGTGAGAGATAAGAATTCATTAGGAGATAATTGATGTTCATTCTTGCATCTAAGAAGTCAGAAAATTTACTCATTTAATACTACTAAAACAAAAAAAGCAAGAAATGTGTATGTGTGTGTGAGTGTATATGTGTGTGTATTCATATACATATATGTATATGTAACATAAACACATTAAAGCACCTTCTAAAATGATAAAGAAGCATAACTGAGATGTTTTGAAAAACTAAAGATTTTACATAGAGGGAAAAATATTTTAAGCAACATGCTGCCTTAAAAATCAGAAAATATCTCTTTCATTCACAATTTCTATTTTTCTCTCTCTAGTGTCAGGGATTTAATCCCTTGCCCAGGGCATGTCAGGCTTGGATCGACCACTAAGCTACAACCTCAGTCCTAATTCATAGTATTTTTTATTATTTCTAGTTTGATTATCAAAAGTATTTTTATGTTTGCTATTGTTTTCAGGGTTTTGATGCTTTATGTTTTATGAAAGCTTGAAAAGTATAATATTAACAGCAAAACAACAGCAGCAAAGCATGGCAGAAACCAAAGTCTTCTCTTTTCATGAGTGGACAAAAAAATTGCTTCCCTTTTCATGAGTGGCCAATATTATTTTTAAAAAGAAAAACATTCAGATGAAAATAAAGTTTCAGTGATCCATTCCTAAATGCTCTGGGAATTCTTATTGCTTCCTTTATAGTTTCTGTGATGGATGCCTTTGCTTTTCAAAAATTTATCCAGGCAGAATAGGGCTCTAAAGCAAATCAGGAATCTATACAATATATTAAAAAGGAAGGGTAAGAAAACAATTTTAAAATATTCATGTGTTTACTTCCAAAGATATCATAAACTAGTCTAATAACATCTGATTTGAATTAAGAAAGACTTATTACTTACAAACCAAATATTTTCTGGGCATGGTGGCATACACCTAAAATCCCAGTGACTCAGGAGATGCAGGCAGGAGGAATGCTAATTCGAGTCCACCATTAGTAATCTAGCAAGCCCTAAGTAAATAAGCAAGACTCAACATATAAAATAAAAGAAATCTGGAGACATGAATCAATGGATAAGCACCCCAGGTTCAATCTCTGGCACTCCATAAATAAATAAATAAATAAAAAATAAATAAATAAATAAACAAGCAAATAAATAAATAAATAAACAAACAAACAAACAAATAAATAAATAAATGTTTTTGGGAGTGTTTGACGACCAAAATTTCCAGACATAGTTTGTTTGCACTGCTCTTTATATACATATATCCTGTAGTTTTCAGTTGTAGGAAAGCTGAAAGTATGTTCTTTATACTCTGAAGGGTGAATATTTTTCATCTAAATTCTTCTTTTATGAACTTGAATTTTTATTTAGATAATGAAAACTTTCAACATATTAATATTCAGGAACTTACAAATATGCAAATGGAAAATATACAATTATTTTTGAAAAATAATTCAATCATTGATATGTAGATCTGGGAGATATCACAGTAGTAGAGTCCTTGGATTTGATACCCAGCACTGAAAAAAAATAATGCATAGTTGTATTATTTGCATAAAATTAAATATACATTGGTTATACACATTTAATTTTTAATCTTAAACTATCATAGTTAACCCTTTACATTGCTCTGTAGGATATAATAAAATAAATTATAATATATATTCACAGTTTATCAACATGTTTCCTAAATCTCTAATTTTTTACCACTAGTAATGTGTTAATCCTAGAGTACTAACACAGCACTGAAATATCAACACTGCAACAGGCAAATATTTTGTTTTCTCTTTCCAGTATAGTAGCCATTAGCAACATTCTGCTGATGAACATTAGAAATGTGGTCAATATGCTACTTAAATAAAAGTTTTATCCACTTTAGTTTAGTTATTTTATACTTAAATAAACACTTCATCTTGTGACCCCTACATTGAACAACACAGCTCTAAATTATTTGAAGATAATTCCAGAAATATTACCTTATTCATTGTTTTCATGTCATTTTTGAATTTTATTTGTCAATGTAACATGTTTCTACATAATAACTATGTTCAGAGAATAAATAGTGATTTTTCTTCTTGCTTTATCATTGAATGTCAACATCAACACAGAGTATATCCATCTCATTCCTTAAATGGAATGAGAAAGCTGCACTTTCTAAAAACCAGAAGAATCACACTCCTCACCTGTACAATTATAATGCAATGATGTCATATAAAATCAATAAAAATTATTTCTTGCCTCAGAACTAACCTTTCTTACATTAAAATGCAATTAATAAAGTCTTTCTCCACTTAATCCGCTCTAATAACTTATGAGCCAACAGATAAACAGTAAGTTTCATTCAATTGTTTTCTTAGAGATTTTATTTTATTTCAGAACAATATTTGAGTTCTGCCTTGCTTCCCTAAATTAATAAAATTCACTTGTATCTTGATAGATATCTTTATATGAGAATGAGTCTTTTCACATTTCCAAATTTTGGAGGGTAATAAAAACCTATTCTCTTTTAGAACTTCTTTACATGTTAAGGAGGGTGCAATATTTTGAAATTAGAAATTATCATCTTATTTTATGCTGTAAGGTTGATTTTGAAATTTCCCTAGGGATAAAAATATGTACCAGTGTAATATGAAGATCTCTAGTGATAAGTAAGCATAAAATTGGACTTAGGCTGATGGAGACAATCAACAATGAAATGGACATATTATTAAATCACTTACTAAGCTAAAAGTGCTATAAATTTCCTTTAGTGACAAATGCAAAATACTTATTTTAAAGATTAATGCAGATGAATAAGAACATATATATTCATAACAAATGAGACATATATACCTATTTAAAAAAAGAAAGAGATTGTGGGTTATATCCATGATTAAAATAATGATGTGAAGAAATTATATCATTTGTAATATGTTTAATTCCACCAAACTATGGGTTCATTTCTCTCTTTCTCTCTGTTGGTATTGGGAATTGATCTTCGTGGGTTCTTGACCCCTGAGTCATCTCTCTAGTCTATTTATTTATTTATTTGTTTTTTTGTTTGTTTGTATTTTGAGACATGGTCTCAAGTTGCTTAGGGTCTCGATAAAATGCTGAGGCTGACCTTCAACTTGTACTCCTCCTGCCTCAGTCTTCCAAGTCACTGGGGTTACTGATGTGAGCATTTGGCCTGAGGGTTTGTTTCTCACAGGTACTCAGTGTAAAGTAAAGCCTTTTATGGGATCTGTTAGGGCACAGGCCAATCTTCCTTAACACAGGTGCAAATTTTGAAAAACTAGTGTTTTCTTCTCACCTGTTTCTCTAAATACAGGAGATAATCAAACAGAAGATTTTCAACAACTGGACTTTTATCTTTGTATGCAAAAAAGGCAATTTGTTGCCATGTGCCATCCAGTAGGAAAGCTGAAAAACACAAGGGCACTTCCTTGGAAGTGAGTTGGTGTTTTCCAGAGCATGTATGTTTCCAACCTATTGGTTCAATCTTATCCTAATGGCACACTAAGCTGCAAGATATTTCTTGGTATGCAGGATACACAATGACAGGAAATTTATTTATTTAGAAGAAAAAAAGCAAATGACAGGCACAACATAATGAATACTCAAGAGTTTATGTTCAGTGAAATATGATAATCTTTTTAAATTTTATTCTAGGGATTGAACCCAGGAGCTCTTAAACACTGGACCACAGCCCGTGTCCTTTTTATTTTCTTATTTTGGGAGAAGATCTCACTAAATTGTGAAAGGTCTTACTACTTTGCTGAAGCAGGCTTTGAACTTTTGATCTTCTTGCCTTTACTTCTAAATTGGCTGGGATTCCAGGTGTGCTCCACTGCACCCATCTGAAAGTAAAGTAATCTTTAATTAGGGATGTGAAGGTACTTTGAATTGAAACCAGGAGTGAGAATAATTCATGAGTAAGTAAACTTTACTTTTTACCCTTGGTGATGTGAGGAGTACTTCCTTAGTTATTTTCAGGTAAGCAAGTGTCATGTGGTAAGGAGTAGCTTTTTTGTTTTTATTTTTATTTATTAATTTTTTTGCAGAAACCTGGGGTTGTATTATAAACATAATGTAAACTAATATTCATCATTCAATATGGTCTTGACACTTAGACACCTTGCAAAGGTACATAAAATCTCAAGATTCTTTTTTTATTAATTGCACATGACAATACAATGATATTGATATATCATGCATTTGAATCAAATGAGGTATAATTTCTCATTTTTCCAAGTGTAAAGGTTGCAGAATCACATTGGTTATACAGACACATATATACATACAACAATACTAGTGTCTATTGTATTCTGCTGCCCTTCCTATCCCCCTTCTCTCTCCCCTTCCCTCCCATCACTTCTCTTTACCCAATCTAATGTGACACATTTCTTTTTTCTTTTTTCCCCCTCACATCATCATATATGTATTTTGTATAATGATGAGGGTCTCCTTCCTCCGTGCAATTCCCCTTCTCTCTCTCCCATTATCTCCCACCTCTTTTCCCTATTTAGTGGTAATCTTCTTCTCATGTTCTTCCTCCCTATCCCATTTTGAGTCACCCCCTTATATCAGAGAAGATATTTGGCATTTGTTTTTTAGGGATTGGCTAACTTCACTTAGCATAATCTGCTCTAATGCCTTCCATTTCCCTGCAAATGCCATGAAAGGATAAAAAAAAATGTGGCATTTATACACAATGGAATATTATGCAGAACTAAAAAATAACTCATGACATTTGCAGCTTTCTTGTTTTTAATCTTCTAAATGCATCTCTAAAACAGGATAAATTCTCCAAATTATGAAAATACTTTTCAGAAATATTTCCTTATTTTTTCTGTCTGTACCAACTAGATTCCATAGTTGACACTCTTCTCCTCCTGTTCATTTTACACAGTCCTTTATTAGCTAAGTATATTATTAAACTTTTTTTCTCACTGTGACCCAAATACCTGACAAGAACAACTTAGAAGAAGAAAAGTTTATTGAGGCTCATAGTTTGGTTTTAGAAGCCTCAAATCATAGATGGATGACTCCATTGCTCTGGTTAAGAGTGAAGCAGCTTTTCAGGGAGAAAGAGCCCATCAGAGGGAAGCTGCCCCACTTGTGGTTACTATAAGAAAAGAGACAGGGGAAAGAATAGTATACAAGGTAGATGCACCCCAGGAAAAATTATACATCTATTTGGCAACTTTTTTTCAACTATTATAAGAAGAACTTCTTACTTTAATGATGCTTCTGCAAATATTTAATATTTTTTATTTTTAACATTTTTGTGGTATTGAAGATTAACCCAAGAACACCAGCATCTCACTGCAGCATCTCACTATGCCGCTGAGGTTGGCCTCCATTTTGCAATCCTCCTGCTGCAGACATACAAATCATTGGCATCACAGGTGTACTCCACTGCACCCAGCTTGTTACATTTACTTATTGTATCTTTCAGCTTTGGAGATCTTTATGAGAGTTATTAGTACACAGGAAATACAATAGAGAACTTAACAAGGCAAGAACAGTGGAATCCTTGCCACTTACATTAATGATGTTGTTTATTCATTTGCTTCCTTTTTTTCTTTTGGCAAAAGTATACTTTTTAATAGAAATAAGAACAAAAACTGATGTGGACAACATGAAACATTTTGAGGGTTTTTTATCTTGGTTTTAGAGATCTTAATTCATAGATGGATAACTCCATTGCTCTGGTTAAAAGTGAAGCAGCTTTTTAATTAATTGTCTAATTAATTATCCATGACAGCAGAATGCATTTCCATTCATGTACACAAATGCAGTACAATTTTCATTTCTCTGGTAATACACAATGTATGTGTTGTGTTCTAACAAAGCAGATGAAATGGTAAAGCAGTCAGTTATGTATTGAGAAGAACATCATTGATGATAAAAATGAGGAGAAATTCATAATATGAAGGATACACTGACAAACAGTGAAGATACTAATTGAGTTGGCAAATATTGTATGTAAAAGAAAAGAGTGTGTAGCAAAATTAAACAAAGGAATGATAAAAGCAAGAATGGTGCACTTGTCCTGAGACCTCAATGTTATCAGCAGCGTCCTATTTATTGACCCAACTATTACTGAGGATACTGTGAACTTGGAGGGGACATCTTCCCATTGCTTTGCTATCATGTTCACTTTGATTCATTGCTAGTGACCAATGATTCAGGATTAGGTATCAAAGCCATTATATAATGGAAACTCTACCACTTTTAAATCATAAAATGTTATTTTGGCTTCCACCTAAACTACTGGTTGTGTATTTAACTGGGATCCAATTTCTTCATCTCTCTCTCTCTCTCTCTCTCTCTCTCTCTCTCTCTCTCTCTATTTTATTATTTATCTGGATAATTCTGTTAAATAAAATTTATGAGAGGGCATTGATTTGGACTGAGCTTCTAAAGTAAGCCTAACATACCAAGCCTGGGGCTGTGGTGCATGCTGGTAATTCCTTTGACTTGAAAGTGTTCCAAACTTCAGGATAAAAAAAATATATCAGACTAAGTAGTTATGGAGTTTAACCACAGTATTGGAGCTTCTATTAATCACAGAAGGCTCTGTAAAACATTATCCAATTGAGTTGTCTCTAACCTCACTTCCATATTCTATAAATGCTGTTAGATCAAGTCCTGGGCAGGGGTTCCCTGAATTTGTCTTATTTATGGGGATTGTCTTATTTGAGAACTGCTTTTGTTTCATTTTGCATTTCTATTTTTTATATATAATTGCTGAAATAAATACTTTGTATTTAATTAATTTTTTTGATTTATTGAAAGACTTTTATTTTCAACTCATGAATATCATATCATCTAAAAATAAAATATTTGGGGATCAACTTAATGAAAGTGGTGAAAGATCTATATAATGAAAATTATAGAACTCTAAAGAAAGAAATCAAAGAAGACCTTAGAAGATGGAAAGAGCCATATTTCTCTTGAATAGGCAGAATTGATATTATCAAAATGATCATATTACCAAAAGCACTATAGAGATTTAATGAAATTTCCATCAAAATCCCAATGACATTCCTCATAAAAATAGAAAAAGGGATTATGAAATTCATATGGAAAAAGAAGTAACCCATGACAGCTAAAGCAATTCTTAGCAGGAAGAGTGAAGCAGGTTTAATCACTGTACCACATTTTAAACTATACTACAGAGCAATAGTAACAAAAACAGCATGGCACTGGCACCAAAACAGACTGGTAGACCAATGGTACAGAATAGAAGACACAGAGACTAACCCCCGAAACTGCAATCATCTTATATTAGACAAAGTTGCCAAAAATTACATTGGAGAAAAGATAGCCTCTTCAAGAAATGGTGATGGGAAAACTGGAAATTTTGCAACAAAATGAAATTAAAGCCCTATCTCTCACCAGGCACAAAACTCAACTCAACATTGATCAAAGATCTAGGAATAAAACCAGAGTCATCATTATCCAACACCTATATGAAGACACAAATTGGAGTCAACATACTTTATATACAACTAAAGATATTAAAAATTGTGCTGTATATGTGTAATAAAAATTGTAATGCATTCCACTGTCATATATTTTTTTAAAAAATCAATTAAAAAAGAGACCATGTGTCTAATAAAAGAAAAAGTAATCTCCAACATGTGGGATTAAGCCCCAACTTCCTTAATAAGTTTCTATAGCTCAAGAAATAAAATCAAGAATCAATTAATGGGATGGACTCAAATTAAAAAGTTTCATCTCAGCAAAAGGAACAATCTTTGAGGTCAATAGAGAGCCTACACCTTGGGAACAAATTTTTACCCCTCATAGATAGAGTACTAGTCAGATAGAGCACTAATATCTAGGGTGTATAATTAACTCAAAATGGTAAGCACAAAAAAAAAAATGGGCCAAGGATCTGAACAGACACTACTCAGAAGATGCTATATGATCAATTAACAAATATATGGAAAAAAGTTCAGAATCTTTAACAATTAGAGAAATGCAAATCAAAACTATTCTAATATTTCATCTCACTCCAGTTAGAATTACAGCTATTATGAAGCAAACAACAATAAATGTTGGTGAGAATGTGGAAAAAAGGTACACTTTCATACACTGCTGGTGGACCTGTAAATTGGTGCAGCCAATATGGAAAGTATTATAGAGATTTCTTGAAAAAATTTGGAATGGAACCACCATTTGACCAAGCTATCCCACTCTTTGGTATATACCCAAATGACTTAAAAACAGCATACTACAAGGACACAGCCACATCAATGTTTATAGTAGCACAATTCACAATAGTTAAACTGTGGAACCAACCTAAATGGCCTTCAGTAGATAAAATGATGAAAAAATGTGGCATATATTGACAATGGAATATTGCTAAGCAATAAAAGAGAATAAAATCATGGCATTTGCAAGTAAATGGATGGAGTTAGAGAAGGTAATACTAAGTGAATTTAGCTAATCCCAAAAAACCAAATGCTGCAAGTTTTCTCTAATGTAAGGAGGCTGATTCATAGTGGGGTAGGGAGGGGAAGCATTAGAAGAATAGAGGAACTGTATATAAGGCAGAGGGGTGGGATTTGAAGTGAGGGGGCATGAGGTTAAAAATGATGGAGAAATGTGATGGACATTATTATCCAAAATACATGCATGAAGACACAAATTGGTGTGAATGTACTTTGTATACAACCAGAGATATGAAAAATTGTGCTCTCTATGTGAAATAAGAATTGTAATGCTTTCCACTATTGTATATAAATAAATAAATATACATGAAAATTACAAATAGAGATACACAAAAAGCAAAAACAAAAATACACATGCATTATACCCAGTTTTTATAAGGTAATTTGAACAAAAGCTGGAGAAGGGCATAAGACAAAGCAGACTGGCTAATATCACCTTACTTTCCTCATAAGGATTAACACACAGAATATTCTCTTACTGTGTTGGTAAAAACTGGTCTGTTTAGGTGATTGGCCATTCTCCAGAGTTTCTCAAAAGGTCAAATAAACTATTTGGTTTTTGTTTAGTGGTGAAGAACATTTGTACAAGTGGCTCTATTTGGGTTTGGACTCTTGAGGACAAGTTCAAATTAGTGAACACCTATTTATTTTAGTTAACAGAATATACATTTTAAAAAGCATTTAACTATATACAAGTATAGTGAACAAATTAAAATTTGAGAACATATTTAAGTGTCAAATTTCTTTAATGAGATTTAATTTCCCATTTTCAAATTTTCTGCTCATTACTTGTAAAGGTTGTGGGGAAAAAATAAGGTTGAGGCCAGTCACCTAATGCATATAAAGTTTTGAGACCTCAAAATCTTTCAATTAAAAACTCAGAAATTTACAAGGATGTCTTTGGTTTAAGTGGGAGTTTAAATTCAGCATTTCTTTAATTGAGAAATTCTAAGTCAGTACAATTTTGAAAAACTGAAAACAAATTTAGATAAAAGTGGAACTAGAAGGAAATGTAATATGAAAAAGAGATCAATGATAATTATTTTCTTTAATTATTATTATTATTATTATTATTATATTTTTTTGAACCAGGAATTGAACCCAGAGGCACTTAACCACTAATATACATTCCTAGCCCTTTTTCTTTTTCTTTTTTTATTTTGATACAGAGTCATGCTAAATTGCTTAGGCTGACTTTGAAATTGCAATTCTCCTGCTTCATCATCCTTAGCAGCTGGATTTACAGGCACACACCACTGCTTCCAGCTCCTTCAATTTAATCTTGAAGAGCAATATTTCGCTCATGTGTTCCCTTACCCCCATCCACTTGGATAACCTTCATCTACTTTATGCATCTCTAGTCCATTTCCAAAGGAATTTGGGAAACATCCATAAGTAACTTTATATTACTGTAATTCTATTAAGAAATAAAAAATAAAATCCAGTCCCAGTGGTGAATGCCTGTAATCTCATTGACTCAAGGCTGAGACAGGAAGATCACAGATTTTAAGGACAGCCTTGACAATTTAGAAAGGCCATCAACAATTAAGTGAGACCCTATTTCAGAAACAAAATAAAAATGTCTGAGGTAGATCATGGGTAAAATGCCCCTGGGTATAATCCCCAGTACCAAAAAAAAAAACAAAAAAAAACCTACAAAACAATCAAACCAACAAAATAATTGAAAAAGCAGTTTACAAAATGTTAGAAAAAGATTATAATGAAAAATTCCTGTGGTTTTTATACACCCGTTCTTTGAAGATCTGCTTTGTTTTTAGAGACCTGGAGTAGTTAAATACTTCAGTGAAGTTTTTCCTTGTTTGTGGTACTGGGGAATAAACTCAGTATGGTTAACCCTAAGCTACATCTCCATCCTTAATATTTTGTATTTTGTGATAATTTCTCCCTAAGTTGCTGATGCTGCCCTCACACTTTGGATCTTCTCGTCTCAGCCTCCTGAGTTGGTGGGATTACAAGTGTGACTCAACTCACCCAGCCAGGGAAGCTTCCACTATGGAGTGAAGGAAGCACTGCTTCAGTCGAAGTTCAGAACAATCTGACATCTTTTCTGTCATATCTTTACTGACATCCTTGGAAAGTCAGGTAAGAACAAACTCTAGAGGTTGTTACTTTACCCATCATCTTTTTCTTCAATACTTACCTGTAATTCTACATACTATGTATCATCAAATTGTTTTTTCCTAGAAAATGTGTTGCTAAGAGGTAAGTAATGTTTATTATTTTCCTTTGACAACCATGTATGCTTATTTTGTGTAAGCAAAGCTTGTACTGATAATAACCAGACCTCCCAAACATTTTTTTTTAAATCATCTTGCTCATTTTTCTCGTCTGGCCTTAAATTCTTTATCCTTCCTAGTAGCCTCAGCCTCCTGAGTACCTGGGATTATTGACATAATCCCCTGTGGACAGCAGCTGTCTCAAAATTTTTGCCTCAGCTAGACCTTTTATATAACTGCTTTATCCAAGGTGTCAGAAATCACTGTGATCACACTGCACCTTCCAGATGGAAAGTATGGCTGCCCGAGCCAGTGTCTTAGAGCTTGTATCTCCTTGATTTCTCTTTTAGGGAAGAAATTTAGCAAATGTGAACACTTGTGATCTCTAGAAATGAGGAGATTTCCTCATGCAACACTTTGAAAATCCGAGGAAAAAACCAGGGCCTCTTGGGAAGCCTAATGCCTTTGTAGCTCAGGAAATTTCAGGGCAGTTACTTCTCCGGACCACTTTCCCTTAAAGCCCAGGATTCTTGTATTAGAAATCAAAGCTTGGGTTTTCATACCATATGGTATTTTCAAAAGTCTTGATCCTAAGATCATAATTAGTAACAATTGAACAAATTCATTCTTGATACTAATCTGTGTACAAGGGAAGTTCTAGGAAAGTACAGCCAGTGTATAAAGAGTCTGTAGAGGCTTCCAGATGGTACCTTTTGCATTTCAAACAGGATGGGTTGGAGGATGTGGCCTCATCTGCTCTTGCCAATTACACTGAATATGTGGCATTCCTTAAGAAGCATTTTCAAGGCAGGACCCTAGGTATCTTACTGGAAAGCGTTAGATTGAAGTGAGAAAAACAAAATTATTTTCTTTTCTTTTTTTTTCTTCTTTCTTTTTTTTTTTTTTTTTTGTGTATGTCTGTCTATGTATACCAGGGATTGAACCCAGGGCACTTAGCCACTGAGACTCATTCCAGCCCTTTTTTACACTTTAGTTAGAGATAGGTCCTTTCTGACTTCCTTAGGACCTTACTAATTGCTGAGGCTGGGGTTTGAACTGCTGAGCCACCTGCCTCAGCTTCCCCAGCTAGGAATATAGGATTGACCTCCAAACCTGGTGAGTAGAATAAAATTTCTAAACTAAATCCCTTTCATAGTGACAGAATAAAACTAAAATCAATCTCAGGCAAAATATTTATAAATGATCAAAGGTATTTACTAAAAATCATATATTGATGACATCCTCTTTCTACGTTTTTAAAATAAAAAATTAAAACAACACAACTAAAAAAATTAGATACAATCTGAAACTGAGGATTCACTTTTTGTTTTGTTTTGTTTTGTTTTAAATCAGTGATGATTGGTGAGCCTGTGGAGCTTTATTTATGAAGATTAGATAAGCTGATATTTCAATATTCTGTACCTGAAAACTAATCACCCTTAACCACCCACACTAATCCAATCACCCACACTAACCCAATTACCTACACTAACATTGATTGGAAGCATCTTGAAATGCAATCAAGGAAAAACTGGGTGTGGACTTCAGGCAATCAGTAAAAGGGAACTCCTAGAGACAAGCTCATTCTTCTCTGAAGCACATTTTGGAACTCTGAGAGACATTTTAATCTACATCCTCTACAACTTGAGCACGTGATCCTGGAGCTGACTTCATATTTTCCCTTCTGCAGCAAGCACTGGTGAAACCATGGACCCACTGATTAGGTTAGGTCACAATTTATAGTGGAACTGTAGCTACTTTCCCAAGCCAAATCAAGTCAAATTTCATATTTTAAATGATTATCAAATTAGGTTATCTCTATGAAATGATGCTGTTTCTCTACTTAGTATAAATTATCATTCTTCTTCTTTCTTGGCTTGAATATTGTTTGGAATTAAAGTGATGATTAATTTAATTTTGTTAGTTGTGTATTCCCTAGTTGGTCCTCTGTATTTTATAAGGACTCAGAAATTAGTTTCCAGATAATTTGTAATTTTGCACTTGTAGATCTAAAAATATATTTAGGAATATTCTGTCCCTCATATGTCTAGAAATTCAACCACTGTAGAAATGAGAATCCAAATCTTTAGCTAAATAAACTTATAAATGATGCCTTGTTTTCTGGAACAGATTAAAATAATTACATATTTTCACAGTGTGAAGTGCTGCTTTGTAATAGTTTAGACTTGGTAGAGAGTGATATTCTCTTAAATGCATAATTTATTTGTGTTATCTGTTTATTTATTAATTTTTTGTATTATATAAAAGGAAGTCTATTTTGCCATAGGCAGAAATGTGCTATTCAATAAGAACTTGAGTAAAATTTTATTCGGGACTTTTTCTCTTCAATGATAGATGAATAAAATCTATTGATATTCTTCCCTCAGAAAAGGGACTTAGAAATATCACCAGCCATCAAGAAAGAATGCACCTGCTCCATCTGCCTGAACTACTTTATGGACCCAGCCACCATAGGCAATGAGCACAGCTTTTGTTGGCCCTTTCTCTGCCTTTCCTGGGAACAAGCCCAAACTCCTGCCTGTTGTCCTGTGTGCAGAGAGCCATCACAACAGAAATATGTCAAAAACAATATTCTTCTGAAGAATTTGATGTCTACTTCCAGAAAAGCCAGTCTCTGAAAATTCCTGAGTTCTGAAGACAATGTGTGTGATCCACAAAGAGAAAAAGAAGATATTCTGTGATGAGGAAAAGCCCCCGCTGTATTTGCTCTGCTCCAGCACTCAAGAGCACAGGACTCAGGAATTTTCTTCAGTAGAAGAGGCTGCTGAGGAGTACCAGGTAAGTGAGTGAGAGAGTTCAGGGATTATAACAAAGATGAGGATCTTGATGATGATTGCCCTGTTCTTTACTGCATGCTACATAATTAGTATAAAGGAAAAAGCAAAATACTTAATGTGTAAGCAATAAATAAAGTATACAAATATACTTTAGTGAAGCTTGCTTCAACAGGGCTATTGATAAGGTACATGGCTACTTTAATTTTGAGTTCAACACTAAGACATTAGAAAGTTCTCATTTCAAAAGAGTTACAGGATACTAAAATAATAAATACAAAATATTTCTATATAGCATGCATATGTACTAACATAAGGGAATAAATTGCATGAAGTGCTTTGAAATTATTATGGGAAAGCATCAGAAAAATTCAAATTCTGATGCCAATTGCCACACTCTCTGAAAACTATATATCACTATCCCTGGCTACATTACATTTTGCACCTTTTCAGCCTGAAATCTTCTAAAATTCATAATCATCAATGGTAAAAAAAGAAAGTATTACAATTTTTTTCTTCCTACTAAAGTACTTATTATATCTTATTTGTTGATTCTATCATTGTGAGATGGAAACAAATGTATTATCTTCTCAACTGTTTTAATATATATATGAGAAGCTGCTAAAGCAAAAAAAAGATTATGAGAAAAGATCCAGGTAAATCAGAAAAATCTAAATGAAGAGAACAAAATTATTAGTCCATGGATGGAAAGTATGTCTATTTTCCTAACACTCAGCTTGAAACAAACATAGAAGAAATTTTTCTATAGTAACTTTACCATCGTAGTGTAAGGATATTAGGCATAGATTTTCTGGTGGGTTCTAATCCTCAAGGTAAAATTTAACTATGCTGGTCAAACAAATGACCAAGCAGTGTTGCAGGGAGGTTTGAGATTAAAATTTATTTACTTACCATATATGAGACTATTGAATATAATGAAGTGTGACTCATCAATAAATTCTAATTGTTTTTATATGTGGGAGGATAAATTATCAATCAAAATTTTCCTTTGGATATTTTACACACTCTTGTAGCAGATAAAATTGTATAAAAGCAGATAAAAGGATGACTTGGTAATTTCCATCATTATAAAGAATAGAAGAACAATCAAGTTCTCTATAGGTTCAATGCAATGCCAATCAAAATCCCAACAGCATTTCTTGTAGAAATAGATAAAGCAATCATGACACTCATATGAAAAAATAAAAGACCTAGAATAGCAAAAGCAATTCTAAGCAGGAAGTATGAATCAGGCGGTATAGCGATACCAGATTTCAAACTGTACTACAGAGCAATAGTAACAAAAACAGCATGGTACTGGTACGAAAACAGGCGAGTGGACCAATGGTATAGAATAGAGGACACAGAAACCAATCCACAAAATTATAACTATCTTATATTTGATAAAGGGGCTAAAAGCATGCAATGGAGGAAGGATAGCATCTTCAACAAATGGTGCTAGGAAAACTGGAAATCCATATGCAACAAAATGAAACTGAATCCCTTTCTCTCACCATGCACAAAAGTTAACTCAAAATGGATCAAGGAGCTTGATATCAAATCAGAGACTCTGCATCTGATAGAAGAAAAAATTGGCTCCGATCTACATATTGTGGGGTTGGGCTCCAAATTTCTTAATAGGACACCCATAGCACAAGAGTTAAAAACAAGAATCAACAAATGGGACTTACTCAAACTAAAAAGTTTTTTCTCAGCAAGAGAAACAATAAGAAAGGTAAATAGGGAGCCTACATCCTGGGAACAAATCTTTACTCCTCACACTTCAGAGAGAGCCCTAATATCCAGAGTATACAAAGAACTCAAAAAATTAAGCAATAAGAAAACAAATAACCCAATCAACAAATGGGCCAAGGACCTGAACAGACACTTCTCAGAGGAGAATATACAATCAATCAACAAGTACATGAAAAAATGCTCACCATCTCTAGCAGTCAGAGAAATGCAAATCAAAACCACCCTAAGACAACTATCTCACTCCAGTAAGATTGGCAGCCATTATGAAGACAAACAACAACAAATGCTGGCGAGGATGTGGTGAAAAGGGTACACTTGTACATTGCTGATGGGATTGCAAATTGGTGTGGCCAATTTGGAAAGCAGTATGGAGATTCCTTGGAAAGCTGGGAATGGAACCACCATTTGACCCAGCTATTGCCCTTCTCGGACTATTCCCTGAAGTCCTTAAAAGAGCATACTATAGAGATAGTGGTACATCGATGTTCATAGCAGCACTATTCACAATAGCTAGACTGTGTAACCAACTTAGATGTCCTTCAATAAATGAATGGATTAAAAAATGTGGCATTTATACACAATGGAGTATTACTCAGCACTAAAAAATGACAAAATCATGGAATTTGCAGGGAAATGGATGGCATTAGAGCAGATTATGCTAAGTAAAGCTAGCCAACCCTAAAAAACAAATGCCAAATGTCTTCTTTGATATAAGGAGAGCAACTAAAAACAGAGCAGGGAGGAAGAGCATGAGAAATAGATTAACATTGAACAGGGACAAGAGGTGGGAGGGAAAGGGAGAGAGAAGGGAAATTGCATGAAAATGGAAGGTGACCATCATCGTTATACAAAATTACATATAAGAGGATGTGAGGGGAAAGGGAAAAAATCAAGGGAGAGAAATGAATTACAGTAAATGGGGTAGAGATAGAAGATGGGAGGGGAGAGGAGGGGAGGGGGGATAGTAGAGGATAGGAAAGAGCAGAATACAACAGTCACTAGTATGGCAATATGTAAAAACGTGGATGTGTAACTGATGTGATTCTGCAATCTGTATACGGGGTAAAAATGGAAGTTCATAACCCACTTGAATCAAATGTATGAAATATGATATGTCAAGAACTTTGTAATGTTTTGAACAACCAATAAAAATATTAAAAAAAGATTAAAGAGGAGTTAAATTGCATTTTCTGAGAAATGGGTAGATATGAATTTATGGTATATGTAACATACTGATAAAAGGTATTAGCCAAAAATGAGGTTTAAGTGGAGGAGGATAAAATCATGTGGAAATGTGATCTACATAACCTATTCCTACAGTGCTACATGTATCTACAGGAAGAGGGCTGGATATAAGTAACTGTGTCCCATTCTTCATGAGTAAGAAAAACTACATGTAGAGTCTTAAAAAGGAAATCAAATAAATTTTAGAGCATCTCAAAAAAACAAAGCCAAAGTGGTTCAAAAGAAGAAACAACTTAGAAAAATACATAATAAGCTGGTGAGAACATCATATAAACCCTATGTTGAACTTCTCCAGGTAAGCACTGAGATGGAGGTGAATGTATTTT
Organism: Callospermophilus lateralis; assembly: GCF_048772815.1. Lineage (NCBI taxonomy): Eukaryota > Metazoa > Chordata > Mammalia > Rodentia > Sciuridae > Callospermophilus > Callospermophilus lateralis. The sequence goes on along the minus strand of NC_135311.1, from coordinate 35,285,622 downwards.
ATATAATCTGAAATTCTCAATTTTGACCACATTATTTGGTGCCACATCTAAATTTTTACACCTCCTGTATCAATGATGGAAGTTCTTTCCTCCTTAGATATAATCTAGGTAAAATTTACCTTCTATTCTGACTACAAATAAGCAAAATTTATGAAATTTTGTGAGTAGCTGTCCTATCAAACGTTTGCTTCTTAAATTGTTATTTTGAAGCTTGCTTCCCTAAGAACCAGAAAATAACCATTTATTTATGAACATTCCATTTTTACCTACCACTGGATAATATGGTTCCTTAATTCTGTTTAGAAGTTGTGGGTTTGAAATGCCCTCATTAGAGACATTATCTACTCTGTGCTACCCAGGTCCTTCCTACTCACTTTTTTCTCACCCCCTGGGCACTGAATTCTTCAAGAATTCAGTTTCTTCAAATATGCTTTACCAGTATTGTCCTGAGTTATGAAAATAAATTTATAACAAGGGTTGCTGTGATGATATTTGATACTTACTTGAACTTTCCAAAAAACAAAATGCCATCATATTTCTTAAGAAATCTAAGCCTTTATTTGCAGGACTTGGGAGATCTATTGACAATGTAAGTTTAGTTTTTAGTGCAACTAGGGCAACCTGTGAGCTATGAAAAAGATCAAGCTGTTTCTAAAAAAAGTGAAGAAGTACTTTATGTAGATAATAATCAACTCTGTGTGCATATGTTTGTATGAATATGATTTCCCGTTCCCTTTATCAGAAGTTAGCTTCTCTTTTCCCCTGTTTTTGACGGATGTATATGTTGCTGGGCTGAATGCCTGCATTCATAAATACAATTCTGTATGATTATACATTGTAAATCAGAAACACTCAGGTGCATGGGATAGTTTTTCCTAGTTAGGAAATGAAACAGGCACCTTTGAGAATGAGTTGTTAAAAGGCAAATAAAGTAAGACAGATTCCTAGGAAGAGTCCCTTCTCATGATCATAGAGGTACACTCTGATGAGAAAAGGTTTTCAAGAAATATTTTCAATGGAATGGCTGTTTAGTTCCTTAAAAACTGTGATGACATCTTTTACACGAGAAGATTCATGTCCTCTTCCTCCTTACAGGAGTGAGTCAGTGCAGCTGCACATGCCTCAGCCTATAAAGCCAGCACTTCCTGCCCAGACCATCACTGGACTGATAGGCTCAACTGCTTCCAAGGTGAGTATCATCCACTGATGGGAACACAGTGCAGTGCCCTTCAGTAATGATTTTCTGTGGGAAATCTTTAACTTTATTAATCTTTAATATCCCAAAAGGAAATGGCCTGTCAATTGGTATCTTTAATCACATTTAGTAATCTGGTTACCATGATTAAATAAGAAAAATATAAGTGCAGGGTGGTATAATAATGAATGTGATTCAGGGTATAAACACAAATTCATTTAAATAAGTCAGACAATTATAAATTAGCTCATAATTCAGTGCAGTTAGTGATGGACATTATTTAAATATTTTCACCTAAAATGTCTTAGTAATTGAATATTTCACATGTATTATATTAAATGTAACATATAAAACTGTATTAAATTTAATACATTAAAATGCATGAACAAACATAAAATAACTGAATTCACAGAGCAATACTTCATGAGCATCAAAAATAAAATCAGTTGGTGAATGTTGAGGCAGTATATAGATTTCCATGGTAGATCTAAATAGGAACCAAAGCAAGTAGATAATTCTTTGAACTTAGTGGCAAGGCAGACCTCCAGTTCTTAGATAAAATGAAAGGCAATGAGCTAGAAGTAGGCATGACCACTCTTTTTGTTACAATGTCCATATTTTTGCAGTGTTTTCATTGTGATTGGGCTCTTGTTTCCACTGCAGGTGTTCTGGAACCCTTGCAATATACTCCAGACACAAGTATGCCTTTACTTCTGCCTTCTAACCCGCCTCTCATGTAAGAGGAATTTAAAAGATGATTTTGACTGGAATATTCTCTTCTTTCCACAGTGAAAATTTCTTCAAAAATGCAATAACTGATCATGATATCAAGCTATTTGATGATGTGAGAAGTTTGAGGTTTGAGCATGTCCATCCAGACTCATGTTCGAATTCTGATAGTTGTAACTATTTTGCTGTATGGGGAACAAAGAGTTCCCTGAGAAATAATACTGAAAATTGGTATGAAGGACTCTTTGGACAGGGATCTAGGAATCTGCAAGGAATTTCTGGGTAAGCAAGAATGGCACACTGACTCTCCAAAGATATGTTTCTTCTCCTCTTTGTGAAGGAGGATGATCACCACAATCTTGACCACCTCCCCTATGTTTCCTCACTACAGACAGAAACTTCAGGGCTAGGTTGGTGTGGTTCTTGATTTTTGAGAGTGGAAGTTTGAATTTTGTGAATGTTACCAAGAGTTCTCTTATTTGGCAGTACCCTGCTGTCATTTTGAATTTCCCAGTCAGATCTTTGATTCATACTGGCTACAAATGATTAGGGATAAGTCAGGAAAACCTACGCCAAGGAATTCTGTAATTCAGGCAGCCCTTCCCAGAAAAAGTCAACAACATTATACTTTAGTATTTCTTCAGTATTTTTGACTTGAGCCAGGCATGGTGGTACATGTTTTTTTAATTCCAGCAATTTTAGTAATTCAATTGTATGTTGTGTGAGTTTGTTAGAATTTAGAAAATTACATAATTTTATGATACATGCTCAGTAGCATTTTGTAGGAAGAATTTTCACATCATAGAAAAAACTGTTTGTCCACACTAGACATATCATTTTAATATTTTTACCTTCCTGATGATCTAAGACATTCTAATTTATTCATCCTTAGGGAATTAAAAAAAGAAAACTCTTTCCCACACTCAAGAAAATAAGCCATTTTTTAGTGAAGCCGGTAAAGTTGGCTCTTTCACTTTCCCTTCTTTTTCCTTAACTATTTTTATTTCCTTCGTTTTCTTCACTATTTTTATTTTTTATTCTAATTACTCATATATTATAGCAGAATGCATTTCTATTTATTGTACATATATAGAGCACAGCTTTTCATTTCTCTGGCTGTATACAATGTAGAGTTATTTCACATGTGCAGTCATACATGTACCCAGAGTAATGATGTTCATCTCATTCCACCATCTTTCCTACCAACATTCTCCCTCCCCTACCTTTCCTCCCCTTTTCTCAATCAAAGTTCCTCCATTCTTATACCTCACCCCCATTATGTGTCAGCATTCACTTCTCAGGGAGACCTATACAATGAACACTAAAGAACACCAAACAAAGACTTTGGAGAAGATTGTAGAAGATGGAAATATCTTCCATGCTTTTGGGTAGGAAGAATTAATATTGTCAAAATGGCCATACTACCAAAATCGTTATATAGATTTGACTCAATCTCAATTAAAATTCCAACAATATTCTTCATAGAAATAGAAAAAGCGATCATGAAAATCATTTGAAAAACTAAGAGACTCAGAATAGCCAAGGCAATCCTTTCCAAGAAAAGTAAATCAGCATGCATCATAAGACCAAACCTTAAACTATACTACAGAGCCATAGTAACAAAAGTGGCATGATACTGGTACCAAAGTAGACTTGTAGACCAATGGTACAGAACAGAAGACACAGACAGAAGACCACATAAATACAGTTATCTCATAGTAGACAAAACCACTGAAAATATACATTGGAGAAAAGATAGCCCTTTCAACAAATGGTACTGGGCAAAATGGAAATCCATATGCAACAAAATGAAATTAAACCAATATCTCTCACCATGCACAAAACTTAACTGGAAGTGGATTAAGGACCTAGGAATTGGACCAAATACCCTGCACGTAACCAAAAAAAAAAAAAAAAAAAAAAAATGGCCTAAATACTTAACATGTTTGATTAGGTCCTGACTTCCTTACTATTTTTAAAGAAGTTTTATGTTAACTGCAAAACTGAAAGGAAATAAAAAAATTTACAATATTCTCTGCTCCTTCTGTATATACACAACTGTATAGCCTCAATCATTATCCATATCCTCTGTCAGAATAATACACTTTTTATAACCAATGAACTTAATTTGATAAACAGAATATGTGGATATCATATACTTATAATATAATTAGGAGAGAATTTTGCCCCTGCATTCTTCCTTTGTGAACCTATAACTCTAGTCAATTCATGAGAAAAACATCTACAAACCAAAATTGAGGGTCTTTTTAGAAAAGGCCTGACAAGTATTTCTCCTTTTACAAAAAGCCTGACAAGTATTTTTGTGAAAGTCATAAAAAGTAAGAAAAGAAGCTCTTTCACATAAAACCAAAAGAGATATCAGAGTAAATTCAATGTTCAGTTCTAGGTTGGATCCTGGAATAGAAAATAGGATATTTATGTACAAGCTGGTGTAATTCAAAACATTTTAAAAATGTCTGATTTTAGTTCATGATAATTTACCAATGTAAGCTTCCAATGCTTGGAAACTGTCTCATGAAAATGTATGAATATTTTAGAGGAAAAGAAAAGTGACCATAGAAATACAAATACATATTAAGTCAGTATATCACATTTTTAACTTTTCTTTAAATATAAAATATTTTAAAGTAAAATTTGAAAAGTTTTAACACAAATATCTATGTGTCTATCCTCCATGACACACTTAGATAGTCAAAAAGGCAAATTTTAGAAGAATTTATATAGAGTAATTAAGTTTTTGAAAATATACACATACACCAATTAATCATTCATTGCACAGGTCGCCAGTGTCTGAGGTATGATTCCCCATGCAGTGCTGAGCCTCTGAATCTGCTGAGCTGGAACCACTTTTCTTCTCAGTTTGCTGATTATTCTATTTCAGAGTGGAGATAGCAGTTGTGGTTGCCAATTCGGGTGCAGCATTTTACATTTTACCTCAGTGGAATTTTATGATGATTTCTTTCTCAGTTTCTTTCCTCTCTCCTGTTTAAATCAAGACCCCTGAGGGATCTCAGGATATCTCCTTATGATGTGTCTTCAGGGATCTTAATGCATTATTTTATCTGAATTAGTTTACCTCTTTTATATGAATCTTCTTCCTTTTCTTTTATTCCTTTGTTTGACTCTTCTGATGATTTTTAAATAATTATATAACACTATATTTTACTTTAAAAAACCCCAACTCAACTTTGCCATAGTTAAAAAATCTATATTTCTCCTCTCTTTCAAACTAAGTACTTCATTACTGTCTTACCCTCAGTGTCGGGGAGGATTTATCCAAACCTTCAAAGTTGGACAAGTAATACCAGTCATGACTCACTCACCCCAACAAATTGGTAGTATTCTTCACATTAGCTTGTGTTCACCAGTTAATTTGTAATATTACCAGAATCCCTGCTTTTTCTGAGTGGAAGACGCTATCCTCCAATGATAACTCAAGTGAGCTGACAGCATCAGTTTAGTCTGCATTAAAAAATATAAAACATTTTCATATTTACCATGAAGAAATGAGTTTTTGTGAACTTCCTCATTTAGATTATCTTGCATCTCTTGACTCATTTTCCATAATGGATCCATTTCCTTTAAAAGGTTTTTCTGAAACTTAATCATAGTTTTTAGCATTAGAGAAGACAGTCTTGTAGGTTTCATCCTTTGTGTACTGAAAAAAGGCAGTGTTTTGGAGAAGAGCAATCTTGAGTTAGAAGAAAGTCAGATTTTTACAAATTAGCCCAAATTAATTTTGTTATGTGGGATAGCATCAGAAGCAAATAATAATAATAGTAATAATAATAATAATAATAATAATAATAATAATAATAATAATAAAAAATAATTTGAAGGAATCAATGATAATGCAGTTAGTTTTTTGAGAAAGCAGTTGTTACATAACTTCACTATGAAAGGGTCCAGCTTGCAATATAAGTAGCCCATGTTCCTAGTGCTCCCCATCTGACCTACTGCTGACCCAATTCTGCATATTTTGACAATGTGTTTATTTTTATATTCAGCATAGGAATTGAACCCAATTTGAATGTATGGTAGATAAGCATTTACCATGAGCACTATCCCAAGCCCCTTAAACACACAAACAGAAAAAGGATAATGTCTTGCTAAGTTGCCCAGAGTTGTGTGAAACTTGGGATTCTTCTGTCTCTATATGCTGAATAACTAGGATTATTGGCATGGCCACCATGTCATGTTATTTATGTAACTCAGTTGTAGAGCAACACTCTGTCCAATCCCCAGTACCAATAAAGAAATAAATTTTTAAAATTTTAAAATTAGAATGTAAGACTGGGGATGTAATTACTTGCCCAGCACATGTAAGGTTTTGAGATTTAACCCCAGGACTGAAGAGAAAATAAAAAAGATATTTTTTTCTATTACTTTTCATTACAGAAAGTAATTTTCCCCATAATCATTTCTGACCATCAGAGTGCCTTCATATTTTGAGGTGATGTGTATGAATGCTGAAGTAATAATCAGCAATAATTAATCTATTGTTATTTAATACAAAATCAACTGGAGAGCCCAGTGCAATGGTGCATGCCTACTATCCCAGCTACTGGGGAGACTGAGTCACTAACTGAGTTGCAAGGAAACTAAGTTAATGGCCAGCCTTGGCACCTCAGTGAGACCATTTCAAAATGGGTTGTAATACAGTGGTAAATTAGCCCTGAATACAATAAAAAAAAAGAAAGAAATATTAATGAGAAAGAGATAGCATAAATTAACAATGGTAACATTGGTGCATTCTATACTAGAGTTGAGAAACTTCATTTTAGTTTAGAGATGCAGTTGATGAAGCATAATAAATTCATGTTAATTTCTAGTATTTTTCTTAGTGATCAGTTTTTCCACTTGGAAATTTCTGCAATTTGGTGTACATAGTGGAAAACATTTCAACTATTTAGGAAATGAATGTTGTAAAGAGACAACATGTAGGACTTTTACATTAAGGGTTTTACTATCAAAATTATACATTAAAATTTGAAATCAAGGGTGGTGGAACACATCTATAATCCCAGATGCTCTGGCAGCTAAGGCAGGAGTCTTGAGATCAAAGTCTGCATCTGTAAAAGCGAGGTAATAGGGAATTCAGTCAGACCCTCAATAAAATACAAAATAAGACTGGAAATATGGCTTAGTGGTTGAGAACCTTTGAGTTCACTCCCTGGATGCACACTCCCCCACCCCCAAAATTTAAAATGATGTGCATCAAGACTATTGCATACATTCAGTATACTGAATATTATAAGCAATTTATGGGTTACAAAATTGATAAAATTGCAGAAATACTGTATTTAAAACCTGCAAAATTTAATAAAGCACAAGGGAATAGAATGAAAATCACTCATATCACTTATTAAAATTGCTGTAATTATATATATTTTAACCAAGAAAAATTAAGTAGGTTTTTACTTGGACAAAATCCCAACTAGGTTGAAAAGTAAATTTTAAGAAATTTTAGGAGAGAATACAGCTTGAAAGTATTTACTCTAAATTCCCAAGTCACTAGAATTAGCTATGGGAAACCCCTAGTGTGAATGTTTTGGAAAATTTGTCAGTATCACCATGAGAAGTAACTCTCAGGTGTCCAAAGCTCAGCAGCTGAGAATTCAGCTCCTTAGATGTACCTTTGAGGTTAAGGCATTCTGCAGACAAGTGCCCTCCTTAAATACCTGGGATTCACCTAAGACCACGGCCCCTGATGGTTACCTCTTCTGAAAATGGTGTGAAGGACCTATAAAATCATATTAATGAGGTTTACGAAGTAGAGTAAAAAATTTTGATGAGGTTTGGGGTCAGATGCAAGAAAATTCACATGACTTAAGTTTTGCAAAGAGACATTTTAACTGAAACAAATATTTCATTAAATAAGACTTTGTTCTACAACAATAACTTCACAATTTTAATAATTTAGTTTTGTCTTTTACTGTTGTTTAAATTTTGAAATATCTGATTTATTTTTACCTCTTTATTTTCTTTCTTTCTTCTAATTTTCCTTTTTATATTTTAATTTATGGTACTGGGAGTTGAATGCAGGAGTTCTTTAACAATGAGCTACATTCCCCGCCCTTATTTATTTATTTATTATTTTGAGACAGGGGGTTGCTAAGTTGTTTAGGGCCATGCTAAATTTGTCAGATTGTCCTTGAATTTGTAATTTTTCTGCCTCAGCCACCTAAATAAGGTGGCTATTTTTCTGCTTTAGATTTTTTATTCCTACCTCCAAAATGTTTACTGAGGAATTTGCGTGTGTGTGTGTGTGTGTGTGTGTGTGTGTGTGTGTGTGTTTGTGTGTGTTAACTCAGGAAAATATTCTAAAAACTGAAATATAATTATAGTGAATGAAAATAAACACTCCCTGTTCTACCAGAAAATAAAGATCAGTGAATGAACTGCAGTGGTGGTTCACTTGGGAGGCTGATGGAGGAGGGTTGCAAGTTTGAGATCAGCATGGGCAATTTAGAAAGACCCTGACTCAATATATAATGAAAAAGGCTGGAAATGTATCTCAGTGGTAAAAAAATCTTACATAGCAAGAATTTAAGACCCTGCATTCAGAGACAGTAAAGAAATTAATAGAGAAAATAAAAAAACTGCCCCCATAAGAGCATTTTAGAACATGTCTTGCAACTAGAGGTCACAGGTTGACCTCTATAATACCTTTTCTTTCAAGGCTCTCTATTTACTGAGCTTGGAAACGAGCTACCTATGTCAGATAAAGAAAGTTAAGAAAAAGTATCAGGAATATTTTCAATACTTTCAACATAAATTGGATTTATTTTATTTTTAAACATCTATTTATGTATTTATTTATTTATTATATACATGACAAAAGAGGAATGCATTATATTCATTATTATTGTTTACAGCACAAGTTTTCATAACACTGTATATAAATTAGGTTCATACCAAATTATGCCACTATACATGTACTCTCTCTCTCTCTTTTTTTGCATTACAATTCTTAATACACATATATACCACAGTTTATCATATCTCTGTTTGTATATAAGGTATATTGACACCAAATTCAAATCATCATACATGTATTTCGTATAGTATAATGATGACCATCACTTCCACTATCCTTGCTATTCCCCTTCTCCCTCCCTTTTCCTCCTACCCCTCTTTCCTATCTATAAATAATCTTTCTCCCATGCTCTCCCTCTCTACCCCACTTTGAGTTACCCCACTTATATTAGAGAAAACATTCAGCATTTGTTTTGGGGGGATTTGCTAACTTCACTTAATAAATGACAGAGGAATGCATCACAATTCTTATTACCCATATACAGCACAAATTTCCATATCTCTGGTTGCATATAAAATATGTTCACTCCAATTCATATCTTCATACATGTACTTTGGATAATGATATCCATAACATTTTACCATCCTTGCTGAACCCCTGTCTTTTCCCTTTCCCTTCCTTTCCTCCCTTCTAACCTATCCAGAGTTCATCTATTCTTCCCTTGCCCTCCCTCCCTACTCCACTAAGAATTAGCCTCCTTATATCAGAGAAAACTTTGGCATTTGTTTTTTTGTGGGTTGGCTACCTTCACTTAGCATTATTTTTCATTTACCTGCAAAAGCTATGATTTTATTCTCTTTTATTGTGAGTAATATTCCATTGTGTATATGTGCCACATTCTTTTTAATCCATTCATCTACTTAAGGGCATCTAGGTTGGTTCCACAGTTTAGCTATTATGAATTGGGCTGCTATAAACATTGGTGTGGCTGTGTCCCTGTAGTATGCTGTTTGTAATTCCTTTGAGTATACACCAAGGAAACAAATGCTGGGTCAAATGGTGGTTCCATTCCCAGATTTCCAAGGAATCTCCATACTGCTTTCCACATTGGCTGCACCAATTAGCTGTCCCGCCAGCAATGTATGAGTGTTTTCCTCCCTCACATTCTCACCAACACTTATTTTTTTTTGTCTTCATAATAGCTGCCATTCTGACTGGAGTGAGGAGATATCATAGAGCAGTTTTGATTTGTATTTCTCTGATTGCTAGAGATGATGAACATTTTTTCATATATTTGTTGATTGATTGTATATCCTCTTCTGAGAAGTGTCTGTTCAGGTTCTTCACCCTTGTGTTGATTGTTTTCCTTTTTTAGGTGCTTGGCTTCTTGAGTTCTTCATATACCCTAGAGATTAGTGTTTTATCTCATATGTTAGGGGGGAAAAATTTGCTCCCAGGATGTAGGCTCCCTGTTCACCTCACAGATTATTTCTTTTTCTTTAAAAAAATACTTTGAATCCTTCTCATTTATTGATCCTTAGTTTTAATTCTTGTGCTATAGGACTCTTATTAAGGAAGTTGGGGCTAATCCCACATGATGATGATTAGGGCCTACTTTTTCTTCTATTAGATGCAGAGTCTCTGATTTAATTCCTAGATACTTAATCCATTTTTAGTTAACTCTTGTGCATGGTGAGAGATAGGGATTCAATTTCATTTTGTTGCATATGGATTTCTAGTTTTCCCAGCATCATTTGTTGAAGATGCTATATTTTCTCCAGTGCATGTTTTTGTTACCTTTGTCTAAAATATGATAGTTGTAATTTTATGGGTTACTCTCTGTGTCCTGTATTCTGTACCATTGGCCTACCAGCCTGTTTTGGTGCCAGTACAATGCTGATTTTGTTCCTATTGCTCTTCAGTTTAGTTTAAGTTCTGGTATAGTGATACCACCTGCTTCACTCTTCCTGCTTAGAATTGTTTTAGCCATCCTGGGTCTCTTATTTTTCCAGATGAATTTCATGATTGCTTTATATATTTCTATGAAGAATGTCATTGGGATTTTCATCAGAATTGCATTAAACCTGTATAGTGCTTTTGGTAATATGGTCATTTTGATAATATTAATTCTGCCTATCCATGAGCAAGGTAGTTCTTTCCATCTTCTAAGGTCTTCTTTGATTTTTCTCTTTAGGGTTCTATAGTTTTTATTGTATAGATCCTTCAGCTCTTTTGTTAAATTGATTCCCAAGTATCTTACTTTTCTTGAATATATTGTGATTGGGGTAATTTCCTTCATTTTCTTCTCAGAGGATTTGTCAGTGATATACAGAAATGCATTTGATTTATGGGTGTTGATTTTATATCCTGTCACTTTGCTGAATTCATTTACTAGTTCCAGAAGTTTTCTGGTGGATTTTTTTTTTTGCATGTGTGTGTCTTCTAGGTATGGAATCATATTATCAGCAAATAGTGCTAGTTTACATTCTTCTTTTCATATAGTTATTTCTTTAATTTCTTTCATCTGTCTAATTGCTTTGGCCAGTGTTTCAGGAACTATGTTAAATAGAAGGGGTGCAAGAGTGCAGCCCTGTCTTGTTCTAGATTTTAGAGAAAATGCCTTCAGTTTTTCTCCATTTATAATTATGTTGGTTTGAGACTTAGCATAGATAGCCTTTACAATGTTAAGATATGTTCCTGATATCCCTAGTTTTTTAATGTTTTGAACATAAAAGCATTTTGTCAAATGCTTTTTTTCTGCATCTACTGAGATGATCATATGGTTCTTATCTTTAATTATATTGATTTGATGCATTACATTTATTGATTTCTGTATGTTTAACCAACCTTGCATCCCTGGGATGAATCCCACTTGATCAAAGTGCACAATCTTTTTGGTGTTTTTGTATTCAATTTCCAGAAATTTATTGAGGATTTTTGCATCTATGTTCATTAGAGTTATTGGTCTAAAGTTTTATTTCTTTGAAGTGTCTTTGGTTTTGAAATCAGGGTGATATTGACCTCATAGAATGAATATGGATGTACTTCCTTTTTTTCTATTTCCTAAAATAGATTGACAAGTATTGGTATTAGTTCTTATTTTCAGGTCTTGTAAAATTCAGCTGTATTTCTCTCTGGTCCTTGACTTTTCTTGGTTGGTAGTCTTTTGATGCTTCTTCTATTTTCTCATTTGATATTAGTCTGTTTAAATTGTGTGTATCGTCCTGAGTCAATCTGGGCAGATCATATAATATAAGGAATATATCGATGCCTTCACTATCTTCTATTTTATTGGAGTATAAGGCTTCAAAATAATTTCTAATTGTCTTCTGTATTTCTGTAGTGTTTGTTGTTAAATTGCCTTTTTCATCACGTATGCTAGTAATGTGAGTTCTTTCTCTCTTTCTCTTTATTAGTATGGCTAAGGGTCTGTCAATTTTATTTATTTTTTAAAAGAACCAACTTTTTTGTTTTGTCAATTTTTTTCAATTATTTCTTTTGTTTCAATTTTATTGATCTCAGCTCTGATTTTAATTATTTCTTGGCTTCTACTGCTTTTGCTGCTGATTTGTTCTTTTTCTTGGGCTTTGAGATGTAGTGTGAGGTCATTTATTAGTTGACTTTTTCTTTTTTTAAGGAATGAACTCCATGCAATGAATTTTCCTCTTAGTGTTTTTTTCATAGTGTCCCAGAGATTTTGATATGTTGTGTCTGTGTTCTCATTTACCTCTAAGAATTTTTTAATCTCCTCCGTGATGTGTTCTGTAACCCTTTGTTTATTCAGCCACATATTGGTCAGTCTCCATGTGATGCAGAAATTTTTATTCTTTGTTTTGTTGTTGATTTCTAATTTTATTCCATTATGGTCTGATAAAATACATGGACCACATCAATGTTTATAGCAGCATAATTCACAATATTTAAACTGTGGAGCCAACCTAGATATCATTCAGTGGATGAATGTATAAAAAAAATGTGGCATTTATACACAAGGGAATATTACTCAGCATTAAAAAAGATCATGGCATTTGCAGGTAAATAGATGGCATTGGAGAACATAATGCTAACAGAAGTGAGCAAATCCTCCCACCAAAAAAAAAAAAACAACAAATGCCAAATGTTTTCTCTGATATAAGGGGGGGTGACTCATAGTGGGCTAGAGAGGGAGAGCATAGTAATATTAAATTATTTTTAGATAGGAAAGAGAGGTGGGAGGGAAAGGGAGGGGTGAGGGGATGAGCAAGGATGGTAGAATTTATGGTCGTCATTATACAAAGTACATGTATGAAGACTTAAATTGGGTGTCAAATTACCTCATATATAGAGATATGAAAAATTATATTTATGTGTATTAAGAATTGTAATTGCAAAAAAGTACATGTATAATGGCATAAATTGATATCTCTTTATATACAGAGATACAAAAATTATGCTCTATATGTGTAATAAGGATTGTAATGTAAATGCATTCCACTGTTGTCATGTATTTATAAAAAATAATAAAATCAATTAAAAAATAAAAATACCATCAAAATATTTACATATTAATGATAGTCCTTGAATTCGTTTTGTGTTTTATTTTGCCAAATAGAAAAAAAAGAATTAATAGAATGTTTAAAATAATAAAGATGTTTAAAATAATAGGATGTTTAAAATAATAATAAGAAAATAAAGTAATATATATATAAATATATTCATATATACATATTCATATATATGAATATATATATATGTTAATTACTTTATTTATATATATGTTTATTCATATATATATGTTTATTCATATATATATGTTTATATATATATATATATGTTAATTACTTTATTTTCTTATTATATAATAGTAATATATATATATATTACTATTCTCTAGGGTATGTAAAGAACTCAAAAAATTAAGTACCAAAAAATCCAATCAACAAATGGGCAAGGAACTGAACAGATACTTCTCAGAAGAGTATATACAATCAGTCAACAAATATATGAAAAAGTGCTCATCATCTTTAGCAATTATAGAAATGCAAATCAAACTACTCTAAGATTTTATCTCACTCCAGTCAGAATGGCAGCTATTATGAAGACAAACAACAATAAGTGGTGGCAAGGATATTGGGGGAAAAGGTACACTCATAAATTGTTGGTGCGAGTGCAAATTGATGCAGACAATGTGGAAAGCAGTTTGGAGATTCCTTGGAAATCTGGGAATGGAACCACCATTTGACCCAGCCATTCCTTTCCTGGTGTATACTCAAAGGACTTAAAAACAGCACACTATAGGGACACAGCCACATGAATGTTTATTGCAGCCCATTTCACAATAGCTAAACTGTGGAACTAACCTAGATGCCCTAGATGTAGGCGTATATACACAATAGATTATTACTCACAAAAAAGGAGAATAAACTCATAGCATTTTCAGGTAAATGGAAAATAATGCTAAGTGAAGATATCCAATCCACAAAAAAATAAATGCTGAAGTTTTCTCTGATATAAGTAGGCCAATTCCTAGTGGGGTAGGGAGGGAGGGCAGGGAAAGAATAGATGAACTCTAGATAGGTTAGAAGAGAGGAAGGGAAGGGGAAGGGAAAAGACAGGGGTTCAGCAAGGATGGTAAAATATGATGGATATCATTATCCAAAGTACATGTACGAAGACATGAATTGGAGTGAACATATTTTATATGCAACCAGAGATATGAAAATTTGTGCTGTACATGTGTAATAAGAATTGCAATGAATTCCACTTTGTCATTTATTTTTTAAATATCAATTTGAAAAAATTTAAAAAAAGTTAATGTTTAGGCATGACAGCCATTTCTGCCTATAATTCAGATACTAAGGAAGTTTTGCATGAGGATCTCACATTCTATGCCAGCCTCAGCAATTTAACCATGCCCTGTGTAATTTAGAAGACCCTGTCTCAAAAGAAAAATAAGTAAAATTCTGGGCATGTAACTCTTTGGTGAAATACACTTGGGTTCAATTCTCAGGGTGAAAATAAATTAAAAAATACATATGTAAATGCTGTCTTTATTAAAAGAAATGTATCACCCCCTGAAATTACACGATTAAATCCATATGTACTGGAGCTTGCTATAGTTCAATGTGGGCTGCTTTCACTGAAATTGGAGATTTTTTTTTGTTTTTTAGTATGTATTTTATTCAGTGACTCATGAATTGGAATGCATTCTTTCCTTTTTTATTTATTAACAACATGTGCCAGCCATCATGGACATACCAGAAAGCAAGAAAATTACTACTCTATGGAAAGCTTACTATTCTCATGAAAGCAAACTTGTACTTCTAGAGCAAGGTGTTGAAGAGATAGGTGTAAGAGAAATCACTTACTTTTATTAATGGAAAAATACTATGAAGGAAATAATATGAAGGAAAATACTATTCACTGTGGCCATAAGTTCTGAAAAGTGTACTCGATGACTGTTAGAAAGAAAGATTTGACCTTGGAGATAAAACATGATTAGAGTGTGTTTTGCATGGATAATTCAGTGGGAGAAAGTATGAGTTGAAATGACTAAAGAAAACCATTGAGTCTGGAGTGAGCCTGACACAAGAGTGAAATAAAGAAGGATATAAAGTATTCTGGCACCAGCCAGAATATTCAGGACAATGGAGGATCCAGAAAGCCTTTCTTTTCTTTTCCTTTCTTTTCTTTTCTCTTCTCTTCTCTTCTCTTTTCTTCTTCTTCTTCTTCTTCTTCTTCTTCTTCTTCTTCTTCTTCTTCTTCTTCTTCTTCTTCTTCTTCTTCTTCTTCTTTTCTCTCTCTCTCTCTCTCTCTCTCTCTCTCTCTCTCTCTCTCTCTTTCTTACTTTCTTTCTTTCCTTATTTCTTTCTTTCTTTGTTCTGGGGAAGGGTGATCCCAGGACTGAACTCCGTGGCACTTGGACACTGTGTCAAATTCCCAGTCTTACTTTATATTTTATTTAGAGACATTTCTGAGTTGCTTAGTGCATTGATGTTTCTGGGACTGACTTTGACCTCAAAATCCTCATGCTTCAGCCAAAGTAGTCACTGAGATTACAGGTGTGTTCCAACATGACAGTCCAGGAAGTCTTTTTATTTTAAATTTATTTACCATTTTTTGCATGTATATAAATGTAATTTCTTTATATATAATCACTAACTAGAAAACTATACAGAGTATTACAGGTTGAGATGCTTTAACATTTAAAGAGTTCATACAAAGCAACAAGTTAATTAAAATGAGCAAAGGATATGAAAAATTTTCAAATACATAAAAAGATGTTCCATTTAATTTGGTAAAGGAATCAGAATTTTCAAACATATAGAACAGAGTAGAGAAAGGAGGATGGTTTGCACGGTATGGGGGCAGAAATCACATCCTTCTTATGGACCAGTGATTTGGTGCACTTTATCTAAAAACTGAGATGGCTCCCCAGTCATAGGTCTGAGAGCCAAGTGGAGCCCATGTGCAGTAAGCTTCTGGTGGGAGAACCCAGAAGAGCTCCCTGCAGGAGAGCAGGGCTTCTGGACTGCTCTTCACAGTTAGAACTGTGGAAGAAAATTCTTTAAGGAGCAGCACCAAATTAGGACCCTGTTTTGTATAAAAATGTGCACAGGATTTGAAAAAATGAAGTTGCCAAATCAAATTATTGTCCATTGTCAGCTTCTACCATCCAACCATCCACGACTTCTAAACAATCTTGATTTCAGGGTTTCTGGTTGGAAGATTTAGCAGGGAGAAAAATAGTAATAATAATAATGCAGGTAAAGGTTTGACAAGAACATTGCCACATAACAATACAATATTATTCTCTCATTTTTGTGGTGGCAGTAGATACCAGTGAAGTGTTCAAAGGAAAGTGAAACAAACCGGAGACTTTTCTCTCACTCTGTAATCAGCTTTCAGATCCATCTTGGAAGAATCTTGGGTAGCTTTTCTCAGAGAAAGATGGTCCTTATTTCTCCAGAAAAAATGAAAAGTAACTTTAAAAGCTTTGAAAAATTTAAGTGAACCATGCATTTTTTTCTCCCACACGAGGCAGAAACATTTAGATTTTACCTGCATTTTTTAACCTGCATTTACAAAAGAACCAGACATGAGTTATCAGGATTTTGTAAAATACCAAAAAACAACAACAAACAAACAAACAAACAATAAAGCCCAGAAACTAATAGAAATTAAATCATTTCATTCTCAACACCCTCAATAACCCTACAGCACTTTTATAAATACTTTTGGAAAATATATAGTAATTTCTGTCTGTCTGTCTGTCTCTCTCTCTCTTTTTCTTTGAACCCAGGGGTGCCTTACCACTGAACTATATCCCTAGCCCATTATTATTTTATTATGTTAAAATTCAATTTAATATATTTTTTAACTTTTTTCTTTTGATACTGGGAATTGAACACAGGGACAATTTAACACTGAGCTACATCCCCAGGATTTTTTATTTAGGTATTTTCTTATTTCTGATATAGCTAAATTTCTTAGTTCCTCACTAAGTTGCAGAGGCTGGCTTCAAACTTGGGGTTCTCCTGGATCAGCATCATTAGTAGCTGGGAATACAGGCATGTGCCACAATGCCTACATAGATTTTCTTAATAAATATCAATTTTTTACTTTACAGAAGAGAGGATGGTGTTAGAAAATTTGATTTAGTGCTAGAAAGCACTTAGGTTTACCAATTATGAGTCCCCTGAGTGCAGTTGTACTTTTAGAATCCAAGATCATTTTTAAAAAGCAATGTTGTAAAAATTTACCAGACCATGAATTGTATGAATTGTATATATTTATAAACACACACACACACACACACACACACACACACACACACACATTGGAAGACTAAAAGATGAGGTAAGAATTCTTGCTTCTTCTAAAACCCTTATATTACCACAGTAGAATCTTGGTGTGAAGTACACCAGAAAAGGCAGGTACCCAAATTAAATGATAAAGTTTGGGAATATGATTTATTCCTTTTTAAAACACTATTTCTCAAATTCAGTAAATAACAAAACTATTTCACATTTTTTCCATTTTTCTTTACTTTTTGTAATAATAAGCAAATTGGAGCTATCACAGTGGTGTACACCAGTAATTCAGCCACTCAGAAGATGAAAACAGGAGGATGTCAAGTTGATGGCCAGCCTGAGCAACTTAAAGTGTGTCAAAAAACAAAAAATAGGGGCTGGAGTTGTAGCTTAGTGGTTGAGCACTTGCCTCACATATGTGAGGCACTGGGTTCAATCATTAACACCAAATAAAATAAAAATAAAATAAAGATATTTAAGAAAAAAATAATTATAATGTAAATTACAAATTAAGTTGCCCACAAAGTTCCCTGAGCTTGGAATTCTTGGTCCTTTCCCCGTGTATTCTTTAGATGGGTCAGGCAGAGCCAAACTAAATTACTGCCTTTGCTGGAGGCCTTGGGAAGTGTGATCTAGAATGTGAGGCTTAGAGAAATTTCCAGTGTAGTGTGGGATCAAAGATATTTTTAGATTAAAATAAAAAAAATCAATAACTGCATCACTCTATAAAAGACAGGAAAGAATGAAAGCCAATCTGAAGCAAAACAGTTCATCTTTGAAGCTGGTAAGATAGCTACACAGGCACACTATTTAGTTTCTGTGCTCTTGTCCTTGTAGAAAAGGGCTCTGTGTTTTAATTAGCATGCACTTGACCTCAGTTGTCTAGCACTTGGGATTAAAGGAACATTATATCATAATGTAGTCATTGTACTAATGAACTATGTAACTTTTGATATAAATAAACACAGCTGCTTGAAGAGACAGCCACTCTTTCTTTCCCTCCTGCCTCTGCATCTTGTCTCTATGTCTCCTTCAATTTTCTTTTAATAATGATAATGATGATAATAATAATAATAATATCCAATATTTAAACAAAATGTCTAAGTTAAATGTTCAATGGCAATACCATTTCTTTTCCTTTTTTTTAACTTTATTTATTTATTTATTTTTATAACTCTTGGAACAAAACCCAGGGCCTTTGCCATGGTGGGTCAGATTCTACCACTGAGATACATCCCTAGACTTCACATGCTCTTTTCCATACCAGTTATCGACAGTGAGCATTATGATTGATGTAATAGCACTGAAAAATCCACATCATAAACCTGTACATTGTGTCAAACATCCATGGTTAAAACTATGTAGAGGAATGTCACATCTCTATGAAACTAATGTTCTTTTTGTATTTTTAATGCAGTTTTAAATTTTCATTTGGCAATCAACAGTTAGTTCTCATTCACATTGTGAGTAGGTTTCTGAATAGGAAAACTGAGATTCGGCTACCAATGTTTAATGATTGTTTGGTGAATCTTCATACTCATTAAGTTTTCTGAAAAACTGAACATGGACACAAATTTGGGACATTCCATGGTCTTCTTTTCTAGACAGCTTTGCTGAGCCTGGTATTCATGCACATAACTAGAGTCTCCAACTACTTCACAACAATTTTCTGGATCTCCAGTGCCTGAGGTACATGCCTTGAAGCCACTTCCTGGATGGCCTTGTGATTACTGATGGGGCATTCTGGGTCACCACTTCCTTGATGGCAGAACAGACCTTCTCCTCACCACTTTTTTTTTTTTTGGAGGGGCAGGGGAGCCCTTTTGCCTGGGCCCAAGTTGGAAAGGAAGAGCACAAGGGATTAAAAGGTTATTTTTTATGCAGTGAAAATTTTTAAAAAAATGATGGGATGCTGATAATTAGGCAAGCAATGGTGTGTACAGATTTTGAGAGCTCCCTCTGTGCCTCAGTTTTATTTGTTTCATATGCAAAATAAAGCTTATTCTTTTATAGACATATGTTTATTATTGGTAATAAGTTGAGTAAAATTTTGCTTAGTTCTTTGTCTTTCCAGGGTAGAAAAATGAAGTTATTCTGATTCTCTTCCCTTAAAAAATAGAAAAAAAAGAAAAAAAATGGACTCAGACATCCAGCAAGCATTCCAGAGAGAAATCAACTGCTCCATCTGCCTGAACTACTTATAGCTTTTGTCATCTTGTCTCTGCTGTTACTGGTAAGAAGCCAAATTCCTGACCATTGTCCTATGTCACAGAGCCATCACAGCAGGGAGATTTCAAGAGCAATATGCATTTGAAGAATCTGGTATCCATTGCTAGACAGGCCGGTCTTAGGTATTTCCTGAGCTCTAAGGACCATATGTTCTGCTGAATGTGGTGGGGCATACCTGCAATCCCACCTACTCATGAGATTGAGGCAGGATGATACTCAGAGGATCACTTAGGAAGCTTAGACACTGTCTCTCAACAAGACACTAACAACTTTTAAAAAGGACTGGTGATGAACCTCAGTGGTACAGCAGTTTCTTAGTATACAGGAGCCCCTGGGTTCAATTGGTAGCACAATGGGCAGTGGAGTGGTACTATGTATTCAAAAGTCTTCTCTAGAGGATACAGTACATTGAAACTCACAGAACATTAGTGGCAGTAGATTCAAATTCTGAAGCAAATTGCTGAATTACCTAAAGATTTACTAACCTTTTGTATTTGCCAATTTCTCCAAGAAAAAGATTTTATTACATTGTGATCTCATAGTCTGAATCTCTGAATCTCCTAACGTTGAAAATACTAGGCAGGGGAAACATCCTTATGTTGCCCTTAAAGCTTTATTTTATTTATTTACTTATTTTTTATCTATCATCACTTAAAATTCTCTAATATTGTGGGTGTATAACCTACAGCTACTTGCTTGTCTAGTGCTCAAATTTTGTTCTCTTACAGGAGGAGTTTCTAAAACAAATGAGATCTATTTGGAAAAAGATCCATGACAACCAGAAAAATCTAAAAGAGGAGACCAGAAACATCAATCAATTTGTTGTAAGCATGAGAGTCTATTTCCCTTAGAAAAAACTGATAACAGTAAAGTTAGCCATTGATCAGTTCATTATATGAGTTTGAATCATCAAGGATTTTAGGAAGATCTTCTTGATGGCTTGTACTTGTGGGAATACAAAGCAATGCCGTTGCTCAGGGAGATTGTTTGGACTATGGATCAGGGAGGTTTGATACTATTGACCTATTTACTAACATAAATAAAATTGTTGTATATAATTATTTATGAATAATCTAAGGATATGAAAACCAATATTTTCTCTCCATTTGAAAGACCTCTGGGTCATATTAGTGGGCTCCTTGATTTACATAGTGAAAGTGTGAGTTTTTTGAATGCTTCCAAGAGTTACTTTTATGTACATATCCTGAAATGTCCCTGAATTTTCCTGTCAGGTTGGTTTTTATTTTTATTTATTGTTTATTTTTAAACAGTTCACACATAATTAGGGATAATTCAGGAACTTGACTTCTCTGCCTCAGAACTCCATATTTGTGGGACCCCCTTCTCAGTTGAATCAAAGCAATGATACTGCAGATGTATTTTCCCCATATCTTAACCTAACATCATTTATTAAATTTAAAAAATAGAATACAATGTAAATTTTTTGGTTCAATTTCCCTTTAATAAAAACCCTTTTTAGTTGCCTATTATTTATAATATAAGGTGTGGTTGATTCAATATTGTGTTTTCTTTGTATGGTTACAAAAACATTTGTTTGTGATTCCAAATAAAATCAAATGCAGGAACATGAGAGTTTGCACATTTACTGAGATCTGGCTATCCACAATGCATATGTCAGTTTGAAATCTCCCTCTAGATCTAGTAAGTCATAATAATCAGTTCATCCCAAGGGGAGAAAATGTGTTAGGGTGTGTGTGTGTGTGTGTGTGTTACAATTATGGTGGGCACACATAATTTTATATGTCAATTTAAGGGGCTATAGAAGAAGCAGAATATTTGTTTTGCATGCAGATTTTGATTTCTAGCAAGGATAGTTGTACGAGCAGATTTAAGAGTTATGACAATCCCACAGGGCATGAATCATGAAATGGGAAGATAGAGAAAGAGAATACAGACTTGTATTCCCTAGTGACTTTTCCATAACACCAAAATACAATATTCCATTGATTTTTTTTGTGTGTGTGTAGTGCTGGGGATTGAACCCAGCACCTTATGCATGAAAGGTAGGCATTCTATCAACTGAGCTATATCCTCAGCCCCTCCATTGATTTTTAATTGTTGTCATATCATAATTAATCATACGTTTTTCAATGCATTTCTGCCGTCAAATGCTCTTCCTGAATTATTGCAGAAATCAATAAGTGTTTGCTAATAAAAATTGAAAATGTAAAGCTGGGTAGACATTTCTGCCTGCCATGCCCAAGAATGAGTGTTCACCATGGAGCCTGGATGTGCCCTACATTGACTTTGCCAGTTTCATTACTTATCAATTATATTGAAATGATTTATGGAATTTACATTTCTTGAGCATTTATTGTGTTCCTTACATGTAAATTTATGCTGTAGTTTTTAAATATAAAACCACTTATACTGCTGGGTTTGGGGGAGTCTGCCTGTAATCTCACTTCGGAAGCTGAGGCAGCAGAGTTGCTAGCTCAAGACCAGCTTTATCAGTTTAGTTAGGTCCTAAGAAACTTATCAAAACCCTGTCTCAAAAGAAAATAAGAGTTGTGGGTGTAGCTAAATGGTTAGGTTCCCTGGGTCAATACCCAATACCAAACAAAACAAAACAAAAACAAAAAACCCACCAGTACTACACTAATTATGAAGAAGAATATGAGTCAGGAGGAATTGAAGGGCCTTGAAATAAGGTGATTGTCTCCAAATGAGCTTTAACTTTGGGTTCTGTGTGTTCCCTCTTAGGTGAGTTGGCTTAAGTGATAGATGAACATTCATTCCAATGACTGTGAGCTCAGATAATATAACGCAAGTAGAGTTCACACATAAACTTAAAAGAGCATCCAAAATAAATTTTGGCAGCAAATATTAAAATATTATTAATAGAATTCCCAGCTCTTAATATGCATTTTCTTCACTCCTTCCTATCAATGGCTAATCTACAGTGTCAATTTCTACCAGCATGCCCAGTCTCCCATCTTTATTCTCAGTAGATAAAGTTGCAGCCTACCCTGCTAACAGGATGACATTTCTGCAGTTTCTTCCATTCATTTTCATACTCATGTATCCTTAACCTTGACAGTAGCTTCATTACTGCATTTCAATTGCATTCACACAAAAAGGAACCTAAAATTAGTTTAAATTTTTTCCTATAGAGTGCATATTTAGGAAAATGCCTTTTTTATGCTTAACATGAAATTTTATGACCTAGATCTACAGAGTTTTTAGTATTCCCATCTCACACTATGATGAAATCATAGTGTAAGCATATACTATGGCAGCTTGAAGAAAGTTTTCAAAGTGCTACAAACACACTAGGAGAAAAAAAATTGTCAATGAAAGGCAAGAAAGAGATAGATTTCAAAATTTGCATGTTCAAGAGGGTCCACTATTTGAAATTTGAAATTATGACCTTATTTTATGGTATAAGGTTGATTTTGACATTTCTCCAGAGACAAAAATATGTAATAGTGGAATATGAAGATTTATAGTGATAAAGAAGCATAATATTTGACCTGGAATGATGGACATAATCAAGAATGGAATTGACATATTATTAAATCACTTACTAAGCCAAAGTTGCTATAAAGCTCCTTTATTGTGTTAAACACAAAAAAGTTTTACATTTTGAAGACTAATTCAGATGAAAAAGAATACATATTTTTATAGCAGGTGAGTTATCTCTGTTTATTAAAAAAAGAAAGACAGAAAATATCTATTATGGGTGAATGTCCATGAAAAAAATAGCTGGTGAGGCTGGCCTGAAACGTTCCCCTCCTACCATAGCTTTCCCGGTTGCTAGTATTACAGGTGTGAGCACGTGGTCTCAGGGTTTCTTTCTCACTGATACACAGTGTAAGGTAAAGCCTCTCATATAATCTGTTATGGTACAGACTAATATATGCAAATCTTAAAGGAAGTGGACAGGGTGTTGTTTTCACTGGTTTCAGCAAATATAGGAGATGGTCAAAAGGAAGAGTTTCAATAACTGGATTTTTATTTGTGTATGCAAAAAGGGCAATATGTTGCCATATTCTATCCAATAGGAAAGCAGAAAAATAAAGGTTAAAAGGGGACCTGACTCGGGAAATGTCCTTGTGTTTTCCACAGCATATCTGTTTTTATCCTATAGGTTCAAACTTATATCTTTATGGTACACAAAGCATCAAGGTATGTCTGGCTATGCTGCAGACAGAATGACTGGGATTTTATTTATTCAGAAAAAAATAAATGATTGTCTCAACATAATAAACACTCAAGAGATAATGTTAGTGCAATAAGGTAATCTTTATTATTGTTGTCATACCATGGATTAAACCCAGGAGTTATTAATCACTGGATCCCTGCCCCTGTCCTTTTTATTTTTTATTTTGGGACAGGATACCAGTAAGTTGCTGAGGGTCTCACTACTTTGCTGAGGCTGGCTTTGAAAATGTGATCTTCTTGCCTTAGTCTTCATAATGGATGGGATGACAGATATGGGCCACAGTGCCCAGCTGAATGTAAGGTAATCTTTATTCAGGTATGTGAGCATACTTTGATTTGCAATCAGAAGTGAGTACAGTTCATGAACTCTGCTTTTAAAGCCTGGTGATGTGTTGAGTGTTTCTTCATTTACTATCTGAGACAAAGCACCTTACTTATTTTTAATCTATTAAATGGATGACTAAAACAGAAAAAAATTCTCCAATTTATGAATTTCTTTCAGAAATATTCCCTGTTCATCTTCTCTGTACAAACCAGATTTTATAGTTGACTCTCTCTCTCTCCTCCTGTTAATGTTACACAGTCCTATATTAGCTAAGTATATTGTTGAACTTTTTTTTCACTGTGATCAAAATACCTGAAAAGAACAACTTGGAAGAGGAAAAGTTTATTTGAGCCTCAGAGTTTGGTTTCAGAGGTTATAATCTATAGATGGCTGACTCCATTACTCTGCATTAAAAGTGAAGCTCCTCTTTGGAGGAAAGCTGTTCCCTTTTGGGGGCTGTAAAATATAAGGAGGGAGAGGGAATGGAACCAGGGAAGGTGTTTCCAAGGAATAAATTATATACATATTTGGTACTTTTTTCCCACTATTATAAAATAACTTCATACTCTAATGATTATTCTGAAAATATTTAATTACATTTATTTTTAACATTTCTGTAGTACTGGAGATTAAACCTAATGGCACCTAACCACTGAGTACAATGCCCACCTCTTTCTTTTTGTTGTTGTTATATTTTGTTACAACATGTCTGTATGCTGCTGACATTGGCCTTAATTTTGTAATCTTCCTCCTTCAAACTACCACATTTCTTTATAACTTAGGATATAAAACAGAGAAGTAAAATCAAGGTAAGAACTCTGGAATTTTTAAAAATTCCATCAAAGATACAAGGCTCTCCTTGTTGTTTTTCCATTTATTTTCCTTTTGGCATAAGTATAATTCTTCATAGAAATAAGAATAAAAACTGATGTGGTGAATATTTTATGTTTGAGTTATAACATACCAGATGTAATTGTAAAAGGGAGAATTAGAAATTTTAAAAAACATCATTAATGATACAATGCTGAGAAAGTCAAAATATGAAGGAAACAGTGTGGAAAACAAAAAGTCAAGAAACTAATTTAGTTGGCAAATACAGTAGCTAAAAGAAAAAAAGTGTATAGCAAAATTGAACAAAGAAAGTAAACAGCATAAATGGAGTCCTTCCCATGAGCCCTCAATGTTACAAGCAGCATCTAGTTCATGGATCAAACTGTGGCTGAGGACTTTGTGTACTTGGGGGAAAGTCTTTCCACTGCTCTGCTGTCATTTTCACTTTGATTCACTGCTAATGACCAATGATTCATGATTATGTGTGAATGTCATTAGATGATGGAAATTGTACTACTTTCAAATCAGAAAGTGTTATTTGAGTTTCCAGCTCAACTAAGGATAGTGTGTGTGATTGAGGTCCAATTTTATCGTCTCTCTCTCTCTCTCTCTCTCTCTCTCTCTCTCTCTATATATATATATATATATATACATACACACATACACACACTTCTTTCAGTATTTCTGGATATATCTGTTTAATACAATTCATGGGAGGACATTGATTTGGACTCAGCTTTTACCCTAAGCCTAACAGACCAAGCCTGACACTATGGCACATCCTGGTAATTCCAGTGGCTCAAGAGGGATTCAACTTCCAGAAACAATTAATAGTAAAATAATAACAACAATAAGAAGAAGGAGTAACAAGCCAAGACATTACAGAGATTTACCACAGCATCTGAAGTTCAATTAATAACTGAGTCATTTATAGTCCATTAACCAATTAAGTTTTCCTTATACTTCGCTTCCAGTTTTAATAAATACTGTTAGATCACATCCTTGGCTGGAGTTTCCTGAATTTGTTTTAGTTCTGGAGATTGTCTGATTTGAGAATTAGTTTAGTTTTATTTTGCATTGCCCTGTTTTAGTTATGATTGCTTGTTTAAAGACTTTTAAATTTAATTAAGATTTTTCACTTTGATTCATTGAAAGACAAAATATCAACAAATTTGATTAAATAATATAATTGTCTTTATTTGCAATTAATTAATTTCATCTTGTTTACAGAGAACTTCAAAGAGAAAAAGAAAAAGAAAACACAGAAAAAAAAGAAAGAAGCACTATGCCACATCTGACAAAACAATGATTTTTATAATGTAATTTGAGAAGAAGCTACGAAATGGTATAAGATAAGGTGAACTGGTTAACAATCTTATTTTCCTTCTAAGGGTTAAAACACAGAATATTCTCTTACTGTATTGGCAAAAACTGGCCTGTTTAGATGATTAGCTGTTCTCTCCTGATTTCTCAAAATGTTCAATGAACAACTTGGTATTCATTTAGTGATGTAGAACCTTAACACAAATAGCTCTATTTTGGTTTTGATTATTCAGGACTAGTTCAAGTCAGTGAACCTTTATCCATTTTATTTATCAAATAAAATATATACTTTAAAAAATTAAGTACAATTATAACACACCAATTAAATATATGAGAAAAAATATTTAGTGTCAAAATTTCTATGATTTTTAAGCATTTCCTTAATTGAGAAAATCTAAGGAAGTAACATTTGAAAAGAGAGAAAGAAAATTTAGAGAGTACTGGAACTACAGGGAAATATAATGTGAAAAATAGATCAATGATAAGTATTTTCTTCAATTATTATTATTATTTTTTGTACTTAGGATTGAACCCAAAGGCATTCAACTGCTGAGCCCCTTTCCTAGACCTTTTCATTTATTCTTTTTTTTTAATTTTGTGACATAGTGTGGCTAAGTTGTTTATGGTGACTTTGAGCTTTCAGTTCTCCTGTTTCAGCCTCCTTAGCAGCTGCAATTGCAGGCATCCATCACTGCTCCCAGCTTCTTCAAGTCAATCTTAGAGAAAGATCATTTGTTCACTCATGTTTTCCCTTACACTCATGCACTTAGATATCATCTTCTTCCCATATTTCTAGTCTATTTCCAAAGAAATTTGGGAAACTTCCATTTCCAAAGGTATTTGGGAAACACCCATAAGTAAATTTGCATTATTGTAATTCTATTAAAAAATAAAATAAAAATCTTCAGGTCCAAGTGGCTCACATCTATAATCCCAGTGACTCAAGACTCAGACAAGATAATCACAGATTTCAAGTACAGTATTGGCAATTTGTAGGGGCATTCATAAATTAGTAAGACCTTATTTTTTTAAAAAAAAGGTGTGGGGGATGCAGCTAATTGGTAAACTGACCCTGGGTATAATCCCCAGTACAAAAAAAAAAAGGAAAAGAAAAAGAAATTAAAAAGGGAAAAAAATGGAAAGGAGGCAATTTAGAAGGGGTTAGAAAAGGAGCATAAAGAAAAAAAATCTGTGATTTTTGTAGGCCTGTTCTTTTAAGATCCACTTTGTTTTTAGAGAGCTAGAGTAGTTCAGTAGTTCCATGAAGTTTTTTCTTCTTTTGTGGTACTGGGGATTGAACTCAGTATGGTTAACCCTGAGCTACATCCCCAGTCCTTTTTTATTTATTTATTTTTAAAATCTCTCCCTAAATTGCTGAAGCTGGCCTCATACTTGTGATCCTCTTGTCCCAGCCTCCTGAGTGGAAGGGATTACAAGTATGACTCACCTCACCCAGCCAGGGAAGACTCTTCTATGGAGTGAAGGAAGCACTGCTTCAGTAGAAGTTCAGAGCAATCTGACATCATTTCTGACAAATCTTTACTAACATCTGTCTTGAAAAGTCAGGTAAGAACAAACTGTATCTTTCCCAATATCTTTTTCTTAATTACTTACCTGCAATCCTACATACTGTGTATCAACAGATTGTTTTTTCCTACAAAATGTGCTACCAAGTTGGAAGTAAATAATGTTTAATATTTTTCATTGACAATTATGCTCATTCACTGGTATGCTTATATTGTATAAATAAAATCATCGTTGAACTCAACAATATGGATACTTTAAAGTAATAAGAGCACAATTTACATCTGAGTTACCTAAAAAAATAGTTACTTATTTTCACTATATCACATACAAAAATATAGATGTTAAATGAACTAATATGAAAGAAAATACTTTCCAATTTCAGGAATATTTTTAAAAAGGGAGTTATAAAATAGTAATCCACAGAATAGCCATAAAACTGGATGTTTTGTGATCCAATTAATGTTCCTCTCATACTTTTCTGCATATCTAAGACTATCATAATAGGAATGGAGATTAGTTCAACTAATCTTTAATCTGAACTTGATAAAAGTTTACTCTAAAATAATTTTATTTTTATTCCCTAAACAGAGTTACAAATTGGGATCTGGTAATGACTTTGAGGTGTTCTTCCAAAGACTCAAAATTGCTTCAGACAGAGCACAAAATACTAAAGATTGGGAGATTTTTTTCATCAATTTCTTCAGGATTATTTATACATCTGTTTTAACTAAACAATAAGTATTTATTTCAAAAAGTGGCTCAAGCACTAGTGGAGGTTAAGAACATGAAGGCAGAAAAAAGATGTCACAGGGCTTGGCAGTTCTGGTCCTATTTGGGGTGGCTCCTGTATCTTATGTCCTGAACCCTTGTTCACTGCCATCTGGCCTCAGTACACCTGACTGCAAATTTACTTGTATTCGATTAAATACATTTTCTGCATTATTTGGTGGCAATGCATCCATTAAGTCATTTAAATCATGTAGTAATTGTCTCTTTAACATTTTGATATAGTCATAGAGCATAGAATATAATTTGTTCAAATTCAATCCCCAATGCTTCCTATTTCCCTTCATTACTTCCCCCCCATTTCCCTTCCTCTACTCAACACATCTACACTACAAATATATATATTTAAATTGGGGCTTTATATACATACCTAAAGGTGGAATTCACATATCTTCACATAGCACAATGTCTTTGACGCTCATTGTCATTTAAAATTAATCCATATAAATATCTACATAAATATTTGTATTTTTATCTCTTATAGATCCAATTGTTAAATAAATGATAACTCTTTAAAACGTGATATAATGCACAGTGAAGATACAGAACTCATTTTCCATTCCTTTTGTTGTTTCTGCTACTACAATAAATTTATATTTTCATTTTTAGCAAAGTAACATAATACATTGTTTATAAAATCTCAAGTACTTTTTAAAACTGCATAACTAAAAACAGTAACTTCTTGTCTGAGTTCTGTAATTGTCCCATCTGATATCTATTTGTCAGGTGAAAAGTCTTTCAACTTTTCTGTATTTTTATTTTCTACTTCCATTTTCATAAATGATTAATAACAAATGATCAATAACAAAAATTCAAGCAACTTGAGAAATTATCAAAAGGCATAAATCAACATTTTAATTATTTTTTTCCTGAGGGACTTTACCACTGAACTGCATCCCCAGCCTCCCTTTTTAGAATTTTTAAAATTGAGATAGGATCTTCCTAAATTGTCCAGCTAACCTTGAACTTGTAATCCCATTGTCTCAGACTTCCAAGTTGCTGAGATTACAGAAGTCCACCATTGTGCCTAGATGAAAATTCCTTCCTTCTTGGGTTTGTCTTATGCTGTTAATTTTCTTTATACTGGTCTGACCATCCTTCCCTTTCCTTAGTGAGATTCTGTGTTTACTTCTGAACCCTTCACTATTTGGACTCTCTACTTTTTCATACACTGTTAGTCACAGAATTGTTTTTCCATAGAATCTCGGTGTTTAAAAAATTCTGCATACTTCTCTATATAATACTGTCATTGTTATTTATTGCCTCTAATAGATCTGTATTCTGAAAGTATTTTTATCAAAAGCAACACTTTACTTTTCTTCAGTTTCCTAAAACATTTTCACATCTCCCCTGTTGTTAAAGGCAAGAGTGTAAGATGACTCCAAAAGAAAGTTTTATAATATTGTCTATACCACATTTATTTTACTTGTTACAAACCTATAGTGAGTTTAATGACTGTGATGGTAGACCCATATAAATTATATTATTGAAGTGTTTAAGTACTTCCTTTTATTTATTAGGAATCAAACATTCTGACTATTATTAACAGTAAATACAGTGCTATGTATTTTATTATAAGCTATGCGAAATATGTGCTTTTTTGTAGAAAACACAAAAATTCAGCAATGTCTACTGTATCAGAGCATGTATAAAACATATGAGTTGGTGGAAAAATTTTATCATCCAACATTTAAATATCACCTCATCATGTCCCAGGTTCAAGGAGGGATGTTGTTTGAATTGGCCAATTACATAGTTATTCCTTTTGACTGTGAAGATTAGGCTGTAGTTGTTTTGTTTTAAAGTATGCTGATGAAATCTACAATATAAAATAAAGCATAGAGTATATCAATATTAAAATGAAAATATACAGCATAAAATTTGGTATGTTGCATGTACCCTTTCCAATGTCATTATTTATACCATTCCAGTAATTTCTAAAATGCAATGACCTCCCTTAAGTCATTTATTCTTTATTTTTGTTCTCCATGATCAAATATTCTGTTTAGTTGTGCACATGTACTTCTCATGTCATGGCTGCTCACATACCTTGTAAGACACAAAAGAAGACGAACATCTGTATTCTCATTTCTTTACCTATGGAAGAACATCATTAGAAATTCTATTTGTAAAGATTCTGATGATTCCAAAGTCTATTTCAGATGTTATGTTTTCTGTAGTGAAGAAATTTACAGAACTTGCTTCTAAGTTCAGCAAGAGACTTGAAGATTTAGACAAAAGCAAGTGTGTTCTAGATTTATTTATGTATTTAATGGATATAATTAACAAAAAAACAAATTGACATCTTGGTTACCAAAATATCTTTGGGAAGTTTTTACCTTTTTCAGTCTCTGCTCTCCGGCATTGTGAGCAGGGTTTACTATCACCAAAGACCTGTCTCTGATATTGCTTAGTAAACTGTGCTGCTCAGATATGCCAGTGCCTTCTTGTTGCCAGCTGATGAGCTACAACATACCACCTAAACACTGAACAGTCCTCCACCTGTGACCCTGGCTCTTTCCATTTTTATCTCTTGCTCTTTCATTGTCTGTGTATCACACTTCAACCAAATTTTCTTACTCCCAGAAGGATGCCTTCTTTCTACCTCTTCTTGAAGTCATTACCCCAGGCAGAAATCCTCATTTTCACCTCCAGTTGGTAAAATTCAATTTATCCAGAAAATGAAATATTTTGGAAACATTACTTTTGAAAATATTGAACATTTAGGATTAATTCTATGTAAAATCACAAATGTAAAATCTTATTTAAACAAAAATTTAGGATTGAAGGAAAAATATGACAATACTAAAAAAAAAAATCCAGGATAAAATTGTGGCACATGATACTTGTAGACATTTATGAGGGAAACTATGCTTTGTTTTGACAATTTTTAAAAGTTAAAAATTTGAGGGTAAATATCTATCATGATAAAAATGTAAAAGCTTTGGGAACTGCTGCAAGGATATACAAAAAGATAAAAGAAGATAATTCAAAACTATGATCAGTGATATTTAAGTAAATGTCTATAATAAAGGATACAGTGAAAATCAATGGTGAAAGAATCACTAATAATATTTTATAAGACACTTCAGTAACTGTTAAAATATTATATTCAGAATCTCATTTCACATTACATGAAAATATTAACAACAGGTGTATCAGAATTATTCATTAAAAATGAAAATTTCTTGATAGAGATGCCCACTTTAGACGTAAAGGAGAAAAGATAATGAAAACAGATTTGGGAACATTAAGATGACTCAGAATATGAAAATTGGCACTGAAAGAGAAAAAGAGTTGAAAACTTCTTCTGGAAGCACGGAAAGAGAGTAACACATATAACATATTTTTTAAATAAGAAAATCCAAAGGAATCATTTAGGACATATTAATAATCAGACAACTTGTTCAAAAGAAAAAAAAATCACATGAACATATGGTTAAATATTTCCATTCACTAGTAGTTCAAAAATACAAATGAAGTTGGTGTATTTTTGTATCATACTACCAATGATGTAGATTTTAGTTGTGCCCATTGTTATGGTTGGCATAAAGAAAAAAAATTCTGATAGCATTGTGAATTATTTTAACTTCTTTGAATAGCCTAAATAATAAACTATGCAAAGTTCAACAGCCAGCACTGAGATTTATGTTTGACTTGGCCTTTTCATTTCATGTTTTTTCTTAAGAATATAATCTCAAATTTGGATAAAAAGAAACTACATAGAGAAAGATATAAATGATAAATTATAATGTCAAATAATTAAAACAACATAAATGTCCAACAGGGGAAGAAATTATGGAAAGAGAACTACCAATTTGACATTTTATAAACATTAAATTGGATTATTATAAACATTATGTATACAAATAAAATAGCACATTAATTAAACCAAAATATAAGAAATTATACAGCTTTATGTTTTACCAAAAAAAATAATGTAAGGGAAATAAAGCAATTAGTGTAATAATTATATTATATTGATATTACTATGGAGGAAGTTTCTTTATCCTTTATGTTTTTCTCTAAGTTTTATGCATGAAAAAAAAACAAGAAATGCCTTTTTATGGAGATCCCAATCACCATTTATACTATCTTTAGATTTTCTACCTTTTTAAAATTGATTTTATTTTTTAAATAAATGGCAATGGAATGCTTTACAATTATTATTACACATATAGAGCACAATTTTTTTATATCTCTCTTTGTATATAAAGTATGTTCACACCAATTCATGTCTTTATACGTGTACTTTGGAAAATGATGTCCATCACATCCCACCATCATTGCTAACTCCCTGCTCCGTCTCTTCCCCTCCCACCCCTCTGCCCTATCTAGAGTTCCTCTATTCCTTCAATGCTCTCCCTCCCTACCCCACTATGAGTCAGTCTCCTTATATCAGAGAAAACATTCACCATTTGTCTTTTTAGAATTGGCTAACTTTACTTAGCATTATCTTCTCCAACTTCATCCATTTACCTGCAAATGCCATGATTTTTTCTCTTTTATTGACAAGTAATATTAAATTGTGTATATGTGCTATGTTTTTTTATACATTCATCTACTGAAATGTAGGAGTAACTCTAGGTTTGCAGTTATCAGCTACAAGCAGTGCAGAGTGCTTGAGAAACCTACACTCATACAGGTCTGACAGGAACACCTGCAGGATGGGGCTCTATGTTCTAGCAAGCAGTCTGAGAAACTACGTCTTCAGTGATTGAGGTCAGCATTGCCAGGGAACCAAGAGACAGGGGCCTCAGGGCATAATTCCCCCAACTCATATGGCCTCCTTTTCATAGGGACCATGATCCTACCAGTCTGCCTTCCACTGCAAAGCAATACTTAGAGCTTCCACAAAGTGCGGTCACTTTGATTATAAGATGATGGTTTTCTAAATGTTATATAACCTGCTTGCTTATGTATGTATGATTGGAGGATATGCCCTATATCAATTGTAATAACTTCTGCATTAAATGAGCCTACTGGAGGTCAACTGAGGTTGCCACCTGCCAGATCTTACCAGCTCCCCGTGTCTGTGTATTGACTCCAGATACCTCACATCCACCTTGGCTGAGGTAGCCAAGTGACCCAAAGCAACACTGAAGGACATGTAGGTTGGTTCCACTGTTTAGATATTGTGAATTGTGCTGCTTTAAACATTGATGTGACTGTGTCCTTGTAGTATGCTGTTTTCCATTGGGTCTAGACTTAGAAGTGGGATAGCTGGTTGAAATGGTGGTTCCATTCCCAGTTTTCCAAGGAATCTTCATACTGGTTTCCACATTGGCTGCACCAATTTGCAGTCCCACCAGTAATGTATGAGTGTACTTTTTCCCCACACACTTGCCAACACTTATTGTTGTTTGTATGCATAATAGCTGCCATTCTGATTTGAGGGAGATGATATCTTAGAGTAGTTTTGATTTGCATTTCTCTAATTGCTAGAGATGATTAACATTTTTCATATATTTGTTGATTGTTTGTATATCCTCTTCTGAGAAGTGTCTGTTCAGATCCTTGGCCCATTTATTGATTGGGTTATTATTTTTGTTGTTGCTTAGCTTGTTTAGTTCTTTATATACTCTAGAGATTAGTACTCTGTCTGATGTGTGAGGGGTGAAGATTTGCTCCCAGGATGTAGGCTCTCTATTCACCTCACAGATTGTTTCTTTTGCTGAATAGAAACTTCTCAGTTTTTGTCCATCTGATTTATTGATTCTTGGTTTAAATTCTTGCCCAAGAGGAGTCTTATTAATGAAGTTGGGGCCTAATTCCACATGACGAAGATTAGGGCCTATTTTTTTTTCTATTAGATGCAGATTCTTTGGTTTAATTCCTAGGTCCTTGATCCATTTTGTGTTGAGTTTTGTGCATGGTGAGAGATAGGGGTTAAATTTATTTTCCTACACATGGATTTCCAGTTTTCCCAGCATCATTTTTAGAAGAGGCTATCTTTTCTCCAATGCATGTTTTTGGCACTTTTGTCTAATATAAGATAAATGTAATTTTGGGGTTAGTCTCTGGTCCTCTATTTTGTACTGTTGGTCTACTAATCTGTTTTGATGACAATACCATGTTGTCTTTGTTAGTATTGCTCTGTAGTATAATTTTAGGTCTGGTGTAGTGATGCTACCTGCTTCTCTCTTCCTGCCAATGATTGCTTTAGCTATTCTGGGTCTCTTATTTTTTCCAGATAAAGTTCATGATTGCTTTTTCTATTTTTATGAGGTAAATTTTTTTCTTTAAAACAAAATTGTGTTTAATCCTTTCTCTGACAGACTGCCTGATGTGACTTATATTAATTTTTCTGAGAGCACTCAGCTTAAGCTTATGTATGTGCCTTATTCTCTCTTTCTGATAATTAAGATAGAGTTTGTATCTTTCTATGATATTTAGGCATCCTGAAACACCTGTGTGTTTCACAAAATAACAATGAACATCAAATAGAAAATTAAACTGCATGTTGAATTTCTCAATTAAAACTTTCAAATATAAAGGGACAGTTCTCATCCTGCTTTTCTTACATCAGTATTTTTGCTCATCAGAAAACATGGGTTCTTGAGTCTTTAGTGTCTTCAGGGTTGCATAATAATCAACTTTAAAATCTATAATCCTCATGTCCTCCATGGAGGGACTGGAATGCTCCAAGAGTAAAAAATTTTTTTAACTGTAATAAACTGAGTATTTGAAGCCCAGTGTTGTTTCAAGTTAAGCTCAGGTAGTGTACAAAGAAATTTTGAAAGCATTTAGTGGAAGGTACAAAATGAGAAATTTAGACAGAAAAGTAGACATAGGGAGATAGAGATGCAGATGGAGAAGGAGATGGAAAGAGAGGGAGAAAAGAGAAAGAAATACAGGTGAATAAGAGGAAAGGAGAGACAGACGAAAAAGAATTAAAAAGAAGTATGTGTATGTGTGTGGGGGTGTGTGTACTTATTTGTTTACATCCACATAGCCTCATGTATTTATACCAATGCTTTCTAAATTTGATTCAGAAACGTGTAACTTCATATTGAAATTATCTTTCATTCTTCTTTGCTTATGTGAGCTGCTAAAAGGTAAAGTTTATGCCTCATTTTTACTATCACAACAACTGAATTCATTATGCTGAATAAGTAATTCTTGAAAAATAGCTCAACTCTAAATTATGGGGTCTTAGTTATATCTATTTGCCTTTTGTCTACATACTGCAGCCAATATAACAAAACTGACTGCCTATTTCACTCTACAGCTTTACAGTTGTGAACATGGGAAACTTGACAACCTATTGTTTCTTCTGTATGCCATTCATAAAGTGAAGCTATTGCTGGGTACAGAAGTGCACACCTGTAATGCCAGAAACTCTGGAAGTTGAGGCAGAGGGAACACAACTTCAAGATCTGTATCAGTAAATTAGTAAGGCCCTAAACATCTGAGTGAGATCCTGTCTCAAATTTCAAATAAAGTAAAATTAAAAGGTGTAAAATTTCAAATAAAGTAAAATTAAAAGTTAAAAAAATGTGTGGGGATGTGGCTGGGTGATTAAGCACCTCTGGGATCAATCCCCAGTACCAAAAATTAATTAATTAATTAAAGTCAATTAGAAAATTATATTTTTTAAAGAGAGAGACAGAAAGAGAGAGAGAGAGAGAGAGAGAGAGAGAGAGAATTTTTTAATATTCATTTTTTTTAGTTTTGCAGTGGACACAACATCTTTATGTTTTATTTTTATGTGGTGCTGATAATCAAACCCAGTGCCTGGTGCATGACAGGCAAACACATTACTGCTTGAGTCACATGCCCAGCCTGAAAATTCTATTTTAAAAAATAAATTTATTACCCTCTTCAACCTTAAGGATTGTCCTGAAAATTAACAATGATATGTTAGCATTCAGAAGAGTAAGTGATTATTAAACACTGATACTATTAAAAACAACATTAAAAATTAAAAGCAAATTAAGCCAGTAAATAAAACAATGATTCCTGTTTATAATAATTATTTCTCCTTTGTTAGTTAAATTATGACACAAGTAATATATTGAATTCAAAAATTATTGCTTAGTTATTCAGGTCTGTTAGATTAATTTTGATAATATTGAATCATTTTTTTATAACAATAACAACCATACCACCAGTCTCTGGAATAAAATCTCTGTGACAGTGTTGTGTTAGAGTCTGTAAACAAGTCATGATGGCGCCTGGCATTTTGCCAGGGGGAGTGGTTTGTGAGGTGGCTCCAGCAAGCCATTAAGTGTGGAGATTCCTTATTGGTTGACTGCTGTATCTAGTTTATGTTAATTAAGATAAGCTGTGTGGAATGTATAAATACCTCTGTTGTCCTACAATAAATGGCTCCTACTCCTGCTGTATCAATGTACACAAGTTGCTTCTCACCCCCCATTTATTTTGCTGCAGCTGGACGGCGGCAGTGTTGGATGCACAGTAGACTTTCCACTACCTTTAAAGAACAAAAAGACACCATCTATTATGCTCATGAGATTTTATCTTTAATAACAAGAAAATATCATGAGTTGTCACTTGAAAAATGTTTATAATTTTCCTGTCACCTTAAAAAACATTTTTAGATTATTTCATCTAAAAATTGATATGACTTCCATGAGTAGATAATTAAGATTCCTAAGGTGAAAAAGTCTTCCCTGCATTTATATTCTTAGATGTATCACTTACTATTTCCACTTACATAAAAATTACTATCACATGTTTCCATTGGCACATGTCACCATTTCAATAGGTTCATAAGCCTCAGCAAAACAGAATTTTGCAAGATATCAAAACTATAATAATTACCTTGCTGTTGTTCTTAATTTGCATATTATAGAAATTTTAGATTATTTTGCTGGCTAATAAATGCAGTTTCATCTACCCATACCTATATTAATTTTCTCTTAATCAATATTATTGAGGATTATGAATGATCAACTGATGTTTCTGAAAAAGCATTCATTGATCTTTTATGGTTACCAGATAAGTCATTCTCTTGGTAAGAAAAAATGACTTTTCATTCTAATATCATTTTTAAAAATGTACATTGTGGAAAAAATATCAAAATTGATTTCTGGCAAGATACACTACATTTTAAAATATATGTCATAAATAATAAAATTATACTATATTAGCTTTTCAAATAATGTAATATGTGTAATATGATACTTAAAAATATTTCTTTTTAGCATTTTGTTCTGATTATAAATAAATATTTATCTTAGGAAATGTAAAAGCTTTAGGAAGACATCACCAGAAAACAAAAATCTCCCCAATTACAGTCAAATATAAAATCAAATTTATATTTTTTAAAAATGATTTTAACCCCCATACTATATTTGTTTTTATATATAGATATGAAAAAAATAAATTTCATAAACATGCATAATATGTAATGATTATATATTGACTCTTTAAATTTGATATTAAATATTTTCCCCTTACATTTTAGCAAATGTGTTTATTTCTGAGAAAGTACACACTGACCCCCAGGTTGCCCATACTGTGAGTACTGCAGAATGAGTTATGTTATGGAACAGCCAGTAGTGGTGCCCCCTTTCCCTGTAGGAACTATCAAAGGGTCAGGGATTGGGAGAAAAGGCATCATCCAAACAGGTAACTATTTTGGTAATGATAGCATTGTTGTGCCTCTTTGTTTCTTTACCTTGTTACTTTGCAACTTATCCACTTTCAGGGCTAGCACATGACCTAGCTTAGCCCCTTCAGTGAAACAGTCTGATTCTTAGGCCTTGTAAACATCACAAAATGATTTTCATTGGACCTTCTTGCATTAACCTAAGCATTTAAACATAGAATGTGACTTTTGAAAGAACAGTAAAACATTGGTTGGCTGGTTAAAATGAAACTTTAATGACTACAGCAGTGTTAGAATTAGAGGAGCAGTGTGATTTAGTAGAAGTTAATACTTATTCCCCATGCACATTGAGACAAATAGTTTAATTATTATAGTCAGTTTCCTACTCTGCAAAATATTAATGTCAACTTTGTAGATTCACTTTTAAAAATTAAAAAAAAATGGCCAGGCATGTTTGTTGACAACTATAATCCCTCTAATTTAGGAGGCTGAGGCAGGAGAATAACAAGTTCAAGGCCAACCTCAGCAACTTAGTGAAACTCTAAGCAATTAAATGAGGTCCTGATTCAAAAAAATAAACATATAAATATAAATAAATAAATAAATAAAATAATTAGAAAGATTGTAAGTAAATTCTTGCAGAATACCAAGCACAGTCTATATCAGGTCATCAGCTGTTGTTATCATTGTTGCTACTGTTATTAGCTCTGCACCACATTGAGCTATGTGGGTAAAGTAAAAGTAATCAATATGTATTTTATAGACCAGACTTTGGAGACTATTGAACTTGTATTTTTTCTTAAAACAGGGATTAATCAAAGTATAAATTTAGGAATATGAGATCCAAGATTGTATGGTGCTCCTTTTTCTTTCTTATATGTCATTTGTGCAGCTAACACCAAAGTATTTTCTTAACAAGCATCCCATGTATGCTCCTATCAGCCACAACAAGTATGCAGGGAAGTCATTCTCAGCAATTTATGATGCTTTGTTTGACATTGAAAGCAAAATGGACCCTTCCAAGGCCTGGGAAGAAGTAAAGATAATGTTTTTTTTCTGCTTCATGGTGAAAGCCACTGCAGGGACTTTGAGACAAGTAGCCTAAGAGAGATCTTTAGATACCCCATGTTGAGTTTGTATAATATATCCATGAGTGTATTGATAAATTCAGAAATAAAAGTAGAATATTTTGTCTCTCTGTTTGTGTATGTGTGTGTGTGTGTGTGTGTGTGTGTGTTTGTGTGTGTGTATGTGTGTGTGTGTTTTATCTTGCTCTTCATTTTTTTCTCCCTGGGGATCAAGAAAGAAGAAATGAAAGATTTTTATTATTTAATTATGGAATTTTGAAATTGAAAAGTTGAACTGAGTATTAAAAGTTAAGAGAAAACTTTAATACATTAAAACAACAACTATTATCCAACAGTATTAGGATATCAAGTATAGTACACCCCTTTCAGATCTAATCACATTACTGCACACAGGAAATAGCATCAGTCTATTATGGAGCACATGGGAAGAGTGCATGAGGCTGCTCTGCCCTGAAGCCATGACCTGCTTCTTAGAAGATTCTGATCTAATAATGTTTCTAGTAAATGTAGTCACGCTGTACCACACAGGACAATTACTTTTGTATTAGTATTATCATATACATATATAAATAATCAAATGAGCATTTGTAAATCCAACAAGATATATTAAGAACAGACCATTTTCAATAGTTTTGTAACCCATATTCTTCTGACTGGTTGTGCCTTTTGTGTGAAACCTAATCGCTTTTTAAAATTTCATGTTTACTTTTTCTTCCACTCTTTCTACCTTCCTCTCTCCCTTCCTTGCTCTCCCTCTGTTTTTCTTTAGTTCTACTGGGGACTGAAATTTGAACTCAGGGGGCACTCTACTTCACTGAGTTACATTCCTGGTTCTTTTTCTTCAGTTTGGGAAAAGGTTTCCCTCAGTTTCCCAGGTTTGTGTTTGTTTCTTAGAAATATCTGAACTGAGTACCAGTTCCAAACCACTGAAATCCGAATAAAGTGACCATATATTTGCTTTTCATTCTTCTTCTGGTCCCCAAAAGTTGAGAGAATATCTTCCTCTTATCACTATGGACTTCACATTTCCTATGGTACAAACATGAGTATGCCCAGACAGGAGATGAAGCAAAGAAAGTCTCATTAAGACTTATTAAGACTGATGAAAGTGTCTGAACTGATGTGACTTACCCTGATGATTTTATGACATCATCAGCAGTGACAAGATTAGAGATGATTTTTGTCTGATATGTAACACCAGGGATCACTTTGCTATTCATTGCAATACACCAGAGGAAGCCCAGTATAATTTGTGCAAAGCAAGAAAGATTTTTGTGGGCAAAAAAAAAAAAAAAAAAAAAAAAAAACCCTCTTCTGGTGACCCACGATACTCACATCATTTTCACGCTGATCTCCTCTTGGAAGAAAATGGCATTGTTCAGACTGATTTGGAGTACTGACAAGAATACTAACTCCAAAAAGTTTGATACTGCTTATCTGTCTTTAGAGCCTGGAGGTGTTAACTCTGAAAGTCCTGCTGTAATCACAACAGAGATACATCCTGGCTCTTTTGATATAGATCATGTGAGTGATGCCACCTGACATACCAACATTTTGTGATTGACAAAAGCGACAAACCATAAATTTTTCTACCCCAAGGAACAGCAACTCTTCTGTCCATTCCTAAAGAAAGAGACTGATGGCCAAATAAAGCATTGGGTGAAATGATTTCTATGTGGAATGTAGGAGGACTTGCAATACTTAAAGATAATAAAGTATGATTAACTGCAATGATAAAAAATATATTGCTGAGAAGAAGCCAAAACCATTCTGACCCCAAGCCCAAAGCAAAACTTGATGCATGTGTGTGCATATGTGTGTGTGCGTGTGTGTGTGTATGTGTGTGTTTGTGTGTGTGTGTGTGTGTGAGAGAGAGAGAGAGAGAAACTGTAAAATCACATAGCTTTATGTTAGCTAAAAAGCTAAAAATGACCACTGTTTTTACTGTAAAGTGGCACCATCACTTAAGGCAGAAATTATAGAAGAAAAACAGAACATTTCACTACACAGCCACCCTGATGCACATATGGAACCTGCTAGCATAGCTTCATTCAAAGAATTTTATGCTAATGCTCAAAAGTCCATAAGTAATAATAAAATAAATAGAGATGGTTCTCTATTAAACTTTCGAACAGAACATTGAAATAAATTTTCCAAGAAGTTTTATGCATGTGAAGTTTCCTATTGAATAGTCTGGCATCTGCCACTATTGTCTTTTCTCTACCAAGGACAACTCTGCCACTCTTGAGCACAGTGCCCCACCCAGAGCCAGAGCAACCTATTTTATTTATTAGATCAGGTAATAATTCTTTGCCCTTGAGTCCTTTGATTCTCATTTTCCCCTCTGGAAAGTGTATTAGTGAGCAGTCCACCCATACCAAGAACAGTGCTTCACTACAACGCAGATTCTCAGAAGGGGAAGTTTCAGATTCATAACCATAAAGGATGACTGTGTTTATTAATTACCACACAGCACCATCTTCAGAGGTCTCGGTTGCCAGAATCAACTAAGAACTGTTGATGGAATTCTTTGTTCATTAATTGATTACATGACTTGTAACACATTTTGGTTAACAAATCAATGACCTTATATATGTTTGAGGAGGCCATTATTACTTTAATAATAGTAAACATTAATTGGGGGGGAGCACTTCTTATATGCCAGTATTGAGTTCCTTGAACTTTTAAGTACTGCAAGAATAACCTTTCCAAGGTTGCTGAGACACTATCTCCTTCCAGTTGACAACAGGTTTCCAGAATCCTCCTTTGCTTATGGAGTTAACTAGGGCATTCTTTGTTAGGCTAAATCTACTGGCCTCAAAGTATTCATAAGTCCTCTTCACCCAAAGGTGGAAAGTTTCTCTAAAATAGTTCAGCTTAATTACCTATTTGAATTCCATTAATCTTGTCACTGAGAGTCCATTTCTAACCTGCACCATACCAGCTAACAGGTCAATATTTTCACAAATTGAAGTCTATTCCCAACATTTACCATGCTATTTATGATGCTGAGTGCATTAATTTAGTTTTTCTTCAACCAAGACACTGAAAATTATGCTAAGGGGCTGGGTATATAGCTCATTTGGTAGAGTGCTTGCCTAGCATGCACAAAAACCCTGGGTTCAATCCCTAGCACCTCAAAACAATTAAATAAAATTGTGCTAAGGACAAAGCATTTTATGTAAATTGGAGGATCATGAGGAATCAATTTGGGATACAGGTAATGAAATATACTTTATGTATATTTACAACCTTTAATTTGTAGATGCAGCTTGGATAAAACTATTTTAAATGTGTTGATTGACAGATCATACTCATGTATAAATCAAGAGCTCTGAAAAGAAAGAAAAACAGTGATTTCCTCTCATAAATGCTAATGGGTCACACTTACTCCCTTTTAGGACAATTTACTACTTTATTTATTTATTTCATTTTTAAAGGGATAATTTTTTACTTGCTTCTTTTTTTCTAACTTGTTGTTGTGGGAATTTTAAAAATATGAAGTGGGGGACTTGTATCAGTATAATTTAATGAAGAAAACTGAAAGCATGCAGTGCACTTAAAACAGGGGCGATTTAATGCCAAGAATTAGTTGCACTGGAGAAAGAAGAGCTGAAAGCAAAACCAGACAGTGGGACAGGCCAGAAAGTAGCATCATTGGGGATCCATAACACCTAGATGGGAGGGAGAGCGTGACATTACCTAACCCCTGGGCCAGGGTGGTGGACAGAGGCATGGAGGAGATGGTGCCCTGTAAAGGAAAAGAAGAAGCCCAGAGACTTCTCCATTTTCTCACTGAATATTCTAGTAGCTCCAGTTAAAAACTAGATTTGGAGAAAACTGGGAAATTCAGCCCTCAGGGTAAGGCTACCAGTGACATAAGGCAGAGTAGAGGAGATGCAAAGACAGCTTCTGAGGTCTTACAAGTCACTGCCTTGTGCAGTCAATTCTTATTAACACTGGGTACCCTTCTAGTTAGTTCCCATGCAAACACATGGATTAAAGAAAAATGAGGTGATATTTTAATTGACTAATATTAAGAATGCATCTAAACAAAATAAGTGCTTGATGAAAGTATACAATATGTAATGCATCAAGTGTGGAAGATAAAAAGGCTGACTGTTATCTTTCTTTCAGGCACAGTACTGGGCAGAACTGCATAGTGGAAGTGACTGTCAAAAGATCATAGGATAGATTTGGAATCCTGAGCTAAGGTCTCCTGGTATTCAAAAAAAGAAATGTATTTCAAGTTCTATGTCAAAACACAACTGTCACTTCAATGCCTCTTTCTTGTCTTTTATATGTGTGGGTTTTATAAATTCAAATCTTCCTTTTGAGGTTTTTTACATCTTTTTTTGACATTTCCTAGATATTGGAAATTCACTTTCCTCTTCCTGCCTCATATTACTTTACTTTAAGAAGAAGTGGTCAGGAAAGGTGGCCTCTGTCCTATGCTTTCAGCCTCCCAGTCCTCAGGTGAGTGGCCCTTCAGGTGCTTTGCTCCCATACCACTGAAAGCTCTTGGCTTGCCTGAATTAAATCCACAGGTGTGTCCCAGAGAGGGAGGACTAAGAATTTCTTAAGAGAAAACAAATAGTGTTTGCCAACCACTGGGAGAGGGTCCATC
Source organism: Callospermophilus lateralis (assembly GCF_048772815.1). NCBI lineage: Eukaryota > Metazoa > Chordata > Mammalia > Rodentia > Sciuridae > Callospermophilus > Callospermophilus lateralis. The sequence continues at coordinate 35,241,627 of NC_135311.1, read as the reverse complement.
ACATTGGGTATTTCTTAACTCATTCTATTGCCAGGAGCTCCCTTTCTTCTGTACTGGAAAGTCAGAGTAAACCTCAAAGGGAGCTCTAACCCAGGCAGGAGGGAAGTGGAGGAGAATATAGGACCCAGGAGGTGTTGATTACCAGAACTCTCATCACCTGCCAGAAGCCAGAGAAAAGGGGACTCTGAACTAACAGTATATGAATTATCATTTGCTGAACCCCAGATCACACACACACATGTTAATTTTTAAAATTATATTCTTTCAAATTTCTAAAAAGGGTTTATAAGTGTGGAGGTGGGAAACAAATTCCAAGTTATTTAATGGATCCATGTGAATTGGGACAAACTCTTATGTACATGTTTTCTACAATGATGGAACAGGGTTGAATTGAACCTGGAGTTAAAAAGTCCTGAATTCAGGTCTTGATCCTATTCTCCTACTAGTGTTCTTGGACTATGGACTGTACAGTAACCCCTGTCTCACAGCAGAGTTTTGAGGTGCGATGTGATTTTGGGTCCTGCGAGTCTTTCACCCTGTGTCTGGTGCTTAATAAATGCTAAACCTGAAACACCAAGAAAAGAAAAGAAGGAGGAAGTGTGGGAGAAGTCGAAGAATAGCAGAGAGTGAGAAGAGAGATGGAGTGGAGGAGACATTGCTGAAAGTGTTAAAGAAAAGCAAATCCATGTCAAACAAAGTAAAATTTTGCTAATCATTTCAGAAAATTCTAACCTGTTATCTATCTATTTATCTAGCTAGGTAGGTAGCAACCTATCAAAAAAGGAAAAATCTGGCTCTTCAAATTGATTAATTAATTGTCAAATCTCTAGTACTCATCTAACAGAGGGATGAAAAATTCTAATTAAGAATACAGAATCAAGAGTAAAAACACCCTCACAAATTAATAAATCACTAAGAGGAGTTTTGAGGTATTGTTTGCCTACACAGTTGACAATTCAGATGAAATGAGCAAATTTCCTTAAAAGTATATGAACAAAGCTGACAAAAACCAGATGATATTGGTGGCATAATTTTTCTTAAAGAGAATTGAACCACTGTTTTAAAACAAACAAACAAACAAAAAAAATCAACAAAAAAACTTACAAAAAAATTAGTGATGTATTTTAGTGAATTCTTTCAAACATTTAGAAAGAAATACAAATTTAGAGAAAGTCTTTCAGAGAATAGAAAAGGAAAGTAATAATTACCTACTAAAAACTTTTATATGTTAGTCTGCAAAGGTATTATAAGAAATAAAAACTATTATAACGAGTCTCATGTAAATATAGAGGTAAAATTTTAAAGTAAGTTATTACCTCATAAAATTTAGTTACACATATAGGATAAATATGCTATGATTATTTGGATTTTTTTTCATAGAAAAAGTAACTTAACATCAGAAAGTAGAATGAATGCAAATAACCACAATAACAGGAAAAGCAATTTGATATAATTCATTGTTAGTACATGATTTTAAAAATCTATCTGTGAACTAAAATGAATAATGGGATTTAATAATCTAACAAAGAGTGCTTGTAAAAATTCACAGCCATGTATCATATTTAATAAAGAATTTAAAAAATTCTACATAGACTGGGGATGACAGGAGGGTACCATTATCAGCAACTGGGTTCAGCACTGTTCTAGATGTCTCCATCACTGCAACTAGGCCAAAAACAAGTCAGGAAAATTAAATCATTTGAGGACCATAAATAAATAAATCTACCATAATTTATAATTTGTACTATTATGAATAGCTATCATAATTTGTTAAATTGTGGTGCTGGTGTCATTAGATTATGTCACATGCTTGTGTGATTATAAAATTTACCCAAATCCTTAAACAATTTGTTAGAGAAATTAGAAAACAATTTAATCAATCTATTCCTACAAATAACAGAGTGTGTAATAAAATCCAAATACATATAAATCTTACTAAGAATATCAAATAAATATAATGAATGATGTACAAATTTATAAACATAAATACACAATATTGTTGATATATATATTTTTTTTGTTGGGGTGGTACTGAGGATTGACCACGGGGTGACTCAACTACTGAGTCAAATCCTACTCTTTTTATTTTTAAGAGAGAGAGAGAGAGAGAGAGAGAGAGAGAGAGAGAGAGAGAGAATTTTTTAATATTTATTTTTCAGTTTTTGGTGGACACAACATCTTTATTATTTTTATTTTATGTGGTGCTGAGGATCGAACTCAGCACCCTGCACATGCCAGGCAAGTGCGTTACCACTTGAGCCACATCCCCAACCCCTACTCCTTTTTTTTTTAAATTAGAGACAAGGTCTCAGTGAGTTGCTAAGGCTGGCTTGGAACTTAAGATCCTCCTGCCTAAGCCTACAAATTTGCTGGGATTAGAGGTGTGAACCACCACAACTGGCAGCTTGAGAGAAAAATTTAAAACTACAACCTAATGAATGGATATCCCATATCTATGGAGTAGAAGACACAGTCTGGTTTTTGTCTTTAAATGGACTATTCCAATAAAGGCTCACATTGAGTTTTTTGTTTGTTTGCAAGTGTATGGATTTTAAGAAGCCAAAGTTAAAATCAATATGTGGCTGAGTCTCCCAGAAGAAGCTTCATAATCAAGAGTAAGGTACTGATAACAATAAATAAGAATTAGAACTGCATTTATTTAGCTTTATCACCTCAATTTTTTTCATACCCAAAAGACACAAACAAAACTGATACCACACTGTGGGGAACAACATTGTAGAAGAGAAGTAAATTCTAGTAGGATTCTGGCATAAAAATCTGTCTTAAAGATCTTTGTCCGGATGAGTGTGGTAGTGCATACTTGTAATCACAGAAGCTTGGGAGGCTGAGACCTGAGAATCTTGTGTTCAAGCCAGACTTTGCAACTTAGTGAGGCACTAAGCATATCAGTGAGATCCTATTTCTAAATAAAATACAAAATGGGGCTGGAGATGTGGCTCAGTGGTTGAGTGCCCCTGAATTCAATCCCTGGTACCCCAAAATAAAATAAAATAATATAAAAGACCTTTGTCAGCTTTATGCTATTTCAAAAAATGAACCTGAGGTCCTATAGAGCATGGTGGCTTTATAGTCTGCAGTGGATTTACATTCTCATGAGTTAACAATTTCATTCCTCACATATTGCCTAACACATGAAATTGTTTTAAAGCTCAAAGGGGTTTGAACACATTTTTAGTTCTCAGAGAAAGCAGAAAACCTAAGACAACTCCCAAGTTTCCCCCAAATGAAGGGTCTTTCACTTCATCCACTTCCTTACCATACCTTCTCCAAATTGGGCTTCTTGAGTATCTCTGAAACAGTTGCACTTTAAAACTGGTAAGTACAATGTGGTAGACCATGTTCCAAAAAAGCTGAGGTATAAAATATTATATATTTTAAAAGGCTTATGGCTGTGCATTTGAGTTCTTGCTATTTAGCCCAACAGTGATATCAAGTTGATTACTGACCATAGGGTCTAGTTTTTCCCAAATCTTTTAGTCAAAAGTTATATACACTAGCTTAAATGCAAGTGACCAGGTAAGCCTGAATGGGCTATATTTTCTAAACAAGAGTTCCTAAGCATTTTTGGTTATCTAAGCAGCACTGTTGACAATTTAAAACTTCTTGCTTTCTGGTAAAACCTTTGCCAACACGCTCTCACCAACTACAATGAGGTCAAACCTGAGATTCATCAATCCATATCAGCAACAAGCTTGTATTGCTCCACTGAAGATTTTAAGATGAAAGCGATTGATGAGAGTCTGAGAGTATCTGTCAAACTCCATACTGCAGGCCTGATGAATGTGTTCATCTCATTTCCTGGCTTGTCATAACATGCCCCACCTGTCCCAGGTCCTACTGTGAGAGTGAAATAAATCCAAGATAGACTGAGGATTGCCAGGAGAAGGCAGAGGATCAGTGGAGTATAAATATTAATGGCATGGGTATTTTCTGGGGAGATGATGAAAATTTTTCTGGAATTAGATAGTTACAGTGGATGCACAATTCTAGTTATGCTGAAAATCACTAATGAAATACATTAGAAGAATGACTTTCATGGTATATGAATTTATCTCATTAGCATTATTTTTTAAAATCTATTGCTGACATTCTAGTAAATGCTCCATAACAAAAATGTTTATGAAAATGAAATTCAATGAGCAAATCAATGCATTTAACATGATGACTGGTTTTGTAACTATAGAATAACTATGTTTCCTGAAGTTACAAGTGCCCACAGATCTCAGATATACACTGTTGTCTGACATGAGTGGGTCTCAGGTCTTCAGTTTCCTGATATGAAAGTTCACCAATTAGTACTCATAAAACTTGATTTCATGGAGAACCAGGCAATGGACAAGGTTCAGAGGAGAGGTGAGGGAGAAAGGAAGGAAACTATATTTGAGGGATTTTTGTGAACATCATACAAGCTTACAGTTTCATTGTCATGATCCAGAAACACCTTAACCATACCCAGAAGCTGTTGCCTATACTGAATTAGGGGAGAGGAGTTGGTGGAAGGACTATAATGATGTTCCTCTTAAAAGAAAATAGGAGAAATGTTTCATCAAATTCGACACTTTTATCAATATTGCTTGTTCTGGAATCTTCACAATCACTCAGAATCCAGTTCACAGGGCATGTCACCTCCATCTCCTAGTATTGCTTGCCTGAGTTGAAGGCCTTAGTACCCCATGCAGTGTAACTCTGCAGTGTCTGGGTCTCCCCAGGAACAATGTGCTGGTCATCCCCAAATGTCACACCTCTGACATACTTAATATAGCTTGTGTAGTGTCAGCCACTTCCTATGTCACAATATTATTCACTGAAGAAAGACAAAATTCCAATTAGCAAATGGTACTGTGTTACCTTGTTCTGAGGCACAGAGAATTTTTGTTCGATTATTACTTTATTTGTCCCTCATTCTCACTAAAGAGTGTTGAATAAGAAGAGCAGAGTTCAATCTCACTCAGGTGTGAAGCAGGATTATTATGACTTCTGCAGCACTCAGAGATCTTTCACATCATGGAAAGAGAGAAAAAGAGTGAGAAAGGGATGAAGGGGGAAGGGAAAGTAGAAAAGAAGGAAGGAAGGTATATAAGTGTAAGAAGCAGCAATTTATTGTTCACCTCTAGCTAATTTGTTTCATGAAATACTAAATGTTTCTTTTTCTTTACTTTTGTAGAAAACTGTAATTCTGTTATTTTTTAATACTGTTACAAAATAGACATCAATTTGCTATGATATAGGTATTCAGGTATTCAGTAGGATCAGCTGTGATTGTTACAGTTCCAAATGTCAAAATATATGCAGGGCAATATGTGCACAGTTGAGAAGTTTCTGAAAAGAATATTCTTGCTTTGTCTTATCTGAGAATCTTATATTAACCTAACCTGGGTTTCAGTGTTCTGTTGTATAGACCTGTTTTCTACTAAGGGCTTAACACAATTTTGAAATGTTCAAAGATCATTTCAGTTTCATCTCTTTAGAAATCTATCTGATAGCATTGGGAATGTTCTACTTATGAAAACTGAGTCTCATTTTCTTGTGCATATCCATTATTTTGGTCAAAACTTTGTGATTTCTGAATAATTTGTGTTTTGTACAATTCATGATAAATTGGAATAGAGGACCAATTAAAAACCACTATGCAATCCTCAAAATTCCAAAATTAAACTCTCTGAAAACAAACTTTTAATTGTTACTCTGAAAAGTAAGCATTGAGTCTCTTCATAATCACAGAAGCTAAATATTCTATTTCTCCTTACTGTGGCTGTGTTCAGATGTACCTAAAGTGTGGTCTTAATTTTGCATTCACAATCTTTAGTTAAAAGGACAATCTTGGTCATTGTTATATGAGTATACAAGGAAAGAAGATACAAATATTATAGAAAATCATATATACTTTCATATGAAATTTTTTAAATTAAAAATGGGGATTGCTTCTTTCAGAAAACCACTAAGGAAAAAAATTGAGGTCTGACTGCCAGAGGACTGCTTTTTACCTCTGAAGCTATTGATATGTGCAGGATTCCACTGATGTGCCCTAAAGTGACCTCTGGACTTATTGCCTGGATCATTTGCATCTGCAACACCTCAATCCTATAAATATGACAAAAATTCCCATTTGGGTTTAATTGAATATACATTTTATTCTACCCTCCTAAGGATATAAGTATTGTTCATATTTTTCTAACTTAATTTATATGAAAATCAATTTCCCCATTCTTCTCTGACATTATCTAGCTTCTAAAATTATTAAATGTCATTCTCTCTCTCTCTTCCTCACTAGACCTTGGAAAATGCAAAGATCCTGGGTATCTTAAAGAAAGCAGAAAGTTCAGCCTTTGGGACTTTAGTCCACAGAAGTCATCAATGATATAGTCATTGTTTTTTAAAAGGGAATGTTCCTTTGATCAGAGGCTTTGATGGTCTCTGCTGATTGAGAGGATCTAATACAGAATTGAATCCATGATCATGTGGGTTCCCAGGAAAGCTCTGCTCTGAGTTCTGCATATACATAGGGTGTGCTGTGATAGAACAGAAAATTTCTTCTGTCATGTATTATTCTTCATGTCTGAAAAGTCTTGGGAGAACATTAGAATATAAGATTCATAAGTTGCATGATGAATGAATGTTACCCCTCCTCCATTTTGGAAGTAGAATTGAACCCAGGGTTACTTAACCTCTGAGCCATATCCCCAGTCCTTTTTTTTTGCATTGGGGATTGAACTCAGGGGTTCTTAACCATGGAGCCACATCCCAGGCCTATTTTGTGTTTTGTTTAGAGACATGGTCTCACTGAGTTCTTTAGTTCTTTGCTTATGGTTGAGGACTCCCAATTCTTCTGCTCAGCTTCCCAAGCCATGTGGATCACAGGCATGTGCCACTGCACCCGGACTTTATTTTTTTAATATAAAATTATATTTCAAGAAGTTGCTTAAGGCCCTGTTAACTTCTGGCTAACATTAATATTGGACTATTTCTGTCTCTGTATCTGAAGCAGCTGGGGATTACAGGCTTGCCCCACTCTACCCAGCTTGGATGAATTTCTTAAGTTTGCAGAGGAAAGGCTGGACCTAGGGCTCATTGGTAGAGAATTGGTGTAATCTAGGAAGCTTTGTTTTATAGTGGGTCTGAGTTAAATTCATTCCCAGCACCATTAAAATAAAATAAAATAAAATAAAAGTCTCATTACATTTCTATGTGAATATGAGGCCTAACTATCGATAGTCCAAGGTTGATTTTACTAGAGGAGTTGATGACAAGAAATAAGGCAATAACTGTATGCCTGTATGCTTATAATTCCTAGTAAAATGTGCATGTGTGTGTATGTATGTATTGTGTGTGTGTGTGTGTATATATATATATATATATATATATATATATATATATATATATATAAAAGAGAGAGATAAAGTAATTTTTCCATAGCATATTATGGCTCCTCAATGAAAAGAAATGTTTTGATGTAGTTAGAAGAATGATATTTTCTTTATCTAATCATAAATTGGAGATCATGTTTTCATTGTTGTCCCCTACCATTTTTTAATAATTATAAAATTAAACTGTTGACACTGTTTTTTTAATGTGCTTATAAAGCACTCAAGGTGTAATTCCAATGTGCACGACTTCTGACAATTATACAGTTCACATAACTTTTTGATCTGTTGGAAAAAGAATTCTGCTTTCAGGTAATCCAAAAAACTAAAAATGAGATAGGGATTTCAAAAGTCAAGGTATCCAAGTGCCCCCTAGTGTTTTGTTACAACAACTGCAAAAGATACTTTTTCTTTTTTCTTTTGAGAGAGAGAGAGAGAGAGAGAGAGAGAGAGAGAGAGAGAGAGAGAGAGAGAATTTTGAATGTTTATTGTTTTTTAGTTTTTGGCGGACACATCATTGTTTGTATGTGGTGCTGAGCATTGAACCCAGGCCACACGCATGCCAGGAAAGTGTGCTACTGCTTGAGCCACATCCCCAACCCAAGATACTTTTTCAAAATTGCTATTCCATCCTGGGTTCTACAATCAGTGCCCTTTGTGCATATGACTACATTCATATTCATATTATCACTATGTTTCTGGCAATCAAATGTGATCATGTAAGGGATGTCCATGACCTACAATTCAGCATATATATCTCCACATGTAGAGCACAACTGTGCCCAATTTCAGGACATTCTGAAGGCTGGTCCTGTGTGTGCCATCAGACTTTAGCTTCCTCTTGGAAGTTTTTTGAAGGCCAAAGGTTCTGTTATCTGGGTAGGGCCAGATACCATCCACTCTGATGTCCAAGCTGTGCAAGCAAATCATTTTTCCTCCTGAATACAACACTTAACCTCTTCAGGGCAACCCTCCAGAAATGTTCCTTATTATCACACTTTTGCCCCCTGTTTGGATGGCCTGAACCTCCTCTTGGTGGTCCTCTTGGAGCAGCAGCTCAGATTTCTTCTTAGTCTTACCCATGCTTCTATTTGTACCTCTATTTTCTGAACAAGGTGCAGGAAAGTCACTTGAATGAGGGGAGCTTCAGAAGTGAAGGAGGGAGTAAATGTGAGGTGTTGTGGTCTTCTCCTTTCTAATCAATTGCAATTACATTAAAATGGTATGTTTCTTCATTGGATGTGGATTTGTAAAAAAAGTGCACAGATGAACCCAGGTGAGGTGGGTTCAGAAATCTGACTCACTGCCATGATAAAAATCTGTGTTTATGCACAGTGCTGGGTAACCCATCTGGGGAACCCTTTTACACCATTCATATCACACAAGTTGTATACCTGGTGAACCCACAGCTCATCTCAGGAAGAAGCCTTTAAACATGTGGCCCTTGCAAGGACTTTCAGATCCCACCTATCACAGATTTGAACCTGGAAACCAATCTATTACTTGTCTTATCTATTGTTGACATTACTCATTGGTATTTTCTGCCCTTACTTGTTAGCTGCAATTTGGGGAGCATTCCTGTGCTATAATAGTGTTTGTTGATGTTAACTTTTATTGGTTTATAAATCCTTCCTTTCACTCCATTTGTATCATGTACTATCTTCTAAACATTGCATTTTCGATAAAGGGAATATGCTAGTAAACATGACAAACACTACCTTCTGATCTTGGAATTTAGAGTCTAATAGTAATAAATATCTATTATTTGATGAGAGATTGTTGGAAATTAGGAGATGGTATATAATGCTTGGAGTGTGTAATAAGAGGAACTGCCCTGGTCCAGAGAGGTAGGGATGGCTTCCCTGAAAAACTTTTGAGCTGAGATGTGTTGAATGACTAGGAATTGAAGAGATGATAATCAGTTAAATACCAAAATATACCCAGCTACATCAGACTTCAGAAAAATCTAAACACCTTTAGGAGCTTTCTGTTATTTAGTTAACTAAGACATAAGTCACTTCATCCTTCTGCAAGTGCTTGCCTCAAATATGTAGATAAAAAATTTAGTTTGCAATATGGGTGAACATTGACAGTTTTATACTAAATGATACAAAGAAGACACAAATTGACAGATATAATTCCATTTTCATGAAGTTTCTAGAACACAAATACATAAAGACCTAAATAGTTAAGAGATTTCTGGGTGATGAGGAGGGGAAATGAATGGGAAGTAAACATATATAGGTATGGGAATTCTTTGAAGAGACTGAAAAACAAGCTCCAATCCCATAGTGGTACTTTCACAACTCTTTATTAAAATAAAAGGTAATAAACAGACATATAAATTCAAAGTGGTTTTCACAATTTATGATATTAAAATGACTATATTTCCATAAGTTAAAACAGGCCCACAAATATCTTATGTGGACTTCTAATAATGAATGAGAAGACCCATAAAAAGGTTTCATTAGACATGTGCATTTACCAATGAATTAGAATTTTCTTTTCTATTCAATTTTATTTTCCAGTACTGAGGAATGAACCCAAAGCCTCAAACATGGTAGGCAAGTACTCTACTACTGGGTTACATCCCTTCCTCTTCTTCCCTTTCAAATCTCTTGAAAATTCTCATTCGGGCTTCAAATTTTTTTTGGTTATCCTGTCTCAGCTTCCTTTGTATCTAAGATTTTATGCATTTGACACCATGCCCAGGGAAACTTAAATTTTATATAGAATCAAAGAAAAAAATTGGATTCAGAGAGGAGGCTAAGGAGGAAGAAAAGAAACTATATATGAGGAACCTTGGTAAACATCATAGAAGCTCATGTTTGCATTGTCATGATCCAGAAGAACCCCCAACCCAACCCTCAGGCCTTTGAACATAATGAGATAAGTGTGAGGAATTGGTGAAGAGACTATAGTGGTTTTTCATCTTCAAGGAAAATAGAAGAAATGCTTCCTTACAACCAAAACTGTCACTTGTGAAATCTTTACAGATGCCAAGAATCCAGTTGGGGATATTTGACACATCTACCTCCCAGTAGTGCCCACCAGAGGTAAAGGCCTCATCACCCCATGCAACATAGCATCCCACTCTCTGGGATTCTTCAGTTGCACTATCATCTCCAAATAATCTATTTCTAACTTCGTCAGAAAGGCTCTTATAGTTGCTGGCCCGACCTTGAATCATTCTATTATCTATTGGACAAAAAAAAAATCAAATCAGTAAATGACATTTACATATCTTGGGGTAAAGATTGACTACCTAATCAATCCCTTCTTTTGTCCTACCTGTAAGGAATGGTGGAGAGCAGAGAAAGTTCAGACTCACTCATATATGAAGAAGGGTTCCTATGCCCTCACTAGCACACAGACATATTTAAATGAGAAAGAGAGAGAGAGAGAGAGAGAGAGAGAGAGAGAGAGAGAGAGAGAGAGAGAACTGAAGTATCATGTACTGTGTTAAGGGGTGATTTAATATCTAATTGTCAATAGAAAAGTAGGGACATGCCCCCATATCTTTTTTTTTTTTTGTAGAAATCTCTTCTTGAGATGTTTTTGATATCATTAATAAATAGACATCACTTTGCTCTGATTGTGCCTGATCCATTATCAAACATCAAATAATTTGATGAAAAGCAACAATTGCACACTTTACACAAAATAATCTCTGACTTCCATGATCTGTTGAGACCATGCATTCAATCTAATTTGGGTTTTGGCCTTCTGCTATCTAGACCTCTTCTCTACTGGGGCGCAAACATGGCTTGATTATGTTCAGAGATCACTCACCTTTCAGTTGTTTTGAAATCCATCTGATTGTATTAAAATTGTTCTATTTATGGCAAACTTAGTTTCTTTTTTGTTCATTGAAACTTGGATTTTATAAATAATATTTACCATTTTCAAGTGCATAGCATAAAAACACTTGAGATATAGAATAGATTAAAAACCACCAAACATATTTAAATCTTCAAAATTAGAATGAAAAGAAATAACACAAAATATTGATTGCTTCTCTAAGAATGAATCATTGTATTGCTTAATAACCACAAAAACACCAATAGTATTCCTTGTCTTGTACTACCTGTATCAGAACTAAAATATGGATCTGAACTATAAGTTAACAAGGGTGGTCTTGATCACTGAATTATGACTAGACAGAGAAAGAAGATATAAATGATTCTATGACAGAAAATTAAACGTGAGAAGCCTCTTATTTGAGGAACCTATTAAAAAATAAATTTATCTGCCAAAGGCTCACTCTTACCTCTGAACTTTTCCAGCATGTCCAGGATTCCAGTAATATGTAATAAAGACAGCTCTGTGTTCACTAGCTGGGGCTTCTGCATCTGCACCAACTCAATCCTGGGAAGAATGAAATCAGTTATACTTTCAAACCAAAGGTTAAACACAAATTCATTACAGAAATACCAATTTTCATCCAAGATAGTTTACAAATCTCCCATTTTGGTGAATTAATTGTACATTTTATTCAACACTCTTGGGAATATAAAATATGCTACTTTTTTCTAATATTAATGCACTAAAGTTCAATCTCCTTATTCTTCTCAAACATTATCCAACTTAAAAAAAAATAAGTGTCATTCCCTCTATTTATGAACCCATCCTCCAGGAGTACAAAGATCCTTGGAATCTCACAGAGAGCAGAAAGTTCAACCTTTGAAATATCATTCCATAGAGGTCAGCAATGATTTCTAAAGGGGAAAGTACCTTGAACCAGTGATTTTGATAATCTCTACCCATTGAGGGGGATCCGGCATAGCCTGGAAGTACTGATTTTGAGGGTTCTCAGGCAGCTTTTGCCCTCTGAGTTCTGTGTACCTGGGCTGTGCCATGATGAAACAGAATGTGCTCTTTCTACTTATGGTAATGAAGCCTCCTCCATTTCCTATCCCTGTGGAGTATTACTCTTCCCTGTCTTGTTTACCTTCTACCTTACTAGAATAGAACACTTTTCTGGGATACATTAGAAAATTTTATTTTCTATGATTTTTTGGGACTGGACTGAAGAGGATAGAAGGAATGGGTGAAAGAAAGCCCAGAACACTAAATCATTTGTAGGTATAATTGAATTCATCCATGTAAGAAGGACATTTTTGAGACCAAGGAACATATTTTCTCGGAGCCTCTTTTCAAACAAAACATTAAGTAACCACAAGAAAAGATGTTAATAACTGAAATCATGAACATCCTCTCTTCAACAACAACAACAAGAAAGTCTCATAAACCAGAAATTATATAACTCACCTTTCATATACATCCCCAACTCCTAAAAAAATATAATATTAATAATGTGATAGAGAAGGATCATCTCTAGTACTTCGTCATGCCTATTTATTAATTTGGTTTGTGTGACTTTTTTTTTCCTCAGTCCCCTCTAAGAAATGACCTCAGGCTCTGTTAATACTAAAGCCCTCACTAAACATAAAAGACAGCCTTGGTGTACACTGAGAGGATGGAGGTAAAAAGGGGTGGACCCCAAAGGTGGGGTGCCAGCATCCAAAGAGCTATGGGGGCGCCACAACTATTTGTGATAGTAGAAGCTAATGTGCCTCCATTTTGTTTTATGACTTCATCCTGTAAAACAACCATGCCAACTAGAAGGATCATGACTGGGGCAAGATGTTCTTTTCCTTTTGCTATAGAAATCTTTAAGAACACAAAACTACCTTATGGAGTATTATTTCTGTTACTAGGGTAATGGGCCATGTTTCTGTAACTGGAGTGACTGGGATAACTGTGATAGGTTAGACTTCCCTCCACTTGGCTGCACTCTTCTGCTTCTGTAAACTAGCTTGCTTGCATTGACTAGACCCCCAAACAACCTTTTTTCAGTTGGCACGCTTATGAGGAGTGCCCTTGCAATTGTTCGGGGCTGATCAGGGGAACAGCTGTATGTTCTGGTCAGTCGCCGCTGGTGTGCTTCAAAAAAGGCTTGATTTAATTATTCATGAGTGGTCTGGAAGTAAGTTTATGAGACCCTGGGACGAAGCTTTAACTATACCACTATGGCTCTGAGAGTCCAGCCAAGCACTCTCATTGTAAGCTTGAGGTGGGGGATCATGGGAGAGCTCTCTGCAGGAGACCAGCTCAGCTGGAATGTTTTCTTGTGTAGTGCTACAGAAAAAAATTCATTAAGGACTAGCCACAAATTATTATTGAGGTCTGTTTGTAAACATGCACAGAATGTTAAAAAATAAAAGTGCCAAAGTAAATTATTTTCAATTGTCAGCTCCTGCCATCCACCAACTAGCAACTTCTAAGCAAACTTTATTTCAGGGTTTCTGGTTCTAAGATTTCGTAGTAAATTAATAAATAAATAAACCAATAAAAAACATGTAAGAGTTTGACAAGAACATTGTCATATAACAATTCGATCTTATTCTCATTTCTGTGGTGGCAGTAGATACTAGTGAACTGTTCAAAGAAAAAGGAAACACACTTGAACATTTCCTCTGACTCTGTTATCAACTTTCAGATCCATCTTGAAAGGATCTTAGATAGATTTTCTCAGGGGAAAGTGGTGCTCATTTCTTTAGGTAATACTAAGAGTTTGCTTTCAAAATTTGAAAACTTTAGGTGAATAATACATTATTTTTCTCCCAAACAAGGCAAAAACATACTTAGATTTTTACTTGCAATTACACAAGAAACACATGAATTTGAAATATAAGGATTTTGTAAAATACCAAAAAAGAAAGTAATAAAATTAAATAATTTTACCCTCATTACTTCTACAGAAACTTTATAAATACTTTGGGAAAATATACATAATAGAATAGTTTCATTTATCTTTCTTTATTTCTTTCATTTTTTTTGTTGTTGTTGTTTTCTTTGAATCTAGGATGTATACTTTACACTGAACTACATCCCCAGCCCTTTATTATTCTAAAGATCAATTTAATCTTTATTTTTCTTTTTTGGAATAAAAACTAGGGACAATTAATTATTGTGCTACATACCTAACCTTTCTAAAAATATATTTATTTATTTAAATTTTTAAGACACAGTCTATCTAAATTTCTAAGGTCCTCACTAAACTGCAGATGCTAGCTTCAAACTTTTGTTATTCCTTCCTCAGCCTCCTGAAAGGCTAGGAATACAGGCATGCACCAACATCCCTGCTTGGATTTTCTTAATATATATCACTTTTTTATACTTTACTGAGGAGAAGATGGTGCTAGAAAGTTTGATTTAGAACTGGAAATAAAGTCTTTGGGTCAACAATTTTAGGTCCTGAGAGTGTAGCACATTATAATGACAATGAGAAACATACAGAATATTAAAAGCCATAAGAGAAAGAAATCAGATTATATATAGGGGAACATCAATTAGGATAATGGCAGATTTTTCAACCAGACACTGAAAGCTAGAAGATCCTGGGATAACATATTTCAAGTTCTGGAACATAATGGGTGCCAACCAAGAATCTTGTATCCAGCAAAATTAAGATTGTTTTTTGAAGATGAAGTAAAAACCTTCCATGATAAACAAAAGTTGAAAGAATTTATATCTAGAAAACCAGCATTAAAAAACAGCCTTGACAAAATATTTCATGAAGAGGAAATGAAAAACAACAATGAAAATCAGCAGAGGGAGGTCATAACTAAAGAAAAAAACTAATCAAAGGGGAAAACTGAATCAACTTAACTAATACTTGTAATGCTATTACCCTGGCCCTACTGTTCATAATAGTGATAATATTTTCTTGTTTTGAGATGCTTATGTAACCATATAAAGGACACTGGCTGAAGTCCTGGCAGCATAGTCAGAAAGGGAAGATGTGGGTACAAGTGCATGGAGTATTGCACACATGGCATATGTTAAGGGTGTCTGCATGGCAATCCACTTCCCTCATACTAGGTGCATGAGCAGCAGGCTGCTCTCCCTGTAGACACAGCCCTGGGTGTGAGGCCATCTGTTGCTGTCCCTGCCTTGGCTCTACAGCCCTCTCCTTGATTGATTGCTACAAGGACAGTTAGCAGACATTGCATTGGTGGCTGCCTGTAATCTGCTTAGCTACTGCCTGAGTATAAATACATGGTAACTGCACAATAAAATCAGACCTTCTTCCTGTTTGGTCTCTAAAGGTCTTGATTAGCAACTCCACAGCCACACTCTCCTCTACCCTGTTCCATGGACCTCCTCACTGGACAAGAGGAGACATATATCCTTAGCTTTTTTTTTTAAATTTTACTTTAAGACAGGGTGTCAAGTAATTTTCCAGGCTTATTTCAAACACTCTTATGCCTCAGCATCCCTAGCACCTGGTTTCCAAGACCAACTACATTTTATCACAGACTGTTTTAGCTGGCAGCCAGCCAAAAAATCTTATGTTTTCTTTGTATTTTCTAGTCTTTTATTTTCAAATTTTCCTTATCAAAATGCTTTAGTGTCTCTTCTGTGCAACAAATTGCCATTTATAGTTTTATGATCTGATATCAAATTATCTATTTGTTCATTGGTCAATTTAATCTATTTATATTAAATCTAGTTATTATCAGTTTAATTTTTAAAGCTCATTTTTCTTGCATCAATTCCTTTTTCTTTTACTTTTGGTACTGGGTAATGGATCCAGGAGTTCTCTATCCTTGAAATACATCCTCACTCATTTCTTTCTTTCTTTCTTTCTTTCTTTCTTTCTTTCTTTCTTTCTTTCTTTCTTTCTTTCTTTCTTTCTCTCTCTTCTCTCTCTCTTTCTCTTCTCTTCCCCCCCCTCTCTCTGTCTCTCTCTCTCTCTCTTGGTTTTTGACATAGAGCTTGCTAAATGGCGGACATTGGCTTCTATCTTCCAGACCTCCTGCTTCAGCTTCCTGAATCACTAGGCATACAGGGGTGCACCACATTGCCTGGCCTTTCTTATTATCATTATTTCCCTCGTGGTAACATCAATCAATAAAATTATGCCTTCATGTCTATTTCCATTTTCAAAGAACAATTATGCTCATATTTTTAAAATGTACATTTTAGTAAATATATATATTAGATTTCTTTGCTTTAATATTATAGTTAATAAACTTTAAGGCATTTGATCATTTTTGTTTCACACATTTGTACATACTTTAAATTTGTTTTTATTTGATCCTTGATACAAAAATATTAAAACATTTTTGTAGCAAACTTCTGAATCTAGTATACTTGAGAAATATATTAACTGTGTCTTCACATTTAAATGTTATTTGGTGAAATTTATGATTCCAGGCTTTATGTTTTTTTCTTAGTAATTTAAACACTACTCAGCTTTCAATTGGCAGCCACAGATATTATGTCAAATATTGATGCTAATCTAATTCCCTTTCTTTCAAAATAATCTCTTCTTTTTTACTCTTGAAAGGTTATGTACATTTTTGCTGCCTTTAATATTCTTTAATATTTTTACCTTTTTTGTTTTGACACCAGTGATTGAAACTAAGGAGGCTTATCCACTGCCCCACAACACCAACCCTTTTTACCTTATGAGACAGGGTCTTGCTAAATAAATAAGTAAATAAATGCTCAAATAATAAATGGTAGAAGACAGTCACAGATCAGACAATTGTAATGTAGACCACAAAAATAAGTCAAAGAAAGGCTAAAATATTGATTGGTGAAGAAAATTACTTCTTTTTGCTGAAAAGTTATTACAATTCAGAAATATTAAAAATTAACAAAAAAATTCTAAATATTATTTGTTTCAAATATTTTATTATGATTTTACTATATATTTTTCTAAATTTCTCAAGTAATTTAATGAAGCATTTGGCCCTTTTGAAAAAATCTCTAAGAGTGTGTATTATAAAATACAATTAGCATCCAACAACATTGAAATCTCTAGATTTTTAGAATTTTTCTAGATTATGAAATATTGAAGAATCATTACTGTTAAAAAGCTCATAATGCATGTTTGCAAGGGTTCTCCCAAATCTAAGAATTTGGACATTTTATTTTTATAAATGTGGGTGGGGGAAGAATTTGTGATGGTATTGCTATCTACATTTCATGGGATTCATTTCTTTAACAAACCACATTTAACAATTCAGATTAATCAGATATTTAAAATGAAATAGTAGTCTTTGATATATTTTTTTAAGTTTCTTTTTTTTTTTTGGTAGTTGTAGGGATTTAACCCAGGGCCTCATTTGTGCCAGACAACAACTCAACAAACCAGTCAGTCATTTAAAGATTATCACTTTACCTCTTGCCCTCTACAGAAATATTTAATTTCATGGAAAAATGTAAACCTGCACTAATTTGTTTTACTTATTGAAGTTTTCCATTTGCCATTAACATATTGCCTGGCACAGTGGCACATGCCTGTAATCCTAGCAGCTTGAGAGGCTGAAGCAAGAGAATGGTGACTTCAAAGCCAGCCTCAGCAATTAACATATTGACATACTGGTAATAGCTACATGTGCATCCCAAGTACTTGGCTAAACCACACGCCTAGCCCAGCTCACACACAGGTAACTAATGTATTTTTTGACAGATCTGGAGGAGGGAACTTCTGAAATTAAAAGTATGGACTGTAGCTAGGCATGGTGATGCATACCTGTAACCCTAGTTACTGCAAGCCTTTATCATGGAGATCACATGTTTGAGGTGAGGCTCAGCAGTTTAGCAAGTACTATTTTAAAAAAATAATAATAACAAAGAGGGCTGGGGACATAGTTTAGATGTGAATTGCCCATGGGTTTAATCTCCAGTAATAAATACATATAAATAATCTTAATGGTAAGTTTTTAAAAGGATTCCCCACAAGTTATTACCATTGAAGTATCTAAAGAATTTAGTCTTCTAAATATTTTATTTTACACATTCTTGGCTATGTCTATGTCTATCCATAATTTTAAAATGCTTCCAAAATTAAATCATATTTAACTATTTCTTCATTTTGTTGTGCTACTGGGATTGAACTCAGGAGCATTCTACCTTTGAGATACATTTCCTGCCCTTGTTATGTTACTCTGAGACAGGGTTGTATAGGCTGACTTTCAAATTGGAATCTTTATGCCTCTACCTCCCAGAATAACTTGGATTACAGGCATGCACCCCTCTAACTTGATTTTAGTTACTATTTTGTAAAACTAACCATTTATTCAAACTTTTCATTTAGTTAGTCTTTCCCAAACAACAATTCATTATTAGTTATAATCAATTAAATATTACTTGGTAAATTATTTATATATAAAGATTTTGAGTGTATTAAATGTATCTTTAAAAACGTGTTGAAGCTGCCAGGTGTGGTTGACACATGTCTGTACTCCCAGGGACTTGGGAGAATGATGCAGGAGAATCTCAGGTTTGAGGCCAACCTCAGAAACATAGCAAGAAACTGTCTCAAAAAGAAAAAAAGAAAAGAAAAGTCCTTGTATGAAGCTCAGTGATTAAGTAGGCTCATTTCCCCTGGGTTCAATCTCTGGTGCTTTAAAAAAATTGTATGAACAAATAGTCTTTTTTCACTTGTCATTGTTTGAATTGCAACATTTTTTTGAGCAATTCAAGTTTAAGCAAATTGCTTTCAATGATATATACTTTTTCTTTTAAGTGCTTATTTCATATTCCTAGGTTCCTAAATTCAAAACCAAATCAATCAGGATACCAGACATTTAGTCTCTACTTTTACTTTTGTCAAACTATCTACAATAGTCATTGGTATTTCAATTTTCAGTTCTAAAGGCTGGTAGAAATTGGCCAGGAGTGAAAGAAATTAAATGGCCAGAATGAAAGTGAAGATGATAAAAGATTCGAGGTGATAATAAATAAAGGGCAATATTTTTGATGAAGAAAAATATTTATGTTAAAATATTATTATAATAAAATATTATCAAATAGGGAAACAAGATTGGAAGAATGTGGTACTGTACAAAAATAGGAATAAATTTTCCTGGGAGTATATTTTTAGGAATCAGAGGGAGTGGGAATGTGATTCAGTGGTACACAGCTTGGCCTGGGTCCCATCCCCAGTGTCAAAGAGAGAGACAAATAGAGAAACCAGCATTAAGACAAGTTTGAAATGTATTGAGGAGATTAGTAAAGGAGATAATTGGTTAAAGAAATGGTCTTGACCTTTTGTCCTTTATGCTAATCCACTGTCCTGCTGAAACCTAATCAGGATGGTGGATTTTAAGGATCCCAAATAATATAAGAATTTCCTGAAGAAAAAATGTGTTCTCTTCAGAGGCACTTGAGGTTAACTAGACTTTGGAAACCTAAAGAGGTTACAGCTGTTATTCTGAGAGCTCAGAAGACACAGAACCCCTGAGTCACTTGGACGAATTTTCCTGCAAGCACTGAAAAAAACAATTAAAGAGTTTTCAGGTGAGCACCAAGTTCTGGGTAAAGGAACTTATACTTTTTCCTTTTATTTTGTTTTTAATTCAGTTGTCAGAGGGCTTTCCAAATAGATGCTGAAGTCTATTAAATAAAAACCATATAATTATTTCCAGTTCATGATTGAGCTACAGAATTTTAAACTATCATTGTTTTGAGATGTAGAAATTAATATATTTTATTTTATGATCCATGTGTACCTAAATTGTGAATTTATGGAGAAAAAATTCTTGATGTCTTATATCTTTATTTTGGGAGTGGGATCTAAGCTCAATTGGAAAGCATTGAAGAATGTGCAAAATGCTGTTTTCAGGAACTTCAGGTTATGGCTTTGGTCTATGAAGTGCCCAATGGCAATTCAGGATATGGTGATGGCTGTGGAAGGATGACATTCATTGGTGAAACAATGAGGTGCAGAACGTGAAAGGGTTTTCAGTATTCATTCTAGTTTAGAAGTGGGAATTTTGATGACCTCCAGTCATTCTTTGTCACATTCCAGAAATGAACCCCCTTCATTTTAAAATTATGAGTACAGTTTATGCAATTCTTTCACCTTTCTTATGTTGGTAATATTATATTTTGACACTTCTTATGACGATTAAGCTTGACACCTCTTATTTTTTACATTTTATAATCTAGATTGGTATTGTTCCCCACCCCCAGTAATAAGGTTCAAGGGGTATGAAAAATCTGACACATACTAAATATTTACCTAAATCCCAAAGATGTCTCTCACTCTCTACCCTAGAAAATTAAAAGAAAATGTAAAAGGAGAAAATTCTCTCACCAGCTGTTCCATACTCAGTGTCTGAATACCTCTTTTACTTTGTAGGAAGTGGGATAAAGAACTGAATGACAAATATAAATGGGTCCCCCTTAATGTTCACAACACTTAAAATACCAGAGGAGGGGCAGGTTCTCCTTCTTCCAGTGATGATTGAGCTAAGTCTTAAGGAACTAGTAAAATCAAGAGGATAAAGAGAATACAGAGTTATTTTGTCTCATAAAAGTTCTTCTTTGGCAATGATACCACACACACACACACACACACACACACACACACACACACTCCATATCCTTTCAATTCTACATTCAGTATTATCTCCTCTCCTCTTCTCCATCATCACAGTGAATGTGACCTGCTCTCTCAATACACAATCATAAAATGGATCCCAGGAAGGGAATCATAATGCTGACAAACTGTAGTAAAATTTCTTCTCTTTTTTTCTAAATGTTCTTTAATATCCACTTAAACAGCTGAGGGCACAAGCAGAAACAAAACTTTATTTATTTTTCACATTGAAAAAAATGAGGATTCTGAATGATATCTGCATTACAAACCAATTTTCCCATTATCTCTTCTTTTGCATGAACACTGTGGATCCTACATCATTTTAAAATGGTCATAAAGACAGGTACAAGATAGATCTAAGTCCTGGTGCTATTTGCAACCACATAGACTTAAAATGTAAGGAGATAAACACCCTTAACACATTAAACCCACTAAGTTAAACAAAACATCTCAAGATATGTACACAGGGTAGAGTTAAAGGCTTTAATACAGCATAACAGTCCATTCCATGTGTTTAAAAGATTAAATAAAAATCATTGCTCTCTCAAATACTGTACTGCTGAGTTTTCACGAAAATCAAGTTTTTACTGAGTTTTCTGATTTACAATAAAATGTACTCACTTAAAATATCTATACTTAAGCTATCATCTGTAAGTCTTTTTTTGCCTATGTGCAAACTGAACACTGTGTGTTTTTAATCCATAGAAATGTTATGTAGTATGTATATTTTAACTGTATGTATTAGGAATAAATGAAACCGTATTTTGGTGACTCATAGTGCATGCATTAAATGAAAACAAAATGTCTACCAAAATGCATTTTTCACTGGGAAAAATAAACATTGGTTCTATGGAAAGTAAACATTAACTTTTGTAGATTTCAGTGTAGGACAGTCTATCACAAACATATTTGCCTCTTTTCCCTCAGAACTGCTTACCTTTCAAATTATAAAATTCAAATGTTAAGAATTTAAAAAATCTTTTTAAGTGTGATTTTATTATTTCAACATTTGTTTTTCATTCCACATGATTTTCAAGCAAGCCCAGAGCACTTAAAGCTGTGACTAGTCATTGTGAGTTTAGATAGCAACATCTGCAACACCTGTGGTGGAAGAATTTTCTGTTAACACATTCAGCAAGTGAGGTGGCTGTTCACACACAACAAGTACATTTGTCAGATGGTCCACAGCTTTCTCAAGTTCTCCTTGAGCTAGTGACTCTTAACCAAGCTGTATTTCGTCAAGGAAGACTTTCTGAACAGCTTCAACATCTTTAAGATCCCGTAACTTGGAAAACACACTCTCTTCTGGGCAAACTTCTTTGTCCCCAAGTGTGATTTTGAAGTTGGTGTTGCTCCACCTCTTGCAATTGAAGTAAATGGTGTAGAAGATGATGAGCCCCATGTACCCTTCGGGTCACTGCACTGCTTAGGCTGACCTCTTCCTCAGGTGCAGGGAGTGCCACTGCCCTCCCTGTAGAGTGGATTGTGGCTGCATGAAAAGAGAGTGAAATTTTAATAAATTTTCTTTATGGTAAAGTTTATGTACTGATTGCTTTTCACTCATCAGGCTTTGCTCTGCCTTAAATACAATAACCTGTAGTCTCCTGGCATGCATTTTTAGTCTCCTTTGCTGCTTTCTCTTTCATTCAGTTGTGTGTACTTCCTTAGTCCTTAACTCACTATACTGGGTGCTTTGATGTGTCATTATTATATTAAGTCCAAAATAATATCAAGACGTGTCAAAAACTCAGAATTCTTCTTATTTCTAAATCCTACTTAATTTTTTAGCCCGTTGTGTTTTTCCTTGTAAATTATCCACCCAACAGCCCACAGTTTTTCCCTTCTTATTTAGTGTATTTCTCTTGCTTTTTCTCCATCATCAAATGTGATGCCCAGGAAGAATGCTATCAGGCTGCCAGGCTCTGATAATTTTAGTAAATTTTCTTTATGGTTAAACTTTCTTTAGGCTTTGTTTGTTGCTACAAACAAAAGATTTAGAGATGATAAACTAGTGGAGGAGAAAATAAAAGTTCCCAACTGATGGCCTCCATTTTGTCAAAAGAAATGAGGTTATTTTTCTAGACAAAGGTCTTTCAAAGATTATTCTTGTATATAATTGCATATTTATATTATGCACTTTACATAGTGGAAACTCTTCATATCATTTTTATTAAAACAAAAATTTATCAAATATTGTATTAAATTTTTATGTATAAAGAATGATGGAAATAATGCACAAAGCTTTTGGAATGCAAAAAATACTTGTATTTTCTATAGAGTCTTGTAGGCAGTTTCAGCAGTATGTTGTATATAAATATATGCTTTTGCTTTCTTAACGTGCTTTGGGAATTTAGACTATTCTATATAAATTCTAGATGGGTAAAATGTTGAATTTATTTGAAAAAAACCTGTTGGGTTGGGTATGTGGCTCAAGTGGTCACATGCTCTCCTGGCATGCGCGGGGTGCTGGGTTGAATCCTCAGCACCACATAAAAGTAAAATAAAAATGTTGTGTCCACCAAAAACTAAAAAATAAATATTAAAAATTTCTCTCTCTTTTTTTTAAAAAAAGTGGTTGCAGATTATGTCCATTATTTCCATTGCGGACACTAAATTTGAAAATTCAAAATTAAAGAGCCCTTGTTGGGGATATAACTCAGTAGTTTAGCACCTGCTTAGCATGTGTGAGGTTTTAGATTTGTAACATGCACTGGAAAAAATAAAAATAAAAAAAATCTGATTTTCATTCATATTTATTCCTTTTCTGACTGCTTTAGTCCTCTCTGCTGAAGCTGTACCTCAGGGCCTCATGCTTGCAAGGCAGGCACTCTATCACTGAGCTGCACCCTCAAACAAAGACCTGACTCTTTTTCTTTTTATTTTTTGAGTATATAGAAGATCTTTAATGGTTTTATCATATACATACAAAAGAGAAACAATCATGCTTGGGTGTTCTCCATGTTAAACAGCATTTCTTAAAAAAAACCCCAAATCATATGTAATAAGTGGAAATATTGATATTCTTGTGTTGTGAAGTTGGGGGTGGGGTATGTGCTATTTGTATTTTCAATTAATAGAGAAGTTTACCATGGTTGTGAGTACAGATTATGCAAACTTATATATATATTTTTTTTTGTGTGTGAGTGTCTCTGTGTGTCTGTGTGTCTGTGTGTCTGTGTGTCTGTGTGTGACTGGTGATTGAACCCAGTATTATGCATATGAGGAAAACTTTTAAATTTGGAACATTTAATAAGTCACATTTGCCACCAGATGGGAGTAAGGCTGATAGCACAGGTTAGAAAATGAGATATATGACTTCAACTGGAGCTCTGTGTGGCTAAATTCACATGGACAATGTTGAATAGAAGTGGAAAAAGAGCCCATTTGTGTATAATGGGTTAAACATTGTCTCCTAGAAAATATTTTTAATTTTCTCCATTTAGAATGATGTTAACCTTGGGTTTAGAATATATAGCTTTTATAATCTTGTGTTCTATTTTACTATCACTAGTTTTTCTTGAGTTTTGAACATGAAGGGTTACTGTGTTTTGTCAAATGCTTTTTCTGTGTCTATTGATATGGTCACATGGTTCTTGTATTTAAATCTATTGATATAATGAATTATGTTTATTGATTTCTGTAGGTTGAACCAAACATACATCTCTGAGACGAGCCCCCACTGAGACCCCCCCACAATCTGATGGATATGATCTTCAGATTCCCCAAGCACATCCACACAGCAGTCCCAAGGTCTCAATGCCATTACAGCTTGCAAACAGAGAGACTACCAGGGATGTACTCACACAAAGGAGTAACCATGCAAAAATGCAGCAAGATGGCAGCCACTAGCACACCCAGCACAAAACCTCACATACAAGCAAACCTGCAGGCACACCAACACTGAACCTCCAGATCCTGGCCAGTGTCACCAGAGTAATATCATGTAACCAAACCTCCAGGAACACTGACACTGGACCTTCAGGCCCTAGATGATGAGTGGCAAGCAGCAGTCTCATTGAAAACCTTTTTTTTTTTTTTTTTTTTTTTTTTTACTCCTAGAATCTTGAGTCATGGAACTACAAGGAATGCAGCCTCCCTCTAATCTGCCAAATTTATGGATACAATATACTGAGTCTTTCCTCCTCCTCCTCCTCCTCCTCCTCCTCCTCCTCCTCCTCCTTCTACTGGAACTGCAACACAGGGGCACTTAACCACTGAGGAACATCTCAAGCAAATTTTATTTTTTAGTTTGAGACAGGTTCTCATTTGTACCTCACTATGTTGCTGAGGCTGTCCTTGAACTTGCAATTCTCCTGTTTCAGGCTCTGGAGTCACTGGGATTGCAGGTGTGTACTCTCATGTTTAACATTTGCTGAATCTTGATAGAGAAGGCCTATCTTAACAAAGCTCCTGCTAAGTGCACACATGTCTCAAGCCTTATAAAAGGCCCAGAAACCTTAATAGCATCACCAAATTGCCAAGACTTCTGGTTGGAAGAGGAGATTTTCAGGTTGCTTGAATGCATGTAGAATAACCTCACACCAATGACAGCCATCACTTCACAGTAACAGAATCTAACTGGGCAATTGTAGCTCTTTAAGTTTTTCTGAAGAAATATACAAACTTACATTGTTAGAAGTTCTCAAGAGTTGAAAAAACACTACTCTAAAATAATTGGTCTTAGAATTCAAGAAACACGTAAATGCTAAAAAAAAAAAGTCAGAAACTTGAACTTCTCAAAGCAACTCAGGAATAATTATTTTCCAAAACTCTGAACTAAACAACTTGAACATGACCAAAATCCCAGGGAGGAGGTTTCAGAGCAAATGAAACTAAAGTAAATTCAAGACTTCCAGGAGAAACAGTACTTTGAGAGAAAACTTACCAACGAAGTGAAGACTATCCAATGTAGTTAATACTCCAAGAAACTTGGTTTCCCCCAAGAGGCACTGAACCAATAAGAAGAAGATTTAGGAAATGTGGAACAAGTGAGATATCCAGAAAGTATTATTTTTTTCAAGAAGATGAAATTGCAGGGATAGCCAAAGAGGCTACACATGAAAAGACACCACAAGTTTTTATTTATTTCTTTATTTGTTTGTTTCTTTGATTTGCTGGTGCTAAAAATCAAACCCACTACCCCATTTGTGCCAGGCATGTGCTCTACCAGTCAACCACATCCTTGACCTCAGGACACCAAAACTTCTATCAGGATTTGTATTTGAGTAAGTATCTGCAACAGGTACCCCTGAGGGATTGATTCCATGATAGAGGTGGCATCACATCTCACACCACCTGAAGAAACAGTGTGAGAGACAGGCTGTGGAATTGTGGAAAGCTTACAGAGTAAACCTAAATCTGTGGATTGAGATTGCTGCCTTGGAATTAACTGATAGGCAAGCTGTTGTACACACAAGAAACATGACAGGAGGCCAGAGTGCCAAGTTCAGATGAAAATACCTATAATCCTCTTCAGTAAAAAGCCTAAAAGAGAGGGTTGGAGAGTGCTTGCACAGTGTGCAGGAAGTACAGAGTTATTTTCCAATTCTGAAAAAGAAAAAAAAACCCACCAACTTCTCATCCCCAATTTTAAAAGTTCCAATGGTATGTAGAGAAATGGAAATACATTTGTATTTTTGGTTTTACTGTTATGTGGTGTTTTGATGTCAGGAATTTTTATAAACTATAATGGGTTAAACATTGTCTCCAAGAGAGTTCTGGGACCTGGGACCTCGTAGTTGTAAATGTGAACTTATTTGGAAATATGAGCTTTGCAATGTAATTTATTTAAAGACCTCCAGATAAGATAACCCAGGATTTATGGTGGTACCTAAATTCAATGATTAGTGTCCTTCTAAGAGAAAGAATATTTGAGACATGAACAGAGGAGAGCCATTTGAAGAGAGAGGTAGAGACTGAGAAATGCTGCCATAATCCAATGAGAGCCAAGCTTGCCATCGGCCACCAGGAACCAGGAGAGAGGCATAGTACAGGAATTCTTCACAGCTGCCAGAGAGAACCAATCCAGTCAGCACCATGATTTTCAACTTTAGCTTTCAGAACTAAGGGAGTTGCCTAGTTTCTGAGGCTGGCTGTGGGGTATATGCTCAGAAACTGGTAAAATTGTTGTGGATGCTGGGTTGTGGAAGAAGATGAAAGACTCTGTTGGGGTAACAGATATGCTTTATTTAAAGGTGGCAGTAGTCCCCAGCTTTAAATACCAGTTCCATTTTGCCCCAGCCAGTTCCATTTACCCCAGCCAGTTCCATCCAGACCCTGCGTGAATTCATATGCCATTTTTTGAGGCAATGCAAAGAAAAACATTTTCAATAAATTATATAAATTGGTGCATGTTCAGAAGCAAATGTTTATGTCCTTGAGTGCATATGCAGAATCAGAATATTCCAGACCTTGGCTACATACTGAAAACATAACCCACTAGAAGCCTTGACTAGAGAGCCTAACTACTGCCACTTGGGGCCTGCACAACACTGACCTCAAACTTGTGATTCTCTTGCCTCAGCCTTAAAGGTAGCTGGGATTACAGATATGTGCCACTACACCTGTCTAAAATGCATGGAATTCTAAAGACACAAACCAAAGAAATCAAGAAGCCAGCAGGATGGAAAGGACAGGAAAGGATTTCCCCACACAGCCTTTGGAGGGTGTTTGACCTTTTTAATCACTTGAATTCAGACTTCTGGCCTCCAGAGGTATGAAAATAAGTTGTTTAAAGGCACCTACTCTGTGAATTTTTTATGGCAGCCCTAGATAACATTCCTAATATACACGGAGGGTCACACTGGGAGAGTCATTTTATTTTATGTGCCTCCAATTACTACAGTCAGCACCCAAAGTGGAGATATCAAGGCTAAGAGACTTCTGAGACTCAAAGTAATAAGAAAAATAGTAACTGACACTGATAATTGAAGTGCATGATCATATATCATGTGCATTATACAGGCTAGTAGGAAAAATGAAAAAAAAATAGAAATATAACTAAAAGGATAAAATTTTTGGATCTAGTATAACTGACACTAGATTACTCCTTGAACAAATAAGATAAAACAGCAGTACAAAAATCCAAGATTTTGCCTTGATTGTCACTGTGTTAAATGCTTCCCCTGTGAAACTAACACTCAAAGCATAGTTGATGATTATGGGGTCCTACATTTGCACCTATTTTGACCCCCATAATTTTATTTGGATGCATTGAGAAAAATAGTGTTTGATCTCTGACATACAGAATAATATATAAGCTTTTTCTTAAATGTATTTTTCTAAACTTTCATCAAAGAGATTATAGCCATACTTTTCATAAATGGTTTATTTAGAATCATAGAATCTGGTATTTTATATTCAAATATTCATTGTGTAGGTAAAAATGTAAATATTATTCATCTGTTGAGAAACCACAAAATGACACTACTTAAAAAAATTCACCATGTACAGCAGTTGGGCCTCTTCATATTTTTAATAACACATTTATTTTTAGAGCAAGTTTTCATCCACAGGAAATTGAGTAGAAAGTTGAGTTCCCATATGTTCTCTTCCATCCTACACACACATGCCTGGCCACTATCCAAGTTCTGCCCTGGAGAAGTATGTTTGTTTCCATGAATGAAAAAACTCTTATCATTCAAGTCATTGCCATTTTGTCATTTACATATGGCTACAGTTGAATCCATCCATTTCTGAGCAGTGATAGCACTCATTACTTCATATCAACTATTCAGACCCATAACACTGTATGGCCTATTAGTCCCTGAAGATAATTCAATATGAAATTTTAGATACATTAAGTTGTTTCTCTTTCCTTAAAGAGCATTGACCAAGTTTTATATTTGTCAGGCCACCATGGGCACAATCATTCCCCTGAGGATTTCACTGTGAGGAGCAAGGTCTGAAAGTGTGTTTTCATCAATATCTGTCATCAAATTGACACAAAGTACCATCAAGGTCAAGCATAAAATGCTTCACTTCAACTGGCAACCACAACTGCTATTGCAACTGAGAAATAGGACAAACAGCAGAACTCAGAAGGAAAGTGGTCCAAGCTCTGCATATTCAGAGGATCACTACTGCACAGGGCTTCACACTTCAGCCACTGACCAGATTTCATGGATAAAGCATCAGTGTAAGTGAACATTTTTCAAAAACTTAATTACACTATATGTTCTTCTAAAACTTGCCTTGTTCACAACATAAGCATGTCATGGAGCATGGACATATAGATATTTGTCCTAAAACTTTTCAAATTTAACTTG
Source organism: Callospermophilus lateralis (assembly GCF_048772815.1). Taxonomy (NCBI): domain Eukaryota; kingdom Metazoa; phylum Chordata; class Mammalia; order Rodentia; family Sciuridae; genus Callospermophilus; species Callospermophilus lateralis. The sequence continues at coordinate 35,212,573 of NC_135311.1, read as the reverse complement.
AAAACATTTTATATTTAAAGAGATGTTAAAAATGTGATGGAATGACTTACTTTGTATTTCCATGCCCAGTTTGTTTCTCCCCTAAAATGATCATACATTTCCATGGCACAATTTGCAAAAATAGGAAGCCTACTTTGGGAGGTTATCACAAACTGAAGTCAGACATTTTTCAGAGTTCACCAGCTTCTGTATGAACATCCTATGTTCTATTCCATGATCCAACCTAGAATGGTGCATTGAATTCACTCTCATATCTCCTTTGGTTTGAGTTGAAAGATCTTATTTTACTTTTCATGACCTTCACAATTTTGGGGAATACTTCATAGGTCTTTTGTAAAATGATCTTGAGTTTTGGTTTGCAGCTATTTTTCTCATAGATAGACTAGAGACATAGTTTTAGAAATAAAGAACACACACAAAAGAACTTCTTTCCTCATTATATAATATTAAAAGTATGTGATATCCACATAGTCTGTGTATTAAAAAAAGTTCATTGGTTTTAACAAATGTGTCATTCTGACTAGGGATGTTGGAAACGAGTGAAGCTACACACTTGTATTTAGAAAGAGGGGGCAGTTAATGCATGTATTTTTTTTTATTTCCTCTCAGTTTTGCTGTTAACATAAAACTCCTTAAAAATAGTTTAGGAAATATAAGGGAAAGAGGAAGATCCCACTTTACTGGCTTCAATGAAAAATGAGTCCTTGTCCTGAGTGTGAGAAAGAACTTCATTTGTTTTTATTTCCCAAGGAAAAATAAATTATATTTTCTTAGATCAATAGAAAGATGAAAACATCAAAATAATGTTTATTGCAGACAATGATATAAAAATTCATCCTACAAAATGTCATTCAGCTTAAATCATAAAATTATGCAATCTTAAATCTGACAAATTCACAATACATGTAAGCAGTCATAGTATGTAGTGCATCTGGAACACATAGTTTGCCAATCATTTTATGTTCCACAAAAGATGACCATCATTAAAAGAAAAAAAAATTGAGTCAACACAATTTGGTAATTTACACTGTCTTTATATTTAAAAAGAAAGTTATATTCAACAAAATGCCATTTTTATTTTTTCATTGGGTATTAAACCCAAGAGTATTCTACCAAAGAACTACATTCCCAGCCCTTTTTTTCTTCTTCTTCTTCTTATTTTTAATTATTTTGAGACAGGGTCTTGCTAAGTTTCCCAGGCTGGCCTCAAACTTGAAGTCCTTCTACATCAGACTCCCAAATTAACCAAATTTTGTGAATTAATAGGCATGCGCCACCATGTCTGGATCAAGTACAAATTACTTAAAAAGCACTAAAGAACAGTATTGTAAACTTCAACTAGGAAGGGCTGCCCGAAATGTAAATTCCCCAGGCATAGAGTTCCTGACTTATCCCTGTTCACTTGTGGCCAGTGTGAACAAAAGGCCTGACTGGGAAATTCAAAGAGCCAGAAGGGTACCGCCATATAAGAGAACTCTTGGCAACATTCACAAAACTCACATTTTCACTCTCAAAATCAAGAAACACACCAACCCGGCCCTGAGGCTTCTCTATGTAGTGAGAAAGCATTGGGGAGGTTGTCAAGAGACTATGGTCATCATCTTCTTTCACAAAAAGGAGAAGAAACACGTCTTCGGATTCAATCACTGTGCCATTCCTTGCTATCCAGGAATCCTTACAGACTCCTACAGCCCAGTCTAAAGGGTCCTTCATATCTAATTCCCAGTACAATTTCCCAGAGTTGAAACTCTCTGTTCCCCATGCAGCAAAACAGTTAATTCCATCAGAATTCAAAGATGAGTCTGGAAGGACGTGCCCAAATCTCAAACTTCTCACATCATCAAATAGCTTGAGGTTATCACTGGACACTGTATTTTCAAAGGATATATCCACTGTAGAATGAAGAGAATATTCAAATCAAAACCAACTTTTAAATTGCTGTTAGATGAGAAGGTCTACCTGAGTCTTAATGTTGGGGGGATAGGGTGGAAGAAGAAGAGGGGTAATTGTGGCTGAAGTGCATTGCACTCACAGGTTTCTAGAATGCTGCAGAAGAAACAATAGTCCAACCAAAATGAAAACACTGCTAAATATATGGACACTGTAATAAAAGGGTGGGCATGTCTACTTCCAGCTTGTTACTTTTCGTTTCATATGAGAAATTGAAGGTCTGCATTTCCATTCAATCCAAAGCAATAATTCCTTGCTATGGTTCCTATTTAGTTCTACCATGGAAATCTAAAAACTGCTTCATCATATATCAACTTGTCTTTTTTTGATGCTTGTGAAATATTGCTCTGTGCATTCAGTTATTTTATGTTTGTTCATGCATGCTATTATATTAAATTTAATGCATTTAGTATATTACGTTTAATAAAATACGTATCACACATTCAATTTCTAAGATATTTTAAGGGTAATGTTTAAATAACCTTCATCACTCAGTGCAATTATTTTAAAATGGGAACATACTGAACTAATTTCTAATTGTCTTATTGATTGAAATGGTTTTGTATGTATACCCCGAATCACATTTATTATTATACCAGTGATCACTTATTTCTTTTTTTATTTAATCATGGTGATCAGATTACTAAATATAATTATAAATACCAATTGGCAGACCATTCCCTTTGGGTAAATTAAAGGTTAATAAACGGAAAGTTTTCCCATAGAAAATCATTATTGAAAGTCATGACACTATGCTCCCATTACTGGGCTGACACTCACCTTGGAAACACTTGAGCCTGTCTATCAGTCCAGTAATGGTCTGGGCAGGAAGTGCTGGCTTTATAGGCTGAGGCAAGTGCAGCTGCACTGATTCACTCTTGAAAGTAGGAAGAGGACATGAATCTTCTGGTGACAAAAATGACATCACAGTTTTTAAGGAACTAAACAACAATTCTGCTGAAAATGTTTCTTGAAACACTTTCTTCATGAATGTACATCTGTGAACATGAGAAGGGACTGTTTCTAGGAATCTTTCTTACTTAATTTGCCAGTTAACAACCCATTTCTCAGAGGTACCCATGTCTCTCATTAGTTAACTAGGAAAAACTGTCCCATGTTTTTGATTTGCAATGTCAAATCATACATGGTTGCATTTATCTTATTTATTTATTTTTTTAAAGAAAGAGTGAGAGAGAGTGAGAGAGAGTGATAGAATTTTTTTTAATTTTTATTTTTTTTTTAGTTTTTGGCATACACAGCATCTTTGTTTTGTATGTGGCGCTGAGGATCGAACCCAAGCCCCACGCATGCCAGGTGAGCACGCTACCGCTTGAACCACATCCCCAGCCCCACATGGTTGCATTTATGAATGTCAACATTCAGCCCAGGATGACATATATTCCTCAACCAACAGTGGAAATAGAGGCTGACTTCTCATAAAGGGGAACAGGAAATCATATTCAAACAAACACATGAATACACAGTTGATTACTCTCTACATAAACTATGCCTTCACTTTGTTAGAAACAACTTAAACACTTTCATAGCTCTCAATGGTATCCCAGTTTACACTAAAGTCAAAATTTACCTGGTCAATAGGTCTCCCAAGTCCTGCAAAGAAAACAAAACAAAAAAAGGCTTATTGTTTTTTAAAGAAATCGAATAGTATTTTGTTTTTGGAAAGATCATGTAGTATCAAATATCATCACATCAATGCTTCTTATGAATTCATTTTCATCTCTCAGAACAGTACCAGCAAAGCATATTTAAAGATTCTGAATTTGTGATTAAATCAGAATCCAGAGGGTCTAAAAAGTGTGAGAATGAAGGATATCAGTAATACACAGTGTTTACTGTCCCCAATTCCATAACTTTTAAACAGAAGAAAGAGAACATAAGGTTTTCCAAGATGTCTGCATATTGTCAAATGGTAAGAAAAAAAATGAAATGTTCATGAATAAATTGTTATTTTTCTGGATCTTAGAGAAGCAAGATACAACAGAAAAATTAAAAAAAACTCTAGGAGAGCTACTCACAATGTTTCATAAATCTTGCTTATTTATATTCAGGATAGAAGGTAAACTTTAAGTAGATTTCTATCCAACCAGGAAAGAACTCAATAATTGATGCAAGAAACATAAGAACTACCAAATAATGTGGTCAAAATTGAGAACCCCAAGTCATATAAAATACTTTCAAGCACAACTCAGTTCTTACCTGGAACAGCTCCACATATGGTTTATGGGACATTTTCACCAGCTCCATATATATTTCTCTTAAGTCTTTCTTCTTTTGAACCATATTGGCTTCACTTTTTTTGAGTTCCTCTAAAAATCTTTTGTTTTCCTTTCTAAGAATGTCTAGATGTCGATTTTCCTCCTCATGAAGAACTGGATGTAGTTTCCTGTACTCAGCCCTGATCAGTTCTTCCCTGAGATACACATAGTACTGTAGAGATAGATTGTCTAGATCACAATTCCAGTATGATTTTATCCTCCTCCACCTAAACCTCTCTCTTTGACCATTGTCTTTTTACCAGTATGTTACATATGCCATAATTTTATATTCATCCACATTTCAGAAATTAGAAACTCACTAATTTTTATCTTTATCCTTTCCCTAGTTTTTATAACAATGGCAAGGAAACAAACCCATCCTTCCCTCCAACCACTTTTATCTGCTTCATGAATGCCTGAAATATCTTAAGAAAAGGTTTTGATTGACAATTTATCCTTCAAATATAAATTTCTGTATGCAAGCAATTAGAATTTATAGCTGTCACTTAAATCACTATATGCAATATTCTGATCTCTGGTTAGAAAATTAATTTTCATCTCCAACCTCTCTATGACACTACCTGGTCATATGTTTGATCTACAAATTCAAATTTTACTTTTAGGATTCAAAGTCACCAGAAATGATGTACCTAATATCCTTATACCATGATGCTATAGTGAATAATGGACGCATTTCTAGTATGTCTGTTTCAAGCTGAGTCTCAAGGAAATAGACTCATACTTACAATCCATGGACTGATTATTTTGTTCTCTTCATTTATATTTCTTTGATTTACTTGGATCTTTTCCCGTAATGATCTTATTTGCTTTAGGAGCTTCTCCTGTAAAAGAAATATAAACTCAAACAATAGAGAAGCAAGCACATTTGGTTTCAATCTCACAATGATAGAGAATTAAAAAAAAGAGATAAGTACTTCAGTGAGAAAAAAATCATATTGCTTTCCTTTTGCTATTGATGATTGCGAATTTTAGGAGATTTCAGACTGCAAAAGTGCATAATGTAGCCATGTGCCTAGGGATAGAGATAAAGATGAATAGTTTTTAGATAATGTGGCAATTGGCTTCAGAATTTTGTTTTCTGATGCTCTACCCTGCAAATTCCCCAAAGCCTTTTATCTTATTTATTCCCTAGTGTTAGTAAATATTCATGCTGTATAGAAATGTATTGCATTTGTCATTTTGGTAGCCAGTAACTCTTTTCAAAATGAGCAGTTTCTAATGCCTTAACCATGAAAATTAAAATTAAAGTGACCAAGTACTTTATCACTACCTCTGTGGAATCAAGCTCCACAAAGGCAGGCATCCTTGCATATTTTATTTATTGCTTACATCTTTGGTTCTTAGCTTCTTCCTTGATGCTTATAAAATTACCTAGCTCAGAAAAGAGTAGGGCAATCATCATCATCCAGATCCTCAGCTCTTTTGTAATCTCTTAGCTCTACTGTTCAGTCTTCACAGTGCTCTCACTGGTGTCACTTACCTGGTATTCCTCCACAGCCCTTTCCACTGAAGGGTGGTTGTGAGCTCTGAGCTCCTGAGGGTTGCAGCAGAGCAAACAGAGCAGGTTCTTGTTCTCCTCACAGAAAATCTTCTTTGTCTGCTGGTGGGTCACACATATATTTTTCTCAGAGTTCAGGAATTGCCTGAGATGAGCCTGCCTTGCAATAGATGTAAGATTCTTCAGAAGAATATTGTTTTTGACATCTCCCTGCTGTGACGGCTCCCTACACACAGGGCAACAGGCAAGAATTTGGGCTTGTCCCCAGGGAATGAAGAAACAGGGCCAACAAAAGCTGTGCCCACAGCCTATGGTGACTGGGTATATAAGGTACTTCAGGCAGACAGAGCAAGTGAGTTCTTTCTGGAACACTTGTGGTATTTCTGAATCCATTATTCTAAGGGAAGAAAACCATAAGGATTTAATCATCTGCCCTTAAAGACATAAAGACCTGAACCAATTTTTACTCATATTCTCATTGATTAGCACACTACTGTCTAGGGAATAATAAACTTGCTTTTGTACATGACAAAATAGAACAAAATGAGTAAATAAAGAATGCAAATAAATCAAATATTTAAGTGAGTAGCTCTCTATACAAGTCTGAACTATTATCAAGCACCTTTCATACTGTGAAAATATGTAATTATTTTAATCTGCTCCAGAAAACAAAGACTTCTTTACAGTTTTTATTTAGCTAAAAATCTGGGTTCTCATTTCTACTACAGTTGAACTTCTAAGAATGGAAGAGATAAAATATTCCTAAAAATATTTTTGGATCTACAGGTAAAAAAAATATACATTATCTGAGAACTAGTTTCAGAGTGCTTATGAAGTATGTAGGAGCACTGGGCATGGTAGCACACACCTGAGACAGAAGCAGTGCAAGTCCTCACCAGCCTCAGCAAAAGCAAGACTCTAAGCAACTCAGTGAGACCCTGTCTCTAAATAGAATCCAAAATAGAAATGGGGATGTGGCTCAGTGGTCCAGTGCCTCTGAATTCAGTCTCAAGTACAATCATTCAATCAATCAATCAATAATCAATAAATAAAAAATAGAAATAAAAAGAAAAGAAAAAAGTTTAAACTACGAAATTACATTTGATTTTGTTTGGGAAAGTAGTAGCTACAGCTCTTGTAGCAATTGTATATGTACCTTAAGAATTACTCTATGGTTTCAGCAGTTATTGCTGCAGGATTGAAAATTGAATTAAGCTTCAGGATCAGGCATTCAAAGTGTGGAGGAGGTCGATTTTGATGTCATTCAGCCAGGTGAGCTTCAAACTCTATGCTGGAGAAGAATGAGCTGGTCTCCTGGAGTGCACTTTTATTGAGTCCCTGAAGACCACACCCACTTCTTCCTTGATTGCATTCAGAGTGTTTCCAATCAGTGTTAGGTAAATAGTGTAGGTAATTAGATTAGCATGGGCGATTAGATTAGTGTGAGTGGTTTGGATGTGTGGGTAATTAGTTTTCAGGTAGAAAATTTTGATGTAATCCCTTCTCTAATCTTCATAAACAAACATTTAGAGTCTTGCCCACAGCTACTGACTTAAAAAAATTGCATCCCCAAATTCAGATTATATCTAAAGATTTTCAGTTGTGTTCTTTTATTTTTCACCTTTTAGAACAGAAAGAGGGGGACATCATATGTGATTATTTTAGTATGTGTTTTTGAACATTTATAAACATTTTTCTTTCTGACTTTTGCTTTAGTCTTATTCTCCCATGTGGAGAGGGATTTAGTTTAGAAATTTTGTTTTCCTGACCAGCTGAGGTGGCCCACACGTATAATCCCAGTTCCTGAGGCTGAGGCAAAAGTATCAAAAGTCCAAACCAAGCCTTAGCAATTTAGTGAGGCCCTAAGAAAAATACAGAAAGACTCTATCTCTAAAATATTTAAAAGGGCTGAAGATGTGGTTCAGTGGTAAAATGTCCCTGCATTCCATTTCTGTTTAAAAAAAAGAGAGAGAAAGAAAGATAAGAAAGAAAGAAAAAAAGAAAGAAAGAAAGAAAGAAAGAAGAAAGAAAGAAAGAAAGAAAGAAAGAAAGAAAGAAAAATAGTTTTGCTTTTATTTTTGTCACATCAATCTTATGCTTTCCCAAAAGAGACCCAGGACTCTTCCTTGGGGCTGCTTCTTAACTAATGCCACATACACAGCATGAACTGCAAGAGCAAAGATGGCCACATTCCCCACACCCCATCCTGTGTGGCAGTGAAAATTAGTCACCATGAAGCCTCTATTGATTCTTTCTAGCTTTGGTAGACTTTCCTGGAACCTCCCTTTTACACAGATTAGTATCAAAGATGATTTTGTCCAATAGATACTAATTATGATTTTAGCATGTAAAAACAAGGAGACTTCAAAAAATATCATATTGGATGGTATGGTATGAAAGCATCAGTTTTGGTTTATAATACAAGAATCCGGGGCTATAAAGAAAAATGTTAGAAGTCACTGCCCTGAGATTTCCTCTGCTACAAAGGCATTAGGCTGTCAAGGAGGCCCTATTTCTTCCTCAGATTATCAGAGTGATAGATGAGGGAAGCACCTCATTTCCAGGGACCTCAAATGTTCACATTTGCTAAATTGAAGAAATCAAGTAGATACAACCTCTCAGACTCTGAATTATAGACAGAGTGGCTATAAAGTACTATGGTTTAAATGTGGATTTTCTCCAACTAATCTCAAGTTGAAATATTATTGCATAGAGCACTAGTATTTTGAGATGAGGTCTTTAAGTCATTAAAAAGAATTAGTGCCTTTCTCCTTGGACTGAGCCTGAATGAAGGAGTAAATTCTGGGCCCTTGGAAAATGAGTCATTTTTGAGAAGGTGGGTTGTTATGAAGGGTGTCACACATGTGTTCCGACTTTCTTCACTGGACAATTTCTCCTACTGCTTCTCTGCTATGTGCAGATTCAGCATGAAACCCTCACCAAAAATTCAGGCATCATAACCTAGAACTTACCTGTCTTCAGAACTGTGAGATCAATGAATCTTTTCTTTATAATTTACCCAGATTCAGGTATTATATGAAAAGAACAGAAAATGGACCAACAAAGAAAAGAAAGAGACACATTCTCTTACATTGTATTTTACCTTTATTAAATCAAAAATTATCTATTCCTTCATTTTGTTACATTTCACAAATAAAACCAGAAAAAATGTCCTACTTCATGTATCATAGGTGATTATATTCTCAAAATAAATTAATTAAAAAATGCATAAATTTTAAAACTTTATGTAATTTTAATATTATCACCACATTTAATAACAGATTAAGCAGGTTTTTACAAAATTTGAAGTAACCTAAACTTAAAAAGATATATTCTGTTTGACTTTTTTCATAAGACCCAAGGGAGAGGGCTTCCTTAGATATTGGATTTTCCAGAGTATTAGTGGCACAGTCCTTATGTATATCTGGTCAAAAAGCTTTGATATGGGGAGAGAAAAAATAGGAAGAAATACTGTATATCAAAAACTTTGAGAAACATTAGTAGAGATCACAGTTCTACCTTCACAATCTAGGAATACTCTTATTCAGCCAATGGCCTTAGTACTTATTGAAATACAAGTGGGGAGTTGGTAAAGAGAGTGTAATGGGAACCCTCCTTAACACATCCAAAGAGAAAGAGCCGTTCACCTCATCCATATTGTCATCTTTGTTCCCTTTCCAATAATCATTACAGACTCCAAAAGCCCAGTTCCAAGAGTCTCCCACTTCCATCTCCCAGTAATATCTGCCCGTGGTAAAAGTCTGAATACCCTAGGCAAGAAAGCATTTTGATGTTGGAGTGATCCAGGAGGCACCTTGAACATCACATCCAACATTCACACTTCTCAACTCTCAATACAGGAAGATGTGGCAGTTGAATCTTTCAGACGCAGAGTAAGAAAAGAACTGTAGACCTCTATGTAAACAGAATAAGAAGTTAAAGTTCTAAGAAAAGTCATTCTGTGAAGAACTGACATTACTGGAAACTGTGAAGTTATAGCAGCAATGATGATTTTGGCTGTAACAAATAATACAATTGTGGGCATAAAGAGTTAAACTGCAGAACAAATAAATTTTTATTTATTTGTTATTTATTTATTTATTTTCACTTATTTGTTATTTATTTATTTTATTATTTATTTGCCACAGATATGGAAAATTGTTGAACATGTGAAAATTTAAATACTGAGTCAAATATGAGATCAATATCTTTGAATTTAATTTTTATTTCAAAATAGCTACAGAAATTATGTCCTTAACTCTCTTCAGGCATCAAAAATATTTGTATCAAAATAAAATTCCCATTTCTAAAAAATGGTGTCATTAATTTGAATGATGTGAAAATTTCCTCTCTTTTCAGTTTCTCTATACAACTGGATAAAACAATTTATACATTTTAGAAAGAGTAATTTAAAACTTATTTATGCAAAACTCCTCATTATCCCTGATTCTTGTGCATTGTCTGCACTGGACTGCATTTTTTAGATTTAACATGTAGCTTTTTAGACTGAGATTTAACGTGTAGCTTTTTTATCAATTTATAAAATTCATTTTGTTTTTATTATTTCTTCTTGGCGATTAGGCTGATTTCTTCTCTTAGTTTTTATACATCAGTTCAAAAATTTATGTTATATAAATTATATATACCCTTGGTAAAAACAACATAAAGTCCTAGTAAACTATTTACCTCTGAAAGCTCCTCTCAATGATTAAAATTTATGCAGGAGTAAGGTGGCCCATGCCTGTTATCTCAGGTATTTGAAAGACTAAGACAAGTAGTACAAGGCCAGCTTGCACAAATTATTGAGAACTTGTTTTTTAAAAAAAACTGGGCTTTGCACATTTGGCTCAGTGGTGGGGTGCTTGCCCAATATGTTGGTGGTCCCTGATTAAAATGATAGTATTTTTTTTTCAAAATTGAACATATTTAGCAACTGCATCATTTTGTTTAAAAATTGAATAATGAAGCTTAAATATGAATTTAGTTTCATTTATTAAAAATTTCAATTTTTACATCACTTGTTTTATATATACCTAAATAAATATGAGCCTGGGTTATTTTTAACTCTTAAATTTTAATTTTTTATTTTTAACTTTTATTTTTTTTCACTTTTTTATGCTATAAGTCTGAGGCATATCAAAGATTTGCAGTCATTATTTATTTGTTTCTGGAAATTGTTTATTGAAAATATTTTTAAAAGAGGAAAACAATATCCACATTGTCCTAAAAACAAATAACAGATTATAAAAATATTGCCAATGGACTTACCCTTACCTCAAAAGCAGTTGAGCCAGTCAATTAGTCCAGTGATTGGCCCTGAACTGAGTTCTGGATTTACATATTGGGCTACACACAGCTGCATGAATTCAATTTTGCAAGAAGGAAGATGCAGTTAACATATATACAGTCCCAAAATTGTGACTTTTCTTAATAAGACAAAATATAAGGATTCTTGCAACATACAGAAAAATAAATAATAGTGTTCTAAGTGTTTAAGAGCAAAATTATATTCCACATGTGTGGTGGAATGAAAAGAATTAGCACTCATGATAAGATACTGCATTATGTAAAGGTTTTTAAAAATATTCTTATACTCTTTTGGAGAACAACATATTTAATAATAAAATATTTACTATTCAGAAAAATAAGTTTTTATATCTTGTACTAAGACTGAATATAGGGTCTCAAAAATGCTAGGCATGCTTTCTCACACTGAGCAAATACCTAGCCTTTTAAAAAATTTTATTTATTTATTTTTAAATTTTGAGACCAGTTCTCACTAAGTTTTGAAGGCTGAACTTGAACTTATAATACTTCTCTATCAGACTTCCTAGTTACTGGAATTACAGGTGTATACCACCATGCCTGGTGTAAAGAAGATTAAAAAATCTGGATGCTGTTTCAAATGCCTGTAATAACCAGCAACTCACGAGGTGAGGGAGAAGGTTCACAAGTTCAAGACAAGCCTTAGGATTTAGTAAGGTCTTAAGTAACTTAGTGAGCTTCTGTCTCTAAATAAAAAAAATTTTAAAAGGATGCAATCTGGCTCATTGGATATGTGGTCCAGTAACAATCCCCCCAAATTAAGTTTAAAAAGAATTCTTAATAATGAAAGATAAAAATTGATGAATGAAAAATTAAAATTATTAAAATATGAAGATTTTTCTGAGAGAAAAAACTTCAAAGTCACTGAATTTTTAATTTTAAATTTTTTAAAAGCATTTTTTCTGCCCTCAGAAAAGGAAAATGAAGCTTAATAATGCAATACAGATTGTTGACTCTTTTTCTAAGCTTCTTCTCCTAGAACAGAAGCCCCAGGTTTCTGTGCCTCACAGGTGCTGAAAAAAATCAGGGGCAAAGATACAGAACCACAAAAGCAAATAAATGGAATTGTTATCAATCAGGGATGTAGCCATTGATTTGACCAAAGAGGAGTTGAAATGCCTTCAGCTTGATCAGAAAAAAAATATATAGAAATGTGATGTTAGAGAACTATAGAAACTTGGCCTTCCTGGTCATGACTCCTAATCATACCCAAGAATATTTAACAGAAAAAGGCATAGAACATATATTTCACAAAGTGATAAGTGAAAAATATAGAAATTGTTATCTTGACTATTTACAACAAAAGAAAATATGGAAAAATACAAGTGAGAGTAAACACCAGAAATCATATAAAAAAATCATGCCTTGTTTACCACCAAAGAAATTATACTGGAGAGAAGCCCTACAAATATAAACAATGTTGCAAAGCTTCTAGTAAAAAAAATGGTCTTATTTACCACAGAATAGCCCACACTGGAGAGATACCCTACCAATGGACAGAATGTGATATAGTTTCTAAAGAAAAATCAATTTTTATTAAACAAAGCAGAATTCACACTGAAAAAAGCCCTATAAATGTGAAGAATATGGCAAAGTTTTTAGTCAAAAATTTAACCTTATTTACCAAAGAAGAATTCACACTGGAGAGTAGCCCTACAAAGGTAAAGAATGTGGCAAAGCTTTCCATTGAAAAACAGGCCTTATTTGTTGCAGCAAAATTTACATTGGAGAGAAGTCCTACAAATGTAATGCATGTGACAAAGGTTTTACTCAAATATCAACCTTTCTTTGCCACAGAAGAACTCACACTGGAGAGAAGCCCTACAAATGTAAAAATTGTGGCAAAGCTTTCCATAGAAAAACAGGCTTTATTTGTCACAATAGAACTCACATTGGAGAGAATCCCTACAAATGTAAAAATTGTGGCAAAGCATTTAGTCAAAAAACAGATCTTCCCAACATAGGTGTTTAGTGCAAACAGGGACCCGAGTAGGACTTGAGAGGTGAATTCTGTGGTCTTCTGATGCTCTAGTGAAGTTTCTCTTATAAGTTTAGTCCTTTCCTTTATTTCTCATCAAGATTTTAGCGAGGTCTGCCCAGATTCCAATATCTGGTATCGTTTAGGAATGTAATTAAAACTTGCACACAACCTTTAACAATGTAAGGTATCACTTTTTGATTTTTGTGCTTTTGATCTTAGCTTAACTTCACTTCTTTATAGCTCATGGATTTTCATGTCTGTTAGAAAAACAATGCCACAATCTAGGATGCTGAGCTTCTTGCCTGCTGAGTCCTTGTAGTATCCCGTCCTATATAAGATAGCAGAAGCTCCTTGGTCTTAGGTGAGGAATCCACAGTGACTCATGTGGACAAGTGCCTACTATAGCTACCATTATCGAGAAAGCATGGTGCATGAGAATTGAGGCAACTGAGTATTGAAGGAAATATTTCACATTTATTTCTATTTCCTTGTGTTGATTGGCTTTAAACTTTAGTGGTTACGGTATGTGAGAAAAATAAGAAAGTACTATTCAGTAAAAAATTCTTCAGAACCTGGTTTTGAGGAAGTACTTTGGTTGCGTTAAAGTTTAAAGATATCCTAGACCTAACAAACTAGCAAACTATTTTTTTTAAATTCAGACTCTTCAAGAGAAACTAAATGAAATGAGCTCTGAACTAAAGTCTGCTCAGGAGTTATCTCAGAAGCAAGATGGTACAATTCAAAGCCTCAAGGAAACTCTGAAAAGCAGGGAAAATGAGATAAAATATTTAGCAATCAAGAACCTGTGAGAAACCAATTTGTTCCATCAAAGTCGACAGTATTCTATATTTTGTAGAAATATGTATTATCAGACTAACAAATCTTAATCTGGAAAAATTGTATCTTAACCTAAATTGGTGTTTTGTAAGAATCCTGTTACTAAACAGGCAAGATAACTGAATTTATATTTAGTTTGTTAACATGTTTGGCGCATCCTCTCTCATTTTCAGACTGAGGAGTTATACCAGGTGATTGAAGGTCAAAATGACACAATGACAAAACTTCGAGAAATGCTGCACCAAAGCCAGCTTGGACAGCTTTAGGTATGTGAACATCATAGGGAGAGACTTCAGTTGGGCATGTGCCATTTGGTTTTATGTTTTGTCTTTACAGTCTTCTCAGGTGTTCAATGCTTGCCCTCCTCGTGAGGATAGTTTTTTCTCTTTCTTCAGAGCTCTGAGGGTACTTCCCCAGCTCAGCAACAGGTGGCTCTGATTGATCTTCAGAGTGCTTTATTCTGCAGCCAGCTTGAAATACAGAAGCTTCAGAGGATGGTAGGACAGAAGGAACGCCAACTTGCTGATGCCAAGCGATGTGTGCTATTTGCAGAAGCTGCAGCAAACAAGAGCAAACAGCAGAAAGAAGCTTCTTGGAAACATAACCAGGTAAATCATTAACCACTTTGTAGCCCCAAATGCTGACTTTGCCCTGATAGTAACTTTTTAGCAGGACTGTGTATGTTGAACCTCAAACTTTGAGTCATTTTTTTTTAATCTGAGTAATTCAGTTTAACATTTGTTGCCCATGTGTCATGTGCCAGATATTGGACTACATTGTGGAAGTAAATTGGTGAAGACCACAGGCTCCTTCCTCTTAACTTACTTATAATTTAGTGTGAGAAAAACACATGAACAGAATATCAGTATGGTTAATACTGCAGAGGAGCCATGTATGGATTTTTATAAGAATATGTAGGGGGGGCTGAAGAGGGAGTCAGGGAAAGCTTGATGAAATATGAGGTGTTCTGGAAGCAGGGGGAGGTGTGAAAGTCAGCCAAACAGAAAAATGGGAAAGAATGTCCAAGGTCTTAGAAATGGAAAGTACAATTAGTCATGTAATTTGAAAAATGCCTAATACATAACTCTTAAATGAATTTCTTTTTCTTCTTGGTTTAGAGTATATTCTTTCTCACTCTCTCAGTCGGTTTGTTTGAAGATCTTAAGATCTTTTTTGTGCTAGCTTCTCTTAGACTCCCTGACACTCAGATTTAAAAGTACAGTTTTTGAGGCATCTTCCTGGTTTAGTACTTTGGAGGATAAATATGAGACCTGAATTTCCTTTAGAAGTATTAAAATTCAGTTGTCTTGATAGTTTGGGGGTAGTGGTAGAAGGATAGGGATGGAAATAATTCTCAACTTTTTATTATGTACACAAAGGAAACATATCCTAAGTTTTGTTTAATTGTTATATAGAGCTCCCTTTCTTTTTTTACAGTACGTTGCAGATATACCTATCATTTATAAATATCTGCACACATATTTATATAAATGTGTAGACCATAAACATGCAAAGTATTCACTTATAACTCATGGGTGTGTGAAAAAAAGAACATTCACTTATTACTTATAATTATTTACATCCCTTCTGATGGGAATTTATACATGAAATATTTAAAGTTAGTATTGAACTCTAATATCAAGTTTATTTCCTACTACCCCCATGGTTTTTTTCACAATTTTCATATCCTATTTGATCCAAATTTCTATAGCAATATTAATAATAGCACTTTCTGCTATTGTATATTTCATTATATATCTTGAAAATTTTAATGTATTCTAATGACCATGTAAAAACTTTAGATTGATTTAAGAAGGGAATATATTTAATTCAGGAATTGTGGAAAGCTTTGCAGCAGCTACAAAGAGAATTGCAGAATAAGAGCCAACAGCTTCATACCCTGGAGGCTGAAAAATACAATGAGATTTGAACCCAGGAACAAAACATTCAACACCTAAACCATAGTCTAAGTCACAAGGAGCAGCTGCTTCAGGTGAGTGTTTATGACTTCAATGAAACTGTACTCATAGAGCTCTTAAATTCTTGTTCCTATAATATGAAGGTATTAATCATCTGTGTTGAGATCCTGCTGTAAGTTATGGGAATCAGGAAGATTTAAAATAAGTAGATACAATCTAAATCAAGATGCTAATCATCAAGTAAGAAACATCTGCATAGACTTGAAAGACTTAACCAGTATTCAGCAAATGGTAAGCACCACTGTGAGTTAGACACTTATGCCAGGGGTTGGGAAAACACAGAGATTTGGCTACTCTCTCAATCTAATAGGAGAAGACATCTGTACATAAATTTCCTGAAAGTTAAATGACAGAATGAAAGTTTTAGAGAAAAATGGGATATTAAGAAGAGTGACCAGACCGGGCGCAATAGCACACACCTGTAATCCTAGTGGCTCAGGAGGCTGAGACAGGAGGATTGCGAATTCAAAGTGGCACTAAGCAACTCAGTGAGACCTTATCTCTAAACAAAATACAAAATAGGGTTGGGGTGTGGCTCAGTGGTTTAGTGCCCCTGAATTCAATCCCCATTACCACAAAGAGAGAGAGAGAGAGAGAGAGAGAGAGAGAGAGAGAGAGAAAGGAGAGTGATCAGTTCTGCCATCTACTCTAAGCTTCACTCACATTGAATTGCTTATATTTCACTGAGTATCTGATTTTTTTCATTGTATGCATATATTGTGTATAAAAGTGTTTTTTTTTCTTATGAATGTACCCCTAGGACCTCTTCATTTAAGAAATCCTTGTCTTTTGTGGTGCTGGGGATTGAACCCAGGGCCTTGTGCATGCAGGGCAAGCACTCTATCAACTGAGCTGTATTCCCAGCCCAGAAATCCTAGTCTTTTATTAGTGCAAATTGTTCCTCCTTTGTTAGATCTTTATTGCACCATTAGGCAGAGAGTCAAGCAATATACCCTGTGTTCCCCTACTAGTTAGCTGTCAAGCATGCTAGTATGTTATATGTTGAAGATTAGTTATCAGTTCTATGTATTATATATATTGTATGTTGCAGAATAGTTAACAATTTACATGAAAGCTATCTCTGCTAAATTTTTCCTCTTGCGAAAAATGATCATGTTTTTTATCTTAAGTGACAGATTACTTAGCAAAATGTAGGAATACAGTTAATAATAGATAAGTGAATAAAGGCATATCTTTTGTCTCATTAGGAATTTCAGGAGCTCCTACAGTATGGAGATAATTCAGAAAAAACCCTGAAGCAAATGAAATGTTGCTTGAGAAACATCGGCAATGAATACATGATAGAGCTATTGCTCTAGAGGTATGTGTTGTGGTTTTGCTTATTGGGCTATGGGTTATTCTATGTACATGAGTATCATAGAAATTATGTCTACTTAATTTGCTCCTTTGGGGTTTTGATTTTCCATTCTCTCATATTTTGAAGCTCATTGAGTAAATGGTAATCAAGATAATGAACCTTGTAGAATTAGGAGATTTACTTTTTGTTACAGCGAGCTATAGATGAAAAGTTCTCTGCTCTAGAAGAAAAAGACAAAGAACTGTGCCAGCTTCATCTTGCTGTGAGAGAGCAAGATCATGACATAGAGAGATTGTGCAGTGTCCTCTCTTCTAATGAAGCTACCATACATGTAAGAGCAAAATCTGTCTTGACTTGATATTCCTCTCCCACTTGCATTCTAAGCCTGAAGCATCAGCCTCCTCCATCATTTTCTGAAAACCAGAGTATTTGCTTTATAAGTTATATGTATATGTGTGTGTGTGTATACACACACGTATATTATTTTTATTTATACACACACATATGTATAAACAAAAATAGCACTTACGAGTTCCATCGTTATAGACTAGAAAGGGAGAAATTAGGGCTGGGGTTGTAGCTCAGTGATAAAGTACTTGCCTAACACACATGAGGAACGGAATTCTATGCTCAGCATCACAAAAAATAGACATTATTATTGCTGTATGTATATAGGTGACTGTATGACCATTGTGATTCTGCAACCTGTACAATCAGAAAAATGAGAAATTATACCCCATTTGATTCAAATGTATGAATTGTCAAGATTATTGTACTGCCATGTGTAGCTAATAAAAAAAAACAAGAAAAAAATAAAGGTATTGTGTCTAACTTAAAAATTAGAAAAAAAACCGAGAAATTACAGCACTTCTGTTTTTGTAGAGGAAGTCAGTGAATACTGATTTCTGTTTACATGGTTCTAATTCATTTTTCATCTTTGGAAATGGGATTTGGATATAGATACATACACACCCTTCCCCACACACATACACTTTTACATAAGCATTTCCAGGGTATAACTGTTGTTCATCTCGTTAATATTACATACACGTCCCAGTATTCCCACAATTAGAACACTTGTTTATTTTACTAACATTTACCATGAGCTTTTTATTTACATACTTATTTTAAATCTTATATAACTAACCATCTGTCACTTTTTAAAGGAGTCATTTACTTTCTCTTCAGAGAAATTACTTCCACTATAATGTTTCCATTTTATCATGGGCCTAGTATTTCTCTCTCCACAAACTAGTTAAGAATTTCTAAAAACAAAAAATAAATTCATATGGCGTTGTTAGATTAGTTACTTAGTTTTCTCCTCTTGCAAAAAAGTCAATATGTGCTAATTTAAAGATGGATCTAATTTCTCATTTATCATGAGAAGTATAGAATAGCTCTTTTAACTTATGATTGCTCTCTTTGTGACTATAGAGCATTGAGAGTCTCCTGAGGGCCAAAGGCCTAGAAGTTGAACAGTTAACTGCTACCTGTCATAACCTCCAGTGGCTACAAGAAGAAATGGAAACCAAATTTAGCCATTGGCAGAAGGAACAAGAAAGTATCGTTCAGCAGTTACAGACATCTCTTCATGACAGGAACAAAAAAGTGGAGGCAAGACCTTAGTTAGCTTAAAAGCAGTTGGCTTAGTGGTTACTTGATTTCAGTCTTGACTTAGGACTCTAGAAGTCTGGGAAGCAAGTTATCCAAGTTTTTAATTTCATTTTCTGGGCAAGTAATTGACTTTCCCTAAGACTTGTTCCCCATACCTGTAAAATTAAGATGATGTTTATCTTTCTCAAAGAAGTTATGTGAGAATTAATGTGATCGAAAATATGCATCTATAATATGATAACTAACCTTTATTAGTTATGGTGCTCTTGCCAGGTCAGGTACTATTTTAAGAGCTTAATGGGAAGTAACTTATTGAGTCCTCACAAATATATGAGGGACATAATATTATCCCTTTTTTACAGACAAAAGACTTCTGAAGTTAACTTATCCAGGTAACAGCTAGTTAAGTGTCAGAGCCAGTATTCAACCCAGGCAGTATGGCTTCACAGTTTTAACCACCAATATAGAAATAGGAATTACATCAGCCTGCTTATTAAAACAGTTTTTGTTATTCCTTTTTAACTTTCTGTTTGATGCTCCCCTAAAAGTTTTTGCTGGGGAGAAAAAAAATGAAACACTTGGGCTGAGTGTCCATTTGTTCTCATTTAACATTAATTATTATGTTCCCTGAGCAAATAAGAGAAGAATTTATTTCAGAGAACAATATGGAAGTTGGCACTGTATATATTTTATATTGTTAGTGTTTGTTCACTGAGCATGTCTAGCCTTCTGAGTCATAGGCCTTTGCTAGATGCGGGGAAACAAAAGTGGATAAAATATGATACTTATTCTCAAGAACCTCAAAGCTCTTTCTTCCATGACAGTTCTTATAAGCATTTCAATATGTGTTAGAAAGGATGTTTTTCCAAAATCTTACACCATTCCTTCTGCATTAGGATCTTAGTGCAACTTTGCTCTGCAAACTGGGACCCAGACAGAGTGAAATAGCTGAGGAGTTCTGCCAGCGTTTACAGCGAAAAGAAAGGATGCTGCAGGACCTCCTGAGTGATCGGAGCAAACAAGCTTTAGAACATGAAATGGAGGTTCAGGCTCTGCTTCAGTCTGTGAGCACCAGGGAGCAGGAGAGCCAGGTAAGGACTAGTGCGGAGACCAGAAAAATATCATTTGTAACATGTGTATATCATTTTACATGATATACGGAGAAACTCCATAGTTTTTCTCCTGCTGTTTATTAAATAGATTTCAGTTTTATATCAATCATCCAAGTGTTAAATATGTTTTAAACACCACATTTGGAAATGTGCCCAAAACACGTGTTTATTAACTCCATTGTCTACACTGATTTTTTCTTAATGCTTTGATCATTTTAAGAGAACAAGGTATGGAGTTTTGGAGTGTTTTGATTTTAATTCTAAACTATCAATACTTGAGTGACATTTTATATTTCCATTCGAGGTATGGAAAAACTTTCAATCAAATATATTTTCTTTCACTGGGCACAGTAGTGCACGCCTGCAATCCTAGTGGCTTGAGAGGTTGAAGCAGGAGGATCTCGAGTTCAAAGCCAGCCTCAGCAAAAGTGAGGTGCTAAGCAATGCAGTGAGACCTTGTCTCTAAATAAAATACAAAATAGGGCTGGGGATGTGGCTTAGTGATTGAGTGCCTCTGAGTGCAATCCCTGGTACTCACCCCCCCCCAAAAGTATTTCTCTCCTATCTCAGGAGGAAAAAAAATGATTGATTTGGAAAGGACATGAAGAGAATACATTCCTAAACTCAATATTGAGTGTTAATCTCAGAATAATGGTATACAAATATTTCAGAAATAATTTTTTTTTTTATTTTTCCCTTCATTTTTATCTTTTTCCTTAAGGGCAAAGACTACTAGTTGACTTATGCTGCATATTAAGGACCAATAGCTCAGAATCAGTTTTTGCATTCTTACTTGCCTATGTTATGTTACCACAATATTTTCTGATGCTTTCTTGTATCATGGGATAGTGATATTCCACTCTTCTAGTTCTCTGGCCTACTGAAGTAAATACACATTTTATTAGAAACATCTTGCCACATACTTCAATGATCACTTCTAGAAGAGACCTAACAAAATTATTGTTAATCATTTAAGTCTTTGACAAGAGGCTACTAAGTCTTTGAAGTTTCTTTTTAACTTCTGTTATTTGAAAGAATTAGTCTTATACATCTTTTTACTACACAACAGATAATAAAATAATGGAACCTTGGAGCTAATGGAAATGACTGAAGATTTTAAATTCAGCAACAGTATTAGTTATACTCTTCTGCATTCTCAAGTTCTACATGCAGAAGAATCACCTAAATGGCTTTTTTTTTTAAAAAAATACTTTTTTAGTTGTAGATGGATACAATGTCTTAGGAAACAGTTATTTCCTATGTGTGGATACGAATGAGGACATTAAAAATCTACTGTCTTAGCAAATACAGGTAAACAATATAACATTATTACCAGTAGTCACTGTGTTGTACATTAGATCCCTAGAACGTACTCATAACTGAATATTTGTGCCTTGTGACTCACAAGATTGTTGTTTTAGACAGGATACTCAGGGAAGGCCAATCTGATAAGGTGACATTTGGCAAAGACCTGAAGGGAACAAACCATCCATATATATAGGTGAAGAGTAATCCAGGGCAAAGAAACAAGTACGAGTAAAGACAGTCATCTGTTACACCAATTCAAACCAGAACCTTAACACCTTAAGAGTTCTAGCAGAAGCTACTTCAGTTTCTCTTATCTGTAATAAATGTGTTATTTTTTTTTCAACATTTTGTCTATGAGAAACTTTTTTTTTCTACTCATTTGACTGTTTTTCTTTATAAACTGATAGCAAGAAAACTATTTCTTAGGGTCCCAGTAGCTTTTTAAAAAATTTTTTTTAGTTGTTGATGGACTTTTACTTTATTTATTTATCCGTGGTGCTGAGAATTGAACCCAGTGCCTCACACATGCTAGGCAAGTGCTCTACCACTGAGCCACAAACCCAGCACCCCAATAGCTTTTTCTAAACCTTTAAGCAATTACACTTAAAAACAAATTGTGTTTATTTTACTGCAATATCTTTCTAATGTTATTTGTGACTTCTTCTCACTAGGCTGCTGCAGAGAAGATGGTGCAAGCCCTAATGGAAAGAAATTTAGAATTACAGGCTGTACACCAGCATTTAGGAGGGAAAGACTTAATGATGACTCAAACACTCATCTCTAACCAACAAGCTAAAGCTACTTCCATGAGCCCCAATCTGGGAGAGCAAACTGATCAAGTAAGAACTGTAGACTTATGTAGACTTCATGTCTGCAGCATTTCTTGCTTACATTTCAGGCATATAAGTTTAATAACTTTTAATGTGAAACTGTGAGAATATTGCAAGTCCTGCCATTGTGATCATAGTTCCTGTGTCTTCCTAAATCCCCCAACTATTCCAATTTTTAGACATCAATGCAAATACCCTCCAGAAATGATAGCACTTCCTTGCCTGCTAAAGAGGATGCCAGCATTCCCAGGTCCACATTAGGTAAGTATCAAATTTTGTTTCATAAAAAGATCTTTTGTTTTCCTTCCTGTATCTTAATATTAATAGGTTTGGCCACAACTCTTTCTTTTAACAGAAAAAAAAATGTTTGGATTCCTCTGAAAGGCTGGAGACATGTAAGTTCTGAGAAGAAATGCCCATAATTTATGTTGATAAGAGTTCACAGTTGGGGCTGGGGTTGTGGCTCAGTGGTAGAGTGCTCACCGAGCACAGGCGAGGCCCTGGGTTTGATCCTCAGGACCACTTAAAAATACATTAATTAATTAAAGATATTGTATCCAACTACGATAAATATTTTTTAAAAAAAAGAGTTCACAGTTTACTCCAGGGAAAATGAATCCTAATTCTCCTTTTGAGAGAGTTTTGCAGGGATTCAGAAATGCCGGAGTAGTATTTCCAAACCTGCACAGTAGGACCAATGGAACTGATACATTCTACTGGATATCTTTCAATAGTGGGGTGCTCAGAGTAACTTGACAACACTTACATTAAAGCGTTAGGAGGGACAATATAACTGAATTATTTTCCAAACTCAACCTTATCCGAGGAATGGCTGTAGGGTTTGAACTCCCCAAAGACAATCACATTCTAAGCATGGTGGGAGCAAAACTCAAGTAGAAACGTTGGATTGGAGTTTCTGCTTTTACAGAGCAAAAGGTTGGTATTTAGGGTAGCTTTAAGGAAGCTATTTCCCAGAGAATTACAGAAGTAGCCACTGGTGATAATTAATGAGGTAGGGATTATAATGCTGGAAACAGAAAGGGTGTAAACTTAAACAATTAACTTGTGATTTCTTTTGTTATCAAGAATATAGAAAGTTTGCAACTGTATTATAGTGTATGGTATTAGATGATTCTGTGGGAAAAAATTGCAAAAGTTTCATTATCTAACAAGAAACCTTTGCATTGCCCCAAAAATAATGAATGCTAGATTTGTGTAATTTACTTTATATTTGCCTTTTTCTTTTTAAAATTTATTTATTTATTTTAATTAGGTATATATGATAGCAGAAAAAAACATACTTTCCCCCAACTTTTTATTCTGGAAATTTCAAACCTACAGAAAAGTGGCAAAAATAGTGTAGTGAATACCCATATACATTTTTATTAGGATTCATCAATTGTTAACATTTGCCACATTTGCATTATTTCTTTCCATGTGCCCAACATATATAGATATAATGCTTTTTTTCTGAATTTCTTATAAACATCATGACATTTGATCTGTAAATATTTCAGCAAGTATTTTCTAAGGACAAAGGCATTCTCCTACATGTTTACAATGTAATTATCATGTTTAGGAAATTTGACCTTAATGTATTTTTACTATCTAAATATATAATCCATATTTAGAATTCTCATTGTCTCAATAACATTTTCTGTAGTTGCTTCTTCTTGCCACCAGGGGTCATGCATTATGCTTAGATGTCCTGTCTTCAGTCTACTTTAATCCAGAACAGTTTTCCAACTTTTTTCCTCCTGTCTTTTACAACATTAGGATTTTTGAAGAATTCAGAACAGTGTCTATCATTATTTCCTCATGGTTAGGTTCAGGTTAAATATTTTTGTCAAGAATCCTATGAGTGATGTCTTTCTGAGTGTATCCCATTAATGCATATTGGTCAGTTTGCATCAAGTTGAATAATTGGATATACAGGAATAAGTATCAGATCATCAAATGTGGAAAATTTTTTATGTAGTGGTAACAAATTTCATCCTTTGGTTAAGGTTGTAATGTGTGCCAGATCTCTTCATTGTAAAGGTTCATTTTCCCCTTTGTAATTAGTAAGTGCTCTACAGGCTGATAGCTTGAGATTCTGACAGTTGTGTTTCCCAATAGTCAGTGGCTTTAGCATTCTTTAAACCTTGCTTGAACTTTTAAAACTTAATTTCCTAGTTCTTAATTTTTTTCTCTTATCTGTTATGAAATTCTTTTACAAAAAAGAGTTATCTTGCCCTTATCTTCCCACTCCGTTTGTTGTGTAAGTGGATTGTGTCTTTTAACAAATTATTATAATATGTACTTCTGTATTCCATAATTTTAGATGTTTGTGTCCTACTATTGTCAAACACATTCAAAATTTATCATTAACACAGTTAAAAAAGTCAAATATATGAAAAAGATATTCTCAGAAGTCCCATTTGCTTTCCAATCTTTTCTCTCATGTTTCTTTTCATTCTCTGAAGGTAAATTGTTAAATTCTGTGATCTCCTTAATAAAATATCTTTTTGCAAATAAACAGATGAATCATGTTCATACATAATTTGTATGTGTGTGTCACATATTTCCCCCTTTTCCAGATAGAAGTATTCTTTTGAACATAGCTTCTTTCAGTTAACATATCCTTGAAATTGCTTCATATAAGTTCATGAACTTCCTCATTCTTTTTTATAGCTGTATATATATAGTCCTTAGTGTGAATATACTGTAGCTGATTCCATCTTTTCTCTCTCGAATGTAGGGTGATTGCAATATTTTGCTATTATAAATAATACTATAAAAAAACCTGTGTGTGTGTGTGTGTGTGTGTGTGTGTGTATTTTCTTAATTGCTGGAATGCATATTCCAAGTAAATTTCTCAAAAATGAGGCAGCAGAGATTACATGTTTTGAGTGATTAAAACTGGCACTATGTGTTCATTTTAGGAGACTTGGACACAGTTGCAGGACTGGAGAAAGAACTGATTAATGCCAAAGAGGAACTTGTACTTATGACTAAAAAAGAAAGAGAAAGTCAGGTGAGTTTTATAGTCAAGGCTAATTTCCAAATTCCTGTTCCCCTTCCCGAGAATAGTTGATATTTAAAAGTACAATTCTCTAAGTATAATATCTAAGTTCAAATATAAGGTATACCTTTTTTCTTTTTGGAAAAAAAATATAAATCATTTTGTGTGTGTGTGTGTGTGTTTATATATAAAAAATGTATATGTAAGATATAGATAATATATTGCATATAATATAATAATATATGTAATTAAGATATATATAATATATATGCATACATACTATATATTTTATCCAATAAGATCCTCTTATTTTTATAATGGGGACCTTTTTAATGACTGAAACAATGAAGATTTTTTATACCCATTGATAACTGTAAGAAAATAATTGAAAAACACTTGTGAAAAGAGGAAATGCTATGTTATTGCTGCTTAGAATTATGACATTAGACTCATGGAATTATAGTTTAGAAGCATTAAACAAGAGAAATTTGAGTATGAGCAATAATATTTATTGAGTACTCATTATATGCATTAGACTGTGCTGAATTCTTGAATTAATGCTAGTGTTCACAACTCTACACAAAATTGATGGCATTGGACTTATTTATAGATGGAAAAGCTGAAACACTAATTTATTTATTTTTTTAATGGGACAGGGATTAGTCCTAACTAATAAATGCCAAAGCTAAGATTTAGACTCAAAGACTTTTGTGTCTTCAAATACTTTCTTTCTGAGAAGTCATTTCTTGGAATAGATACTCTTCCCCATCTTATGCATGAGCTATTTCTATCAGTAATTTTCATCCATTTTCTTAGAAGAAACCTGTCAGTCTTATAGAAATCCTTCCTCTGTCTTCCCCATACAGCGAGTTGTATGTCCAGCTATGATGTAGAAGAAATGTTAGGGCTACAACATAGCATTACAGACAAAAACTAAACACATGTTGCTATGGCATCTATTTTAAAAGGTCAGTCAGGGGCTGGAGTTGTATGTAGTTCAGTGGTAGAGTGCTTGCCTCATATGTGTGAGATACTGGGTTTCATTCCTAGCACCACCTATAGATAAGCAAATAAAATAGATGTCCATCAATAACCAAAAAATATTAAAAAAAGTCAATGTCATGGGTTCCTAAGTTAAGTTAGCTAGCTAAGTTCCTAGCTTTTTCTACCTTTTTGCTGTGATTTGATCTATAATATAAAATCTCTGTTTATATTTATGATGAAATTGTCTTATTATACCTTTTGATTTCATTACCATATTTTTGCTTATAAACAAATTCATACATGGCATTTAAAAAATTAGTTTTTAAATCCCCTAGTCCTTTCCCTTTTTTCCTCTACTTTAGCCATTGATTGATTATTCATGTCAGATATTTTAATTTTCACATACTATTTCTGTTTTTCTCATATGTACCAAATCCAGAGTAATGTTACTTTTTGATTCTGTTCTGTTTTCATGATCGTAAAATTATAATGCTTATGAATAAATATTTTGAATGAATGATGTTTAGTCATTGCTTAACATCATGAATCCTTAATCCATTACCCTCTTCTAAGTCCAATAACATATAAATGTATTTCCACATTCCATCTAACATGAGGTATTTACCAAAAGCTATGCGATTTTTCCCATATTCCCTGTCTTGATATTATAGTAGTATATAGATGCGGCAGTAGTTACTTCATTAACTCCCTGCAATGTGCCAAGTACTTGTAAAATATTTTCTGTATTTCTTATGTAGCCCTGGAAAGTAGCTATATTATTCCCATTTTACACTTGAGGAAATCATTAGTTTAAATGCCTTGTAAAGGAGTTTATGCCAGGATTTAAAACCTGTGTCAGTCTTACCTGCAGACCTTTTATCATGCTGTAAAAATGTTTTCTTCTTCTTGTTTTCATTTTTCTTCAATGGAACCAAGTACCTGGATGTCTGTATCTATCTGTCTATCTATCTTTCTATCTGTCTGTCTATCTATCTATCTATCTATCTCTTTGAAGAAGGTCTGATAAATAGCACCCCTTTTTCCATACCCAACTCTAAATAAATTGAGAAATAAAACAAATTGGTGGCAGATAGCCTGAAGCTTTATCAGATTTAATACTGACAGAGTCTTATAAACCTTAATGTAATAACCGATGTTGGACCTGGATTGGGTAATTGACCTGCTCAGTCACAGGCAGCATTGGGCCTGGCAGACTACTCCGTGGTGGGCAACAAACTGCCTTTAGAGAAGCAGTGATAAAAAAATAGTCTTCCTTTAGGCCAGTGTCTTCTAAGGAGAGGAAGTGGGGAGAGCCAAGCAGGCCTGGTTTATTCTTCCACTGTGTACAGATAAGTCAAGTCCCTCCCCCTGATTGGGGGCAAAGAAAGGTCAAGAGTTACACTAACTGAGCTTCTTCAGCATGGAAGGAAAATAAAGGTAGTTAAAACTATCAAATAACTGTTACTAAATCATTATGGGCCCATATGGTTATACTGCAAGCATTGATGGAATTAGAAGATACACGAATAAAATTTTTCTTACTTTTGATTTAAATTTTATGTGCTTAAGGAAGAAGTGTTGCTTCCTTTAGGAAGCTTAGTTATACTTTAAATTGGCTTCTCTACCATCTCTCTTCACTTGTTCCACTGAATTTTTAAAGATTATCTTAAAATAGTTCTTTAAAATATTTATTTTAAATAACTTGCCATTGCCGTAAAGATTATATGGATATACGGTACCTACAAGAAAGACATTATACCTAGTGAATCAAGTTTGCTTCCACAAGTTCATACTCTGGATCTGCCACTTACTAGCTCTGTGATTTTTGAATTGGTTCCTTAATTTCTCTCTGTCTGAATCACCTCATCTGTAACTTGAGGTGTAGAAGTCACCTTATCTGTAAATTGAAAAGTAGTTGCCCCATAGGGTTTCTGTGAGGATTCATCTGTTCACTTGTTCATTCATTCATATATGGGATACTTTCTGTAAGCTAGTGCAGGGCTGAGGTAGTGAGCAATATCAACAGTGTCCCATTCTGGCTCTGTGTAATTTCTACCAGAGAGATAAAAGACAAGAAACATGTTATATTATAAATTACAATATGTTATAATAATTATGCCATTAGATACTATAAATTATAAACATAAGATTTCCTTGACATATTTGCTCATATAAACATTTTAAAATATTATAATATTATAATTGAAGATTAAAATGAGTGATACAAAAAAAAGGTGATAGAAAGTAACATGGATGGGGACCACCTTAACTGGAGTGGTCAAAGAAGACTTCTTTGAGCAGATGACACTGGGGTCCTGAGGATGGGAAGGAAGCATCCTTGGGAAAGATATTTCAGGCAGACCGAGTAATAGGTATAAAGCCCATGAATCAAGAGTCTGTGTTACAAGAACAGAAAAAGTCTTGTATTCCTAGAAAGTGAAGAATAAAGAGAAAAGTGGATGATGTTGAAGGACAAGAAGTAGATTAGCCAGATCGATGAGTTTGTGAGAACAACTCAGCTATCATTATTATCATAATTTTTAATAAATTTGTTATAACAATGATTATAATTTTCTAGTGAGGAGGGAAGGAAAATACAACACTGAAAATTTAGGGCCTACAGTGCTGTGTGTAAGATTCCATTGTAGGTGGTAGCATGTTTAGTAGGAAGCATGTAATATTTAGTGATCTCTGATGTTAGCAGCTATTTTTGTTTGATGCCTTATTTATTAATTCATTAAGTTTTGCATGATGGAGGTGTTCTATAATGTTTTAATCTATTAGCTAAGGAACTTATATGAAGAAAAATTTCATCTTTTACTTCTGCTAAAGATAACCAGTTTTTAGGTGTCATAATAAATATGGTTAAATTAAATAAATTTGATGGTTTTATGCTGTTAACTCAAGTAGAGGAACACCATTAAAAACAACCATTACAACTTCCCATGAAACAACATTTGGTACCATGCTGTGTGGTTTATTGATTTGTTCCAGTAGAGCTTTATTCATGTTCTTGTTTTCTTTTGCATTATTGGCTGATAGTGATGTGATATGAAAAGCAGTTGCCTCATTGTTGAAATGTAAATGTCACAGCTGTTGTTTCCTCTACCTGCTGACTCCAGTGTTTCTTCTGTCCCCAGATGGAACTTTCTGCTCTACAGTCTATGATGGCTGTACAAGATGAAGAGCTACAGGTGCAGGCTGCTGATCTGGAGTCATTGACCAGGAACATACAGATAAAAGAAGACCTCATAAAAGTCTTTCAAAGGTTTTTAAAGACTATTGGATGTGTTGGAACTCAGATTACCTGTAGGGCATCTTCAAACAATATGTGGATAGAGTTGGTCCATTGGCCAGTGCTTATCAATATCCCACTTGAAAGTGTAGTAGATTATTTCAAGAATATCTGTTCCCTTGCTCCTCTGCTAGAACAGCTTTTATTACTATTTTAAAATCTATACTTATTATTATTTTTTTTAATTTCTAGGTCCTGCAAATGCAACTGGTTGATCCTGAAGACATACCAGCTATGGAATGCCTGACACAAGAAGTCTTACTTCTTCAAGAAAAAGTTGCTTCAGTAGAATCCCAGGTTCAAGAAATTTCAGGAAACCAAAGACAACAGGTAAATTATTGAAATGCAGACTTTATTATTTTATTTGAAATAAGCAATATAAAGACTGTCAATCTCAACTACTTTTGAAAAAAGTCTAGGTCAACTGATGGTATTTCATAGAGAATCCATACTCCACAGTACCTTGCTCAGTTGCAGTCATATATGCCTATTTCTAACCTTTATAGTTCTGAAAGGAGTAGCAGTTGCTTTTGGACACATACTGTCAGTTATCCTTCACTCTCAAACATAAGTCACTTCTCTCTCAATTAACTCTTTATCATCTGCCTGCATTTAGCCATGTTCAGACAACTCCCAATTTAAAAAAGGAAGAGAGGAAACAACCCTTTCTTTGCCTTGAGTTCCTCTGTAGCTCTACTTTATGCTTGACCTTTTCAATGCCAAATTTTTTCAAAAAGATTTATCTACCTATGCTTTACATCCATTACTATTACTCTCACTAACTGTTCTTCTCATCCCCCCTCCAGCTTTAATTTTAGCTTAAACATCTCTGCATTTACACATTATCATAGCCCATTATTTTTATGTCATGTAGTATATCTCACAAGAACATATGTATGTTGATGGATGTCTTTTCCTCCCACTAGATAGTAAGCTTTTCCCTAGAATTAGAACAGAGTCTGTCATATTAAAAGGTGCTCAATAAATGTTTATTTCCAACATTGAAAACTAGAAAGTTCTATTGTATGTTTCCCTCTTACCTATCCTTTCTCACTGTTTTTTGGGCTTCTTTTCTATGCTTCTGACTTTTGTCTCCTTTTTTTTTTTTCTTCCTTGTGCTCATATTTGAATTCAGCTAACATATAAAATGATATTGTGTCATTGATTAAAAATGTAAGATAATACAGAGATCTTAAGTAATAAAATACTGGGACTTTTTGGTCAGAGTATGTGCAAATACATTTTTTTCTTTTTCAGGATAAACTTGGCTTCATGTCTCACTTTTCCATTTGTATGTTGCTTCTTTTCTTTCTTCAGTTGCTGCTGATGCTAGAAGGATTAGTAGATGAAAAGAGTCGACTCAATGAGGCCTTACAAGCTGAGAGACAGTTCTATAGCAGCCTGGTGAAGTTCCATGCCCATCCAGAGAGGTAAGAGAGTAACTTTTCCCTTTACTAAATAATAATAATAATTATTATTGTTATTATTTTTATTTTTGAGTCATAATCTCACTAAGTTGCTGAATCTGGCCTTGAATTTGTGATGATCCTGCCTCAGTCTCCTGAGTCACTGAGATTATAGGCATATGCTGTCATGCCCAACTTTGTTTTTCCCTTTTTTTTAAAAAATTCTTTTATTCTTTTCATTTCTTCTATTCTTTATTAAGTGCAGATGCTAATAATACCAAAGAAGAGAGAAAAAGAAAGCTATCCACTTCGTTATTTGTTGCGTAGATGGCAATAAGCCTCAGTGTCTAAATCTTGTCAGGAATAGTGTGTGTTTCACATAATTACTGTGAGAATTAAATGAGAAGACAGCTTAGGCATCTAAACAGTGCCTTGCATATAGTAAGCATTTGGTGTATGTTCCTTTCTTTTCTCTGCTCTGTGTCCTGTTAAAGGCTGTTCTATTATAAAAGTACAGCTATAAAGGACTCAGATATTAGTTTAGTATCATTGAATATCATTGAAGGTAATACATTCATTGCAATACCTAATATTACCTCAGAATCATCGATAACCATCATGATGATTATATTTTCTTGTACCTCTTGATTTTTGGTCATGTATATTTTGTCTTTTGTGTTTATTTTCTATTACCTTCCCCCCGCCCCATTTCACTTTCTCTCCCAATCCTTTTTTCTCTTTCACAGTTTTGATTTTTTATTATTCCCATTTCTTCTAAATTCTTGTTGGGCTTAAAAATATTTTCTTTTTAAAGAACCCCTGGATCTTTCGTCTTCATGAACTGGATTTGTTTTCAAAACACTGTCCATTTTGGTGAAAAATAGCTATTCTCAGCAATTCTACTTGGCTCAGTCTTGCTTCACAGGGTCTTCTGAATTACTCTACCTTTGTCAGACATTTTTCAGCATTACAATAACTTTAGGTAATCATGGAAGCAAGTTTACTTTTTTTTGTGGTGCTAGGGATTGAACCTAGGGGCCTGTGCATATGAGGTAAGCACTCTACCAACTGAGCTATATCCTCATCCCTTCAGTTTACATTTAATTTTTTCCTAGGTTTTAGTTTTTCAGAAATAAAAGCTTTTAATAATGAAATTTCTCTTATGGGGCCTGTAGGAGGGTGAGAGCAATCATAAAACTATATTTTATTTGAGATTTGCCCAGAATCTGGCCTAAAGGGGCAGGCTTTGAAGAAAGAAGAGGCCTTGCAAATCTACCAGTAGTGACTGCATGTGCTGCACCAAAGAGCTCATTCATTTATGATGTCCTGGAGAACAGTACTTTAGAAAATCTCACGGTCTACAGTAGCATTGATGGCTCTTTGGAAACATAAGTGGACTTGTTACAGTTGATGGCTAATCTATTTTCCTTCTATGTGGCATGTTCAATCAGCTCTGAGAGAGATTGAACTCTGCAGGTGGAACTTGAAGGGGCCCAGGTATTACACAGTCTGCTAGA
This sequence comes from Callospermophilus lateralis, assembly GCF_048772815.1. Taxonomy (NCBI): domain Eukaryota; kingdom Metazoa; phylum Chordata; class Mammalia; order Rodentia; family Sciuridae; genus Callospermophilus; species Callospermophilus lateralis. Next base: position 35,180,318 of record NC_135311.1, on the reverse strand, counting down.
AGAAATTCTTGGAAGAAGCCTGGAGCGCTTAAGCAGACTGGAGACCCTGGCCACCATTGGAGTTGGGGAACTGGAAGGTGTGCAAGTTCATCACAAGCATGCCTTCTGAGCGCTGGTGGGTCACACTGCATCCCAGGATGGAAAACCTGTTTACACTAACCAGAGGGAACCTTGTCTGATGTGGCAGAATTAAATGGTGACTTACTAATAATAGAGCTGGTACAAGTAGCATCAACTACAAAGTGAAACTCACTTTAGCCTCCTGTATCTTATGTACATATCTACTTCTCCATTGATTGTTGGAAATAAAGTGTATTTGCACATTTAAATCATTCAGTTTTAGTTTCCCCACACATACTCATTTTTTTCCCAGCCCGTCCTTCTTGTTCCCTCATCCCTTCTATGGGCCAATAAAGTTTATTCCTTCCCCACTTTCACAATCCATTTCATATGTTCCATATCATGTCATAAATGCATGTGTGTGTATTATTTTTGCCATTCAATCAACTCCTGCTCTTTGAGAACATTTTTAAAATCCAATAAAATGAAAGTTTCAAGATGAGAAAGAAAAAGATTGAGTTTATAAGAATGACTTTGCAAAAGTGATAATCCATATCAGAAAGTAATCAAAATCAGGAGAGTAGTTTTAGGCCAACTTAAGAAACAGAGGCAAAACCTGTTAAAGTGTTTATAATAAATTTTTGGCTCTAGTATTGTTTCAGAGTTGACTGTTGATCAACAGAGGTGAAATTAGATAGTTAAATATTAAATTCTATTTAAAACTTTGTTGATCCCTTTAGGTTTTCTTTTAAGCCGGGGACATGCCATTTAGTTCAGAAAAGTCTTCCATTGTCAGAATTCTCAGTATACAAAGATAATTGTTAATGCAATATATCTGTTTAAAATCAGTATTTTGCCAAATAACTTGTAGAAAAGAGTATCACTTCTGTATTTCCATTTGGTAGTGGCACTAGTTGGAGTCCTTTATTTTTCACTATCTAGTATGCATACACTTCTCTATATTAAGTAATGGGCTCTAGGCTTTTAAGTGCTCAAATAGTTTAGAATGAAATGTCACTGATCTGTATTCATGGGTTTTAGTCAGTGTCTTGGTGATTTCATGTGGCAACATGACAGGTGGAAGGAAAAGGCACTCGGGATTGTATTTCTGGTATTTTAAATGTCAAGAGTATAAAAAGTAACCAAGATTACTGTGGAGTTTTGTGGATTCAGCAAGAGGAGGTTTCTTATTTCTGTGGATATTTGTTTCCTAGATTAGAAGTAGAGATTTCAGTTGCTTTAAACATGGTAATAAGTGAGCAGGGATTTAGGGTTTTAGTACCCTAAACATGTCTGAGTTTCTTTTCTAAGCTAGATGGAACATAATTTTTATTTCTGTTTTTCACGTGACACTGTTTCTTTCATATTTTTTTAATTTTTTTCTTTAGTTGTAGATAACATGATACCTTTATGTGGTGCTGAGTATCAAACCTAGTGCCTCACACATGCTAGGCAGGCACTCTGCCGCTGAGCTACAGCCCCAGCCCTTTTCTTTCACATTTGTATGCTGACATGGCTTACATTACAGTCTAATATTCATCAAGGATTCTGTAGCCTTAGCTGTGCCTGTAACAGTGTCAATTGATGTAACATGGACAGGGAGGATGTATTCTACCAGAGAAACATCTGGAATATTTTGATTATGTGGTTTTGCAGAGATTGGTAGTCATAAACCTTTCTCTTATTGGTGATGCCATTTCACTTTTAACGGCCTTGAGAGGAAAAGGGAGTCAATGGGAAAGAGAGAGGAAGTATAAGCATAACCACTCACTATTCTTAGTTTCCCGGTTGTAAGAGATGCTTTTCTGTACAAAACTTTATGTAGCTTTCTCCAAGTAAGAAAGCAGATAGTGGAGTTGAGCATAGAAATGTCAACCTGGGCTGGGGTTGTGGCTCAGTGGTCGAGCTCTCGCCTAGCATGCATGAGGCAGTGGGTTCAATTCTCAGCACCACATAAATGTAAAATAAAGATATTGTGTCCACCTAAAACTTAAAAAAATAAATTTAAAAAAAGAAATGTCAACCTATTGAAGAGTAGTTTCTCATGTTATTACAACAAGGCATTTAGGAAAATTTTTCTCTTAATTTTACTAATAGACCAAGGAAGCTTTCTAAGTCTACTGTTAAGTTTTAACTGTGAGTGATTCTTCAGTTCTAATGGCTCATAGTTATTATAGTAATTTATGTTAATAATCACTGCTTCTATCAACCTCCAGTGAGAGTGGATTGATAGAATACATTGAATTTTATTTTGATACCATAAATGTAACTAAAATCTAATACTAACTTTCTAGTTTTGATTGGGTTGAGGCTTGCAAATAGTGCTACTTGGAAAGAGCTTGCTGTCTGTGGATATTTGTTTCCTAGATTAGAAGCAGAGATTTTAGTTGCTTTAAACATGGTAAGAAGTGAGCAGGGATTTAGGGTTTTAGTACCCTAAAAATGTCTGAGTTTCTTTTCTAAGCTAGATGGAGCATAATTTTTCTTCTATACTTCTGTTTTTCACATGACACTGTTTCTTTCACATTTTTAAAAAATATTTTTTAGTTGTTGATGACATGATAATATGACATATTATGATTAGAGAACAATTCTGATAAACATTTTTGTGTAACTCACATATAGCTGTGATTGGACACATCATTCATATTGTCATTTAGTATTATATAATGTGCTTCTTTTCTCTCTTTAGGAACACAGGGTCTTCTGAATTACTCTACTTTTGTCAGGCATTTTTCAGCATTACAATAATTTTAGGTAAACATGGAGTGCCGTGTGTGTGTGTGTGTGTGTGCGTGTATGTTTGTGTGTTTTACTCTGGGGATCAAGCCCAGGGCCTTGAGAATGCTAGGCAAGCACGGTACCACTGAGCTATATCTCCAGCCCACTTAGGCCATTTTTAATCAAAAACAGAACTTAAATTTAGAAAAATCCATATTGATAGATTTCATTGGTCTTACATTTTCTTTTGAATGATGCAAGTCCACAAAGTAATGGTTAAAAGGGATCAGGGTAGATAAAGTTTATAGTTTTTAGAACTGTAGAGTTAAAAAGGACTTCTAAGGGTATTTTTTTAATGAGTGAAATGGAAGTCCTTATGACATGTTTAAACTCTTATGAAAGTTTTGTTAGTTTGTTTTTTGAGCGGTTCTTTTGTTTGTTTAGGTTTTTTTTTTTTTTTTTTTTTTTGGTGCAGGGATTCACTATAGAGCTTCATGCATGCTAGGCAAGTGCTGTGTGACTGAGCTACCTACCTAGCCGCTCTACTGCAGGTTTAAATCATATTATTGAAATCTAATGATTATTAGAGACTAATATACGTCAACATTTGTCTGTTGGTCTTTTTTAAAGCTATTTAGTTATTTACTTTGAGAGGGTATACTCTTATTCCCTGTTTCCTTTACCCTCAACCCATCCATTGCCACAGCAACTTTTCTTCACTCAGTTGTAGACAGCAGCAATATTTTTAGTACCTCTGTATCTTAGTACATTTTTCTTGTTCACAATTCTAAAAGATTTTTTAATTATATCATAATTGGTTAAAAAATATCTATTAAGGATGAAGAAAATCTAAACCCGTATAGGATCTCAGCCACAAAAGTAGCTTCCTTATAAGATTCTTTAATATATTTTACTTGGTTTATTCATGAGTGACTTATGCCTAAAAGACCTATCACTTCTATGCTAATTTATGCTCCTAGTTTAGTGTGTGGGTTGTAAGAAGTTGAGTCATAGTTTCAAAACAGTTCAGTTTTCATTTTGTTAATTTCAGTTCTACTTTGAGTTTTGAGTTGCTTCTGGAATCTTCTGATTAGGGAAAGAAGAAGCAGGTCACATTATACTAAAATTATTCCTTTTTTTTAAAGAAGTAAAGGTTGATTGGCTTACTTAAAGTTATAGTCTTAGAACACTTTTAGTACTTTTGCTTTCCTTGAGCTCGTAATAGAAGTCTCTAGATCCAATTGTTTGGGTAAAGGCATTGTTTTCTGGTGTTTTTACAAAAGAGTCACATAATCTTCACACTTGAGATAGTTGTCTTTTTAATACTAGCTGGCCTTGTATTCAGCAAGTCTGTAGCCAGTATCCTCCAGATAAGGGACAAAATGTCTATGAAGTTAGGAAAAAAAATCAGTAACTCACACATTTGAAATCCATTTTTTTATCTTATATTGAAATATTGTACAAAAGGTAGAATAAATGAAATGAATTTTCTTTTTCAAATACAAACATCTTGTGAGATAGAAGCACATATTTCTCCCTTGCTCTTAAGTTAAAGCTTGGGATGCTTTTCTCCTTTGGGTAGTATAGAATCATTTGTACTCATTAAAAAAAACAGCTGAAAAAATGGAGCTCATTTATGGTAACTCTAATAAAAAAAAGAGAAGGGACAAATTAATAGGTAGTGTGCTGGACAGATTTCTATAGTGTAGTTTTTGAGTCTTGTTGCATTTTTAAATATTTAAGCCACTCCTTCACCATTTATAGGTTTATTAAAACATTTTATTATGATTAGAAAATAAAGTAATACTTTTACATAGTCTTTGAGTATTGATAGAAGGTAAGTTCTCAGCTTTTTTCTATGTAATCACATGAGCCAGGATGAGTGCCCCAAATAAAAAATTAGCATTATCATTTGCCTACAACAGGGAAATGGAAGGGAAACCCAAAACTGTTGAACTAATAATGCTATTTTTTGTCAGATTTCAAGTAAGAACATTTAAACTTGTAAAGTGATAAACTCATTATTTTTGTGTTACTTCCCTTTTGTTGTTTAAAATCAAATTCCAGAAATAAAAATCTTTATTATACTGTTTTCCTTTGCTAGAGTTGAAAGAATAAAACAGAAAGCTCAGCAGCATCAGAAAATGTTTGGTCTAAAATATTAAGAGTAGGACTAAGTACTTGAACCAAATAAACTTTTTTTCCTGGAGAACGTCTAATTGTATGACAAATTCTTGTAGATTTGCTTTTTAGTACTTGAGTATGAGGTGCTGCTTTTTGTAGTTATAAAGTTATTATTCTAAGATATTTGTCGCTCAATTTATACACTTTGGAGGTGTGTATATATACATGCAAGTATATTTTATAACTCATGAATTCCCATCACTGTCCATGGAGCATTATTAGCTTAATTTTTTTAAAAGCAAAGTTTTATTTGCTTTTATCACTTTAAATTTTGTAGGCTTAAAGTGATTCATAACTTCAGATGAAAAAGAAAATTACGTGTTAAATGATCAGAAACTTGGCATTAAATTATTTTTAGAACTTTCCCCACCAAGTTAAGCTGTATATTTTTCTTTGAAAGTTAATTTCTTCATAGATCTGTGGTGTTAATCTGTATTAATATTTGTGCTAAAATGGAGAGTGTACTTTTTATATATAACTGTTAGAATTCCAGCTTACTTTAGTTGAGACACAACAAATTGTTACTGATCTAATAAAAATATCAAAGGCCAACAGAAACTATTTGGTTTTGTTCTTAAAAGATTTATGAGAAAAGAAGTAGAGTATACTTATCTTTTGTTCTTTTCCTTTATAGGAAAATCAGTCTATTGATCATTGTACTAAAATTCCAAGTCAAAGTAAGGCTCTTTGGAATGACTACTTTACTAAAGGAAGAAAGAAGAAACCTGAATTTTTCTCCTCCCAATGAAGTGACACTAAAGAGACAATGTTACACTTTTCTCCAGAAAACTGAAATTGGCTGCTTTACCTTAAAAATCCTCTCTTAATTCTCCCTGCTGAAGTAGATTAGGAGAAAGCAGGACGGATTTGAGGATCCACTGTTATGATGGCTGGTGCTGTCTCTTTAAATCTTCCTAGAAAAGCCTTGTGTTCTTTAAAGAAGAGACCATAAGCGGGAGGAAATCCTCAACATTACAGAATTACATTTACAGAGTAAGTCCAGTGAGCATATTTTCTCTCCAGGATGTCCTAATTTACACATGTACTGGTCATCCTAAGGATAAGTGACTAGTTCATTGAATAATCACCCTTTTGAAAAAGTAAAAATGTTTTCTAAAACTCTGTTGATATTTTATATCCTGAAAAGTGATTTGGATTTTAATTTAGTTTTGTAAAGCCACTTAAAAACAGTGCTTTCTGAATACTGTATGGGTCAGGGGCCTCCAGGTTGCATGAGATGTGTTGCAACTTAAAGACAAAGGTATTCCATAAAGGGGCTTGATTTGCAGACAGCAGCTTTCTGCTGTTCCAAAACAAGCATCTGTTTAGACAAAGAATTTTATTTCTCAGTAGAGGCTATGGAGAGCTACATAGAATATTGACTTTTTCTTATGGCCCTGAAGGGAATGGATGCAGATAAAATTGATAGAAGAATGTTCTCCTTTGGTTCTTTCATCTAGCATCATAATATTAAGTCAGTGATGGTTGGTTCATGACATAAAGTATGAGAGTTCTGCTAATGAGCACACAGCAGAGTGTCCAAGAATGAAAGAGATGGATGAACAGGAACTGGCACTGAGGGAAAGAACACCGGACACTGCAAAGTTATGCTGTCAAGTACTAGCTTTTAAAATCCTCTTTCAGGATTAGTAAAATATGAACCCTGCTATGTTCTTGGTTTAGTTCTTAAAGATTTATGAGCAAAGTAGAGAACACTCATATCTTTTTTATTTTCCACAGGGGAATCAATCTATTGATTGTTGTACTAAAATGTCTTATCTCTTTTCTGTTGATCCCATATAAATGGCTTATAGGGGAAATAATGATTATAGAGTAGGGGGAGTGATCTAGACCCCACCTAGTTTGGACTCCTTACTAAGAATTAAAATTAAACTTTGTGAATTTTCCTGTAAGGCTTATTTTGCATGGTGGAGTTTCAAGACAGTTATAATTTACTGCTGGTGAATCCTGTTTGTATGGCACCTTTCCAAAAGAGTTCATCCTATTTCGCTGATGACTCGATTCTTTTTCAACTGTCCTGGAAAGCAGAAAGAGCACAAAGTATTATTTCAAGCATCTTGCTGAGGAAAATCGATTTTCATAAGTGAAGAAGTACAGGTAGAATCAATCAAGATCATCCAGTTAATAACATCAGGTCTAGAACTTTCTTCTTCTGCTTACATTTAGATTATGTGGCCTTCAGTTTAGTTAGCCCTAGTCCAAGGACCACTTCAATTGATAGAAAATTATTTTCTAGATCTAAATAATGGACATTTTGGTATCACCTCTATTTTGGTGGTTCAGAGCCTAGAATCTTGTAAGAACCACAACTCCATGAAAATCATAAATAAAAGTTTATCAGCAGCAACAACAATAATAAACAGCAATACTGTCTGAGGGTAAGCTTTATTGAGGACATACTGTACTAAGCACTGTTCTAAGCACTTTAAAATTAGCAAACCCTTTGAAGTTCACAACAGCTGCATGGAATGGATGATAATATTAACCCTAATTAACAAATGAGGATACTGAGTTACAGACAGGTTATGACTTGCTTAAAGTCAAAACTAGTGGCCAAAGAATAATTCAAACCTCGACTGGCTCCAAAATCCACATTCTCAATATGCAATTTATCTTCAATTTAAAAAGTTTTATAAAAGTAAGGATTTTTTCCTTGCCAAAGAAGACCTTATGGTTGCAGAATGCTTAAACTGTTGCCAAAGGATTTTATCATGTTACATTTTAGAGGGTTATTAAAAAATATTTTTTAGTTCTAGTTGGACACAATACCTTTATTGTATTGATTTATATGTGGTGCTGAGGATCAAACCCAGGGCCTCGTATGTGCTGGCAAGGCAAGAACTGTACCACTGAGCCACAACCCCAGCCCTGATTTTTTTAATATATATTTCTCTTAGTTTTAATTGGACACAATACCTTTATTTTTATTTATTTTTTATTTTTATATGGTGCTGGGGATTGAACTCAGTGCCTTGCACATGCTAGGTGAGCGCTGTACCACTGAACCACAACCCCAGCCCTTTTAGAGGGTTATTTTGTTTATTTTGTAGAACTGAATAGATGGTAGAAGATAATTTTCAAGATCTAGATAATGGACCTTTTGTTATCACCTCTATTTTGTGTAGTTCAGAGCCTAGAATATTATAAGAACCACAATTCTATCAAAACCTCAAATAAAAGTATTTAAGATTGCAGGCATGTTTTCATGTTAACATGAAACATGTAAAACAATCTTGGAGAATTGAGTCAACTTATGAATGAATAGATTCTTAGATTTTGGAGCCTCTCAAAGTGACAGACCAGTTTATTTTATATTTTTATCCATAAAAGCAGAAGACTCATCAGTATAAAAAGCTTTAGAACCTTTCATTTAAATTAGAAAATTAAAGAAGTCCAAGATAGTTCTAAAGATAGACTCCTTTTGCCATGTAAAAAGCTTAGAAAAGGGAATTCCCCACAAAAGAGGTTCTTTATTTTCATTCATTTTAAAAAATGTAAATTATAACAGAAAGATGGATGACTAATGTACACTTAGATATAATATATAAGATATCTTCATTTTATTCCAACATTTTCTATAAAATATTTTCAGCTTTATTCTAGTCCTCAAACAAACAAACAAAAATTGTTTTCAGCTTTCTAATTCAAGGTGGTAAAAGGTAAGCAACTTTAAAACTGCCGTAAAGTAACTACAGCAGATTGAATGAATTCTGGGGGGTAAGGAGGAAAGAAAAATAAAACCCCTGGTGGTAGAGTGTTGAGGTAAGATGGGCATTCTTCCTTTTTCTCTAATTTCTGGTGAAGTCAGAACCAACACATCCTGTCCTCCCCCCAGTGAATTAAAAATGAACATTATCTAGAAATGTAAATGTGGCATCAGAAAGGACCTCAAAGGTAAGTGGAGGGCAAAAAGTGTCAGATAAACAACTTCAAGACCCGTGACAGTCACCTTTCCTAATTCCACTTGAGGAACCTAATAAAGGAATCATCCTGGGATGTGGACTTAGCATAGGCTGTGCAAGCCACCAAGAATGGTACGGGACAATGATCTGGATCTAACAGAAGTGAGCTTCCTTGAATTACAGGATCATTCTCTAGCTCAGTGTTCTAAAGGAAAACAATGGAAAAATATGCTTTCTTAATCTTTCACTGAGTAGGACAATTAATTTGTGTGCGTGTGCACACACACAGGAAAAATAAGATGATGATCTCTGTCATTGTACAGGGAAAGATTCTCCAAAGTAAGCATAATATATATATGTCCTTCAGTGAATTATCATTTAGTGTTTTGAAGCAGTCAGAGCATTCACCTCTCAGTAGAGGTGAACATATTCATCTCTATTCAGCCAGTGCCTTGGGTGAGAGAGTTCTGGGGCCAGTTTGAAATAATAAGTATTGGAAATCCCTGCTGTACACTGTCTGCCACCGATTAAGATGCTCATTGTTAGAGGTTTCTCTTTGTGGAGGGATTTACTGAATAGGATCCTGCCTTGATCCACGATTAAATAACATTCACCAAAAGATCAGGGAAATTAAACTGTTAGAACAGCATGCCTAATTACCTTTATACCTTGATGAGTTCAGCATGAGCCATTGTAAATTCTCTGGCATGAACTTGCAGATGCCAAGAAATGGAATCTAAATACAAATTGCCCCTGTTCAACTCATCTGCAGGATGGGGAGTAAGAATTCAGGCTTAAGAAAGAATAGGTGAGAGGGCTAACCACTTGGACAGTGAATACTTATTATTCATGTAGAACCTTTCATTTATGGAAATCTGAGCTCAGGAGGAAGCTCCTTGGATTGGCAAGAAGAAGCAAAAATAAAGTTCTGATTTATCACCTGAAGAAACAATGAATGGATCCTAAGAGTACAGACACTTCTTGACATAGGTCTTGTCAGGATTAGTTGGGTAACCTTGGACAAGCCATTTAAGCTCTTTAAGGCCAGGGTTATTGAGTGGTATGAAGAGGACTTTAACAGATTGGTTGCTGAGTCCAGGGTCAGAACTAGATCTTGAGATTCTCTAACCTGGGTAGGTTCTGTAAGATACAAGGTGGCACAGGAGATATTCTTTGGTATTTTGATAAAATAAAACTATAACGTGGGCACAGTTATTGATCTAAAGTAGTATGGACAGTCTTTCATTCTAACAAAAGTAAAAAAGAAGAAATTCTCTAAATTTGTTTATTATTGTAGTCACTAGCTATATGTGGCTATACCAATAAAAATTAATTTAAGTAAAATAATTAATCCAGTTTCTAAGTCACACTAGTCACATTTCAAGTGCTTAATAGCCACATGTGACAAGTGTCTACTTATTGGGTACTGTAGACAAAGAACAGTTCCATCATCAAAGAAGGTTCTGTGGTCAGCACTGCCCTAGACCACTAGCTGCCTAGACCAGTAATGGCAGTGATTTGTCCTTTAGAGCAGGGTGTGGATGTTTGTGCTGTGGGGTGACTGTGTACATGATGACTGTGTACATTGGGGAATGAACGAATGGATTAATCCTTATTGGAACAAAGTATAAAAAACCCTCCATTCACAGGATGTTGTCATTGAACAGAGTTTGAGAGACATGGGGAAGAGGGAAAGAGGAGGGAATTAGGAAACAGTATCATTCTGTGTCTGAAATCTGGACTAGACCTGAGTCTTTCCCAGGACACAGGACCCCCAGATGGGAGAACCTCAGAGATGTCATCAGTCTATGCATAGTTGATCACAACAATGGAAAAGTGGGAAAGGAACTGGGTTGCCTTAATCCCTAGGAAATGAGGGAAACTCTTAGCATTTGTTGGGAGGAAAAATTAGTTAGGTTTGGCCCATGTTACAGAAGAAAAAGTTGCTACATAGCCAGGACAGGGAATCATTTAGAATTTTAAAAAATAGATAAGAGGGTAATCATTCTTGACAGTCAAGCTTTTTGGTTATAGATCTGTACAAGCTTGAGAGTTAGTAAAAAATTACTGCAAATACACTGAGAAGGATTGGTTCTGCTTTCCCTTATGGCTAGGATTCCAGGCACTTGGGGAAAGAAAGAAATCAGAGGTGGATGGCAAAGAGTGTAATTTTACCTGTTGTCTGGAAGCCATCTGTGAAGGGACTCACCTTTCTCTTCTGAACTTACTTCCAGGTGCAGCTGCAGGGGATGACACTGAAGATGCCAGCACTGAATTCACTGACAGTATTGAGGAGGAGGCTGCACACAACAGCCACCAGCAAGTAAGTCAGTGTCAGGCCCTGGGGTTCCCTGGGTGAAAGGTACACAGCCCGTCTGGGGTCTGATGGTCTCCCACAGCCTTTGTCCTCCTAAAGTGAGAAGACATCATTCTATATAAACCACTTCCCAGTCTGCTGCTTGTCCTCCCTGAGCATCCCAGCTGCCTCTCCAACCCACATTGTCAGTTTCTCTAATAGACCCCTTTGTTTTTACTACTTCTGTGTTTTTCTTCTACTTCTTTCCTCTTCCTACCCACTTTTGCCTTTATTTACTGTCTGTAGCTATAGCTTCAGAAGAATTTTTACTTACAAGACAATGGATACTTCCCCTCTTGGGCTTTTGTAACTGAAACACACCACAGAAGACAGGGAGACATCGAAGGGCTTCTTGGGGAGGTGGCAGGGCTTAGGATCTGCATGGGGAGAATGCTGAGAAACTCCAAGAGGATCAGAATGTCTCCATAGCAGGGATCTTTCTCAATGGAGTCTCATATAGAAGAGAACTTGGCAGTGCAACCTGACAGACTACCCAGGTTGTGACTAAGTCAATGACCAGCAGATGGCCCTTCAACAGCAAGCCCCTGTCAAGCCTCAACTTGGTATCCAAGGCTGAAACACAGTGCCCACCCACTATCAGAGAAAGCACGTTCTCAAGTCCAAGAGTGAACATCCTGGACCTCAGAGATTATCACTGATAGTGAGCCCACAACACTTGTTGGAACTCCTAAGAGTCTCCGCCTTGCCCAGTGACATTTAACTGTTGCATCTTCTAGAAGGACGATGCCTGAAACTAAGTTTTTGCAGAGAAAGTAGATCCCTGATAGAAATCCTTCTGCAAAAGCAGCCAGGCTTCCCCAGTGATGGCTTCCTGAGGACTATGAGGAAACCTGTAGGGAAAATGAGGATGCCTGGGTCTGTCTATACACCATCTGCATAAGAAAAAGAGGAAAAATTTAATAAACCAGTGAAAGGAGCCCAAGTGAACAGTCCCCAAATCTTACAGGATATGGCACAATATGTCCTCAAGAATTTCCCTTCTACCAAGAGTCCCTTTTTGTTGCTTTAACCATAGCTAACCTTCACTTCTCCCTTGAGTTTTTGCATCAGCTCCACTACTTTTGCTTGAATATCTTTTTCTGAGTCCTTCTCACCAAAGGTTGTGAATTTAACTGTGCAACACACTGCCCCTCAGTACAGATGCTTCTGCCCTTCACTCCCTGATTTCACTGAGGATCTTCAGTAAGAGAAAGGAACTTACAGAATGAACAGATATTCACTTTAAGACAACTAGTTTGGGATGGCAGCTGGTCACTGATGGTTAGTGACTGTGGGATGGGATTAATTTAGAATAAATAAGCAGGAAGCACAGCTGTAAGGAGATTCAGATTCTGATTTGCATGGTATAAATTATTTTTGGTAGTACAAGTTCTATAGGAAAACTGACTTATAAAGTCATTTCTTCCATACCTTTTTATTTTGTAGCCTAACATGGAGAATACAACCAAACCCTATTTTGATAAGGTCAGTCCAGCTGGGAAATGGACTTTTACATTGGGGCATATTGCAGTGCTTGCAATATTACTTGGCATAGGAGATGCCTAATATAATTTTAAATTGACACACTTCTGGATTAGGGCTTGACTCATGATAGATAAAGTGTATACCTGTTGGATGAAGAGTCTCTTGGGTAAGCACCATTTTTCTTTTTATCACCTTTTCTTAAAAAACCAGTCTTCAGCTTTGGGGAGGAGAAACCTTCGTATGTGAAGTCATTGTAAGTTTACTTCATTTTTCAGGAGTTTACAGTTGTGATTCTCTTTCTTTCAATTAAATAAAGCTTGCTTTGCCATAACTGTGTTTTGTGTACAGATTCTCAAAAAAATTATTTGCTTTTTTTCTAGGAAAATGGTTCCAAGAAAAAAAAAAAGGAAAATGGTTGCTTATTTATTATGTTGTGTTCTCCTTGTTGGAAACTAAGACTTATTCTTTTTTTCTTTCTTTCTTTCTTTATTTTTTTTCATCTTCCATACATTTGATTCAAATGAGTTATGCATTTCCATTTTTACCCCAAATACAGATTGAAGAATCACATCAGTTACACATTCACAATGTTTACATAATACCATATTAGTGACTGTTGTATTCTGCTGACTTTCCTATCCCCTACTATCCCCCCTCCCCTCCCCTCTCATCTTCCCTCTCTACCTCATCTGTTGTTGTTCCGTTCTCTCCCTTCCCCCCCCTTTCCCCTCACAACTTGTATATGTGATTTTGTATAAAAATGAGGGTTTCCTTCCGTTTCCATTCAATTTCCCTTCTCTGTCCCTTTCCCTCCTATCACTCGTCTCAGTTTAATGTTAATATTTTCCTCATGCTCTTTCCCTCTGTTCAGTTCTTAGTTGCTCTCCTTAAATCAAAGAAGACATTTGGCATTTGTTTTTTAAGGACTGGCTAGCTTCACTTAGCATAATCTGCTCTAATGCCATCCATTTCCCTGCAAATTCAATGATTTTGTCATTTTTTAGTGCTGCATAATACTCCATTGTGTATAGATGCCACATTTTTTTTATCCATTCATCTATTGAAGGGCATCTAGGTTGGTTCCACAGTCTGGCTATTGTGAATTGTGCTGCTATGAACATGGATGTGGCAGTATCCCTATAGCATGCTCTTTTAAGGTCCTCAGGGAATAGTCCGAGGAGGGCGATAGCTGGGTCAAATGGTGGTTCCATTCCCAGCTTTCCCAGGAATCTCCATACTGCTTTCCATATTGGCTGCACCATTTTACAGTCCCACCAGCAATGTACAAGTGTACCCTTTTCCCCACATCCTCGCCAACACTTATTGTTGTTTGACTTCCTAATGGCTGCCAATCTTACTGGAGTAAGATGGTATCTTAGGGTGGTTTTGATATGCATTTCTCTGACTGCTAGAGAAGGTGAGCATTTTTTCATGTACTTATTAATTGACTGTATGTCTTCTTCTGAGAAGAGTCTGTTCAGGTCCTTGGCCCATTTGTTGATTGGGTTATTTGTTATCTTATTGTTTAATTTTTTGAGTTCTTTGTATATTCTGGAAATTAGGGCTCTATCTGAAGTGTGGGGAGTAAAGATTTGTTCCCAGGATGTAGGCTCCCTATTTACTTCTCTTATTGTTTCTCTTGCTGAGAAAAAACTTTTTAGTTTAAGTAAGTCCCATTTGTTTATTCTTGTTATTAACTCTTGGGCTATGGGCATCCTATTAAGGAATTTGGAGCCTGACCCCACAATATGTAGATCAGAGCCAACTTTTTCTTCTATCAGGTGCAGGGTCTCTGCTTTGATATCAAGCTCCTTGATCCATTTTGAGTTAACTTTTGTGCATGGCGAGAGAAAGGGATTCAGTTTCATTTTGTTGCATATGGATTTCCAATTTTCCCAGCACCATTTGTTGAAGATGCTATCCTTCCTCCATTGCATGTTTTTAGCCCCTTTATCAAATATAAGAAAGTTGTAATTTTGTGGATTGGTCTCTGTGTCCTCTATTCTGTACCATTGATCCACCTGCCTGTTTTGGTACCAGTACCACGCTGTTTTTGTTACTATTGCTTTGTAGTACAGTTTGAACTCTGGTATCGCTATACCTCCAGATTCACACTTCCTGCTTAGTATTGTTTTTGCTATTCTGGGTCTTTTGTTATTCCATATGAATTTCATGATTGCTTTATCTATTTCTACAAGAAATGCCATTGGGATTTTGATTGGCATCGCATTAAACCTGTAGAGAAGTTTGGGTAATATCGCCATTTTGATAAAGTTAGTTCTGCCTATCCATGAACAGGGTACATTTTTCCATCTTCTAAGATCTTCTTATATCTCTCTCTTTAGGGTTCTGTAGTTTTCATTGTATAAATCTTTCACCTCTTTTGTTAGGTTGATTCCCAAGTATCTTATTTTCTTTGAGGATATTGTGAATGGGGTGGTTTTCCTCATTTCCATTTCAGAAGATTTGTTGCTGATATACAGGAATGCCTTTGATTTATGCGCGTTGATTTTATATCCTGCCACTTTGCTGAATTCATTTATTAACTCTAGCAGTTTCTTTGTAGACCCTTTTGGGTCTGTTAAGTATATTATCATGTCATCCACAAATAGCGATAATTTAAGTTCTTCTTTTCCTATTTTTATGCCTTTAATTTCTTTTGTCTGTCTAATTGCTCTGGCTAGTATTTCAAGAACTAAGTTGAATAGAAGTGGTGAAAGAGGGCATCCCTGTCTAGTTCCAGATTTTAGAGGGAATGCCTTCAGTTTTTCTCCATTTAGAATGATGTTAGCCTGAGGCTTAGCATATATAGCTTTTACAATGTTGAGGTAAGTTCCTGTTATCCCTAGTTTTTCTAGTGTTTTGAACATAAAGGGATGCTGTACTTTGTCAAATGCTTTTTCTGCATCTATCGAGATGATCATATGGTTCTTATCTTTAAGTCTATTGATGTGGTGAATAACATTTATTGATTTCCGTATATTGAACCAGCCTTGCATCCCAGGGATGAATCCTACTTGATCATGGTGCACAATTTTTTTGATATGCTTTTGCATTCGATTTGCCAGGATTTTATTGAGAATTTTTGCATCTAAGTTCATTAGAGATATTGATCTATAGTTTTCTTTTTTTGAAGTGTCTTTGTCTGGTTTTGGGATCAGGGTTATGTTGGCCTCATAGAATGAATTTGAAAGAGCTCCTTCGTTTTCTATTTCTTGAAATAGCTTGAAAAATATTGGTATTAATTCTTCTTTGAAGATTTTGTAAAATTCTGCTGTATACCCATCCAGTCCTGGGCTTCTCTTAGTTGGTAGTCTTTTGATGGCCTCTTCAATTTCTTCTTTTGTTATTGGTCTGTTTAAATCGTGTGTGTCTTCCTGACTCAATCTGGACAGATCATATGACTTAAGAAATTTATCGATATCTTCACTATCTTCTATTTTATTGGAATATAGAGTTTCAAAATACTTTTTAATTATCTTCTGTATTTCTGTAGTGTCTGTTGTGATATTGCCTTTTTCATCCCATATGTTAGTAGTTTGCGTTCTCTCTCTTCTTCTCTTCGTTAGCGTGGCTAAGGGTCTGTCGATCTTATTTATTTTTTCAAAGAACCAACTTTTAGTTTTATCAATTTTTTCAATGGTTTTTTTTGTTTCAATTTCATTGATTTCCGCTCTGATTTTAATTATTTCTTGTCTTCTGTATATTTGCTGTTGTTTTGCTCTTCCTTTTCTAAGGTTTTAAGATGTAGTGTGAGTCCGTTTATTTGTTGGTTTTTTCTTTTTTTGAGGAATGAACTCCAGGAAATGAATTTCCCTCTTAAAACTGCTTTCATTGTGTCCCATAGATTCCGGTATGTTGTGTCTGTATTGTCGTTTATCTCTAGGAATTTTTTGATTTCCTCTTTTATATCTTCTGTAACCCATTGATCTTTCAGTAACATATTGTTCATTTTCCAGGTGATGCAGGATTTTTCCTTCCTTCTTTTATCATTAATTTCCAGCTTCATTCCATTATGGTCAGATATGGTGCATGGTATTATCTCCACAACTTTATATTTACTGAGAGTCACCCTATGGCATAATATATGGTCTATCTTTGAGTAGGATCCATGTGCTGCTGAGAAGAATGTGTATCCACTTGATGATGGTTGATATATTCTATATATGTCAGTTAAGTCTAGGTTATTGATTACGTTATTAAGTTTTATAGTTTCTTTGTTCAGCTTTTGTCTAGAGAATCTGTCCAATGGCGAGAGTGGTGTGTTGAAGTCCCCCATAATTATTGTGTTGTGGTCTATTTGACTCTTGAACTTGAGGAGAGTTTGTTTTATGAACGTTGCAGCACCATTGTTTGGTGCATAAAAATTGATAATTGTTATGTCTTGATGGTGGATGGTTCCTTTTAACAGTATATAGTGTCCTTCTTTATCCCTTTTGATTACCTTAGGTTTGAAGTTGACTTTATTCAATATGAGAATGGCCACTCCTGCTTGCTTCCGATGGCCATGTGAGTGGTAAGATTTTTTCCACCCTTTCACCTTCAGTCTGTGAATGTCTTTTTCTATCATATGAGTCTCCTGAAGGCAGCATATTGTTGGATTTGTTTTTTTAATCCAGGTTACTAGCCTATGTCTCTTGATTGGTGAATTTAAGCCATTAACATTTAAGGTTACAATTGAAATATGGTTTGTACTTCCAGTCATGTTTATTTATTTATTTATTTTAGATTGGCTAGTTTTCCCTCTTTGGTTATTTTTCTTCCCCTTTACTGAGATACCTCCCACTGTTAGTTTTGGGCGCTATTTTTCAGTTCCTCTTCTTGTAATATTTTGCTCAAAATGCTTTGCAGTGCTGGTTTTCTGGCTGCGAATTCTTTTAGCTTTTGTTTATGGTGAAATATTTTAATTTCATTGTCAAATCTGAAGCTTAGTTTTGCTGGATACAGTATTCTTGGTTGGAATCCATTATTTTTCAGTGTTTGAAATACGTTGTTCCAGGATCTTCTCGCTTTCAAAGTCTGTGATGAAAAATCAGTCATTAACCTACTTAGTTTACCCCTAAATGTAATCTGCCTCCTTTCTCTCGTAGCTTTTAGTATTCTCTCCTTGTCCTGTATGTTAGCTATCTTCATGATTATGTGTCTTGGAGTTGGTCTATTATGGTTTTGGATGTTTGGGGTCCTGTAAGCTTCCAGGATTTGGCAATCCATTCCATCTTTCATCTCTGGGAAGTTTTCTAGTATTATCTCCTTTAGTAAGCCATCCATTCCTTTGGACTGATTCTCTGTGCCTTCTTCTATCCCAATGACTCTCAAATTTGGTCTTTTGATAAGATCCCATATCTCTTGGATAGATTGCTCGTGAGATTTCAGCATCTTTTCTGTGTTAACTATATTCGTTTCAAGTTGATAAACTTTGTCTTCATTATCTGATGTTCTGACTTCTACTTGATCTAGTCTGTTTGTAATATTCTCATTAGCGCTTTTAATCTGATTTACAGTTTCTTGCATTTCTATGATTACAACTTGATTTTTTTTAACACCTCTATCTCCTGATAAAGCTCATTCTTTACTGATTGAATTTGTGTGGTTAGTTCCTCTTCAAAATATACTTTCAATGCTTGGATTTGCTGTCTCATGTCTTCTCTAATATTCCGTTCCATCTGAATTAGGTATGCCTTGATTTCTTTCCCTGTCCATGTTTCTGTTTCTGCTATGTCCTCCTGTATATTTAGATTGTCCTGCATTGTTTGTAACCCTTTTTTCCCTTGTTTTTTCATATTGTTCACGTTGCTTTCCAGCTCTGATTGACTGCTTTGTAACTGCTTTCTCCTATACATTTGTTTTGGCTTTGTATATCTCTGTTGTCTCTCTTTTGTGTTGGGAGATTATGCCTAGAAATGTTGGGCTTTGTTGTGCTTTAAAGCAGATTCATTCAATTCATATAAGGCTTCTAGGTTCTGTATGCATATAATGATTTGCTGTTTGTTCTTAGGTCTATATGTTTAGGTTAGGTGCTCTGGTGGTACGATGGTTAATATGTCTTGGCTACTTTAGAATATTGCTCCACTGAAGGTGGATACTACCGGGCAATTGGATCAGGGTGTTGTTAGTAGCTAGGTATTTGGGAGTCTTATAGATAGCCTCGAGATATTCACCTATTTCCATTTAGACAATTACACACAATGGAAGATGTAATGCTTGGGATGAGAGTTGGGGGGTAAGGGAATGAAGGTTCTGCTAAAAAGAAAAAATGATGGAGGGAGAGATAGATTAGAGGGGAATGAAAAGAACAATAAAACTTGAAATGGGATAGAAAGAGAGAAGGAGTAGGGGGGAAAGGATCAGGGAGAGAATAAGGAGAGAGAAAAAAAATCGGCAGCAGCAACCACAACAACAACAACAACAACAAAAAATTAAAGTCTTGGAGATCCACCTTCTTCTCTTCCAGTAGGCGGAGCTGTGCCCTCCAAGCGGAGCGTCTGCTCTCTACCTGCCGAGAGCTATCTCTATAGGGCGTCTCCTGGGAGTCTCTCAGACTTGTCAGTCCAGAGCCATTTCACTTCTCCAGCTCTTAACCCCCTTCCTCCTGTCAGCCTGCCAGCCAGGTCCTGTTCCCCAGAAGTGATTCTCCAGAGGTCTAGTTACACTTGCAGCCCCACCGCATGTCCCTTTTAAGCCCCAGTGCTGTGGTAAACTGGCGGCTAAGACCCTGACCTTCACCGCTGGTGATATGTGGGCCTTGGGGTCTGGGATCCCCTCTGCTTCCCTACGGACACGACCCCTGAGAAGTCAATGAGGTTTCCTGGCTGCCTGTATCAGTATTGGAAGTCACGCACCTGCTAAAGTGGATTCTGCTGGGAAGGAATTCCGCCAGTCGAACTCCGATGACATCACCTCTCTGCTATGGCGGGCCCCAGGCTCCTTGGTGTCGTGTCCGAGGGGAGGGGTGGAACTGGTCCGGCCCAGTTCGCCTCAGCTCCTACCTCATGGGGGCTTGGCTAAAGACTTCTTCCTGCCAAGCTGTTTCTCAGCATCTAGCAGGACCCAGTCACTTTGGCTGCAGGCGGGTGGACAGATCTGCAGCTGTGCCCGTGGTGCGTGGACTGTGGAAGGTGAATCTGGTACTCCACATCTAGTGGCAGGGTCCCGCTCGTCCGGGTCACATAGACGTTTTAAAAAAATCCTAGTAGCTCCCGGGCGGTCTTTCTTCAATGGAATTTTGCTAGGACAATCTCCGTTGGAAGGATCCATGAGTTATCCTTGCGACTTTATGACCCCATCACTGGGAGTGCAGTGAAAGTGCAGCCTCTCTGCCCGCCGCCATGTTGGATCCCAAAAAGTAGTTCTAAGTTCTATCTCTATGGTTTCTTTCCTCTTGATGTAGCTCTTCGCAGCAACGGGCGAAAAACAGTTTCATTGACAGAAGTTGTGAAGCTTCCGAAAAACTAGGAATTTTTTTGAGATCTCTGCATACATTTTTTCATCCAATCTTCATGATACATTAAGGTAATGATCAGTACACCAGTCCCACTTGGCTGCCCAAATTTCGTTCTTCTAGGTTAAAGCATTCGTTTGCAGTAACAGTTTCAATTTTTAGGTTTCACTCTGTTTTCGAATATATGGATAGACATAGTTGAAACTCTAAATCACACACGGTTTCACCAAGCTTCTTGAGACTTGACACAATAAAGTAGTTCTAGATTCTATCTCTATGGTTTCTTTCTTCTTGATGTAGCCCTAATCAGAGACTGGCGAAAAACACTTTCATTGAAAGGGTTTGCCAGGCTTCCGAAAAACTAGGAGTTTCCTGAAATCCCAGCATATATTTTTTCATCCAATCTTCATGATACTTTCAGGTATTGATCAGTACACCAGTCATACTTGGCTGCCCTAATTTCGTTCTTCTAGGTTGAAGCATTCGTTTGCAGTAACAGTTTTAATTATTAGGTTTCACTCTATTTTTGCCAACAGGGATAGACGTAGTTGGAACTCTAACTCAAACACGGTTTTGCTAGCTTCTTTAACTTGACAAAATAAAATACTTCTAGATTCTATCTCTATGGTTTCATTCCTCATGATGTAGCCCTAACCAGAGACTAGCAAAAAACTCTTACATTTAAAGGGGTAGCCAAGCTTCTGAAAAACTAGGAGTTTCCTGAAATCTCTGCATATATTTTTTCATCCAATCTTCATGATAATTTCAGGTAATGATCACTACAACAATCCCACTTGGCTTTCCAAATTTTTTTCTTCTAGGTTGAAGCATTTGTTTGCCGTAACAGTTTCAATTTTTAGGTTTCACTCCTTTTTCGCCTTTATGGATATACGTAGTTGGAATTCTAAATCAAACACGGTTTTTGCTAGCTTCTTGAAACTTGACATAATAAAGTAGTTCTATGTTTTATGTCTATGGTTTCTTTCGTTTTGCTATAGCCCTAAGCAGAGACTGGCAAGAAACACTTTCATTAAAAGGGGTTGCCAGGCTTCTGAAAAACTAGGAGTTTCCTGAAATCTCTGCATATATTTTTACATCCAATCATCATGATACTTTCAAATGATATTCAGTACACCAATTCCATTTGGCTGAACAAATTTTGTTCATCTAGGTTGAAGCATTCGTTTGCAGTAACAGTTTCAATTTTTAGGTTTCACTCTTTTCTCCTATATGGATAGACGTAGTTGGAACTCTAAATCAAACACATTATTTGCTCGCTTCTTGAAAATTGACAGAATAAAGTAGTTGTAGGTTCTATCTCTATGGTCTCTTTCCTCTTGATGTAGCCCTAAGCAGATACTGGTGAAAAACACTTTCTTTGAAAGAAGTTGCCAGGCTTCCAAAAAAATAGGAGTTTCCTGCAATCCCAGCATATGTTTTTTCATCCAATCTTCATGATACTTTCAGGTAATGATCAGTACACCGATCCCACTTGGCTGCCGAAATTTTGTTCTTCTAGGTTGAAGCATACGTTTGCAGTAACAGTTTCAATTTTTCGGTTTCTTCTGTTTTCTCCTATATGGATAGACGTAGTTGGCACTGTAAATGAAACGCGGTTTGTGCTAGCTTCCTGAAACTTGACACAACAATGTAGTTCTAGGTTCTAACATTATGGTTTCTTTCCTCCTGATGTAGCACTAAGCAGAGACTGGCAAAAAAACTTTCATTGAATGGGGTTGCCAGTCTTCCGCAGAACTAGGAGTTTCCTGAAATCTCAGTGTATATTTTTCATCCAATCTTCATGATACTTTCAGGTAATAATTAGTACTCCAGTCCCACTTGGCTGGCCAAATTTCGTTCTTCTAGGTTGAAGCAGTCGTTTGCAGTAAAAGTTTCAATTTTTATGTTTCACTCTATTTTCTCCTATATGGATAGAAGTAGTTTTAACTCTAAGTCAAACATGGTTTCTGCTAGCTTCTTGAAACTTGACACAATAAAGTACTTCTAGGTTCTATCTCTATGGTTTCTTTCCTATTGATGTAGCCCTAAACATAGAGTGGCGAATATACTTTCATTGAAAGGGGTTGCCAGGCTTCTGAAAAACTAGGGGTTTCCAGAAATCTCTGCATTATTTTTTTCATCCAATCTTCATGATACTTTCAGGTAATGATCAATACACTACTCCCACTTGGCTGCCTAAATTTCGTTCTTCTATGTTGAAGCAGTCGTTTGCAGTAACAGTTTCAATTTTAAGGATTTACTCTGTTTTCTCCTACATGGATAGAAATAGTTGGAACTCTATATCAAACATGGTTTGTGCTAGCTTCTTGAAACTTGACACAATAAAGTCCTTCTAGGTTCTATCTCTAAGGTTTCTTTCCTCCTGACGTAGTCCTAAGCAGAGACTGGCGAAAAAAAATTCATTGTAATTGGTTGCCAGGCTTCCGAAAAACTTGGATTCTCAGAAATCCCAGCATATATTTTTTCATCCAATCTTCATGATACCTTCAGGTAATCATCAGTACACCAATCCTACTAGGCTGCCAAAATTTTCATCTTCTAGGTTAAGGCAGTCATTTGCAGTAACAGTTTCAATTTTTAGGTTTCACTCTGTTTTCTCATGTATGGATAGACATAGTTGGAACTCTAAATCAAACACGGTTTGTGCTAGCCTCTTGAAACTTGACATAATAATCTACTTCGAGGTTCAATCTCTATGGTTTCTTTACTCTTGTTGTAGTCCTAAGCAGAGACTGGCAAAAAACACTTTCATTGAAACGGTTTTCCAGGCTTCCGAAAAACTAGGAGTTTCCTGAAATCTCTGCATATATTTTTTCATCCAATCTTCATGATACTTTCAGGTAATGAGCAGCACACCAATCACATTTGGCTGCCCAATTTTTGATCTTCTAGGTTGAAGCATTCTTTTTCACTAACAGTTTCAATTTTCAGGTTTTACTCCTTTTTTGCCTATATGGATAGACGTAATGGGAACTCTAAAATCAAACCCGGCTTGTGGTAGCTTCTTGAAACTTGACACAGTAAAGTAGTTCTAGGTTCTTTCTCTAGGGTTTCTTTCTTTTTGTTGTAGCCCTAAGCAGAGACTGGTGAAAAACACTTTCATTGAAAGGGTTTTCCAAGCTTCCAAATAACTAGGAGTTTCCTGAAATCTCTGCATATATTTTTTCATCCAATCTTCATGATACTTTCAGGTAATGATCCGTTCACCAATCCCACATGGCTGCCCAAATTTCGTTCTTCTAGATTGAAGCATTCATTTGCAGTAATAGTTTCATATTTTAGGTTTCACTCTGTTTTCTCCTATATGGATAGACGTAGTTGGAACTCTAAATCAAACACCGTTTCTGCTAGCTTCTTTAAACTTGACACAATAAAGTGGTTCTAGGTTCTATCTCTATGGTTTCTTTCCTTTTGTTGTAGCCCTAAGCATAGAGTGGCGAAAAATACTTTCATTGAAAGTGGTTGCCAGGCTTCTGAAAAACTAGGAGTTTTCTGAAATCTCTGCATATATCTTTTCATCCAATCTTCATGATACTTTCAGGTAATGATCAATACACTAATCTCACTTGGCTACCCAAATATCGTTCTTCTAGGTTGAAGATTTCGTTTGCAGTAACAGTTTCAATTTTTAGGATTCACTCTGTTTCCTCCTATATGGATTGATGTAGTTGGAACTCTAAATCAAACACGGTTTGTGCTAGCTTCTTGAAACTTGACACAATAAAGTACTTCTAGGTTCTGTCTCTAAGGTTTCTTTTGTCTTCATGTAGCCCTACGCAGATACTGGCAAATAACACTTTCAGTGAAAGGTGTTGCCAGGCTTCCGAAACAATCGGATTTTCTGAAATACCAGCATATATATTTTTATCCAATCTTCATGATACTTTCAGGTAATGATCAGTACACCAATCCCACTAGGCTGCCCAAATTTTGCTCTTCTAGGTTAAACAGTCATTTTCAGTAACAGTTTAAAGTTTTAGGTTTCACTCTGTTTTCTCCTATATGGATAGACGTAGTTGGAACTCAAAATCAAACACGGTTTGTGCTAGCCTCTTGAAAGTTGACAGAATAAGCTACTTCTCGGTTCTATCTCTATGGTTTCTTTTCTATTGATGTAGCCCTAAGCAGAGACTGGCAAAAAACTCTTTCATTGAAAGGGGTTTCCAGGCATTTGAAACACTAGGAGTTTCCTGAAATATCTGCATATATATTTTCATCCAATCTTCATGATACTTTAAGATAATGATCTGTACGCTAATCCCACTTGGCTGCCCAAATTTCACTCTTCTAGTTTGAAGCATTCATTTGCAGTAACACTTTCAATTTTTAGGTTCACTCTGTTTTCTCATATATGGATAGACATAGGTGGAAGTCTAAATCAAACACGGTTTGTGCTAGCTTCTTGAAACTTGACACAATAAAGTAGTTCTAGGTTCTATTTCAATGGATTCTTTCCTGTTGATGTAGCCCTAAGCAGAGACTAGCGAAATACTCTTTCATTGAAATAGGTTGCCTGTATTCCGAAAAACTAGGAGTTTCCTGAAATCAAAGCATATATTTTTTCATCCAATCTTCAGAATACTTTCAGGTAATGATCAGTACACCAATTCCACTTGGCTGCCGAAATTTCTTTCTTCTATGTTAAAGCATTGATTTGCAGTAACAGTTTCAATTTTTAGGATTCACTCTGTTTTCTCCTATATGGATAGACATCCTTGGAACTCTAAATCAAACACAGTTGGTAACAGCTTCTTGAAGCTTGACACAATAAAGAACTTCTAGGTTCTATCTCTAAGGTTTCTTTTCTCTTGATGTAGCCCTAAGCAGAGACTGGCGAAAAACACTTTCATTGAAAGGGGTTGCCAGGCGTCCGAAAAACTTGGATTCTCTGAAATCTCAGCATATATATTTTCATCCAATCATCATGATACTTTCAGGTAATCATCAGTACACCAATCCCACTAGGCTGCCCAAATAATGTTCTTCTAGGTTAAAGCAGTCATTTGCAGTAACAGTTTCAATTTTTAGGTTTCACTCTGTTTTCTCCTATATGGATAGACGTAGTTGGAACTCTTAATCAAACATGGTTTGTGCTAGCTTCTTGAAACTTGACACAATAAAGCAGTTCTTGGTTCTATTTCTATGGCTCCTTTCCTCTTGATGTAGCCCTAAGTAGATACTGGTGAAAAACACTTTCATTGAAAGGGGAAGCCAGGCTTCTGAAAAACTAGGAGTTTCCTGAAATCCCACCATAAATTTTTTTCATCCAATCTTCATGATACTTTCACATTATGATCCGTACTAAAATCCCACTTTGGTGCCCAATTTTCGTTCTTTGAGGTTGAAGCATTCGTTTGCAGTAATAGTTTCAATTTTTAGGTTCACTCTGTTTTCTCCTCCCTGGATAGACGTAGTTGGAACTCCAAATCAAACAGGGTTTTTGATAGCTTCTTGAAACTTGACACAGTAAAGTAGTTCTAGGTTCTATTTTTATGGTTTCTTTCCTCTTGATGTAGGCCTAAGCAGGGACAGGCGGAAAATGCTTTCATTGAAAAAGATGGCCAGGCTTCCGAAAACTAAGAGTTTCCTGAAATCCCAGCATGTATTTTTTTCATCCAATCTTCATGATACTTTCACATTATGATCCGTACTCCAATCCCACTTGTGTGCCCAATTTTCGTTCTTTGAGGTTGAAGCATTCGTTTGCAGTAACAGTTTCAATTTTAGGTTCACTCTGTTTTCTTCTATATGGATAGATGTAGTTGAAACTCTAAATCAAACACAGTTTGTGCTAGCATCTTGAAACTTGATACAGTAATGTAGTTCTTGTTTTTATTTCTATGGTTTTTTTCTCTTGATGTAGCCCTAAGGAGATACGGGCGAACAACACTTTCATTGAAAAAGGTTGCCAGCCTTCTGAAAAACTAGGAGTTTCCTTAAATCCCAGCATATATTTTTTCATCCAAACTTCATGATACTATAAGGTAATGATCAGTACACCAATACCAGTAGGCTTCCCAAATTTCGTTCTTCTAGGTTAAAGCAGTCGTTTGCAGTAACAGTTTCAATTATTATTTTTCACTCTATTTTCTCTTATATGGATAGATGTAGTTGGAACTCTAAATAAAACACGCTTTGTGCTTGCTTTGAAACTTGACACAGTAAAGTACTTTTACGTTCTATCTCTATGGATTCTTTTTCTTGACGTAGCCCAAAGCAGAGACAGGCAATAAACACTATCATTGAATGGGATTGCCAGGCCTCCAAAAAACTACGAGTTTCCTTAAATCCCAGTATATATATTTTTTATCCAATCTTTATGATACGTTCAGGTAATGATCAGTACACCAATCCCACTTGACTGCCGAAATTTCGTTCATCTTGTTTGAAGCATTCATTTGCAGTAACAGTTTCAATTTTTAGGTGTCACTCTGGTTTCTCCTATATGGATAGATGTAGTTGGAACTCTAAATCAAACACGGTTTGTGCTATCTTTATGAAAATTGACACAATAAAGTACTTCTAGGTTCTATCTCTATGGATTCTTTACTCTTGACGTAGCCCAAAGCAGAGACAGGCAAAAAACACTTTCATTGAATGGAGTTGCCAGGCTTCCAAAAAACTACGAGTTTCCTTTAATCCCAGTATATATTTTTTCATCCAATCTTTATGATATGTTCGGGTAATGATTAGTACTCCAGTCCCACATGGATGCCCCAATTTCGTTCTTCTAGTTTGAAACAGTCGTTTGCAGTAACTGTTTCAATTTTTTGGTTTCACTCCTTTTTTTGCCTATATGGATAGACGTTGTTGTAACTGTAAATCAAACATGGCTTGTGCTAGCTTCTTGAAACATGACACAATAAAGTAGTTCTTGGTTGTATTTCTATGGTTTCTTTCCTCTTGATGTAGCCCTAAGCAGAGAGTGTCAAAAAACACTTTCATTGAAAGGTGTTGCCAGGCTTCTGAAAAACTAGGAGTTTTATGAAATCTCTGCATATATTTTTTCATCCAATCTTCATGATACTTTCAAGTAATGATCAATACACCAATCCCACTAGGCTGCCTAAATTTCATTCTTCTAGGTTAAAGCAGACGTTTGCAGTAAAAGTTTCAATTTTTAGGTTCACTCTGTTTTCTCCTATATGAATAGATGTAGTTGTAACTCTAAATCAAACACAGTTTGTGCTAGCTTCTTAAAACTTTACACAATAAAGTAGTTCTAGGTTCTATTTTTATGGTTTCTTTCCTATTGATGTAGTCCTAAGCTGGGACTGGTGCAAAATGCTTTCATTGAAAAAAAAGGCCAGGCGTCCAAAAAACTAGGAGTTTCCTGAAATGTCTGCTTATATTTTTCCATCCAATCTTCATGATACTTTCAGGTAATAATCAGTACACCAATCCCACTTGGCTGGCCAATTTTTGATCTTCCAGGTTGAAACATTAATTTGCAGTAACAGTTTCAATTTTTAGGTTTCACTCCTTTTTCTCCTATATGGATAGACGTAGTTGGAACTCTACATCAAACACGACTTGTGGTAGCTTCTTGAAACTTGACGCAGTAAAGTAGTTCTAGGTTCTATCTCTAGGGTTTCTTTCCTTTTAATGTAGCCCTAAGCAGAAACTGGCGAAAAACTCTTTCATTGAAAGGGGTTGCCTACTTCCGAAAAACTAGGAGTTTCCTGAAATCCCAGCATATATTCTTTCATCCAATCATCATGATATTTTCAAGTAAAGATCTGTACACCAATCCCACTTGGCTGCCCAAATCTCGTTTTTCTAGGTTGAAGCATTCGTTTGCAGTAACAGTTTCAATTTTTATGTTCACTCTGTTTTCTCAAATATGTGTAGACGTAGTTGGAACTCTAAGTCAAACACGGTTAGTGCTAACTTCTTGAAACTTGACACAATAAAGGATTTCTAGGTTCTACTTCTATGGATTCTTTCCTTTTAACATAGCCCTAAGCAGAGACTGGCAAAAAATGCTTACATTGAACGGGGTTGCCAAGCTTCTGAAAAACTAGGAGTTTCCTGAAATCCCAGCATATATTTTTTCATCCAATCACCATGATACTTTCAGGTAATGATCAGTACACCAATACCACTAGGCTTCCCACATTTCGTTCTTCTAGGTTGAAGCATTCATTTACAGTAAGAGTTTCAATTTTTAGGTTTCAATCCTTTTTCACCTATATGGATATACGTAGTTGGAACTCTAAATCAAACAAGGTGTGTGTTAGCTTTTTGAAACTTGACACAATAAAGTAGTTCTACGTTCTATTTCTAAGGTTTCTTTCCTCTTGATGTAGCCCTAAGCAGAGACTGGCGAAAAAAGCTTTCATTGAAAGGGGTTGCAACGCTTCTGAAAAACTAGGAGTTTCCTGAAATCCCAGCATATATTTTTTCATCCAATCTTCATGATACTTTCAGGTAATGATGAATACCGTAGTCTCACTTGGCTGCCCAAATATCGTTCCTCTAGGTTGAAGCATTCGTTTGCAGTAACAGTTTCAATTTTTAGGATTCACTCTGTTTTCTCCTATATGGATAGACGTAGTTGGAACTCTAAATCAAACACGGTTTGTGCTAGCTTCTTGAAACTTGACACAATTAAGTACTTCTAGGTTCTATCTCTAAGTTTCCTTTCGTCTTGATGTAGCCCTAAGCAGAGACTGGCGAAAAACACTTTCATTGAAAGGCGTTGCCAAGCTTCGAAAAACTACGAGTTTCCTGAAATCTCTGCATATATTTTTTCATCCAATTTTCATGATACTTTCAGGTAATTATCAGTACACCAATCCCACTTGTCTCCCCAAATTTCGTTCTTCTATGTTGAAGCATTCATTTGCAGTAACATTTTCAAATTTTAGGTTTCACTCGGCTTTTGCCTATATGGATAGACGTAGTTGGAACTCCATTTCCAACTCGGTTTGTTGTAGGATACTTTCAGGTAATCATCAGTACTCCAGTCTCACTTGGCTGCCCAAATTTTGTTCTTCTAGGTTGATGCAGTCGTTTGCAGTAACAGTTTCAATTTTTAGGTTTCACTCTGTTTTCTCTTATATGGATAGACGTAGTTTTAAATCTTAATCAAACACGGTTTGTGCTAGCCTCTTGAAACATGAAACAATAAAGTAGTTCTAGGTTCTATCTGTTTGGTTTCTTTCCTCTTGATGTAGCCCTAAACATAGACTGGTGAAAAATACTTTCATTGAAAGTGGTTGCCAGGCTTCTGAAAAACTAGGAGTTTCCTGAAATCTCTGCATAAATTTTTTCATCCAATCTTCATGATACTTTCAGGTAATGATCAATACACTAATCTCACTTTGCTGCCCAAATATCGTTCTACTATTTTGAAGCATTCATTTGAAGTAACAGTTTCAATTTTTAGGATACACTCTATTTTCTACTATATAGATAGACGTAGTTGGAACTATAAATCAAACACGGTTTGTGCTAGCTTCTTGAAACTTGACACAATAAAATACTTCTAGGTTCTATCTCTAAGGTTTCTTTCGTCTTGATGTAGCTCTAAGCCAAGACTGGTGAAAAACACTTTCAGTGAAAGGGGTTGCTAGGCTTCTGAAACACTAGGATTTTCTGAAATCCCAGCATATATTTTTCATCAAATTTTCATGATACTTTCAGGTGATCATCAGTACACCAATCCCACTAGGCTGCCCAAATTTTGTTCTTCTAGGGTTAACAGTCGTTTTCAGTAACAGAACCAATTTTTAGGTTTCACTCTGTTTTCTCCTATATAGATAGACGTAATTGGAACTCTAAATAAACACGGTTTGTGCGAGCGTCTTGAAAGTTGACAGAATAAACTACTTCTAGGTTTTATCTCTATGGTTTCTTTTCTGTTGATGTAGCCCTAAGCAGAGACTGGCAAAAAATCTTTCATTGAAAGGGATTTCCATGCTTTTGAAGAACTAGGAGTTTCCTGAAATCTCTGCATATATTTTTTCATCCAATCTTCATGATACTTTCAGATAATGATCCATACACCAATCACACTTGGCTGCCCAGATTTCGTTCTTCTAGTTTGAAGCATTCGTTTGCAGTAACAGTTTTAATTTTTAGGATTCACTCTATTTTCTCCTATATGGATAGACGTACTTGGTACTCTAAATCAAACCCGGTTTGTGCTAGCTTCTTGAAACTTATCACAATAAAGTAGTTATAAGTTCTTTCTCTACAGTTTCTTTCCACTTCATGTAGCCCTAAGGAGAGACTGGCGAAAAACACTTACAAATGAAAGAAGTTGCCAAGCTTCTGAAAAACTAGGATTTTCCTGAAATCTCTGCATATATTTTTTCATCCAATCTTCATGATACTTGCAGGTAATGATCAGTACACGAATCCCACCTGGCTGACCAAATTTCATTCTTCTAGGTTGAAGCATTCCTTTGCAGTAACAGTTTCAATTTTTAGGTTTAACTCTGTTTTCTCCTATATTGATAGATGTAGTTGGTACTCTATATCAAACACGGTTTGTGCAAGCTTATGAAACTGGACACAATAAAGTAGTTCTAAGTTTTATCTCTATGGTTTCTTTCCTCTTGTGTAGCCCTAAGCAGAGACTGGCGGAAAACACTTTCATTGAGAGGCTTTGCCAGGTTTCAGAAAAACTAGGAGTTTACTGAAATCTCTGCATGTATTTTTTCATCCATCTTCATGATACATTCAGGTAATGATCAGTACACCAATTTTACATGGCTGCCCAAATTTCATTCTTCTAAGTTGAAGCAGTTTCAATTTTTTGGTTTCACTCTGTTTTCTCCTATATGGATAGATATAGTTGGAACTCTAAATCAAACACGGTTTGTGCTAGCCTCTTGAAACTTGACACAATAAATTAGTTCTAAGTTTTATCTCTAAGGTTTCTTTCCACTTGATGTAGCCCTATGGAGAGACTAGCGAAAAATACTTACAATGAAAGACGTTGCCAAACTTCTGAAAAACTAGGAGTTTCCTGAAATCTCAGGATACATTTTTTAATCCAATCCTCATGATACTTTCAGGTAATGATCAGTACATGAATCCCACTTGGCTGCCCAAATTTTGTTCTTCTAGGTTGAAGCATTCATTTGCAGTAACAGTTTCAATTTTTAGGTTTCACTCTGTTTTCCCCTATATAGATAGTTGTTGTTGGAACTCTAAATATAACATGGTTGGTGTTAGCTTCTTGAAACTTGACACAACAAAATAGTTCTAAGTTCTATCTCTATGGTTTCTTTCCTCTAGATGTAGCCCTACGCAGAGACTGGCGAAAAACATTTTCATATAAAGGGGTTGCGAACCTTCCGAAAAACTAGGATTTTCTTGAAATCTCAGCATATATTTTTTAATCCAATCTTCATGAGACTTTCAGATTATGATCAGTACATCAGTCCCACCTGGCTGACAAAATTTCGTTCTTCTAGGTTGAAGCATTCACTTGCAGTAATAGTTTTAATTTTTAGATCTCACTCTGTTTACGCCTATATGGATAGACGTAGTTGGAAAACTTAATCAAACACGGTTTTTGCTAGCTTCTTGAAACTTAATAAAATAAAGTTCTCTAGCTTCTATCTTTATGATTTCTTTCCTCTTGATGTAGCCCTAAGCAGAGACAGGCGAAAAACGCTTTAATTGAAAGGCGTTTCCAGGCTTCCGAAAAACTACCAGTTTCCTGAAAACTCTGTTTTCTCCTATATATATAGTTGGTACTCTATATCAACCACGGTTTTTGCTAGCTTCTTGAAACTTGACACAATAAAGTATTTCGAGGTTCTATCTCTATGGTTTCTTTCCTCTTGAGGTAGCCCTAAGCCGAGACTGGCGAAAAACGCTTTAATTGAAAGCAGTTGCAAGGCATCTGAAAAACTAAGAGTTTTCTGAAAACCCAGCATATATTTTTTCCTCCAAACTTCATGATACTTTCAGATAATCATCAGTACACCAATCTCACTTGACTGCCCAAATTTCCTTCTTCTAGGTTAAAGCATTCGTTTGCAGTAACAGTTTCAATTTTTAGGTTTCACTCTGTTTTCTTCTATATGGACAGATGTATTTGGAACTCTAAATCAAACACGGTTTGTGCTAGCTTCATGAAAATTGACACAATAAAGTACTTCTAGGTTCTATCTCTATGGTTTATTTCTCTTGATGTAGCCAAAGTAGAGACTGGCGAAAAACACTTTCATTGAAAGGGGTTGCCAGGCTTCCCCAAAACTGGGAGTTTCCTGAAAACTCTGCTTATATTTTTTCATCCAATCATCATGATACTTTCAGGAAATGATCAGTACAGCAGTTCCCCTTGGCTGCCCAAATTTTGTTTTTCTTAGTTGAAGCATTCATTTGAAGAAAGTGTTTCAATTTTTAGGTTTCACTCTGTTTTCTGCTATATGGATAGAAGTAGTTGGAACTCTAAATCAAACACGGTTTGTGCTATCTTCTTGAAACTTGACACAATAAAGTACTTCTAGGTTCTATCTCCATGGTTTCTTTCCTCTTGATGTAGACTTAAGCAGAGACTGGCCAAAAATGCTTTCATTGAAAGGGTTTGCTAGTCTTCTGGAAAACTAGGAGATTCCTGAAATTACAGCATATATATTTTTTATCCAAACTTCATGATACTTTCAGGCAATGATCAGTACACCAATCCCACTTGGCTGCCGAAATTTCGTTCATTTGTTTGAAGCATTCATTTGCAGTAACAGTTTCAATTTTTAGGTGTCACTCTGGTTTCTCCTATATGGATAGATGTAGTTGGAACTCTAAATCAAACACGGTTTGTGCTGTCTTCATGAAAATTGACACAATAAAGTACTTCTAGGTTCTATCTCCATGGATTCTTTACTCTTGATGTAGCCCTTAGCAGAGACTGGCTAAAAACACTTTCATTGAAAGGGGTTGCCAGGCTTCCGAAAAACTAGGAGTTTCGTGATATCCCAGCATATATTTTTTAATCCAATCTTCATGATACTTTCAGGTAATGATCAGTACACCAATCCCTCTTGGCTGCCCAAATTTCATTCTTGTAGGTTGAAATTTCATTTGCAGTAACGGTTTCAATTTTTAGGTTTCACTCCTTTTTGCCTATATGGATAGACGTATTTGGAACTCTAAATCAAACACAGTTTTTTTTAGATTTTTGAAAATGACAAAATAAAGTATTTCTTGGTTCTATCTCTATGGTTTCTTTCCTCTTGATGTAGCCCTAAGCAGAGACTGGCGAAAAACACTTTCATTGAAAGGGTTTGCCAGGCTTCCGAAAAACTAGGAGTTTCCTGAAATTACAGCATATATTTTTTCATCCAATCTTCATGACACTTTCATGTAATGATCAGTACACCAATCCCACTTCGCTGCCCAAATTTCTGCTTCTAGGTTGAAGCATTGATTGGCAGTAAGAGTTTCAACTTTTAGGTTTCACTCTGTTTTCTCCTATATGGATAGATGTAGTTGTAACTCTAAATCAAAGACGATTTGTGCTAGCTCTTGAAACTTGACACAATAAGGTAGTTCTAAGTTCAATCTCAATGGCTTCTTTTCTCTAGATGTAGCCCTTCGCAGACAATGGCGAAAAAATCATACATTGAAAAGGGTTGTGAAGCTTCCAAAAACTAGGAGTTTCTTGAACTCTCAGCATATATTTTTTCATCCAATCTTCATGATACATTCAGGTAATGATCAGCACTCCAATCCCACCTTGCTGCCCAAATTTATTTCTGCTAGGTTGAAGCATTAGTTTGCAGTAGCAGTTTGAATTTTTAGGTTTCACTGTTTTCTCCTATATGGATAGATGTAGTTGGAACTCTAAATCAAACATGGTTTGTGCTAGCTTCTTGAAACTTGACACAATAAGGTACCTCTAGGTTCTATCTCTATGGTTTCTTTCCTATTGATGTAGCCCAAAGCAGAAACAGGCAAAAAACACTTTCATTGAAACGGGTTGCCAGGCTTCCAAAAATTAGGAGTTTCTTGAAATCCCAGCATCTATATTTTCTTCCAATGTTCATGATCCTTTCAGGTAATGATCAGTACACCAATTTCACTTGGCTGCCAAAATTTCGTTCTTCTAGACTGAAGCATTCATTTGCAGTATAAGTTCCAATTTTTAGGTTTCACTCTGTTTTCGCCTATATTGATAGACATATTTGGAACTCTAAATCAAACACAGTTTGTGCTAGCTTCTTTAAACTTGAAACAATAAAGTATTTCTATGTTCGATTTCTAAGTTTTGTTTCCTCTTGATGTAGACCTAAGCAGAGAAAGACGAAAAACACTTTCATTGAAATAGGTTGCCAAGCTTCCAAAAAACTAGAGTCTCCTGAAATCTCAACATATATTTTTTCATCCAATCTTTATGATACTTTCAGGTAATGATCAGTACACCAATCCCACTTGGATGCCCAAATATCATTCTTCTAGGTTGAAGCATTCGTTTGCAGAAACAGTTTGAATTTTTAGGTTTCACTCTGTTTTCTCCATATTGATAGATGTCGTTGGAACCCTAAATCAAACACAGTTTGTGCTAGCTTCTTGAAACTTGACACAATAAACTATGTCTACGTTCTATCTCTGAGGGTTGTTTCCTCTTGATGGAGATCTAAGCAGTGAATGACAAAAAACAATTTCATTGAAATGAGTTGCCTAGTTTCCAAAAAACTACAGTCTCCTGAAATCTCAACATATATTTTTTCATCCAATCTTCATGATACTTTCAGGTAATGATCAGTACACTAATCTCACTTGGAAGCCCAAATTTCGCTCTTCTAGGTTGAAGCTTTCATTTGCAGTAACAGTTTGAATTTTTAGGTTTCAATCTGTTTTCTCCATATTGATAGGTGTCGTTGGAACTCTAAATCAAACACGGTTTGTGCTAGCTCCTTGAAACTTGACACAATAAATAGTTCTACATTCTATCTCTAAGGTTTGTTTCCTCTTGATGTAGCCTTAAGCCGAGACTGGTGAATAACACTTTCATTGAAAGGGGTTTCCAAGCTTCCATAAAACTACCGTCTCCTGAAATCTCAACATATATTTTTTCATCCAATCTTCCTGATACTTTCAGGTAATGATCAGTACGTTAATCTCACTTGACGCCCAAATTTCGTACTTCTAGGTTGAAGCATTCGTTTGCAGTAACAGTTTGAATTTTTAGTTTTCACTCTGTTTTCTCCTATATTGATAGATGTAGTTGGAACTCTAAATCAAACACGGTTTGTGCTAGATTTCTGAAACATGACACAATAATGTACTTCGATGTTCTATCTCTAAGGTTTGTTTCCTCTTGATGTAGACCTAAGCAGAGAATGAGAAAAAACACTTTCATTGAAATGGGTTGCCAAGCTTCTAAAAAACTACAGTCTCCAGAAATCTCAACATATACTTTTTCATCCAATCTTCATGATACTTTCAGGTAATGATCAGTACACCAATCCCACTGGGATGCCCAAATTTGGTTCACCTATGTTGAAGCATTCATTTGCAGTAACAGTTTGAATTTTTAGGTTTCACTCTGTTTTCTCCATATTGATAGATGTCGTTGGAACTCTAAATCAAACACGGTTTGTGCTAGCTTCTTGAAACCTGACACAAGAAAGTAGTTTTACGTTCTATCTCTAAGGTTTATTTCCTCTTGATATAGCCTTAAGCAGAGATTGGTGAATAACACTTTCATTGAAAGGGGTTGTGAAGCTTCCATAAAACTACAGTCTCCTGAAATCTCAACATATATTTTTTCATCCAATCTTCATGATACTTTCAGGTAATGATCATTACACCAAACCCACTTAGATGCCCTAATTTCTTTCTTCTTAGTTGAAGCATTCATTTGCGGTAACAGTTTGAATTTTTGGTTTCACTCCATTTTCTCCTATATTGATAGATGTATTTGGAACTCTAAATCAAACACGGTTCATGCTAACTTTATGAATCTTGACATAATAAAGTAGTTCTACATTCTATCTCTAAGGTTTGTTTCCTCTTGATGTAGTCTTAAGCAGCGACTGTTGAATAACACTTTCATTGAAAGTGGTTGCGAAGCTTCCTTAAAACTACAGTCTTTTGAAATCTCAACATATATTTTTTCAACCAATCTTCATGATACTTTCAGGTAATGATCAGTACACCAAACCCACTTGGAGGCCCAAATTTTGTTTTTCTAGGTTGAAGCATTCGTTTACAGTAACAGTTTGAATTTTTAGGTTTCACTCTGTTTTCTCCTATAGTGATAGATATAGTTGGAACTCTAAATCAAGCACGGTTTGTGCTAGCTTCTTGAAACTTGACACAATAAAGTATTTCTACATTCTATCTCTAAGTTTTGCTTCCTCTTGATGCAGACCTAAGCAGAGAATGACGAAATACACTTTCATTGAAATAGGTTGCTAAGCTTCCAAAAAACTACAGTCTCCTGAAAACTCAACATATATTTTTTCATCCAATCTTCATGATACTTTCATGTTATGATCAGTACACCAATCCCACTTGGACGCACAAATTTCGTTCCTCTATGTTGAAGCACTCGTTTGAAGTAACAGTTTGAATTTTTAGGTTTCACTGTGTTTTCTCCATATTGATCGATGTCATTGGAACTCTAAATCCAACACGATTTGTGCTAGCTTCTTAAAACATGACACAATAAAGTAATTCTACGTTCTATCTCTAAGGTTTGTTTCCTCTTCTTTAGCCTTATGCTGAGACTGGTGAGTAACACTTTCATTGAAAGGGGTTTCCAAGCTTCCATAAAACTACAGTCTCCTGAAATCTCAACATATATTTTTTCATCCAATCTTTATGATACTTTTAAGGAATGATCAGTACACCAATCTCACTTGGATGCCCAAATTTCGTTCTCCTAGGTTGAAGCATTCGTTTGCAGTAACAGTTTCAATTCTTAGGTTTCAATCTGTTTTCTCCTATATTGATAGATGCAATTAGAACTCTAAAACAAACACCGTTTTTCCTAGCTTCTTGAAACTTGACACAAAAATGTATTTCTAATTTCTATCTCTAAGGTTTGTTTCCTCTTCTTTAGCCTTATGCCGAGACTGGTGAGTAACACTTTCATTGAAAAGGGTTTCCGAGCTTCCATAAAACTACAGTCTCCTGAAATCTCAACATATATTTTTTCATCCAATCTTCATGATACTTTCAGGTAATGATCAGTACAACAATC
Organism: Callospermophilus lateralis; assembly: GCF_048772815.1. Lineage (NCBI taxonomy): Eukaryota > Metazoa > Chordata > Mammalia > Rodentia > Sciuridae > Callospermophilus > Callospermophilus lateralis. The sequence continues at coordinate 35,142,957 of NC_135311.1, read as the reverse complement.
CCACTCGGGTGCCCAAATGCCGTTCTTCTTAGTTGAAGCATTCATTTGCGTTAAGAGTTTGAATTTTTAGGTTTCACTCTGTTTTCTCCTATATTGATAGATGTAGTTTGAACTCTAACAAAAACACGGTTGTGCAAACTTATGAAACTCGACACAATAAATTAGTTCTGCGTTCTATCTTTATGTTTTGTTTTCTCGTGATGTAGACCCATGCAGAGAATGACGAAAAACACTTTTATTGAAATGGGTTGCCAAGCTTCTAAAAAACTACAGTCTCCTGAAATCTCAACATGTATTTTTTCATCCAAACTTCATGATACTTTCAGGTAATGCACAGAACACCAATCAAATTTGGACGCCAAAATTTCGTTCTTCTAGGTTGAAGCATTGGTTTGCATAACATTTTGAATTTTTAGGGATCACTCTGATTTCTCCATATTGATTTGTGTCCTTGGACCTCTAAATCAAACACGGTTTGTGCTAGCTTCTTGAAACTTGACACAATAAAGTAGTTGTACATTCTATTTCTAAGGTTTTTTTTCCTCTTGATGTAGTCTTTAGCCGAGACTGGTGAATAACACTTTCATTGAAATGGGTTGCCAAGCTTCCATAAAACTACAGTCTCCTGAAATCCCAACATATATTTTTTCATCCAATCTTCATGATACTTTCAGGTAATCATCAGTACACCAATCCCTCTTGGATGCCCAAGTTTTGTTCTTTTAGGGTGAAGCATTTGTTTCCAGTAACAGTTTGACTTTTTAGGTTTCACTCTGTTTTCTCCATATTGATAGATGTCGTTGGAACTCTAAATCTAATACGGTTTGTGCTAGCTTCTTGAAACTTGACACAATAAAGTTGTTCTACATTCTATCTCTAAGGTTTGTTTCCTCTTGATGTGGCCCTAAGCAAGACTGGTGAATAACATTCATTGAATGGGGTTGCCAAGCTTTCATAAAACTACAGTCTCCTGAAATCTCAACATATATTTTTTCATCCAATCTTCATGATACTTTCAGGTAATGATCAGTACACGAATCCCACTTGGATGCCCAAATTTTGTTCTTCTAGGTTGAAGCATTCGTTTGCAGTAACAGTTTGAATTTCTAGGTTTCACTCTGTTATCTCCATATTGATACATGTAGTTGGAACTCTAAATCAAACACGATTTTGCTAGCCTCTTGATACTTGGCACAATAAAGTACCTCTAGGTTCTATCTCTATGGTTTCTTTCCTATTGATGTAGCCCAAACAGAGACTGGTGAAAAAAGCTTTAATTGAAAGTGGTTTCCAGGCTTCCAAAAAACTAGGAGTTTCCTGAAATTCCAGCATATATTTTTTCATCCAGTTTTCATGATACTTTCAGGTAATGATCAGCACATCATTCCCACTTGGCTGCCCAAATTTTGTTCTGCTGGGTTGAAGCATTCGTTTGCAGTAATAGTTTCAATTTTTAGGTTTCACTCTGTTTTCTCCTACATAGATAGACGTAGTTGGAAGTCTAAATCAAACACGGTTTGTGCTAGCTTCTTGAAACTTGAAGCAATAAAGAACTTTTAGGTTCAATCTCTATTGTTTCTTTCCTCTTGATGTAGCCCTAAGCAGAGACTGGTGAAAAACACCTTCATTGAAATGGATGCCAGTCTTCCGAAAAACGAGGAGTTTCCTGAAATCCCAGCATATATTTTTCATCCAATCTTCATGATACTTCCTGGGAGCCATCAGCCAAGTAGGTATGACAATTTCCTTGCCAGAGTACCCCCATGTTTCTATAGTGGAAGGACTCATGGAAATAGGACATTTTGCAGCTACATTGCATGTAAGTTGATCTTGCTCAAGGACCAGGCCTGATCCATGTTTAGGGTGTTCCCGGTTTACCATAATAGAAGATTAGGGTGTTCTCCATTTATAATAGGGCATATCCTGCTGCCTGAGTTTCTCTTGAGTTCTTAGGGTCAGACAGTATATTTGGGAGACAGAAGCCCAGTGGAGTGTGGATTTGGACAGAGAATGTGGATTCCCCCAGAATGTGTTTGTAGACGGCCGGTGTGAGTTCGGGAATAAAGAATTGCTGTTTGAATCTACAAGCTATCTGGTGACTCGTGATTTGTGCCCAGCCAGAGACTGCGGCATTTGGTGGACCGTTATGGGGAGCCCCGGGACACTCGGGTGTAAGTGACAAAAAAAGCTGCCCGTCCATAGATAGGACGGGAGCAATCTGCTCGTCTTTCGGCAGATAGGGCGAGAGTAAAAATGGCCATTTCGAGGAAATGGAGAAGATTGATGCAGTATATTTGTGTCTTGTTTTGTCTTGAAATGTTGTATTGTCTTTGTGATGAAAATATGGAAGGGTTGAGAAGTAAATTGATAAGGGAAAAAGGCACCCCAGTGGAACCAAGAATAGTTAGGGCATGTGTTGATAAAAGCCCAGAAACTCTAGTCAGAAAGAAAAAGAAAGTTCAGAAGAAAAAGAATTATCAGGAAAAAAGTTGCAACAAAAGGCTACTACTGAATACTTTTCGATACCGGAGGGTGCGTGAAACGACAAGGCGGCTGCCACCTGGCCAAGCCAATCATGGCGCAGCAAGAATTTTCCAAGCAGCAATTGCGGGCTCTTCCCCACCCCCCTGCCTGGGGGAGCGGATGGCCACTGTGAGCCCACATCTAGACCTGACCAGGAGGCACAGTCTCACAGGCTTTTGCTCCCTGTGCCTGAAAACAGATTGAGCCCAGGACTCTCCCCGGGGCCATCTGGGGCTGCCCGGGATGCTACAGCTGGCAGAAGACGTTACTGGCTTCCCTGAAGTTTGATAATTTCCAAGGCCAGTAATGGGTCTCCCACACCTGGAGGCTGATGAGTAATGAGTACTATTAAGGCTTGTTTCAAATGTAAAAAACCTTGAAATAATGTACTAAATTGTTCAGAAGGTTGTTTTCTTAGTGAAATGCTACAGGATTTTCTTTAGCCATCCGGAGTTCCTGCCTACTTCCCAGTGCCAGTGAAAACAAAGGTGAAAGAATTTACAGTGTTGCTGAGAACTGGAGGAAACTTCGGCTGAGAACCCGATGAGACTTCGGAGCTGTTGCTGTTTCTGCTGCTACAACTTAAGCTAGCAGCCTGCAGAACTTACCTGGTCTGTGATTTACCTGGACTGTGAGTTAATCTATTGAGATGCTGCATTATCTGGACTGAGACAACAAACTGTAATCTACAAAAAATTGTAACTCTGTATCTTTGCTAATGGTGTCATTGCTGGTATAATTTCTCCAAGGGCTTCTTGCATGGAGTCATCAATTAGCTTGGAATTGTAACATTTTGTATCCTCCCTTTCTGTTTCTAACAGGTTATTGATGGTGTTTCTGTAAAAAACACTATTGTCCTGATTTAAATTAAACAAAAGGGGGAAATGTTAAGGTCTGTAAACAAGTCAGATTGGCACCTGTTATTTTGCCAGAGAAAAGTTAAAGTCTGTAAACAAGTCTGGATGGCGCCTGGACAAATGCAAGAGGGAGTGGTTTGTAAAGTAACAAAAGCAAGCCATTAAGTGTGGAGATTCCTTATTGGTTGACTGCTGTATCAATTTTATGATAATTAGATAGGCTGTGTAAAATGTATGAATATCGCTCAGATCCTACAATAAACGGCTTCCACTCCTGCTGTATCAATGTACATAAGTTATTCGTCACCCCCCAGCAGATACTTTCAGGTAATGATCAGTACACCAATCCCACTTGGCTGCCCAAATTTCGTTCTTCTAGGTTTAAGTAGTCGTTTGCAGTAAGAGTTTCAATTTTCAGGTTTCACTCTGTTTTCTTTTATATGGATAGACGTAGTTGGAACTCTAAATCAAACACGGTTTGTGCTAGCTTCTTGAAACTTGACACAATAAAGTTGTTCCATTTTCTATTTCTATGGTTTCTTTCCACTTGATGTAGCCCTAAGCTGAGACTGGCGAAACACACTTACATTGAAAGGGGTTGCCAAGCTTCTGATAAACTAGGAGTTTCCTGAAATCTCAGGATATGTTTTTTTTTTTTTATCCAAACTTCATCATACATTTTGGTAATGATAAGTACATGAATACCACTTAGCTGCCCAAATTTCGTTCTTCTAGGTTGAAGAATTCGTTTGCAGTAACAGTTTCAATTTTTAAGTTTCACTCTGTTTTCTCCTATATGGATATTTGGAACTCTAAATCAAATATGGTTTGTGCTAGTTTCTTGATACTTGACACAATAAAGTACTTGTAGTTTCTATCTCTATGGTTCTTTCCTCTTGATGTATCCCTACACAGAGACTGGCGAAAAAAACTTTCATTGAAAGGGTTGCCAGGCTTCTAAAAATCTAGGAATTTTCTGAAATCCCAGCATATATTTTTTCATCCAATCTTCATGATACTTTCAGGTAATGATCAGCACACAAATCCCAATTGGCTGCGAAATTTTGTTCTTTTGGTTGAAGCAATCGTTTTCAATAACAGTTTCAATTTTTAGGTTTCACTCTGTTTTCTCCCATATGGATAGATGTAGTAGGAACTCTAAATCAAACACGGTTTGTGGTAGCTTCTTGAAACTTGACACAATAAAGTAGTTCTAGGTTCTGTCTCTATGGTTTCTTTCCTCTTGATGTAGCCCTAAGTAGAGACTGGCGAAAAACACTTTCATTGAAAAGGATTGCCAAACTTCTGAAAAACTAGGAGTTTCCTTAAATCCCAGCATATATTTTTTCATCCAAACTTCATGATACTTTAAAGCAATGATCAGTAGACCAATTCCACTTGGCTGCCCAAATTTCGTTCTTCTAGGTTGAAGCATTCGTTTGCAGTAACAGTTTCAATTATTAGGTTTCACTTTGTTTTTGCCTTTAGGTATAGATGTAGTTGAAACTCTAAATCAAACATGGTTTGTAGTAGCTTCTTGAATCTTAACACAATAAGGTAGTTCTAAGTTCTATCTCTGTGGTTCTTTTCTTCTTGAAGAAGGCCTAAGCAGAGACTGGCGAAAAACGCTTTCATTGAAATGGTTGCCAGCCTTGAAAAACTAGGAGTTTCCTGAAATCCCAGCACATATTTTTTCATCGAATCTTCATGATAATTTCAGGTAATGATCAGAACACCAATCCCACGTGGCTCCCCAAATTTCCTTGTTCTAGTTTGAAGCATTTGTTTGCAGTATCAGTTTCAATTTCTAGTTTCACTCTGTTTTCGCCTATATGGATAGATATATTTGGAACTCTAAATTAAACACGTTTTTTGCTAGCTTCTTGAAACTTGACACAACAAAGTAGTTGTAGTTTCTATCTCTATGGTTTCTATCCTCTTGATATAGCCCTAAGCAGAGACTGGCAAAAAACGCTGTCATTGAAATGGGTTGCCAGGCTTCCGAAAAAGTAGGAGTTTCCTGAAATCCCAGCAAATATTTTTTCATCCAATCTTCATGACACTTTCAGGTAATGATCAGTACACCAGTCCAACTTGGCTGCCAAAATTTCGTTCTTCTAGGTTGAAGCAGTCGTTTGCAGTAACAGTATAAATTTTTAGGTTTTACTTTGTTTTCTCCTATATGGATAGAAGAATTTGGAATTCTAAATCAAACACGGTATGTGCTAGCTTCTTGAAACTTGACACAATAAATTAGTACTATGTTCTATCTCTATGGTTTCTTTCCTCTTGAAGTAGCCCTAAGCAGAGACTGGCGAAACCCACTTTTATTGAAAGCGGTTGCCAGGCTCAGAAAAACTAGGAATTTCCTGAAATCCCAGCATATATTTTTTTAATCCAATCTTCATGATACTTTCAGGTAATGATCAATACACCAATTCCACTTGGCTGCCCAAATTTCGTTCTTCTAGGTTGAAGCATTTGTTTGCATTAAAAGTTTCAATTTATAGGTTTCACTCTGTTTTCACCAATATGGATAAATGTAGTTGGAACTCTAAATCAAACACGTGTTTTGCTAATTCATTGAAACGTGACACAATAAAGTAGTTCTAGGTTCCATCTCTATGGTTTCTATCTTCTCGATGTAACCCTAAGCAGAGACTGGCTAAAAACGCTTTCAAGGAAAGGGGTTGCAAGGCTTCCAAAAAACTAGGAGTTTCCTGAAATCTCTGCATATATTTTTTTGTCCAATCTTCATGATCCTTTCAGGTAATGATCACTACACGAATCCCACTTGGCTGCCCAAATTTCGTTCTTCTAATTTGAAGCATTCGTTTGCAGTAACAGTTTCAATTTTTAGGTTTCACTCCGTTTTCGCCTATATGCATAGATGTAGTTGGAACTCTACATGAAACACGGTTTGTGGTAGCTTCTTGAAACTTGACACAATAAAGCAGTTCTTGGGTCTATCTCTATGGTTTCTTTCCTCTTGATGTAGCCCTAAGCAGAGACTGGCAAAAACACCTTTCATTGAAAGGCGTTGCCAGGCTTCCGAAAAACTAGGAGTTTCCTGATATCTCTGCATATATTTTTTCATCCAATTTTCATGATACTTTCAGGTAATGTTCAGTGCACCAATCCCACGTGGCTGCCCAAATTTCATTCTTCTAGGTTGAAGCATTCGTTTTCAGTAAAGTTTCAGTTTTTAGGTTTCACTCTGTTTTCGCCTATATAGATAGATGTAGTTGGAACTCTTAATCAAACACCGTTTGTTGAAGCTTCTTGAAACTTGACACAATAAAGTAGTTCTAGGTTCTTTCTCTATGGATTCTTTCCTTTGATGTAGCCTTAAGCAGAGACTGGCGAAAAACGCTTTCATTGAAAAGGGTTGCCAGGCTTCCGAAATACTAGGAGTTTCCTGAAATCCCAGCATATATTTTTTCATCCAATCTTCAAGATACTTTCCGGTAATGATCACTAAATGAATCCCACTTGGCTGCTCAAATTTCTTTCTTCCAGGTTGAAGCCTTCGTTTTCAGTAATAGTTTCAATTTTTAGGTTTCAGTCTGTTTTCTCCTATATGGATAGATGTAGTTTGAACTCTGAATCATACAGGGTTTGGGCTATCTTCTTGAAACTTGACACAATAAAGTAGTTTTAAGTTCTATCTCTATGGATCCTTTCCATTTGATGTAGCCCTAAGCAGAGACAGGCGAAAAACACTTATATTGAAAAAGGTTGCGAAACTTCCAAAAAACTAAAAGTTTCCTGAAATCTCAGCATATATTTTTTCATCCAAACTTCATGATACTTTCCAGTAATGATCAGTACACGAATCCCATTTTCCTGCCCAAATTTTGTTCTTCTTTTTTGAAGCATTTGTTTGCAGTAATAGTTTCAATTTTTACGTTTCACTCTTTCTTCTATATGGATAGACGTATTTGGAACTCTAAATCAAACACGGTTTGTGCTAGCTTTTTGAAACTTAACACAATAAATTAGTTCTTGGATCTACCTCTATGATTTCTTTCCACTTGAAGTAGCCCTAAGCAGAGACAGGCGAAAACCAATTGAAACGGGTTGCCAGTCTTCCAAAAAACTAGGAGTTTCCTGATATCTGTGCATATATGTTTTCCTCCAATCTTCGTGATACTTTCAGGTAATGATCACTAAACCAATCCCACTTGGCTGCCCAAATTTCGTTCTTCTAGGTTGAAGCATTCGTTTGCAGTAACAGTTTCAATTTTTCGGTTTCACTCTGTTTTCTCCTATATTGATAGATGTAGTTGGAACTCTAAATCAAACACGGTTTGTGATAGCTTCTTAAAACTTGACACAATAAAGAACTTTTAGGTTTTATCTTTTTGGTTTCTTTCCTTTTGAGGTAGCCGTAAGTAGAGACTGGAGAAAAACTCCTACATTGAAAGGCATTGCCAGGCTTCCGAAAAACTAGGAGTTTCCTGAAATCCCAGCATTTATTTTTTTTTATCCAATATTCATGATTCTTTCGAGTAATGATCAGTACACAAATCCCACTTGGCTGCCGAAGTTTCGTTCTTTTAGTTTGAAGCATTCATTTGCAGCAACAGTTTCAATTTTTAGGTTTCACATTTTTTCACCTATATGGATAGACGTAGTTGGAACTCTAAATCAAACACGGTTTCAGCTAGCTTCTTGAACCTTGACACAATAAAGTACTTCTAGGTTCTTTCTCTTTGGTTTCTTTCCTTTTGAGATAGCCGTAAGCAGAGACAGGCAAAAAACGCTTTCATTGAAAGGGGTTGCCAGGCTTCCAAAATACTAGGAGTTTCCTGAAATCCCAGCATATATTTTTTCATCCAATCTTCATGATACTTTCAGGTAATGATCAGCACACCAGTCCCACTTGGCTACACAAATTTTGTTCTTCTAGGTTGAAGCATTCGTTTTCAGTAACAGTTTCAATTTTTAGGTTTCACTCTGTTTTCTCCTATACAGATAGATGCAGTTGCAACTCTAAATCAAACACAGTTTGTGCTAGCATCTTGAAACTTGACACAATAAAGTAATTCTAGGTTCTATCTCTATGTTTTCTTTCATCTTGACGTAGCCTTAAGCAGAGATGGGTGAAAAATGCTTTCATTGAAAGGGGTTGGTATGCTCCCGAAAAACTAGGAATTTCCTGATATCCCAGCATATATTTTTTCATTCAATCTTCATGATACTATCAGTTAACGATCAGTACACAAATCCCACTTGGCTGCCAAAGTTCCGTTCTTCTAGGTTGAAGCATTCATTTGCAGCAACAGTTTCAATTTTTAGGTTTCACACAGTTTTTGCCTGTAGCAATAAACATATTTGGAACTCTAAATCAAACACGGTTTCTGGTAGCTTCTTGTAACTTGACACAATAAAGTAGTTCTAGGTTCTATCTTTATGGTTTTTGTCCTCTTGATGTAGCCCTAAGCAGAGACTGGCGAAAAACGTTTTCATTGAAAGGGGTTGCCAGGCATCCTAAAAACTAGGAATTACTTGAAATCCCAGCATATATATTTTTTCCAATCTTCATGATACTTTCAGGTAATGATCACTACACAAATCCCACTTGGCTGCCGAAGTTTCGTTTTTCTAGGTTTAAGCATTCATTTGCAGCAACAGTTTAATATTTAGGTTTTAATCTGTTTTCACCTATATGTATAGACGTCGTTGGAACTCTATATCAAACACGGTTTGTGCTAGCTTCTTGAAACTTCCACAATTAAGTAGTTCTATATTTTATTTCTATGGTTCCTTTCCTCTTAATGTAGCCCTAAGCAGAGACTGGCGGATTACACTTTCATTGAAATGGCTTGCCAGGCTTCTATAAACAAGGAGTTTCCTGAAATCCCAGCATATATTTTTTGATCCAATCTTCACGATACTTTCAGGTAATAATCAGTACACCATTCCTACATGGCTGCCCAAATTTCGTTCTTCTAGGTAGAAGCATTTGTTTGCTGTAACCATTTCAATTTTTCACTTTCATTCTGTTTTCTCCTATATGGATAGTCGCAGTTGGAACGCTAAATCAAACACGGTTTGTGATAGCTTCTTGAAACTTGACACAATAAAGTGGTTCTAGGTTCTATATCTATGGTTTCTTTCCTCTTCATGTAACCCTAAGCAGAGACTGCCGTAAAACACTTTCATTGAAAGGGGTGCCAAGCTTCCGAAAAACTAGGAGTTTCCTGAAATCCCAGCATATATTTTTTCATCCAATCTCATGATGCTTTCAGGTAATGATCTGTACACTAGTCCCACATGGTGGCCCAAATTTCGTTCTTCTAGGTTGAAGCATTCGTTTGCAGTACGAGTTTCAAATTTTAGGTTTCACTTCGTTTTTGCCTATTGGGAGAGACGTTTTTGGAACTCTAAATCAAACACGGTTTGCGGTAGCTTCTTGAAACTTGACACAATATAGTAGTTCTAGGTTCTATCTCTATGGTTTCTGTCCTCTTGATGTAGCCCTAAGCAGAGACTGGTGAAAAACGCTTTCATTGAAAGGGGTTGCCAGGCTTTCAAAATACTAGGAATTTCCTGAAATCCCAGGATGTGTTTTTTCATCCAATCTTCATGATACATTCAGGTAATGATCAGTACACCAATCCCACTTGGCTGCCCCAATTTCGTTCTTCTATTATGAAGCATTCGTTTTCGGGAATAGTTTCAATTTTTAGGTTTCACTCTGTTTTCGCCTATATGGATCACGTAGTTGGAACTCTAAATCAAACACGGTTTTTGCTGGCTTCTTGAAACTTGCCACAATAAAGTAGTTCTTGTCTCTATCTCTATAGTTTCTTTGCTCCTGATGTATCCCTAAGCAAAGACTGGCAAAAAACCATTTCATTGAAAGTGGTTACCCGGTTTCTGAAAAACTATGAGTTTTCTGGAACCTCAGAATCTATTTTTTCATCCAATTTTCATGATACTTTCAGGTAATGATCAGTACACCATTCCCACTTGACTTCCCAAATTTCGTTCTTCTAGGTTGAAACCTTCGTTTGAAGTAACAGTTCAAAATTTCAGGTTTCACTCTGTTTTCTCCTATATAGATAGATGTATTTGGAACTGTAGATCAAACACGGTTTGTGGTAGCTTCTTGATACTTGACACAATAATGTAGTTCTAGTTCCATCTCTGTGGTTTCTTTCCACTTGATGTAGCTTTTTGCAGAGACTGGCGAAAAACACTTATATTGAAAGGGGTTTCGAAGCTTTTGAAAAACTAGGAGTTACCTGAAATCCCAGCATATTTTTTCATCCAATCTTCATGATACTTTCAGGAAATAATCAGTACATCAGTCCCACTTGGCTGCCCAAATTTCGTTCTTCTAGGTTGAAGCAGTCGCTTGTAGTAACAGTTTAAATTTTTAGGTTTCACTATGTTTTCTCCTAAATGGATATACGTATTTGGAACTCTAAATCAAACACAGTTTGTGCTAGCTTCTTGAAACTTGACACAATAAAGTAGTTTTAAGATCTATCTTTATGGTTTCTTTCCACTAGGTGTAGCCCTAAGCAGAGACTGGCGAAAAACACTTTCATTTAAAGGGGTTCCCACACTTCCAAAAAACTAGGAGTTTCCTGAAATCCCAGCATATATTTTTTCATCCAATCTTCATAATACTTTCAGGTAATGATCAGTACACGAATCACTCTTGGCTGCCCAAATTTCGTTCTTGTAGGTTGAAGCATTCGTTTGCAGTAACAGTTTCAATTTTTAGGTTTCACTCTGTTTTTGCCTATATGGATAGATATAGTTGGAACTCTAACTCAAACATGGTTTGTACTAGCTTCTTGAAACTTGACACAATAAAGTAGTTCTATGTTCTATTTCTATGGTTTCTGTCCTCTTGTAGTAGCCCTAAGCAGAGACTGGCGAAAAACACTTTCATTTAAAGGGGTTCCCACACTTCCGAAAAACTAGGAGTTTCCTGAAATCCCAGCATATATTTTTTCATCCAATCTTCATAATACTTTCAGGTAATGATCAGTACACGAATCACTCTTGGCTGCCCAAATTTCATTCTTGTAGGTTGAAGCATTCGTTTGCAGTAACAGTTTCAATTTTTAGGTTTCACTCTGTTTTTGCCTATATGGATAGACATAGTTGGAACTCTAACTCATACATGGTTTGTTCTAGCTTCTTGAAACTTGACACAATAAAGTAGTTCTATGTTCTATTTCTATGGTTTCTGTCCTCTTGTAGTAGCCCTAAGCAGAGACTGGCAAAAAACACTTTCATTGAAAGGGGTTGTCAGGCTTCCGAAAACCTAGGAGTTTCCTGAAATTTCAGCATATATTTTTTTTTCAATCCTCATGATACTTTCAGGGAATGATCAGTTCACGAATCCCTCCTGGCTGCCCAAATTTTGTTCTTCTAGGTTGAAGCAGTAGTTTGCAGTAAAAGTTTTAATTTTTAGATTTCACTCTGTTTTATCCTATATGGATAAATATCATTGGAACTCTAAAACAAACACGGTTTGTTCTAGGTTTTTGAAGTTTGACACAATAAATTAGGAAGTTCAAAGCCAGCCTTAATAAAAACTAAAAAAGGGCTGTTAATGTGGCTCAGTAATCACCCCTGAATTCAATCTCCAGTATCAAAAAATAATAATAATAATAATTGCATCTAGGAACACGTAACAAAGAAACAATACTAATTAGAGCTACAATAAAACATAAACATATAATTATTTGCTATAAGTCTGGCTCATGTGATAGAAGATAGTTTTCATGAGAGCAGAAATCATATCTGTACAGTTTGCCCTGTATCCCAGGGTCTCCACAGGTGCCTGCCATGTAAAACATTCTTTCACACTGTCAACAAAATAAAATTGACTAAACTAATTTTCACCAAGACATTCTAGCTTTTCCCTTATCCCTAATAAACACTTTTCTGGGGTTGAATGGAAGCTATAAAAAACATGGCTTTCACAAAGTAATTCACTTAACCTCTTGGAGTCTCAGTTTCCTTTTAGATAAAATAAAAATTATGACACTTTTTATGAAAAATAAGAATTATAACATTAGTAGATAATAATGAAATTACAGGATGTGGTTAGCTCAAAATCCACAACAGAGGAGTCATTCGATGCTGTTGCAACTAGCTGCAGACCTGAGGAATATTAACATCAAAATTCCACATGGTCCTTGTTTAAAAGGCTCTTAAGCTAAGGCCTATGAATTTGAATTTTACTTAAGTTCCACAGGTGATTCTTAAGAACTGAGAGTGCTGAGCTTGAAGAGGGAAAAAAAGGTAATTCATGGCCTGAAGGATCAGTAGTTGGCTATGTCCCTCAACTAGATTTCTCAGAATCCTGAAGTCTTGGGCCTTCAAGCAGAATTACTCTGGTGTCATTTAGGGAAGAAAATACTTTAGGACATTGAGTTCAGAGCATCCATGAGACAGATCTTCAATGGATAAAAAGGGACAGGATGTTACCAAAATTGGGATGAAAGAGGGAGAGAGGGAGACACACATATAATATAGAAAATAATATTTAATATTATAACTATATTTTGGGGTAAACACTAATGTTTTCACAGTATGAAGTAATGAAAGCATGCTCAACAAAATCTTGAAAGGAGTGACTAGGTATTAGATTCTATCTTCTACAACATCAGTGTTTTTTGAGGTCTGGTGGAGAGAAAAAATCAGTTTCAGAACAGTAACTCTGAGGAAAAAGGAAAATAATCCACAAGGATATGTAGGCATGGTGTGTAGAATCAAAAAGAATTGTTCTGCTTACCTCAACATTGTAAAAACTATATATGCTAAGCCTCAGGATAGCATCATTCTAAATGGAGAAAAACTGAAGGCATTCCCTCTAAAATCTGGAACAAGACAGGGATGCCCTCTCTCACCACTTCTATTCAATTTAGTTCTTGAAATACTAGCCAGAGCAATTAGACAGACAAAAGAAATTAAAGGCATAAAAATAGGAAAAGAAGAACTTAAATTATCACTATTTGTGGAAGACAGGATTCTATACCTAGAAGACCCCAAAGGGTCAACAAAGAAACTACTAGAACTAATAAATGAATTCAACAAAGTGGCAGGATATAAAATCAACATGTATAAATCAAAGGCATTCCCGTATATCAGCAACAAAACTTCTGAAATGGAAATGAGGAAAACCACTCCATTCACAATATCCTCAAAAAAAAAAATAAAATAAAATAAAATACTTGGGAAGCAACCTAACAAAAGAGATGAAATACTTATACAATGAAAACTACAGAACCCTAAAGAGAGAAATAGAAGAAGATCTTAGAAGATGGAAAAATATACCCTGTTCATGGATACGCAGAAATAACATCATCAAAATGGCAATATTACCAAAAGTTCTCTATAGGTTTAATGCAATGCCAATCAAAATCTCAATGGCATTTCTTGTAGAAATAGATAAAGCAATCATGAAATTCATATGGAAAAACAAAAGGCCCAGAATAGCAAAAGCAATTCTAAGCAGGAAGTGTGAATCTGGAGGTATAGTGATACCAGATTTCAAACTGTACTACAGAGCAATAGTAACAAAAACAGCATGGCACTGGTACCAAAACAGGCAGGTGGACCAATGGTACAGAATAGAGGACACAGAGACCAATCCACAAAATTACAACTTTCTTATATTTGATAAAGGGGCTAAAAGCATGCAATGGAGGAAGGATAGCATCTTTAACAAATGGTGCTGGGAAAACTGGAAATCCATATGCAACAAAATGAAACTGAACCCCTTTCTGTCGCCATGCACAAAAGTTAACTCAAAATGGATCAAAGAGCTTGATATCAAATCAGAGACTCTGCACCTGATAGAAGAAAAATTTGGCTCTGATCTACATATTGTGAGGTCGGGCTCCAAATTCCTTAATAGGACACCCATAGCCCATGAGTTAATAACAAGAATAAACAAATGGGACTTACTTAAACTAAAAAGTTTTTTTCTCAGCAAGAGAAACAATAAAAGAGGTAAATAGGGAGCCTACATCCTGGGAACAAATTTTTACTCCTCACACTTCAGATAGAGCCCTAATATCCAGAATATACAAAGAACTCAAAAAATTAAACAATAAGATAACAAATAACCCAATCAACAAATGGGCCAAGGACCTGAACAGACACTTCTCAGAGGAAGACATACAATCAATCAACAAGTACATGAAAAAATGTTCACCATCTCTAGCAGTCAGAGAAATGCAAATCAAAACCACTCTAAGATACTATCTCACTCCAGTAAGATTGGCAGCCATTATGAAGTCAAACAACAATAAGTGCTGGTGAGGATATGGGGAAAAGGGTACACTTGTACATTGCTGGTGGGATTGCAAATTGGTGTGGCCAATTTGGAAAGCAGTATGGAGATTCCTGGGAAAGCTGGGAATGGAACCACCATTTGACCCCGCTATTGCCCTTCTTGGACTATTCCCTGAGGACCTTAAAAGAGCGTACTATAGGGTTACTGCCACATCAATGATCATAGCAGCACAATTCACAATAGCTAGACTGTGGAATCAACCTAGATGCCCTTCAATAGATGAATGGATAAAAAAAATGTGGCATTTTTACACAATGGAGTATTACGCAGCACAAAAAATGACAAAATCATGGAATTTGCAGGGAAATGGACGGCATTAGAGCAGATTATGTTAAGTGAAGCTATCCAGTCCTTAAAAAAATGGAAAATGTCTTCTTTGATACAAGGAGAGCAACTAAGAACAGAGCAGGGAGGAAGAGCATGAGGAAAAGATAAACTTTAAACAGAGACGAGTAGGGGGAGGGAAAGGGAGAGAGAAGGGAAATTGTATGGAAATGGAAGGAGACCCTCAATGTTACACAAAATTACATATAAGAGGTTGTGAGGGGAAATGGGGGGAAAAACAAGAGAGATAATTGAACAACAGCAGATGAAGTAGAGAGGGAAGATGGGAGGGAAGGGGAGGGGGGATAGTAGGGGATAGGAAAGGTAGCAGAATAATACAACAGTCACTAATATTGCATTATGTAAAAATGTGAATGTGTAACTGATGTGATTCTGCAATTTGTATTTGGGGTAAAAATGGGAGTTTATAACCCACTTGAATCAAATGTATGAAAGATGATATGTCATGAGCTTTGTAATGTTTTGAACAACCAATAAAAAAATTAAAAAAACAGAATTGTTCTGTTTGTAACATCTCAACTAAATTCACACATGCAAAAGTTAATCAAAGCTTGTGCTTTAACTTAAGTAGAACTTAACTAAAGAATTATTATAATTCAGTGTGAAAGAACTAACTTTTAGAATGATCACCGAAGTTTTAAAAAATCATTTGAAAAAAATACATAACAGAAGAAAGGAGCAGATTTAAAAATCAGGAGCCAGGGGTCTGGCTATGGACCATTATGCAATCTTGAGTAAGTCATTTGGAACTTCTAAGGCCTGAGTTTCCTTAACTATAAACATGGGCAATGGGCTGGATATCAAGGTCCTCTTCAAATGTTGATGTTATTCAAGGAAGTTTAAGTGATGTGTAATATACAGGGAAACCACAGGATATGAATTAAAATTTGTACATCTTATAGCTGTTCTCTAAACAAGAGTCCTCAGGGGTGAATGATTAAGTGGATTATCCCTATATCAAAATATTCTCTGGACATCTTTTGACAAAAAGCTGCTAAAGACAGAGTAGCCAATCTAGTCAATGAATCAGATATTTATCATTTTCATCAAGTTAATGAAGCAGCAGAGATTATTAAAATTGCTATTCCATGATTCGAGTACTCCTTGCTTCTGCCAGGGAACTGAGTTGGAGAAGCAGGGGCTTCTATATAAATACCTCTATCTTGTGAACTGCTGTGGTTCTGCATACGGCAGTTAAACTTTGGGGGCAGAAGATCCCTTATGCATTCCAATCAATGACAAAAGTTATCACCATTATCCATTAACTTTGCTGTAAAGAATTCATAGAAACATCAATGCATGGATCCTGGAATGTGGATCCCATAGTCATGTAGCAACACAAACATCTTGGTTGCAGCAAGGCAAGGCCCTGGCTGTGGTGGTAGGGACTTGTGGTCTGTAGGCTCCCCTTCCCTGGAGAAAATGTCCTACCTGATGTGGGACACAGAGGAGAATCCCGCTTCCTCAATTTGAGCCTTTATCTCCTTGAGTTCCCCTTCAGCTTTTCTCTTCTCCTCTAAGTGCTGGTGGATCTCAGCCCTCAGGTGGAGCATTTCCTCCTGAAGACATATGTTACTGTCCCCTCCTACTGGGGATGGAGGGGAAAGAGGTGCGTTCTGGGTCTCCACAGTTGCCGAGATTTTCTCCAAAGCCACCTTGATAAGCTGAAACAAAATAATGGTTTAAAGAAATTAGGTCATATACATAAAATAATGTTAGATCATTAAAGAGGATCCAAAAGAAATATGAGAGCACAAGAACATCCTTCAATGGAAGCAACAACAAGAAGACAAAACTAAAATGAACTCTAAGGATTTTCTCAGTCATAAGGGTCTTGGAGAGTGCTTTGGGCAAGGAGGACACATCTAATGAGCAGAATTGTTGCAAAGGGGAAGAGAAGGAGAATACACAGAAGGGTGAGGAAAACACAAAAAGCGCTCTCTTGTGCTCTCTCTCTCTCTCTCTCTCTCTCTCTCTCTCTTTCTCTCTCTCTCTCTCTCTCTCTCTCTCTCTCTCTCTCTCTCACACACACACACACACACACACACACCCATAAACACACAAGTTTTAATTAAGTCTGGTGTCTATGGATGCGGTGATCCCTTTTTCTGAGAGGTCAGAGTTCCCCAGAGTCTTCTCACAAGCCAGGAAGCTTCACAACACTGGAATCCTTGAATCAGAAGATCATGGCTCAAAATTGCAGGGCTCAATGCCCAAGGCCCTACCTGGAACTTAGATTCCAGGAGATGAGCAGGAGGGCTCAGGGTACTCAGGAAACAGCAACAGTCCTCACAAAATTAGAATAATGGTGGAGCTACAGAGTAAGCTTTATTTCATTGACAGCAGGGGAATCATTTCCTAAACTACTGAGAAGCTGAGGTGAAGCCCTGTTCAAAAGCCTCTATTCCTTTTTGGTTATTTCACTTGTGCCAATATTGTCAGCCAAATTCTCTTTAGGAATTTAAGCATGTAAGAAGAAATTAAGGTAGAAACAATTTCCCAACACCTTTCTTTTTCTTAAGAATCCTCTTCAAGTTATTCCTCAGTGTTTCAATTAAAGCACATTTTACAGTGTTTCCTCAAATGGGAATTAGTAAACTTTTAGACTTTCTTTCTGTTCATTTGCACTCATCTCTAGTTGTTTTTCATGCTTTTTAAAGTGTAGAAATCAAAACACAAGTATGGCAATCTACTTAGTGTATAATTTATTTTAGAACAAGGATTTCCTGCCTGTCTAAATTAATTTCAATATATCTCAATGTCACATTGATTTTTATTTTTCTCTCAGTGGCAGCATTTGAAGTTACTTACCTCCAGGTCAATTCTAATTCTCAGTTTTCCACCTCTCTCCCACAGCTATGTCTGGGTCATGTTTTCTCTCTCTCTCTCTCTCTCTCTCTCTCTCTCTTTTATATCTATAAATCTGTTATTTGTACTTATCACATATAAATTCATTCTAGCTATACAGAACCATTTCCTAATTATCAAAACCATCAAAATATTTGCTGTGCATCTCTATAATATGTAGTGGTTACCCAAGTAGGGATGATTTATTGAATTAGTTATATGCTTTACACCTTCATTTAAGTTACCAATATGTTAACAGAATAAGATACAGGGTACCTTATGTGGATCAATGATTGGAGCAGCTTGGGTTGGCAAAAACCAATTGACTTTTGCTACTTCCCATAAGAAACCATGATAAAATCTAAGCCACAGGTTTGTGGTGGAGGTAACTCATAACATGCTATGCAAGTGGTGTTTAGTAAGGAGATATGCACCTGTGTCAAAGAAAGAGAAACACACACAAAGCACACCATCTCTAGGTACCCAATTGTACATGGGTTCTGTGAGCCTGATATCTGGCAGGCTCCTGACAATATTTACCCCTACAATCTGCTGATCAGCTTAGTCAGTTTGGGGGTCATCTCCACATATGCCACCAACCATTTTTGACAAAATAAAGGACATGGTACTGGATAAAACTACTTTGCAAAATTAATGGCTCTACCTTTCATTTAACTGTGTTATCTTTCAATATAAACCCTTTCCAATTAACATAACTAAAACATCACCATTAGTCTTGAATATGGGTACAATATTTATTATCTTCTAAAACCCAAGGATTCCTTTTGCTTAAAAATAATGTCCAACTTTATAAATCTACCCATTTTGTGTGTGTATGGTACAGGGGTGCTCTACCACTGAGCTACATCCCCAGCTCTTCTTATTTTATTTTTTCATTTTGAGACAGAGTGTCACAAAGATGCCAAGGCAGGCCTCAAACTTGCAATCTCTTGCCTTGGCTTCCCCAGTAAGTGGGATTTCTGGTATGTGTCACCATGCCAAACAAGTTTAACTATTTTCAAGTACCCTCTGTACGTATGATACCTTACTCTATTGGTTTCAATACACCTATTTTGTTAAAAAAAATGATGACTCAAGATCTAATTTTTGCTTATGCTAATTTGGGTTTTCATAGTTCTATCTCAAAGATGGCTTACATTGACTAAACTTAAAATTTAAATATAAATATAATTTAAATGTCAATGTATGAAAAGTGACTCAGAAACTAGCCTTTTCATTAGTTTTCAATCATTTAAGAAAAGCAAATATTTCTGCTCCTTCCTTCAAACAAACCCTGAGACTTCCACTATGTATGGCAGTAGTATGAATCCATTAAATCTATTTTAGCTATGTCTTTCTTATAAATATCTTCTTCAACATTACCTAATTCACTTGTGCTATTGTTTCCATACAATTCAACTTTTTGGGTGCTGAGTTCCTATTTGCCCTGCAGAGGTTTAGTGCAGGAACCTCTCTCTTGCTTAAATAGAGTTGTTATGTTTTTCCCTACTGCTTCATACCTCTCACAATGTAAGTCAGTTCCCAGGCAGCAATATGTGCATTAAAAACTAGCTTTCCCCAGATGCACAGCATCACTTATCTTTAGGGAAATGCAAAATAAAACTGCAATGAGATATCTCCTCACACCTGTTAGATTGGTTTTTATAGAAACTTAGGAAAGAAAAAAAGATATCAAGCATCAAGATGCCAAGAAAGGGGAACTTGTACATTGTTGGTAGGAATGAACCTTAGTAAAGCCACTGTGAAAAAATGGTATGGTGACTCCTCCAAAAACTAAAAATAGAATTACCCATATGATCCAATAATTCCATTTTTGGATATTTATTTACAAAGAAACTGAAATCATATTGTCAAAGGATTTCAGCATTCCATGTCTATTGCAGCATCATTTTACAATAGCCATGATAAGAGGTCAACTTCTCAACAGAGAAGTAAGTAAATAAAGAAAATATGATGCTCAGGGGAGAAATCCTGTCACTTGGAAGATTCTGAAGTCCTTCAGGCTAAGAGAAATAAACATGGCAAACAAAGACATATATTTCCTGATCTCACTTATAGGATTGAAATGTGGAATCTATAATAAAGTTGAACTAACAGAAGTAAGGAATAGAGTGATAATACCAGAGTGAGGGGGGGGGGTACAGCAGGAAGTTGTTTATTAAAGGGCACAAAGTTTTGGTTAGACTTAAGGAATAGGTTTTGAAATTTATTACACAGCAAGATGACTACAGTCACTAATAATGTATAATTCCAAAGAACTAAGAGTAAATTTCAAATGTCTCACCATAAGAAACCAGGGTGAGGTGAGGTGATGGATATATTTATTAGCTTGATGTAATTATTTCACATTTTATTTTGTATAGTAAAACATCACTTTGTACCCCATAAACGTACATAATCATAATTGGACAATAAAAATAATATTAGTTTTTTTAAATAGCTGTTCCTAAAACATCACACTTAGTCTACTGACTTCTCTCCTTTGCATTTGAATCTCAATTCTTGATCAACTTTTCTCCATTGCAAAGTTAAAATGAATAAAGCAATGATTGCTTACTCTAGTTTCTTTAATGGAAATTTCCTAGGTGTTTACTGTAGATCTTAATCTATTAAAGATTTCAATTTTGGGGGAGATATCTAGGAGAAATTATCATCATAGCCAGACCTGAAGCTTGCTTAAGTACATGAGTCAAAAAATAAGGAGGAAAAAAAACTTTCTTTGGCTAAAAGGTGATTCTTGCCCAGGAACCCAAAGTTGGATATGTGTACCAGGAGAAGTATATGGATGCTTGAGTGAAGAAGGGATTTTGGTGTCAAGAATAAGTCTTAGGGGATCCAACATGGCAGCGGGCAGAGAGGCTGCACTTTCAATGCACTCCCAGTGATGGGGTCATAAAGTCGCAAGGATAACTCTTGGATCCTACCAACGGAGATTCTCCTAGCAAAATTCCATTGAAGAGAGACCGCCCGGGAGCTACTAGGATTTTTTAAAAACGTCTGTGTGACCCGGACGAGCGGGACCCTGCCATTAGACGCGGAGTTCCAGATTCACCTTCCACAGTCCGCGCACCGCGTGCACAGCTGCAGATCTGTCCACCCGCCCGCAGCCAAAGTGACTGGGTCCTGCTAGATGCCGAGACACAGCTTGGCAGGAAGAAGTCTTTAGCCAAGCCCCCACGAATCAGGAGCTGAGGCGAACCGGGCCAGACCAGTTCCACCCCTCCCCTCGGACACTCCGGCAAAAAGCCTGGGGCCCGCCATAGCAGAGAGGTGACGTCATCGGAGTTCGGCCAGTGGAATTCCTTCCCAGCAGAATCCACTTTAGCAGGTGCGTGACTTCCCATACTGATACAGGCAGCCAGGAAACTTCATTGGCTTCTCAGGGGTCGTGTCCGTAGGGAAGCAGAGGGGATCCCAGACCCCAAGGCCCCCATATCCCCAGCGGTGACCATCAGGGTCTTAGCCGCCAGTTTACCACAGCACTGGGGCTTAAAAGGGACACGCGGTGGGGCTGCAAGTGTAACTAGACCACTGGAGAATCACTTCCGGGGAACAGGACCTGGCTGGCAGGCTGACAGGAGGAAGGGGGTTAAGAGCTGGAGAAGTGAAATGGCTCTGGACTGACAAGTCTGAGAGACTCCCAGGAGACGCCCTATAGAGATAGCTTTCGGCAGGTAGAGAGCAGACACTCCGCTTGGAGGGCACAGCTCCGCCTACTGGAAGAGAAGAAGGTGGATCTCCAAGACTTTAATTTTTATTTTTTTATTATTTTTTAATTTTTTAATTTTATTTTTTTTGTTGTCGTTGTTGTTGTTGTGGTTGCTGCTGCCGATATTTTTTTTCTCTCTCCTTATTCTCTCCCTGATCCTTTCCCCCCTACTCCTTCTCTCTTTCTATCCCATTTCAAGTTTTATTGTTCTTTTCATTCCCTTCTAATCTATCTCTCCCTTCATCCTTTTTTCTTTTTAACAGCACCTTCATTCCCCTACCCCCCAACTCTCATCCCAAGCATTACATCTTCCATTGTGTGTAATTGTCTAAATGGAAATAGGTGAATATCTCGAGGCTGTCTATAAGACTCCCAAATACCTAGCTACTAACAACACCCTGATCCAATTGCCCGGTAGTATCCACCTTCAGTGGAGCAATATTCTAAAGTAGCCAAGACATATTAACCATCGTACCACCAGAGCACCTAACCTAAACATATAGACCTAAGAACAAACAGCAAATCATTATATGCATACAGAACCTAGAAGCCTTATATGAATTGAATGAATCTGCTTTAAAGCACAACAAAGCCCAACATTTCTAGGCATAATCTCCCAACACAAAAGAGAGACAACAGAGATATACAAAGCCAAAACAAATGTATAGGAGAAAGCAGTTACAAAGCAGTCAATCAGAGCTGGAAAGCAACGTGAACAATATGAAAAAACAAGGGAAAAAAGGGTTACAAACAATGCAGGACAATCTAAATATACAGGAGGACATAGCAGAAACAGAAACATGGACAGGGAAAGAAATCAAGGCATACCTAATTCAGATGGAACGGAATATTAGAGAAGACATGAGACAGCAAATCCAAGCATTGAAAGTATATTTTGAAGAGGAACTAACCACACAAATTCAATCAGTAAAGAATGAGCTTTATCAGGAGATAGAGGTGTTAAAAAAAATCAAGTTGTAATCATAGAAATGCAAGAAACTGTAAATCAGATTAAAAGCGCTAATGAGAATATTACAAACAGACTAGATCAAGTAGAAGTCAGAACATCAGATAATGAAGACAAAGTTTATCAACTTGAAACGAATATAGTTAACACAGAAAAGATGCTGAAATCTCACGAGCAATCTATCCAAGAGATATGGGATCTTATCAAAAGACCAAATTTGAGAGTCATTGGGATAGAAGAAGGCACAGAGAATCAGTCCAAAGGAATGGATGGCTTACTAAAGGAGATAATACTAGAAAACTTCCCAGAGATGAAAGATGGAATGGATTGCCAAATCCTGGAAGCTTACAGGACCCCAAACATCCAAAACCATAATAGACCAACTCCAAGACACATAATCATGAAGATAGCTAACATACAGGACAAGGAGAGAATACTAAAAGCTACGAGAGAAAGGAGGCAGATTACATTTAGGGGTAAACTAAGTAGGTTAATGACTGATTTTTCATCACAGACTTTGAAAGCGAGAAGATCCTGGAACAACGTATTTCAAACACTGAAAAATAATGGATTCCAACCAAGAATACTGTATCCAGCAAAACTAAGCTTCAGATTTGACAATGAAATTAAAATATTTCACCATAAACAAAAGCTAAAAGAATTCGCAGCCAGAAAACCAGCACTGCAAAGCATTTTGAGCAAAATATTACAAGAAGAGGAACTGAAAAATAGCGCCCAAAACTAACAGTGGGAGGTATCTCAGTAAAGGGGAAGAAAAATAACCAAAGAGGGAAAACTAGCCAATCTAAAATAAATAAATAAATAAACATGACTGGAAGTACAAACCATATTTCAATTGTAACCTTAAATGTTAATGGCTTAAATTCACCAATCAAGAGACATAGGCTAGTAACCTGGATTAAAAAAACAAATCCAACAATATGCTGCCTTCAGGAGACTCATATGATAGAAAAAGACATTCACAGACTGAAGGTGAAAGGGTGGAAAAAATCTTACCACTCACATGGCCATCGGAAGCAAGCAGGAGTGGCCATTCTCATATTGAATAAAGTCAACTTCAAACCTAAGGTAATCAAAAGGGATAAAGAAGGACACTATATACTGTTAAAAGGAACCATCCACCATCAAGACATAACAATTATCAATTTTTATGCACCAAACAATGGTGCTGCAACGTTCATAAAACAAACTCTCCTCAAGTTCAAGAGTCAAATAGACCACAACACAATAATTATGGGGGACTTCAACACACCACTCTCGCCATTGGACAGATCCTCTAGACAAAAGCTGAACAAAGAAACTATAAAACTTAATAACATAATCAATAACCTAGACTTAACTGACATATATAGAATATATCAACCATCATCAAGTGGATACACATTCTTCTCAGCAGCACATGGATCCTACTCAAAGATAGACCATATATTATGCCATAGGGCGACTCTCAGTAAATATAAAGTTGTGGAGATAATACCATGCACCATATCTGACCATAATGGAATGAAGCTGGAAATTAATGATAAAAGAAGGAAGGAAAAATCCTGCATCACCTGGAAAATGAACAATATGTTACTGAATGATCAATGGGTTACAGAAGATATAAAAGAGGAAATCAAAAAATTCCTAGAGATAAACGACAATACAGACACAACATACCGGAATCTATGGGACACAATGAAAGCAGTTTTAAGAGGGAAATTCATTTCCTGGAGTTCATTCCTCAAAAAAAGAAAAAAACCAACAAATAAACGGACTCACACTACATCTTAAAACCTTAGAAAAGGAAGAGCAAAACAACAGCAAATATAGCAGAAGACAAGAAATAATTAAAATCAGAGCGGAAATCAATGAAATTGAAACAAAAAAAACCATTGAAAAAATTGATAAAACTAAAAGTTGGTTCTTTGAAAAAATAAATAAGATCGACAGACCCTTAGCCACGCTAACGAAGAGAAGAAGAGAGAGAACGCAAACTACTAACATATGGGATGAAAAAGGCAATATCACAACAGACACTACAGAAATACAGAAGATAATTAAAAAGTATTTTGAAACTCTATATTCCAATAAAATAGAAGATAGTGAAGATATCGATAAATTTCTTAAGTCATATGATCTGTCCAGATTGAGTCAGGAAGACACACACGATTTAAACAGACCAATAACAAAAGAAGAAATTGAAGAGGCCATCAAAAGACTACCAACTAAGAGAAGCCCAGGACTGGATGGGTATACAGCAGAATTTTACAAAATCTTCAAAGAAGAATTAATACCAATATTTTTCAAGCTATTTCAAGAAATAGAAAACGAAGGAGCTCTTTCAAATTCATTCTATGAGGCCAACATAACCCTGATCCCAAAACCAGACAAAGACACTTCAAAAAAAAAAACTATAGATCAATATCTCTAATGAACTTAGATGCAAAAGTTCTCAATAAAATCCTGGCAAATCGAATGCAAAAGCATATCAAAAAAATTGTGCACCATGATCAAGTAGGATTCATCCCTGGGATGCAAGGCTGGTTCAATATACGGAAATCAATAAATGTTATTCACCACATCAATAGACTTAAAGATAAGAACCATATGATCATCTCGATAGATGCAGAAAAAGCATTTGACAAAGTACAGCATCCCTTTATGTTCAAAACACTAGAAAAACTAGGGATAACAGGAACTTACCTCAACATTGTAAAAGCTATATATGCTAAGCCTCAGGCTAACATCATTCTAAATGGAGAAAAACTGAAGGCATTCCCTCTAAAATCTGGAACTAGACAGGGATGCCCTCTTTCACCACTTCTATTCAACTTAGTTCTTGAAATACTAGCCAGAGCAATTAGACAGACAAAAGAAATTAAAGGCATAAAAATAGGAAAAGAAGAACTTAAATTATCGCTATTTGTGGATGACATGATAATATACTTAACAGACCCAAAAGGGTCTACAAAGAAACTGCTAGAGTTAATAAATGAATTCAGCAAAGTGGCAGGATATAAAATCAACGTGCATAAATCAAAGGCATTCCTGTATATCAGCAACAAAACTTCTGAAATGGAAATGAGGAAAACCACCCCATTCACAATATCCTCAAAGAAAATAAGATACTTGGGAATCAACCTAACAAAAGAGGTGAAAGATTTATACAATGAAAACTACAGAACCCTAAAGAGAGAGATATAAGAAGATCTTAGAAGATGGAAAAATGTACCCTGTTCATGGATAGGCAGAACTAACTTTATCAAAATGGCGATATTACCCAAACTTCTCTACAGGTTTAATGCGATGCCAATCAAAATCCCAATGGCATTTCTTGTAGAAATAGATAAAGCAATCATGAAATTCATATGGAATAACATAAGACCCAGAATAGCAAAAACAATACTAAGCAGGAAGTGTGAATCTGGAGGTATAGCGATACCAGAGTTCAAACTGTACTACAAAGCAATAGTAACAAAAACAGCGTGGTACTGGTACCAAAACAGGCAGGTGGATCAATGGTACAGAATAGAGGACACAGAGACCAATCCACAAAATTACAACTTTCTTATGTTTGATAAAGGGGCTAAAAACATGCAATGGAGGAAGGATAGCATCTTCAACAAATGGTGCTGGGAAAATTGGAAATCCAAATGCAACAAAATGAAACTGAATCCCTTTCTCTCGCCATGCACAAAAGTTAACTCAAAATGGATCAAGGAGCTTGATATCAAAGCAGAGACCCTGCACCTGATAGAAGAAAAAGTTGGCTCTGATCTACATATTGTGGGGTCAGGCTCCAAATTCCTTAATAGGATGCCCATAGCCCAAGAGTTAATAACAAGAATAAACAAATGGGACTTACTTAAACTAAAAAGTTTTTTCTCAGCAAGAGAAACAATAAGAGAAGTAAATAGGGAGCCTACATCCTGGGAACAAATCTTTACTCCTCACACTTCAGATAGAGCCCTAATTTCCAGAATATACAAAGAACTCAAAAAATTAAACAATAAGATAACAAATAACCCAATCAACAAATGGGCCAAGGACCTGAACAGACTCTTCTCAGAAGAAGACATACAGTCAATTAATAAGTACATGAAAAAATGCTCACCTTCTCTAGCAGTCAGAGAAATGCAAATCAAAACCACCCTAAGATACCATCTCACTCCAGTAAGATTGGCAGCCATTAGGAAGTCAAACAACAATAAGTGTTGGCGAGGATGTGGGGAAAAGGGTACACTGGTACATTGCTGGTGGGATTGCAAAATGGTGCAGCCAATATGAAAGCAGTATGGAGATTCCTGGGAAAGCTGGGAATGGAACCACCATTTGACCCAGCTATCGCCCTCCTCGGACTATTCCCTGAGGACCTTAAAAGAGCATGCTATAGGGATACTGCCACATCCATGTTCATAGCAGCACAATTCACAATAGCCAGACTGTGAAACCAACCTAGATGCCCTTCAATAGATGAATGGATAAAAAAAATGTGACATCTATACACAATGGAGTATTATGCAGCACTGAAAAATGACAAAATCATTGAATTTGCAGGGAAATGGATGGCATTAGAGCAGATTATGCTAAGTGAAGTTAGCCAGTCCTTAAAAAACAAATGCCAAATGTTTTCTTTGATTTAAGGAGAGCAACTAAGAACTGAACAGAGGGAAAGAGCATGAGGAAAATATTAACATTAAACTGAGACGAGTGATAGAAGGGAAAGGGAGAGAGAAGGGAAAGTGCATGGAAACGGAAGGACACCCTCATTTTTATACGAAATCACATATACAAGGTTGTGAGGGGAAAGGGGGGAAGGGAGAGAATGGAACGACGGCGGATGGGGTAGAGACGGAGGATGAGAGGGGAGGGTAGGGGGATAGTAGGGGATAGGAAAGTCAGCAGAATACAACAGTCACTTATGTCATATTGTGTAAACATTTTGAATGTGTAACTGATGTGATTCTGCAATCTGTATTTGGGGTAAAGATGGAATTGCATAACTCATTTGAATCAAATGTATGGAAGATGAAAAAATAAATAAATAAAAAAAAATTTAAAAAAAAAGAACTACTTTACTGTGTCAAATTTCCAGAAGCTACCACAAACCGTGTTTGATTTAGATTTCCAACTACATCTATCTTTATAGGAGAAAACAGAGTGAAACCTAAAATCAAACTGTTACTGCAAACGAATGCTTCAACCTAGAAGAACCTAATTTGGGCAGCCATGTGGGATTGGTGTACTGATCATTACCTGAATGTATCATGAAGTTTGGATGTAAAAATATATGCAGCTATTTCAGGAAACCCCTAGATTTTCAGAAGCCTGGCAACCCCTTATCTTGAAAGTGTTTTTCCCCAGTCTCTGCTTAGGGCTATATCAAGAGGAAAGAAACCATAGAGATAGAACTTAGAACTACATTATTGTTTCACGTTTCAAGAAGCTAGCACAAGCCGTTTTTGATTTAGAGTTCGAACTATGTCTATCCATATTGGAGAAAACAGAGTAAAAACTAAAAATTGAAACTGTTCCTGCAAAGGAATGCTTCAACCTAGAAGAACGAAATTTGGGCAGCCAAGTGGGATTGGTGTACTGATCAGTACCTGAAAGTGAAGCCAGATTTAATGTTAGATAGTGTAGTTCGGTAAATCGGGTCTAATATTGAGTGAAATGTAAAATGGAGGCCATGCTGTGAATGACTCAGGGAAAATACAGGACAACTCAAAAAATATTAATGAAGTCCTGAAAAGGCCTTAGGCCAAAGTCCACCTCAAAACAATGTTAATGGAGCCCTGGTAACAGCCCCCAGCAAACTTGAAGGTGCTAACTCAGAAGTCCTTCTTGGTCAGACTTCATCTTTGGCCCACCTGTGTCCCACCCCTTTGCTTTTCAACCTACATTCTATCACCAAAACTGTAAAAAGGGGAAACAACCGCACTTCCACGGATTCCACCTCTTGGGTACCCTTCTCCTTCCGGGAGAAATCTTTTCTCCTGTCCTTCAATAAACTTCTCATTTCTATTCTGACCTATCCTCGGCGTGTTTCTTTGGTGTTATTTTTCAACATTGGGAAACAAGAACTCGTCACCGGTTGACAGCGGTATCATAGTGGAGGTCTCATACTGAGATTTTTCTATACAGAGGTAAGCGCCTCTCTACGCATCCCATATCTGTTTGAGGTGCATCTTTCTCTCTTTCTTTCTGGAGGGTAAGGTGGGCACCCGACGGCTACTTAAATGCAATTAGTGCAGCCCCCACTCTTCAAGACTCGGGTGAGAGGTTTCTTGGCCTAGGCAGCTCTTAATCACCTGTTCGATACAGAGCAGGCATGTTGGGTTCTGCCAAAGCTGCTTCCAACTTTTCTGTCTGGGCCAGGAGAGCAATTGTCGTGAGTACACAGTGTCCTGGAATCCCGATCTTCCTCGAATGCGTGGAGGTGGAGGAAAGAGTTTGGAACAACTGCGGAATTCTAGTCTGGGCTACAATCAGATGATTCTTAAGGTTCCTTTCTCTTGAGCCCCCTCCCGACAGCCTCCAGGGGTATCTAGGGTGATCGGTAGATGAATGGCACTGAGGGAAAGCCCCAATCATATTTGCCTTCGTATGGGCCATGCAACGCTCCCAAACTCGCATCCATTCCTCCTGGATGCTCCCCTTCCTTTGCAGGTCAGAAATGTTAGCAATTCAGGTGGTAGGACTGAGAAAGACATGAGATAATTAGTAAAATCTGCCCAGGTTCCCTAAGGTTCATAGGTAACTTTCAATAGTCTGTTTTACTGCCCAATGTTTAAAATGAGCTGTGTTCTCTTTAAGCTGCTAGAGAGGCATTTTTAGAATCAACTCCCCTGGTAATCTGCTACCTTACAACCAGTAGATATCCCTTAACCCTTAGGGGGTTCCTTTAGTCTACAGAGCAAAGGCAACAAAAGAGAGCATGTTTCTCCTTTTACAATGGGTTTTTAGTGGCCAGGAGAATGCAGTAATGCCCTTAAGTCTGAATCCTCCCAGGGTCTCTGGCACAGGGCAAACTGAGACCCTAGCACTTTGCTAAAAGGGACCAGAAACCCCTTGGTAAAGCAAGGCAAGAGAAGGGGGTTTCTGGACCGTTTAGGAAGCTCAAACTTAGGGAGACATCCCTTATGAGAACAGTTTTGTCCGGCGCAGCGTGGGGGACTGAATCCTGTTTTCTTCTCACTCAGACGGGAGCTTCTCTCTCTCCAATACGCCAGGTGCACCACTAGCCTGCGTATTGAAAAATTGGGACAGTTTGATAAAATTTACAAAAAGGAAATGGTATGAGGTGCTGTATGTTCAAATTTTTGTTGCTCTAAGGGAAAATTCTAAATTATGCCAACAGCATAAAGTAGACTTAGCTATGATATCTTCCATGAAGAGAAAAAAATATCTTGGACTCACTGAGAAAAAAAATCAAGAGAAAAATTTGGGCCAATCAAAGTACATACCTCCTTCCCCCTTCAAGAACTAAGGCAGATAAAAACTGAATCTACTGGAAAGTTAGGAGATAAGCCAGATTGCCTAAAATCAGCTCCATCCAAAGGTGCTAATCCTATAAGTTAAGGGGAGACTGAGGAATTCCCAGCAGCTGCCAGAGCCATTTTCGCTTTGGAGAATTTCCTCATTCTTTCCCTGTACTGTAAGGATTACTCCACCTGAATGCAGAAAAGTCAGTCACACTGAGACCCTTGATTTTACACCTATAGTTGCCCCTATGTGAAAACATCTGGTCCACTCATGGGGGAAATCTATGGTACCCCTGATAGGAGTTATAATTAAATGGAAGTTGAAAACCTGGAGAGATAAATTCTTATCTAGTTGTCTGATTGTTTCTTGGGGATAATCTAGGTTAAACGTGTGTCTAAAAGATGTTTCATTGTAACAATCTGGTATCTAAATGAGTTTGAAGCATTGCACGATCTTGCACTTAAAAGTTAGGGTTAGGTAATTGTTTAGTTTGTGATTTCAGATAATTCATGCCAGAGAACTTAGATACTTAGGATAGAAAATTAAAAGAACTCTAGTTCCAAGTTGGCAAGTAACTCCCAATCATTCAATTTTTTTTTCATCAATTATGAACTGGGTAGCCTGAAAAGATTTCACTAGGTGTACCAGTGCATTAATTTGGGCAAGGATAGTAAATTACAATTCAGTATCTCTTCCCCTTAGTGTGTAAGATTCAGGAAAAGAAAATGTTGGATTGGGACGTTGGTCTGGCTTATTGAAATAGCATTTAATAGCAACATTCTTGGAAATTGTTAAAGCTTAATTTTGCATATACATGGTAGTGTGTAGTTCTCTTTTAAATTATTTTCAGGTGATTTAATATAACTTAATACTACTTTAGAAACTTCAGAACATAGAAATTGCCTTAATGATCCTGAAGAGATCTCTTCTGATGGTAGCTTTATATTATTAAGCAAGATCCTATTTTCAGTTTTGTGTGAGCAAGTTTTTCTAGTGTAGGAAAATGTATAGGTATGAAATTTTATAAATTGTATCTTAAACTTGTATCATAATTTTCAACATTCAAACCTGGAAATTATGACTTATGGTTAAAATGCCTTAGGCATGAGGTTTCTGCTCAGAATTCCAGTTTGCCAGTTCCTTCCAGACCTCAACCAGGACTTAAGTTGATATGCAAATAGAAGAAGCCTGGAGCACTTAGTAGAAGAGAGATCTGAGACCCAAGGAAAAAAAAAGTAGTAAAAGTGTCTTTTTATGGGAACTCAAACTAGATTAAACCAAAGAGTAAATTTTATGGCATTTACTAATTACAGGCCGTTCAATTTTTTCTAGGACTTTTGCTTTTTTCATAGATTCTGTATTTTTTTTGAGCTCATGATTTTGATCCTACAGACAAGCTAATGTTTTTCTGATAAGTTTTATTTTTGATCAACTATGGAGTTTTTAAACATTGTAATGATATTTCACCTGAGAAAGCAACAAGGCCTTTACTATTGTGTTGTGTTACACTTGTGTTATGTGTTGTATGTCAGTATGTCTGTATGTGTGTATGTCCATAGATCATGCAGTGATATTACAATTGACAGATGAGGAGCACTCATAATAAATTTAAAAAATAAATCCAAATTTCTTTGATTCACTGATTCAAATGGCTCAATTTATATTTGGTAAATAGATAAAAAGAGGTCTTAAATTAAGCTTATATTTTTTCTAGGTGTTGAAAAAGGTCCTAATAAAATGTTAAATCTGCTTAAATTCAAAAATTTACAAATATTGTTTCAAAATGTGAACCGAAGGAGGTTAACAGATAAAAAACAGAAACTAAAAGGTTCTAGGTATGGATTCCATTAAGTGAAAATGTGTTTCTGGATAAGAGTCTATATGATTAAGTAATTAAGAGGGTTTAAGTAAATGATATAAAGAAGGTCTGTGTAAGTTTTTGAGCAAGTAATCTTAAAGAAATTAAACAGCTGCTTAAACAAGTGCTGTTGTTTTAGAGAATTGTGCTAGGTTATTTCTTTAAAAGATAAACTTGGTTAATATAAACACATCAATGTAATTGGTGCTATTAATGTGTTCATATCTTCCAGGTATACAAGTCTTCTAGGTAGAAGCTTTAGAAAGAGCATTATAACAAGCTGTGTTCTAAAGTTGTGTGGTAATTTTAGGCTTAAAAGAAAAACATGTTGGAAATTTATTTATCATTTGTGTTCTATAACTACTTATTATAATAAGTTATGTAAAGTTCCATGTTACTTTTTACACTGAGATACAATTTAAATGTTATTTTTTAAGTTAATGAGAGCCTAATCTATGTAAAGGTTTATTGCAAAACACAAAAGTACATTGCTACTTTTCTACAAAATGATAAAAGCTTTCAGCTTTTCTTTAATTCATGTTTTAGATTTGATATTATTTTGTGTTTGCTCAAGTTCACAACAATTTATGTAGGCTTTGTAAAATGATGTCTAAAAAGCAAAGATTAGTTTCAGAACTATAGTATTTATGATCTATGAAGAGCCCCACCTTAGGCTCTATGTCCCATCTCACTGCATGTGAAAGTGACTATGAAAGAAGTAGGCCAGATTTAAGTACATTTAAAGTTGTGTCCAAAGGTTGGTTTTGTCATGATTACCAGGATCTCAAACAGGGGATTATAATGTATAACTCCACCAAAATTCAAGGTAGCTTTTACATGAACTAAATATGTTTTTACAGCTAGTTAGTTTTGTTTTGTATTGTTCTTATAAATGGATTAAAGATTGCCTGTTAATGTTTTGCAGAGGTACTGATTTAAGAACTCACAACCTGGGTTAATGTAAGATAAGGAGTTATCACCTACAGGATAGAGAGATAGACATTAAAGCCCAGTGCTCTTAATATAACGCTGTTAACTTATTTGCTAGATGTTTAAGATCAAGTTTTAAAATTTAAAATTTTGCTTTTGCCCTCTGAGTCAGTCTGAGTCAGGGGATAGGGGACTTCTCCAAAGGGCTCTGCAACTCTAGGCCACATAACCTCCTGAACAGGGAGATTAATGAGACCAGTGGAGGACTGAAAGCCAATCAGTGCATTTGCTGTGAAAAGGAGGGTCATCGGAAAAGGGAGACATCACTGATGCTTCCGAGGGAAGCCACAATGTCAAGCAAGGCCTGGACCCATCCTAGTGCAAATGGCACTAGCTGATCTGAGAAGCTGCTGTAAGTTCCTGAGGACTACCAAGGAAACTCAGCTGACTGTTAACAATAGATAGAAACAAAAGTCAGTTTGCCTTGCTTCATCTTAAACAC
Organism: Callospermophilus lateralis; assembly: GCF_048772815.1. NCBI lineage: Eukaryota > Metazoa > Chordata > Mammalia > Rodentia > Sciuridae > Callospermophilus > Callospermophilus lateralis. Next base: position 35,109,575 of record NC_135311.1, on the reverse strand, counting down.
TTAGCAAAGACAGTCAAAGCCAAAACACAGCTATTCCTGGGCATTTTTAATAAAATAATAGTTAAATGTAACTTATATAAATAAGTAAACTGGAGGCTTCAAAAGAGATTCTCAGACAGGAATGCCTGATAACTATCAAAAGGAACTGCCAGAGTAGTTTTTAGTTCAAGGCCTTTATTTCTGACCTACACAGGTAGGCTTAATGTTTGCTAGTATGGTTATCCAGCCCTAAGTAACAGAATTAAATATTTCTCTATTAGACACAGAGGTCATACTAGTAAAAGGATTTTGCAAGCTCAGATGACATTAAGTTATTAAACTGTACCTTAAGGAAAAGGACATCTGTAACCCTAAAAGTTAAATGTTGTGTTTACATCCCTGACAATTCTGGCAAAGTGACAAATATCTTTAAAGATTTACATGCTCAGATAGCAGCCATGTCCTCACCAACTTGGTAATGGAAACAATAAACTAGCTCCTGGTTCTTGGTACTTCCTTGTGGAAAACATTGTTAGTCTTTGTCTTTGCCATCATACTCATAGGCATATTCCTGTGCTATGGGATTTATTGCTGCATCAATATGGTTCCAGTACTAATGAATTCTTGTTTCTTTTATAGACCACCCATCACTCAAATGGCCTTCCAGTCTATTACTTCTCAATCAGACTTCTATCATGGACCACTCTATAGACCCGATTTTTAAAGGGGGACTCCAAACTGTTTGCCCCACACCGTCCCTTTTAAGCCGGAAGAATCCAGAAAGATCTTCTTCACCCCCCTTCCTTACAGCAGTAAGGAGTTCAGAATTTAGAGGGGGGAATGCAGCCAGATTTAAAGATAGGCAGTCAGTTTAGTTAGGTAAATAGGGTCTAATATTGACTGAAACCTAAAATGGAGGCCATGCTGGGAATGACTCAAGGAAAACACAGGACAACTCAAGGAATGTTAATGAAGTCCTGTAAAGGCCCTAGGCCAAAGTCCACCTCAAAGAAATGTTAATGGAGCCCAGGGAACAGCCCCCAGCAAACTTGAAGGTGCTAACTCAGAAGTCCTTCCTGCTCAGACTACATCTTTGGCCCACCTGTGTCCAAACCCACGGGATTTCCAAAGTACATTCCCTCACCAAAACTATAAAAAGGGGAAACAACCACACTTCCATGGATTTCACCTCTTGGGTCCCTTTCTTCCACCAGGAGAAGTCTTTCCTGCTCTCCTTTAATAAATTTCTAATTTCTATTCTGACCTTGCCTCGGTGTGCTTCTTTGGTGTTATTCTTCAACATAGGGGAAGCAAGAACTCATCACCTCTCAACAGCAGTATCAAAAGTATCATGAAGATTGGATTAAAAAATATATGCTGAGATTTCAGGAAACTCCTAGTTATTCAGAAGCTTGGTAACCCATTTCAATGAAAGTGTTTTTCACCAGTCTTTGTGTAGGGCGACATCAAAAGGAAAGAAACCATAGAGATAGAACCTAGAACTACTTTATTGTGTCAAATTTCAAGAAGCTAGCAAAAAACGTGTTTGATTTAGAGTTCCAACTACATCTATCCATATAGGAGAAATCGGAGTGAAAATTAAAAATTGAAACTGTTATTGCAAACGAATGCTACAACCTAAAAGAACAAAATTTGGGCAGCCAAGTAAGACTGGTGTACTGATCATTACCTGAAACTATCATGAAGATTGGATGAAAAAATGAGCACGGATTTCTAGAAACTCCTAGTTTTTTGGAAGCCTGGCAACACATATCAGTGAAAGCATTTTTCGGCAGTCTCTGCTTAGGGCTACATCAAGAGTAAAGAAACAATAGAGATTGAACCTAGAACTACTTTATTGTGTCAAGTTTCAAGGAGCTAGCACAAACCGTGTTTGATTTAGAGATCCAAGTACGTCTATCCATATAGGAGAAAACAGAGTCAAACCTAAAAATTGAAACTGTTACTGCAAACGAATGATTCAACCTAGGAGAACGAATTTTGAGAAGCCAAGTGGGATTGGTGTACTGATCATTACCTGAACGTATCATGAAAATTGGAAGAAAAATATATGCAGAGATTTCAGGAAACCCTGGTTTTCTGGAAGACTGGCATCCCCTTCCAATGAAAGTGTTTTTTTCCAGTCTCTGTTTAGGGCTACATCAAGAGGAAAGAAACCATAGAGATAAAACTGAGAACAACTTTACTGTGTCAAGTTTCAAGAAGCTAGCACAATCCGTGTTTGATTTAGAGTTCCAAGTACATCTATTCATATAGGCGAAGAGAGAAACCTAAAAATTGAAACTGTTACTGCAAACGAATGCTTCAACCTGGAAGAAAGAAATTCGGGCAGCCAAGTGGAATTCGTGTACTCATCATTACCTGAAAGTATCATGAAGATTGGATAAAAAAATATATGCTGAGATTTCTGAAAACTCCTAGTTTTTTGGAAGCATGGCAACCCCTTTCAATGTAAGTGTTTTTCGCCAGTCTCTGCTTCGGGCTACAACAAATGGAAAGAAACCATAGAGATAGAACTTAGAACTACTTTATTGTATCAAGTTTCAAAAAGCTAGCACAAACTGTGTTTGATTTAGTGTTCCAACTATATCTATGGATATAGGAGAAAACAGAGTGAATCTGAAAAATTGAAAATGTTACTGCAAACGAATGCTTCAACCTGGAAAAACGAAATATGGTCAGCCCAGTGGGATTGGTGTACTGATCATTACCTGAACGTATCAAAAGGATTGGATGATAAAATATATGCTGGGATTTCAGGAAACTCCTAGTTTTTCAGAATCCTGGCAACCCCTTTCAATGAAAGCGGTTTTCGCCAGTCTCTGCTTAGGGCTACATCAAGAGAAAAGAAACCATGGAGATAGAGCCTAGAACTACTTTATTGTGTCAAGTTTCAAGAAGCTACCACAAACGGTGTTTGATTTAGAGTTCCAAATACGTTTGTCCATATAGGAGAAAACAGTGAAACCTAAAAGTTGAATCTGATACTGCAAACGACTGCTTCAACCTAGAAGAATGAAATTTGGGCAGCCAAGTGGGACTGGTGTACTGAAGATTACCTGAAAGTATCATGATGATTAGATGAAAAAATATATTCAGAGATTTCAGGAATTCTTAGTTTTTCGGAAGCCTGGCAACCCCTTTCAATTAAAGTGTTTTTCGCCAGTCTCTGCTTATGGCTACATCAAGAGGAAAGAAACCCGAGAAACAGAACGTAGAACTACTTTATTGGGTCAAGTTTCAAGAAGCTAGCACAAACCGTGTTTGATTTAGAATTCCAACAACGTATATCCATAAAGGCGAAAAAGGAGTGAAACCTAAAAATTGAAACTGTTATGGCAAACAAATGCTTCAACCTAAAAGAAAGAAATTTGGGAAGCCGAGTGGGATTGGTGTAGTGATCATTACCTGAAATTATCATGAAAATTGGATGAAAAAATACATGCAGAGATTTCAGGAAACTCCTAGTTTTTCAGAAGCCTGGCAACCCATTTAAATGAAAGTGTTTTTCGCCAGTCTCTGCTTAGGGCTACATCAAGAGGAAAGAAACCATAGAGATAGAAACTAGAACTACTTTATTGTGTCAAGTTTCAAGAACCTAGCAAAAACCGTGTTTGATTTAGAGTTCCAATTACGTCTATCCATATAGGCGAAAACAGAGAAACCTAAAAATTTTAAAGAGTTACTGCAAACGAATGCTTCAAACTAGAAGAAAGAAATTTGGGCAGCCAAGTGGGGTTTGTGTACTGATCATTACCTGAAAGTATCATAAAGATTGGATAAAAAATATATATGCTGACATTTCTGGAAACTTCTAGTTTTTTGGAAGCTTTTCAACGTATTTCAATATTAGTGTTTTTCAACAGTCTTGGCTTAAGGCTACATCAAGTGGAAAGAAACCATAGAGATAGAACTTAGAACTACTTTATTGTATCAAGTTTCAAGAAGCTAGCACAAATTGTGTTTTATTTAGGGTTCCAAATATATCTATCCATATAGGGGAAAACAGAGTGAAACTGAAAAATTGAAAATGTTACTGCAAACGAATGCTTCAACATAGAAGAACGAAATTTGGTCAGCCAAGTGGGACTGGTATACTGATCATTACCTGAAAATATCATGAAGATTGGATGAAAAAATATATGCTGGGATTTCAACAATCTCCTAGTTTTTAAGAAGCCTGGCCACCCCTTTCCATGTATGCGTTTTTCGCAAGTCTCTGCTTAGGGATACATCAAGAGGACAGAAACCATAGAGAGAGAGCCTAGAACTACTTTATTGTGTCAAGTGTCAAGAAGCTACAACAAACCGTGTTTGATTTAGAGTTTAAATACGTCTATCCATATAGGCGAAAACGGAGTGAAACCTAAAAATTTAAACTGTTACTGGAAACAAATGCTTCAAACTAGAAGAACGAAATTTGGGCAGCCAAATGGGACTGGTGTACTTATCATTACTTGAAAGTGTCATGAAGAGTGGATGAAAAAATATATGCTGGGAATTCAGGAAAATCCTATTTTTTAGGAAGCCCGGCAACCACTTTCAATGAAAGTGTTTTTCGCCAGTCTCTGCTTAGAACTGCATTGAGAGAAAAGAAACCATAGAGAAAGAATTTGGGACTACTTTATTTTGTCAAGTTTCAAAAAACTAGCAAAAACCGTGTTTTATTTAGAGTTCCAACTACGTCTATCCATATAGGCGAAAACAGAGAGAAACCTAAAAATTGACACTGTTACTGCAAATGAATGCTTCAGACTAGAAGAACGAAATTTTGGCAGCCAAGTGGGATTGGTGGACTGACCATTACCTGAAAGTATCATGAAGATTGGATGAAAAAATATATGCTGAGATTTCAGGAAAATCCTAGTTTTTCGGAAGCATCACAACCTATTTCATTATAAATGTTTTTTGCCAGTCTCTGCGTAGGGCTACATCACATGGAAAGAAACCATAGAGATAGAACTTGGAACTACTTTATTGTATCAAGTTTCAAGAAGCGACAACAAACCGTGTTTGATTTAGAGTTCAAACTATATCTATCCATATAGGAGAAAACAGAGTGAAACCTAAAAATTGAAACTGTTACTGCCAATGACTGCTTCAACCTAGAAAAACGAAATTTGGGCAGCCAAGTGGGAATGGTGTACTGATCATTCCTTGAAAGTATCATCAATATTGGATGAAATAATATATGCAGATATTTCAGGAAACTCCTAGTTTTGTGGAAGCCTGGCAACCCCTTTCAATGAAAGCGTTTTTCGCCAGTCTCTGCTTAGGGCTACATCAAGAGGAAAGAAACCATAGAGAAAGAACCTATAACTACTTTATTGCGTGAAGTTTGAAGAAGCTAGCACACACCATGTTTGATTTAGCGTTCCAACTACGTCTATTCATATAGGTGAAAACAGAGTGAAACCTAAAAATTGAAACTGTTACTGCAAACGAATACTTCAACCTAGAAGAACGAAATTTGGGCACCCAAGTAGTATTGGGGTACTGATTATTACCTGAAAGTATCATGAAGATTGGATAAAAAATTATATGCTGGGATATCAGAAAACTCCCAGTTTTTCGCAAGCCTGGCCACCCCTTTCAAAGAAAGCGTTTTTCACCAGTCTCTGCTTAGGGATACATAAAGAGGAAAGAAACCATAGAGATAAAAGAACTACTTTATTGTGTCAAGTTTCAAGAAGCTAGCAAAAAACGTGTTTGATTTAGAGTTACAACTACGTCTATTCATATAGGCAAAAACAGAGTGAAACCTAAAAATTCAAACTGTTACTGCAAACGAATGCTACAAGCTAGAAGAACAAAATTTGGAAAGTCTAGAGGGAAAGGTGTACTGATCCTTACCTGAAAGTATCATCAAGATAGGATAAAAAAATATGTGATGAAATTTCTGGAAACTTCTAGTTTCTCGGAAGAGTGGCAACCCTTTCAATTAAAGCATTTTTCGCCAGTCTCTGCTAAGGGCTACATCAAGAGGAAAGAAACCATATAGATAGAACCTAGAAATACTTAATTGTGTCAAGTTTCAAGAAGCTAGCACAAACCGTGTTTGATTTAGAATTCCAACAACGTATATCCATAAAGGCGAAAAAGGAGTGAAACCTAAAAATTGAAACTGTTATGGCAAACAAATGCTTCAACCTAAAAGAAAGAAATTTGGGAAGCCGAGTGGGATTGGTGTAGTGATCATTACCTGAAATTATCATGAAAATTGGATGAAAAAATACATGCAGAGATTTCAGGAAACTCCTAGTTTTTCAGAAGCCTGGCAACCCATTTAAATGAAAGTGTTTTTCGCCAGTCTCTGCTTAGGGCTACATCAAGAGGAAAGAAACCATAGAGATAGAAACTAGAACTACTTTACTGTGTCAAGTTTCAAGAAACTAGCACAAACCGTGTTTGATTTAGATTTCCAACTATGTCTATTAATATAGGAGAAAAGAGAGTGAAACTGAAAAATTGAAAATGCTTCAATCTAGAAGAGTGAAATTTGGGCAGCCAAGTGAGATTGGTGTAATGATCATTACCTAAAATTTTCATGAAGATTGGATGAAAAAATATATGCAGAGATTTCAGGAAACTTCTAGTTTTTCGTGACCCTGGCAACCCCTTTCAATGAAAGTGATTTTAGCCAGTCTCTGCTTAGGGCTACATCAAGAGGAAAGAAACCATAGAGATAGAACCTAGAACTACTTTATTGTATCAAGTTTAAAGGAGCTAGCACAAACCGTGTTTGATTTAGAGTTCCAACTATCTATCCATATAGGAGAAAACAGAGTGACACCAAAAATTTGAAACTGTTACTGCAAACGACTGCTTCAAACTAGAAGAAAAAATTTGGGCAGCCACGTGGGACTGGTGAACCTATCATTACGTGAAAGTTCAATGAAGATTGGATGAAAAAATATATGCAGAAATTTCAGGAAGCTCCTAGTTTTTCAAAACCCGGCAACCCCTTTCAATGAAAGTGTTTTTCCCCTGTCTCTGCTTAGGGCTACATCAAGAGGAAAGAAACCATAGAGAAAAAAGCTAGAACTACTTTATTGTGTCAATTTTCAAGAAGCTAGCAAAAACCAAGTTTGATTAAGAGTTCTAACTACGTTTATCCATATATGCGAAAACAGAGAAACCGAAAAATTGAAACTGTGACTGCAAACGAAAGCTTCATACTAGAAGAACGAAATTTGGGAAGCCAAGTGGGATTGGTGTAATGATCATTACTTAAAAGTATCATGAAGTTTGGATGAAAAAATATATGCTGGGATTTCAGGAAACTCCTAGTTTTTCAGAAGGCAGGCAACCCCTTTTAATGAAAGCGTTTTTCGTCAGTCTCTGCTTAGGGCTACATCAAGAGGAAAGAAACCATAGGGATAGAACCTAGAACTACTTTATTGTGTCAAGTTTCAAGAAGCTAGCGAAAACCGTGTTTGATTTAGAGTTCCAACTACCTCTATCCATATAGGCGAAAACAGAGAGAAAATCAAAAATTCAACCTGTTACTGCAAACGACTGCTTCAACCTAGAAGAACAAAATTTGGGCAGCAAATTGGGATTGGTGTACTGATCATTACCTGAAAGTATAATGAAGATTGCATAAAAAAATACTGCAAACGAATGCTTCAACCTAGAAGATCAAATATTTGGCAGCCAAGTGTCATTGTTGTACTGATCATTACCTGAAAGTATCATGAAGACTAGATGAAAAAATATATGCTGATATTTCAGGAGACTCCTACATTTACAGAGGCCTGGCAACACTTTCAATGAAAGTGTTTTTTGCCAGTCTTTGCTTAGGGCTACATCAAGAGGAAAGAAACCATAGAGATAGAACCTAGAACTATTTTATTGTGTCAAGTTTTAAGAAGGTATCACAAACCGTGTTTGATTTAGAGTTCCAAGTACGTTTATCCATATAGGTGAAAAAGGAGTGACACCTAAAAATTGAAACTGTTACTTTAAACGAATGCTTCAACCTAGAAGAACGAAATTTGGACAACCAAGTGGGATTGGTGTACTAATCTTTACCTGAATGTATCAGGAAGATTGGATGAAAAAATATATGCAGAGATTTCAGGAAACTCATGGTTTTTCTGAAGCCTGGCAACCCCTTTCAATGAAAGTTTTTTTCGCCAGTCACTGCTTAGGGCTACATCAAGAGGAAAGGTGCCATAGATATAGAACCTAGAACTACTATATTGTGTCAATTTTCAAGAAGCTAGCACAAACCGTGTTTGATTTAGATTTCCAAAAATGTCTATCCATTTAGGAGAAGACAGAGTGAAACCGATAAATTGAAACTGGTACTGCAAATGAATGCTTCAACCTAGAAGAACGAAATTTGGGCAACCAAGAGGGATTGGTGTACTGATCTCTACCTGAAAGTATCATGAAGATAGGATAAAAAAATATCTGCAGAGATTTCAGGAAACTCCCAGTTTTTCGGAAGCCTTGCAACCCCTTTTAATGAAAGTTTTTTTTTTTGCCAGTCTCTGCTTAGGGCTACATCAACAGGAAAGAAACCAAAGAAATAGAACCTAGAACTACTTTATTGTGACAAGTTTCAAGAAGCTAGCACAAACTCTGTTTGATTTAGAGTTCCAACTACATCTATCCATATAGGTGAAAACAGAGTGAAACCTCAACATTGAAACTGTTACTGCAAATGAAAGCATCACCCTAGAAGAACGAACATTGTGCAGCCAAGTGGGATTGGTGTACTGATCCTCATCTGAAAGTATCATGAAGATTGGATGAAAAAATACATGCTGAGATTTCAGGAAACACCTAGGTTTTGGGAAGCTTGGCAACCCCTTTCAATTAAAGTGTTTTCCGCCAGTCTCTGCTTAGGGCTACATCAAGAGGATAGAACCCATAGAGATAGAACCTGGAACTGCTTTATTGTGTCAATTTTCAAGAAGCTAGCACAAACCGTGTTTGATTTAGAGTTCCAAATACGTGTATCCATATAGGAGAAAACAGAAACCTAAAAATTCAAACTTTACTGAAAACGAATGTTCAACCTAGAAGAACAAAATTCGGGCAGAAAAGTGGGACTGGTGTACTGAACATTACCTGAAAGTATTATGAAGATTGGATGAAAAAATACATGCTGGGATTTCAGGAAAATACTAGTTTTTCGGAAGCTTCACAACCTTTTTCAATATAAGTGTTTTTTGCCAGTCTTTGTTTAGGGCTACATCAAGTGGAAAGAAACTATAGAGATAGAACTTAGAAATACTTTATTGTGTCAAGTTTCAAGAAGCTAGCACAAACTGTGTTTGATTTAGAGTTCCAACTTTATCTATCCATATAGGAGAAAACAGTGAAACCTAAAAATTGAAACTGTTACTGCAAACGAATGTTTCCACCTAGAAGAACGAAATTTGGACTGCAAAGTGGGACTGGTGTACTGATCATTACCTGAAACTATCATGAAGATTGGATGAAAAAATATATGCTCGGATTTCAGGAAACTCCTAGTTTATCGGAAGCCTGGCAACTCCTTTCAATGAAAGTGCTTTTGGCCAGTCTATGCTTATAGCTACATCAAAAGGAAAGAATCCATAGTGAGAGAACCTAGAACTACTTTATTGTGTCAAGTTTCAAGATGCTAGCACAAACCGTGTTTGATATAGAGTTTCAAATAAGTGTATACATATAGAAGAAAACAGAGTGAAACCTAAAAATTGAAACTGTTACGGAAAACAAATGCTTCAACCTAGAAGAACAAAATTCGGGAAGCCAAGTGGGATTAATGTACTGACAATTAGCTGAAATTATCATGAAGATTGGATGAAAAAATATATGCAGAGATTTCAGGAAACTCCCAGTTTTTCGGAAGCCTTGCAACCCCTTTCAATGAAAGTCTTTTTTGCCAGTCTCTGCTTAGGGCTACATCAAGAGGATAGAAACCATAGAGATAGAACTTGGAACTACTTTATTGTGTCAAGTTTCAAGAAGCTAGCACAAACCATGTTTGATTTAGAGTTCCAAAAACGTGTATCCATATAGGAGAAAACAGAGTGAATCCTAAAAATTCAAACTATACTGAAAAAGAATGCTCAACCTAGAAGAACGAAATTCGGGCAGCGAAGTGGGACTGGTGTACTGAACATTACCTGAAAGTATTATGAAGATTGGATGAAAAAATATATGCTGGGATTTCAAGAAAATACTAGTTTTTTGGAAGCTTCGCAACCTTTTGCAATATAAGTGTTTTTCGCCAGTCTTTGTTTAGGGCTACATCAAGTGGAAAGAAACCATAGAGATAGAACTTAGAACTACTTTATTGTGTCAAGTTTCAAGAAGATAGCACAAACCGTGTTTGATTTAGAGTTCCAACTACGTCTATCTATATAGGAGAAAACAGAGTGAAAGGTAAAAAATTGAAACTGTTACTGTAACCGAATTCTTCAACATAGAAGAACAAAATTTGGGCAGCCAAGTGGGATTCATGTACTTATCATTACCAAAATGTATCATGAAGATTGGATGAAAAAATATATCCAGAGATTTCAGGAAACTCCTAGTTTATCGGAAGCTTTGCAAACCCGTTCAATATAAGTGTATTTCGCAGGCTCTGCTTAGGGCTACATCAAGTGGAAAGAAACCAAAGAAATAGAACATGGATGTAGTTTATTGTGTCAAGTTACAAGAAGCTAGCACAAACCGTGTTTGATTTAGAGATCCAACTATGTCTATCCATATAAAAGAAAACAGAGTGAAACCTGAAAATTGAAACTGTTACTGCAAACGACTGCTTAAACCAGAAGAAAGAAATTTGGGCAGCCAAGTGGGATTGGTGTACTAATCATTACTTAAAAGTATCATGAAGACTGGATGAAAAACATATATGCAAAGATTTCAGAAAACTCCTGATGTTTTGGAAGCTTCGCCACCCCTTTCAAGAAAAGTGTTTATCGCCAGTATCTGCTTATGGCTACATCAAGTGGAAAGAAACTATAAAGATAGAACTTAAAAATACTTTATTGTGTCAAGTGTCAAGAAGTTAGCACAAACTGTGTTTGATTTAGAGTTAAACTATATCTATCAATATAGGAGAAAACAGAGTGAAACCTAAAAATTGAAACTGTTACTGTAAACGAACGCTTCCACCTAGAAGAACGAAATTTGAGCATCCAAGTGGGATTGGTGTATTGATCATTACCTGAAAGTATCATGAAGATTGGATGAAAAAATATATTTTGATATTTCAGGAGACTGTAGTTTTTTGGAAGCTTGGCACCCAGTTCAATGAAAGTGTTTTTTGTCATTCTCTGCTTAGGTCTACATCTAAAGAAAACAAACCACAGAGATACAACGAAAAATACTTTATTGTGTCAAGTTTCAAGAAGCTAGCACAAACCGTGGTTGATTTAGAGTTCCAACTACATCAATCAATATTGGAGAAAACAGATTGAAATATAAAAATTCAAACTGTTAATGCAAACAAATGCTTCAACTAAGAAGTACTAAATTTGGACATCCAAGTGGGATTGGTTTACTGATGATTACCTGAAAGTATCATGAAGATTGGATGAAAAACTACATGTTGAGATTGCGGGAGACTCTAGTTTTTTGGAAGCTTTGTAACCCAATTCAATGAAAGTGTTTCTCATCATTCTCTGCTTTTGTCTACATCAAGAGGAAACAAAACATAAACATAGAAGGTAGAACTACTTTTTTGTGTCAAGTTTCAAGAAGTCAGCACAAACCGTGTTCGATTTAGAGTTCCGACTACATCTATCAATATAGGAGAAAACAGAGTGACACCTAAAAATTCAAACTGTTACCACAAACTAATGCTTCCACTAAGAAGAAAGAAATTAGGGCATCCAAGTAGGATTGTTGTACTGATCATTACCTGAAAGTATCATGAAGATTGGATGAAAAAATATATGTTGAGATTTCAGGAGACACTAGTTTTTGGGAAGCTTGGCAACCCATTTCAATGAAAGTGTTTTTCGTCATTGTCTGCTTAGATCTACATCAAGAAGAAACAAACCTCAGAGAGAGAACGTAGAAATACTTTATTGTGCCAGGTTTCAGAAATCTAGCACAAACCGTGTTTGATTTAGAGTTAAAACGACATCTATCAATATGGAGAAAACAGAGTGAAACCAAAAAATTCAAACTGTAACTGCAAACGAATGCTTCAACCTAGAAGAACGAAATTTGGGCGTCCAAGTGAGAATGGTGTACTGATCATTACCTGAAAGTATCATGAAGATTGGATGAAAAATATAAGTTGAGATTTCAGGAGACTCTAGTTTTATGGAAGCTTGGCAACCCATTTCAATGAAAGTGTTTTTTGTCATTCTCTGCATTGGTCTACATCAAGAGGAAACAAAACATAAAGATAGAAGGTAAAACTACTTCTTTGGGTCAAGTTTCAAGCAGCTAGCACAAACCGTGTTTCATTTAGAGTTCCAACGACATCTATCAATATAGGAGAAAATGCAGTGAAACCTAAAAATTCAAACTTTTACCACAAACTAATGCTTCCACTAAGAAGAACGAAATTAGGGCATCCAAGTGGAATTGGTGTACTGATCGTTACCTGAAAGTATCATGAAGATTGGATGAAAAAATATATTTTGAGATTTCAAAGACTGTAGTTTTATGGAAGCTTTGCAACCTCTTTCAATGAAAGTGTTATTCACCAATCTCTGCTTAAGGCTACATCAAGAGGAAACAAACATTAGAGATAGAACGTAGAACTACTTAATTGTGTCAAGTTGCAAGAAGCTAGCACAAAGCGTGTTTGATTTAGAGTTCCAACGACATCTATCAATATGGAGAAAAGAGAGTGAAACCTAAATATTCAAACTGTTACTGCAAACGAATGCTTCAACCTAGAAGAACGAAATTTGGGAACCCAAATTGGATTGGTGTTCTGATCTTTACATGAAAGTATCATGATGGTTGGATCAATAATTTTTGATGAGATTTCAGGAGACGGTAGTTTTTTGGAAGCTTGGCAACCCATTTCAACGAAAGTGTTTTTCCTCATTCTCTGCATTGGTCTACATCAAGAGGAAACAAAACATACAGATAGAAGGTAAAACAACTTCTTTGTGTCAAGTTTCAAGGAGCTAGCACAAACCGTGTTTCATTTAGAGTTCCAACAACATCTATCAATATAGGAGAAAACGGAGTGAAACCTAAATATTCAAACTGTTACCACAAACTAATGCTTCAACTCAGAAGAACGAAATTAGGGCTCCAAGTGGGTTTGGTGTACTGATCATTACCTGAAAGTATCATGAAGATTAAATGAAAAAATATATTTTGAGATTTCAGGAGACTGTAGTTTTATGGAAGCTTCGCAACCCCTTTCAATGAAAGTGTTATTCACCAGTTTCTGCTTAAGTCTACATCAAGAGGAAACAAACCCTAGAGATGGAAATTAGAAATACATTTTTGTGTCAAGTTTCAAGAAGCTAGGAAGAACGGTGTTTGTTTTAGAGTTCTAACTAACTGCATCTATCAATATAGGAGAAAACAGAGTGAAACCTAAAAATTCAAACTGTAACTGCAAACGAATGCTTCAACCTAGAAGAACGAAATTTGGGCATCCAAGTGAGATTGGTGTACTGATCATTACCTGAAAGTATTAGGAAGATTGGTTGAAATAATATATGATGAGATTTCAGGAGACTGTAGTTTTATGGAAGCTTGGCAACCCCTTCCAATGAAAGTGTTATTCACCAGTCTCTGCTTGAGGCTACATCAAGAGGAAACAAATCTGAGAGATAGAACGTAGAACTACTTTATTGTGTCAAGTTTCAAGAACCTAGCACAAACCGTGTTTGATTTAGAGTTCTAACTGCATCTATCAATATAGGAGAAAGTAGAGTGAAACCTAAAAATTCAAACTGTTACTGCAAAGGAACGCTTTAACCTAGAAGAAAGAAATTTGGGCGACCTAGTGGGACTGGTGTATTGATCATTACCTGAAAGTATCATGAAGATTGGATGAAAAAATATATGTTGAGATTTAAGGAGACTGTAGTTATTTGGAAGCTTGGCAACCCATTTCAAAGAAAGGTTTTTTTTGTCATTCTCTGCTTCGGTCTAAATCTAGAGGAAACAAACCATAGAGATAGAACTTAGAAATACTTTATTGTGTCAAGTTTCAAGAACTTAGCACAAACCGTGTTTGATTTAGTGTTCCAACTACATCTATCAATATAGGAAAAAAAAGGAGTGAAACCTAAAAATTCAAACTGTTACCACAAACTAATGCTTCAACTACGAAGAAGGAAATTTGGGCATCCAAGTGGGATTGGTGTACTGATCATTACCTGAAAGTAGCATGAAGATTCAATGAAAAAATATATGTTGATATTTCAGGAGACGGTAGTTTTTTGGAAGCTTGGCAACCCATTTCAATGAAAGTGTTTTTCGTCATTCTCTGCTTAGATCGACATCAAGAGGAAACAAACATCAGAGAGAGAATGTAGAAATACTTTGTTGTGCCAAGTTTCAGAAATCTAGCACAAACCGTGTTTGATTTAGAGTTCCAATGACATCCATCAATATGGAGAAAACAGAGTGAAACCTAAAAATTCAAACTCTAACTGCAAATGAATGCTTCAACCTCAACGAACGAAATTAGGGCCTCCAAGTAAGATTGGTGTATTGATCATTACCTGAAAGTAGCATGCAGTTTGGATGAAAAAATATATGTTGAGATTTCAGGAGACTGTAGTTTTATGGAAGCTTCGCAACCCCTTTCAATGAAAGTGTTATTCACCAGTTTCTGCTTAAGTCTACATCAAGAGGAACAAACCTTAGAGATAGAACGTAGAACTACTTTATTGTGTCATGTTTCAAGAAGCTAGCACAAAGTGTGTTTGATAGAGAGTTACAACGACACCTATCAATATAGGAGAAAACAGAGTGAAACCTAAATATTCAAACTGTTACTGCAAACGAATGCTTCAACCTAGAAGAACGAAATTTGGGAATCCAAATTGGATTGGTGTTCTGATCTTTATATTAAAGTATCATGATGGTTGGATCAATAATTTTTGCTGAGATTTCAGGAGACGGTAGTTGTTTGGATGCTTGGCAACCCATTTCAACGAAAGTGTTTTTCCTCATTCTCTGCATTGGTCTACATCAAGAGGAAACAAAACCTAATGATAGAAGGTAAAACTACTTCTTTGTGTCAAGTTTCAAGCAGCTAGCACAAACCGTGTTTCATTTAGAGTTCCAACGACATCTATCAATATAGGAGAAAACGGAGTGAAACCTAAAAATTCAAACTGTTACCACAAACTAATGCTTCAACTCAGAAGAACGAAATTAGGGCATCCAAGTGGGTTTGGTGTACTGCTCATTACCTGAAAGTATCATGAAGATTAAATGAAAAAATATATTTTGAGATTTCAGGAGACTGTAGTTTTATGGAAGCTTCGCAACCCCTTTCAATGAAAGTGTTATTCACCAATATCTGCTTAAAACTACATCAAGAGGAAACAAACATTAGAGATAGAGCATAGAACTACTTAATTGTGTCAAGTTGCAAGTATCTAGCACAAAGCATGTTTGATTTAGAGTTCCAACGACATCTATCAATATGGAGAAAACAGAGTGAAACCTAATAATTCAAACTGTTACTGCAAAGGAATAGTTCAACCTAGGTGAACCAAATTAGGGCATCCAAGTGGGATTGGTGTACTGATCATTACCTGATAGTATCATGAAGATTGGATGAAAAAATATATGTTGAGATTTCAGGAGATGGTAGTTTTTTGGAAGCTTGGCTACCCATTTCAATGAAAGTGTTTTCATCATTCTCTGCTTAGGTCTACATCAAGAGGAAACAAACCTTAGAGATAGAAATTTGAAATACATTTTTGTGTCAAGTTTCAAAAAGCTAGGAAAAATGGTGTTTGTTTTAGAGTTCTAACTAACTGCATCTATCAATATAGGAGAAAACAGAGTGAAACCTAAAAATTCATACTGTAACTGCAAACGAATGCTTCAACCTAGAAGAACGAAATTTGGGCATCCAAGTCAGATTGGTGTACTGATCATTACCTGAAAGTATTAGGAAGATTGGTTGAGAAAATATATGTTGAGATTTCAGAAGACTGTAGTTTTATGGAAGCTTGGCAACCCCTTCAAATGAAAGTGTTATTCACCAGTCTCTGCTTGAGGCTACATCAAGAGGAAACAAACCTGAGAGATAGAACGTAGTACTACTTTATTGTGTCAAGTTTCAAGAACCTAGCACAAACCGTGTTTGATTTAGAGTTCTAACTTCATCTATCAATATAGGAGAAAACACAGTGAAACCTAAAAATTCAAACTGTTACTGCAAACGAACGCTTCAACCTAGAAGAAAGAAATTTGGGCGACCTAGTGGGACTGGTGTATTGATCATTACCTGAAAGTATCATGAAGATTGGAAGAAAAAATATATGTTGAGATTTCAGGAGACTGAAGTTTTTTGGAAGCTTGGCAACCCATTTCAATGAGAGTGTTTTTTGTCATTCCCTGCTTAGGTCCAAATCTAGAGGAAACAAACCATAGAGATAGAACTTAGAAATACTTTATTGTGTCAAGTTTCAAGAAGTTAGCACAAACCGTGTTTGATTTAGTGTTCCAAATACATCTATCAATATAGGAAAAAAAAGGAGTGAAACCTAAAAATTCAAACTGTTACCACAAACTAATGCTTCAACTAAGAAGAAGGAAATTTGGGCATCCAAGTGGGATTGGTGTACTGATCATTACCTGAAAGTATCATGAAGATTCGATGAAAAAATATATGTTGAGATTTCAGGAGACTGAAGTTTATTGGAAGCTTGGCAACCCATTTCAATGAAAGTGTTTTTCGTCATTCTCTGCTTAGATCTACATCAAGAGGAAACAAACCGCAGAGAGAGAACGTAGAAATACTTTGTTGTGCCAAGTTTCAGAAATCTAGCACAAACCTTGTTTGATTTAGAGTTCCAACGACATCTATCAATATGGTGAAAACAGAGTGAAACCTAAAAATTCAAACTGTAACTGCAAACGAATGCTTCAACCTCAACGAACGAAATTAGGGCCTCCAAGTAGGATTGGTGTACTGATCATTACCTGAAGGTAGCATGCAGTTTGGATGAAAAAATATATGTTGAGATTTCAGGAGACTGTAGTTTTATGGAAGCTTGGCAACCCCTTCCAATGAAAGTGTTATTCACCAGTCTCTGCATGAGGCTACATCAAGAGGAAACAAACCTGAGATATAGAACGTAAACTACTTTATTGTGTCAAGTTTCAAGAACCGAGCACAAACCGTGTTTGATTTAGAGTTCTAATTGCATCTATCAATATAAGAGAAAAGAGAGTGAAACCTAAAAATTCAAACTGTTACTGCAAACGAACGCTTCAACCTAGAAGAAAGAAATTTGGGCATCCTGGTGGGACTGGTGTATTGATCATTACCTCAAAGTATCATGAAGATTGGATGAAAAAATATATGTTGAGATTGAAGGAGACTGTAGTTATTGGAAGGTTGGCAACCCATTTCAATGAAAGTGTTTTTTGTCATTCTCTGCTTAGGTCTAAATCTAGAGGAAACAAACCATAGAGATAGAACTTAGAAATACTTTATTGTGTCAAGTTTCAAGAAGTTAGCACAAACCGTGTTTGATTTAGTGTTCCAAATACATCTATCAATATAAGAAAAAAAAGAGTGAAACCTAAAAATTCAAACTGTTACCACAAACTAATGCTTCAACTAAGAAGAAGGAAATTTGGGCATCCAAGTGGGATTGGTGTAGTGATCATTACCTGAAAGTATCATGATAATTCGATGAAAAAATATATGTTGAGATTTCAGGAGACTGAAGTTTTTTGGAAGCTTGGCAACCCATTTCAATGAAAGTGTTTTTCGTCATTCTCTGCTTAGATCTACATCAAGAGGAAACAAACCGCAGAGAGAGAACGTAGAAATACTTTGTTGTGCCAAGTTTCAGAAATCTAGCACAAACCGTGTTTGATTTAGAGTTCCAACGACATCTATCAATATGGAGAAAACAGAGTGAAAACTAAAAATTCAATGTAACTGCAAACAAATGCTTCAACCTCGACGAACGAAATTAGGACCTCCAAGTAGGATTGGTGTACTGATCATTACCTGAAAGTAGCATGCAGATTGGATGAAAAAATATATGTTGAGATTTCAGGAGACTGTAGTTTTATGGAAGCTTCGCAACCCCTTTCAATGAAATTGTTATTCACCAGTTTCTACTTAAGTCTACATCAAGTGGAACAAACCTTTGAGATAGAACGTAGAACTACTTTATTATGTCATGTTTCAAGAAGCTAGCACAAAGTGTGTTTGATATAGAGTTCCAAAGACACCTATCAATATATGAGAAAACAGAGTGAAACCTAAAAATTCAAACTATTAGCACAAACTAATGCTTCAACTCAGAAGAACGAAATTAGGGCATCCAAGTGGGTTTGGTGTACTGATCATTACCTGAAAGTATCATGAAGATTAAATGAAAAAATATATTTTGAGATTTCAGGAGACTGTAGTTTTATGGAAGCTTCGCAACCCCATTCAATGAAAGTGTTATTCACCAGATTCTGCTTAAGTCAACATCAAAAGGAGCAAACCTTAGAGATAGAAGGTAGAACTACTTTATTGTGTCATGTATCAAAAGCTAGCACAAAGCGTGTTTGATATAGAATTCCAATGACACCTATCAATATAGGAGAAAACAGAGTGAAACCTAAATATTCAAACTGTTACTGCAAACGAATGCTTCAACTGGGAAGAACGAAATTTGGGAATCCAAATTGGATTGGTGTTCTGATCTTTACATGAAAGTATCATGATGTTTGGATCAATAATTTTTGTTGAGATTTCAGGAGACGGTAGTTTTTTGGAAGCTTGGAAACACATTTCAACGAAAGTGTTTTTCCTCATTCTCTGCATTGGTCTATATCAAGAGGAAACAAAACAGAAAGATAGAAGGTAAAACTTCTTCTTTGTGTCAAGTTTCAAGCAGCTAGCACAAACCGTGTTTCATTTAGAATTCCAACGACATCTATCAATATAGGAGAAAACGGATTGAAACCTGAAAATTCAAACTGTTACCACAAACTAATGCTTCAACTCAGAAGAACGAAATAAGGGCATCCAAGTAAGTTTGGTGTACTGATCATTACCTGAAAGTATCATGAAGATTAAATGAAAAAATATATTTTGAGATTTCAGGAGACTGTAGTTTTATGAAAGCTTCGCAACCCCTTTCAATGAAAGTGTTATTCACCAGTTTCTGCTTAAGTCTACATCAAGAGGAACAAATTTTAGAGATAGAACATAGAACTATTTTATTGTGTCATGTTTCAAGAAGCTAGCACAAAGCGTGTTTGATATAGAGTTCCAAAGACACCTATCAATATAGGAGAAAACAGAGTGAAACCTAAATATTCAAACTGTTACAGCGAACGAATGCTTCAACCTAGAAGAACAAAATTTGGGAATCCAAATTGGACTGGTGTTCTGATTTTTACATGAAAGTATCATGATTTTTGGATCAATAATTTTTGTTGAGATTACAGAAGACGGCAGTTTTTTGGTAGCTTGGCAACCCATTTCAACGAAAGTGCTTTTCCTCATTCTCTGAATTGGTCTACATCAAGAGGAAACAAAACATGAAGATAGAAGGTGAATCTACTTCTTTGTGTCAAGTTTCAAGCAGCTAGAACAAACCGAGTTTCATTTAGAGTTTCAAGGACATCTATCAATATAGGAGAAAACGGAGTGAAACGTAAAAATTCAAACTGTTACCACAAACTAATGCTTCAACTCAGAAGAACGAAATTAGGGCATCCAAGTGGGTTTGGTGTACTGATCATTACCTGAAAGTATCATGAAGATTAAATGAAAAAATATATTTTGAAAAATCACGAGACTGTAGTTTTATGGAAGCTTCACAATCCCTTTCAGTCAAAGTGTTATTCACCAGTTTCTGATTAAGTCTACATTAAGAGGAACAAACCTTAGAGATAGAACGTAGAACTACTTTATTGTGTCATGTTTCAAGAAGCTAGCACAAAGCGTGTTTGATATAGAGTTCCAACGACACCTATCAATATAGGAGAAAACAGCGTGAAACCTAAATATTCAAACTCTTACTGCAAACGAATGCTTCAACCTAGAAGAACGAAATTTGGGAATCCAAATTGGATTGGAGTTCTGATCTTTACATGAAAGTATCATGATGCTTAGATCAATAATTTTTGTTGAGATTTCAGGAGACGGTAGTTTTTTGGAAGCTTGACAACCCATTTCAACGAAAGTGCTTTTCCTCATTCTCTGCATTGGTTTACATCAAGAGGAAACAAAACATAAAGATAGAAGGTAAAACTACTTCTTTGTGTGAAGTTTCAAGCAGTTAGCACAAACCGTGTTTCATTTAGAGTTCCAACGACATCTATCAATATAGGAGAAAACGGAGTGAAACCTAAATATTCAAACTGTTACCACAAACTAATGCTTCAACTCAGAAGAACGAAATTAGGGCATCCAAGTGAGTTTGGTGTACTGGTCATTACCTAAAATCATCATGAAAATTAAATGAAAAAATATGTTTTGAAATTTCAGGAGACTGTAGTTTTATGGAAGCTTCGCAACCCCTTTCAAAAAAGTGTTAATCACCGGTTTCTGCTTAAGTCTACATCAAGAGAAACAAACCTTAGAGATAGAAGGTAGAACTACTTTATTGTGTCATGTTTCAAAAGCTAGCACAAAGCGTGTTTGATATAGAGTTCCAACGACACCTATCAATATAGGAGAAAACAGAGTGAAACCTAAATATTCAAACTGTTACTGCAAACGAATGCTTCAACCGAGAAGAACGAAATTTGGGAATCCAAATTGGATTTGTGTTCTGATTTTTACACGAAAGTATCATGATGGTTGGATCAATAATTTTTGTTGAGATTTCAGGAGACGATAGTTTTTTGGAAGCTTGGAAACCCATTTCAACGAAAGTGTTTTTCCTCATTCTCTGCATTGGTCTATATCAAGAGGAAACAAAACAGAAAGATAGAAGGTAAAACTTCTTCTTTGTGTCAAGTTTCAAGCAGCTAGCACAAACCGTGTTTAATTCAGAGTTCCAACGACACCTATCAATGTAGGAGAAAACAGAGTGAAAAGTAAATATTCAAACTGTTACTGCAAACGAATGCTTCAACCTAGAAGAACGAAATTTGGGAATCCAAATTGGATTGGTGTTCTGATCTTTACATAAAAGTATCATGATGGTTGGATCAATAATTTTTGTTGAGATTTCAGGAGGCAGTAGTTTTTTGGAAGCTTGGCAACCCATTTCAACGAAAGTGCTTTTCCTTATTCTCTGCATTGTTCCACATCAAGAGAAACAAAACATGAAGATAGAAGGTAATACTACTTCTTTGTGTCAAGTTTCAAGCAGCTAGCACAAACCGTGTTTCATTTAGAGTTCCAACGACATGTATCAAAATAGGAGAAAACGGAGTGAAACCCAAAAATTCAAACCGTTACCACAAACTAATGCTTCAACTCCAAAGAAGGAAGTAAAGGCATCCAAGTGAGATTGGTGTACTGATCATTCCCTGAAATTATCATGAAGATTAAATGAAAAAATGTATTTTGAGATTTCAGGAGACTGTAATTTTATGGAAGCTTCGCAACCACTTTCAATGAAAGTGTTATTCACCAGTTTCTGCTTAAGTCTACATCAAGTGGAAGAAACCTTAGAGATAGAACGTAGAACGACTTTATTGTGTCATGTTTCAAGAAGCTAGCACAAAGCGTGTTTGATATAGAGTTCCAACGACACCTATCAATATAGGAGAAAAGAGAGTGAAACCTAAATATTCAAACTGTTACTGCAAACGAATGCTTCAACCTAGAAGAACGAAATTGGGGAACCCAAATTGGATTGGTGTACTGATCTTTACATGAAAGTATCATGATGGTTGGATCAATAATTTTTGTTGAGATTTCAGGAGACGGTAGTTTTTTGGAAGCTTGGCAACCCATTCAACGACAGTGTTTTTCCTCATTCTCTGCATTGGTCTACATCAAGAGGAAACAAAACCTAAAGATAGAAGGTAAAGCTACTTCTTTGTGTCAAGTTTCAAGCAGCTAGCACAAACCGTGTTTCATTTAGAGTTCCAACGACATGTATCAAAATAGGAGAAAACGGAGTGAAACCCAAAAATTCAAACCGTTACCACAAACTAATGCTTCAACTCCAAAGAACGAAATAAGGGCATCCAAGTGGGATTGGTGTACTGATCATTACATGAAAGTATCATGATGGTTGGATCAATAATTTTTGTTGAGATTTCAGGAGACTGTAGTTTTTTGGAAGCTTGGCAACCCATTTCAACGACAGTGTTTTTCCTCATTCTCTCCATTGGTCTGCATCAAGAGGAAACAAAATCTAAAGATAGAAGGTAAAGCTACTTCTTTGTGTCAAGTTTCAAGCAGCTAGCACAAACGGTGTTTCATTTAGAGTTCCAATGACATGTATCAAAATAGGAGAAAACGGAGTGAAACCCAAAAATTCAAACCGTTACCACAAACTAATGCTTCAACTCCAAAGAACGAAATAAGGGCATCCAAGTGGGATTGGTGTACTGATCATTCCCTGAAATTATCATGAAGATTAAATGAAAAAATGTATTTTGAGATTTCAGGAGACTGTAATTTTATGGAAGCTTCGCAACCCCTTTCAATGTAAGTGTTATTCACCAGGTTCTGCTTAAGTCTACATCAAGAGGAACAAACCTTAGAGATAGAACGTAGAACGACTTTATTGTGTCATGTTTCAAGAATCTAGCACAAAGCGTGTTTGATATAGAGTTCCAACGACACCTATCAATATAGCAGAAAAGAGAGTGAAACCTAAATATTCAAACTGTGACTGCAAACGAATGCTTCAACCTAGAAGAACGAAATTGGGGAACCCAAATTGGATTGGTGTACTGATATTTACATGAAAGTATCATGATGGTTGGATCAATAATTTTTGTTGAGATTTCAGGAGACGGTAGTTTTTTGGAAGCTTCTCAACCCATTTCAACCACAGTGTTTTTCCTCATTCTCTGCATTGGTCTACATCAAGAGGAAACAAAACCTAAAGATTGAAGGTAAAACTACTTGTTTGTGTCAAGTTTTAAGCAGGTAGCACAAACCGTGTTTCATTTAGAGTTCCAACGACATCAATCAATGTAGGATAAAACGGAGTGAAACCCAAAAATTCAAACCGTTACCACAAACTAATACTTCAACTCCGAAGAACAAAATTAGGGCATCCTAGTGGTTTTGGTGTACTGATCATTACCTGAAAGTATCATGAAGATTAAATGAAAAAATGTACTTTGAGATTTCAGGAGACTGTAGTTTTATGGAAGCTTCGCAACCCCTTTCAATGAAAGTGTTATTCACCAGTTTCTGCTTAAGTCTACATCAAGAGGAACAAACCTTAGAGATAGAACGTAGAACGACTTTATTGTGTCATGTTTCAAGAAGCTAGCACAAAGCGTGTTTGATATAGAGTTCCAACGACACCTATCAATATAGGAGAAAAGAGAGTGAAACCTAAATATTCAAACTGTTACTACAAACGAATGCTTCAACCTAGAAGAACGAAATTGGGGAACCCAAATTGGATTGGTGTACTGATCTTTACATGAAAGTATCATGATGGTTGGATCAATAATTTTTGTTGAGATTTCAGGAGACGGTAGTTTTTTGGTAGCTTGGCAACCCATTCAACGACAGTGTTTTTCCTCATTCTCTGCATTGGTCTACATCAAGAGGAAACAAAACCTAAAGATAGAAGGTAAAGCTACTTCTTTGTGTCAAGTTTCAAGCAGCTAGCACAAACCGTGTTTCATTTAGAGTTCCAACGACATGTATCAAAATAGGAGAAAACGGAGTGAAACCCAAAAATTCAAACCGTTACCACAAACTAATGCTTCAACTCCAAAGAACGAAATAAGGGCATCCAAGTGGGATTGGTGTACTGATCATTACATGAAACTATCATGATGGTTGGATCAATAATTTTTGTTGAGATTTCAGGAGACGGTAGTTTTTTGGAAGCTTGGCAACCCATTTCAACGACAGTGTTTTTCCTCATTCTCTGCATTGGTCTCCATCAAGAGGAAACAAAACCCAAAGATTGAAGGTAAAACTACTTCTTTGTGTCAAGTTTTAAGCAGGTAGCACAAACCGTGTTTCATTTAGAGTTCCAACGACATCAATCAATGTAGGATAAAACGGAGTGAAACCCAAAAATTCATTCCGTTACCACAAACTAATGCTTCAACTCCGAAGAACAAAATTAGGGCATCCTAGTGGGTTTGGTGTAATGATCATTACCTGAAAGTATCATGAAGATTAAATGAAAAAATGTACTTTGAGATTTCAGGAGACTGTAGTTTTATGGAAGCTTCGCAACCCCTTTCAATGAAAGTGTTATTCACCAGTTTCTGCTTAAGTCTACATCAAGAGGAACAAACCTTAGAGATAGAACGTAGAACGACTTTATTGTGTCATGTTTCAAGAAGCTAGCACAAAGTGTGTTTGATATAGAGTTCCAATGACACCTATCAATATAGGAGAAAAGAGAGTGAAACCTACATATTCAAACTGTTACTGCAAACGAATGCTTCAACCTAGAAAAACGAAATTGGGGAACCCAAATTGGATTGGTGTTCTGATCTTTACATGAAAGTATCAACATGGTAGGATCAATAATTTTTGCTGAGATTTCAGAAGACCTTAGTTTTTTGGAAGCTTGGCAACCCATTTCAATGACAGTGTTTTTCCTCATTGTCTGCATTGGTCTACATCAAGAGGAAACAAAACCTAAAAGATAGAAGGTAAAACTACTTCTTTGTGTCAAGTTTCAAGCAGCTAGCACAAACCGTGTTTCATTTAGAGTTCCAACGACATCTATCAATATAGGAGAAAACGGAGTGAAACCCAAAAATTCAAACCATTACCAGAAACTAATGCTTCAACTCTGAAGAACGAAATTAGGGCATCCAAGTGGGTTTGGTGTACTGATCATTACATGAAAGTATCATGATGGTTGGATCAATAATTTTTGTTGAGATTTCAGGAGACTGTAGTTTTTTGGAAGCTTGGCAACCCATTTCAACGACAGTGATGTTCCTCATTCTCTGCATTGGTCTACATCAAGAGGAAACAAAATCTAAAGATAGAAGGTAACGCTACTTCTTTGTGTCAAGTTTCAAGCAGCTAGCACAAACCGTGTTTCATTTAGAGTTCCAACGACATGTATCAAAATAGGAGAAAACGGAGTGAAACCCAAAAATTTAAACCGTTACCACAAACTAATGCTTCAACTCCAAAGAACGAAATAAGGGCATCCAAGTGGGATTGGTGTACTGATCATTCCCTGAAATTATCATGAAGATTAAATGAAAAAATGTATTTTGAGATTTCAGGAGACTGTAATTTTATGGAAGCTTCGCAACCACTTTCAATGAAAGTGTTATTCACCAGTTTCTGCTTAAGTCTACATCAAGAGGAACAAACCTTAGAGATAGAACGTTGAACGAATTTATTGTGTCATGTTTCAAGAAGCTAGCACAAAGCGTGTTTGATATAGAGTTCCAACGACACCTATCAATATAGGAGAAAAGAGAGTGAAACCTAAATATTCAAACTGTTAATGCAAAGGAAGGCTTCAACCTAGAAGAACGAAATTGGGGAACCCAAATTGGATTGGTGTACTCATCTTTACATGAAAGTATCATGATGGTTGGATCAATAATGTTTGTTGAGATTTCAGGAGACTGTAGTTTTTTGGAAGCTTCGCAACCCATTTCAACGAAAGTGTTTTTCCTCATTCTCTGCATTGGTCTACATCAAGAGGAAAGAAAACCTAAAAGATAGAAGGTAAAACTACTTCTTTGTGTCAAGTTTCAAGCAGCTAGCACAAACCGTGTTTCATTTAGAGTTTCAACGACATCTATCAATATAGGAGAAAACGGAGTGAAACCCAAAAATTCAAACCGTTACCACAAACTAATGCTTCAACTCTGAGGAACGAAATTAAGGCATCCAAGTGGGTTTGGTGTACTGATCATTACCTGAAAGTATCATGAAGATGAAGTGAAAAAATGTACTTTGAGATTTCAGGAGACTGTAGTTTTATGGAAGCTTCGCAACCCCTTTCAATGAAAGTGTTATTCACCAGTTTCTGTTTAAGTCTAAATCAAGAGGAACAAACCTTAGAGATAGAACGTAGAACGACTTTATTGTGTCATGTTTCAAGAAGCTAGCACAAAGCGTGTTTGATATAGAGTTCCAACGACACCTATCAATATAGGAGAAAAGAGAGTGAAACCTATATATTCAAACTGTTACTGCAAACGAATGCTTCAACCTAGAAGAACGAAATTTGGGAACCCAAATTGGATTGGTGTTCCTATCTTTACATGAAAGTATCAAGATGGTAGGATCAATAATTTTTGTTGAGATTTCAGGAGACGGCAGTTTTTTGGAAGCTTGGCAATCCATTTCATTGACAGTGTTTTTCCTCATTCTCTGCATTGGTCTACATCAAGAGGAAACAAAACCTAAAAGATAGAAGGTAAAACTACTTCTTTGTGTCAAGTTTCAAGCAGCTAGCACAAACCGTGTTTCATTTAGAGTTCCAACGACATTTATCAATATAGGAGAAAACGGAGTGAAACCCAAAAATTCAAACCGTTACCACAAACTAATGATTCAACTCTGAAGAACGAGGAACAAACCTTAGAGAAAGAACGTAGAACGACTTTATTGTGTCATGTTTCAAGAAGCCTGGACAAAACGAGTTTGATATAGAGTTCCAACGACACCTATCAATATAGGAGAAAAGAGAGTGAAACCTAAATATTCAAACTGTTACTGCAAACGAATGCTTCAACGTAGAAGAACGAAATTTGGGAACCCAAAGTGGATTGGTGTTCTGATCTTTACATGAAAATATCATGATGGTTGGATCAATAATTTTTGTTGAGATTTCAGGAGATGGTAGTTTTTTGGAAGCTTGGCAACCCATTACAACGACAGTGTTTTTTCTCATTCTCTGCATTGGTCTACATCGAAAGGAAACAAAACCTAAAGATAGAAGGTAAAACTACTTCTTTGTGTCAAGTTTCAAGCAGCTAGCACAAACCGTGTTTCATTTAGAGTTCCAACGACATGTATCAATATAGGAAAAAACGGAGTGAAACCCAAAATTTCAAACCGTTACCACAAACTAATGCTTCAACTCCGAAGAACGAAATTAGGGCATCCAAGTGGGTTTGGTGTACTGATCATTACCTGAAAGTATCATGATGATTAAATGAAAAAATGTATTTTGAGATTTCAGGAGACGGTAGTTTTTTGGAAGCTTGGCAACCCATTACAACGACAGTGTTTTTCCTCATTCTCTGCATTGGTCTACATCAAGAGGAAACAAAACCTAAAAGATAGAAGGTAAAACTACTTCTTTGTGTCAAGTTTCAAGCAGCTAGCACAAACCGTGTTTCATTTAGAGTTCCAATGACATCTATCAATATAGGAGAAAACGGAGTGAAACCCAAAAATTCTAACTGTTACCACAAACTAATGCTTCAATTCCGAAGAACGAAATTAGGCCATATAAGTGGGTTTGGTGTACTGATCATTACCTGAAAGTATCGTGAAGATTAAATGAAAAAATGTATTTTGAGATTTCAGGAGACTGTAGTTTTATGGAAGCTTCACAACCCCTTTCAATGAAAGTGTTATTCACCAGTTTCTGCTTAAGTCTACATCAAGAGGAACAAACATTAGAGATACAACGTAGAACGACTTTATTGTGTCATGTTTCAGGAAGCTAGCACAGAGCGTGTTTGATATAGAGTTTCAACGACACCTATCAATATAGGAGAAAAGAGAGTGAAACCTAAATATTCAAACTGTTACTGCAAACGAATGCTTCAACATAGAAGAACGAAATTTGGGAACCCAAATTGGATTGGTGTTCTGATCTTTACATGAAAGTATCATGATGGTTGGATGAATAATTTTTGTTGAAATTTCAGGAGACGGTAGTTTTTTGGAAGCTTGGCAACCCATTTCAACGACAGTGTTTTTCCTCATTCTCTGCATTGGCCTACATCAAGAGGAAACAAAACCTAAAAGATAGAAGGTAAAACTACTTCTTTGTGTCAAGTTTCAAGCAGCTAGAACAAACCGTGTTTCATTTAGAGTTCCAACGACATCTATCAATATAGGAAAAACGGAGTGAAACCCAAAAATTCAAACCGTTACCACAAACTAATGCTTCAACTCCGAAGAACGAAATTAGGGCATCCAAGTGGGTTTAGTGTACTGATCATTTCCTGAAAGTATCATGAAGATTAAATGAAAAAATGTATTTTGAGATTTCAGGAGACTGTAGTTTTAAGGAAGCTTCGCCACCCCTTTCAATGAAAGTGATATTCACCAGTTTCTGCTTAAGTCTACATGAAGAGGAACAAACATTAGTGATAGAACGTAGAACGACTTTATTGTGTCATGTTTCAAGAAGCTAGCAGAAAGCGTTTTTGATATAGAGTTCCAACGACACCTATCAATATAGGAGAAAAGAGAGTGAAACCTAAATATTCAAACTGTTACTGCAAACGAATGCTTCAACCTAGAAGAACGAAATTTGGGAACCCAAATTGGATTGGTGTTCTGATCTTTACATGAAAGTATCATGATGGTTGGATGAATAATTTTGTTGAGATCAAGAGAGGGTAGTTTTTTGGAAGCTTGGCAACCCATTTCAACGACAGTGTTTTTCCTCATTCTCTGCATTGGTCTACATCAAGAGGAAACAAAACCTGAAGATAGAAGGTAAAACTACTTCTTTGTGTCATGTTTCAAGCAGCTAGCACAAACCGTGTTTCATTTAGAGTTCCATAGACATCTATCAATATAGGAGAAAACGGAGTGAAACCCAAAAATTCAAACCGTTACCAAAAACAAATGCTTCAACTCCGAAGAACAAAATTCGGGCATCCAAGTGGGTTTGGTGTACTGATCATTACCTGAAAGTATCATGAAGATTAAATGAAAAAATGTATTTTGAGATTTCAGGAGTCTGTAGTTTTATGGAAGCTTCACAACCCCTTTCAATGAAAGTTTTATTTACCAGTTTCTGCTTAAGTCTACATCAAGAGGAACAAACCTTAGAGATAGAACGTAGAACGACTTTATTGTGTCACGTTTCTAGAAGCTAGCACAAAGCTTGTTTGATATAGAGTTCCAACGACACCTATCAATATAGGAGAAAAGAGAGTGAAACCTAAATATTGAAACTGTTACTGCAAACAAATGCTTCAACCTAGAAGAACGAAATTTGGGGACCCAAAATGGATTGGTGTTCTGATCTTTACATGAAAGTATCATGATGTTTGGATGAATTATTTTTGTTGAGATTTCAGGAGACAGTAGTTTTTTGGAAGCTTGGCAACCCATTTCAACGACAGTGTTTTTCCTCATTCTCTGCATTGGTCTACATCAAGAGGAAACAAAACCTAAAAGATAGAAGGTAGAACTACTTCTTTGTGTCAATTTCAAGCAGCTAGCAGAAACCGAGTTTCATTTAGAGTTCCAACGACATCTATCAATATCGGAGAAAACGGAGTGAAACCCAAAAATTCAAACCGTTACCACAAACTAATGCTTCAACTCCGAAGAACGAATTTAGGGCATCCAAGTGGGTTTGGTGTACTGATCATTACCTGAAAGTATCATGAAGATTAAATGAAAAAATGCATTTTGAGATTTCAGGAGACTGTAGTTTTATGGAAGCTTTACAACCCCTTTCAATGAAAGTTTTATTTACCAGTTTCTGCTTAAGTCTACATCAAGAGGAACAAACCTTAGAGATAGAACGTAGAACGACTTTATTGTGTCATGTTTCAAGAAGCCAGCACAGGCGCGTTTGAGATAGAGTTAAAACGACACCTATCAATATAGGAGAAAACAGAGTGAAACCTAAATATTCAAACTGTTACTGCAAACGAATGCTTCAAGGTAGAAGAACGAAATTTGGGAAAACAAATTGGATTGGTGTTCTGATCTTTACATGAAAGTATCATGATGGTTGGATCAATAATTTTTGTTGAGATTTCAGGAGACGGTAGTTTTTTGGAAGCTTGGCAACCCATTTCAACGACAGTGTTTTTCCTCATTCTCTGCATTGGTCTACATCAAGAGGAAACAAAACCTAAAGATAGAAGGTAAAACTACTTCTTTGTGTCAAGTTTCAAGCAGCTAGCACAAACCGTGTTTCAGTTAGAGTTCCAACGACATCTATCAATATAGGAGAAAACGGAGTGAAACCCAAAAATTCAAACCGTTACCACAAACTAATGCTTCAACTCTGAAGAACGAAATAAGGGCATCCAAGTGGGATTGGTGTACTGATCATTACCTGAAAGTATCATAAAGATTAAATGAAAAAATGTATTTTGAGATTTCAGGAGACTGTAGTTTTATGGAAGCTTTGCAACCCCTTTCAATGAAAGTGATATTCACCAGTTTCTGCTTAAGTCTACATCAAGAGGAACAAACCTTAGAGAAAGAACTTACAACGACTTTATTGTTTCATGTTTCAAGAAGCTAGCACAAAGCGTGTTTGATATAGAGTTCCAACGACACTTATCAATATAGGAGAAAAGGGAGTGAAACCTAAATATTCAAACTGTTACTGCAAACGAATGCTTCAACCTAGAAGAACGAAATTTGGGAACCTAAATTGGATTCGTGTTCTGATCGTTACATGAAAGTATCATGATGGTTGGATCAATAATTTTTGTTGAGATTTCAGGAGACGGTAGTTTTTTGGAAGCTTGGCAACCCATTTCATCGACAGTGTTTTTCCTCATTCTCTGCATTAGTCTACATCAAGAGGAAACAAAACCTAAAAATAGAAGGTAAAACTACTTCTTTGTGTCAAGTTTCAAGCAGCCAGCACAAACCGTGTTTCATTTAGAGTTCCAACGACATCTATCAATATAGGGGAAAACAGAGTGAAACCCAAAAACTCAAACTGTTACCACAAACTAATGCTTCAACTCCGAAAAACGAAATTAGGGCATCCAAGTGGGTTTGGTGTACTGATCATTACCTGAAAGTATCATCATGAAGATTAAATGAAAAAATGTATTTTGAGATTTCACGAGACTGTAGTTTTATGGAAGCTTCGCAACCCCTTTCAATGAAAGTGTTATTCACCAGTTTCTGCTTAAGTCTACATCAAGAGGAACAAACCTTAGAGATAGAACATAGAACGACTTTATTGTGTCATGTTTCAAGAAGTTAGCACAAAGCGTGTTTGATATAGAGTTCCAACAACACCTATCAATATAGGAGAAAAGAGAGTGAAACCTAAATATTCAAACTGTTACTGCAAACAAATGCTTCAACCTAGAAGAACGAAATTTGGGAACCCAAATTGGATTGGTGTTCTGATCTTTACATGAAAGTATCATGATGGTTGGATCAATAATTTTTGTTGAGATTTCAGGAGACGGTAGTTTTTTGGAAGCTTGGCAACCCATTTCAACGACAGTGTTTTTCCTCATTCTCTGCATTGGTCTACATCAAGAGGAAACAAAACCTAAATGATAGAAGGTAAAACTACTTCTTTGTGTCAAGTTTCAAGCAGCTAGCACAAACCGTGTTTCATTTAGAGTTCCAACGACATCTATCAATATAGGAGAAAACGGAGTGAAACCCATAAATTCAAACCGTTACCACAAACTAATGCTTCAACTCCAAAGAAACAATTTAGGGCATCCAAGTGGGTTTGGTGTACTGATCATTACCTGAAAGTATCATGAAGTTTAAATGAAAAAATGCATTTTGAGATTTCAGGAGACGGTAGTTTTATGGAAGCTTCACAACCCCTTTCAATGAAAGTTTTATTTACCAGTTTCTGCTTAAGTCTACATCAAGAGGAACAAACCTTAGAGATAGAACGTAGAAGGACTTTATTGTGTCATGTTTCAAGAAGCTAGCACAAAGCGCGTTTGAGATAGAATTAAAACGACACCTATCAATATAGGAGAAAACAGAGTGAAACCTAAATATTCAAACTGTTACTGTAAACGAATGCTTCAAGCTAGAAGAACGAAATTTGGGAAAACAAATTGGATTGGTGTTCTGATCTTTACATGAAAGTATCATGATGGTTGGATCAATAATTTTTGTTGAGATTTCAGGAGACTGTATTTTTTGGAAGCTTGGCAACCCATTTCAACGACAGTGTTTTTCCTCATTCTCTGCATTGGTCTACATGAAGAGGAAACAAAACCTAAAAGATAGAAGGTAAAACTACTTCTTTGTGTCAAGTTTCAAGCAGCTAGCACAAACAGTGTTTCATTTAGAGTTCCAACGACATGTATCAATGGAGGAGAAAATGGAATGAAACCCAAAATTCAAACCGTTACCACAAACTAATGCTTCAACTCCGAAGAACGAAATTAGGGCATCCAAGTGGGTTTGGTGTACTGATCATTATCTGAAAGTATCATGAAGATTAAATGAAAAAATGTATTTTGAGCTTTCAGGAGAGTGTAGTTTTATGGAAGCTTCGCAACCCCTTTCAATGAAAGTGATATTCACCAGTTTCTGCTTAAGTCTACATCAAGAGGAACAAACCTTAGAGAAAGAACGTAGAACGACTTTATTGTGTCATGTTTCAAGAAGCTAGCACAAAGCATGTTTGATATAGAGTTCCAACGAAACCTATCAATATAGGAGAAAAGAGAGTGAAACCTAAATATTCAAACTGTTACTGCAAACGAATGCTTCAACCTAGAAGAACGAAATTTGGGAAAACAAATTGGATTGGTGTTCTGATCTTTACATTAAAGTATCATGATGGTTGGATCAATAATTTTTGTTGAGATTTCAGGTGACGGTAGTTTTTTGGAACCTTGGCAACCCATTTCAACGACAGTGTTTTTCCTCATTCTCTGCATTGGTCTACATCAAGAGGAAACAAAACCTAAATATAGACGGTAAAACTACTTCTTTTTGTCAAGTTTCAAGCAGCTAGCACAAACCGTGTTTCATTTAGAGTTCCAACGACATCTATCAATATAGGAAAAAAGGAGTGAAACCCAAAATTCAAACCGTTACCACAAACTAATGCTTCAACTCCGAAGAACGAATTTAGGGCATCCAAGTGGGTTTGGTGTACTGATCATTAACTGAAAGTATCATGAAGATTAAATGAAAAAATGTATTTTGAGATTTCAGGAGACTGTAGTTTTATGGAAGCTTCGCAACCCCTTTCAATGAAAGTGTTATTCACCAGTTTCTGCTTAAGTCTACATCAAGAGGAACAAACCTTAGAGAAAGAACGTAGAACGACTTTATTGTGTCATGTTTCAAGAAGCCTGGACAAAACGAGTTTGATATAGAGTTCCAACGACACCTATCAATATAGGAGAAAAGAGAGTGAAACCTAAATATTCAAACTGTTACTGCAAACGAATGCTTCAACGTAGAAGAACGAAATTTGGGAACCCAAATTGGATTGGAGTTCTGATCCTTACATGAAAATATCATGATGGTTGGATCAATAATTTTTGTTGAGATTTCAGAAGATGGTAGTTTTTTGGAAGCTTGGCAACCCATTACAACGACAGTGTTTTTTCTCATTCTCTGCATTGGTCTACATCAAAAGGAAACAAAACCTAAAGATAGAAGGTAAAACTACTTCTTTGTGTCAAGTTTCAAGCAGCTAGCACAAACCGTGTTTCATTTAGAGTTCCAACGACATGTATCAATATAGGAAAAAACGGAGTGAAACCCAAAAATTCAAACCGTTACCACAAACTAATGCTTCAACTCCGAAGAACGAAATTAGGGCATCCAAGTGGGTTTGGTGTACTGATCATTACCTGAAAGTATCATGAAGATTAAATGAAAAAATGTATTTTGAGATTTCAGAAGACTGTAGTTTTATGGAAGCTTCGCAACCCCTTTCAATGAAAGTGATATTCACCAGTTTCTGCTTAAGTCTACATCAAGAGGAACAAACCATATAGAAAGAACGTAGAACGACTTTATTGTGTCATGTTTCAAGAAGCTAGCAAAAAGCGTGTTTGATATAGAGTTCCAACGACACCTATCAATATAGGAGAAAAGAGAGTGAAACCTAAATATTCAAACTGTTACTGCAAACGAATGCTTCAACCTAGAAGAATGAAATTTGGGAACCCAAATTGGATTGGTGTTCTGATCTTTACATGAAAGTATCATGATGGTTGGATCAATAATTTTTGTTGAGATTTCAGGAGACGGTATTTTTTTGGAAGCATGGCCACCCATTTCAATGACAGTGTTTTTCCTCATTCTCTGCATTGGTCTACATCAAGAGGAAACAAAACCTGAAGATAGAAGGTAAAACTACTTCTTTGTGTCAAGTTTCAAACAGCTAGCAGAAACAGTGTTTTATTTAGAGTTCCAACGACATGTATCAATATAGTAGAAAACGGAGTGAAACCCAAAAATTCAAACGGTTACCACAAACTAATGCTTCAACTCCGAAGAACGAAATTAGGGCATCCAAGTGGGTTTGGTGTACTGATCATTACCTGAAAGTATCATGATGATTAAATGAAAAAATGTATTTTGAGATTTCAGGAGACGGTAGTTTTTTGGAAGCTTGGCAACCCATTTCAACGACAGTGTTTTTCCTCATTCTCTGCATTGGTCTACATCAAGAGGAAACAAAACCTAAAAGATAGAAGGTAAAACTACTTCTTTGTGTCAAGTTTCAAGCAGCTAGCACAAACCGTGTTTCATTTAGAGTTCCAATGACATCTATCAATATAGGAGAAAACGGAGTGAAACCCAAAAATTCTAACTGTTACCACAAACTAATGCTTCAATTCCGAAGAACGAAATTAGGCCATATAAGTGGGTTTGGTGTACTGATCATTACCTGAAAGTATCATGAAGATTAAATGAAAAAATGTATTTTGAGATTTCAGGAGACTGTAGTTTTATGGAAGCTTCACAACCCCTTTCAATGAAAGTGTTATTCACCAGTTTCTGCTTAAGTCTACATCAAGAGGAACAAACATTAGAGATAGAACGTAGAACGACTTTATTGTGTCATGTTTCAGGAAGCTAGCACAGAGCGTGTTTGATATAGAGTTCCAACGACACCTATCAATATAGGAGAAAAGATAGTGAAACCTAAATATTCAAACTGTTACTGCAAACGAATGCTTCAACCTAGAAGAACGAAATTTGGGAACCCAAATTGGATTGGTGTTCTGATCTTTACATGAAAGTATCATGATGGTTGGATGAATAATTTTGTTGAGATTTCAAGAGAGGGTAGTTTTTTGGAAGCTTGGCAACCCATTTCAACGACAGTGTTTTTCCTCATTCTCTGCATTGGTCCACATCAAGAGGAAACAAAACCTGAAGATAGAAGGTAAAACTACTTCTTTGTGTCATGTTTCAAGCAGCTAGCACAAACCGTGTTTCATTTAGAGTTCCATAGACATCTATCAATATAGGAGAAAACGGAGTGAAACCCAAAAATTCAAACCGTTACCAAAAACAAATGCTTCAACTCCGAAGAACAAAATTCGGGCATCCAAGTGGGTTTGGTGTACTTATCATTACCTGAAAGTATCATGAAGATTAAATGAAAAAATGTATTTTGAGATTTCAGGAGTCTGTAGTTTTATGGAAGCTTCACAACCCCTTTCAATGAAAGTGTTATTCACCAGTTTCTGCTTAAGTCTACATCAAGAGGAACAAACCTTAGAGTTAGAACGTAGAACGATTTTATTGTGTCATGTTTCAAGAAGCTAGCACAAAGCGTGTTTGATATAGAGTTCCAACGACACCTATCAATATAGGAGAAAAGAGAGTGAAAAATAAATATTCAAACTGTTACTGCAAACGAATGCATCAACCTCGAAATCGAAATTTGGGAACCCAAATTGGATTGGTGTTCTGTTCTTTACATGAAAGTATCATGATGGTTGGATCAATAATTTTTGTTGAGATTTCAGGAGACGGTAGTTTTTTGGAAGCATGGCAACCCATTTCAACGACAGTGTTTTTCCTCATTCTCTGCATTGGTCTACATCAAGAGGAAACAAAACCTGAAGATAGAACGTAAAACTACTTCTTTGTGTCAAGTTTCAAACAGCTAGCAGAAACAGTGTTTTATTTAGAGTTCCAATGACATGTGTCAATATAGGAGAAAACGGAGTGAAACCCAAAAATTCAAACGGTTACCACAAACTAATGCTTCAACTCCGAAGAACAAAATTCGGGCATCCACGTGGGTTTGGTGTACTGATCATTACCTGAAAGTATCATGAAGATTAAATGAAAAAATGTATTTTGAGATTTCAGGAGACTGTAGTTTTATGGAAGCTTCGCACCCCCTTACAATGAAAGTGTTATTCACCAGGTTCTGCTTAAGTCTACATCAAGAGGAACAAACCTTAGAGATAGAACGTAGAACGACTTTATTGTGTCATGTTTCAAGAAGCTAGCACAGAGCGTGTTTCTTATAGTGTTCCAACGACACCTATCAATATAGGAGAAAAGGGAGTGAAACCTAAATATTCAAACTGTTACTGCAAACGAATGCTTCAACCTAGAAGAACGAAATTTGGCCACCCAAATTGGATTGGTGTTCTGATCTATACATGAAAGTATCATGATGGTTGGATCAATAATTTTTGTTGAGATTTCAGGAGACGGTAGTTTTTTGGAAGCTTGGCAACCCATTTCAACGACAGTGTTTTTCCTCATTCTCTGCATTAGTCTACATCAAGAGGAAACAAAACATAAAAGATAGAAGGTAAAACTACTTCTTTGTGTCAAGTTTCAAGCAGCTAGCACAAACCATGTTTCATTTAGATTTCCAAGGACATCTATCAATATAGGAGAAAACGGAGTGAAACCCAAAAATTCTAAGTGTTACCACAAACTAATGATTTAATTCCGAAGAACGAAATTAGGGCATCCAAGTGGGTTTGGTGTACTGATCATTTCCTGAAAGTATCATGAAGATTAAATGAAAAAATGTATTTTGAGATTTCAGGAGACTGTAGTTTTATGGAAGCTTCACCACCCCTTTCAATGAAAGTGTTATTCACCAGTTTCTGCTTAAGTCTACATCAAGAGGAACAAACCTTAGAGTTAGAACGTAGAACGACTTTATTGTGTCATGTTTCAGGAAGCTAGCACAAAGCGTGTTTCTTATAGAGTTCCAACGACACCTATCAATATAGGAGAAAAGGGATTGAAACCTTAATATTCAAACTGTTACTGCAAACGAATGCTTCAACCTAGAAGAACGAAATTTGGGAACCCAAATTGGATTGGTGTTCTGATCTTTACATGAAAGTATCATGATGGTTGGATCAATAATTTTTGTTGAGATTTCAGGAGACGGTAGTTTTTTGGAAGCTTGGCAACCCATTTCAACGACAGTGTTTTTCCTCATTCTCTGCATTGGTCTACATCAAGAGGAAACAAAACCTGAAGATAGAAGGTAAAACTACTTCTTTGTGTCAAGTTTCAAGCAGCTAGCACAAACCGTGTTTCATTCAGAGTTCCAACGACATCTATCAATATAGGAGAAAACGGAGTGAAACCCAAAAATTCAAACCGTTACCACAAACTAATGCTTCAACTCCGAAGAACATAATTAGGGCATCCAAGTGGGTTTGGTGTACTGATCATTTCCTGAAAGTATCATGAAGATTAAATGAAAAAATGTATTTTGAGATTTCAGGAGACTGTAGTTTTAAGGAAGCTTCGCAACCCCTTTCAATGAAAGTGTTATTCACCAGTTTCACCTTAAGTCTACATGAAGAGGAACAAACCTTAGAGAAAGAACGTAGAACGACTTTATTGTGTCATGTGTCAAGAAGCTAGCACAAAGCGTGTTTCTTATAGAGTTCCAACGACACCTATCAATATAGGAGAAAAGAGAGTGAATCCTAAATATTCAAACTGTTACTGCAAACGAATGCTTCAACCTAGAAGAACGAAATTTGGGAACCCAAATTGGATTGGTGTTCTGATCTTTACATGAAAGTATCATGATGGTTGGATCAATAATTTTTGTTGAGATTTCAGGAGACGGTAGTTTTCTGGAAGCTTGGCAACCCATTTCAACGACAGTGTTTTTCCTCATTCTCTGCATTGGTCTACATCAGGAGGAAACAAAATCTGAAGATAGAAGGTATAACTACTTCTTTGTGTCAAGTTTCAAGCAGCTAGCACAAACCGTGTTTCATTTAGAGTTCCAACGACATCTATCAATATAGGAGAAAACGGATTGAAACCCAAAAATTCAAACCGTTACCACAAACTAATGCTTCAACTCCGAAGAACGAAATTAGGGCATCCAAGTGGGTTTGGTGTACTGATCATTTCCTGAAAGTATCATGAAGATTAAATGAAAAAATATATTTTGAGATTTCAGGAGACCGTAGTTTGATAGAAGCTTCGCAACCCCTTTCAATGAAAGTGTTATTCACCAGTTTCTGCTTAAGTCTACATAAAGAGGAACAAACCATAGAGAAAGAACGTAGAACGACTTTATTGTGTCATGTGTCAAGAAGCTAGCACAAAGCGTGTTTGAAATTGAGTTCCAACGACACCTATCAATATAGGAGAAAAGAGAGTGAATCCTAAATATTCAAACTGTTACTGCAAACGAATGCTTCAACCTAGAAGAACGAAATTTGGCCACCCAAATTGGATTGGAGTTCTGATCTTTACATGAAAGTATCATGATGGTTGGATCAATAATTTTTGTTGAGATGTCAGGAGACGGTAGTTTTTTGGAAGCTTGGCAACCCATTTCAACGACAGTGTTTTTCCTCATTCTCTGCATTAGTCTACATCAAGAGGAAACAAAACATAAAAGATAGAAGGTAAAACTACTTCTTTGTGTCAAGTTTCAAGCAGCTAGCACAAACCATGTTTCATTTAGAGTTCCAAAGACATCTATCAATATAGGAGAAAACGGAGTGAAACCCAAAAATTCTAAGTGTT
This sequence comes from Callospermophilus lateralis, assembly GCF_048772815.1. Classification (NCBI taxonomy): domain Eukaryota; kingdom Metazoa; phylum Chordata; class Mammalia; order Rodentia; family Sciuridae; genus Callospermophilus; species Callospermophilus lateralis. The sequence continues at coordinate 35,070,445 of NC_135311.1, read as the reverse complement.
ACCACAAACTAATGATTCAATTCCGAAGAACGAAATTAGGGCATCCAAGTGGGTTTGGTGTACTGATCATTACCTGAAAGTATCATGAAGATTAAATGAAAAAATGTATTTTGAGATTTCAGGAGACTGTAGTTTTATGGAAGCTTCACAACCCCTTTCAATGAAAGTGTTATTCACCAGTTTCTGCTTATGTCTACATCAAGAGGAACAAACCTTAGAGATAGAACGTAGAACGACTTTATTGTGTCATGTTTCAGGAAGCTAGCACAGAGCGTGTTTGATATAGAGTTTCAAAGACACCTGTCAATATAGGAGTAAAGAGAGTGAAACCTAAATATTCAAACTGTTACTGCAAACGAATGCTTCAACCTAGAAGAACGAAATTTGGGAACCCAAATTGGATTGGTGTTCTGATCTTTACATGAAAGTATCATGATGGTTGGATCAATAATTTTTGTTGAGATTTCAGGGGACGGTAGTTTTTTGGAAGCTTGGCAACCCATTTCAACGACAGTGTTTTTCCTCATTCTCTGCATTGGTCTACATCAAGAGGAAACAAAACCTAAAAGATAGAAGGTAAAACTACTTCTTTGTGTCAAGTTTCAAGCAGCTAGCACAAACCGTGTTTCATTTAGAGTTCCAACGACATCTATCAATATAGGAGAAAACGGAGTGAAACCCAAAAATTCAAACCGTTACCACAAACTAATTCTTCAACTCCGAAGAACGAAATTAGGCATCCAAGTGGGTTTGGTGTACTGATCATTTCCTGAAAGTGTCATGAAGATTAAATGAAAAAATATATTTTGAGATTTCAGGAGACTGTAGTTTTATGGAAGCTTCGCCACCCCTTTCAATGAAGGTGTTATTCACCAGTTTCTGCTTAAGTCTACATCAAGAAGAACAAACCTTAGAGTTAGAACGTAGAACGACTTTATTGTGTCATGTTTCAAGAAGCTAGCACAAAGCGTGTTTCTTATAGAGTTCCAACGACACCTATCAATATAGGAGAAAAGGGAGTGAAACCTAAATATTCAAACTGTTACTGCAAACGAATGCTTCAATCTAGAAGAACGAAATTTGGGAACCCAAATTGGATTGGTGTTCTGATCTTTACATGAAAGTATCATGATGGTTGGATCAATAATTTTTGTTGAGATTTCAGGAGACGGTAGGTTTTTGGAAGCTTGGCAACCCATTTCAACGACAGTGTTTTTCCTCATTCTCTGCATTGGTCTACATCAAGAGGAAACAAAACCTGAAGATAGAAGGTATAACTACTTCTTTGTGTCAAGTTTCAAGCAGCTAGCACAAACCGTGTTTCATTCAGAGTTCCAACGACATCTATCAATATAGGAGAAAACGGAGTGAAACCCAAAAATTCAAACCGTTACCACAAACTAATGCTTCAACTCCGAAGAACATAATTAGGGCATCCAAGTGGGTTTGGTGTACTGATCATTTCCTGAAAGTATCATGAAGATTAAATGAAAAAATGTATTTTGAGATTTCAGGAGACTGTAGTTTTAAGGAAGCTTCGCAACCCCTTTCAATGAAAGTGTTATTCACCAGTTTCTCCTTAAGTCTACATGAAGAGGAACAAACCATAGAGAAAGAACGTAGAACGACTTTATTGTGTCATGTGTCAAGAACCTAGCACAAAGCGTGTTTGAAATAGAGTTCCAACGACACCTATCAATATAGGAGAAAAGAGAGTGAATCCTAAATATTCAAACTGTTACTGCAAACGAATGCTTCAACCTAGAAGAACGAAATTTGGGAACCCAAATTGGATTGGTGTTCTGATCTTTACATGAAAGTATCATGATGGTTGGATCAATAATTTTTGTTGAGATTTCAGGAGACGGTAGTTTTTTGGAAGCTTGGCAACCCATTTCAACGACAGTGTTTCTCCTCATTCTCTGCACTGGTCTACATCAAGAGGAAACAAAACCTGAAGATAGAAGGTAAAAGTACTTCTTTGTGTCAAGTTTCAAGCAGCTAGCACAAACCGTGTTTCATTTAGAGTTCCAACGACATCAATCAATATAGGAGAAAACGGAGGGAATCCCAAAAATTCAAACCGTTACCACAAACTAATGCTTCAACTCTGCAGAAGGAAATTAGGGCATCCAAGTGGGTTTGGTGTACTGATCATTACCTGAAAGTATCATGAAGATTAAATGAAAAAATGTATTTTGAGATTTCAGGAGACTGTAGTTTTATGGAAGCTTCGCAACCCCTTTCAATGAAAGTGTGATTCACCAGTTTCTGCTTAAGTCTACATCAAGAGGAACAAACCTTAGAGATAGAACGTATAACGACTTTATTGTGTCATGTTTCAAGAAGCTAGCACAAAGCGTGTTTGATATAGAGTTTCAACGACACCTATCAATATTGGAGAAAAGAGAGTGAAACCTAAATATTCAAACTGTTACTGCAACCGAATGCTTCAACCTAGAAGAACGAAATTTGGGAACGCAAATTGGATTGGTGTTCTGATCTTTACATGAAAGTATCATGATGGTTGGATCAATAATTTTGGTTGAGATTTCAGAAGACGGTAGTTTTTTGGAAGCTTGGCAACCCATTTCAACGACAGTGTTTTTCCTCATTCTCTGCATTGGTCTACATCAAGAGGAAACAAAACCTAAAAGTTAGAAGGTAAAACTACTTGTTTGTGTCAAGTTTCAAGCACCTAGCACAAACCGTGTTTCATTTAGAGTTCCAACGACATCTATCAATATAGCAGAAAACGGAGAGAAACCCAAAAATTCAAACCGTTACCACAAACTAATGCTTCAACTCCGAAGAACGAAATTCGGGCATCCAAGTGGGTTTGGTGTCCTGATCATTACCTGAAAGTATCATGAAGATTAAATGAAAAAATATATTTTGTGATTTCAGAAGACTGTAGTTTTATGGAAGCTTCGCCACCCCTTTCAATGAAAGTGTTATTCTCCAGTTTCTGCTTAAGTCTACATCAAGAGGAACAAACCTTAGAGATAGAACGTAGAACGACTTTATTGTGTCATGTTTCAAGAAGCTAGCACAAAGCGTGTTTGATATAGAGTTCTTACGACACCTATCAATATAGGAGAAAAGAGAGTGAAACCTAAATATTCAAACTGTTACTGCAAACGAATGCTTCAATCTAGAAGAACGAAATTTGGGAACCCAAATTGAATTGGTGTTCTGATCTTTACATGAAAGTATCATGATGGTTGGATCAATAATTTTTGTTGAGATTTCAGGAGACGGTAGTTTTTTGGAAGCTTGGCAACCCATTTCAACGACAGTGTTTTTCCTCATTCTCTGCATTGGTCTACATCAAGAGGAAACAAAACCTAAGGATAGAAGGTAAAACTACTTCTTTGTGTCAAGTTTCAAGCAGCTAGCGCAAACCGTGTTTCATTTAGAGTTCCAACGACATCTATCAATATAGGAGAAAATGGAGTGAAACCCAAAAATTCAAACCGTTACCACCAACTAATGCTTCACCTCCAAAGAACGAAATTAGGGAATCCAAGTGGGTTTGGTGTACTGATCATTACCGGAAAGTATCATGAAGATTAAATGAAAAATGTATTTTGAGATTTCAGGAGACTGTAGTTTTATGGAAGCTTTGCAACCCCTTTCAATGAAAGTGTTATTCACCAGTTTCTGCTTAAGTCTACATCAAGAGGAACAAATCTTAGAGATAGAACGTAGGATGACTTTATTGTGTCATGTTTCAAGAAGCTAGCACAAATCGTGTTTTTTATAGAGTTCCAACGACACGTATCAATATAGGAGAAAAGAGAGTGAAACCTAAATATTCAAACTGTTACTGCAAACGAATGCTTCAACCTAGAAGAACGAAAATTGGGATCAAATGGGATTGGTGTTCTCATCTTTACATGAAAGTATCATGATGGTTGGATCAATAATTTTTGTTGAGATTTCAGGAGACGGTAGTTTTTTGGAAGCTTGGCAACCCATTTCAACGACAGTGTTTTTCCTCATTCTCTGCAGTGGTCTACATCAAGAGGAAACAAAATCTGAAGATAGAAGGTAAAACTACTTCTTTGTGTCAAGTTTCAAGCAGCTAGCACTAACCGTGTTTCATTTAGAGTTCCAACGACATCTATCAATATAGGAGAAAACGGAGTGAAACCCAAAAATTCAGATCGTTACCACAAACTAATGCTTCACCTCCGAAGAACGCAATTAGGGCATCCAAGTGGGTTTGGTGTACTGATCATTACCTGAAAGTATCATGAAATTAAATGAAAAAATGTATTTTGAGATTTCAGGAGACTGTAGTTTTATGGAAGCTTCGCAACCCCTTTCAATGAAAGTGTTATTCACCAGTTTCTGCTTAAGTCTACATCAAGAGGAAGAAACATTAGAGATAGAACGTAGAACGACTTTATTGTGTCATGTTTCAAGAAGCGAGCACAAAGCGTGTTTGATATAGAGTTCCAACGACACCTATCAATATAGGAGAAAAGAGAGTGAACCCTAAATATTCAAACTGTTACTGCAAACGAATGCTTCAACCTAGAAGAACGAAATTTGGGAACCCAAATTGGATTGGTGTTGTGATCTTTACATGAAAGTATCATGATGGTTGGATCAATAATTTTTGTTGAGATTTCAGGAGACGGTAGTTTTTTGGAAGCTTGGCAACCCATTTCAACGACAGTGTTTTTCCTCATCCTCTGCATTGGTCTACATCAAGAGGAAACAAAACCTAAAGATAGAAGGTAAAACTACTTCTTTGTGTCAAGTTTCAAGCAGCCAGCACAAACGGTGTTTCATTTAGAGTTCCAATGACATCTATCAATATAGGAGAAAACGGAGTGAAACCCCAAAATTCAAACTGTTACCACAAACTAATGCTTCAACTCGGAAGAACGAAATTAGGGCATCCAAGTGGGTTTGGTGTCCTGATCACTACCTGAAAGTATCATGAAGATTAAATGAAAAAATGTATTTTGAGATTTCAGGAGACTGTAGTTTTATGGAAGCTTTGCAACCCCTTTCAATGAAAGTGTTATTCACCAATTTCTGCTTAAGTCTACATCAAGAGGAACAAATCTTAGAGATAGAACGTAGGATGACTATATTGTGTCATGTTTCAAGAAGCTAGCACAAAGCGTGTTTTTTATAGAGTTCCAACGACACGTATCAATATAGGAGAAAAGAGAGTGAAACCTAAATATTCAAACTGTTACTGCAAACGAATGCTTCAACCTAGAAGAACGAAAATTGGGATCAAATGGGATTGGTGTTCTCATCTTTACATGAAAGTATCATGATGGTTGGATCAATAATTTTTGTTGAGATTTCAGGAGACGGTAGTTTTTTGGAAGGTTGGCAACCCATTTCAACGACAGTGTTTTTCCTCATTCTCTGCAGTGGTCTACATCAAGAGGAAACAAAATCTGAAGATAGAAGGTAAAACTACTTCTTTGTGTCAAGTTTCAAGCAGCTAGCACAAACCGTGTTTCATTTAGAGTTCCAACGACATCTATCAATATAGGAGAAAACGGAGTGAAACCCAAAAATTCAGATCGTTACCACAAACTAATGCTTCACCTCCGAAGAACGCAATTAGGGCATCCAAGTGGGTTTGGTGTACTGATCATTACCTGAAAGTATCATGAAATTAAATGAAAAAATGTATTTTGAGATTTCAGGAGACTGTAGTTTTATGGAAGCTTCGCAACCCCTTTCAATGAAAGTGTTATTCACCAGTTTCTGCTTAAGTCTACATCAAGAGGAAGAAACATTAGAGATAGAACGTAGAACGACTTTATTGTGTCATGTTTCAAGAAGCGAGCACAAAGCGTGTTTGATATAGAGTTCCAACGACACCTATCAATATAGGAGAAAAGAGAGTGAACCCTAAATATTCAAACTGTTACTGCAAACGAATGCTTCAACCTAGAAGAACGAAATTTGGGAACCCAAATTGGATTGGTGTTGTGATCTTTACATGAAAGTATCATGATGGTTGGATCAATAATTTTTGTTGAGATTTCAGGAGACGGTAGTTTTTTGGAAGCTTGGCAAACCATTTCAATGACAGTGTTTATCCTCATTCTCTGCATTGGTCTACATCAAGAGGAAACAAAACCTAAAGATAGAAGGTAAAACTACTTCTTTGTGTCAAGTTTCAAGCAGCCAGCACAAACGGTGTTTCATTTAGAGTTCCAACGACATCTATCAATATAGGAGAAAACGGAGTGAAACCCAAAAATTCAAACTGTTACCACAAACTAATGCTTCAACTCCGAAGAACGAAATTAGGGCATCCAAGTGGGTTTGGTGTACTGATCATTACCTGAAAGTATGATGAAGATTAAATGAAAAAATGTATTTTGAGATTTTGGAGACTATAGTTTTATGGAAGCTTCGCAACCCCTTTCAATGAAAGTGTTATTCACCAGTTTCTGCTAAAGTCTACATCAAGAGGAACAAACCTCAGAGAGAGAACGTGGAACAACTTTATTGTGTCATGTTTCAAGAAGCTAGCACAAAGCGTGTTTGATATAGAGTTCCAACGACACCTATCAATAGAGGAGAAAAGAGAGTGAAACCTAATTATAAAAACTGTTACTGCAAACGAATACTTCAACCTAGAAGAACGAAATTTGGGTACCAAAATTGGATTGGTGTTCTGATCTTTACATGAAAGTATCATGATGGTTGGATCAATTATTTTTGTTGAGATTTCAGGAGACGGTAGTTTTTTGGAAGCTTGGGAACCCATTTCAACGACAGTGTTTTTCCTCATTCTCTGCATTGGTCTACATCAAGAGCAAACAAACCCTAATGATAGAAGGCAAAACTGCTTCTTTGTGTCAAGTTTCAAGCAGCTAGCACAAACCGTGTTTCATTTAGAGTTCCAACGACACCTATCAATATCGGAGAAAAGAGAGTGAAACCTAAATTTTCAAACTGTTACTGCAAACGAATGCTTCAACCTAGAACAACGAAATTTGGGAACCCAAATTGGATTGGTGTTCTGATCTTTACATGAAAGTATCATGATGGTTGGATCAATAATTTTTGTTGAGATTTCAGGAGACGGTAGTTTTTTGGAAGCTTGGCAACCCATTTCAACGACAGTGTTTTTCCTCATTCTCTGCATTGGTCTACTTCAAGAGGAAACAAAACCTAAAGATAGAAGGTAAAACTACTTCTTTGTGTCAATTTTCAAGCAGCCAGCACAAACGGTGTTTCATTTAGAGTTCCAATGACATCTATCAATATAGGAGAAACGGAGTGAAACCCCAAAATTCAAACTGTTACCACAAACTAATGCTTCAACTCCGAAGAACGAAATTAGGGCATCCAAGTGGGTTTGGTGTCCTAATCACTACCTGAAAGTATCATGAAGATTAAATGAAAAAATGTATTTTGAGATTTCAGGAGACTGTAGTTTTATGGAAGCTTCGCAACCCCTTTCAATGAAAGCGTTATTCACCAGTTTCTGCTTAAATCTACATCAAGAGGAACAAACCTTAGAGACAGAACGTAGAACGACTTTATTGTGTCATGTTTCAAGAAGCTAGCACAAAGCGTGCTTGATATACAGTTCCAATGACACCTATCAATATAGAAGAATAGAGAGTGAAACCTAAATATTCAAACTGTTACTGCAAACGAATGCTTCAACTTAGAAGAACGAAATTTGGGAACCCAAATTGGATTGGTGTTCTGATCTTTATATGAAAGTATCATGGTGGTTGGATCAATAATTTTTGTTGAGATTTCAGGAAACGGTAGTTTTTAGTAGGGTTGGCAACCCATTTCAACGACTGTATTTTTCCTCATTCTCTGCATTGGTCTACATCAAGAGGAAACAAAACCTGAAGATAGAACGTAAAACTACTTCTTTGTGTCAAGTTTCAAGCAGCTAGCACAAACCGTGTTTCATTTAGAGTTCCAACGACAACTATCAATATAGGAGAAAAGAGAGTGAAACCTAAATATTCAAACTGTTACTGCAAACGAATGCTTCAACCTAGAAGAACGAAATTTGGGAACCCAAATTGGATTGGTGTTCTGATCTTTACATGAAAGTATCATGATGGTTGGATCAATAATTTTTGTTGAGATTTCAGGAGACCTTAGTTTTTTGGAAGCTTGGCAACCCATTTCAACGACAGTGTTTCCTCATTCTCTGCATTGGTCTACATCAAGAGGAAACAAAACCTAAAGACAGAAGGTAAAACTACTTCTTTGTGTCAAGTTTCAAGCAGCTAGCATAAACCGTGTTTCATTTAGAGTACCAACGATATCTATCAATATAGGAGAAAACGGAGTGAATCCCAAAAATTCAAACCATTACCACAAACTAATTCTTCAACTCCGAAGAACGAATCTAGGGCATCCAAGTGGGTTTGGTGTACTGATCATTACCTGAAAGTATCATGAAGATTAAATGAAAAAATGTATTTTGAGATTTCAGAAGACTGTAGTTTTATGGAAGCTTCGCAACCCCTTTCAATGAAAGTGTTATTCACCAGCTTCTGCTTATTCTACATCAAGAGAAACAAACCTTAGAGATAGAACATAGAACTACTTTATTGTGTCATGTTTCAAGAAGCTAGCACAAAGCGTGTTTGATATAGAGTTCCAACGACATCTATCAATATAGGAGAAAAGAGAGTGAAACCTAAATATTCAAACTGTTACTGGAAACGAATGCTTCAACCTAGAAGAACGAAATTTGGGAACCCAAATTGGATTGGTGTTCTGATCTTTACATGAAAGTATCATGATGGTTGGATCAATAATTTTTGTTGAGATTTCAGGAGACTGTAGTTTTTTGGAAGCTTGGGAATCCATTTCAACGACAGTGTTTTTCCTCATTCTCTGCATTGGTCTACATCCAGAGCAAACAAACCCTAATGATAGAAGGTAAAACTACTTCTTTGTGTCAAGTTTCAAGCACCTAGCACAAACCGTGTTTCATTTAGAGTTCCAACGACATCTATCAATATAGGAGAAAACGGAGTGAAACCCAAAAATTCAAACTGTTACCACAAACTAATGCTTCAACTCCGAAGAACGAAATTATGGCATCCAAGTGGGTATGGTGTACTGATCATTACCTGAAAGTATCATGAAGATTAAATGAAAAATGTATTTTGAGATTTCAGAAGACTGTAGTTTTATGGAAGCTTATCAACCCCTTTCAATGAAGATGTTATTCACCAGATTCTGCTTAAGTCTACATCAAGAGGAACAAACTTTAGAGATAGAACATAGAACGAATTTATTGTGTCATGTTTCAAGAAGCTAGCACAAAGCGTGTTTGATATAGAGTTCCAAGACACCTATCAATATAGGAGAAAAGAGAGTGAAACCTAAATATTCAAACTGTTAATGCAAACGAATGCTTCAACCTAGAAGAACGAAATTTGGGAACCCAAATTGGATTGGTGTTCTGATCTTTACATGAAAGTATCATGATGGTTGGATCAATAATTTTTGTTGAGTTTTCAGGAGACGGTAGTTTTTTGGAAGCTTGGCAACCCATTTCAATGACAGTGTTTTTCCTCATTCTCTGCATTGGTTTACATCAAGAGGGAACAAAACCTAAAGATAGATGGTAAAACTACTTCTTTGTGTCAAGTTTCAAGCAGCTAGGACAAACCGTGTTTCATTTAGAGTTCCAACGACACCTATCAATATCGGAGAAAAGAGAGTGAAACCTAAGTATTCAAACTGTTACTGCACACGAATGCTTCATCCTAGAAGAACGAAATTTGGGAACCCAAATTGGATTGGTGTTCTGATCTTTACATGAAATATCATGATGGTTGGATCAATAATTCTTGTTGAGATTTCAGGAGACGGTAGTTTTTTGGAAGCTTGGCAACCCATTTCAACGACAGTGTTTTTCCTCATTCTCTGCATTGGTCTACATCAAGAAAAAACAAAACCTAAAGAAAGAAGGTAAAACTACTTCTTTGTGTCAAGTTTCAAGCAGCCAGCACAAACGGTGTTTCATTTAGAGTTCCAATGACATCTATCAATATGGGAGAAAACGGAGTGAAACCCCAAAATTCAAACTGTTACCACAAACTAATGCTTCAACTCCGAAGAACGAAATAGGGCATCCAAGTGGGTTTGGTGTCCTGATCATTACCTGAAAGTATCATGAAGATTAAATGAAGAAATGTATTTTGAGATTTCAGGAGACTGTAGTTTTATGGAAGCTTCGCAACCCCTTTCAATGAAAGTGTTATTCACCAGTTTCTGCTTAAATCTACATCAAGAGGAACAAACCTTAGATATAGAACGAAGAACGACTTATTGTGTCATGTTTCAAGAAGCTAGCACAAAGCGTGCTTGATATACAGTTCCAACGACACCTATCAATATAGGAGAATAGAGAGTGAAACCTAAATATTCAAACTGTTACTGCAAACGAATGCTTCAACCTAGAAGAACGAAATTTGGGAACCCAAATTGGATTGGTGTTCTCATCTTTACATGAAAGTATCATGATGGTTGGATCAATAATTTTTGTTGAGATTACAGGAGACGATAGTTTTTTGTAGGCTTGGCAACCCATTTCAACGACAGTGATTTTCCTCATTCTCTGCATTGGTCTCCATGAACAGGAAACAAAACCTGAAGATAGAACGTAAAACTACTTCTTTGTGTCAAGTTTCAAGAAGCTAGCACAACCCGTGTTTCATTTAGAGTAACAACGACATCTATCAATATAGGAGAAAACGGAGTGAAACCCAAAAATTCAAACCGTTACCACAAACTAATGCTTCAACACCGAAGAACGAAACTAGGGCATCCAAGTGGGTTTGGTGTACTGATCATTACCTGAAAGTATCATGAAGATTAAATGAAAAAATGTATTTTGAGATTTCAGGAGACTGTAGTTTTATTTAAGTTTCGCAACCCCTTTCAATGAAAGTGTTATTCACCAGTTTCTGCTTAAGTCTACATCAAGAGGAACAAACCTTAGAGATAGAACGTAGAACGACTTTATTGTGTCATGTTTCAAGAAGCTAGCACAAAGCGTGTTTGATATAGAGTTCCAACGACACCTATCAATATAGGAGAAAAGACAGTGAAACCTAAATATTCAAACTGTTACTGCAAACGAATGCTTCAACCTAGAAGAACGAAATTTGGGAACCCAAATTGGATTGGTGTTCTGATCTTTACATGAAAGTATCATGATGGTTGGATCAATAATTTTTGTTGATATTTCAGGTGACGGTAGTTTTTTGGAAGCTTGGCAACCCATTTCAACGACAGTGTTTTTCCTCATTCTCTGCATTGGTCTACATCAACAGGAAACAAACCCTAAAGATAGAAGGTAAAACTACTTCTTTGTGTCAAGTTTCAAGCAGCTAGCACAAACCGTGTTTCATTTAGAGTTCCAACGACACCTATCAATATAGGAGAAAACGGAGTGAAAACCAAAAATTCAAACTGTTACCACAAACTAATGCTTCAACTCCGAAGAACGAAATTAGGGCATCCAAGTGGGTTTGGTGTACAGATCATTACCTGAAAGTATCATGAAGATTAAATGAAAAAATGTATTTTGAGATTTCAGGAGACTGTAGTTTTATGGAAGCTTCGCAACCCCTTTCAATGAAAGTGTTATTCACCAGTTTCTGCTTAAGTCTACATCAAGAGGAACAAACCTTAGAGATAGAACGTAGAACGACTTTATTGTGTCATGTTTCAAGAAGCTAGCACAAAGCGTGTTTGATATAGAGTTCCAACGACACCTATCAATATAGGAGAAAAGAGAGTGAAACCTAAATATTCAAACAGTTACTGCAAACGAATGCTTCAACCTAGAAGAACGAAATTTGGGAACCCAAATTGGATAGGTGTTCTGATGTTTACCTGAAAGTATCATGATGGTTGGATCAATAATTTTTGTTGAGATTTCAGGAGACGGTAGTTTTTTGGAAGCTTGGCAACCCATTTCAACGACAGTGTTTTTCCTCATTCTCTGCATTGGTCTACATCAAGAGGAAACAAAACCTAAAGATAGAAGGTAAAACTACTTCTTTGTGTCAAGTTTCAAGCAGCTAGAACAAACCGTGTTTCTTTTAGTGTTCCAACGACATCTATCAATATAGGAGAAAACGGAGTGAAACCCAAAAATTCAAACTGTTACCACAAACTAATGCTTCAACTCCGAAGAACGAAATAAGGGCATCCAAGTGGGTTTGGTGTACTGTTCATTACCTGAAAGTATCATGAAGATTAAATGAAAAAATGTATTTTGAGATTTCATGAGACTGTAGTTTTATGTTAGCTTCGCAACCCCTATCAATGAAAGTGTTATTCACCAGTTTCTGCTTAAGTCTACATCAAGAGGAACAAACCTTAGAGATAGAATGTAGAACGACTTGATTGTGTCATGTTTCAAGAAGCTAGCACAAAGCGTGTCTGATATAGAGTTCCAACGACACCTGTCAATACAGGAGAAAAGAGAGTGAAACCTAAATATTCAAACTGTTACTGCAAACGAATGCTTCAACCTAGAAGAACGAAATTTGGGAACCGTAATTGGATTGGTGTTCTGATCTTTACATGAAAGTATCATGATGGTTGGATCAATAATTTTTGTAGAGATTTCAGAAGACGGTAGTTTTTTGTAAGCTTGGCAACCCATTTCAACGACAGTGTTTTTCCTCATTCTCTGCATTGATCTACATTAAGAGGAAACAAAACCGAAAGATAGAAGATGAAACTACTTCTTTGTGTCAAGTTTCAAGCAGCTAGCACAAACCGTGTTTCATTTAGAGTTCCAACGACATCTATCAATATTAGAGAAAACGGAGTGAAACCCAAAAATTCAAACCGTTACCACAAACTAATGCTTCAACTCCGAAGAACGAAATTAGGGCATCCAAGTGGGTTTGGTGTTCTGATCACTATCTTAAAGTATCATGAAGATTAAATGAAAAAATGTATTTTGAGATTTCAGGAGACTGTAGTTTTATGGAAGCTTCACAACACCTTTCAATGAAAGTGTTATTCACCAGTTTCTGCTTAAGTCTACATCACGAGGAACAAACCTTAGAGATAGAACGTAGAACGACTTTATTGTGTCATGTTTCAAGAAGCTAGCACAAAGCGTGTTTGATATAGATTTCCAACGACACCTATCAATATTGGAGAAAAGAGAGTGAAACCTAAATATTCAAACTGTTACTGCAAACGAATGCTTCAACCTAGAAGCACGAAATTTGGGAACCCAAATTGGATTGGTGTTCTGATCTTTACATGAAAGTATCATGATGGTTGGATCAATAATTTTTGTTGAGATTTAAGGAGACGGTTGTTTTTTGGAAGCTTGGCAACCCATTTCAATGACAGTGTTTTTCCTCATTCTCTACATTGGTCTACATCAAGAGGAAACAAAACCTAAAGATAGAAGGTAAAACTACGTCTTTGTGTCAAGTTTCAAGCAGCTAGCACAAACCGTGTTTCATTTAGAGTTCCAACGACACCTATCAATATAGGAGAAAAGAGAGTGAAACCTAAATATTCAAACTGTTACTGCAAACGAATGCTTCAGCCTAGAAGAACGAAATTTGCTAACCCAAATTGGATTTGTGTTCTGATCTTTACATGAAAGTATCATGATGGTTGGATCAATAATTTTTGTTGAGATTTCAGGAGACTGTAGTTTTTTGGAAGCTTGGGAATCCATTTCAACGACAGTGTTTTTCCTCATTCTCTGCATTGGTCTACATCCAGAGCAAACAAACCCTAATGATAGAAGGTAAAACTACTTCTTTGTGTCAAGTTTCAAGCACCTAGCACAAACCGTGTTTCATTTAGAGTTCCAACGACATCTATCAATATAGGAGAAAACGGAGTGAAACCCAAAAATTCAAACTGTTACCACAAACTAATGCTTCAACTCCGAAGAACGAAATTATGGCATCCAAGTGGGTTTGGTGTACTGATCATTACCTGAAAGTATCATGAAGATTAAATGAAAAATGTATTTTGAGATTTCAGAAGACTGTAGTTTTATGGAAGCTTATCAACCCCTTTCAATGAAGATGTTATTCACCAGATTCTGCTTAAGTCTACATCAAGAGGAACAAACTTTAGAGATAGAACATAGAACGAATTTATTGTGTCATGTTTCAAGAAGCTAGCACAAAGCGTGTTTGATATAGAGTTCCAAGACACCTATCAATATAGGAGAAAAGAGAGTGAAACCTAAATATTCAAACTGTTAATGCAAACGAATGCTTCAACCTAGAAGAACGAAATTTGGGAACCCAAATTGGATTGGTGTTCTGATCTTTACATGAAAGTATCATGATGGTTGGATCAATAATTTTTGTTGAGTTTTCAGGAGACGGTAGTTTTTTGGAAGCTTGGCAACCCATTTCAATGACAGTGTTTTTCCTCATTCTCTGCATTGGTTTACATCAAGAGGGAACAAAACCTAAAGATAGATGGTAAAACTACTTCTTTGTGTCAAGTTTCAAGCAGCTAGGACAAACCGTGTTTCATTTAGAGTTCCAACGACACCTATCAATATCGGAGAAAAGAGAGTGAAACCTAAGTATTCAAACTGTTACTGCACACGAATGCTTCATCCTAGAAGAACGAAATTTGGGAACCCAAATTGGATTGGTGTTCTGATCTTTACATGAAATATCATGATGGTTGGATCAATAATTCTTGTTGAGATTTCAGGAGACGGTAGTTTTTTGGAAGCTTGGCAACCCATTTCAACGACAGTGTTTTTCCTCATTCTCTGCATTGGTCTACATCAAGAAAAAACAAAACCTAAAGAAAGAAGGTAAAACTACTTCTTTGTGTCAAGTTTCAAGCAGCCAGCACAAACGGTGTTTCATTTAGAGTTCCAATGACATCTATCAATATGGGAGAAAACGGAGTGAAACCCCAAAATTCAAACTGTTACCACAAACTAATGCTTCAACTCCGAAGAACGAAATTAGGGCATCCAAGTGGGTTTGGTGTCCTGATCATTACCTGAAAGTATCATGAAGATTAAATGAAGAAATGTATTTTGAGATTTCAGGACACTGTAGTTTTATGGAAGCTTCGCAACCCCTTTCAATGAAAGTGTTATTCACCAGTTTCTGCTTAAATCTACATCAAGAGGAACAAACCTTAGATATAGAACGAAGAACGACTTATTGTGTCATGTTTCAAGAAGCTAGCACAAAGCGTGCTTGATATACAGTTCCAACGACACCTATCAATATAGGAGAATAGAGAGTGAAACCTAAATATTCAAACTGTTACTGCAAACGAATGCTTCAACCTAGAAGAACGAAATTTGGGAACCCAAATTGGATTGGTGTTCTCATCTTTACATGAAAGTATCATGATGGTTGGATCAATAATTTTTGTTGAGATTACAGGAGACGATAGTTTTTTGTAGGCTTGGCAACCCATTTCAACGACAGTGATTTTCCTCATTCTCTGCATTGGTCTCCATCAAGAGGAAACAAAACCTGAAGATAGAACGTAAAACTACTTCTTTGTGTCAAGTTTCAAGAAGCTAGCACAACCCGTGTTTCATTTAGAGTAACAACGACATCTATCAATATAGGAGAAAACGGAGTGAAACCCAAAAATTCAAACCGTTACCACAAACTAATGCTTCAACTCCGAAGAACGAAACTAGGGCATCCAAGTGGGTTTGGTGTACTGATCATTACCTGAAAGTATCATGAAGATTAAATGAAAAAACGTATTTTGAGATTTCAGGAGACTGTAGTTTTATTTAAGTTTCGCAACCCCTTTCAATGAAAGTGTTATTCACCAGTTTCTGCTTAAGTCTACATCAAGAGGAACAAACCTTAGAGATAGAACGTAGAACGACTTTATTGTGTCATGTTTCAAGAAGCTAGCACAAAGCGTGTTTGATATAGAGTTCCAACGACACCTATCAATATAGGAGAAAAGAGAGTGAAACCTAAATATTCAAACTGTTACTGCAAACGAATGCTTCAACCTAGAAGAACGAAATTTGGGAACCCAAATTGGATTGGTGTTCTGATCTTTACATGAAAGTATCATGATGGTTGGATCAATAATTTTTGTTGATATTTCAGGTGACGGTAGTTTTTTGGAAGCTTGGCAACCCATTTCAACGACAGTGTTTTTCCTCATTCTCTGCATTGGTCTACATCAACAGGAAACAAACCCTAAAGATAGAAGGTAAAACTACTTCTTTGTGTCAAGTTTCAAGCAGCTAGCACAAACCGTGTTTCATTTAGAGTTCCAACAACATCTATCAATATAGGAGAAAACGGAGTGAAAACCAAAAATTCAAACTGTTACCACAAACTAATGCTTCAACTCCGAAGAACGAAATTAGGGCATCCAAGTGGGTTTGGTGTACAGATCATTACCTGAAAGTATCATGAAGATTAAATGAAAAAATGTATTTTGAGATTTCAGGAGACTGTAGTTTTATGGAAGCTTCGCAACCCCTTTCAATGAAAGTGTTATTCACCAGTTTCTGCTTAAGTCTACATCAAGAGGAACAAACCTTAGAGATAGAACGTAGAACGACTTTATTGTGTCATGTTTCAAGAAGCTAGCACAAAGCGTGTTTGATATAGAGTTCCAACGACACCTATCAATATAGGAGAAAAGAGAGTGAAACCTAAATATTCAAACAGTTACTGCAAACGAATGCTTCAACCTAGAAGAACGAAATTTGGGAACCCAAATTGGATAGGTGTTCTGATGTTTACCTGAAAGTATCCTGATGGTTGGATCAATAATTTTTGTTGAGATTTCAGGAGACGGTAGTTTTTTGGAAGCTTGGCAACCCATTTCAACGACAGTGTTTTTCCTCATTCTCTGCATTGGTCTACATCAAGAGGAAACAAAACCTAAAGATAGAAGGTAAAACTACTTCTTTGTGTCAAGTTTCAAGCAGCTAGAACAAACCGTGTTTCTTTTAGTGTTCCAACGACATCTATCAATATAGGAGAAAACGGAGTGAAACCCAAAAATTCAAACTGTTACCACAAACTAATGCTTCAACTCCGAAGAACGAAATAAGGGCATCCAAGTGGGTTTGGTGTACTGTTCATTACCTGAAAGTATCATGAAGATTAAATGAAAAAATGTATTTTGAGATTTCATGAGACTGTAGTTTTATGTTAGCTTCGCAACCCCTATCAATGAAAGTGTTATTCACCAGTTTCTGCTTAAGTCTACATCAAGAGGAACAAACCTTAGAGATAGAACGTAGAACGACTTTATTGTGTCATGTTTCAAGAAGCTAGCACAAAGCGTGTTTGATATAGATTTCCAACGACACCTATCAATATTGGAGAAAAGAGAGTGAAACCTAAATATTCAAACTGTTACTGCAAACGAATGCTTCAACCTAGAAGCACGAAATTTGGGAACCCAAATTGGATTGGTGTTCTGATCTTTACATGAAAGTATCATGATGGTTGGATCAATAATTTTTGTTGAGATTTAAGGAGACGGTTGTTTTTTGGAAGCTTGGCAACCCATTTCAATGACAGTGTTTTTCCTCATTCTCTACATTGGTCTACATCAAGAGGAAACAAAACCTAAAGATAGAAGGTAAAACTACGTCTTTGTGTCAAGTTTCAAGCAGCTAGCACAAACCGTGTTTCATTTAGAGTTCCAACGACACCTATCAATATAGGAGAAAAGAGAGTGAAACCTAAATATTCAAACTGTTACTGCAAACGAATGCTTCAGCCTAGAAGAACGAAATTTGCTAACCCAAATTGGATTTGTGTTCTGATCTTTACATGAAAGTATCAGGAAGTTTAAATTAAAAAATGTATTTTGAGATTTCAGGAGTCTGTAGATTTATGGAAGCTTCGCAACCCCTTTCAATGAAAGTGTTATTCACTAGTTTCTGCTTAAGTCTACATCAAGAGGAACAAACCTTAGAGATAGAACGTAGAACGACTTTATTGTGTCTTGTTTCAAGAAGCTAGCACAAAGCGTGTTTGATATAGAGTTCCAACGACACCAATCAATATAGGAGAAAAGAGAGTGAAACCTAAATATTCAAACTGTTACTGCAAACGAATGCTTCAACCTAGAAGAACGAAATTTGGGAACCCAAATTGGATTGGTGTTCTGATCTTTACATGAAAGTATCATGATGGTTGGAACAATAATTTTTTTTGAGATTTCAGGAGACGGTAGTGTTTTGGAAGCTTGGCAACCCATTTCAACGACAGTGTTTTTCCTCATTCTCTGCATTGGTCTACATCAAGAGGAAACAAACCCTAAAGATAGAAGGTAAAACTACTTCTTTGTGTCAAGTTTCAAGCAGCTAGCACAAACCGTGTTTCATTTAGAGTTCCAACGACATCTATCAATATAAGTGAAAATGGAGTGAAACCCAAAAATTCAAACCGTTACCACAAACTAATGCTTCAACTCCGAAGAACAAAATTAGGGCATCCAAGTGGGTTTGGTGTTCTGATCACTATCTGAAAGTATCATGAAGATTAAATGAAAAAATTTATTTTGAGATTTCAGGAGACTGTAGTTTTATGGAAGCTTCGAACCCCTTTCAATGAAAGTGTTATTCACCAGTTTCTGCTGAAGTCTACATCAAGAAGAACAAACCTTAGAGATAGAACGTAGAACGACTTTATTATGTCAGGTTTCAAGAAGCTAGCACAAAGCGTGTTTGATATAGAGTTCCAACGACACCTATCAATATAGGAGAAAAGAGAGTGAAACCTAAATATTCAAACTGTTACTGCAAACGAATGCTCCAACATAGAAGAATGAAATTTGGGAACCCAAATTGGATTGGTGTTCTGATCTTTACATGAAAGTATCATGATGGTTGGATCAATAATTTTTGTTGAGATTTCAGGAGACGGTAGTTTTTTGGAAGCTTGGCAACCCATTTCAACGACAGTGTTTTTCCTCATTCTCTGCATTGGTCTCCATCAAGAGGAAACAAAACCTAAAGATAGAGGGTAAAACTACTTCTTTGTGTCAAGTTTCAAGCAGCTAGCACAAACCGTGTTTCATTCAGAGTTCCAACGACACCTATCAATATAGGAGAAAAGAGAGTGAAACCTAAATATTCAAACTGTTACTGCAAACGAATGCTTCAACCTAGAAGAACGAAATTTGGGAGCCCAAATTGGATTGGTGTTCTGATCTTTACCTGAAAGTATCATGATGGTTGGATCAATAATTTTTGTTGACATTTCAGGAGACGGTAGTTTTTTGGAAGCTTGGCAACCCATTTCAACGACAGTGTTTTTCCTCATTCTCTGCATTGGTCTACATCAAGAGGAAACAAAACCTAAAGATAGAAGGTAAAACTACTTCTTTGTGTCAAGTTTCAAGCAGCTAGCACAAACTGTGTTTTATTTAGAGTTCCAACGACATCTATCAATATAAGTGAAAATGGAGTGAAACCCAAAAATTCAAACCGTTACCACAAACTAATGCTTCAACTCCGAAGAACGAAATTAGGGCATCCAAATGGGTTTGGTGTTCTGATCACTATCTGAAAGTATCATGAAGATTAAATGAAAAAATGTATTTTGAGATTTCAGGAGACTGTAGATTTATGGAAGCTTTGCAACCCCTTTCAATGAAAGTGTTATTCACTAGTTTCTGCTTAAGTCTACATCAAGAGGAACAAACCTTAGAGATAGAACGTAGAACGACTTTATTGTGTCTTGTTTCAAGAAGCTAGCACAAAGCGTGTTTGATATAGAGTTCCAACGACACCAATCAATATAGGAGAAAAGAGAGTGAAAACTAAATATTCAAACTGTTACTGCAAACGAATGCTTCAACCTAGAAGAACGAAATTTGGGAACCCAAATTGGATTGGTGTTCTGATCTTTACATGAAAGTATCATGATGGTTGGAACAATAATTTTTTTGAGATTTCAGGAGACGGTAGTTTATTGGAAGCTTGGCAACCCATTTCAACGACAGTGTTTTTCCTCATTCTCTGCATTGGTCTACATCAAGAGGAAACAAAACCTAAAGATAGAAGGTAAAACTACTTCTTTGTGTCAAGTTTCAAGCAGGAAGCACAAACCGTGTTTCATTTAGAGTTCCAACGACATCTATCAATATAAGTGAAAATGGAGTGAAACCCAAAATTCAAACCGTTACCACAAACTAATGCTTCAACTCCGAAGAACGAAATTAGGGCATCCAAGTGGGTTTGGTTTTCTGATCACTATCTGAAAGTATCCTGAAGATTAAATGAAAAAATGTATTTTGAGATTTCAGGAGACTGTAGTTTTATGGAAGCTTCGAACCCCTTTCAATGAAAGTGTTATTCACCAGTTTCTGCTGAAGTCTACATCAAGAAGAACAAACCTTAGAGATAGAACGTAGAACGACTTTATTATGTCAGGTTTCAAGAAGCTAGCACAAAGCGTGTTTGATATAGAGTTCCAACGACACCTATCAATATAGGAGAAAAGAGAGTGAAACCTAAATATTCAAACTGTTACTGCAAACGAATGCTCCAACATAGAAGAAGGAAATTTGGGAACCCAAATGGGATTGGTGTTCTGATCTTTACATGAAAGTATCATGATGGTTGGATCAATAATTTTTGTTGAGATTTCAGGAGACGGTAGTTTTTTGGAAGCTTGGCAACCCATTTCAACGACAGTGTTTTTCCTCATTCTCGGAATTGGTCTCCATCAGGAGGAAACAAAACCTAAAGATAGAAGGTATAACTACTTCTTTGTGTCAAGTTTCAAGCAGCTAGCACAAACCGTGTTTCATTCAGAGTTCCAACGACACCTATCAATATAGGACAAAAGAGAGTGAAACATAAATATTCAAACTGTTACTGCAAACGAATGCTTCAACCTAGAAGAACGAAATTTGGGAGCCCAAATTGGATTGGTGTTCTGATCTTTACATGAAAGTATCATGATGGTTGGATCAATAATTTTTGTTGACATTTCAGGAGACGGTAGTTTTTTGGAAGCTTGGCAACCCATTTCTACGACAGTGTTTTTCCTCATTCTCTGCATTGGTCTACATCAAGAGGAAACAAAACCGAAAGATAGAAGGTAAAACTACTTCTTTGTGTCAAGTTTCAAGCAGCTAGCACAAACCGTGTTTCATTTAGAGTTCCAACGACACCTATCAATATAGGAGAAAAGAGAGTGAAACCTAAATATTCAAACTGTTACTGCAAACGAATGCTTCAACCTAGAAGAACGAAATTTGGGAACCCAAATTGGATTGGTGTTCTGATCTTTACATGAAAGTATCACGATGGTTGGATCAATAATTTTTGTTGAGATTTTACGAGACGGTGTTCTTTTGGAAGCCTCGCAACCCATTTCAAAGACAGTGTTTTTCCTCATTCTCTGCATTGGTCTACATCAAGAGGAAACAAAACCTGAAGATAGAAGGTAAAACTACTTCTTTGTGTCAAGTTTCAAGCAGCTAGCACAAACCTTGTTTCATTTAGAGTTCCAACGACATCTATCAATATAGGAGAAAACGTAGTGAAACAGAAAAATTCAAACCGTTACCACAAACTAATGCTTCAACTCCGAAGAACGAAATTAGGGATCCAAGTGGGTTTGGTGTACTGATCATTACCTGAAAGTATCATGAAGAGTAAATGAAAAAATATATTTTGAGATTTCAAGAGACTGTAGTTTAATGGAAGCTTCGCAACCCCTTTCAATGAAAGTGTTATTCACCAGTTTCTGCTTAAATACATCAAGAGGAACAAACCTTAGAGATAGAACGTAGAACGACTTTATTGTGTCATGTTTCAAGAAGCTAGCACAAAGCGTGTTTGATGTAGAGTTCCAACGACACCTATCAATATAAGAGAAAAGAGAGTGAAACCTAAATATTCAAACTGTTACGGCAAACGAATGCTTCAACCTAGAAGAACGAAATTTGGGAACCCAA
Organism: Callospermophilus lateralis; assembly: GCF_048772815.1. NCBI lineage: Eukaryota > Metazoa > Chordata > Mammalia > Rodentia > Sciuridae > Callospermophilus > Callospermophilus lateralis. The sequence goes on along the minus strand of NC_135311.1, from coordinate 35,048,500 downwards.
ATTGGATTGGTATTCTTATCTTTACATGAAAGTATCATGATGGTTGGATCAATAATTTTTTTTGAGATTTCAGGAGACGGTAGTTTTTTGGAAGCTTGGCAACCCATTTCAACGACAGTGTTTTTCCTCATTCTCTGCATTGGTCTACATCAAGAGGAAAAAAAGCTGAAGATAGAAGGTAAAACTACCTCTTTGTGTCAAGTTTCAAGCAGCTAGCACAAACCGTGTTTCATTTAGAGTTCCAACGACATCTATCAATATAGGAGAAAACGGAGTGAAACCCAAAAATTCAAACCGTTACCACAAACTAATGCTTCAACTCCGAAGAACGAAATTAGGGCATCCAAGTGGGTTTGGTGTACTGATCATTACTTGAAAGTATCATGAAGATTAAATGAAAAAATGTATTTTGTGATTTCAGGAGACTGTAGTTTTATGGATGCTTCGCAACCCCTTTCAATGAAAGTGTTAGTCACCAGTTTCTGCTGAAGTCTACATCAAGAGGAACAAACCTTAGAGATAGAACGTAGAATGACTTTATTGTGTCATGTTTCAAGAAGCTAGCACAAAGCGTGTTTGATAGAGAGTTCCAACGACACCTATCAATATAGGAGAAAAGAGAGTGAAACCTAAATATTCAAACTGTTACTGCAAACGAATGCTTCAACCTAGAAGAACGAAATTTGGGAACCCAAATTGGATTGGTGTTCTGATCTTTACATGAAAGTATCATGATGGTTGGATCAATAATTTTTGTTGAGATTTCAGGAGACGGTAGTTTTTTGGAAGCTTGGCAACCCATTTCAACGACAGTGTTTTTCCTCATTCTCTGCATTTGTCTACATCAAGAGGAAACAAAACCTAAAGATAGAAGATAAATCTACTTCTCTGTGTCAAGTTTCAAGCAGCTAGCACAAACCGTGTTTCATTTAGAGTTCCAGCGACATCTATCCATATAGGAGAAAACGGAGTGAAACCCAAAAATTCAAACTGTTACCACAAACTAATGCTTCAACTCCGAAGAACGAAATTAGGGCATCCAAGTGGGTTTGGTGTACTGTTCATTACCTGAAAGTATCATGAAGACTAAATGAAAAAATGTATTTTGAGATTTCAGGAGACTGTAGTTTTATGGAAGCTTCACAACCCCTTTCAATGAAAGTGTTATTCACCAGTTTCTGCTTAAGTCTACATCAAGAGGAACAAACCTTAGAGATAGAACGTAGAACGACTTTATTGTGTCATGTTTCAAGAAGCTAGCACAAAGCGTGTTTGATATAGAGTTCCAACGACACCTGTCAATATAGGAGAAAAGAGAGTGAAACCTAAATATTCAAACTGTTACTGCAAACGAATGCTTCAACCTAGAAGAACGAAATTTGGGAACCCAAATTGGATTGGTGTTCTGATCTTTACATGAAAGTATCATGATGGTTGGAACAATAATTTTTTTGAGATTTCAGGAGACGGTAGTTTTTTGGAAGCTTGGCAACCCATTTCAACGACAGTGTTTTTCCTCATTCTCTGCATTGTTCTACATCAACAGGAAACAAACCCTAAAGATAGAAGGTAAAACTACTTCTTTGTGTCAAGTTTCAAGCAGCTAGCACAAACCGTGTTTCATTTAGAGTTCCAACGACATCTATCAATATCGGAGAAAACGGAGTGAAACCCAAAAATTCAAACCGTTACCACAAACTAATGCTTCAACTCCGAAGAACGAAATTAGGGCATCCAAGTGGGTTTGGTGTTCTGATCACTATCTGAAAGTATCATGATTTTAAATGAAAAAATGTATTTTGAGATTTCAGGAGACTGTAGTTTCATGGAAGCTTCGCAACCCATTTCAATGAAAGTGTTATTCACCAGTTTCTGCTTAAGTCGACATCAAGAAGTACAATCCTTAGAGATAGAAGGTAGAAAGACTTTATTGTGTCATGTTTCAAGAAGCTAGCACAAAGTGTGTTTGATATAGAGTTACAATGACACCTATCAATATAGGAGAAAAGAGAGTGAAACCTAAATATTCAAACTGTTACTGCAAACGAATGCTTCAACCTAGAAGAACGAAATTTGGGAACCCAAATTGGATAGGTGTTCTGATCTTTACATGAAAGTATCATGATGGTTGGATCAATAATTTTTATTGAGATTTCAGGAGACGTTAGTTTTTTGGAAGCTTGGCAACCCATTTCAACGACAGTGTTTTTCCTCATTCTCTGCATTGGTCTACATCAAGAGGAAACAAAACCTAAAGATAGAAGGTAAAACTACTTCTTTGTGTCAACTTTCAAGCAGCTAGCACAAACCGTGTTTCATTTAGAGTTCCAACGACATCTATCACTAAAGGAGAAAATGGAGTGAAACCCAAAAATTCAAACCGTTACCACAAACTAATGCCTCAACTACGAAGAACAAAATTAGGGCATCCAAGTGGGTTTGGTGTACTGATCATGACCTGAAAGTATCATGAAGATTAAATGAAAAATGTATTTTGAGATTTCAGGAGACTGTAGTTTTATGGAAGCTTCGCAACCCCTTTCAATGAAAGTGTTATTCACCAGTTTCTGCTTAAGTCTACATCAAGAGGAACAAACCTTAGAGATAGAACGTAGAACGACTTTATTGTGTCATGTTTCAAGAAGCTAGCACAAAGGGTGTTTGATATAGTTTTCCAACGACACCAATCATTATAGGAGAAAAGAGAGTGAAACCTAAATATTCAAACTGTTACTGCAAACGAATGTTCTAACCTAGAAGCACGAAATTTGGGAACCCAAATTGGATTGGTGTTCTCATCTTTACATGAAAGTATCATGATGGTTGGATCAATAATTTTTGTTGAGATTTCAGGAGATTGTAGCTTTTTAGAAGCTTGGCAACCCATTTCAACGAGAGTGTTTTTCCTCATTCTCTGCATTGGTCTACATCAAGCGGAAACAAAACCTAAAGATAGAAGGTAAAACTACTTCTTTGTGTCAACTTTCAAGCAGCTAGCACAAACCGTGTTTCATTTACAGTTCCAACGACACCTATCAATATAGAAGAAACAAGATTGTAACCTAAATATTCAAACTGTTACTGCAACGAATGCTTCAACCTAGAAGAACGACATTTGGGAACCCAAATTGGATTGGTGTTCTGATCTTTACCTGAAAGTATCATGATGGTTGGATCAATAATTTTTGTTGAGATTTCAGGAGACGGTAGTTTTTTGGAAGCTTGGCAACCCATTTCAACGACAGTGTATTTCCTCATTCTCTGCATTTGTCTACATCAAGAGGATACAAAACCTAAAGATAGAAGGTAAAACTACTTCTTTGTGTCAAGTTTCAAGCAGCTAGCACAAACCGTGTTTCATTTAGAGTTCCAACGACATCTATCAATTTAGGAGAAAATGGAGTGAAACCCAAAAATTGAAACCGTTACCACAAACTAATGCTTCAACTCCGAAGAATGAAATTAGGGCATCCAAGTGGGTTTGGTGTACTGATCATTACCTGAAAGTATCATGAAGATTAAATGAAAAAATGTATTTTGAGATTTCATTAGACTGTAGTTTAATGGAAGCTTCACAACCCCTTTCAATGAAAGTGTTATTCACCTGTTTCTGCTTAGGTCTACATCAAGAGGAACAAACCTTAGAGATAGAACGTAGAACGACTTTGTTGTGTAATTTTTCAAGAAGCTAGCACAAAGCGTGTTTGATATAGAGTTCCAATGACACCTATCAATATAGGAGAAAGAGAGTGAAACCTAAATATTCAAACTGTTACTGCAAACGAATTCTTCAACCTAGAAGAACAAAATTTGGGAACCCAAATTGGATTGGTGTTCTGATCTTTACATGAAAGTATCATGAAGATTAAATGAAAAAATGTATTTTGAGATTTCAGGAGACTGTTGTTTTATGGAAGCTTCGCAACCCCTATCAATGAAAGTGTTATTCACCAGTTTCAGCTTAAGTCTACATCAAGAGGAACAAACTTTAGAGATAGAACGTAGAACGACTTTATTGTGTCATGTTTCAAGAAGCTAGCACAACGCGTGTTTGATATAGAGTTCCAACGACACCTATCAATATAGGAGAAAAGAGAGTGAATCCTAAATATTCAAACTGTTACTGCAAACGAATGCTTCAACCTAGAAGAACGAAATTTGGGAACCCAAATTGGATTGGTGTTCTGATCTTTACATGAAAGTATCATGATATTAGGATCAATAATTTTTGTTGAGGTTTCAGGAGACGGTAGTCTTTTGGAAGCTTGGCAACCCATTTCAACGACAGTGTTTTTCCTCATTCTCTGCATTGGTCTACATCAAGAGGAAACAAAACCTAAAGATATAAGGTAAAACTACTTCTTTGTGTCAAGGTTCAAGCAGGTAGCACAAACCGTGTTTCATTTAGAGTTCCAACGACACCTATCAATATAGGACAAAAGAGAGTGAAACCTAAATATTCAAACTGTTACTGCAAACGAATGCTTCAACCTAGAAGAACGAAATTTGGGAACCCAAATTGGATTGGTGTTCTGATCTTTACATGAAAGTATCATGATGGTTGGATCAATAATTTTTGTTGTGATTTCAGGAGATGGTAGTTTTTTGGAAGCTTCGCAACCCATTTCAAAGACAGTGTTTTTCCTCATTCTCTGCATTGGTCTACATCAAGAGGAAACAAAACCTGAAGATAGAAGGTAAAACTACTTCTTTGTGTCAAGTTTCAAGCAGCTAGCACAAACCTTGTTTCATTTAGAGTTCCAACGACATCTATCAATATAGGAGAAAACGTAGTGAAACAGAAAAATTCAAACCGTTACCACAAACTAATGCTTCAACTCCGAAGAACGAAAATAGGGCATCCACGTGGGTTTGGTGTACTGATCATTACCTGAAAGTATCATGAAGATTAAATGAAAAAATATATTTTGAGATTTCAGGAGACTGTAGTTTAATGGAAGCTTCGCAACACCTTTCAATGAAAGTGTTATTCACCAGTTTCTGCTTAAATACATCAAGAGGAACAAACCTAAGAGATAGAACGTAGAACGACTTTATTGTGTCATTTTTCAAGAAGCTAGCACAAAGCGTGTTTGATGTAGAGTTCCAACGACACCTATCAATATAGGAGAAAAGAGAGTGAAACCTAAATATTCAAACTGTTACGGCAAACGAATGCTTCAACCTAGAAGAACGAAATTTGGGAACCCAAATTGGATTGGTGTTCTGATCTTTACATGAAAGTATCATGATGGTTGGATCAATAATTTTTGTTGAGATTTCAGGAGACGGTAGTTTTTTGGAAGCTTGGCAACCCATTTCAATGACAGTGTTTTTCCTCATTCTCAGCATTGGTCTACATCAAGAGGAAAAAAAGCTGAAGATAGAAGGTAAAACTACCTCTTTGTGTCAAGTTTCAAGCAGCTAGCACAAACCGTGTTCCATTTAGAGTTCCAACGACATCTATCAATATAGGAGAAAACGGAGTGAAACCCAAAAATTCAAACCGTTACCACAAACTAATGCTTCAACTCCGAAGAACGAAATTAGGGCATCCAAGTGGGTTTGGTGTACTGATCATTACCTGAAAGTATCATGAAGATTAAATGAAAAAATGTATTTTGTGATTTCAGGAGACTGTAGTTTTATGGATGCTTCGCAACCCCTTTCAATGAAAGTGTTAGTCACCAGTTTCTGCTGAAGTCTACATCAAGAGGAACAAACCTTAGAGATAGAACGTAGAACGACTTTATTGTGTCATGTTTCAAGAAGCTAGCACAAAGCGTGTTTGATAGAGAGTTCCAACGACACCTATCAATATAGGAGAAAAGAGAGTGAAAACTAAATATTCAAACTGTTACTGCAAACGAATGCTTCAACCTAGAAGAACGAAATTTGGGAACCCAAATTGGATTGGTGTTCTGATCTTTACATGAAAGTATCATGATGGTTGGATCAATAATTTTTGTTGAGATTTCAGGAGACGGTAGTTTTTTGGAAGCTTGGCAACCCATTTCAACGACAGTGTTTTTCCTCATTCTCTGCATTTGTCTACATCAAGAGGAAACAAAACCTAAAGATAGAAGGTAAATCTACTTCTCTGTGTCAAGTTTCAAGCAGCTAGCACAAACCGTGTTTCATTTAGAGTTCCAGCGACATCTATCAATATAGGAGAAAACGGAGTGAAACCCAAAAATTCAAACTGTTACCACAAACTAATGCTTCAACTCCGAAGAACGAAATTAGGGCATCCAAGTGGGTTTGGTGTACTGTTCATTACCTGAAAGTATCATGAAGACTAAATGAAAAAATGTATTTTGAGATTTCAGGAGACTGTAGTTTTATGGAAGCTTCACAACCCCTTTCAATGAAAGTGTTATTCACCAGTTTCTGCTTAAGTCTACATCAAGAGGAACAAACCTTAGAGATAGAATGTAGAACGATTTTATTGTGTCATGTTTCAAGAAGCTAGCACAAACCGTGTTTCATTTAGAGTTTCAACGACATCTATCAATATAGTAGAAAAGAGAGTGAAACCTAAATATTCAAACTGTTACTGCAAACGAATGCTTCAACCTAGAAGAACGAAATTTGGGAACCCAAATTGGATTGGTGTTCTGATCTTTACATGAAAGTATCACGATGGTTGGATCAATAATTTTTGTTGAGATTTTACGAGACGTTAGTCTTTTGGAAGCTTGGCAACCCATTTGAACGACAGTGTTTTTCCTCATTCTCTGCATTGGTCTACATCAAGAGGAAACAAAACCTAAAGATATAAGGTAAAACTACTTCTTTGTGTCAAGGTTCAAGCAGGTAGCACAAACCGTGTTTCATTTAGAGTTCCAACGACACCTATCAATATAGGACAAAAGAGAGTGAAACCTAAATATTCAAACTGTTACTGCAAACGAATGCTTCAACCTAGAAGAACGAAATTTGGGAACCCAAATTGGATTGGTGTTCTGATCTTTACATGAAAGTATCATGATGTTTGGATCAATAATTTTTGTTGAGATTTCAGGAGATGGTAGTTTTTTGGAAGCTTGGCATCCCATTTCAAAGACAGTGTTTTCCCTCATTCTCTGCATTGGTCTACATCAAGAGGAAACAAAACCTGAAGATAGAAGGTAAAACTACTTCTTTGTGTCAACTTTCAAGCAGCTAGCACAAACCTTGTTTCATTTAGAGTTCCAACGACATCTATCAATATAGGAGAAAACGTAGTGAAACAGAAAAATTCAAACCGTTACCACAAACTAATGCTTCAACTCCGAAGAACGAAAATAGGGCCTCCACGTGGGTTTGGTGTACCTATCATTACCTGAAAGTATCATGAAGATTAAATGAAAAAATATATTTTGAGATTTCAGGAGACTGTAGTTTAATGGAAGCTTCGCAACCCCTTTCAATGAAAGTGTTATTCACCAGTTTCTGCTTAAATACATCAAGAGGAACAAACCTTAGAATAGAACGTAGAACGACTTTATTGTGTCATGTTTCAAGAAGCTAGCACAAAGCGTGTTTGATGCAAGTTCCAACGACACCTATCAATATAGGAGAAAAGAGAGTGAAACCTAAATATTCAAACTGTTACGGCAAACGAATGCTTCAACCTAGAAGAACGAAATTTGGGAACACAAATTGGATTGGTGTTCTGATCTTTACATGAAAGTATCATGATGGTTGGATCAATAATTTTTGTTGAGATTTCAGGAGACGGTAGTTTTTTGGAAGCTTGGTAACCCATTTCAACGACAGTGTTTTTCCTCATTCTCTGCATTGGTCTACATCAAGAGGAAACAAAAGCTGAAGATAGAAGGTAAAACTTCCTCTTTGTGTCAAGTTTCAAGCAGCTAGCACAAACCGTGTTTCATTTAGAGTTCCAACGACATCTATCAATATAGGAGAAAACGGAGTGAAACCCAAAAATTCAAACCGTTACCACAAACTAATGCTTCAACTCCGAAGAACGAAATTAGGGCATCCAAGTGGGTTTGGTGTACTGATCATTACCTGAAAGTATCATGAAGATTAAATGAAAAAAGTATTTTGTGATTTCAGGAGACTGTACTTTTATGGATGCTTCGCAACCCCTTTCAATGAAAGTGTTAGTCACCAGTTTCTGCTGAAGTCTACATCAAGAGGAACAAACCTTAGAGATAGAACGTAGAACGACTTTATTGTGTCAGGTTTCAAGAAGCAAGCACAAAGCGTGTTTTATATAGAGTTCCAACGACACCTATCAATATAGGAGAAAAGAGAGTGAAACCTAAATATTCAAACTGTTACTGCAAACGAATGCTCCAACCTAGAAGAACGAAATTTGGGAACCCAAATTGGATTGGTGTTCTGATCTTTACATGAAAGTATCATGATGGTTGGATCAATAATTTTTGTTGAGATTTCAAGAGACGGTAGTTTTTTGGAAGCTTGGCAACCCATTTCAACGACAGTGTTTTTCCTCATTCTCTGCATTGGTCTCCATCAAGAGGAAACAAAACCTAAAGATAGAAGGTAAAACTACTTCTTTGTGTCAAGTTTCAAGCAGCTAGCACAAACCGTGTTTCATTTAGAGTTCCAACGACACCTATCAATATAGGAGAAATGATAGTGAAAACTAAATATTCAAACTGTTACTGCAAACGAATGCTTTAACCTAGAAGAACGAAATTTGGGAACCCAATTGAATTGGTGTTCTGATCTTTACATGAAAGTATCATGATGGTTGGATCAATAATTTATGTTGAGATTTCAGGAGACGGTAGTTTTTGGGAAGCTTGTCAACCCATTTCAACGACAGTGTTTTTCCTCATTCTCTGCATTGGTCTACATCAAGAGGAAACAAAACCTGAAGATAGATGGTAAAACTACTTCTTTGTGTCAAGTTTCAAGCAGCTAGCACAAACCGTGTATCATTTAGATTTCCAACGACATCTATCAATATAGGAGAAAACGGAGTGGAACACAAAAATTCAAACCGTTACCACAAACTAATGCTTCAACTCCGAGGAACGAAAATAGGGCATTAACGTGGGTTTGTTGTACTGGTCATTACCTGAAATTATCATGAAGATTAAATGAAAAAATATATTTTGAGATTTCAGGAGACTGTAGTTTTATGGAAGCTTCACAACCCCTTTCAATGAAAGTGTTATTCACCAGTTTCTGCTTAAATACATCAAGAGGAACAAACCTTAAAGATAGAACGTAGAATGACTTTATTGTGTCATGTTTCAAGAAGCTAGCACAAAGCGTGTTTGACATAGGGTTCCAACGACACCTATCAATATAGGAGAAAAGAGAGTGAAACCTAAATATTCAAACTATTATGGCAAAGAAATGCTTCAACCTAGAAGAACGAAATTTGGGAACCCAAATTGGATTGGTGTTCTGATCTTTACATGAAAGTATCATGATGGTTGGATCAATAATTTTTGTTGAGATTTCAGGAGACAGTAGTTTTTTGGAAGCTTGGCAACCCATTTCAACGACAGTGTTTTTCCTCATTCTCTGCATTGGTCTACATCAAGAGGAAACAAAACCTGAAGATAGAAGGTAAAACTACTTCTTTGTGTCAACTTTCAAGCAGCTAGCACAAACCGTGTTTCATTTAGAGTTCCAACGACATCTATCAATATAGGAGAAAACGGAGTGAAACCCAAAAATTCAAACCGTTACCACAAACTAATGCTTCAACTCCGAAGAACGAAATTGGGGCATCCAAGTGGGTTTGGTGTACTGATCATTACCTGAAAGTATCATGAAGATTAAATGAAAAAATGTATTTTGAGATTTCAGGAGACTGTAGTTTTATGGAAGCTTCGAACCCCTTTTAATGAAAGTGTTATTCACCAGTTTCTGCTGAAGTCTACATCAAGAAGAACAAATCTTAGAGATAGAACGTAGAACGACTTTATTGTGTCAGGTTTCAAGAAGCTAGCACAAAGCGTGTTTGATATAGAGTTCCAACGACACCTATCAATATAGGAGAAAAGAGAGTGAAACCTAAATATTCAAACTGTTACTGCAAACGAATGCTCCAACATAGAAGAACGAAATTTGGGAACCCAAATTGGATTGGTGGTCTGATCTTTACATGAAAGTATCATGATGGTTGGATCAACAATTTTTGTTGAGATTTCAGGAGACGGTAGTTTTTTGGAAGCTTGGCAACCCATTTCAACGACAGTGTTTTTCCTCATTCTCTGCATTGGTCTCCATCAAGAGGAAACAAAACCTAAAGATAGAAGGTAAAACTACTTCTTTGTGTCAAGTTTCAAGCAGCTAGCACAAACCGTGTTTCATTTAGAGTTCCAAAGACACCTATCAATATAGGAGAAAAGAGAGTGAAACCTAAATATTCAAACTGTTACTGCAAACGAATGCTTCAACCTAGAAGAACGAAATTTGGGAACCCAAATTGGATTGGTGTTCTGATCTTTACATGAAAGTATCACGATGGTTGGATCAATAATTTTTGTTGAGATTTTACAAGACGGTAGTCCTTTGGAAGCTTGGCAACCCATTTGAACGACAGTGTTTTTCCTCATTCTCTGCATTGGTCTGCATCAAGAGGAAACAAAACCTAAAGATATAAGGTAAAACTACTTCTTTGTGTCAAGGTTAAAGCAGGTAGCACAAACCGTGTTTAATTTAGAGTTCCAACGACACCTATCAATATAGGACAAAAGAGAGTGAAACCTAAATATTCAAACTGTTACTGCAAACGAATGCTTCAACCTAGAAGAACGAAATTTGGGAACCCAAATTGGATTGGTGTTCTGATCTTTACATGAAAGTATCATGATGGTTGGATCAATAATTTTTGTTGAATTTTCAGGAGATGGTATTTTTTTGGAAGCTTGGCAACCCATTTCAAAGACAGTGTTTTTCCTCATTCTCTGCATTGGTCTACATCAAGAGGAAACAAAACCTGAAGATAGAAGGTAAAACTACTTCTTTGTGTCAAGTTTCAAGCAGCTAGCACAAACCTTGTTTCATTTAGAGTTCCAACGACATCTATCAATATAGGAGAAAACGTAGTGAAACAGAAAAATTCAAACCGTTACCACAAACTAATGCTTCAACTCCGAAGAACGAAAATAGGGCATCCACGTGGGTTTGGTGTACTGATCATTACCTGAAAGTATCATGAAGATTAAATGAAAAAATATATTTTGAGATTTCAGGAGACTGTAGTTTAAAGGAAGCTTCGCAACCCCTTTCAATGAAAGTGTTATTCACCAGTTTCTGCTTAAATACATCAAGAGGAACAAACCTTAGAGATAGAACGTAGAACGACTTTATTGTGTCATGTTTCAAGAAGCTAGCACAAAGCGTGTTTGATGTAGAGTTCCAACGACACCTATCAATATAGGAGAAAAGAGAGTGAAACCTAAATATTCAAACTGTTACGGCAAACGAATGCTTCAACCTAGAAGAACGAAATTTGGGAACCCCAATTGGATTGGTGTTCTGATCTTTACATGAAAGTATCATGATGGTTGGATCAATAATTTTTGTTGAGATTTCAGGAGACGGTAATTTTTTGGAAGCTTGGCAACCCATTTCAACGACAGTGCTTTTCCTCATTCTCTGCATTGGTCTACATCAAGAGGAAACAAAAGCTGAAGATAGAAGGTAAAACTTCCTCTTTGTGTCAAGTTTCAAGCAGCTAGCACAAACCGTGTTTCATTTAGAGTTCCAACGACATCTATCAATATAGGAGAAAACGGAGTGAAACCCAAAAATTCAAACCGTTACCACAAACAAATGCTTCAACTCCGAAGAACGAAATTAGGGCATCCAAGTGGGTTTGGTGTACTGATGATTACCTGAAAGTATCATGAAGATTAAATGAAAAATGTATTTTGTGATTTCAGGAGACTGTACTTTTATGGATGCTTCGCAACCCCTTTCAATGAAAGTGTTAGTCACCAGTTTCTGCTGAAGTCTACATCAAGAGGAACAAACCTTAGAGATAGAACGTAGAACGACTTTATTGTGTCAGGTTTCAAGAAGCTAGCACAAAGCCTGTTTGATATAGAGTTCCAACGACACCTATTAATATAGGAGAAAAGAGAATGAAACCTAAATATTCAAACTGTTACTGCAAACGAATGCTCCAACCTAGAAGAACGAAATTTGGGAACCCAATTGAATTGGTGTTCTGATCTTTACATGAAAGTATCATGATGGTTGGATCAATAATTTTTGTTGAGATTTCAGGAGACGGTAGTTTTTTGGAAGCTTGTCAACCCCTTTCAACGACAGTGTTTTTCCTCATTCTCTGCATTGGTCTACATCAAGAGGAAACAAAACCTGAAGATAGATGGTAAAACTACTTCTTTGTGTCAAGTTTCAAGCAGCTAGCACAAACCGTGTATCATTTAGAGTTCCAACGACATCTATCAATATAGGAGAAAACGGAGTGGAACACAAAAATTCAAACCGTTACCACAAACTAATGCTTCAACTCCGAAGAACGAAAATAGGGCATTAACGTGGGTTTGGTGTACTGGTCATTACCTGAAATTATCATGAAGATTAAATGAAAAAATATATTTTGAGATTTCAGGAGACTGTAGTTTTATGGAAGCTTCACAACCCCTTTCAATGAAAGTGTTATTCACCAGTTTCTGCTTAAATACATCAAGAGGAACAAACCTTAAAGATAGAATATAGAACAACATTATTGTGTCATGTTTCAAGAAGCTAGCACAAAGCGTGTTTGACATAGGGTTCCAACGACACCTATCAATATAGGAGAAAAGAGAGTGAAACCTAAATATTCAAACTATTATGGCAAAGGAATGCTTCAACCTAGAAGAACGAAATTTGGGAACCCAAATTGGATTGGTGTTCTGATCTTTACATGAAAGTATCATGATGGTTGGATCAATAATTTTTGTTGAGATTTCAGGAGACGGTAGTTTTTTGGAAGCTTGGCAACCCATTTCAACGACAGTGTTTTTCCTCATTCTCTGCATTGGTCTCCATCAAGAGGAAACAAAACCTAAAGACAGAAGTTAAAACTACTTCTTTGTGTCAAGTTTCAAGCAGCTAGCACAAACCGTGTTTCATTTAGAGTTCCAACGACACCTATCAATATAGGAGAAATGATAGTGAAAACTAAATATTCAAACTGTTACTGCAAACGAATGCTTTAACCTAGAAGAACGAAATTTGGGAACCCAATTGAATTGGTGTTCTTATCTTTACATGAAAGTATCATGATGGTTGGATCAATAATTTTTGTTGAGATTTCAGGAGACGGTAGTTTTTTGGAAGCTTGTCAACCCATTTCAACGACAGTGTTTTTCCTCATTCTCTGCATTGGTCTACATCAAGAGGAAACAAAACCTGAAGATAGAAGGTAAAACTACTTCTTTGTGTCAAGTTTCAAGCAGCTAGCACAAACCGTGTTTCATTTAGAGTTCCAACGACATCTATCAATATGGGAGAAAACGGAGTGAAACACAAAAATTCAAACCGTTACCACAAACTAATGCTTCAACTCCGAAGAACGAAAATAGGGCATTAACGTGGGTTTGGTGTACTGGTCATTACCTGAAATTATCATGAAGATTAAATGAAAAAATATATTTTGAGATTTCAGGAGACTGTAGTTTTATGGAAGCTTCGCAACCCCTTTCAATGAAAGTGTTAGTCACCAGTTTCTGCTGAAGTCTACATCAAGAAGAACAAACCTTAGAGATAGAACGTAGAACGACTTTATTGTGTCAGGTTTCAAGAAGCTAGCACAAAGCCTGTTTGATATAGAGTTCCAACGACACCTATCAATATAGGAGAAAAGAGAGTGAAACCTAAATATTCAAACTGTTACTGCAAACGAATGCTCCAACCTAGAAGAACGAAATTTGGGAACCCAAATTGGATTGGTGTTCCGATCTTTACATGAAAGTATCATGATGGTTGGATCAATAATTTTTGTTGAGATTTCAGGAGACGGTAGTTTTTTGGAAGCTTGGCAACCCATTTCAACGACAGTGTTTTTCCTCATTCTCTGCATTGGTCTACATCAAGAGGAAACACAACCTGAAGATAGAAGGGAAAACTACTTCTTTGTATCAAGTTTCAAGCAGCTAGCACAAACCGTGTTTCATTTAGAGTTCCAACGACATCTATCAATATAGGAGAAAACGGAGTGAAACCCAAAAATTCAAACCGTTACCACAAACTAATGCTTCAACTCCGAAGAACGAAATAAGGGCATGCAAGTGGGTTTGGTGTACTGATCATAACCTGAAAGTATCATGAAGATTAAATGAAAAAATGTATTTTGAGATTTCAGGAGACTGTGGTTTTATGGAAGCTTCGCAACCCCTTTCAATGAAAGTGTTATTCACCATTTTCTGCTTAAGTCTACATCAAGAGGAACAAACCTTAGAGATAGAACGTAGAACGACTTTATTGTGTCATGTTTCAAAAAGCTAGCACAAAGCGTGTTTGATATAGAGTTCCAACGACACCTATCAATATAGGAGAAAAGAGAGTGAAACCTAAATATTCAAACTGTTACTGCAAATATATGCTTCAACCTAGAAGAACGAAATTTGGGAACCCAAATTGGATTGGTGTTCTGATCTTTACATGAAAGTATCATGGTGGTTGGATCAATCATTTTTGTTGACATTTCAGGAGACGGTGGTTTTTAGGAAGCTTGGCAACCCATTTCAACGACAGTGTTTTTCCTCATTCTCTGCATTGGTCTACAACAAGAGATAACAAAACCTAAAGATAGAAGGTAAAACCACTTCTTTGTGTCAAGTTTCAAGCAGCTAGCACAAACCGTGTTTCATTTAGAGTTCCAACGACACCTATCAATATAGGAGAAAAAAGAATGAAACCTAAATATTCAAACTGTTACTGCAAACGAATGCTTCAACCTAGAAGAACGAAATTTGGGAACCCAAATTGGATTGGTGTTCTGATCTTTACATGAAAGTATCATGATGGTTGGATCAATAATTTTTGTTGAGATTTCAGGAGACGGTAGTTTTTTGGAAGCTTGGCAACCCATTTCAACGACAGTGTTTTTCCTCATTCTCTGCATTGGTCTACATCAAAAGGAAACAAAACCTAAAGATAGAAGGTAAACCTACTTCTTTGTGTCAAGTTTCAAGCAGCTAGCACAAACCGTGTTTCATTTAGAGTTCCAACAACATCTATCAATATAGGAGAAAATGGAGTGAAACCCAAAAATTCAAACCGTCACCACAAACTAATGCTTCAAATCCGAAAAACGAAATTAGGGCATCCTAGTGGGTTTTGTGTACTGATCATTACCTGAAAGTATCATGAAGATTAAATGAAAAAGTGTATTTTGAGATTTCACGAGACTGTAGTTTTATGGAAGCATCGCAACCCCTTTCAATGAAAGTGTTATTCACAAGTTTCTGCTTAAGTCTACATCAAGAGGAACAAACCTTAGAGATAGAACGTAGAACGACTTTATTGTGTCATGTTTCAAGAAGCTAGCACAAAGCTTGTTTGATATAGTGTTCCAAGGACACCTATCTATATAGGAGAAAAGAGAGTGAAACCTAAATATTCAAACTGTTACTGCAAACGAATGCTTCAACCTAGAAGAAAAAAATTTGGCAACCCAAATTGGATTGGTGTTCTGATCTTTAAATGAAAGTATCATGATGGTTGGATAAATAATTTTTGTTGAGATTTCAGGAGACGGTAGTTTTTTGGAAGCTTGGCAACCCATTTCAACGACAGTGTTTTTCATCATTCTCTGCATTGGTCTACATCAAGAGGAAACAAAACCTAAAGATGGAAGGTAAAACTACTTCTTTGTGTCAAGTTTCAGGCAGCTAGCACAAACCGTGTTTCATTTAGAGTTTCAACCACATCTATCAATATAGGAGAAAATGGAGTGAAACCCAAAAATTCAAACTGTTACCACAAACTAATGCTTCAACTCCGAAGAACGAAATTAAAGCATCCAAGTGGGTTTGGTGTACTGTTCATTACCTGAAAGTATCATGAAGATTAAATGAAAAAATATATTTTGAGATTTCAGGAGACTGTAGTTTTATGGAAGCTTCACAGCCCCTTTCAATGAAATTGTTATTCACCAGTTTCTGCTTAAGTCTACATCAAGAGGAACAAACCTTAGCGATAGAACGTAGAACGACTTTATTGTGTCATGTTTCAAGAAGCTAGCAAAAAGCGTGTTTGATATAGAGTTGCAACGACACCTATCAATATAGGAGAAAAGAGAGTGAAACCTACATATTCAAACTGTTACTGCAAACGAATGCTTCAACGTAGAAGAACGAAATTTGGGAACCCAAATTGGATTGGTGTTCTGATCTTTACATGAAAGTATCATGATGGTTGGATCAATAATTTTTGTTGAGATTTCAGGAGACGGTATTTTTTTGGAAGCTTGGCAACCCATTACAACGACAGTGTTTTTCCCCATTCTCTGCATTGGTCTACATCAAGACGAAACACAACCTGAAGATAGAAGGTAAAACTACTTCTTTGTATCAAGTTTCAAGTAGCTAGCACAAACCGTGTTTCATTTAGAGTTCCAACGACATCTATCAATATAGGAGAAAACGGAGTGAAACCGAAAAATTCAAACCGTTACCACAAACTAATGCTTCAACTCCGAAGAACAAAATTAGGGCATCCAAGTGGGTTTGGTGTACTGATCATTACCTGAAAGTATCATGAAGATTAAATGAAAAAATGTATTTTGAGATTTCAGGAGACTGTAGATTTATGGAAGCTTTGCAACCCCTTTCAATGAAAGTGTTATTCACCAGTTTCTACTTAAGTCTACATCAAGAGGAAGAAACCTTAGAGATAGAACGTAGAACGACTTTATTGTGTCATGTTTCAAGAAGCTAGCACAATGCATATTTGATATAGAGTTTCAACGACACCTATCAATATAGGAGAAAAGAGAGTGAAACCTAAATATTCAAACTGTTACTGCAAACGAATGCTTCAACCTAGAAGAAGGAAATTTGGGAACCCAAATTGGATTGGTGTTCTGATCTTTACATGAAAGTATCATGTTGGTTGGATCAATAATTTTTGTTGACATTTCAGGAGACGGTAGTTTTTTGGAAGCTTGGCAACCCATTTCAACGACAGTGTTTTTCCTCATTCTCTGCATTGGTCTACATCAAGAGGAAACAAAACCTAAAGATAGAAGGTAAAACCACGTCTTTGTGTCAAGTTTCAAGCAGCTAGCACAAACCGTGTTTCATTTAGAGTTCCTACGACATCTATCAATATAGGAGAAAACGCAGTGAAACCCAAAAATTCAAACCGTCACCACAAACTAATGCTTCAACTCCAAAGAACGAAATTAGGGCATCAAAGTGGGTTTGGTGTACTGATCATTACCTGAAAGTATCCAGAAGATTAAATGAAAAAATGTATTTTGAGATATAAGGAGACTGTAGTTTTATGGAAGCTTCGCAACCCCTTTCAATGAAAGTGTTATTCACCAGTTTCTGCTTAAGTCTACATCAAGAGGAAACAAAACCTAAAGATAGAAGGTAAAACTACTTCTTTGAGTCAAGTTTCAAGCAGCTAGCACAAACCGTGTTTCATTTAGAGTTCCAACGACACCTATCAATATAGGAGAAAAGAGAGTGAAAACTAAATATTCAAACTGTTACTGAAAAAGAATGCTTCAACATAGAAGAACGAAGTTTGGGAACCCAAATTGAATTGGTTTTCTGATCTTTACATGAAAGTATCATGATGGTTGGATCAATAATTTTTGTTGAGATTTCAGGAGACGGTAGTTTTTTGGAAGCTTGGCAACCCATTTCAACGACAGTGTTTTTCCTGATTATCTGCATTGGTCTACATCAAGAGGAAACAAAACCTAAAGATAGAAGGTAAAACTACTTCTTTGTGTCAAGTTTCAAGCAACTAGCACAAACCGTGTTTCATTTAGAGTTCCAACGACATCTATCTATATAGGAGAAAACGGAGTGAAACCCAAAAATTGAAACCGTTACCACAAACTAATGCTTCAACTCCGAAGAAAGAAATTAGGGCATCCAAGTGGGTTTGGTGTACTGATCATTACCTGAAAGTATCATGAAGTTTAAATGAAAAAATGTATTTTGAGATTTCAGGAGACTGTAGTTTTATGGAAGCTTTGCAACCCCTTTCAATGAAAGTGTTAGTCACCTGTTTCTGCTTAGGTCTACATCAAGAGGAAGAAACCTTAGAGATAGAACGTAGAACGACTTTATTGTGTCATGTCTCAAGAAGCTAGCACAAAGCGTGTTTTATATACAGTTCCAACGACACCTATCAATATAGGAGAAAAGAGAGTGAAACCTAAATATTCAAACTGTTACAGAAAACGAATGCTTCAACCTAGAAGAACGAAATTTGGGAACCCAAATTGAAATGGTGTTCTGATCTTTACATGAATGTATCATGATGGTTGGATCAATAATTTTTGTTGAGATTTCAGAAGACGGTAGTATTTTGGAAGCTTGGCAACCCATTTCAACGACAGTGTTTTTCCTCATTCTCTGCATTGGTCTACATCAAGAGGAAACAAAACCTAAAGATAGAACGTAAAACTACTTCTTTGTGTCAAATTCATGCAGCTAGCACAAACCGTGTTTCATTAAGAGTTCAAACGACACCTATCAATATAGGAGAAAAGAGAGTGAATCCTAAATATTCAAACTGTTACTGCAAACGAATGCTTCGACCTAGAAGAACGAAATTTGGGAACCCAAATTGGATTGGTGTTCTGATCTTTACATGAGAGTATCATGATGGTTGGATCAATAATTTTTTTTGACATTGGAGACGGTAGTTTTTTGGAATCTTGGCAACCCATTTCAACGAGAGTGTGTTTCCTCATTCTCTGCATTGGTCTACATCAAGAGGAAACAAAACCTAAAGATAGAAGGTAAAACCACTTCTTTGTGTCAAGTTTCAAGCAGCTAGCACAAACCGTGTTTCATTTAGAGTTCCAACGACATATTTCAATATAGGAGAAAAGAGACTGAAACCTAAATATTCAAACTGTTACTGCAAATGAATGCTTCAACATAGAAGAACGAAATTTGGGACCCCAAATTGGATTGGTGTTCTGATCTTTACATGAAAGTATCATGATGGTTGGCTCAATAATTTTTGTTGAGATATCAGGAGACGGGAGTTTTTTGGAAGCTTGGCAACCCATTTCAATGACAGTGTTTTTCCTCATTCTCTGCATTGGTCTACATCAAGAGGAAACAAAACCTAAAGATAGAAGGTAAAACTACTTCTTTGTGTCAAGTTTCAAGCAGCTAGCACAAACCGTGTTCCATTTAGAGTTCCAACGAAATCGATCAATATAGGAGAAAATGGAGTGAAACCCCAAAATTCAAACCGTTACCACAAACAAATGCTTCAACTCCGAAGAACGAAATTAGGGCATCCAAGTGGGTTTGGTGTACTGATCATTACCTGAAAGTATCCTGAAGATTAAATGAAAAAATGTATTTTGAGATATCAGGAGACTGTTGTTTTATGGAAGCTTCGCAACCCCTTTCAATGAAAGTGTTATTCATCAGTTTCTGCTTAAGTCTACATCAAGAGGAACAAACCTTAGAGATAGAACGTAGAACGACTTTATTGTGTCATGTTTCAAGAAGCTAGCACAAAGCGTGTTTGATATAGAGTTCCTACGACACCTATCAATATAGGAGAAAAGAGAGTGAAACCTAAATATTCAAACTGTTACTGCAAACGAATGCTTCAACCTAGAACAACGAAATTTGGGAACCCAAATTGGATTTTTGTTCTGATCTTTATATGAAAGTATCATGATGGTTGGATCAATAATTTTTGTTGAGATTTCAGGAGACGGTAGTTTTTTGGAAGCTTGGCAACCCATTTCATCGACAGTGTTTTTCCTCATTCTCTGCATTGGTCTATATCAAGAGGAAACAAAACCTAAAGATAGAAGGTAAAACTATTTCTTTGTGTCAAGTTTCAAGCAGCTAGCACAAACCGTGTTTCATTTAGAGTTCCAACGACACCTATCAATATAGGAGAAAACGGAGTGAAACCCAGAAATTCAAACTGTTACCACAAACTAATACTTCAACTCCGAAGAACGAAATTAGGGCATCCAAGTGGGTTTGGTGTACTGATCATTACCTGAAAGTATCATGAAAATTAAATGAAAAAAT
Source organism: Callospermophilus lateralis (assembly GCF_048772815.1). Taxonomy (NCBI): domain Eukaryota; kingdom Metazoa; phylum Chordata; class Mammalia; order Rodentia; family Sciuridae; genus Callospermophilus; species Callospermophilus lateralis. Next base: position 35,028,287 of record NC_135311.1, on the reverse strand, counting down.
ATATTTTGAGATTTCAGGAGACTGTAGTTTTATGGAAGCTTCGCAACCCCTTTCAATGACAGTGTTATTCACCAGTTTCTGCGTAAGTCTACATCAAGAGGAACAAACCTTAGAGATAGAACGAAGAACGACTTTATTGTGTTATGTTTCAAGAAGCTAGCACAAAGCGTGTTTGATATAGAGTTCCAACGACACCTATCAATATAGGAGAAAAGAGAGTGAAACCTAAATATTCAAACTGTTACTGCAAACGAATGCTTCAACCTAGAAGAACGAAATTTGGGAACCCAAATTGGATTGGTGTTCTGATCTTTATATGAAAGTATCATGATGGTTGGATCAATAATTCTTGTTGAGATTTCAGGAGACGGTAGTTTTTTGGAAGCTTGGCAACCAATTTCAACGACAGTGTTTTTCCTCATTCTCTGCATTGGTCTACATCTAGAGGAAACAAAACCTGAAGATAGAAGGTAAAACTACTTCTTTGTGTCAAGTTTCAAGCAGCTAGCACAAACCGTGTTTCATTTAGAGTTCCAACGACACCTATCAATATAGGAGAAAACGGAGTGAAACCCACATATTCAAACCGTTACCACAAACTAATGCTTCAACTCCGAAGAACGAAATTAGGGCATCCAAGTGCGTTTGGTGTACTGATCATTACCTGAAAGTATCATGAAGATTAAATGAAAAAATGTATTTTGAGATTTCAGGAGACTGTAGTTTTATGGAAGCTTCGCAACCCCTTTCAATGAAAGGGTTATTCACCAGGTTCTGCTTAAGTCTACATCAAGAAGAACAAACCTTAGAGATAGAACGGAGAACGACTTTATTGTGTCATGTTTCAAGAAGCTAGCACAACCCGTGTTTGATATAGAGTTCCAACGACACCTATCAATATAGGAGAAAAGAGAGTGAAACCTAAATATTTAAACTGTTACTGCAAACGAATGCTTCAAAATAGAAGAACGAAATTTTGGAACCCAAATTGGATTGGTGTTCTGATCTTTACTTGAAAATATCATGATGGTTGGATCAATAATTTTTCTTGAGATTTCAGGAGACTGTTGTTTTTTAAGCTTGGCAACCCATTTCAACGACAGTGTTTTTCCTCATTCTCTGCATTGGTCTACAGCAAGAGGAAACAAAACCTAAAGATAGAAGGTAAAACTACTTCTTTGTGTCAAGTTTCAAGCAGGTAGCACAAACCGTGTTTCATTTAGAGTTCCAACGACACCTATCAATATAGGAGAAAAGAGAGTGAAACCTAAATATTCAAACTGTTACTACAAACGAATGCTTCAACATAGAAAAACGAAATTTGGGAACCCAAATTGGATTGGTGTTCTGATCTTTACATGAAAGTATCATGATGGATGGATCAATAATTTCTGTTGAGATTTCAGGAGTCGTTAGTTTTTTGGAAGCTTGGCAACCCATTTCAACGACAGTGTTTTTCCTCATTCTCTGCATTGGTCTACATCAAGAGGAAACAAAACCTGAAGATAGAAGGTAAAACTACTTCTTTGTGTCAAGTTTCAAGCAGATAGCACAAACCCTGTTTCATTTAGAGTTCCAACGACACCTATCAATATAGGAGAAAACGGAGTGAAACCCAAAAATTCAAACCGTTACCACAAACTAATGCTTCAACTCCGAAGAATGAAATTAGGACATCCAAGTGGGTTTGGTGTACTGATGATTACCTGAAAGTATCATGAAGATTAAATGAAAAAATGTATTTTGAGATTTCAGGAGACTGTAGTTTTATGGAAACTTCGCAACCCCTTTCAATGAAAGTGTTATTCACCAGTTTCTGCTTAAGTCTACATCAAGAGAAACAAACCTTAGAGATAGAACGTAGAACGACTTTATTGTGTCATGTTTCAAGAAGCTAGCACAACTCGTGTTTGATATAGAGTTCCAACGACACCTATCAATATAGGAGAAAAGAGAGTGAAACCTAAATATTCAAACTGTTACTGCAAATGAATGCTTCAACCTAGAAGAACGAAATATGTGGACCCAAATTGGATTGGTGTTCTGATCTTTACATGAAAGTATCATGATGGTTGGATCAATAATTTTTGTTGAGATTTCAGGAGACAGTAGTTTTTTGGAAGCTTGGCAACCCATTTCAACGACAGTGTTTTTCCTCATTCTCTGCACTGGAATACATCAAGAGGAAAAAAAACCTAAAGAAAAAAGGTAAAACTACTTCTTTGTGTCAAGTTTCAAGTAGCTAGCACAAACCCTGTTTCATTTAGAGTTCCAACGACACCTATCAATATAGGAGAAAAGAGAGTGAAACCTAAATATTCAAACTGTTACTGCAAACGAATGCTTCAACCTAGAAGAACGAAATTTGGGAACCCAAGTTGGATTGGTGTTCTGATCTTTACATGAAAGTATCATGATGTTTGGATCAATAATTTTTGTTTTGATTTCAGGAGACGGTAGTTTTATGGAAGCTTGGCAACCCATTTCAACGACAGTGTTTTTCTTCATTCTCTGCATTGGTCTACATCAAGAGGAAACAAAACCTAAAGATAGAAGGTAAAGCTACTTCTTTGTGTCAAGTTTCAAGCAGCTAGCACAAACCGTGTTTCATTTAGAGTTCCAACGACATCTATCAATATAGGAGAAAACGGAGTGAAACCCAGAAATTCAAACCGGTACCACAAACTAATGCTTCAACTCCGAAGAACGAAATTAGGGCGTCCAAGTGGGTTTGGTGTACTGATCATTACCTGAAAGTATCAATAAGATTAAATGAAAAAATGTATTTTGAGATTTCGGGAGACTGTAGTTTTATGGAAGCTTCGCAACCCCTTTCAATGAAAGGGTTATTCACCAGTTTCTGCTTAAGTCTACATCAAGAGGAACAAACCTTAGAGATAGAACGTAGAACGACTTTATTGTGTCATGTTTCAAGAAGCTAGCACAACCCGTGTTTGATATAGAGTTCCAACGAAACCTATCGATATAGGAGAAAAGAGAGTGAAACCTAAATATTTAAACTGTTACTGCAAACGAATGCTTCAACCTAGAAGAACGAAGTTTTGGAACCCAAATTGGATTGGTGTTCTGATCTTTACTTGAAAATATCATGATGGTTGGATCAATAATTTTTTTTGAGATTTCAGGAGACTGTTGTTTTTTAAGCTTGGCAACCCATTTCAACGACAGTGTTTTTCCTCATTCTCTGCATTGGTCTACATCAAGAGGAAAAAAAACCTAAAGATAGAAGGTAAAACTACTTCTTTGTGTCAAGTTTCAAGCAGGTAGCACAAACCGTGTTTCATTTAGAGTTCCAACGACACCTATCAATATAGGAGAAAAGAGAGTGAAACCTAAATATTCAAACTGTTACTACAAACGAATGCTTCAACATAGAAAAACGAAATTTGGGAACCCAAATTGGATTGGTGTTCTGATCTTTACATGAAAGTATCATGATGGATGGATCAATAATTTCTGTTGAGAATTCAGGAGTCAGTAGTTTTTTGGAAGCTTGGCAACCCATTTCAACGACAGTGTTTTTCCTCATTCTCTGCATTGGTCTACATCAAGAGGAAACAAAACCTGAAGATAGAAGGTAAAACTACTTCTTTGTGTCAAGTTTCAAGCAGCTAGCACAAACCATGTTTCATTTAGAGTTCCAACGACATCTATCAATATAGGAGAAAACGGAGTGAAACCCAAAAATTCAAACCGTTACCACAAACTAATGCTTCAACTCCGAAGAACGAAATTAGGGCATCCAAGTGGGTTTGGTGTACTGATCATTACCTGAAAGTATCATGAAGATTAAATGAAAAAATGTATTTTGAGATTTCAGGAGACTGTAGTTTTATGGAATCTTCACAACCCCTGTCAATGAAAGTGTTGTTCACCAGTTTCTGCTTAAGTCTACATCAAGAGGAACAAACCTTAAAGATAGAACGTAGAACGACTTTATTGTGTCATGTTTCAAGAAGCTAGCACAAAGCGTGTTTGATATAGATTTCCAACGACACTTATCAATATAGGAGAAAAGAGAGTGAAACCTAAATATTCAAACTGTTACTGCAAACGAATGCTTCAACCTCAAAGAACGAAATTTGGGAACCCAAATTGGATTGGTGTTCTGATCTTTACATGAAAGTATCATGATGGTTGGATCAATAATTTTTGTTGAGATTTCAGGAGACAGTAGTTTTTTGGAAGCTTGGCAACCCATTTCAACGACAGTGTTTTTCCTCATTCTCTGCACTGGAATACATCAAGAGGAAAAAAAAACATAAAGATAGAAGGTAAAACTACTTCTTTGTGTCAAGTTTCAAGCAGCTAGCACAAACCGTGTTTCATTTAGAATTCCAACGACACCTATCAATATAGGAGAAAAGAGAGTGAAACCTAAATATTCAAACTGTTACTGCAAACGAATGCTTCAACCTAGAAGAACGAAATTTGGGAACCCAAGTTGGATTGGTGTTCTGATCTTTACATGAAAGTATCATGATGTTTGGATCAATAATTTTTGTTGAGATTTCAGGAGACGGTAGTTTTATGGAAGCTTGGCAACCCATTTCAACGACAGTGTTTTTCTTCATTCTCTGCATTGGTCTACATCAAGAGGAAACAAAACCTAAAGATATAAGGTAAAGCTACTTCTTTGTGTCAAGTTTCAAGCAACTAGCACAAACCGTGTTTCATTTAGAGTTCCAACGACATCTATCAATATAGGAGAAAACGGAGTGAAACCCAGAAATTCAAACCATTACCACAAACTAATGCTTCAACTCCGAAGAACGAAATTAGGGCATCCAAGTGGGTTTGGTGTACTGATCATTACCTGAAAGTATCATGAAGATTAAATGAAAAAATGTATTTTGAGATTTCAGGAGACTGTAGTTTTATGGAAACTTCGCAACCCCTTTCAATGAAAGTGTTATTCACCAGTTTCTGCTTAAGTCTACATCAAGAGGAACAAACCTTAGAGATAGAACGTAGAACGACTTTATTGTGTCATGTTTCAAGAAGCTAGCACAACCCGTGTTTGATATAGAGTTCCAACGAAACCTATCGATATAGGAGAAAAGAGAGTGAAACCTAAATATTCAAACTGTTACTGCAAACGAATGCTTCAACCTAGAAGAACGAAATATGTGGACCCAAATTGGATTGGTGTTCTGATCTTTACATGAAAGTATCATGATGGTTGGATCAATAATTTTTGTTGAGATTTCAGGAGACAGTACTTTTTTGGAAGCTTGGCAACCCATTTCAACGACAGTTCTTTTCCTCATTCTCTGCACTGGAATACATCAAGAGGAAACAAAACCTAAAGATAGAAGGTAAAACTACTTCTTTGTGTCAAGTTTCAAGCAGCTAGCACAAACCGTGTTTCATTTAGAGTTCCAACGACATCTATCAATATAGGAGAAAACGGAGTGAAACCCAGAAATTCAAACCATTACCACAAACTAATGCTTCAACTCCGAAGAACGGAATTAGGGCATCGAAGTGGGTTTGGTGTACTGATCATTACCTGAAAGTATCATGAAGATTAAATGAAAAAATGTATTTTGAGATTTCAGGAGACTGTAGTTTTATGGAAGCTTCGCAACCCCTTTCAATGAAAGGGTTATTCACCAGGTTCTGCTTAAGTCTACATCAAGAGGAACAAACCTTAGAGATAGAACGTAGAACGACTTTATTGTGTCATGTTTCAAGAAGCTAGCACAACCCGTGTTTGATATAGAGTTCCAACGACACCTATCAATATAGGAGAAAAGAGAGTGAAACCTAAATATTTAAACTGTTACTGCAAACGAATGCTTCAACCTAGAAGAACGAAATTTTGGAACCCAAATTGGATTGGTGTTCTGATCTTTACTTGAAAATATCATGATGGTTGGATCAATAATTTTTTTTGAGATTTCAGGAGACTGTTGTTTTTTAAGCTTGGCAACCCATTTCAACGACAGTGTTTTTCCTCATTCTCTGCATTGGTCTACATCAAGAGGAAACAAAACATAAAGATAGAAGGTAAAACTACTTCTTTGTGTCAAGTTTCAGGCAGGTAGCACAAACCGTGTTTCATTTAGAGTTCCAACGACACCTATCAATATAGGAGAAAAGAGAGTGATACCTAAATATTCAAACTGTTACTACAAACGAATGCTTCAACATAGAAAAACGAAATTTGGGAACCCAAATTGGATTGGTGTTCTGATCTTTACATGAAAGTATCATGATGGATGGATCAATAATTTCTGTTGAGATTTCAGGAGTCAGTAGTTTTTTGGAAGCTTGGCAACCCATTTCAACGACAGTGTTTTTCCTCATTCTCTGCATTGGTCTACATCAAGAGGAAACAAAACCTGAAGATAGAAGGTAAAACTACTTATTTGTGTCAAGTTTCAAGCAGCTAGCACAAACCGTGTTTCATTTAGAGTTCCAACGACATCTATCAATATAGGAGAAAAGAGAGTGAAACCTAAATATTCAAACTGTTACTACAAACGAATGCTTCAACATAGAAAAACGAAATTTGGGAACCCAAATTGGATTTTATGTTCTGATCTTTACATGAAAGTATCATGATGGATGGATCAATAATTTCTGTTGAGATTTCAGGAGTCAGTAGTTTTTTGGAAGCTTGGCAACCCATTTCAACGACAGTGTTTTTCCTCATTCTCTGCATTGGTCTACATCAAGAGGAAACAAAACCTGAAGATAGAAGGTAAAACTACTTATTTGTGTCAAGTTTCAAGCAGCTAGCACAAACCGTGTTTCATTTAGAGTTCCAACGACATCTATCAATATAGGAGAAAACGGAGTGAAACCCAAAAATTCAAACCGTTACCACAAACTAATGCTTCAACTCCGAAGAACGAAATTAGGGCATCCAAGTGGGTTTGGTGTACTGATCATTACCTGAAAGTATCATGAAGATTAAATGAAAAAATGTATTTTGAGATTTCAGGAGACTGTAGTTTTATGGAATCTTCACAACCCCTGTCAATGAAAGTGTTGTTCACCAGTTTCTGCTTAAGTCTACATCAAGAGGAACAAACCTTAAAGATAGAACGTAGAACGACTTTATTGTGTCATGTTTCAAGAAGCTAGCACAAAGCGTGTTTGATATAGATTTCCAACGACACTTATCAATATAGGAGAAAAGAGAGTGAAACCTAAATATTCAAACTGTTACTGCAAACGAATGCTTCAACCTCAAAGAACGAAATTTGGGAACCCAAATTGGATTGGTGTTCTGATCTTTACATGAAAGTATCATGATGGTTGGATCAATAATTTTTGTTGAGATTTCAGAAGACAGTAGTTTTTTGGAAGCTTGGCAACCCATTTCAACGACAGTGTTTTTCCTCATTCTCTGCACTGGAATACATCAAGAGGAAAAAAAACATAAAGATAGAAGGTAAAACTACTTCTTTGTGTCAAGTTTCAAGCAGCTAGCACAAACCGTGTTTCATTTAGAATTCCAACGACACCTATCAATATAGGAGAAAAGAGAGTGAAACCTAAATATTCAAACTGTTACTGCAAACGAATGCTTCAACCTAGAAGAACGAAATTTGGGAACCCAAGTTGGATTGGTGTTCTGATCTTTACATGAAAGTATCATGATGTTTGGATCAATAATTTTTGTTGAGATTTCAGGAGACGGTAGTTTTATGGAAGCTTGGCAACCCATTTCAACGACAGTGTTTTTCTTCATTCTCTGCATTGGTCTACATCAAGAGGAAACAAAACCTAAAGATATAAGGTAAAGCTACTTCTTTGTGTCAAGTTTCAAGCAACTAGCACAAACCGTGTTTCATTTAGAGTTCCAACGACATCTATCAATATAGGAGAAAACGGAGTGAAACCCAGAAATTCAAACCATTACCACAAACTAATGCTTCAACTCCGAAGAACGAAATTAGGGCATCCAAGTGGGTTTGGTGTACTGATCATTACCTGAAAGTATCATGAAGATTAAATGAAAAAATGTATTTTGAGATTTCAGGAGACTGTAGTTTTATGGAAACTTCGCAACCCCTTTCAATGAAAGTGTTATTCACCAGTTTCTGCTTAAGTCTACATCAAGAGGAACAAACCTTAGAGAAAGAACGTAGAACGACTTTATTGTGTCATGTTTCAAGAAGCTAGCACAACCCGTGTTTGATATAGAGTTCCAACGAAACCTATCGATATAGGAGAAAAGAGAGTGAAACCTAAATATTCAAACTGTTACTGCAAACGAATGCTTCAACCTAGAAGAACGAAATATGTGGACCCAAATTGGATTGGTGTTCTGATCTTTACATGAAAGTATCATGATGGTTGGATCAATAATTTTTGTTGAGATTTCAGGAGACAGTACTTTTTTGGAAGCTTGGCAACCCATTTCAACGACAGTTCTTTTCCTCATTCTCTGCACTGGAATACATCAAGAGGAAACAAAACCTAAAGATAGAAGGTAAAACTACTTCTTTGTGTCAAGTTTCAAGCAGCTAGCACAAACCGTGTTTCATTTAGAGTTCCAACGACATCTATCAATATAGGAGAAAACGGAGTGAAACCCAGAAATTCAAACCATTACCACAAACTAATGCTTCAACTCCGAAGAACGGAATTAGGGCATCGAAGTGGGTTTGGTGTACTGATCATTACCTGAAAGTATCATGAAGATTAAATGAAAAAATGTATTTTGAGATTTCAGGAGACTGTAGTTTTATGGAAGCTTCGCAACCCCTTTCAATGAAAGGGTTATTCACCAGGTTCTGCTTAAGTCTACATCAAGAGGAACAAACCTTAGAGATAGAACGTAGAACGACTTTATTGTGTCATGTTTCAAGAAGCTAGCACAACCCGTGTTTGATATAGAGTTCCAACGACACCTATCAATATAGGAGAAAAGAGAGTGAAACCTAAATATTTAAACTGTTACTGCAAACGAATGCTTCAACCTAGAAGAACGAAATTTTGGAACCCAAATTGGATTGGTGTTCTGATCTTTACTTGAAAATATCATGATGGTTGGATCAATAATTTTTTTTGAGATTTCAGGAGACTGTTGTTTTTTAAGCTTGGCAACCCATTTCAACGACAGTGTTTTTCCTCATTCTCTGCATTGGTCTACATCAAGAGGAAACAAAACATAAAGATAGAAGGTAAAACTACTTCTTTGTGTCAAGTTTCAGGCAGGTAGCACAAACCGTGTTTCATTTAGAGTTCCAACGACACCTATCAATATAGGAGAAAAGAGAGTGATACCTAAATATTCAAACTGTTACTACAAACGAATGCTTCAACATAGAAAAACGAAATTTGGGAACCCAAATTGGATTGGTGTTCTGATCTTTACATGAAAGTATCATGATGGATGGATCAATAATTTCTGTTGAGATTTCAGGAGTCAGTAGTTTTTTGGAAGCTTGGCAACCCATTTCAACGACAGTGTTTTTCCTCATTCTCTGCATTGGTCTACATCAAGAGGAAACAAAACCTGAAGATAGAAGGTAAAACTACTTATTTGTGTCAAGTTTCAAGCAGCTAGCACAAACCGTGTTTCATTTAGAGTTCCAACGACATCTATCAATATAGGAGAAAAGAGAGTGAAACCTAAATATTCAAACTGTTACTACAAACGAATGCTTCAACATAGAAAAACGAAATTTGGGAACCCAAATTGGATTTTATGTTCTGATCTTTACATGAAAGTATCATGATGGATGGATCAATAATTTCTGTTGAGATTTCAGGAGTCAGTAGTTTTTTGGAAGCTTGGCAACCCATTTCAACGACAGTGTTTTTCCTCATTCTCCTCATTGGTCTACATCAAGAGGAAACAAAACCTGAAGATAGAAGGTAAAACTACTTATTTGTGTCAAGTTTCAAGCAGCTAGCACAAACCGTGTTTCATTTAGAGTTCCAACGACATCTATCAATATAGGAGAAAACGGAGTGAAACCCAAAAATTCAAACCGTTACCACAAACTAATGCTTCAACTCCGAAGAACGAAATTAGGGCATCCAAGTGGGTTTGGTGTACTGATCATTACCTGAAAGTATCATGAAGATTAAATGAAAAAATGTATTTTGAGATTTCAGGAGACTGTAGTTTTATGGAATCTTCACAACCCCTGTCAATGAAAGTGTTGTTCACCAGTTTCTGCTTAAGTCTACATCAAGAGGAACAAACCTTAAAGATAGAACGTAGAACGACTTTATTGTGTCATGTTTCAAGAAGCTAGCACAAAGCGTGTTTGATATAGATTTCCAACGACACTTATCAATATAGGAGAAAAGAGAGTGAAACCTAAATATTCAAACTGTTACTGCAAACGAATGCTTCAACCTCAAAGAACGAAATTTGGGAACCCAAATTGGATTGGTGTTCTGATCTTTACATGAAAGTATCATGATGGTTGGATCAATAATTTTTGTTGAGATTTCCGGAGACAGTAGTTTTTTGGAAGCTTGGCAACCCATTTCAACGACAGTGTTTTTCCTCATTCTCTGCACTGGAATACATCAAGAGGAAAAAAAACATAAAGATAGAAGGTAAAACTACTTCTTTGTGTCAAGTTTCAAGCAGCTAGCACAAACCGTGTTTCATTTAGAATTCCAACGACACCTATCAATATAGGAGAAAAGAGAGTGAAACCTAAATATTCAAACTGTTACTGCAAACGAATGCTTCAACCTAGAAGAACGAAATTTGGGAACCCAAGTTGGATTGGTGTTCTGATCTTTACATGAAAGTATCATGATGTTTGGATCAATAATTTTTGTTGAGATTTCAGGAGACGGTAGTTTTATGGAAGCTTGGCAACCCATTTCAACGACAGTGTTTTTCTTCATTCTCTGCATTGGTCTACATCAAGAGGAAACAAAACCTAAAGATAGAAGGTAAAGCTACTTCTTTGTGTCAAGTTTCAAGCAACTAGCACAAACCGTGTTTCATTTAGAGTTCCAACGACATCTATCAATATAGGAGAAAACGGAGTGAAACCCAGAAATTCAAACCATTACCACAAACTAATGCTTCAACTCCGAAGAACGAAATTAGGGCATCCAAGTGGGTTTGGTGTACTGATCATTACCTGAAAGTATCATGAAGATTAAATGAAAAAATGTATTTTGAGATTTCAGGAGACTGTAGTTTTGTGGAAACTTCGCAACCCCTTTCAATGAAAGTGTTATTCACCAGTTTCTGCTTAAGTCTACATCAAGAGGAACAAACCTTAGAGATAGAACGTAGAACGACTTTATTGTGTCATGTTTCAAGAAGCTAGCACAACCCGTGTTTGATATAGAGTTCCAATGAAACCTATCGATATAGGAGAAAAGAGAGTGAAACCTAAATATTCAAACTGTTACTGCAAACGAATGCTTCAACCTAGAAGAACGAAATATGTGGACCCAAATTGGATTGGTGTTCTGATCTTTACATGAAAGTATCATGATGGTTGGATCAATAATTTTTGTTGAGATTTCAGGAGACAGTACTTTTTTGGAAGCTTGGCAACCCATTTCAACGACAGTTCTTTTCCTCATTCTCTGCACTGGAATACATCAAGAGGAAAAAAAACCTAAAGATAGAAGGTAAAACTACTTCTTTGTGTCAAGTTTCAAGCAGCTAGCACAAACCGTGTTTCATTTAGAGTTCCAACGACATCTATCAATATAGGAGAAAACGGAGTGAAACCCAGAAATTCAAACCATTACCACAAACTAATGCTTCAACTCCGAAGAACGGAATTAGGGCATCCAAGTGGGTTTGGTGTACTGATCATTACCTGAAAGTATCATGAAGATTAAATGAAAAAATGTATTTTGAGATTTCAGGAGACTGTAGTTTTATGGAAGCTTCGCAACCCCTTTCAATGAAAGGGTTATTCACCAGGTTCTGCTTAAGTCTACATCAAGAGGAACAAACCTTAGAGATAGAACGTAGAACGACTTTATTGTGTCATGTTTCAAGAAGCTAGCACAACCCGTGTTTGATATAGAGTTCCAACGACACCTATCAATATAGGAGAAAAGAGAGTGAAACCTAAATATTTAAACTGTTACTGCAAACGAATGCTTCAACCTAGAAGAACGAAATTTTGGAACCCAAATTGGATTGGTGTTCTGATCTTTACTTGAAAATATCATGATGGTTGGATCAATAATTTTTTTTGAGATTTCAGGAGACTGTTGTTTTTTAAGCTTGGCAACCCATTTCAACGACAGTGTTTTTCCTCATTCTCTGCATTGGTCTACATCAAGAGGAAACAAAACCTAAAGATAGAAGGTAAAACTACTTCTTTGTGTCAAGTTTCAGGCAGGTAGCACAAACCGTGTTTCATTTAGAGTTCCAACGACACCTATCAATATAGGAGAAAAGAGAGTGATACCTAAATATTCAAACTGTTACTACAAACGAATGCTTCAACATAGAAAAACGAAATTTGGGAACCCAAATTGGATTGGTGTTCTGATCTTTACATGAAAGTATCATGATGGATGGATCAATAATTTCTGTTGAGATTTCAGGAGTCAGTAGTTTTTTGGAAGCTTGGCAACCCATTTCAACGACAGTGTTTTTCCTCATTCTCTGCATTGGTCTACATCAAGAGGAAACAAAACCTGAAGATAGAAGGTAAAACTACTTATTTGTGTCAAGTTTCAAGCAGCTAGCACAAACCGTGTTTCATTTAGAGTTCCAACGACATCTATCAATATAGGAGAAAAGAGAGTGAAACCTAAATATTCAAACTGTTACCACAAACGAATGCTTCAACATACAAAAACGAAATTTGGGAACCCAAATTGGATTTTATGTTCTGATCTTTACATGAAAGTATCATGATGGATGGATCAATAATTTCTGTTGAGATTTCAGGAGTCAGTAGTTTTTTGGAAGCTTGGCAACCCATTTCAACGACAGTGTTTTTCCTCATTCTCTGCATTGGTCTACATCAAGAGGAAACAAAACCTGAAGATAGAAGGTAAAACTACTTATTTGTGTCAAGTTTCAAGCAGCTAGCACAAACCGTGTTTCATTTAGAGTTCCAACGACATCTATCAATATAGGAGAAAACGGAGTGAAACCCAAAAATTCAAACCGTTACCACAAACTAATGCTTCAACTCCGAAGAACGAAATTAGGGCATCCAAGTGGGTTTGGTGTACTGATCATTACCTGAAAGTATCATGAAGATTAAATGAAAAAATGTATTTTGAGATTTCAGGAGACTGTAGTTTTATGGAATCTTCACAACCCCTGTCAATGAAAGTGTTGTTCACCAGTTTCTGCTTAAGTCTACATCAAGAGGAACAAACCTTAAAGATAGAACGTAGAACGACTTTATTGTGTCATGTTTCAAGAAGCTAGCACAAAGCGTGTTTGATATAGATTTCCAACGACACTTATCAATATAGGAGAAAAGAGAGTGAAACCTAAATATTCAAACTGTTACTGCAAACGAATGCTTCAACCTCAAAGAACGAAATTTGGGAACCCAAATTGGATTGGTGTTCTGATCTTTACATGAAAGTATCATGATGGTTGGATCAATAATTTTTGTTGAGATTTCAGGAGACAGTAGTTTTTTGGAAGCTTGGCAACCCATTTCAACGACAGTGTTTTTCCTCATTCTCTGCACTGGAATACATCAAGAGGAAAAAAAACATAAAGATAGAAGGTAAAACTACTTCTTTGTGTCAAGTTTCAAGCAGCTAGCACAAACCGTGTTTCATTTAGAATTCCAACGACACCTATCAATATAGGAGAAAAGAGAGTGAAACCTAAATATTCAAACTGTTACTGCAAACGAATGCTTCAACCTAGAAGAACGAAATTTGGGAACCCAAGTTGGATTGGTGTTCTGATCTTTACATGAAAGTATCATGATGTTTGGATCAATAATTTTTGTTGAGATTTCAGGAGACGGTAGTTTTATGGAAGCTTGGCAACCCATTTCAACGACAGTGTTTTTCTTCATTCTCTGCATTGGTCTACATCAAGAGGAAACAAAACCTAAAGATAGAAGGTAAAGCTACTTCTTTGTGTCAAGTTTCAAGCAACTAGCACAAACCGTGTTTCATTTAGAGTTCCAACGACATCTATCAATATAGGAGAAAACGGAGTGAAACCCAGAAATTCAAACCATTACCACAAACTAATGCTTCAACTCCGAAGAACGAAATTAGGGCATCCAAGTGGGTTTGGTGTACTGATCATTACCTGAAAGTATCATGAAGATTAAATGAAAAAATGTATTTTGAGATTTCAGGAGACTGTAGTTTTATGGAAACTTCGCAACCCCTTTCAATGAAAGTGTTATTCACCAGTTTCTGCTTAAGTCTACATCAAGAGGAACAAACCTTAGAGATAGAACGTAGAACGACTTTATTGTGTCATGTTTCAAGAAGCTAGCACAACCCGTGTTTGATATAGAGTTCCAACGAAACCTATCGATATAGGAGAAAAGAGAGTGAAACCTAAATATTCAAACTGTTACTGCAAACGAATGCTTCAACCTAGAAGAACGAAATATGTGGACCCAAATTGGATTGGTGTTCTGATCTTTACATGAAAGTATCATGATGGTTGGATCAATAATTTTTGTTGAGATTTCAGGAGACAGTACTTTTTTGGAAGCTTGGCAACCCATTTCAACGACAGTTCTTTTCCTCATTCTCTGCACTGGAATACATCAAGAGGAAAAAAAACCTAAAGATAGAAGGTAAAACTACTTCTTTGTGTCAAGTTTCAAGCAGCTAGCACAAACCGTGTTTCATTTAGAGTTCCAACGACATCTATCAATATAGGAGAAAACGGAGTGAAACCCAGAAATTCAAACCATTACCACAAACTAATGCTTCAACTCCGAAGAACGGAATTAGGGCATCCAAGTGGGTTTGGTGTACTGATCATTACCTGAAAGTATCATGAAGATTAAATGAAAAAATGTATTTTGAGATTTCAGGAGACTGTAGTTTTATGGAAGCTTCGCAACCCCTTTCAATGAAAGGGTTATTCACCAGGTTCTGCTTAAGTCTACATCAAGAGGAACAAACCTTAGAGATAGAACGTAGAACGACTTTATTGTGTCATGTTTCAAGAAGCTAGCACAACCCGTGTTTGATATAGAGTTCCAACGACACCTATCAATATAGGAGAAAAGAGAGTGAAACCTAAATATTTAAACTGTTACTGCAAACGAATGCTTCAACCTAGAAGAACGAAATTTTGGAACCCAAATTGGATTGGTGTTCTGATCTTTACTTGAAAATATCATGATGGTTGGATCAATAATTTTTTTTGAGATTTCAGGAGACTGTTGTTTTTTAAGCTTGGCAACCCATTTCAACGACAGTGTTTTTCCTCATTCTCTGCATTGGTCTACATCAAGAGGAAACAAAACCTAAAGATAGAAGGTAAAACTACTTCTTTGTGTCAAGTTTCAGGCAGGTAGCACAAACCGTGTTTCATTTAGAGTTCCAACGACACCTATCAATATAGGAGAAAAGAGAGTGATACCTAAATATTCAAACTGTTACTACAAACGAATGCTTCAACATAGAAAAACGAAATTTGGGAACCCAAATTGGATTGGTGTTCTGATCTTTACATGAAAGTATCATGATGGATGGATCAATAATTTCTGTTGAGATTTCAGGAGTCAGTAGTTTTTTGGAAGCTTGGCAACCCATTTCAACGACAGTGTTTTTCCTCATTCTCTGCATTGGTCTACATCAAGAGGAAACAAAACCTGAAGATAGAAGGTAAAACTACTTATTTGTGTCAAGTTTCAAGCAGCTAGCACAAACCGTGTTTCATTTAGAGTTCCAACGACATCTATCAATATAGGAGAAAAGAGAGTGAAACCTAAATATTCAAACTGTTACCACAAACGAATGCTTCAACATAGAAAAACGAAATTTGGGAACCCAAATTGGATTTTATGTTCTGATCTTTACATGAAAGTATCATGATGGATGGATCAATAATTTCTGTTGAGATTTCAGGAGTCAGTAGTTTTTTGGAAGCTTGGCAACCCATTTCAACGACAGTGTTTTTCGTCATTCTCTGCATTGGTCTACATCAAGAGGAAACAAAACCTGAAGATAGAAGGTAAAACTACTTATTTGTGTCAAGTTTCAAGCAGCTAGCACAAACCGTGTTTCATTTAGAGTTCCAACGACATCTATCAATATAGGAGAAAACGGAGTGAAACCCAAAAATTCAAACCGTTACCACAAACTAATGCTTCAACTCCGAAGAACGAAATTAGGGCATCCAAGTGGGTTTGGTGTACTGATCATTACCTGAAAGTATCATGAAGATTAAATGAAAAAATGTATTTTGAGATTTCAGGAGACTGTAGTTTTATGGAATCTTCACAACCCCTGTCAATGAAAGTGTTGTTCACCAGTTTCTGCTTAAGTCTACATCAAGAGGAACAAACCTTAAAGATAGAACGTAGAACGACTTTATTGTGTCATGTTTCAAGAAGCTAGCACAAAGCGTGTTTGATATAGATTTCCAACGACACTTATCAATATAGGAGAAAAGAGAGTGAAACCTAAATATTCAAACTGTTACTGCAAACGAATGCTTCAACCTCAAAGAACGAAATTTGGGAACCCAAATTGGATTGGTGTTCTGATCTTTACATGAAAGTATCATGATGGTTGGATCAATAATTTTTGTTGAGATTTCAGGAGACAGTAGTTTTTTGGAAGCTTGGCAACCCATTTCAACGACAGTGTTTTTCCTCATTCTCTGCACTGGAATACATCAAGAGGAAAAAAAACATAAAGATAGAAGGTAAAACTACTTCTTTGTGTCAAGTTTCAAGCAGCTAGCACAAACCGTGTTTCATTTAGAATTCCAACGACACCTATCAATATAGGAGAAAAGAGAGTGAAACCTAAATATTCAAACTGTTACTGCAAACGAATGCTTCAACCTAGAAGAACGAAATTTGGGAACCCAAGTTGGATTGGTGTTCTGATCTTTACATGAAAGTATCATGATGTTTGGATCAATAATTTTTGTTGAGATTTCAGGAGACGGTAGTTTTATGGAAGCTTGGCAACCCATTTCAACGACAGTGTTTTTCTTCATTCTCTGCATTGGTCTACATCAAGAGGAAACAAAACCTAAAGATAGAAGGTAAAGCTACTTCTTTGTGTCAAGTTTCAAGCAACTAGCACAAACCGTGTTTCATTTAGAGTTCCAACGACATCTATCAATATAGGAGAAAACGGAGTGAAACCCAGAAATTCAAACCATTACCACAAACTAATGCTTCAACTCCGAAGAACGAAATTAGGGCATCCAAGTGGGTTTGGTGTACTGATCATTACCTGAAAGTATCATGAAGATTAAATGAAAAAATGTATTTTGAGATTTCAGGAGACTGTAGTTTTATGGAAACTTCGCAACCCCTTTCAATGAAAGTGTTATTCACCAGTTTCTGCTTAAGTCTACATCAAGAGGAACAAACCTTAGAGATAGAACGTAGAACGACTTTATTGTGTCATGTTTCAAGAAGCTAGCACAACCCGTGTTTGATATAGAGTTCCAACGAAACCTATCGATATAGGAGAAAAGAGAGTGAAACCTAAATATTCAAACTGTTACTGCAAACGAATGCTTCAACCTAGAAGAACGAAATATGTGGACCCAAATTGGATTGGTGTTCTGATCTTTACATGAAAGTATCATGATGGTTGGATCAATAATTTTTGTTGAGATTTCAGGAGACAGTACTTTTTTGGAAGCTTGGCAACCCATTTCAACGACAGTTCTTTTCCTCATTCTCTGCACTGGAATACATCAAGAGGAAAAAAAACCTAAAGATAGAAGGTAAAACTACTTCTTTGTGTCAAGTTTCAAGCAGCTAGCACAAACCGTGTTTCATTTAGAGTTCCAACGACATCTATCAATATAGGAGAAAACGGAGTGAAACCCAGAAATTCAAACCATTACCACAAACTAATGCTTCAACTCCGAAGAACGGAATTAGGGCATCCAAGTGGGTTTGGTGTACTGATCATTACCTGAAAGTATCATGAAGATTAAATGAAAAAATGTATTTTGAGATTTCAGGAGACTGTAGTTTTATGGAAGCTTCGCAACCCCTTTCAATGAAAGGGTTATTCACCAGGTTCTGCTTAAGTCTACATCAAGAGGAACAAACCTTAGAGATAGAACGTAGAACGACTTTATTGTGTCATGTTTCAAGAAGCTAGCACAACCCGTGTTTGATATAGAGTTCCAACGACACCTATCAATATAGGAGAAAAGAGAGTGAAACCTAAATATTTAAACTGTTACTGCAAACGAATGCTTCAACCTAGAAGAACGAAATTTTGGAACCCAAATTGGATTGGTGTTCTGATCTTTACTTGAAAATATCATGATGGTTGGATCAATAATTTTTTTTGAGATTTCAGGAGACTGTTGTTTTTTAAGCTTGGCAACCCATTTCAACGACAGTGTTTTTCCTCATTCTCTGCATTGGTCTACATCAAGAGGAAACAAAACCTAAAGATAGAAGGTAAAACTACTTCTTTGTGTCAAGTTTCAAGCAGGTAGCACAAACCGTGTTTCATTTAGAGTTCCAACGACACCTATCAATATAGGAGAAAAGAGAGTGAAACCTAAATATTCAAACTGTTACTACAAACGAATGCTTCAACATAGAAAAACGAAATTTGGGAACCCAAATTGGATTGGTGTTCTGATATTTACATGAAAGTATCATGATGGATGGATCAATAATTTTTGTTGAGATTTCAGGAGTCAGTAGTTTTTTGGAAGCTTGGCAACCCATTTCAACGACAGTGTTTTTCCTCATTCTCTGCATTGGTCTACATCAAGAGGAAACAAAACCTGAAGATAGAAGGTAAAACTACTTATTTGTGTCAAGTTTCAAGCAGCTAGCACAAACCGTGTTTCATTTAGAGTTCCAACGACATCTATCAATATAGGAGAAAACGGAGTGAAAACCAAAAATTCAAACCGTTACCACAAACTAATGCTTCAACTCCGAAGAACGATATTAGGGCATCCAAGTGGGTTTGGTGTACTGATCGTTACCTGAAAGTATCATGAAGATTAAATGAAAAAATGTATTTTGAGATTTCAGGAGACTGTAGTTTTATGGAATCTTCACAACCCCTGTCAATGAAAGTGTTGTTCACCAGTTTCTGCTTAAGTCTACATCAAGAGGAACAAACCTTAAAGATAGAACGTAGAACGACTTTATTGTGTCATGTTTCAAGAAGCTAGCACAAAGCGTGGTTGATATAGAGTTCCAACGACACCTATCAATATAGGAGAAAAGAGAGTGAATCCTAAATATTCAAACTGTTACTGCAAACGAACGCTTCAACCTAGAAGAACGAAATTTGGGAACCCAAATTGGATTGGTGTTCTGATCTTTACATTAAAGTATCATGATGGTTGGATCAATAATTTTTGTTGAGATTTCAGGAGATGGTAGTTTTTTGGAAGCATGGCAAACCATTTCAACGACAGTGTTTTTCCTCATTCTCTGCATTGGTCTACATCAAGAGGAAACAAAACCTGAAGATAGAAGGTAAAACTACTTCTTTGTGTCTAGTTTCAAGCAGCTAGCACAAACCGTGTTTCATTTAGATTTCCAACGACATCTATCAATATAGGAGAAAACGGAGTGAAACCCAAAAATTCAAATTTTTACCACAATCTAATGCTTCAACTCCGATGAACGACATTAGGGCATCCAAGTGGGTTTGGTGTACTGTTCATTACCTGAAAGTATCATGAAGATTAAATGAAAAAATGTATTTTGAGATTTCAGGAGACTGTCGTTTTATGGAAGCTTCGCAACCCCTTTCAATGAAAGTGTTATTCACCAGTTTCTGCTTAAGTCTACATCAAGAGGAACAAACCTTAGAGATAGAACGTAGAATGACTTTATTATGTCATGTTTCAAGAAGCTAGCACATATCGTGTTTGATATAGAGTTCCAACGACACCTATCAATATAGGAGAAAAGAGAGTGAAACCTAAATATTCAAACTGTTACTGCAAACGAATGCTTCAACCTAGAAGAACGAAATTTGGGAACCCAAATTGGATTGGTGTTCTATTCTTTACATGAATGTATCATGATGGTTGGATCAATAATTTTTGTTGAGATTTCAGGAGACTCTAGTTTTTTGGAGGCTTGACAACCCATTTCAATGACAGTGATTTTCCTCATTCTCTGCATTGGTCTACATCAAGAGGAAACAAAACCTGAAGATAGAAGGTAAAACTACTTCTTTGTGTCCAGTTTCAAGCAGCTAGCACAAACCGTGTTTCATTTAGAGTTCCAACGACATCTATCAATATAGGAGAAAACGGAGTGAAACCCCAAAATTCAAACCGTTACCACAAACTAATGCTTCAACTCCGAAGAACGAAATTAGGGCATCCAAGTGGGTTTGTTGTACTGATCTTTACCTGAAAGTATCATGAAGATTAAATGAAAAAATGTATTTTGAGATTTCAGGAGACTGTAGTTTTATGGAAGCTTCGCAACCCCTTTCAATGAAAGTGTTATTCACAGTTTCTGCTTAAGTCGACATCAAGAGGAACAAACCTTAGAGATACAACGTAGAACGACTTTATTGTGTCATGTTTCAAGAAGCTAGCACAAAGCATGTTTGATATAGCGTTCCAACGACAACTATCAATATAGGAGAAAAGAGAGTGAAAACTGAATATTCAAACTGTTACTGCAAATGAATGCTTCAACCTAGAAGACCAAAATTTGGGAACCCAAATTGGATTGGTGTTCTGAATTTACATGAAAGTATCATGATGGTTGGAACAATAAATTTTGTTGAGATTTCAGGAGACGGTAGTCTTTTGGAAGCTTGGCAACCCATTTCAACGACAGTGTTTTTCCTCATTCTCTGCATTGGTCTACATCAAGAGGAAACAAAACCTAAAGATAGAAGGTAAAACTACTTCTTTGTGTCATGTTTCACGAAGCCAGCACAAAGCATGTTTGATATAGAGATCCAACGACACCTATCAATATAGGAAAAAAGAGAGTGAAACCAAAATATTCAAACTGTTACTGCAAACGAATGCTTCAACCTAGAAGAACGAAGTTTGGGAACCCATATGGATTGGTGTTCTGATCTTTACATGAAAGTATCATGATGGTTGGATCAATAATTTTTGTTGAGATTTCAGGAGACGGTAGTTTTTTGGAAGCTTGGCACCCCATTTCAACGACAGTGTTTTTCCTCATTATCTGCATTGGTCTACATCAAGGGGAAACAAAACCTAAAGATAGAAGGTAAAACTACTTCTTTGTGTCAAGTTTCAAGCAGCTAGCACAAACCGTGTTTCATTTAGAATTCCAACAACATCTATCAATATAGGAGAAAACGGAGTGAAACCCAAAAATTCAAACTGTTACCAAAACTAATGCTTCAACTCTGAAGAACGAAATTAGGGCATCCAAGTGGGTTTGGTGTACTGATCATTACCTGAAAGTATCATGAAGATTAAATGAAAAAATGTATGTTGAGATTTCAAGAAACTGTAGTTTTATGGAAGCTTCGCAACCCCTTTCAATGAAAGTGTTATTCACCAGTTTCTGCTTAAGTCTACATCAAAAGGAGCAAACCTTAGAGATAGAACGTAGAACGACTTTATTGTGTCATGTTTCAAGAAGCTCGCACAAAGCTTGTTTGATATAGAGTTCCAAGGACACCTATCCATATAGGAGAAAAGAGAGTGAAATCTAAATATTCAAACTGTTACTGCAAACGAATGCTTCAACCTAGCAGAACGAAATTTGGGAACACAAATTGGATTTTGTTCTGATCTTTACATGAAAGTATCATGATGGTTTTATCAATAATTTTTGTTGAGATTTCAGGAGACGGTAGTTTTTTGGAAGCTTGGCAACCCATTTCAACGACAGTGTTTTTCCTCATTCTCTGCATTGGTCTATATCAAGAGGAAATAAAACCTGAAGATAGAAGGTAAAACTACTTCTTTGTGTCAAGTTTCAAGCAGCTAGCAAAAACCATGTTTCATTTTGAGTTCCAACGACATCTATCAATATAGGAGAAAACGGAGTGAAACCCAAAAATTCAAACCGTTACCACAAACTGATGCTTCAACATCGAAGAACGAAATTAGGGCATCCAAGTGGGTTTGGTGTACTGATCATTACCTGAAAGTATCATAAAAATTAAATGAAAAAATGTATTTTGAGATCAGGAGACTGTAGTTTTACGGAAGCTTCGCAACCCCTTTCAATGAAAGTGTTATTCACCAGTTTCTACTTAAGTCTACATCAAGAGGAACAAACCTTAGAGATAGAACGTAGAATGACTTTATTGTGTCTTGTTTCAAGAAGCTAGCACAAAGCGTGTTTGATATTGAGTTCCAACGACACCTATCAATATAGGAGAAAAGAGAGTGAAACCTAAATATTCAAAGTGTTACTGCAAACGAATGCTTCAACCAAGAAGAACGAAATTTGGGAAGCCAAATTGGATTGGTGTTCTGATCTTTACATGAAAGTATCATGATGGTTGGATCAATAATTTTTGTTGAGATTTCGGGAGACGGTAGTTTTTTGGGAGTTTGGCAACCCATTTCAACGACAGTGTTTTACCTCATTCTCTGCATTGGTCTACATCAAGCGGAAACAAAACCTAAAGATACAAGGTAAAACTACTTCTTTGTGTCAAGTTTCAAACAGCTTGCACAAACCATGTTGCATTTAGAGTTCCAACGACATCTATCAATATAGGAGAAAACGGAGTGAAACCCAAAAATTCAAACCGTTACCACAAACTAATGCTTCAACTCCGAAGAACAAAATTAGGGCATCCAAGTGGGTTTGGTGTACTGATCATTACCTGAAAGTATCATGAAAATTAAATGAATAATGTATTTTGAGATTTCAGGAGACTGTAGTTTTATGGAAGCATCGCAACCCCTTTCAATGAAAGTGTTATTCACCAGTTTCTGCTTCAGTCTACATCAATAGGAACAAACCTTAGAGATAGAACGTAGAACGACTTTATGGTGCCATGTTTCAAGAAGCTAGCACAAAGCGTGTTTGATATAGAGTTCCAACGACACCTATAAATGTAGGAGAAAAGAGAGTGAAACTTAAATATTCAAACTGTTACTGCAAACGAATGCTTCAACCTAGAAGAACGAAATTTGGGAACCCAAATTGGATTGGTGTTCAGATCTTTACATGAATGTATCATGATGGTTGGATCAATAATTCTTGTTGAGATTTCAGGAGACGGTAGTTTTTTGGAAGCTTGGCAACCCATTTCAACAACAGTGTTTTTCCTCATTCTCTGCATTGGTCTACATCAAGAGGAAACAAAACCTGAAGATAGAAGGTAAAACTACTTCTTTGTGTCAAGTTTCAAGCAGCTAGCACAAACCCTGTTTCATTTGGAGTTCCAACGACATCTGTCAATATAGGAGAAAACTGAGTGAAACCCAAAAATTCAAACCGTTACCACAAACTAATGCTTCAACTCCGAAGAAAGAAATTAGGGCATCCAAGTGGGTTTGGTGTACTGATCATTACCTGAAAGTATCATGAAGATTAAATGAAAAAATGTATTTTGAGATTTCAGGAGACTGTAGTTTTATGGAAGCTTCGCAACCCCTACAATGAAAGTGTTATTCACCAGTTTCTGCTTCAGTCTACATCAAGAGGAACAAACCTTAGAGATAGAACGTAGAACGACTTTATTGTGTCATGTTTCAAGAAGCTAGCACAAAGCGTGCTTGATATAGAGTTCCAATGACACCTATCAATATAGGAGAAAAGAGAGTGAAACCTAAATATTCAAACTGTTACTGCAAACGAATGCTTCAACCTAGAAGAACGAAATTTGGGAACCGAAATTGGATTGGTGTTCTGATCTTTACATGAATGTATCATGATGGTTGGATCAATAATTCTTGTTGAGATTTCAGGAGACGGTAGTTTTTTGGAAGCTTGGCAACCCATTTCAACGACAGTGTTTTTACTCATTCTCTGCATTGGTCTACATCATGAGGAAACAAAACCTGAAGATAGAAGGTAAAACTACTTCTTTGTGTCAAGTTTCAAGCAGCTAGCACAAACTGTGTTTCATTTAGAGTTCCAACGACATCTGTCTATATAGGAGAAAACGGAGTGAAAACCAAAAATTCAAAACCGTTACCACAAACTAATGCTTTAATTCCGAAGAATGAAATTAAGACATCCAAGTGGGTTTGGTGTACTGATCATTACCTGAAAGTATCATGAAGATTAAATGAAAAAATGTATTTTGAGATTTCACGAGACTGTAGTTTTATGGAAGCTTCGCAACCCCTTTCAATGAAAGTGTTATTCAACAGTTTCTGCTTCAGTCTACATCAAGAGGAACAAACCTTAGAGATGGAACGTAGAACGAATTTATTGTGTCATGTTTCAAGAAGCTAGCACAAAGCGTGTTTGGTACAGAGTTCCAACGACACCTATGAATATAGGAGAAAAGAGAGTGAAACCTAAATATTCAAACTGTTACTGCAAACGAATGCTTCAACCCAGAAGAAAAACATTTGGGAACCCAAATTGGATTGGTGTTCTGATCTTTACATGAATGTATCATGATGGTTGGATCAATAATTCTTGTTGAGATTTCAGAGAGGGTACTTTTTTGGAAGCTTGGCAACCCATTTCAACGACAGTGTTTTTCCTCATTCTCTGCATTGGTCTACATGAAGAGGAAACAAAACCTGAAGATAGAAGGTAAAACTACTTCTTTGTGTCTAGTTTCAAGCAGCTAGCACAAACCGTGTTTCATTTAGAGTTCCAACGACATCTGTCAATATAGGAGAAAACGGAGTGAAACCCAAAAATTCAAACCGTTACCACAAACTAATGCTTCAACGCCGAAGAACGAAATTAGGGCATCTTACTGGCTTTGGTGTACTGATCATTACCTGAAAGTATCATGAAGATTAAATGAAAAAATGTATTTTGAGATTTCAGGAGACTGTAGTTTTATGGAAGCTTCCCAACCCCTTTCAATGAAAGTGTTATTCACCAGTTTCTGCTTAAGTCTGCATCAAGAGGAACAAACCTGAGAGATAGAATGTAGAACGACTTTATTGTGTCATGTTTCAAGAAGCTAGCACAAAACGTGTTTGATATAGAGTTCCAACGACACCTATCAATATAGGAGAAAAGAGAGTGAAACCTAAATATTCAAACTGTTACTGCAAACGAATGCTTCAACCTAGAAGAACGAAATTTGGGAACCCAAATTGGATTGGTGTTCTGATCTTTACATGAAAGTATCATGATGGTTGGATCAATAATTCTTGTTGAGATTTCAGGAGACGGTAGTTTTTTGGAAGCTTGGCAACCCATTTCAACGACAGTGTTTTTACTCATTCTCTGCATTGGTCTACATCATGAGGAAACAAAACCTGAAGATAGAAGGTAAAACTACTTCTTTGTGTCAAGTTTTAAGCAGCTAGCACAAACCGTGTTTCATTTAGAGTTCCAACGACATCTGTCAATATAGGAGAAAACGGAGTGAAACCCAAAAATTCAAACCGTTACCACAAACTAATGCTTCAACTCCGAAGAACGAAATTAGGGCATCCAAGTAGGTTTGGTGTACTGATCATTACCTGAAAGTATCATGAAGATTAAATGAAAAAATGTATTTTGAGATTTCAGGAGACTGTAGTTTTATGGAAGCTTCGCAACCCCTTTCAATGAAAGTGTTATTCACCAGTTTCTGATTAAGTCTACATCAAGAGGAACAAACCTTAGAGATAGAACCTAGAACGACTTTATTGTGTCATGTTTCAAGAAGCTAGCACAAAACGTGTTTGATATAGAGTTCCAACGACACCTATCAATGTAGGAGAAAAGAGAGTGAAACCTAAATATTCAAACTGTTACTGCAAACGAATGCTTCAACCTAGAACAACGAAATTTGGGAACCCAAATTGGATTGGTGTTCTGATATTTACATGAATGTATCATGATGGTTGGATCAATAATTCTTTTTGAGATTTCAGGAGACGGTAGTTTTTTGGAAGCTTGGCAACCCGTTTCAATGACAGTGTTTTTCCTCATTCTCTGCATTGGTCTACATCAAGAGGAAACAAAACCTGAATATAGAAGGTAAAACTACTTCTTTGTGTCAAGTTTCAAGCAGCTAGCACAAACCGTGTTTCATTTAGAGTTCCAACGACATCTGTCAATATAGGAGAAAACGGAGTGAAACCCAAAATTTCAAACCGTTACCACAAACTAATGCTTCAACTCCGAAGAAAGAAATTAGGGCATCCAAGTGGGTTTGGTGTACTGATCATTACCTGAAAGTATCATGATGATTAAATGAAAAAATGTATTTTGAGATTTCAGGAGACTGTAGTTTTATGGAAGCTTCGCAACCACTTTCAATGAAAGTGTTATTCAAGGGTTTCTGCTTAAGTCTACATCAAGAGGAACAAACCTTAGAGATAGAACGTAGAACGGCTTTATGGTGTCATGTTTCAAGAAGCTAGCACAAAACGTGTTTGATATAGAGTTCCAACGACACCTATCAATATAGGAGAAAAGAGAGTGAAACCTAAATATTCAAACTGTTACTGCAAACGAATGCTTCAACCTAGAAGAACGAAATTTGGGAAACCAAATTGGATTGGTGTTCTGATCTTTACATGAAAGTATCATGATGGTTGGATCAATAATTCTTGTTGAGATTTCAGGAGACGGTAGTTTTTTGGAAGCTTGGCAATCCATTTCAACGACAGTGTTTTTCCTCATTCTCTGCATTGGTCTACATCATGAGGAAACAAAACCTGAAGATAGAAGGTAAAACTACTTCTTTGTGTCAAGTTTCAAGCAGCTAGCACAAACCGTGTTTCATTTAGAGTTCCAACGACATCTGTCAATATAGTAGAAAACGGAGTGAAACCCAAAAATTCAAACCGTTACCACAAACTAATGCTTCAACTCCGAAGAACGAAATTAGGGCATCCAAGTGGGTTTGGTGTACTGATCATTACCTGAAAGTATCATGAAGATTAAATGAAAAAATGTATTTTGAGATTTCAGGAGACTGTAGTTTTATGGAAGCTTCGCAACCCCTTTCAATGAAAGTGTTATTCACCAGTTTCTGCTTAAGTCTACATCAAGAGGAACAAACCTTAGAGATAGAACCTAGAACGACTTTATTGTGTCATGTTTCAAGAAGCTAGCACAAAACGTGTTTGATATAGAGTTCCAACGACACCTATCAATGTAGGAGAAAAGAGAGTGAAACCTAAATATTCAAACTGTTACTGCAAACGAATGCTTCAACCTAGAACAACGAAATTTGGAACCCAAATTGGATTGGTGTTCTGATATTTACATGAATGTATCATGATGGTTGGATCAATAATTCTTTTTGAGATTTCAGGAGACGGTAGTTTTTTGGAAGCTTGGCAACCCGTTTCAACGACAGTGTTTTTCCTCATTCTCTGCATTGGTCTACATCAAGAGGAAACAAAACCTGAATATAGAAGGTAAAACTACTTCTTTGTGTCAAGTTTCAAGCAGCTAGCACAAACCGTGTTTCATTTAGAGTTCCAACGACATCTGTCAATATAGGAGAAAACGGAGTGAAACCCAAAATTTCAAACCGTTACCACAAACTAATGCTTCAACTCCGAAGAAAGAAATTAGGGCATCCAAGTGGGTTTGGTGTACTGATCATTACCTGAAAGTATCATGAAGATTAAATGAAAAAATGTATTTTGAGATTTCAGGAGACTGTAGTTTTATGGAAGCTTCGCAACCCCTTTCAATGAAAGTGTTATTCACCAGTTTCTGCTTAAGTCTACATCAAGAGGAACAAACCTTAGAGATAGAACCTAGAACGACTTTATTGTGTCATGTTTCAAGAAGCTAGCACAAAACGTGTTTGATACAGAGTTCCAACGACACCAATCAATATAGGAGAAAAGAGAGTGAAACCTAAATATTCAAACTGTTACTGCAAACGAATGCTTCAACCTAGAACAACGAAATTTGGGAACCCAAATTGGATTGGTGTTCTGATCTTTACATGAAAGTATCATGATGGTTGGATCAATAATTCTTGTTGAGATTTCAGGAGACGGTAGTTTTTTGGAAGCTTGGCAACCCATTTCAACGACAGTGTTTTTCCTCATTCTCTGCATTCGTCTACATCAAGAGGAAACAAAACCTGAAGATAGAAGGTAAAACTACTTCTTTGTTCAAGTTTCAAGCAGCTAGCACAAACCCTGTTTCATTTAGAGTTCCAACGACATCTGTCAATATAGGAGAAAACGGAGTGAAACCCAAAAATTCAAACCGTTACCACGAACTAATGCTTCAACTCCGAAGAACGAAATTAGGGCATCCAAGTGGGTTTGGTGTACTGATCATTACCTGAAAGTATCATGAAGATTAAATGAAAAAATGTATTTTGAGATTTCAGGAGACTGTAGTTTTATGGAAACTTCGCAACCCCTTTCAATGAAAGTATTATTCACCAGTCTCTGCTTCAGTCTACATCAAGAGGAACAAACCTTAGAGATGGAACGTAGAACGAATTTATTGTGTCATGTTTCAAGAAGCTTGCACAAAGCGTGTTTGATATAGAGTTCCAACGACACCTATCCATATAGGAGAAAAGAGAGTGAAACCTAAATATTCACACTGTTACTGCAAACGAGTGCTTCAACCTAGAAGAACGAAATTTGGGAACCCAAATTGCATTGGTGTTCTGATCTTTACATGAATGTATCATGATGGTTGGATCAATAATTCTTGTTGAGATTTCAGGAGACTTTAGTTTTTTGGAAGCTTGGCAACCCATTTCAACGACAGTGTTTTTCCTCATTCTCTGCATTGGTCTACATCAAGAGGAAACAAAACCTGAAGATAGAAGGTAAAACTACTTCTTTGTGTCAAGTTTCAAGCAGCTAGCACAAACCGTGTTTCATTTAGAGTTCCAACGACATCTGTCAATATAGGAGAAAACGGAGTGAAACCCAAAAATTCAAACCGTTACCACGAACTAATGCTTCAACTCCGAAGAACGAAATTAGGGCATCCAAGTGGGTTTGGTGTACTGATCATTACCTGAAAGTATCATGAAGATCAAATGAAAAAATGTATTTTGAGATTTCAGGAGACTGTAGTTTTAGGGAAGCTTCGCAACCCCTTTCAATGAAAGTGTTATTCACCAGTTTCTGCTTCAGTCTACATCAAGAGGAACAAACCTTAGAGATAGAACGTAGAACGACTTTCTTGTGTCATGTTTCAAGAAGCTAGCACAAAGCAAGTTTGATATAGAGTTCCAACGACACCTATCCATATAGTAGAAAAGAGAGTGAAACCTAAATATTCACACTGTTACTGCAAACGAATGCTTCAACCTGGAATAACGAAATTTGGAAACCCACATGCATTGGTGTTCTGATCTTTACATGAATGTATCATGATGGTTGGATCAATAATTCTTGTTGAGATTTCAGGAGACGGTAGTTTTTTGGAAGCTTGGCAACCCATTTCAACGACAGTGTTTTTCCTCATTCTCTGCATTGGTCTACATCATGAGGAAACAAAACCTGAAGATAGAAGGTAAAACTACTTCTTTGTGTCAAGTTTCAAGCAGCTAGCACAAACCGTGTTTCATTTAGAGTTCCAACGACATCTGTCAATATAGGAGAAAACGGAGTGAAACCCAAAAATTCAAACCGTTACCACAAACTAATGCTTCAACTCCGAAGAACGAAATTAGGGCATCCAAGTGGGTTTGGTGTACTGATCATGACCTGAAAGTATCATGAAGATTAAATGAAAAAATGTATTTTGAGATTTCAGGAGACTGTAGTTTTATGGAAGCTTCGCAACCCCTTTCAATGAAAGTGTTATTCACCAGTTTCTGCTTAAGTCTACATCAAGAGGAACAAACCTTAGAGATAGAACCTAGAACGACTTTATTGTGTCATGTTTCAAGAAGCTAGCACAAAACGTGTTTGATATAGAGTTCCAACGACACCTATCAATGTAGGAGAAAAGAGAGTGAAACCTAAATATTCAAACTGTTACTGCAAACGAATGCTTCAACCTAGAACAACGAAATTTGGAACCCAAATTGGATTGGTGTTCTGATATTTACATGAATGTATCATGATGGTTGGATCAATAATTCTTGTTGAGATTTCAGGAGACGGTAGTTTTTTGGAAGCTTGGCAACCCATTTCAACGACAGTGTTTTTCCTCATTCTCTGCAATGGTCTACATCATGAGGAAACAAAACCTGAAGATAGAAGGTAAAACTACTTCTTTGTGTCAAGTTTCAAGCAGCTAGCACAAACCGTGTTTCATTTAGAGTTCCAACGACATCTGTCAATATAGGAGAAATCGGAGTGAAACCCAAAAATTCAAACCGTTACCACAAACTAATGCTTCAACTCCGAAGAACGAAATTAGGGCATCCAAGTGGGTTTGGTGTACTGATCATTACCTGAAAGTATCATGAAGATTAAATGAAAAAATGTATTTTGAGATTTCAGGAGACTGTAGTTTTATGGAAGCTTCGCAACCCCTTTCAATGAAAGTGTTATTCACCAGTTTCTGCTTAAGTCTACATCAAGAGGAACAAACCTTAGAGATAGAACCTAGAACGACTTTATTGTGTCATGTTTCAAGAAGCTAGCACAAAACGTGTTTGATACAGAGTTCCAACGACACCAATCAATATAGGAGAAAAGAGAGTGAAACCTAAATATTCAAACTGTTACTGCAAACGAATGCTTCAACCTAGAACAACGAAATTTGGGAACCCAAATTGGATTGGTGTTCTGATCTTTACATGAAAGTATCATGATGGTTGGATCAATAATTCTTGTTGAGATTTCAGGAGACGGTAGTTTTTTGGAAGCTTGGCAACCCATTTCAACGACAGTGTTTTTCCTCATTCTCTGCATTCGTCTACATCAAGAGGAAACAAAACCTGAAGATAGAAGGTAAAACTACTTCTTTGTTCAAGTTTCAAGCAGCTAGCACAAACCCTGTTTCATTTAGAGTTCAAACGACATCTGTCAATATAGGAGAAAACGGAGTGAAACCCAAAAATTCAAACCGCTACCACGAACTAATGCTTCAACTCCGAAGAACAAAATTAGGGCATCCAAGTGGGTTTGGTGTACTGATCATTACCTGAAAGTATCATGAAGATTAAATGAAAAAATGTATTTTGAGATTTCAGGAGACTGTAGTTTTATGGAAACTTCGCAACCCCTTTCAATGAAAGTATTATTCACCAGTCTCTGCTTCAGTCTACATCAAGAGGAACAAACCTTAGAGATGGAACGTAGAACGACTTTATTGTGTCATGTTTCAAGAAGCTAACACAAAGCGTGTTTGACATAGAGTTCCAGCGACACCTATCAATATAGGAGAAAAGAGAATGAAACCTTAATATTCAAACTGTTACTGCAAACGAATGCTTCAACCTAGAAGAACGAAATTTGGGAACCCAAATTGCATTGGTGTTCTGATCTTTACATGAAAGTATCATGATGGTTGGATCAATAATTCTTGTTGAGATTTCAGGAGACTGTAGTTTTTTGGAAGCCTGCCAACCCATTTCAACGACAGTGTTTTTCCTCATTCTCTGCATTGGTCTACATCAGGAGGAAACAAAACCTGAAGATAGAAGGTAAAACTACTTCTTTGTGT
Organism: Callospermophilus lateralis; assembly: GCF_048772815.1. Lineage (NCBI taxonomy): Eukaryota > Metazoa > Chordata > Mammalia > Rodentia > Sciuridae > Callospermophilus > Callospermophilus lateralis. Next base: position 34,996,500 of record NC_135311.1, on the reverse strand, counting down.
CAAGTTTCAAGCAGCTAGCACAAACCGTGTTTCATTTAGAGTTCCAACGACATCTGTCAATATAGGAGAAAACGGAGTGAAACCCAAAAATTCAAACCGTTACCACAAACTAATGCTTCAACTCCGAAGAACGAAATTAGGGCATCCAAGTGGGTTTGGTGTACTGATCATTACCTGAAAGTATCATGAAGATTAAATGAAAAAATGTATTTTGTGATTTCAGGAGACTGTAGTTTTATGGAAGCTTCGCAACCCCTTTCAATGAAATTGTTATTCACCAGTTTCTGCTTCAGTCTACATCAAGAGGAACAAACCTTAGAGATGGAACGTAGAACGACTTTATTGTGTCATGTTTCAAGAAGCTAACACAAAGCGTGTTTGACATAGAGTTCCAGCGACACCTATCAATATAGGAGAAAAGAGAATGAAACCTAAATATTCAAACTGTTACTGCAAACGAATGCTTCAACCTAGAAGAACGAAATTTGGGAACACAAATTGCATTGGTGTTCTGATCTTTACATGAAAGTATCATGATGGTTGGATCAATAATTCTTGTTGAGATTTCAGGAGACGGTAGTTTTTTGGAAGCCTGCCAACCCATTTCAACGACAGTGTTTTTCCTCATTCTCTGCATTGGTGTACATCAAGAGGAAACAAAACCTGAAGATAGAAGGTAAAACTACTAGTTTGTGTCAAGTTTCAAGCAGCTAGCACAAACCGTGTGTCATTTAGAGTTCCAACGACATCTGTCAATATAGGAGAAAACGGAGTGAAACCCAAAAATTCAAACCGTTACCACAAACTAATGCTTCAACTCCGAAGAACGAAATTAGGGCATCCAAGTGGGTTTGGTGTACTGATCATTACCTGAAAGTATCATGAAGATTAAATGAAAAAATGTATTTTGAGATTTCAGGAGACTGTAGTTTTATGGAAGCTTCGCAACCCCTTTCAATGAAAGTGTTATTCACCAGTTTCTGCTTCAGTCTGCATCAAGAGGAAAAAACCTGAGAGATAGAACGTAGAACGAATTTATTGTGTCATGTTTCAAGAAGCTATCACAACACGTGTTTGATATAGAGTTCCAACGACACCTATTCATATAGGAGAAAAGGGAGTGAAACCTAAATATTCACACTGTTACTGCAAACGAATGCTTCAACCTAGAAGAACGAAATTTGGGAACCCAAATTGGATTGGTGTTCTGATCTTTATATGAATGTATCATGATGGTTGGATCAATAATTCTTGTTGAGATTTCAGGAGACGGTAGTTTTTTGGAAGCTTGGCAACCCATTTCAACGACAGTGTTTTTCCTCATTCTCTGCATTGGTCTACATCAAGAGGAAACAAAACTGAAGATAGAAGGTAAAACTACTTCTTTGTGTCAAGTTTCAAGCAGCTAGCACAAACCCTGTTTCATTTAGTGTTCCAACGACATCTGTCAATATATGAGAAAACGGAGTGAAACCCAAAAATTCAAACCGTTACCACAAACTAATGCTTCAACTCCGAAGAACGAAATTAGGGCATCCAAGTGGGTTTGGTGTACTGATCATTACCTGAAAGTATCATGAAGATTAAATGAAAAAATGTATTTTGAGATTTCAGGAGACTGTAGTTTTATGGAAGCTTCGCAACCCCTTTCAATGAAAGTGTTATTCAAGAGTTTCTGCTTAAGTCTACATCAAGAGGAACAAACCTTAGAGATAGAACGTAGAACGACTTTATTGTGTCATGTTTCAAGAAGCTAGCACAACCCGTGTTTGATATAGAGTTCCAACGACACCTATCTATATAGGAGAAAAGAGAGTGAAACCTAAATATTCACACTGTTACTGCAAACGAATGCTTCAACCTAGAAGAACGAAATTTGGGAACCCAAATTGGATTGGTGTTCTGATCTTCATATGAATGTATCATGATGGTTGGATCAATAATTCTTGTTGAGATTTCAGGAGATGGTAGTTTTTTGGAAGCTTGGCAACCCATTTCAACGACAGTGTTTTTCCTCATTCTCTGCATTGGTCTACATCAAGAGGAAACAAAACCTGAAGATAGAAGGTAAAACTACTTCTTTGTGTCAAGTTTCAAGCAGCTAGCACAAACCGTGTTTCATTTAGAGTTCCAACGACATCTGTCAATATAGGAGAAAACGGAGTGAAACCCAAAAATTCAAACCGTTTCCACAAACTAATGCTTCAACTCCGAAGAACGAAATTAGGGCATCCAAGTGGGTTTGGTGTACTGATCATTACCTGAAAGTATCATGAAGATTAAATGAAAAAATGTATTTTGAGATTTCAGGAGACTGTAGTTTTATGGAAGCTTCGCAACCCCTTTCAATGAAATTGTTATTCACCAGTTTCTGCTTCAGTCTACATCAAGAGGAACAAACCTTAGAGATAGAACGTAGAACGACTTTATTGTGTCATGTTTCAAGAAGCTAACACAAAGCGTGTTTGACATAGAGTTCCAGCGACACCTATCAATATAGGAGAAAAGAGAATGAAACCTAAATATTCAAACTGTTACTGCAAACGAATGCTTCAAACTAGAAGAACGAAATTTGGGAACACAAATTGCATTGGTGTTCTGACCTTTACATGAAAGTATCATGATGGTTGGACCAATAATTCTTGTTGAGATTTCAGGAGACGGTAGTTTTTTGGAAGCCTGCCAACCCATTTCAACGACAGTGTTTTTCCTCATTCTCTGCATTGGTCTACATGAAGAGGAAACAAAACCTGAAGATAGAAGGTAAAACTACTTGTTTGTGTCAAGTTTCAAGCAGCTAGCACAAACCGTGTGTCATTTAGAGTTCCAACGACATCTGTCAATATAGGAGAAAACGGAGTGAAACCCAAAAATTCAAACCGTTACCACAAACTAATGCTTCAACTCCGAAGAACGAAATTAGGGCATACAAGTGGGTTTGGTGTACTGATCATTACCTGAAAGTATCATGAAGATTAAATGAAAAAATGTATTTTGAGATTTCAGGAGACTGTAGTTTTATGGACGCTTCGCAACCCCTTTCAATGAAAGTGTTATTCACCAGTTTCTGCTTAAGTCTACATCAAGAGGAACAAACATTAGAGATAGAACGTAGAACGACTTTATTGTGTCAGGTTTCAAGAAGCTAGAACAAAGCGTGTTTGATATACAGTTCCAACGACACCTATCAATATAGGAGAAAAGAGAGTGAAACCTAAATATTCAAACTGTTACTGCAAACGAATGCTTCAACCTAGAACAATGAAATTTGGGAACCCAAATTGGATTGGTGTTCTGATATTTACATGAAAGTATCATGATGGTTGGATCAATAATTCTTGTTGAGATTTCAGGAGACGGTAGTTTTTTGGAAGCTTGGCAACCCATTTCAACGACAGTGTTTTTCCTCATTCTCTGCATTGGTCTACATCAAGAGGAAACAAAACTGAAGATAGAAGGTAAAACTACTTCTTTGTGTCAAGTTTCAAGTAGCTAGCACAAACCCTGTTTCATTTAGAGTTCCAACGACATCTGTCAATATATGAGAAAACGGAGTGAAACCCAAAAATTCAAACCGTTACCACAAACTAATGCTTCAACTCCGAAAAACGAAATTAGGGCATCCATGTGGGTTTGGTGTACTGATCATTACCTGAAAGTATCATGAAGATTAAATGAAAAAATGTATTTTTAGATTTCAGGAGACTGTAGTTTTATATAAGCTTCGCAACCCCTTTCAATGAAAGTGTTATTCAAGAGTTTCTGATTAAGTCTACATCAAGAGGAACAAACCTTAGAGATAGAACGTAGAACGACTTTATTGTGCCATGTTTCAAGAAGCTAGCACAAAGCGTGTTTGATATAGAGTTCCAACGACACCTATCAATGTAGGAGAATAGAGAGTGAAACCTAATATTCAAACTGTTACTGCAAACGAATGCTTCAACCTAGAAGAACGAAATTTGGGAACCCAAATTGCATTGGTGTTCTGATCTTTACATGAATGTATCATGATGGTTGGATCAATAATTCTTGTTGAGATTTCAGGAGACGGTAGTTTTTTGGAAGCTTGGCAACCCATATCAACGACAGAGTTTTTCCTCATTCTCTCCATTGGTCTACATCAAGAGGAAACAAAACCTGAAGATAGAAGGTAAAACTACTTCTTTGTGTCAAGTTTCAAGCAGCTAGCACAAACCGTGTTTCATTTAGAGTTCCAACGACATCTGTCAATATAGGGGAAAACGGAGTGAAACCCAAAAATTCAAACCATTACCACAAACTAATGCTTCAACTCCGAAGAACGAAATTAGGGCATCCAAGTGGGTTTGGTGTACTGATCATTACCTGAAAGTATCATGAAGATTAAATGAAAAAATGTATTTTGAGATTTCAGGAGACTGTAGTTTTATGGAAGCTTCGCAACCCCTTTCAATGAAAGTGTTAGTCACCAGTTTCTGCTTCAGTCTACATCAAGAGGAACAAACCTTAGAGATGGAACTTAGAATGAATTCATTGTGTCAGGTTTCAAGAAGCTAGCACTAAGCGTGTTTGATATAGAGTTCCAACGACACCTATCCATATAGGAGAAAAGAGAGTGAAAGCTAAATATTCACACTGTTACTGCAAACGAATGCTTCAACCTAGAAGAACGAAATTTGGGAACCCAAATTGCATTGGTGTTCTGATCTTTACATGAAAGTATCATGATGGTTGGATCAATAATTCTTGTTGAGATTTCAGGAGACGGTAGTTTTTTGGAAGCTTGGCAACACATTTCAACGACAGTGTTTTTCCTCATTCTCTGCATTGGTCTACATCAAGAGGAAACAAAACCTGAAGATAGAAGGTAAAACTACTTCTTTGTGTCAAGTTTCAAGCAGCTAGCACAAACCATGTTTCATTTAGACTTCCAACGACATCTGTCAATATAGGAGAAAACGGAGTGAAACCCAAAAATTCAAACCGTTACCACAAACAAATGCTTCAACTCCGAAGAACGAAATTAGGGCATCCAAGTGGGTTTGGTGTACTGATCATTACCTGAAGTATCATGAAGATTAAATGAAAAAATGTATTTTGAGATTTCAGGAGACTGTAGTTTTATGGAAGCTTCGCAACCCCTTTCAATGAAAGTGTTATTCACCAGTTTCTGCTTAAGTCTACATCAAGAGGAACAAACCTTAGAGATAGAACGTAGAACGACTTTATTGTGTCAGGTTTCAAGAAGCTAGCACAAAACGTGTTTGATATAGAGTTCCAACGACACCTATCAATATAGGAGAAAAGAGAGTGAAACCTAAATATTCAAACTGTTACTGCAAACGAATGCTTCAACCTAGAACAATGAAATTTGGGAACCCAAATTGGATTGCTGTTCTGATATTTACATGAAAGTATCATGATGGTTGGATCAATAATTCTTGTTGAGATTTCAGGAGACGGTAGTTTTTTGGAAGCTTGGCAACCCATTTCAACAACAGTGTTTTTCCTCATTCTCTGCATTGGTCTACATCAAGAGGAAACAAAACTGAAGATAGAAGGTAAAACTACTTCTTTGTGTCAAGTTTCAAGCAGCTAGCACAAACCCTGTTTCATTTAGAGTTCCAACGACATCTGTCAATATATGAGAAAACGGAGTGAAACCCAAAAATTCAAACCGTTACCACAAACTAATGCTCAACTCCGAAAAACGAAATTTTAGGGCATCCAAGTGGGTTTGGTGTACTGATCATTACCTGAAAGTATCATGAAGATTAAATGAAAAAATGTATTTTTAGATTTCAGGAGACTGTAGTTTTATGGAAGCTTCGCAACCCCTTTCAATGAAAGTGTTATTCAAGAGTTTCTGCTTAAGTCTACATCAAGAGGAACAAACCTTAGAGATAGAACGTAGAACGACTTTATTGTGTCATGTTTCAAGAAGCTAGCACAAAACGTGTTTGATATAGAGTTCCAACGACACCTATTCATATAGGAGAAAAGAGAGTGAAACCTAAATATTCACACTGTTACTGCAAACGAATGCTTCAACCTAGAAGAACGAAATTTGGGAACCCAAATTGGATTGGTGTTCTGATCTTTACATGAATGTATCATGATGGTTGGATCAATAATTCTTGTTGAGATTTCAGGAGACGGTAGTTTTTTGGAAGCTTGGCAACCCATTTCAACGACAGTGTTTTTCCTCATTCTCTGCATTGGTCTACATCAACAGGAAACAAAACCTGAAGATAGAAGGTAAAACTACTTCTTTGTGTCAAGTTTCAAGCAGCTAGCACAAACCGTGTTTCATTTAGAGTTCCAACGACATCTGTCAATATAGGAGAAAACGGAGTGAAACCCAAAAATTCAAACCGTTTCCACAAACTAATGCTTCAACTCCGAAGAACGAAATTAGGGCATCCAAGTGGGTTTGGTGTACTGATCATGACCTGAAAGTATCATGAAGATTAAATGAAAAAATGTATTTTGAGATTTCAGGAGACTGTAGTTTTATGGAAGCTTCGCAACCCCTTTCAATGAAATTGTTATTCACCAGTTTCTGCTTCAGTCTACATCAAGAGGAACAAACCTTAGAGATAGAACGTAGAACGACTTTATTGTGTCATGTTTCAAGAAGCTAACACAAAGCGTGTTTGACATAGAGTTCCAGCGACACCTATCAATATAGGAGAAAAGAGAATGAAACCTAAATATTCAAACTGTTACTGGAAACGAATGCTTCAAACTAGAAGAACGAAATTTGGGAACCCAAATTGGATTGGTGTTCTGATCTTTACATGAATGTATCATGATGGTTGGATCAATAATTCTTGTTGAGATTTCAGGAGACGGTAGTTTTTTGGAAGCTTGGCAACCCATATCAACGACAGAGTTTTTCCTCATTCTCTCCATTGGTCTACATCAAGAGGAAACAAAACCTGAAGATAGAAGGTAAAACTACTTCTTTGTGTCAAGTTTCAAGCAGCTAGCACAAACCGTGTTTCATTTAGAGTTCCAATGACATCTATCAATATAGGAGAAAATGGAGTGAAACCCAAAAATTCAAACCATTACCACAAAGTAATGCTTCAACTCTGAAGAACGAAATTAGGGCATCCAAGTGGTTTTGGTGTACTGATCATTACCTGAAAGTATCATGAAGATTAAATGAAAAAATGTATTTTGAGATTTCAGGAGACTGTAGTTTTATGGAAGCTTCACAACCCCTTTCAATGAAAGTGTAATTCACCAGTTTCTGCCGCAGTCTCTCGGCTGGGCACAAATCACGAGTCTCCACACAGCTTGTAGATTCAAACAGCAATTCTTTATTCCCGAACTCACACCGGCCGTCTACAAACACGTTCTGGGGGAATCCACGTTCTCTGCCCAAATCCACTCTCTCAAATCCACTCCTGCCTAAATCCACTCCGCATGGGCTTCTGTCTTCCAAAATATACTGTCTGACCCTAAGCACTCAAGAGGAACTCAGCAGCAGGATACGCCCTATTCCAAAAGAGGAACACCCTAATCTCCTATTACTAAACCGCCCTATTCTAAAGGGGAAACACCCTACTCTCCTATTATGCTAAACTGCCCTATTCTAAAGGGGGAACACCCTAAACATGGATCCTGCCCTGGTCCTTGAGCAAGGTCACCTTTCAGAAGTCCTTCCACTAGACAGCATGGGAGTAAGCTGGCAAGGAATTTGTCATACCTACTTGGCTGATGGCTCCCAGCATCTCCCCCCTTCTGATTAATTAAACAACAAGTAATGTGGCTTAAGGACCGTGCCTGGTAGGTTGTCCAGTTCAACATATGGCTCTTACCCGTCATTGGAAAACTGACCTTTAGGCAACTGACCTTTAGGCGTCAGCCTCCTGTCTTAGGTTGATACCATTGCAATTGGATCATACCCGTCACTGACTGCCGGTCCAGCATATAGCCATTGGCCCCCAAATTTAGACCATCACTAGCAGAAGGGAGGAGGATACAGAAATGCCACGACACCAAGCCAATTGACAGTTCCTTTGGAAAAATTGCATCATTGGTGACACCATCAGCAAAGATCACTGGTGACACCATCAGCAAAGATATGCCAGCATTACCACAATTTGCTGCACTAAACGTAGTTACATAGTCCAGGCAAGTTCTGTAAGCAGTTCAAAGGGGAGGAATCTATCAATCTGTCCGTCTCCTCCCAAAGTCCGTTTCCTCCCAAAGTAAGTTGACTCCTTGATTGAGCATACTTGTTGAGTTATATTCATTGGGATGAAGATAGGAATTCTGGCAATGATGCTAAAAAGACATTAACCTGAAAAGAATTATTAAATATAATGAAAAGGAAAGGTGAAAGTAAACAAACAGATCTGTTAACCTCCTTAAAAAACAATCCTTAACAGCTGTTTACCTGATTTAAATTAGTAAACAAGCAGATATGTTAAGCACCTTTAAAAACAATCTTTAACAGCTGTTTACCTAATTTAAATTAAGCCATTTAAATCACGTGAATAAAAAAAAATAATAATAATTTGGATCCATTTTCTCATGAGCGCTCCTCATATATAAAATACGCACACACAGACATACAACACAAAACACAAATGTGCAAACAAACGTACAACATATAAGATAATAATAAAGGCCTTGTAGCTTTACCTAGGTGAAATCTCCATTGCAATGTTTAAAAACTCTATAGTCAAAAAATAAAACTGATCAGAAAAACATTAACCTAGGTTTGTATGAGCTCAAAAAATAAAAATAGAACCTTATGATGTGGAAAAATGCAATAATAAAATAGATATTGAAAAAAGCATCCTTGTTAATCACTGTTGCAGATGTAAGAATGGCCAAGCTGGAGTTCTGGATATCAGCTGTTATGGATTTCAGTCAAATCATCTTCTTTTCGATTCGTAGAAATTGCTTTAGTTAGTCTTTCTGGAATCCAAATCGGCTGCTGTTCTCCCTGTGGAAACACACAAACAGAGCCCCGACTCCAGACAATCACTGGGTCTGGACCTTTCCATTGTCCTGTTAGAATATCTTTCCAAAGAACTTTAGGCTTATGCACATTTTTTGGATACATATGCCTTTCCGCAGCACTAAGTCCTGATGAATCCAAATTTAAAAAGTTTAGGGTAAAAAGTGTTATTTTAAGTTTATCTTTGGGGGATATATACCCCTTTCCAATTCCCTCTTTTTGTTTTAGTAAGTACGTTTTAATAGTTTGATGAGCTCTTTCAACTATGCCTTGTCCCTGTGGATTGTATGGAATTCCTGTTATATGAGTAATACCAAATGATGAGCAAAATTGTTTAAAAGAGGTAGAGGTATAGCCAGGACCGTTATCAGTTTTTAACTGTTTAGGAATGCCCACAGTGGCAAAATTTTGTAAGCAATGAGCTATAACATCTTTAGTTTTTTCTCCGGCATGAAGGGAGCCCATCAAAAATCCGGAAGAAGTATCAACTGTAACATGTAAATATTTTAATTTTCCAAATTCTGGCAAGTGTGTGACGTCCATCTGCCAAATATGGTTAGGTATCAGTCCTCTAGGATTGACGCCAAGATTAACTTGTGGTAAAAAGGTCACACAATTTTGACATTGTTTTATTATATGTCTGGCTTGTTCCTTAGTTATTTTAAAACGCTTTTGTAAAGTATTAGCATTAACATGGAATTTTTTATGAAAATTCGTAGCTTCTTCTAGTGTAGAGAAAATATGTATGTCATGTGTAGTTTTATCTGCTAAATCATTGCCCAAACTAAGGGCTCCAGGCAATCCTGTATGTGCTCTAATATGTCCTATAAAGAATGGATCTTTTCTGTCCCAGATTAGACTTTGTATAGTGGAAAACAAAGAGAAAACAGTAGAAGAAGGGGAAATCCTACCAGCATCTTCAAGAGATACTATAGCATTAACTACATACTGACTATCAGAAAATAAATTAAATACAGAATCTTTAAACATTAAAAAGGCTTGTAATACTGCATTAAGCTCTACCTTTTGAGCTGATTGTTTGGGTACTAAAAATGTAAAAGTTTGATCAGGGGTAACTACTGCTGCTGTACCATTATTTGACCCATCAGTGAATATATTTGGAGCATTCATGATAGGGGTTTTTCTTGTCATTTTTGGAAAAACTACAGGATGCTTAGACCAAAAAGACAACAAAGGATTAGATGGTAAGTGATTATCAAATGAAACATTAGATTTACACATGATTATTGCCCAAGTATTTAACTCATTAGCTAACTCATCAATTTGATCCATAGTATATGGAGTAATAATTTTATTGGGAGAAATTCCAAACACTCCCTTCGCTGCTTTTATTCCTTTGAGTATTAATTGTCCTACAGCCTCAGGATACCTAGTAAGAATAGTGTTAGGAGAATAAGATAAATGTATCCACAATAATGGACCTTCTTGCCAAAATACTCCTGTAGGAATATTTTTTGTTGGTAGTACAATAAATAATAAAGGCAAACTTATATCAATTCTATCCAAATGTATATTTTCCATATATGTTTCAATAATTTTCAATGCCTTTCTTGCTTCAGGAGTTAACATGCGAGGTGAGTTTGGATCTGATGGACCTTTTAGAATATCAAATAAAGGTCCCAACTCTCCTGTTGGTATGCCTAGATAAGGCCTTATCCAATTTATGTCTCCCAATAACTTTTGAAAGTCGTTAAGTGACTTGAGTTGATCTACTCGTATTTGAATTTTTGGTGGACGGACCATGGTTGAGGATAATAGAACTCCTAAATAATTAATTGGAAAATTTAATTGTACTTTATCTATTGCTATCTCTAGATTATAATTTTTTAATAAGTTTGTAAGTGTGGCATAACATTCCAGCAATATGTTTTTATCTTTATGTGCCAATAATACATCATCCATATAGTGAAATATTTGTAGTTCAGGATTTTGATTTCTAAGTGGCTGGATTGCTTTATTAACATATATTTGACACATAGTTGGACTGTTAGCCATCCCTTGAGGGAGTACTTTCCATTCATATCTCTGATCAGGACCTTCATGATTTAATGCAGGGATAGTAAATGCAAAACGTGGACTATCCTCGGGATGAATTGGAATTGAAAAAAAACAATCTTTAATATCTATGGCTAAAACATGCCAGGTTTTTGGCAAAGCAGACAATTGAGGAATCCCTGATTGAGCAGGTCCCATAATAACCATTTCATTATTAATGGCTCTTAAATCTTGCAATAATCTCCATTTACCAGATTTCTTTTTAATGACAAAAATGGGAGTATTATGGGGAGATATGGAAGGTTGTATATGTCCTTCTGCTAATTGTTGTTTGACCAGATCATGGGCTACTTGTATCTTTTCTTTAGTCAGGGGCCACTGAGGAACCCACACTGGTCTTTCTGATTTCCAAGTAATTTTGATTGTCTCAGTGGCCCTTTCTGAAAATCCAACCCATGTCTGTCTGTTCCTTGATCTATTTGAATTGGTGCTGCTATACCTTGTCCTTGTTTTCCTAATCTTTTTTCTTTCCTAAAACCTTGTCTAGCCCTAGTAGTGGGGGCATTAGGATTGATGTTATTTGTTAACGTCAAACCTAATTGATCTAGGACATCTCGTCCCCATAAATTTATAGGAAGATGATCCAATACATAGGGCTGTATAGTTCCCTCACAACCTTCAGGATCCTTCCAATCTAATATCATTGCACTTCTATGGGGATTAGTAGCCACTCCTAGGCCTCGAAGCGTTTGAGTGGCTTGTTGTAATGGCCAATGTTTTGGCCATTCCTTACTAGATATGATGCTAAGGTCTGCACCTGTGTCCAGTAGCCCATTAAAGTCGTGTCCTTGAATATTTAGTTTTAACATTGGGCGAGAATCTAAATTTAAAGACAACATAGCCCAATCTACACCTGTGGAGCCTAATCCCCTGGAACCTCTTTTTACACTATGACTAGGAAATTTATTATGTAGGCTGGGTATTATTAACAACTGTGCTATTCTGTCTCCAGGTGAAATTACTGATATACCTCTTGGAGAACTAGCTATAATTTTTATTTCACTTACATAATCGGGATCAATTACCCCGGGACTTATCATAAGTCCTTTTAATGTAGATGAACTACGTCCCAATAATAAGCCTACTGTCCCTTGGGGAAGAGGTCCTTTTATTCCTGTGGGAATGATTTGAACTCCCATCTCTGGAGTTAGTACTGCTCTGGCCGAGGCGCAGATGTCCAACCCTGCGCTCCCTCGGGTTTGTCTGATGAGGGATTTAATGGACAATGTGTCCTGGGCACTACTCTGATGGTGTTGCTGGGTTCCTCCACTGCCCCGTATATTTGTGGTTGTGGGCCCCGGAGCATTGGGCCCGGCTGTCCGTTTTTTGGCAACGGAGCCTGATGCCTTTCTCCACGGTATCGTGGGTAAATACCTGGTCATTTTCCGTTTTTTGGTAAGGGAGTACCCTCTATGGTAGTTTGAGAACGGCATTCATTAGCCCAATGTCTCCCTCTACGGCATCGTGGGCAAATACCCGGTATTCTATTTCTTTGATACCTAGTTTTGTTAAATCCTCCTCCTATGGGGCAACTCCTTTTAAAATGTCCTGTTTGTTCACAATCATAGCATGTTTTTGGCCTGGTATCTAAAGCCTGTTGTACTGCAGCTGCCAAGACTTGCCCTTGTTCATTAATATCTCTACATAATTTAATATATGTGTTTAAATCTTCATGTCTCCATGGTCTAATAACCTCTCTGCAGCAACGATTTGCTTGGTCATAAGCCAGTTGTTTTATTAATGGCATTGCTTGTTCCGTATCCCCAAAAATTTTGGCAGCCGTTTGAATTAGCCTATCTACAAAGTCAGCGTAAGGTTCATTAGCTCTCTGTATTACCTTAGATAGCTGACCTTGTAAATCTCCATGTCCTTGTAAAGTCTTCCATGCCCTAACTGCATCTGCAGCAATTTGTGCATATATAGCAGGATCATATTCAATTTGTTGCCGCTGACCCTCATAAGGTCCTTTTCCTAGCAACATTTCTAAATTTCTTTGAGGGTAACCGGCTGCTGCATTTCTCCTAGCTGTCTCTGCACAAAATTCCTCATTGGCAACCTTCCATAACAAATATTGTCCTCCATTTAGCACAGATTTACACATGCTAGCCCAATCTGCTGGCGTCATGTCCAAGTTAGTAATGGACTCGACCATGCTCACCGTGAAGGGAGCTTGGGGACCATAGGTTGTTACAGCCTCTTTTAACTGCTTCACTGTTTTAAAATCTAAAGCACGGTGAATTCGCTGCCCTCCTACCTGTTCAAGTACAGGGCATGCTAATCTTTGAGGTCCTGTCTCAGGATTCCATTTATCAACTACGGGGTTTGAGGGCCACTCAGCTGTCTCTATCGGTGGGGCTGTTGGTTGAATTAAACCCTCTTGTGATAAAACGGAGTTAGTAACAGCCTCCTGTTGTGGCCTTTTTCCTAACAACCCCTTTTCCTTTAAATTTTCTTCCTCTGTCTGACTAGCTGGAGAGACCTTCTCTTTTGCTTGATCTAAAATGTCTTTCACCACGTTCTGAACCTCTAACAATTTACTTAACATCTTTTCAGTTTGTTTTAATCTACTATAAAGATAACGCAACCCAATAAGATAACACAAAACAAAACCGAAACTGAATGAAGCAAAAACAGAATAAAAAATCGTTGTATCAATTTTCTCTTCCTCAGGGCCGACAAACTTCAAACCTTTAGTCAACCATTTTTTCCAGTTTGCCTGAGAAATTTCTAGAGATAGGCAGCTTGAAAGAAAAACAAAATAAATCAAAAGAAGAACACATTGTTTTCTGAAATGGTCACCCATTCTCTCGCCTTCCCTCAGGGGCGAGCAATTTCACTTACCTCCAAGTTTCAGACGTTCCGCGTACGGGCCACCAAATGCCGCAGTCTCTCGGCTGGGCACAAATCACGAGTCTCCACACAGCTTGTAGATTCAAACAGCAATTCTTTATTCCCGAACTCACACCGGCCGTCTACAAACACGTTCTGGGGGAATCCACGTTCTCTGCCCAAATCCACTCTCTCAAATCCACTCCTGCCTAAATCCACTCCGCATGGGCTTCTGTCTTCCAAAATATACTGTCTGACCCTAAGCACTCAAGAGGAACTCAGCAGCAGGATACGCCCTATTCCAAAAGAGGAACACCCTAATCTCCTATTACTAAACCGCCCTATTCTAAAGGGGAAACACCCTACTCTCCTATTATGCTAAACTGCCCTATTCTAAAGGGGGAACACCCTAAACATGGATCCTGCCCTGGTCCTTGAGCAAGGTCACCTTTCAGAAGTCCTTCCACTAGACAGCATGGGAGTAAGCTGGCAAGGAATTTGTCATACCTACTTGGCTGATGGCTCCCAGCAAGTTTCTGCTTAAGTCTACATCAAGAAAAACACACCTTAGAAATAGAAGGTAGGACGACTTTATTGTGTCATGTTTCAAGAAGCTAGCACAAAGCATGTTTGATATAGAGTTCCAACGATACCTATCAATATAAGAGAAAAGAGAGTGAAACCTAAATATTCAAACTGTTACTGCAAACGAATGCTTCAACCTAGAAGAACGAAATTTGGGAACCCAAATAGGATTGGTGTTCTGATCTTTACGTGAAAGTATCATGATGGTTGGATCAATAATTTTTGTTGATATTTCAGGAGACGGTAGTTTTTTGGAAGCTTGGCAACGCATTTTACGACAGTGTTTTTCCTCATTCTCTGCATTGGTCTCATCAGGAGGAAAAAAAACCTGAAGATACAAGGTAAAACTACTTTTTGTGTCAAGTTTCAAGCAGCTAGCACAAATCGTGTTTCATTTAGAGTTCCAACGACATCTATCAATATAGGAGAAAACGGAGTGAAACCCAAAAATTCAAACCGTTACCACAAACTAATGCTTCAACTCCGAAGAACGAAATTAGGGCATCCAAGTGGGTTTGGTGTACTGATCATTACCTGAAAGTATCATGAAGATTAAATGAAAAAATGTTTTTTGAGATTTCAGGAGACTGTAGTTTAATGGAATCTTCACAACCCCTTTCAATGAAAGTGTTATTCACCAGTTTCTGCTTAAGTCTACATCAAGATAAACAAACCTTAGAGATAGAACGTAGAACGAATTTATTGTGTGATGTTTCAAGAAGCTGCACAAAGTGTGTTTGATATAGAGTTCCAATGACACCTATCAATATAGGAGAAAAGAGAGTGAAACCTAAATATTCAAACTGTTACTGCAAACGAATCCTTCAACCTAGAAGAACGTAATTTGGGAACCCAAATTGGATTGGTGTTCTGATCTTTACATGAAAATATCATGATGGTTGAATCAGTAATTTTTGTTGAGATTTCAGGAGACGGTAGTTTTTTGGAAGCTTGGCAACCCATTTCAATGACAGTGTTTTTCCTCATTCTCTGCATTGGTCTACATCAAGAGGAAACAAAACCTGAAGATAGAAGGTAAAACTACTTCTTTGTGTCAAGTTTCATGCAGATAGCACAAACCGTGTTTCATTTAGAGTTCCAACGACATCTATCAATATAGGAGAAAACGGAGTGAAACCCCAAAATTCAAACCGTTACCACAAACTAATGCTTCAACTCCGAAGAACGAAATTAGGGCATCCAAGTGGGTTTGGTGTACTGATCATTACCTGAAAGTATCATGAAGATTAAATTAAAAAAATGTATTTTGAGATTTCAGGAGACTGTAGTTTTATGGAAGCTTCGCAACCCCTTTCAATGAAAGTGTTATTCACCAGTTTCTGCTTAAGTCTACATCAAGAGAAACAAACCTTAGAGAAAAAACGTAGAACGACTTTATTGTGTCATGTTTCAAGAAGCTAGCACAAAGCGTGTTTGATATAGAGTTCCAACGACACCTATCAATATAGGAGAATAGAGAGTGAAACCTAAATCTTCAAACTGTTACTGCAAACGAATGCTTCAACCTAGAAGAAGGAAATTTGGGAACCCAAATTGGATTGGTGTTCTGATCTTTCCATGAAAGTATCATGATGGTTGGATCAATAATTCTTGTTGAGATTTCAGGAGACGGTAGTTTTTTGGAAGCTTGGCAACCCATTTCAACGGCAGTGTTTTTCCTCATTCTCTGCATTGGTCTACATCAGGAGGAAACAAAACCTGAAGATAGAAGGTAAAACTACTTCTTTGTGTCAAGTTTCAAGCAGCTAGCACAAACCGTGTTTCATTTAGAGTTCCAACGACATCTATCAATATAGGAGAAAACGGAGTGAAACTCCAAAATTCAAACCGTTACCACAACTAATGCTTCAACTCCGAAGAACGAAATTAGGGCATCCAAGTGGGTTTGGTGTACTGATCATTACTTGAAAGTATCATGAAGATTACATGAAAAAATGTATTTTGAGATTCAGGAGACTGTAGTTTTATGGAAGCTTCGCAACCCCTTTCAATGAAAGTGTTATTCACCAGTTTCTGCTTAAGTCTACATCAAGAGGAACAAACCTTAGAGATAGAACGTAGAACGAATTTATTGTGTCATGTTTCAAGAAGCTAGCACAAAGCGTGTTTGATATAGAGTTCCAACGACACCTATCAATATAGGAGAATAGAGAGTGAAACCTAAATCTTCAAACTGTTACTGCAAACGAATGCTTCAACCTAGAAGAACGAAATTTGGGAACCCAAATTGGATTGGTGTTCTGATCTTTACATGAAAGTATCATGATGGTTGGATCAATAATTTTTTTTGAGATTTCAGGAGACGGTAGTCTTTTGGAAGCTTGGCAACCCATTTCAACGACAGTGTTTTTCCTCATTCTCTGCATTGGTCTACATCAAGAGGAAACAAAAACTGAAGATAGAAGGTAAAACTACTTCTTTTTGTCAAGTTTCAAGCAGCTAGCACAAACCGTGTTTCATTTAGAGTTCCAACTACATCTATCAATATAGGAGAAAACGGAGTGAAACCCCAAAATTCAAACCGTTACCACAAACTAATGCTTCAACTCCGAAGAATAAAATTAGGGCATCCAAGTGGGTTTGCTGTACTGATCATTACCTGAAAGTATCATGAAGATTAAATGAAAAAATGTTTTTTGAGATTTCAGGAGACTGTAGTTTTATGGAAGCTTCGCAACCCCTTTCAATGAAAGTGTTATTCACCAGTTTCTGCTTAAGTCTACATCAAGAGGAAGAAACCTTAGAGATAGAACGTAGAACGACTTTATTGTGTCATGTTTCAAGAAGCTAGCACAAAGCGTGTTTGATATAGAGTTCCAACGACAACTATCAATGTAGGACCAAAGAGAGTGAAACCTTAATCTTCAAACTGTTACTGCAAACGAATGCTTCAACCTAGAAGAAGGAAATTTGGGAACCCAAATTGGATTGGTGTTCTGATCTTTCCATGAAAGTATCATGATGGTTGGATCAATAATTCTTGTTGAGATTTCAGGAGACGGTAGTTTTTTGGAAGCTTGGCAACCCATTTCAACGGCAGTGTTTTTCCTCATTCTCTGCATTGGTCTACATCAGGAGGAAACAAAACCTGAAGATAGAAGGTAAAACTACTTCTTTGTGTCAAGTTTCAAGCAGCTAGCACAAACCGTGTTTCATTTAGAGTTCCAACGACATCTATCAATATAGGAGAAAACGGAGTGAAACCCCAAAATTCAAACCGTTACCACAAACTAATGCTTCAACTCCGAAGAACGAAATTTGGGCATCCAAGTGGGTTTGGTGTTCTGATCATTACCTGAAAGTATCATGAAGATTACATGAAAAAATGTATGTTGAGATTTCAAGAAACTGTAGTTTTATGGAAGCTTCGCAACCCCTTTCAATGAAAGTGTTATTCACCAGTTTCTGCTTAAGTCTACATCAAGAGGAACAAACCTTAGAGAAAAAAAGTAGAACGACTTTATTGTGTCATGTTTCAAGAAGCTAGCACAAAGCGTGTTTGATATAGAGTTCCAACAACACCTATCAATATTGGAGAATAGAGAGTGAAACCTAAATCTTCAAACTGTTACTGCAAACGAATGCTTCACCCTAGAAGAAAGAAATTTGGGAACCCAAATTGGACTGGTGTTCTGATCTTTACATGAAAGTATCATGATGTTTGGATCAATAATTTTTGTTGAGATTTCAGGAGACGGTAGTTTTTTGGAAGCTTGGCAACCCATTTCAAAGACAGTGTTTTTCCTCATTCTCTGCATTGGTCTACATCAAGAGGAAACAAAAACAGAAGATAGAAGGTAAAACTTCTTCTTTGTGTCAAGTTTCAAGCAGCTAGCACAAACCGTGTTTCATTTAGAGTTCCAACGACATGTATCAATATAGGAGAAAACGGAGTGAAACCCCAAAATTCAAACCGTTACCACAAACTAATGCTTCAACTCCGAAGAACGAAATTAGGGCATCCAAGTGGGTTTGGTGTACTGATCATTACCGGAAAGTATCATGAAGACTACATGAAAAAATGTATTTTGAGATTTCAGGAGACTGTAGTTTTATGGAAGCTTTGCAACCCCTTTCAATGAAAGTGTTATTCACCAGTTTCTGCTTAAGTCTACATCAAGAGGAACAAACCTTAGAGAAAAAACGTAGAACGACTTTATTGTGTCATGTTTCAAGAAGCTAGCACAAAGCGTGTTTGATATAGAGTTCCAACGACACTTATCAATATAGGAGAAAAGAGAGTGAAACCTAAATATTCAAACTGTTACTGTAAACGAATGCTTCAACCTAGAAGAACGAAATTTGGGAACCCAAATTGGATTGGTTTTCTGATCTTTACATGAATGTATCATGATGGTTGGATCAATAATTTTTGTTGATTTTCAGGAGACGGTAGTTTTTTGGAAGCTTGGCAACCCATTTCAACGACAGTGTTTTTCCTCATTCTCTGCATTGGTCTACATCAAGAGGAAACAAAACTGAAGATAGAAGGTAAAACTACTTCTTTGTGTCAAGTTTCAAGTAGCTAGCACAAACCCTGTTTCATTTAGAGTTCCAACGACATCTGTCAATATATGAGAAAACGGAGTGAAACCCAAAAATTCAAACCGTTACCACAAACTAATGCTTCAACTCCGAAAAACGAAATTAGGGCATCCATGTGGGTTTGGTGTACTGATCATTACCTGAAAGTATCATGAAGATTAAATGAAAAAATGTATTTTTAGATTTCAGGAGACTGTAGTTTTATGGAAGCTTCGCAACCCCTTTCAATGAAAGTGTTATTCAAGAGTTTCTGATTAAGTCTACATCAAGAGGAACAAACCTTAGAGATAGAACGTAGAACGACTTTATTGTGCCATGTTTCAAGAAGCTAGCACAAAGCGTGTTTGATATAGAGTTCCAACGACACCTATCAATGTAGGAGAATAGAGAGTGAAACCTAATATTCAAACTGTTACTGCAAACGAATGCTTCAACCTAGAAGAACGAAATTTGGGAACCCAAATTGCATTGGTGTTCTGATCTTTACATGAATGTATCATGATGGTTGGATCAATAATTCTTGTTGAGATTTCAGGAGACGGTAGTTTTTTGGAAGCTTGGCAACCCATATCAACGACAGAGTTTTTCCTCATTCTCTCCATTGGTCTACATCAAGAGGAAACAAAACCTGAAGATAGAAGGTAAAACTACTTCTTTGTGTCAAGTTTCAAGCAGCTAGCACAAACCGTGTTTCATTTAGAGTTCCAACGACATCTGTCAATATAGGGGAAAACGGAGTGAAACCCAAAAATTCAAACCATTACCACAAACTAATGCTTCAACTCCGAAGAACGAAATTAGGGCATCCAAGTGGGTTTGGTGTACTGATCATTACCTGAAAGTATCATGAAGATTAAATGAAAAAATGTATTTTGAGATTTCAGGAGACTGTAGTTTTATGGAAGCTTCGCAACCCCTTTCAATGAAAGTGTTAGTCACCAGTTTCTCCTTCAGTCTACATCAAGAGGAACAAACCTTAGAGATGGAACTTAGAATGAATTCATTGTGTCAGGTTTCAAGAAGCTAGCACTAAGCGTGTTTGATATAGAGTTCCAACGACACCTATCCATATAGGAGAAAAGAGAGTGAAAGCTAAATATTCACACTGTTACTGCAAACGAATGCTTCAACCTAGAAGAACGAAATTTGGGAACCCAAATTGCATTGGTGTTCTGATCTTTACATGAAAGTATCATGATGGTTGGATCAATAATTCTTGTTGAGATTTCAGGAGACGGTAGTTTTTTGGAAGCTTGGCAACCCATTTCAACGACAGTGTTTTTCCTCATTCTCTGCATTGGTCTACATCAAGAGGAAACAAAACCTGAAGATAGAAGGTAAAACTACTTCTTTGTGTCAAGTTTCAAGCAGCTAGCACAAACCATGTTTCATTTAGACTTCCAACGACATCTGTCAATATAGGAGAAAACGGAGTGAAACCCAAAAATTCAAACCGTTACCACAAACAAATGCTTCAACTCCGAAGAACGAAATTAGGGCATCCAAGTGGGTTTGGTGTACTGATCATTACCTGAAGTATCATGAAGATTAAATGAAAAAATGTATTTTGAGATTTCAGGAGACTGTAGTTTTATGGAAGCTTCGCAACCCCTTTCAATGAAAGTGTTATTCACCAGTTTCTGCTTAAGTCTACATCAAGAGGAACAAACCTTAGAGATAGAACGTAGAACGACTTTATTGTGTCAGGTTTCAAGAAGCTAGCACAAAACGTGTTTGATATAGAGTTCCAACGACACCTATCAATATAGGAGAAAAGAGAGTGAAACCTAAATATTCAAACTGTTACTGCAAACGAATGCTTCAACCTAGAACAATGAAATTTGGGAACCCAAATTGGATTGCTGTTCTGATATTTACATGAAAGTATCATGATGGTTGGATCAATAATTCTTGTTGAGATTTCAGGAGACGGTAGTTTTTTGGAAGCTTGGCAACCCATTTCAACGACAGTGTTTTTCCTCATTCTCTGCATTGGTCTACATCAAGAGGAAACAAAACTGAAGATAGAAGGTAAAACTACTTCTTTGTGTCAAGTTTCAAGCAGCTAGCACAAACCCTGTTTCATTTAGAGTTCCAACGACATCTGTCAATATATGAGAAAACGGAGTGAAACCCAAAAATTCAAACCGTTACCACAAACTAATGCTCAACTCCGAAAAACGAAATTTTAGGGCATCCAAGTGGGTTTGGTGTACTGATCATTACCTGAAAGTATCATGAAGATTAAATGAAAAAATGTATTTTTAGATTTCAGGAGACTGTAGTTTTATGGAAGCTTCGCAACCCCTTTCAATGAAAGTGTTATTCAAGAGTTTCTGCTTAAGTCTACATCAAGAGGAACAAACCTTAGAGATAGAACGTAGAACGACTTTATTGTGTCATGTTTCAAGAAGCTAGCACAAAACGTGTTTGATATAGAGTTCCAACGACACCTATTCATATAGGAGAAAAGAGAGTGAAACATAAATATTCACACTGTTACTGCAAACGAATGCTTCAACCTAGAAGAACGAAATTTGGGAACCCAAATTGGATTGGTGTTCTGATCTTTACATGAATGTATCATGATGGTTGGATCAATAATTCTTGTTGAGATTTCAGGAGACGGTAGTTTTTTGGAAGCTTGGCAACCCATTTCAACGACAGTGTTTTTCCTCATTCTCTGCATTGGTCTACATCAACAGGAAACAAAACCTGAAGATAGAAGGTAAAACTACTTCTTTGTGTCAAGTTTCAAGCAGCTAGCACAAACCGTGTTTCATTTAGAGTTCCAACGACATCTGTCAATATAGGAGAAAACGGAGTGAAACCCAAAAATTCAAACCGTTTCCACAAACTAATGCTTCAACTCCGAAGAACGAAATTAGGGCATCCAAGTGGGTTTGGTGTACTGATCATGACCTGAAAGTATCATGAAGATTAAATGAAAAAATGTATTTTGAGATTTCAGGAGACTGTAGTTTTATGGAAGCTTCGCAACCCCTTTCAATGAAATTGTTATTCACCAGTTTCTGCTTCAGTCTACATCAAGAGGAACAAACCTTAGAGATAGAACGTAGAACGACTTTATTGTGTCATGTTTCAAGAAGCTAACACAAAGCGTGTTTGACATAGAGTTCCAGCGACACCTATCAATATAGGAGAAAAGAGAATGAAACCTAAATATTCAAACTGTTACTGGAAACGAATGCTTCAAACTAGAAGAACGAAATTTGGGAACCCAAATTGGATTGGTGTTCTGATCTTTACATGAATGTATCATGATGGTTGGATCAATAATTCTTGTTGAGATTTCAGGAGACGGTAGTTTTTTGGAAGCTTGGCAACCCATATCAACGACAGAGTTTTTCCTCATTCTCTCCATTGGTCTACATCAAGAGGAAACAAAACCTGAAGATAGAAGGTAAAACTACTTCTTTGTGTCAAGTTTCAAGCAGCTAGCACAAACCGTGTTTCATTTAGAGTTCCAATGACATCTATCAATATAGGAGAAAATGGAGTGAAACCCAAAAATTCAAACCATTACCACAAAGTAATGCTTCAACTCTGAAGAACGAAATTAGGGCATCCAAGTGGTTTTGGTGTACTGATCATTACCTGAAAGTATCATGAAGATTAAATGAAAAAATGTATTTTGAGATTTCAGGAGACTGTAGTTTTATGGAAGCTTCACAACCCCTTTCAATGAAAGTGTAATTCACCAGTTTCTGCCGCAGTCTCTCGGCTGGGCACAAATCACGAGTCTCCACACAGCTTGTAGATTCAAACAGCAATTCTTTATTCCCGAACTCACACCGGCCGTCTACAAACACGTTCTGGGGGAATCCACGTTCTCTGCCCAAATCCACTCTCTCAAATCCACTCCTGCCTAAATCCACTCCGCATGGGCTTCTGTCTTCCAAAATATACTGTCTGACCCTAAGCACTCAAGAGGAACTCAGCAGCAGGATACGCCCTATTCCAAAAGAGGAACACCCTAATCTCCTATTACTAAACCGCCCTATTCTAAAGGGGAAACACCCTACTCTCCTATTATGCTAAACTGCCCTATTCTAAAGGGGGAACACCCTAAACATGGATCCTGCCCTGGTCCTTGAGCAAGGTCACCTTTCAGAAGTCCTTCCACTAGACAGCATGGGAGTAAGCTGGCAAGGAATTTGTCATACCTACTTGGCTGATGGCTCCCAGCATCTCCCCCCTTCTGATTAATTAAACAACAAGTAATGTGGCTTAAGGACCGTGCCTGGTAGGTTGTCCAGTTCAACATATGGCTCTTACCCGTCATTGGAAAACTGACCTTTAGGCAACTGACCTTTAGGCGTCAGCCTCCTGTCTTAGGTTGATACCATTGCAATTGGATCATACCCGTCACTGACTGCCGGTCCAGCATATAGCCATTGGCCCCCAAATTTAGACCATCACTAGCAGAAGGGAGGAGGATACAGAAATGCCACGACACCAAGCCAATTGACAGTTCCTTTGGAAAAATTGCATCATTGGTGACACCATCAGCAAAGATCACTGGTGACACCATCAGCAAAGATATGCCAGCATTACCACAATTTGCTGCACTAAACGTAGTTACATAGTCCAGGCAAGTTCTGTAAGCAGTTCAAAGGGGAGGAATCTATCAATCTGTCCGTCTCCTCCCAAAGTCCGTTTCCTCCCAAAGTAAGTTGACTCCTTGATTGAGCATACTTGTTGAGTTATATTCATTGGGATGAAGATAGGAATTCTGGCAATGATGCTAAAAAGACATTAACCTGAAAAGAATTATTAAATATAATGAAAAGGAAAGGTGAAAGTAAACAAACAGATCTGTTAACCTCCTTAAAAAACAATCCTTAACAGCTGTTTACCTGATTTAAATTAGTAAACAAGCAGATATGTTAAGCACCTTTAAAAACAATCTTTAACAGCTGTTTACCTAATTTAAATTAAGCCATTTAAATCACGTGAATAAAAAAAAATAATAATAATTTGGATCCATTTTCTCATGAGCGCTCCTCATATATAAAATACGCACACACAGACATACAACACAAAACACAAATGTGCAAACAAACGTACAACATATAAGATAATAATAAAGGCCTTGTAGCTTTACCTAGGTGAAATCTCCATTGCAATGTTTAAAAACTCTATAGTCAAAAAATAAAACTGATCAGAAAAACATTAACCTAGGTTTGTATGAGCTCAAAAAATAAAAATAGAACCTTATGATGTGGAAAAATGCAATAATAAAATAGATATTGAAAAAAGCATCCTTGTTAATCACTGTTGCAGATGTAAGAATGGCCAAGCTGGAGTTCTGGATATCAGCTGTTATGGATTTCAGTCAAATCATCTTCTTTTCGATTCGTAGAAATTGCTTTAGTTAGTCTTTCTGGAATCCAAATCGGCTGCTGTTCTCCCTGTGGAAACACACAAACAGAGCCCCGACTCCAGACAATCACTGGGTCTGGACCTTTCCATTGTCCTGTTAGAATATCTTTCCAAAGAACTTTAGGCTTATGCACATTTTTTGGATACATATGCCTTTCCGCAGCACTAAGTCCTGATGAATCCAAATTTAAAAAGTTTAGGGTAAAAAGTGTTATTTTAAGTTTATCTTTGGGGGATATATACCCCTTTCCAATTCCCTCTTTTTGTTTTAGTAAGTACGTTTTAATAGTTTGATGAGCTCTTTCAACTATGCCTTGTCCCTGTGGATTGTATGGAATTCCTGTTATATGAGTAATACCAAATGATGAGCAAAATTGTTTAAAAGAGGTAGAGGTATAGCCAGGACCGTTATCAGTTTTTAACTGTTTAGGAATGCCCACAGTGGCAAAATTTTGTAAGCAATGAGCTATAACATCTTTAGTTTTTTCTCCGGCATGAAGGGAGCCCATCAAAAATCCGGAAGAAGTATCAACTGTAACATGTAAATATTTTAATTTTCCAAATTCTGGCAAGTGTGTGACGTCCATCTGCCAAATATGGTTAGGTATCAGTCCTCTAGGATTGACGCCAAGATTAACTTGTGGTAAAAAGGTCACACAATTTTGACATTGTTTTATTATATGTCTGGCTTGTTCCTTAGTTATTTTAAAACGCTTTTGTAAAGTATTAGCATTAACATGGAATTTTTTATGAAAATTCGTAGCTTCTTCTAGTGTAGAGAAAATATGTATGTCATGTGTAGTTTTATCTGCTAAATCATTGCCCAAACTAAGGGCTCCAGGCAATCCTGTATGTGCTCTAATATGTCCTATAAAGAATGGATCTTTTCTGTCCCAGATTAGACTTTGTATAGTGGAAAACAAAGAGAAAACAGTAGAAGAAGGGGAAATCCTACCAGCATCTTCAAGAGATACTATAGCATTAACTACATACTGACTATCAGAAAATAAATTAAATACAGAATCTTTAAACATTAAAAAGGCTTGTAATACTGCATTAAGCTCTACCTTTTGAGCTGATTGTTTGGGTACTAAAAATGTAAAAGTTTGATCAGGGGTAACTACTGCTGCTGTACCATTATTTGACCCATCAGTGAATATATTTGGAGCATTCATGATAGGGGTTTTTCTTGTCATTTTTGGAAAAACTACAGGATGCTTAGACCAAAAAGACAACAAAGGATTAGATGGTAAGTGATTATCAAATGAAACATTAGATTTACACATGATTATTGCCCAAGTATTTAACTCATTAGCTAACTCATCAATTTGATCCATAGTATATGGAGTAATAATTTTATTGGGAGAAATTCCAAACACTCCCTTCGCTGCTTTTATTCCTTTGAGTATTAATTGTCCTACAGCCTCAGGATACCTAGTAAGAATAGTGTTAGGAGAATAAGATAAATGTATCCACAATAATGGACCTTCTTGCCAAAATACTCCTGTAGGAATATTTTTTGTTGGTAGTACAATAAATAATAAAGGCAAACTTATATCAATTCTATCCAAATGTATATTTTCCATATATGTTTCAATAATTTTCAATGCCTTTCTTGCTTCAGGAGTTAACATGCGAGGTGAGTTTGGATCTGATGGACCTTTTAGAATATCAAATAAAGGTCCCAACTCTCCTGTTGGTATGCCTAGATAAGGCCTTATCCAATTTATGTCTCCCAATAACTTTTGAAAGTCGTTAAGTGACTTGAGTTGATCTACTCGTATTTGAATTTTTGGTGGACGGACCATGGTTGAGGATAATAGAACTCCTAAATAATTAATTGGAAAATTTAATTGTACTTTATCTATTGCTATCTCTAGATTATAATTTTTTAATAAGTTTGTAAGTGTGGCATAACATTCCAGCAATATGTTTTTATCTTTATGTGCCAATAATACATCATCCATATAGTGAAATATTTGTAGTTCAGGATTTTGATTTCTAAGTGGCTGGATTGCTTTATTAACATATATTTGACACATAGTTGGACTGTTAGCCATCCCTTGAGGGAGTACTTTCCATTCATATCTCTGATCAGGACCTTCATGATTTAATGCAGGGATAGTAAATGCAAAACGTGGACTATCCTCGGGATGAATTGGAATTGAAAAAAAACAATCTTTAATATCTATGGCTAAAACATGCCAGGTTTTTGGCAAAGCAGACAATTGAGGAATCCCTGATTGAGCAGGTCCCATAATAACCATTTCATTATTAATGGCTCTTAAATCTTGCAATAATCTCCATTTACCAGATTTCTTTTTAATGACAAAAATGGGAGTATTATGGGGAGATATGGAAGGTTGTATATGTCCTTCTGCTAATTGTTGTTTGACCAGATCATGGGCTACTTGTATCTTTTCTTTAGTCAGGGGCCACTGAGGAACCCACACTGGTCTTTCTGATTTCCAAGTAATTTTGATTGTCTCAGTGGCCCTTTCTGAAAATCCAACCCATGTCTGTCTGTTCCTTGATCTATTTGAATTGGTGCTGCTATACCTTGTCCTTGTTTTCCTAATCTTTTTTCTTTCCTAAAACCTTGTCTAGCCCTAGTAGTGGGGGCATTAGGATTGATGTTATTTGTTAACGTCAAACCTAATTGATCTAGGACATCTCGTCCCCATAAATTTATAGGAAGATGATCCAATACATAGGGCTGTATAGTTCCCTCACAACCTTCAGGATCCTTCCAATCTAATATCATTGCACTTCTATGGGGATTAGTAGCCACTCCTAGGCCTCGAAGCGTTTGAGTGGCTTGTTGTAATGGCCAATGTTTTGGCCATTCCTTACTAGATATGATGCTAAGGTCTGCACCTGTGTCCAGTAGCCCATTAAAGTCGTGTCCTTGAATATTTAGTTTTAACATTGGGCGAGAATCTAAATTTAAAGACAACATAGCCCAATCTACACCTGTGGAGCCTAATCCCCTGGAACCTCTTTTTACACTATGACTAGGAAATTTATTATGTAGGCTGGGTATTATTAACAACTGTGCTATTCTGTCTCCAGGTGAAATTACTGATATACCTCTTGGAGAACTAGCTATAATTTTTATTTCACTTACATAATCGGGATCAATTACCCCGGGACTTATCATAAGTCCTTTTAATGTAGATGAACTACGTCCCAATAATAAGCCTACTGTCCCTTGGGGAAGAGGTCCTTTTATTCCTGTGGGAATGATTTGAACTCCCATCTCTGGAGTTAGTACTGCTCTGGCCGAGGCGCAGATGTCCAACCCTGCGCTCCCTCGGGTTTGTCTGATGAGGGATTTAATGGACAATGTGTCCTGGGCACTACTCTGATGGTGTTGCTGGGTTCCTCCACTGCCCCGTATATTTGTGGTTGTGGGCCCCGGAGCATTGGGCCCGGCTGTCCGTTTTTTGGCAACGGAGCCTGATGCCTTTCTCCACGGTATCGTGGGTAAATACCTGGTCATTTTCCGTTTTTTGGTAAGGGAGTACCCTCTATGGTAGTTTGAGAACGGCATTCATTAGCCCAATGTCTCCCTCTACGGCATCGTGGGCAAATACCCGGTATTCTATTTCTTTGATACCTAGTTTTGTTAAATCCTCCTCCTATGGGGCAACTCCTTTTAAAATGTCCTGTTTGTTCACAATCATAGCATGTTTTTGGCCTGGTATCTAAAGCCTGTTGTACTGCAGCTGCCAAGACTTGCCCTTGTTCATTAATATCTCTACATAATTTAATATATGTGTTTAAATCTTCATGTCTCCATGGTCTAATAACCTCTCTGCAGCAACGATTTGCTTGGTCATAAGCCAGTTGTTTTATTAATGGCATTGCTTGTTCCGTATCCCCAAAAATTTTGGCAGCCGTTTGAATTAGCCTATCTACAAAGTCAGCGTAAGGTTCATTAGCTCTCTGTATTACCTTAGATAGCTGACCTTGTAAATCTCCATGTCCTTGTAAAGTCTTCCATGCCCTAACTGCATCTGCAGCAATTTGTGCATATATAGCAGGATCATATTCAATTTGTTGCCGCTGACCCTCATAAGGTCCTTTTCCTAGCAACATTTCTAAATTTCTTTGAGGGTAACCGGCTGCTGCATTTCTCCTAGCTGTCTCTGCACAAAATTCCTCATTGGCAACCTTCCATAACAAATATTGTCCTCCATTTAGCACAGATTTACACATGCTAGCCCAATCTGCTGGCGTCATGTCCAAGTTAGTAATGGACTCGACCATGCTCACCGTGAAGGGAGCTTGGGGACCATAGGTTGTTACAGCCTCTTTTAACTGCTTCACTGTTTTAAAATCTAAAGCACGGTGAATTCGCTGCCCTCCTACCTGTTCAAGTACAGGGCATGCTAATCTTTGAGGTCCTGTCTCAGGATTCCATTTATCAACTACGGGGTTTGAGGGCCACTCAGCTGTCTCTATCGGTGGGGCTGTTGGTTGAATTAAACCCTCTTGTGATAAAACGGAGTTAGTAACAGCCTCCTGTTGTGGCCTTTTTCCTAACAACCCCTTTTCCTTTAAATTTTCTTCCTCTGTCTGACTAGCTGGAGAGACCTTCTCTTTTGCTTGATCTAAAATGTCTTTCACCACGTTCTGAACCTCTAACAATTTACTTAACATCTTTTCAGTTTGTTTTAATCTACTATAAAGATAACGCAACCCAATAAGATAACACAAAACAAAACCGAAACTGAATGAAGCAAAAACAGAATAAAAAATCGTTGTATCAATTTTCTCTTCCTCAGGGCCGACAAACTTCAAACCTTTAGTCAACCATTTTTTCCAGTTTGCCTGAGAAATTTCTAGAGATAGGCAGCTTGAAAGAAAAACAAAATAAATCAAAAGAAGAACACATTGTTTTCTGAAATGGTCACCCATTCTCTCGCCTTCCCTCAGGGGCGAGCAATTTCACTTACCTCCAAGTTTCAGACGTTCCGCGTACGGGCCACCAAATGCCGCAGTCTCTCGGCTGGGCACAAATCACGAGTCTCCACACAGCTTGTAGATTCAAACAGCAATTCTTTATTCCCGAACTCACACCGGCCGTCTACAAACACGTTCTGGGGGAATCCACGTTCTCTGCCCAAATCCACTCTCTCAAATCCACTCCTGCCTAAATCCACTCCGCATGGGCTTCTGTCTTCCAAAATATACTGTCTGACCCTAAGCACTCAAGAGGAACTCAGCAGCAGGATACGCCCTATTCCAAAAGAGGAACACCCTAATCTCCTATTACTAAACCGCCCTATTCTAAAGGGGAAACACCCTACTCTCCTATTATGCTAAACTGCCCTATTCTAAAGGGGGAACACCCTAAACATGGATCCTGCCCTGGTCCTTGAGCAAGGTCACCTTTCAGAAGTCCTTCCACTAGACAGCATGGGAGTAAGCTGGCAAGGAATTTGTCATACCTACTTGGCTGATGGCTCCCAGCAAGTTTCTGCTTAAGTCTACATCAAGAAAAACACACCTTAGAAATAGAAGGTAGGACGACTTTATTGTGTCATGTTTCAAGAAGCTAGCACAAAGCATGTTTGATATAGAGTTCCAACGATACCTATCAATATAAGAGAAAAGAGAGTGAAACCTAAATATTCAAACTGTTACTGCAAACGAATGCTTCAACCTAGAAGAACGAAATTTGGGAACCCAAATAGGATTGGTGTTCTGATCTTTACGTGAAAGTATCATGATGGTTGGATCAATAATTTTTGTTGATATTTCAGGAGACGGTAGTTTTTTGGAAGCTTGGCAACGCATTTTACGACAGTGTTTTTCCTCATTCTCTGCATTGGTCTCATCAGGAGGAAAAAAAACCTGAAGATACAAGGTAAAACTACTTTTTGTGTCAAGTTTCAAGCAGCTAGCACAAATCGTGTTTCATTTAGAGTTCCAACGACATCTATCAATATAGGAGAAAACGGAGTGAAACCCAAAAATTCAAACCGTTACCACAAACTAATGCTTCAACTCCGAAGAACGAAATTAGGGCATCCAAGTGGGTTTGGTGTACTGATCATTACCTGAAAGTATCATGAAGATTAAATGAAAAAATGTTTTTTGAGATTTCAGGAGACTGTAGTTTAATGGAATCTTCACAACCCCTTTCAATGAAAGTGTTATTCACCAGTTTCTGCTTAAGTCTACATCAAGATAAACAAACCTTAGAGATAGAACGTAGAACGAATTTATTGTGTGATGTTTCAAGAAGCTAGCACAAAGTGTGTTTGATATAGAGTTCCAATGACACCTATCAATATAGGAGAAAAGAGAGTGAAACCTAAATATTCAAACTGTTACTGCAAACGAATCCTTCAACCTAGAAGAACGTAATTTGGGAACCCAAATTGGATTGGTGTTCTGATCTTTACATGAAAATATCATGATGGTTGAATCAGTAATTTTTGTTGAGATTTCAGGAGACGGTAGTTTTTTGGAAGCTTGGCAACCCATTTCAATGACAGTGTTTTTCCTCATTCTCTGCATTGGTCTACATCAAGAGGAAACAAAACCTGAAGATAGAAGGTAAAACTACTTCTTTGTGTCAAGTTTCATGCAGATAGCACAAACCGTGTTTCATTTAGAGTTCCAACGACATCTATCAATATAGGAGAAAACGGAGTGAAACCCCAAAATTCAAACCGTTACCACAAACTAATGCTTCAACTCCGAAGAACGAAATTAGGGCATCCAAGTGGGTTTGGTGTACTGATCATTACCTGAAAGTATCATGAAGATTAAATTAAAAAAATGTATTTTGAGATTTCAGGAGACTGTAGTTTTATGGAAGCTTCGCAACCCCTTTCAATGAAAGTGTTATTCACCAGTTTCTGCTTAAGTCTACATCAAGAGAAACAAACCTTAGAGAAAAAACGTAGAACGACTTTATTGTGTCATGTTTCAAGAAGCTAGCACAAAGCGTGTTTGATATAGAGTTCCAACGACACCTATCAATATAGGAGAATAGAGAGTGAAACCTAAATCTTCAAACTGTTACTGCAAACGAATGCTTCAACCTAGAAGAAGGAAATTTGGGAACCCAAATTGGATTGGTGTTCTGATCTTTCCATGAAAGTATCATGATGGTTGGATCAATAATTCTTGTTGAGATTTCAGGAGACGGTAGTTTTTTGGAAGCTTGGCAACCCATTTCAACGGCAGTGTTTTTCCTCATTCTCTGCATTGGTCTACATCAGGAGGAAACAAAACCTGAAGATAGAAGGTAAAACTACTTCTTTGTGTCAAGTTTCAAGCAGCTAGCACAAACCGTGTTTCATTTAGAGTTCCAACGACATCTATCAATATAGGAGAAAACGGAGTGAAACTCCAAAATTCAAACCGTTACCACAACTAATGCTTCAACTCCGAAGAACGAAATTAGGGCATCCAAGTGGGTTTGGTGTACTGATCATTACTTGAAAGTATCATGAAGATTACATGAAAAAATGTATTTTGAGATTCAGGAGACTGTAGTTTTATGGAAGCTTCGCAACCCCTTTCAATGAAAGTGTTATTCACCAGTTTCTGCTTAAGTCTACATCAAGAGGAACAAACCTTAGAGATAGAACGTAGAACGAATTTATTGTGTCATGTTTCAAGAAGCTAGCACAAAGCGTGTTTGATATAGAGTTCCAACGACACCTATCAATATAGGAGAATAGAGAGTGAAACCTAAATCTTCAAACTGTTACTGCAAACGAATGCTTCAACCTAGAAGAACGAAATTTGGGAACCCAAATTGGATTGGTGTTCTGATCTTTACATGAAAGTATCATGATGGTTGGATCAATAATTTTTTTTGAGATTTCAGGAGACGGTAGTCTTTTGGAAGCTTGGCAACCCATTTCAACGACAGTGTTTTTCCTCATTCTCTGCATTGGTCTACATCAAGAGGAAACAAAAACTGAAGATAGAAGGTAAAACTACTTCTTTTTGTCAAGTTTCAAGCAGCTAGCACAAACCGTGTTTCATTTAGAGTTCCAACTACATCTATCAATATAGGAGAAAACGGAGTGAAACCCCAAAATTCAAACCGTTACCACAAACTAATGCTTCAACTCCGAAGAATAAAATTAGGGCATCCAAGTGGGTTTGCTGTACTGATCATTACCTGAAAGTATCATGAAGATTAAATGAAAAAATGTTTTTTGAGATTTCAGGAGACTGTAGTTTTATGGAAGCTTCGCAACCCCTTTCAATGAAAGTGTTATTCACCAGTTTCTGCTTAAGTCTACATCAAGAGGAACAAACCTTAGAGATAGAACGTAGAACGACTTTATTGTGTCATGTTTCAAGAAGCTAGCACAAAGCGTGTTTGATATAGAGTTCCAACGACAACTATCAATGTAGGACCAAAGAGAGTGAAACCTTAATCTTCAAACTGTTACTGCAAACGAATGCTTCAACCTAGAAGAAGGAAATTTGGGAACCCAAATTGGATTGGTGTTCTGATCTTTCCATGAAAGTATCATGATGGTTGGATCAATAATTCTTGTTGAGATTTCAGGAGACGGTAGTTTTTTGGAAGCTTGGCAACCCATTTCAACGGCAGTGTTTTTCCTCATTCTCTGCATTGGTCTACATCAGGAGGAAACAAAACCTGAAGATAGAAGGTAAAACTACTTCTTTGTGTCAAGTTTCAAGCAGCTAGCACAAACCGTGTTTCATTTAGAGTTCCAACGACATCTATCAATATAGGAGAAAACGGAGTGAAACCCCAAAATTCAAACCGTTACCACAAACTAATGCTTCAACTCCGAAGAACGAAATTTGGGCATCCAAGTGGGTTTGGTGTTCTGATCATTACCTGAAAGTATCATGAAGATTACATGAAAAAATGTATGTTGAGATTTCAAGAAACTGTAGTTTTATGGAAGCTTCGCAACCCCTTTCAATGAAAGTGTTATTCACCAGTTTCTGCTTAAGTCTACATCAAGAGGAACAAACCTTAGAGAAAAAAAGTAGAACGACTTTATTGTGTCATGTTTCAAGAAGCTAGCACAAAGCGTGTTTGATATAGAGTTCCAACAACACCTATCAATATTGGAGAATAGAGAGTGAAACCTAAATCTTCAAACTGTTACTGCAAACGAATGCTTCACCCTAGAAGAAAGAAATTTGGGAACCCAAATTGGACTGGTGTTCTGATCTTTACATGAAAGTATCATGATGTTTGGATCAATAATTTTTGTTGAGATTTCAGGAGACGGTAGTTTTTTGGAAGCTTGGCAACCCATTTCAAAGACAGTGTTTTTCCTCATTCTCTGCATTGGTCTACATCCGGAGGAAACAAAAACAGAAGATAGAAGGTAAAACTTCTTCTTTGTGTCAAGTTTCAAGCAGCTAGCACAAACCGTGTTTCATTTAGAGTTCCAACGACATGTATCAATATAGGAGAAAACGGAGTGAAACCCCAAAATTCAAACCGTTACCACAAACTAATGCTTCAACTCCGAAGAACGAAATTAGGGCATCCAAGTGGGTTTGGTGTACTGATCATTACCTGAAAGTATCATGAAGACTACATGAAAAAATGTATTTTGAGATTTCAGGAGACTGTAGTTTTATGGAAGCTTCGCAACCCCTTTCAATGAAAGTGTTATTCACCAGTTTCTGCTTAAGTCTACATCAAGAGGAACAAACCTTAGAGAAAAAACGTAGAACGACTTTATTGTGTCATGTTTCAAGAAGCTAGCACAAAGCGTGTTTGATATAGAGTTCCAACGACACTTATCAATATAGGAGAAAAGAGAGTGAAACCTAAATATTCAAACTGTTACTGCAAACGAATGCTTCAACCTAGAAGAACGAAATTTGGGAACCCAAATTGGATTGGTGTTCTGATCTTTACATGAATGTATCATGATGGTTGGATCAATAATTTTTGTTGATTTTCAGGAGACGGTAGTTTTTTGGAAGCTTGGCAACCCATTTCAATGACAGTGTTTTTCCTCATTCTCTGCATTGGTCTACATCAAGAGGAAACAAAACCTGAAGATAGAAGGTAAAACTACTTCTTTGTGTCAAGTTTCAAGCAGCTAGCACAAACCGTGTTTCATTTAGAGTTCCAACGACATCTATCAATATAGGAGAAAACGGAGTGAAACCCAAAAATTCAAACCGTTACCACAAACTAATGCTTCAACTCCGAAGAACGAAATTAGGGCATCCAAGTGGGTTTGGTGTACTGATCATTACCTGAAAGT
Source organism: Callospermophilus lateralis (assembly GCF_048772815.1). Taxonomy (NCBI): domain Eukaryota; kingdom Metazoa; phylum Chordata; class Mammalia; order Rodentia; family Sciuridae; genus Callospermophilus; species Callospermophilus lateralis. Next base: position 34,961,826 of record NC_135311.1, on the reverse strand, counting down.
ATCATGAAGATTAAATGAAAAAATGTATTTTGAGATTTCAGGAGACTGTAGTTTTATGGAAGCTTCGCAACCCCTTTCAATGAAAGTGTTATTCACCAGTTTCTGCTTAAGTCTACATCAAGAGGAACAAACCTTAGAGATAGAACGTAGAACGACTTTATTGTGTCATGTTTCAAGAAGCTAGCACAAAGCGTGTTTGATATAGAGTTCCAACGACACCTATCAATATAGGAGAAAAGAGAGTGAAACCTAAATATTCAAACTGTTACTGCGAACGAATGCTTCAACCTAGAAGAACGGAATTTGGGAACCCAAATTGCATTGGTGTTCTGATCTTTCCATGAAAGTATCATCATGGTTGGATCTATAATTTTTGTTGAGAGTTCAGGAGACGGTAGTTTTTTGGAAGATTGGCAACCCATTTCAACCTCATTCTCTGCATTGGTCTACATCAGGAGGAAACAAAACCTGAAGATAGAAGGTAAAACTACTTCTTTGTGTCAAGTTTGAAGCAGCTAGCACAAACCGTGTTTCATTTAGAGTTCCAACGACATCAATCAATATAGGAGAAAACAGAGTGAAACCCCAAAATTCAAACCGATACCACAAACTAATGCTTCAACTCCGAAGAACGAAATTAGGGCATCCAAGTGGGTTTGGTGTACTGATCATTACCTGAAAGTATCATGAAGATTAAGTGAAAAAATGTATTTTGAGATTTCAGGAGACTGTAGTTTTATGGACGCTTCGCAACCCCTTTCAATGAAAGTGTTATTCACCAGTTTCTGCCTAAGTCTACATCAAGAGAAACAAACCTTAGAGAAAAAACTTAGAACGACTTTATTGTGTCATGTTTCAAGAAGATAGCACAAAGCTTGTTTGATATAGAGTTCCAACGACACCTATCAATATAGGAGATAAGAGAGTGAAACCTAAATCCTCAAACTGTTACTGCAAACGAATACTTCAATTAGAAGAACGAAATTTGGGAACCCAAATTGGATTGGTGTTCTGATGTTTACATGAAAGTATCATGATGGTTGGATCAGGAATTTTTGTTGAGATTTCAGGAGACGGTAGTTTTTTGGAAGCTTGGCAACCCATTTCAACGACAGTGTTTTTCCTCATTCTCTGCATTGGTCTACATCAGGAGGAAAAAAAACCTGAAGATAGAAGGTAAAACTACTTCTTTGTGTCAAGTTTCAAGCAGCTAGCACAAACCGTGTTTCATTTAGAGTTCCAACGACATCTATCAATATAGGAGAAAACGGAGTGAAACCCCAAAATTCAAACCATTACCACAAACTAATGCTTCAACTCCGAAGAACGAAATTAGGGCATCCAGGTGGGTTTGGTGTACTGATCATTACCTGAAAGTATCATGAAGACTACATGAAAAAATGTATTTTGAGATTTCAGGAGACTGTAGTTTTATGGAAGCTTCGCAACCCCTTTCAATGAAAGTGTTATTCACCAGTTTCTGCTTAAGTCTACATCAAGAGGAACAAACCTTAGAGAAAAAACGTAGAACGACTTTATTGTGTCATGTTTCAAGAAGCTAGCACAAAGCGTGTTTGATATAGAGTTCCAACAACACCTATCAATATTGGAGAATAGAGAGTGAAACCTAAATCTTCAAACTGTTACTTCAAACGAATGCTTCACCCTAGAAGAAAGAAATTTGGGAACCCAAATTGGATTGGTGTTCTGATCTTTACATGAAAGTATCATGATGTTTGGATCAATAATTTTTGTTGAGATTTCAGGAGACGGTAGTTTTTTGGAAGCTTGGCAACCCATTTCAAAGACAGTGTTTTTCCTCATTCTCTGCATTGGTCTACATCAAGAGGAAACAAAAACAGAAGATAGAAGGTAAAACTTCTTCTTTGTGTCAAGTTTCAAGCAGCTAGCACAAACCGTGTTTCATTTAGCGTTCCAACGACATCTATCAATATAGGAGAAAACGGAGTGAAACCCCAAAATTCAAACCGTTACCACAAACTAATGCTTCAACTCCGAAGTTCGAAATTAGGGCATCCAAGTGGGTTTGGTGTACTGATCATTACCTGAAAGTATCATGAAGATTAAGTGAAAAAATGTATTTTGAGATTTCAGGAGACTGTAGTTTTATGGAAGCTTCGCAACCCCTTTCAATGAAAGTGTTATTCACCAGTTTCTGCTTAAGTCTACATCAAGAGGAACAAACCTTAGAGATAGAACATAGAACGACTTTATTGTGTCATGTTTCAAGAAGCTAGCACAAAGCGTGTTTGATATAGAGTTCCAACGACACTTATCAATATAGGAGAAAAGAGAGTGAAACCTAAATATTCAAACTGTTACTGCAAACGAATGCTTCAACCTAGAAGAAGGAAATTTGGGAACCCAAATTGGATTGGTGTTCTGATCTTTACATGAATGTATCATGATGGTTGGATCAATAATTTTTGTTGATTTTCAGGAGACGGTAGTTTTTTGGAAGCTTGGCAACCCATTTCAACGACAGTGTTTTTCCTCATTCTCTGCAATGGTCTACATCAAGAGGAAACAAAACCTGAAGATAGAAGGTAAAACTACTTCTTTGTGTCAAGTTTCAAGCAGCTAGCACAAACCGTGTTTCATTTAGAGTTCCAACGACATCTATCAATATAGGAGAAAACGGAGTGAAACCCAAAAATTCAAACCGTTACCACAAACTAATGCTTCAACTTCGAAGAACGAAATTAGGGCATCCAAGTGGGTTTGGTGTACTGATCATTACCTGAAAGTATCATGAAGATTAAATGAAAAAATGTATTTTGAGATTTCAGGAGACTGTAGTTTTATGGAAGCTTCGCAACCCCTTTCAATGAAAGTGTTATTCACCAGTTTCTGCTTAAGTCTACATCAAGAGGAACAAACCTTAGAGATAGAACGTAGAACGACTTTATTGTGTCATGTTTCAAGAAGCTAGCACAAAGCGTGTTTGATATAGAGTTCCAACGACACCTATCAATATAGGAGAAAAGAGAGTGAAACCTAAATATTCAAACTGTTACTGCGAACGAATGCTTCAACCTAGAAGAACGGAATTTGGGAACCCAAATTGCATTGGTGTTCTCATCTTTCCATGAAAGTATCATCATGGTTTCATCAGTAATTTTTGTTGAGATTTCAGGAGACGGTAGTTTTTTGGAAGCTTGGCAACCCATTTCAACCTCATTCTCTGCATTGGTCTACATCAGGAGGAAACAAAACCTGAAGATAGAAGGTAAAACTACTTCTTTGTGTCAAGTTTCAAGCAGCTAGCACAAACCGTGTTTCATTTAGAGTTCCAACGACATCAATCAATATAGGAGAAAACGGAGTGAAACCCCAAAATTCAAACCGATACCACAAACTAATGCTTCAACTCCGAAGAACGAAATTAGGGCATCCAAGTGGGTTTGGTGTACTGATCATTACCTGAAAGTATCATGAAGATTAAATAAAAAAATGTATTTTGAGATTTCAGGAGACTGTAGTTTTATGGAAGCTTCGCAACCCCTTTCAATGAAAGTGTTATTCACCAGTTTCTGCTTAAGTCTACATCAAGAAAAACAAACCTTAGAGATAGAACGTAGAACGACGTTATTGTGTCATGTTTCAAGAAGCTAGCACAAAGCGTGTTTGATATAGAGTTCCAACGACACCTATCAATATAGGAGAATAGAGAGTGAAACCTAAATCCTCAAACTGTTACTGCTAACGAATGCTTCAATTAGAAGAACGAAATTTGGGAACCCAAATTGGATTGGTGTTCTGATCTTTACATGAAAGTATCATGATGGTTGGATGAATAATTCTTGTTGAGATTTCAGGAGACGGTAGTTTTTTGGAAGCTTGGCAACCCATTTCAACGACAGTGTTTTTCCTCATTCTCTGCATTGGTCTACATCAGGATTAAACAAAACCTGAAGATAGAAGGTAAAACTACTTCTTTGTGTCAAGTTTCAAGCAGCTAGCACAAACCGTGTTTCATTTAGAGTTCCAACGACATCTATCAATATAGGAGAAAACGGAGTGAAACCCCAAAATTCAAACCATTACCACAAACTAATGCTTCAACTCCGAAGAACGAAATTAGGGCATCCAGGTGGGTTTGGTGTACTGATCATTACCTGAAAATATCATGAAGATTAAATGAAAAAATGTATTTTGAGATTTCAGGAGACTGTAGTTTTATGGAAGCTTCGCAACCCCTTTCAATGAATGTGTTATTCACCAGTTTCTGCTTAAGTCTACATCAAGAGGAACAAACCTTAGAGATAGAACCTAGAACGATTTTATTGTGTCATGTTTCAAGAAGCTAGCACAAAGCGTGTTTGATATAGAGTTCCAACGATACCTATCAATATAGGTGAAAAGAGAGTGAAACCTAAATATTCAAACTGTTACTGCAAACGAATGCTTCAACCTAGAAGAAGGAAATTTGGGAACCCAAATTGGATTGGTGTTCTGATCTTTACATGAAAGTATCATGATGGTTGGATCAATAATTTTTGTTGAGATTTCAGGAGACGGTAGTATTTTGGAAGCTTGGCAACCCATTTCAACGAAAGTGTTTTTCCTCATTCTCTGCATTGGTCTACATCAGGAGGAAACAAAACCTGAAGATAGAAGGTAAAACTACTTCTTTGTGTCAAGTTTCAAGCAGCTAGCACAAACCGTGTTTCATTTAGAGATCCAACGACATCTATCAATATAGGAGAAAACGGAGTGAAACCCAAAAATTCAAACCGTTACCACAAACTAATGCTTCATCTCCGAAGAATAAAATTAGGGCATCCAAATGGGTTTGGTGTACTGATCATTACCTGAAAGTATCATGAAGATTACATGAAAAAATGTATTTTGAGATTTCAGGAGACTGTAGTTTTATGGAAGCTTCGCAACCCCTTTAAATGAAAGTGTTATTCACCAGTTTCTGCTTAAGTCTACATCAAGAGAAACAAACCTTAGAGAAAAAACGTAGAACGACTTTATTGTGTCATGTTTCAAGAAGCTAGCACAAAGCGTGTTTGATATAGAGTTCCAACGACACCTATCTATATAGGAGAAAAGAGAGTGAAACCTAAATATTCAAACTGTTACTGCGAACGAATGCTTCAACCTAGAAGAACGAAATTTGGGAACCCAAATTGGATTGGTGTTCTGATCTTTACATGAAAGTATCATGATGTTTGGATCAGTAATTTTTGTTGAGATTTCAGGAGACGGTAGTTTTTTGGAAGCTTGGCAACCCTTTTCAACGACAGTGTTTTTCCTCATTCTCTGCATTGGTCTACATCAAGAGGAAACAAAACCTGAAGACAGAAGGTAAAACTACTTCTTTGTGTCAAGTTTCATGCAGCTAGCACAAACCGTGTTTCATTTAGAGTTCCAACGACATCTATCAATATAGGAGAAAACGGAGTGAAACCCCAAATTCAAACCGTTACCACAAACTAATGCTTCAACTCCGAAGAACGAAATTACGGCATCCAAGTGGGTGTGGTGTACTGATCATTACCTGAAAGTATCATGAAGATTACATGAAAAAATGTATTTTGAGATTTCAGGAGACTGTAGTTTTATGGAAGCTTCGCAACCCCTTTCAATGAAAGTGTTATTCACCAGTTTCTGCTTAAGTCTACATCAAGAGGAACAAATTTTAGAGATAGAACGTAGAACGACTTTACTGTGTCATGTTTCAAGAAGCTAGCACAAAGCATGTTTAATATAGAGTTCCAACGACACCTATCACTATAGGAGAAAAGAGAGTGAAACCTAAATATTCAAACTGTTACAGCAAACGAATGCTTCAACCTAGAAGAACGAAATTTGGGAACTCAAATTGGATTGGTGTTCTGATCTTTACATGAAAGTATCATGATGGTTGGATCAATAATTTTTGTTGAGATTTCAGGAGACGGTGGTTTTATGGAAGCTTGGCAACCCATTTCAATGACAGTGTTTTTCCTCATTCTCTGCATTGGTCTACATCAAAATAAAACAAAACCTAAAGATAGAAGGTAAAACTACTTCTTTGTGTCAAGTTTCAAGCAGCTAGCACAAACCGTGTTTCATTTAGAGTTCCAACGACATCTATCAATATAGGAGAAAACGGAGTGAAACCCAAAAATTCAAACCGTTACCACAAACTAATGCTTCAACTCCGAAGAATTAAATTAGGGCATCCAAGTGGGTTTGGTGTACTGATCATTACCTGAAAGTATCATGAAGATTAAATGAAAAAATGTATTTTGAGATTTCAGGAGACTGTAGTTTTATGGAAGCTTCGCAACCCCTTTCAATGAAAGTGTTATTCACCAGTTTCTGCTTAAGTCTACATCAAGAGAAACAAACCTTAGAGAAAAAAAGTAGAACGACTTTATTGTGTCATGTTTCAAGAAGCTAGCACAAAGCGTGTTTGATATAGAGTTCCAACGACACCTATCCATATAGGAGAAAAGAGAGTGAAACCTAAATATTCAAACTGGTACTGCAAACGAATGCTTCAACCTAGAAGAACGAAATTTGGGAACCCAAATTGGATTGGTGTTCTGATCTTTACATGAAAGTATCATGATGGTTGGATCAATAATTGTTGTTGAGATTTCAGGAGACTGTAGTTTTTTGGAAGCTTGGCAACCCATTTCAACGACAGTGTTTTTCCTCATTCTTTGCATTGGTCTACATCAGAAGGAAACAAAACCTGAAGATAGAAGGTAAAACTACTTCTTTGTGTCAAGTTTCAAGCAGCTACCACAAACCGTGTTTCATTTAGAGTTCCAACGACATCTATCAATATAGGAGAAAACGGAGTGAAACCCAAAAATTCAAACAGTTACCACAAACTAATGCTTCAACTCCGAAGAACGAAATTAGGGCATCCAAGTGGGTTTGGTGTACTGATCATTACCTGAAAGTATCATGAAGATTAAATGAAAAAATGTATTTTGAAATTTCAGGAGACTGTAGTTTTATGGAAGCTTCGCAACCCCTTTCAATGAAAGTGTTATTCACCAGTTTCTGCTTAAGTCTACATCAAGAGGAACAAACCTTAGAGTTAGAACGTAGAACGACTTTATTGTGTCATGTTTCAAGAAGCTAGCACAAAGCGTGTTTCTTATAGAGTTCCAACGACACCTATCAATATAGGAGAAAAGGGAGTGAAACCTAAATATTCAAACTGTTACTGCAAACGAATGCTTCAACCTAGAAGAACGAAATTTGGGAACCCAAATTGGATTGGTGTTCTGATCTTTACATGAAAGTATCATGATGGTTGGATCAATAATTCTTGTTGAGATTTCAGGAGACGGTAGTTTTTTGGAAGCTTGGCAACCCATTTCAACGACAGTGTTTTTCCTCATTCTCTGCATTGGTCTACATCAGGAGGAAACAAAACCTAAAGTTAGAAGGTAAAACTACTTCTTTGTGTCAAGCTTCAAGCAGCTACCACAAACCGTGTTTCATTTAGAGTTCCAAAGACATCTATCAATATAGGAGAAAACGGAGTGAAACCCCAAAATTCAAACCGTTACCACAAACTAATGCTTCAACTCCGAAGAACGAAATTAGGGCATCCAAGTGGGTTTGGTGTACTGATCATTACCTGAAAGTATCATGAAGATTACATGAAAAAATGTATTTTGAGATTTCAGGAGACTGTAGTTTTATGGAAGCTTCGCAACCCCTTTCAATGAAAGTGTTATTCACAAGTTTCTGCTTAAGTCTACATCAAGAGGAACAAACCTTAGAGATAGAACGTAGAACGACTTTATTGTGTCATGTTTCAAGAAGCTAGCACAAAGCGTGTTTGATATAGAGTTCCAACGACACCTATCAATATAGGACAAAAGAGAGTGAAACCTAAAGCTTCAAACTGTTACTGCAAACGAATGCTTCAACCTAGAAGAACGAAATTTGGGAATCCAAATTGGATTGGTGTTCTGATCTTTACATGAAAGTATCATGATGGTTGGATCAATAATTCTTGTTGAGATTTCAGGAGACGGTAGTTTTTTGGAAGCTTGGCAACCCATTTCAACGACAGTGTTTTTCCTCATTCTCTGCATTGGTCTACATCAGGAGGAAACAAAACCTGAAGATAGAACGTAAAACTACTTCTTTGTGTCAAGTTTTAAGCAGCTAGCACAAACCGTGTTTCATTTAGAGTTCCAACGACATCTATCAATATAGGAGAAAACGGAGTGAAACCCCAAAATTCAAACCGTTACCACAAACTAATGCTTCAACTCCGAAGAACGAAATTAGGGCATCCAAGTGGGTTTGGTGTACTGATCATTACTTGAAAGTATCATGAAGATTACATGAAAAAATGTATTTTGAGATTCAGGAGACTGTAGTTTTATGGAAGCTTCGCAACCCCTTTCAATGAAAGTGTTATTCACCAGTTTCTGCTTAAGTCTACATCAAGAGGAACAAATCTTAGAGATAGAACGTAGAACGACTTTATTGTGTCATGTTTCAAGAAGCTAGCACAAAGCGTGTTTGATATAGAGTTCCAACGACACCTATCAATATAGGAGAATAGAGAGTGAAACCTAAATCTTCAAACTGTTACTGCAAACGAATGCTTCAACCTAGAAGAACGAAATTTAAGAACCCAAATTGGATTGGTGTTCTGATCTTTACATGAAAGTATCATGATGGTTGGATCAATAATTTTTGTTGAGATTTCAGGAGACGGTAGTCTTTTGGAAGCTTGGCAACCCATTTCAACGACAGTGTTTTTCCTCATTCTCTGCATTGGTCTACATCAAGAGGAAACAAAAACTGAAGATAGAAGGTAAAACTACATCTTTTTGTCAAGTTTCAAGCAGCTAGCACAAACCGTGTTTCATTTAGAGTTCCAACGACATCTATCAATATAGGAGAAAACGGAGTGAAACCCCAAAATTCAAACCGATACCACAAACTAATGCTTCAACTCCGAAGAATAAAATTAAGGCATCCAAGTGGGTTTGGTGTACTGATCATTACCTGAAAGTATCATGAAGATTAAATGAAAAAATGTATTTTGAGATTTCAGGAGACTGTAGTTTTATGGAAGCTTCGCAACCCCTTTCAATGAAAGTGTTATTCACCAGTTTCTGCTTAAGTCTACATCAAGAGGAACAAACCTTAGAGATAGAACGTAGAACGACTTTATTGTGTCATGTTTCAAGAAGCTAGCACAAAGCGTGTTTGATATAGAGTTCCAACCACACCTATCAATATAGGAGAATAGAGATTGAAACCTAAATATTGAAACTGTTACTGCAAACGAATGCTTCAACCTAGAAGAACGAAATTTGGGAACCCAAATTGGATTGGTGTTCTGATCTTTACATGAAAGTATCATGATGTTTGGGTCAATAATTTTTGCTGAGATTTCAGGAGACGGTAGTATTTTGGAAGCTTGGCAAGCCATTTCAACGACATTGTTTTTCCTCATTCTCTGCATTGGTCCACAACAAGAGGAAACAAAAACTGAAGATAGAAGGTAAAACTACTTCTTTGTGTCAAGTTTCAAGCAGCTAGCACAAACCGTGTTTCATTTAGAGTTCCAACGACATCTATCGATATAGGAGAAAACGGAGTGAAAAACCAAAATACAAACCGTTACCACAAACTAATGTTTCAACTCCGAAGAACGAAATTAGGGCATCCAAGTGGGTTTGGTGTACTGATCATTACCTGAAAGTATCATGAAGATTACATGAAAAAATGTATGTTGAGATTTCAAGAAACTGTAGTTTTATGGAAGCTTCGCAACCCCTTTCAATGAAAGTGTTATTCACCAGTTTCTGCTTAAGTCTACATCAAGAGGAACCAACCTTAGAGATAGAACGTAGAACGACTTTATTGTGTCATGATTCAAGAAGCTAGCACAAAGCGTGTTTGATATAGAGTTCCAACGACACCTATCAATATAGGAGAATAGAGAGTGAAACCTAAATCTTCAAACTGTTACTGCAAACGAATGCTTCAACCTAGAAGAATGAAATTTAAGAACCCAAATTGGATTGGTGTTCTGATCTTTACATGAAAGTATCATGATGGTTGGATCAGGAATTTTTGTTGAGATTTCAGGAGACGGTAGTTTTTTGGAAGCTTGGCAACCCATTTCAACGACAGTGTTTTTACTCATTCTCTGCATTGGTCTACATCAAGAGGAAACAAAACCAGAAGACAAAAAGTAAACTACTTCTTTGTGTCAAGTTTCGAGCAGCTAACACAAACCGTGTTTCATTTAGAGTTCCAACGACATCTATCAATATAGGAGAAAACGGAGTGAAACCCCAAATTCAAACCGTTACCACAAACTAATGCTACAACACCGAAGAACGAAATTAGGGCATCCAGGTGGGTTTGGTGTACTGATCATTATCTGAAAGTATCATGAAGATTAAATGAAAAAATGTATTTTGAGATTTCAGGAGACTGTAATTTTATGGAAGCTTCGCAACCCCTTTCAATGAAAGTGTTATTCACCAGTTTCTGCTTAAGTCTACATCAAGAGGAACAAACCTTAGAGATAGAACATAGAACGACTTTATTGTGTCATGTTTCAAGAAGCTAGCACAAAGCGTGTTTGATATAGATTTCCAACGACACCTATCAATATAGGAGAAAAGAGAGTGAAACCTAAATATTCAAACTGTTACTGCAAACGAATGCTTCAACCTACAAGAAGGAAATTTGGGAACCCAAATTGGATTGGTGTTCTGATCTTTACATGAAAGTATCATGATGGTAGGATCAATAATTTTTGTTGAGATTTCAGGAGACGGTAGTCTTTTGGAAGCTAGGCAACACATTTCAACGACAGTGTTTTTCCTCATTCTCTGCATTGTTCTACATCAAGAGGAAACAAAAACTGAAGATAGAAGGTAAAACTACTTCTTTGTGTCAAGTTTCAAGCAGCTAGCACAAACCGTGTTTCATTTGGAGTTCCAACGACATCTATCAATATAGGAGAAAACGGAGTGAAACCCCAAAATTCAAACCGTTACCAAAAACTAATGCTTCAACTCCGAAGAACGAAATTAGGGCATCCAAGTGGGTTTGGTGTACTGATCATTACCTGAAAATATCATGAAGATTAAATGAAAAAATGTATTTTGAGATTTCAGGAGACTGTAGTTTTATGGAAGCTTCGCAACCCCTTTCAATGAAAGTGTTATTCACCAGTTTCTGCTTAAGTCTACATCAAGAGGAACAAACCTTAGAGAAAAAAAGTAGAACGACTTTATTGTGTCATGTTTCAAGAAGCTAGCACAAAGCGTGTTTGATATAGAGTTCCAACAACACCTATCAATATTGGAGAATAGAGAGTGAAACCTAAATCTTCAAACTGTTACTGCAAACGAATGCTTCACCCTAGAAGAACGAAATTTGGGAACCCAAATTGGATTGGTGTTCTGATCTTTACATGAAAGTATCATGATGTTTGGATCAATAATTTTTGTTGAGATTTCAGGAGACGGTAGTTTTTTGGAAGCTTGGCAACCCATTTCAAAGACAGTGTTTTTCCTCATTCTCTGCATTGGTCTACATCAAGAGGAAACAAAAACTGAAGATAGAAGGTAAAACTTCTTCTTTGTGTCAAGTTTCAAGCAGCTAGCACAAACCGTGTTTCATTTAGAGTTCCAACGACATCTATCAATATAGGAGAAAACGGAGTGAAACCCCAAAATTCAAACCGTTACCACAAACTAATGCTTCAACTCTGAAGAATGAAATTAGGACATCCAACTGGGTTTGGTGTACTGATCATTACCTGAAAGTGTCATGAAGATTAAATGAAAAAATATATTTTGAGATTTCAGGAGAAGGTAGTTTTATGGAAGCTTCGCAACCCCTTTTAATGAAAGTGTTATTCACCAGTTTCTTTAAGTCTACATCAAGAGGAACAAACCTTAGAGAAAAAACGTAGAACGACTTTATTGTGTCATTTTTCAAGAAGCTATCACAAAGCGTGTTTGATTTGAGTTCCAACCACACCTATCAATATATTAGAAAAGAGAGTGAAACCTAAATATTCAAACTGTTACTGCAAACGAATGCTTCAACCTAGAAGAACGAAATTTGGGAACCCAAATTGGATTGGTGTTCTGATCTTTACATGAATGTATCATGATGGTTGGATCAATAATTCTTGTTGAGATTTCAGGAGACGGTAGTTTTTTGGAAGCTTGGCAACGCATTTCAACGACAGTGTTTTTCCTCATTCTCTGCATTGGTCTACATCAAGAGGAAACAAAACCTGAAGATAGAAGGTAAAACTACTTCCTTTTGTCAAGTTTCAAGCAGCTAGCACAAACCGTATTTCATTTAGAGTTCCAACGACATCTATCAATATAGGAGAAAACAGAGTGAAACCCTGAAATTCAAACCGTTACCACAAACTAATGCTTCAACTCCGAAGAACGAAATAAGGGCATCCAAGTGGGTTTGGTGTACTGATCATTACCTGAAAGTATCACAAAGTTTAAATGCAAAAATGTATTTTGAGATTTCAGGAGACTGTAGTTTTATGGAAGCTTCGCAACCCCTTTCAATGAAAGTGTTATTCACCAGTTTCTGCTTAAGTCTACATCAAGAGGAACAAACCTTAGAGAAAGAACGTAGAACGACTTTATTGTGTCATGTTTCAAGAAGCTAGCACAAAGCGTGTTTGATATAGAGTTCCAACAACACCTATCAATATAGGACAAAAGAGAGTGAAAAATAAATATTCAAACTGTTACTGCAAACGAATGCTTCAACCTAGAAGAACGAAATTTGGGAACCCAAATTGGATTGGTGTTCTCATCTTTACATGAAAGTATCATGATGGTTGGATCAATAATTCTTGTTGAGATTTCAGGAGACGGTAGTTTTTTGGAAGCTTGGCAACCCATTTCAACGACAGTGTTTTTCCTCATTCTCTGCATTGGTCTACATCAAGAGGAAACAAAACCTGAAGATAGAAGTTAAAACTACTTCTTTGTGTCAAGTTTCAAGCAGCTATCACAAACCGTGTTTCATTTAGAGTTCCAACGACATCTATCAATATAGGAGAAAACGGAGTGAAACCCCAAAATTCAAACCATTACCACAAACTAATGCTTCAACTCCGAAGAACGAAATTAGGGCATCCAAGTGGGTTTGGTGTACTGATCATTACCTGAAAGTATCATGAAGACTACATGAAAAAATGTATTTTGAGATTTCAGGAGACTGTAGTTTTATGGAAGCTTCGCAACCCCTTTCAATGAAAGTGTTATTCACCAGTTTCTGCTTAAGTCTACATCAAGAGGAACAAACCTTAGAGAAAAAATGTAGAACGACTTTATTGTGTCATGTTTCAAGAAGCTAGCACAAAGCGTGTTTGATATAGAGTTCCAACGACACTTATCAATATAGGAGAAAAGAGAGTGAAACCTAAATATTCAAACTGTTACTGCAAACGAATGCTTCAACCTAGAAGAACGAAATTTGGGAACCCAAGTTGGATTGGTGTTCTGATCTTTACATGAATGTATCATGATGGTTGGATCAATAATTTTTGTTGATTTTCAGGAGACGGTAGTTTTTTGGAAGCTTGGCAACCCATTTCAACGACAGTGTTTTTCCTCATTCTCTGCATTGGTCTACATCAAGAGGAAACAAAACCTGAAGATAGAAGGTAAAACTACTTCTTTTTTTTCAAGTTTTAAGCAGCTAGCACAAACCGTGTTTCATTTAGAGTTCCAAAGACATCTATCAATATAGGAGAAAATGGAGTGAAACCCCAAAATTCAAACCGTTACCACAAACTAATGCTTCAACTCCGAAGAATGAAATTAGGGCATCCAAGTGGGTTTGGTGTACTGATCATTACCTGAAAGTATCATGAAGATTAAATGAAAAAATGTATTTTGAGATTTCAGGAGACTGTAGTTTTATGGAAGCTTCGCAACCCCTTTCAATGAAAGTGTTATTCACCAGTTTCTGCTTAAGTCTACATCAAGAGGAACAAACCTTAGAGAAAAAACGTAGAACGACTTTATTGTGTCATGTTTCAAGAAGCTAGCACAAAGCGTGTTTGATATAGAGTTCCAACGACACCTATCAATATAGGAGAATAGAGAGTGTAACCTAAATCTTCAAACTGTTACGGCAAACGAATGCTTCAACCTAGAAGAACGAAATTTGGGAATCCAAATTCGATTGGTGTTCTGATCTTTACATGAAAGTATCATGATGGTTGGATCAATAATTTTTGTTGAGATTTCAGGAGACGGTAGTCTTTTCGAAGCTTGGCAACCCATTTCAACGACAGTGTTTTTCCTCATTCTCTGCATTGGTCTACATCAGGAGGAAACAAAACCTGAAGATAGAAGGTAAAACTACTTCTTTGTGTCAAGTTTCAAGCAGCTAGCACAAACCGTGTTTCATTTAGAGTTCCAACGACATCTATCAATACAGGAGAAAACGGAGTGAAACCCCAAAATTCAAACCATTACCACAAACTAATGCTTCAACTCCGAAGAACGAAATTAGGGCATCCAAGTGGGTTTGGTGTACTGATCATTACCTGAAAGTATCATGAAGATTACATGAAAAAATGTATTTTGAGATTTCAGGAGACTGTAGTTTTATGGAAGCTTCGCAACCCCTTTCAATGAAAGTGTTATTCACCAGTTTCTGCTTAAGTCTACATCAAGAGGAACAAACCTTAGACATAGAACGTAGCACGACTTTATTGTGTCACGTTTCAAGAAGCTAGCACAAAGCGTGTTTGATATAGAGTTCCAACGACACCTATCAATATAGGAGAAAAGAGAGTGAAACCTAAATATTCAAACTGTTACTGCAAACGAATGCTTCAACCTAGAAGAAGGAAATTTGGGAACCCAAATTGGATTGGTGTTCTGATCTTTACATGAAAGTATCATGATGGTTGGATCAATAAATTTTCTTGAGATTTCAGGAGACGGTAGTTTTTTGGAAGCTTGGCAACCCATTTCAACGACAGTGTCTTTCCTCATTCTCTGCATTGGTCAACATCAAGAGGAAACAAAACCTGAAGATAGAAGGTAAAACTACTTCTTTGTGTCAAGTTTCAAGCAGCTAGCACAAACCGTGTTTCATTTAGAGTTCCAACGACATCTATCAATATAGGAGAAAACGAAGTGAAACCCCAAAATTCAAACTGTTACCACAATCTAATGCTTCAACTCCGAAGAATGAAATTAGGGCATCCAACTGGGTTTGGTGTACTGATCATTACCTGAAAGTATCATGAAGATTAAATGAAAAAATGTATTTTGAGATTTCAGGAGAAGGTAGTTTTATGGAAGCTTCGCAACCCCTTTTAATGAAAGTGTTATTCACCAGTTTCTGCTTAAGTCTACATCAAAGGAACAAACCTTAGAGAAAAACGTAGAACGACTTTATTGTGTCATGTTTCAAGAAGCTATCACAAAGCGTGTTTGATATAGAGTTCCAACCAAACCTATCAATATAGGAGAAAAGAGAGTGAAACCTAAATATTCAAACTGTTACTGCAAACGAATGCTTCAATCTAGAAGAAGGAAATTTGGGAACCCAAATTGGATTGGTGTTCTGATCTTTACATCAATGTATCATGATGGTTGGATCAATAATTCTTGTTGAGATTTCAGGAGACGGTAGTTTTTTGGAAGCTTGGCAACGCATTTCAACGACAGTGTTTTTCCTCATTCTCTGCATTGGTCTACATCAAGAGGAAACAAAACCTGAAGATAGAATGTAAAACTACTTCCTTGTGTCAAGTTTCAAGCAGCTAGCACAAACCGTGTTTCATTTAGAGTTCCAACGACGTCTATCAATATAGGAGATAACAGAGTGAAACCCAGAAATTCAAACCGTTACCACAAACTAATGCTTCAACTCCGAAGAACGAAATAAGGGCATCCAAGTGGGTTTGGTGTACTGATCATTACCTGAAAGTATCATGAAGATTAAATGAAAAAATGTATTTTGAGATTTCAGGAGACTGTAGTTTTATGGAAGCTTCGCAACCCCTTTCAATGAAAGTGTTATTCGCCAGTTTCTGCTTAAGTCTACATCAAGAGGAAAAAACCTTAGAGAAAGAACGTAGAACCACTTTATTGTGTCATGTTTCAAGAAGCTAGCACAAAGCGTGTTTGATACAGAGTTCCAACGACACCTATCAATATAGGACAAAAGAGAGTGAAACCTAAATATTCAAACTGTTACTGCAAACGAATGCTTCAACCTAGGAGAACGAAATTTGGGAATCCAAATTGGATTGGTGTTCTGATCGTAACATTAAAGTATCATGATGGTTGGATCAATAATTCTTGTTGAGATTTCAGGAGACGGTAGTTTTTTGGAAGCTTGGCAACCCATTACAAAAACAGTGTTTTTCCTCATTCTCTGCATTGGTCTACATCAAGAGGAAACAAAACCTGAAGATAGAAGGTAAAACTACTTCTTTGTGTCAAGTTTCAAGAAGCTAGCACAAACCGTGTTTCATTTAGAGTTCCAACTACATCTATCAATATAGGAGAAAACGGAGTGAAACCCCAAAATTCAAACCGTTACCACAAACTAATGCTTCAACTCTGAAGAATGAAATTAGGGCATCCATGTGGGTTTGGTGTACTGATCATTACCTGAAAGTATCATGAAAATTAAATGAAAAAATGTATTTTGAGATTTCAGGAGACTGTAGTTTTATGGAAGCTTCGCAACCCCTTTCAATGAAAGTGTTATTCACCAGTTTCTGCTTAAGTCTACATCAAGAGGAACAAACCTTAGAGAAAGAACGTAGAACGACTTTATTGTGTCATGTTTCAAGAAGCTAGCGCAAAGCGTGTTTGATATAGAGTTCCAACAACACCTATCAATATAGAAGAAAAGAGAGTGAAACCTAAATATTCAAACTGTTACTGCAAACGAATGCTTCAATCTAGAAGAAGGAAATTTGGGAACCCAAATTCGATTGGTGTTCTGATCTTTACATGAAAGTATCATGATGGTTGGATCAATAATTCTTGTTGAGATTTCCGGAGACGGTAGTTTTTTGGAAGCTTGGCAACCCATTTCAACGACAGTGTTTTTCCTCATTCTCTGCATTGGTCTACATCAAGAGGAAACAAAACCTAAAGATAGAAGTTAAAACTACTTCTTTTTGTCAAGTTTCAAGCAGCTAGAACAAACCGTGTTTCATTTAGAGTTCCAACGACATCTATCAATATAGGAGAAAACAGAGTGAAACCCAGAAATTCAAACCGTTACCACAAACTAATGCTTCAACTCCGAAGAACGAAATAAGGGCATCCAAGTGGGTTTGGTGTACTGATCATTACCTGAAAGTATCATGAAGATTAAATGAAAAAATGTATTTTGAGATTTCAGGAGACTGTAGTTTTATGGAAGCTTCGCAACCCCTTTCAATGAAAGTGTTATTCACCAGTTTCTGCTTAAGTCTACATCAAGAGGAACAAACCTTAGAGAAAGAACATAGAACGACTTTATTGTGTCATGTTTCAAGAAGCTAGCACAAAGCGTGTTTGATATAGAGTTCCAACGACACCTATCAATATAGGCCAAAAGAGAGTGAAACCTAAATATTCAAACTGTTACTGCAAACGAATGCTTCAACCTAGAAGAAGGAAATTCGGGAACCCAAATTGGATTGGTGTTCTGATCTTTACATTAAAGTATCATGATGGTTGGATCAATAATTCTTGTTGAGATTTCAGGAGACGGTAGTTTTTTGGAAGCTTGGCAACCCATTTCAACGACAGTGTTTTTCCTCATTCTCTGCATTGGTCTACATCAAGAGGAAACAAAACCTGAAGATAGAAGTTAAAACTACTTCTTTGTGTCAAGTTTCAAGCAGCTAGCACAAACCGTGTTTCATTTAGAGTTCCAACGACATCTATCAATATAGGAGAAAACAGAGTGAAACCCAGAAATTCAAACCGTTACCACAAACTAATGCTTCAACTCCGAAGAACGAAATAAGGGCATCCAAGTGGGTTTGGTGTACTGATCATTACCTGAAAGGATCATGAAGATTAAATGAAAAAATGTATTTTGAGATTTCAGGAGACTGTAGTTTTATGGAAGCTTCGCAACCCCTTTCAATGAAAGTGTTATTCACCAGTTTCTGCTTAAGTCTACATCAAGAGGAACAAACCTTAGAGAAAAAACGTAGAACGACTTTATTGTGTCATGTTTCAAGAAGCTAGCACAAAGCGTGTTTGATATAGAGTTCCAACAACACCTATCAATATAGGACAAAAGAGAGTGAAACCTAAATATTCAAACTGTTACTGCAAACGAATGCTTCAACCTAGAAGAACGAAATTTGGGAACCCAAATTGGATTGATGTTCTGATCTTTACATTAAAGTATCATGATGGTTGGATCAATAATTCTTGTTGAGATTTCAGGAGACGGTAGTTTTTTGGAAGCTCGCAACCCATTTCAACGACAGTGTTTTTCCTCATTCTCTGCATTGGTCTACATCAAGAGGAAACAAAACCTGAAGATAGAATGTAAAACTACTTCTTTTTGTCAAGTTTAAAGCAGCTAGCACAAACCGTGTTTCATTTAGAGTTCCAACGACATCTATCAATATAGGAGAAAACGGAGTGAAACCCCAAAATTCAAACTGTTACCACAAACTAATGCTTCAACTCCGAAGAATGAAATTAGGGCATCCAAGTGGGTTTGGTGTACTGATCATTACCTGAAAGTATCATGAAGATTAAATGAAAAAATGTATTTTGAAATTTCAGGAGACTGTAGTTTCATGGAAGCTTCGCAACCCCTTTCAATGAAAGTGTTATTCACCAGTTTCTGCTTAAGTCTACATCAAGAGGAACAAACCTTAGAGAAAAAACGTAGAACGACTTTATTATGTCATGTTTCAAGAAGCTAGCACAAAGCGTGTTGGATATAGAGTTCCAACAACACCTGTCAATATAGGAGAAAAGAGAGTGAAACCTAAATATTCAAACTGTTACTGCAAACGAATGCTTCAATCTAGAAGAAGGAAATTTGGGAACCCAAATTCGATTGGTGTTCTGATCTTTACATGAAAGTATCATGATGGTGGGATCAATAATTCTTGTTGATATTTCAGGAGACGGTAGTTTTTTGGAAGCTTGGCAACCCATTTCAACGACAGTGTTTTTCCTCATTCTCTGCATTGGTCTACATCAAGAGGAAACAAAACCTGAAGATAGAAGTTAAAACTACTTTTTTGTGTCAAGTTTCAAGCAGCTAGCACAAACCGTGTTTCATTTAGAGTTCCAACGACATCTATCAATATAGGAGAAAACGGAGTGAAACCCCAAAATTCAAACCGTTACCACAATTAATGCTTCAACTCCGAAGAACGAAATAAGGGCATCCAAGTGGGTTTGGTGTACTGATCATTACCTGAAAGTGTCATGAATATTAAATGAAAAAATGCATTTTGAGATTTCAGGAGACTGTAGTTTTATGGAAGCTTCGCAACCCCTTTCAATGGAAGTGTTATTCACCAGTTTCTGCTTAAGTCTACATCACGAGGAACAAACCTTAGAGAAAGAACGTAGAACGACTTTATTGTGTCATGTTTCAAGAAGCTAGCGCAAAGCGTGTTTGATATAGAGTTCCAAGGACACCTATCAATATAGGACAAAAGAGAGTGAAACCTAAATATTCAAACTGTTACTGCAAACGAATGCTTCAACCTAGAAGAATGAAATTTCGGAACCTAAATTGGATTGGTGTTCTGATCTTTACATGAAAGTATCATGATGGTTGGATCAATAATTTTTGTTGAAATTTCAGGAGACGGTAGTTTTTTGGAAGCTTGGCAACCCATTTCAAAGACAGTGTTTTTCCTCATTCTCTGCATTGGTCTACATCAAGAGGAAACAAAAACTGAAGATAGAAGGTAAAACTACTTCTTTGTGTCAAGTTTCAAGTAGCTAGCACAAACCGTGTTTCATTTAGAGTTCCAACGACATCTATCAATATAGGAGAAAACGGAGTGAAACCCCAAAATTCAAACCGCTCCCACAAACTAATGCTTCAACACCGAAGAATGAAATTAGGGCATCCAACTGGGTTTGGTGTACTGATCATTACCTGAAAGTTTCATGAAGATTACATGAAAAAATGTATTTTGAGATTTCAGGAGACTGTAGTTTTATGGAAGCTTCGCAAACCCTTTCATTGAAAGTGTTATTCACCAGTTTCTGCTTAAGTCTACATCAAGAGGAACAAACCTTAGAGAAAAAACGTAGAACAACTTTATTGTGTCATGTTTCAAGAAGCTAGCACAAAGCGTGTTTGATATAGAGTTCCAACCACCCCTATCATTATAGGAGAAAAGAGAGTGAAACCTAAATATTCAAACTGTTACTGCAAACAAATGCTTCAATCTAGAAGAAGGAAATTTGGGAACCCAAATTGGATTGGTGTTCTGATCTTTACATGAATGTATCATGATGGTTGGATCAATAATTCTTGTTGAGATTTCAGGAGACGGTAGTTTTTTGGAAGCTTGGCAACCCATTTCAACGACAGTGTTTTTCCTCATTCTCTGCATTGGTCTACATCAAAAGGAAACAAAAACTGAAGATAGAAGTTAAAACTACTTCTTTGTGTCAAGTTTCAAGCAGCTAGCACAAACCGTGTTTCATTTAGAGTTCCAACGACATCTATCAATATAGGAGAAAACAGAGTGAAACCCAGAAATTCAAACCGTTACCACAAACTAATGCTTCAACTCCAAAGAACGAAATAAGGGCATCCAAGTGGGTTTGGTGTACTGATCATTACCTGAAAGTATCAGGAAGATTAAATGAAAAAATGTATTTTGAGATTTCAGGAGACTGTAGTTTTATGGAAGCTTCGCAACCCCTTTCAATGAAAGTGTTATTCACCAGTTTCTGCTTAAGTCTACAACAAGAGGAACAAACCTTAGAGAAAGAACGTAGAACGACTTTATTGTGTCATGTTTCTAGAAGCTAGCGCAAAGCGTGTTTGATATAGAGTTCCAAGGACACCTATCAATATAGGCCACAAGAGAGTGAAACCTAAATATTCAAACTGTTACTGCAAATGAATGCTTCAACCTAGAAGAACGAAATTTCGGAACCCAAATTGGATTGGTGTTCTGATCTTTACATGAAAGTATCATGATGGTTGGATCAATAATTTTTGTTGAAATTTCAGGAGACGGTAGTTTTTTGGAAGCTTGGCAACCCATTTCAAAGACAGTGTTTTTCCTCATTCTCTGCATTGGTCTACATCAAGAGGAAACAAAAACTGAAGATAGAAGGTAAAACTACTTCTTTGTGTCAAGTTTCAAGTAGCTAGCACAAACCGTGTTTCATTTAGAGTTCCATCGACACCTATCAATATAGGAGAAAACGGAGTGAAACCCCAAAATTCAAACAGTAACCACAAACTAATGCTTCAACTCCGAAGAATGAGTTTAGGGCATCCAACTGGGTTTGGTGTACTGATCATTACCTGAAAGTATCAAGAAGATTACATGAAAAAATGTATTTTGAGATTTCAGGAGACTGTAGTTTTATGGAAGCTTCGCAACCCCTTTCATTGAAAGTGTTATTCACCAGTTTCTGCTTAAGTCTACATCAAGAGGAACAAACCTTAGAGAAAAAACGTAGAACGACTTTATTGTGTCATGTTTCAAGAAGATAGCACAAAGCGTGTTTGATATAGAGTTCCAACCACACCTATCAATATAGGAGAAAAGAGAGTGAAACCTAAATATTCAAACTGTTACTGCAAACAAATGCTTCAATCTAGAAGAAGGAAATTTGGGAACCAAAATTGGATTGGTGTTCTGATCTTTACATGAATGTATCGTGATGGTTGGATCAATAATTCTTGTTGAGATTTCAGGAGACGGTAGTTTTTTGAAAGCTTGGCAACGCATTTCAACGACAGTGTTTTTCCTCATTCTCTGCATTGGTCTACATCAAGAGGAAACAAAACCTGAAGATAGAAGGTAAAACTACTTCCTTGTGTCAAGTTTCAAGCAGCTAGCACAAACCGTGTTTCATTTAGAGTTCCAACGACATCTATCAATATAGGAGAAAACGGAGTGAAACCCCAAAATTCAAACCGTTACCACAAACTAATGCTTCAACTCCGAAGAATGAAATTAGGGCATTCAAGTGGGTTTGGTGTACTGATCATTAAATGAAAGTATCTTAAAGATTAAATGAAAATATGTATTTTGAGATTTCAGGAGACTGTAGTTTTATGGAAGTTTCGCAACCCCTTTCAATGAAAGTGTTATTCACCAGTTTCTGCTTAAGTCTACATCAAGAGAAACAAACCTTAGAGAAAGAACGTAGAACGACTTTATTGTGTCATGTTTCAAGAATCTAGCACAAAGCGTGTTTGATATAGAGTTCCAACGACACCTATCAATATAGGACAAAAGAGAGTGAAACCTAAATATTCAAACTGTTACTGCAAACGAATGCTTCAACCTAGAAGAACGAAATTTGGGAACCCAAATTGGATTGGTGTTCTGATCTTTACATGAATGTATCATGATGGTTGGATCAATAATTCTTGTTGAGATTTCAGGAGACGGTAGTTTTTTGGAAGCTTGGCAACCCATTTCAACGACAGTGTTTTTCCTCATTCTCTGCATTGGTCTACATCAGAAGGAAACAAAACCTGAAGATAGAAGGTAAAACTACTTCTTTGTGTCAAGTTTGAAGCAGCTAGCACAATCCGTGTTTCATTTAGAGTTCCAACGACATCTATCAATATAGGAGAAAACGGAGTGAAACCCAAAAATTCAAACCGTTACCACAAACTAATGCTTCAACTCCGAAGAACGAATTAGGGCATCCAAGTGGGTTTGGTGTACTGATCATTACATGAAAATATCATGAAGATTAAATGAAAAAATGTATTTTGAGATTTCAGGAGAAAGTAGTTTTATGGAAGCTTCGCAACCACTTTCAATGAAAGTGTTATTCACCAGTTTCTGCTTTAGTCTACATCAAGAGGAACAAACCTTAGAGAAAAAGCATAGAACGACTTTATTGTATCATGTTTCAAGAAGCTAGCACAAAGCGTGTTTGATATAGAGTTCCAACGACACCTATCAATATAGGAGAATAGAGAGTGAAACCTAAATCTTCAAACTCTTAGGGCAAACGAATGCTTCAACCTAGAAGAACGAAATTTGGGAATCCAAATTCGATTGGTGTTCTGATCTTTACATGAAAGTATCATGATGGTTGGATCAATAATTTTTGTTGAGATTTCAGGAGACGGTAGTCTTTTCGAAGCTTGGCAACCCATTTCAACGACAGTGTTTTTCCTCATTCTCTGCATTGGTCTACATCAAGAGGAAACAAAAACTGAAGATAGAAGGTAAAACTACTTCTTTGTGTCAAGTTTCAAGCAGCTAGCACAAACCGTGTTTCATTTAGAGTTCCAACGACATCTAGCAATATAGGAGAAAACGTAGTGAAACCCCAAAATTCAAACCATTACCACAAACTAATGCTTCAACTCCGAAGAACGAAATTAGGGCATCCAAGTGGGTTTGGTGTACTGATCATTACCTGAAAGTATCATGAAGATTACATGAAAAAATGTATTTTGAGATTTCAGGAGACTGTAGTTTTATGGAAGCTTCGCAACCCCTTTCAATGAAAGTGTTATTCACCAGTTTCTGCTTAAGTCTACATCAAGAGGAACAAACCTTAGAGATAGAACGTAGAACGACTTTATTGTGTCACGTTTCAAGAAGCTAGCACAAAGCGTGTTTGATATAGAGTTCCAACGACACCTATCAATATAGGAGAAAAGAGAGTGAAACCTAAATATTCAAACTGTTACTGCAAACGAATGCTTCAACCTAGAAGAAGGAAATTTGGGAACCCAAATTGGATTGGTGTTCTGATCTTTACATGAAAGTATCATGATGGTTGGATCAATAAATTTTCTTGAGATTTCAGGAGACGGTAGTTTTTTGGAAGCTTGGCAACCCATTTCAACGACAGTGTTTTTCCTCATTCTCTGCATTGGTCTACATCAAGAGGAAACAAAACCTGAAGATAGAATGTAAAACTACTTCCTTGCGTCAAGTTTCAAGCAGCTAGCACAAACCGTGTTTCATTTAGAGTTCCAACGACATCTATCAATATAGGAGATAACAGAGTGATACCCAGAAATTCAAACCGTTACCAGAAACTAATGCTTCAACTCCGAAGAACGAAATAAGGGCATCCAAGTGGGTTTGGTGTACTGATCATTACCTGAAAGTATCATGAAGATTAAATGAAAAAATGTATTTTGAGATTTCAGGAGACTGTAGTTTTATGGAAGCTTCGCAACCCCTTTCAATGAAAGTGTTATTCACCAGTTTCTGCTTAAGTCTACATCAAGAGGAAAAAACCTTAGAGAAAGAACGTAGAACCACTTTATTGTGTCATGTTTCAAGAAGCTAGCACAAAGCGTGTTTGATACAGAGTTCCAACGACACCTATCAATATTGGACAAAAGAGAGTGAAACCTAAATATTCAAACTGTTACTGCAAACGAATGCTTCAACCTAGGAGAACGAAATTTGGGAACCCAAATTGGATTGGTGTTCTGATCGTAACATTAAAGTATCATGATGGTTGGATCAATAATTCTTGTTGAGATTTCAGGAGACGGTAGTTTTTTGGAATCTTGGCAACCCATTACAAAGACAGTGTTTTTCCTCATTCTCTGCATTGGTCTACATCAAGAGGAAACAAAACCTGAAGATAGAATGTAAAACTACTTCTTTTTGTCAAGTTTAAAGCAGCTAGCACAAACCGTGTTTCATTTAGAGTTCCAACGACATCTATCAATATAGGAGAAAACGGAGTGAAACCCCAAAATTCAAACTGTTACCACAAACTAATGCTTCAACTCCGAAGAATGAAATTAGGGCATCCAAGTGGGTTTGGTGTACTGATCATTACCTGAAAGTATCATGAAGATTAAATGAAAAAATGTATTTTGAAATTTCAGGAGACTGTAGTTTCATGGAAGCTTCGCAACCCCTTTCAATGAAAGTGTTATTCACCAGTTTCTGCTTAAGTCTACATCAAGAGGAACAAACCTTAGAGAAAAAACGTAGAACGACTTTATTATGTCATGTTTCAAGAAGCTAGCACAAAGCGTGTTGGATATAGAGTTCCAACAACACCTGTCAATATAGGAGAAAAGAGAGTGAAACCTAAATATTCAAACTGTTACTGCAAACGAATGCTTCAATCTAGAAGAAGGAAATTTGGGAACCCAAATTCGATTGGTGTTCTGATCTTTACATGAAAGTATCATGATGGTGGGATCAATAATTCTTGTTGATATTTCAGGAGACGGTAGTTTTTTGGAAGCTTGGCAACCCATTTCAACGACAGTGTTTTTCCTCATTCTCTGCATTGGTCTACATCAAGAGGAAACAAAACCTGAAGATAGAAGTTAAAACTACTTTTTTGTGTCAAGTTTCAAGCAGCTAGCACAAACCGTGTTTCATTTAGAGTTCCAACGACATCTATCAATATAGGAGAAAACGGAGTGAAACCCCAAAATTCAAACCGTTACCACAATTAATGCTTCAACTCCGAAGAACGAAATAAGGGCATCCAAGTGGGTTTGGTGTACTGATCATTACCTGAAAGTGTCATGAAGATTAAATGAAAAAATGCATTTTGAGATTTCAGGAGACTGTAGTTTTATGGAAGCTTCGCAACCCCTTTCAATGGAAGTGTTATTCACCAGTTTCTGCTTAAGTCTACATCAAGAGGAACAAACCTTAGAGAAAGAACGTAGAACGACTTTATTGTGTCATGTTTCAAGAAGCTAGCGCAAAGCATGTTTGATATAGAGTTCCAAGGACACCTATCAATATAGGACAAAAGAGAGTGAAACCTAAATATTCAAACTGTTACTGCAAACGAATGCTTCAACCTAGAAGAATGAAATTTCGGAACCTAAATTGGATTGGTGTTCTGATCTTTACATGAAAGTATCATGATGGTTGGATCAATAATTTTTGTTGAAATTTCAGGAGACGGTAGTTTTTTGGAAGCTTGGCAACCCATTTCAAAGACAGTGTTTTTCCTCATTCTCTGCATTGGTCTACATCAAGAGGAAACAAAAACTGAAGATAGAAGGTAAAACTACTTCTTTGTGTCAAGTTTCAAGTAGCTAGCACAAACCGTGTTTCATTTAGAGTTCCAACGACATCTATCAATATAGGAGAAAACGGAGTGAAACCCCAAAATTCAAACCGCTCCCACAAACTAATGCTTCAACACCGAAGAATGAAATTAGGGCATCCAACTGGGTTTGGTGTACTGATCATTACCTGAAAGTTTCATGAAGATTACATGAAAAAATGTATTTTGAGATTTCAGGAGACTGTAGTTTTATGGAAGCTTCGCAAACCCTTTCATTGAAAGTGTTATTCACCAGTTTCTGCTTAAGTCTACATCAAGAGGAACAAACCTTAGAGAAAAAACGTAGAACAACTTTATTGTGTCATGTTTCAAGAAGCTAGCACAAAGCGTGTTTGATATAGAGTTCCAACCACCCCTATCATTATAGGAGAAAAGAGAGTGAAACCTAAATATTCAAACTGTTACTGCAAACGAATGCTTCAATCTAGAAGAAGGAAATTTGGGAACCCAAATTGGATTGGTGTTCTGATCTTTACATGAATGTATCATGATGGTTGGATCAATAATTCTTGTTGAGATTTCAGGAGACGGTAGTTTTTTGGAAGCTTGGCAACCCATTTCAACGACAGTGTTTTTCCTCATTCTCTGCATTGGTCTACATCAAAAGGAAACAAAAACTGAAGATAGAAGTTAAAACTACTTCTTTGTGTCAAGTTTCAAGCAGCTAGCACAAACCGTGTTTCATTTAGAGTTCCAACGACATCTATCAATATAGGAGAAAACAGAGTGAAACCCAGAAATTCAAACCGTTACCACAAACTAATGCTTCAACTCCGAAGAACGAAATAAGGGCATCCAAGTGGGTTTGGTGTACTGATCATTACCTGAAAGTATCATGAAGATTAAATGAAAAAATGTATTTTGAGATTTCAGGAGACTGTAGTTTTATGGAAGCTTCGCAACCCCTTTCAATGAAAGTGTTATTCACCAGTTTCTGCTTAAGTCTACATCAAGAGGAACAAACCTTAGAGAAAGAACGTAGAACGACTTTATTGTGTCATGTTTCAAGAAGCTAGCGCAAAGCGTGTTTGATATAGAGTTCCAAGGACACCTATCAATATAGGCCAAAAGAGAGTGAAACCTAAATATTCAAACTGTTACTGCAAATGAATGCTTCAACCTAGAAGAACGAAATTTCGGAACCCAAATTGGATTGGTGTTCTGATCTTTACATGAAAGTATCATGATGGTTGGATCAATAATTTTTGTTGAAATTTCAGGAGACGGTAGTTTTTTGGAAGCTTGGCAACCCATTTCAAAGACAGTGTTTTTCCTCATTCTCTGCATTGGTCTACATCAAGAGGAAACAAAAACTGAAGATAGAAGGTAAAACTACTTCTTTGTGTCAAGTTTCAAGTAGCTAGCACAAACCGTGTTTCATTTAGAGTTCCATCGACACCTATCAATATAGGAGAAAACGGAGTGAAACCCCAAAATTCAAACCGTAACCACAAACTAATGCTTCAACTCCGAAGAATGAGTTTAGGGCATCCAACTGGGTTTGGTGTACTGATCATTACCTGAAAGTATCAAGAAGATTACATGAAAAAATGTATTTTGAGATTTCAGGAGACTGTAGTTTTATGGAAGCTTCGCAACCCCTTTCATTGAAAGTGTTATTCACCAGTTTCTGCTTAAGTCTACATCAAGAGGAACAAACCTTAGAGAAAAAACGTAGAACGACTTTATTGTGTCATGTTTCAAGAAGATAGCACAAAGCGTGTTTGATATAGAGTTCCAACCACACCTATCAATATAGGAGAAAAGAGAGTGAAACCTAAATATTCAAACTGTTACTGCAAACAAATGCTTCAATCTAGAAGAAGGAAATTTGGGAACCAAAATTGGATTGGTGTTCTGATCTTTACATGAATGTATCGTGATGGTTGGATCAATAATTCTTGTTGAGATTTCAGGAGACGGTAGTTTTTTGAAAGCTTGGCAACGCATTTCAACGACAGTGTTTTTCCTCATTCTCTGCATTGGTCTACATCAAGAGGAAACAAAACCTGAAGATAGAAGGTAAAACTACTTCCTTGTGTCAAGTTTCAAGCAGCTAGCACAAACCGTGTTTCATTTAGAGTTCCAACGACATCTATCAATATAGGAGAAAACGGAGTGAAACCCCAAAATTCAAACCGTTACCACAAACTAATGCTTCAACTCCGAAGAATGAAATTAGGGCATTCAAGTGGGTTTGGTGTACTGATCATTAAATGAAAGTATCTTAAAGATTAAATGAAAATATGTATTTTGAGATTTCAGGAGACTGTAGTTTTATGGAAGTTTCGCAACCCCTTTCAATGAAAGTGTTATTCACCAGTTTCTGCTTAAGTCTACATCAAGAGAAACAAACCTTAGAGAAAGAACGTAGAACGACTTTATTGTGTCATGTTTCAAGAATCTAGCACAAAGCGTGTTTGATATAGAGTTCCAACGACACCTATCAATATAGGACAAAAGAGAGTGAAACCTAAATATTCAAACTGTTACTGCAAACGAATGCTTCAACCTAGAAGAACGAAATTTGGGAACCCAAATTGGATTGGTGTTCTGATCTTTACATGAATGTATCATGATGGTTGGATCAATAATTCTTGTTGAGATTTCAGGAGACGGTAGTTTTTTGGAAGCTTGGCAACCCATTTCAACGACAGTGTTTTTCCTCATTCTCTGCATTGGTCTACATCAGAAGGAAACAAAACCTGAAGATAGAAGGTAAAACTACTTCTTTGTGTCAAGTTTGAAGCAGCTAGCACAATCCGTGTTTCATTTAGAGTTCCAACGACATCTATCAATATAGGAGAAAACGGAGTGAAACCCAAAAATTCAAACCGTTACCACAAACTAATGCTTCAACTCCGAAGAACGAAATTAGGGCATCCAAGTGGGTTTGGTGTACTGATCATTACATGAAAATATCATGAAGATTAAATGAAAAAATGTATTTTGAGATTTCAGGAGAAAGTAGTTTTATGGAAGCTTCGCAACCACTTTCAATGAAAGTGTTATTCACCAGTTTCTGCTTTAGTCTACATCAAGAGGAACAAACCTTAGAGAAAAAGCATAGAACGACTTTATTGTATCATGTTTCAAGAAGCTAGCACAAAGCGTGTTTGATATAGAGTTCCAACGACACCTATCAATATAGGAGAATAGAGAGTGAAACCTAAATCTTCAAACTCTTAGGGCAAACGAATGCTTCAACCTAGAAGAACGAAATTTGGGAATCCAAATTCGATTGGTGTTCTGATCTTTACATGAAAGTATCATGATGGTTGGATCAATAATTTTTGTTGAGATTTCAGGAGACGGTAGTCTTTTCGAAGCTTGGCAACCCATTTCAACGACAGTGTTTTTCCTCATTCTCTGCATTGGTCTACATCAAGAGGAAACAAAAACTGAAGATAGAAGGTAAAACTACTTCTTTGTGTCAAGTTTCAAGCAGCTAGCACAAACCGTGTTTCATTTAGAGTTCCAAAGACATCTAGCAATATAGGAGAAAACGTAGTGAAACCCCAAAATTCAAACCATTACCACAAACTAATGCTTCAACTCCGAAGAACGAAATTAGGGCATCCAAGTGGGTTTGGTGTACTGATCATTACCTGAAAGTATCATGAAGATTACATGAAAAAATGTATTTTGAGATTTCAGGAGACTGTAGTTTTATGGAAGCTTCGCAACCCCTTTCAATGAAAGTGTTATTCACCAGTTTCTGCTTAAGTCTACATCAAGAGGAACAAACCTTAGAGATAGAACGTAGAACGACTTTATTGTGTCACGTTTCAAGAAGCTAGCACAAAGCGTGTTTGATATAGAGTTCCAACGACACCTATCAATATAGGAGAAAAGAGAGTGAAACCTAAATATTCAAACTGTTACTGCAAACGAATGCTTCAACCTAGAAGAAGGAAATTTGGGAACCCAAATTGGATTGGTGTTCTGATCTTTACATGAAAGTATCATGATGGTTGGATCAATAAATTTTCTTGAGATTTCAGGAGACGGTAGTTTTTTGGAAGCTTGGCAACCCATTTCAACGACAGTGTTTTTCCTCATTCTCTGCATTGGTCTACATCAAGAGGAAACAAAACCTGAAGATAGAATGTAAAACTACTTCCTTGCGTCAAGTTTCAAGCAGCTAGCACAAACCGTGTTTCATTTAGAGTTCCAACGACATCTATCAATATAGGAGATAACAGAGTGATACCCAGAAATTCAAACCGTTACCAGAAACTAATGCTTCAACTCCGAAGAACGAAATAAGGGCATCCAAGTGGGTTTGGTGTACTGATCATTACCTGAAAGTATCATGAACATTAAATGAAAAAATGTATTTTGAGATTTCAGGAGACTGTAGTTTTATGGAAGCTTCGCAACCCCTTTCAATGAAAGTGTTATTCACCAGTTTCTGCTTAAGTCTACATCAAGAGGAAAAAACCTTAGAGAAAGAACGTAGAACCACTTTATTGTGTCATGTTTCAAGAAGCTAGCACAAAGCGTGTTTGATACAGAGTTCCAACGACACCTATCAATATTGGACAAAAGAGAGTGAAACCTAAATATTCAAACTGTTACTGCAAACGAATGCTTCAACCTAGGAGAACGAAATTTGGGAACCCAAATTGGATTGGTGTTCTGATCGTAACATTAAAGTATCATGATGGTTGGATCAATAATTCTTGTTGAGATTTCAGGAGACGGTAGTTTTTTGGAATCTTGGCAACCCATTACAAAGACAGTGTTTTTCCTCATTCTCTGCATTGGTCTACATCAAGAGGAAACAAAACCTGAAGATAGAATGTAAAACTACTTCTTTTTGTCAAGTTTAAAGCAGCTAGCACAAACCGTGTTTCATTTAGAGTTCCAACGACATCTATCAATATAGGAGAAAACGGAGTGAAACCCCAAAATTCAAACTGTTACCACAAACTAATGCTTCAACTCCGAAGAATGAAATTAGGGCATCCAAGTGGGTTTGGTGTACTGATCATTACCTGAAAGTATCATGAAGATTAAATGAAAAAATGTATTTTGAAATTTCAGGAGACTGTAGTTTCATGGAAGCTTCGCAACCCCTTTCAATGAAAGTGTTATTCACCAGTTTCTGCTTAAGTCTACATCAAGAGGAACAAACCTTAGAGAAAAAAACGTAGAACGACTTTATTATGTC